>NC_091790.1:189880000-191130000 GCF_041296235.1 Equus asinus | reverse complement strand
CAGAATAGTGGTTTCCAACTGGTTGGTGGGAGGAGGTTAAATAGATTGTGAAGGGAAACATTTTGGTTGCTGTAAATTGCCTAAAAGCCTGATCGGAATCAAGATTCACATATGTGTATAAAAATACTCATCAAGCTATAGAATATAATTTGTGTGCTCTATGCATGCTGTAACCAAACATATATTGTATTATTTTCATTTATCCCTAAAGGGGTAAATAGTACCAAATGTGTGTGTGTATATATGTTTTTGTTTTTTACACTAAGGTGGGGAAGTTAGGCTAGTTTGTTGCAGACTTTTAGCGTTGGATTAGCTTTTCATTTCATGGCAACTGCAGTGAACTGAACTCTTATTGTGTTTGATTTTGATCCTCAAACTACTTTACTTTTCAGAATGTTTTCAATTGAGTAATATTATTTTGCATTTCATTGATCTTATACAGAGTAGAAGTAGCTTTAGGAGGTTTCAGGTAAAAAAGAAAAGCTTGCCCAAGTTTAAAAATTAACCAAGGATAGGGTGCATATTTAAATATAATATATATCACTGTATATTTATTATATATTACATATTTATATTTAAGTAATATATGTTATATTTACATATATATTTATATTTATTATAATGTGTATTTATATTTAAACATAAGTATAGAAGCTATCTTAAACTTTGTGCTTTATCTCTTTTATATTTTTTTTTCTAACTTACATTGTTTATTTAATGGAGATAACACAAAGAACAACTTTTTTTTTCTTTTTTTTTTTTATTGAGTTAATGATAGGTTACAATCTTGTGAAATTTCAGTTGTACATTAATGTTTGTCATTCGTGTTGTAGGTGCACCACTTCATCCTTTGTGCCCACCCCCCACCCCACCTTTCCCCTGGTATCCACTAAACTGTTCTTAGTCCATAATTTTAAATTCCTCATATGAGTGGAGTCATACACAGATTATCTTTCTCTCGCTGGCTTATTTCACTTAACATAATTCTCTCAAGGTCCATCCATGTTATTTCAAATGGAAGGATTTTGTTCTGTTTTGCAGCTGAGTAGTATTCCATTGTATATATGTACCACATCTTCTTTATCCATTCGTCTGTTGATGGGCACTTAGGTTGCTTCCACGTCTTGGCTATTGTAAATAATGCTGCAATGAACATTGGGGTGCATAGGACTTTTGGGATTGCTGACTTCAAGCTCTCTGGATAAATACCCAGTAGTGGGATGGCTGGATCGTATGGTAGTTCTATTTTTAATTTTTTGAGGAATCTCCATACTGTTTTCCATAGTGGCTACACCAGTTTGCATTCCCACCAGCAGTGTATGAGGGTTCCTTTTTCTCTGCAACCTCTCTAACATTTGTTACTATTAGTTTTAGATATTTTTGTCATTCTAACGGGTGTAAGGTGATATCTTAGTGTAGTTTTGATTTGCATTTCCCTGATGATCAGCAATGATGAGCATCTTTTCATGTGCCTATTGGCCATCAGTATATCTTCTTTGGAGAAATGTCTGTTCATGTCTCCAGCCCATTTTCTGATTGAGTTGTTTGATATTTTGTTGTTGAGTTGCGAGAGTTCTTTATATATTATGGATATTAAGCCTTTGTCAGATATATGACTTGCAAATATTTTTTCCCAGTTAGTGGGTTGTTTTTTTGTTTCAATCCTTGCCTTGAAGAAGCTCTTTAGTCTGATGAAGTCCCATTTATTTATTCTTTCTATTGTTTCCCTTCTCTGAGAAGCCATGGTGTCCGAAAATATCCTTTTAATACTGATGTCAAAGAGTGTACTGCCTACGTTTTCTTCCAGAAGCCTTATGGTTTCAGGTCTCACCTTTAGGTCTTTGATCCATTTTGAGTTTATTTTGGTGAATGGTGAAAAAGAATGGTCAATTTTCATTCTTTTACATGTGGCTTTCCAGTTTTCCCAGCACCATTTGTTGAAAAGACTTTCTTTTCTCCATTGTATGCCCTCAGCTCCTTTGTCAAAGATAAGTTGTCCATCGATGTGTGGTTTTATTTACAAAGAACAACTTTTGTATTAAACTAACATGATTAAATTAAGACTGAAAATACATAAAAGCGAAAAGTGGCCATCAATAAGAATTTATGGTTACACTCATCAAAAGTTTAGAAATTTTAGTTTGTTTGTATTAATGATTTATCTAAGCTTTCTCGTGTTACTCATGGCTAACAACTTTCAATATGTTTACCAAAGACCTTTTGGTTATATATCCTGAGTAGCTCTTAAGAACTAACTACTTGCTTCCTTTCGACTCTTGTTTTTACAGGCAGCCCTGCAAGTTGGAGGCCATGGAGAAAGGCTGCACCAATGTCGGGAGGTCATGCTGCTAACTTACAAATCCATCCCCATGCAAGTGGATGGGGAGCCCTGTAGGTTGGCCCCAGCCATGATTCGGATCTCCTTGAGGAATCAGGCCAACATGGTACAGAAGAGCAAGAGGAGAACATCCATGCCTTTACTCAATGAGTGAGTCTGCCCCTTGCCTACCTTTGTGAACAGGAAGACCCTGGAGAGAACGCCGAGCATGTGCATGGTCTGGGGGCCTCACTGCATTGAGAAAGGAACAAAGTCCACAACACTCAGCAGTTCGTTGGCCTCTCTCACAATTTTTCTTCATGTTTGTTACACAGTGACCACACCCTTATTTTAGAAATCATTATTGTATGCTAGAGAGAGAATTCTTCTTCGCTGACCACTAGAGTATATATTTCCTGGGACCAGCGGAAAATCATTGAGTGTTTCTAGGGTCATACAATGCATCCAGATAAATGTGTTCTTTGTTTTCTTTTGTTTTAAGAAGGCATGCTGTTGGCCTTTCTTTGCCCAGGTTACTTGGAGAGTGTTGGTTTCTCTAATAGCAGGAGGTTGGCAGGGCTGGATTTTGAAACTTGCCTCTCTGCACGTTGCATCCCCTTCTGCCTATTAGTGAATTGTCCCTTTCCTGAAGCCCATTTTGGGGTCCTGTGTACTCTGGTGCTTCAGCTCAGTTTGCCATTCTGGGTGGCATCCTATTGTCTAGATTTAACTTGACCCACAACTCAATGCGGAAACAAAATGTATCACTCCTGGACCCTTTCCTTAGGAATTTTGATAAACTGATTTGAGAAAAGGTGATAATGACTAGATATGTAGAGTGCATGTTCATTTTATAGCATCCTTTAATTTTTGATTGAAATGTCTATTTGGGGTTGGAGAAAGAAGTGGAGAAAGATGGGGATTTGGGGCATCTTTTTGAGCATCTTCTGTATATCCTGCCCCCATGCCTAATCTGTCTCAAGGCTGTTTCGGAGCTCAGCCTTGGGGCATTCTTCTATCACAGTGAGGGACCCTCCAAGGTGCTCCTTCTGTTTGTGGCCTGTGATGCATGGTTACCTATTTGTACTGAATGGCTGGCTTCCTGCGGTGCCTGTGAAGCAAGGGCATGCTTTGCCACCTATTTATTGAGTCAACATGACAATCTACAGAAGTGCCTAGAATAAACCGATGTCACAGGGGCCATAGCTCACTGCCAAAACTTGACTTCGCCTCTCCTTCTGAGATGGCACATACAGAGGAGCAGCATTAGACAGTGGTCTGAAGGTGTTTTAGTTTTAGGCACCTACTTCTGTGTCTGAACCTGGGATGAGAGATCCTCTCGCCTCTGTTTCCTCCTTCCCCAGTTCCCAGCACTTTTCCTAGATCACTATTCAGAGGGCTTATCTGGTTGTATTTCTTATTTTGTGTATATTTTGCAGCTAGTGAAACTCTTAGTGCATTCCTGATGCTTTCTTTTCTCCCTGCCTTTACCTTCTATTAGGTTGAATATACAATTGGCGAGTTTATATGTTAAAAAAAGTAGGATGTCAGCAGTTGTATATGGCTGACCATATTCTCTCTAAAAACGTTAGAGTTAAGCTATGAACCACTGGGTTGGGAAAAATTTCTGAACTACTAGGTGAAAAGCCATCTCAGATGGTACTGTAGCCTAGATTGTTTTGAGTCGCTTGTAGATAGTTAAAGTATAATAGAGCTAAAAGTTCTTAATATCTACAGGCAAAGAGCTCCCATTCTTGTGCCTGGTACTTCTAGGTTTAATAACCTTATCAGACCTGAAATTGTTTTCAGGTGTTTAGTTTCAAACAGCTCTTGCCCGTGAGAAAGAATCTGTGATTGCTCAGTAACTGTAATCTTAAAAATTCATTTTGCCTTTCTTCACATATAAAAACAAATATAAATCATTTTCTTTTTGTACTCATGGCACATATGACTTCATAGATTTAGCTGTACAGGTGTTCAAGAAACCGCCTCAATTCAAAACGCAGTTACTTCCCACCAGGAGACAGTGGTGCCTCCATCCCGGCAGCCTCAGGCCATATGAAAGACCTCTGTGAAATGGCAGTGAGAGGATGCTTTTCATTTTTAAAAACGAACATATAACAATCTTAAAAAATAACAAAGATATTTATTACTACTTATTATGAAAATTCTTTCAACATTACATTTTTAGAAAATCAATACAGATAATATGTTGTCAAAAGGAAGTGCAAAACACCTACTTGCCATGTAATGTTTAGAGAAGCCTTCATTTCTCTCCCATAGCTCTTATTCATCCTCTACCATAAGAGTGCTTCTTTCTACTTCACTAGAAATCCTTGTTTTGAAATCTGACTTCTTCCACTGGGTTTCCAAGTGGAGTTTCCAGTTTGAGGGCATCCTGGCCATTAAGACCTTTCTACAAGTTTTCCTCAATCAGTTCTCTGTTTCAGCCATGGTTGTGTGAAGTTCACTATTGCAGCCAAGGCAGAAAGAGATAATTGAAAGATTTTTTTAAATTTCCTTCCTTCATTTATTTGTGCTTCCTTTTTTTCCCTTTCTTCCTTCTTCCTTTCTTATTTTTTACTTATTTTGCTAACTGTTCCTTCTATTTCATTTGCTTTTCTTCTATGGGAAGAAAGAACTTGTTTAAGCTGTCTTTAGAATTTTAGTTTAAAAACCTTTGTGTGTCCTGGGGGGTGTTCTCAGTCAGAAGAGGGTAGCTTTCAGTTCATCTCAAGGAATTACCCTCCTTTCACATCGCGTGTTAACTGTGACTATTGGAGCTCGAAGTGCTGTGGTTCCCTAAACAACAGGCTCCCTTTTCCCCTTGAAAGCTGATATTCCTCCCGGATTGGCCCTTTCTCTGGGAGATTGCATTTGCACCCCTGGTTTCATCTTTGATTGATAAGCTAATGATCTCACATCTGTGTCTCCAGCCCAGCCTTTCCTTCTAAAATCTGAAGACTCACACCCAGCTATCTTAGTTGGCATCTTTACCTGGATATCCCATTGCAACCTCAATCTAGGAGCTAAAACTGGTCTCATTAACACTATTCCATTTGCTTTCTCTCTTCACCATCCATGACCCTTTTTCATTCACATTTGTGTGGATAGAACCACTATCCACTCAATCGCCATGCCCCGGCCCCTAGAGTCATCTCACTCACCTCCACTTTTACATGTCCAATGTGTTCTTTGAAATCTACCTTCTATTTATTTCCCAAATCTTTAACTCACACACCATCTATCCCCTCTGCTAGTTACTGCTTTAGTTCAAGGGCCGTATTAGATACCTCAGCAGCGTTGCTAAACTATACTTATAATTCATTTCCTTCCAGTGTTGCTGCCCTTCACACAATGTCATTTCCAATAGACTAGTTAGTATGATCTTTCTAAAAGTGTGAAGCCTATATTCCTTAGCTTTATAGACCTTTTTGATCATTGCCTTCTTCATCCTCATCTTCTGATGCCCAGGAGATACTTGCTATTCCTGTCTTATGCATCCTCATATTTTTGCACTTCAGTTGCTCTTCTTGCAATGCCCTCTATCTCCTTTTTATCTGCTCAGTCTCACTCAAGTTCAAGACTTCATTGACATATCGCTTTCCCTAAGAATCCTTTTCTATCTACTTCTAGCTGTTAGATACACCTACATTAATCCTATCGTGCTCTCAATTACTTCCATCACAGCATTTATCAGAAATAGTGTAATCCTTGGTTTACTTGTCTCTCTTCCCTGCTCTGTGGGGAGGCCCTGGGGCTTTCCTCTTAGGGTCCTCACTGCCTGCCAGTGTGTCTGACACTTACAGTTATGTTTTGAATAAGTGGCTCGCACGTGGATCAGATCTGTAGTGCTATATGTTACATTTCTCAGAAATTATTTCTAAAATAACATATACCTAAAGTCTCATGAACATAAAGATAATATAGAAAATGTCTCAATTTTATGATAATAAGTGGATGATATATATTTAAGAATTTCAAGATCTGGTTCACATGGACAGCTGGAGGAATTCCCATCAGAAACAGTTACATAGTAGGACTTCAAGATCCCCATAGCTCTTCAATAATGCGAAAAGGAAAAAAATAATTTTTTCTAAAAAAATATTTCTTGGCTTATAATCCCATTTGCTATTACTATATACAAACTAAAAGGCTAGACCCCATTGTGTTCAGCAGCCCCCACCCACATTGGTCCAGGAGCATATCTCATTTTATCATGGCTTATGCATCTACTCGAAATATGCACTCTGGTAAATATCTTCCCCCCAAAATGTAATAGAGGAGATTTATCTAGGTTCATATTCATGTACTAGAAACACGATAGCCAGATAAATTTGACTATGTTTTCTATTTGAAAGGCACCTTTGAAGGATATCAGAAATTTAAAATTACTCAGGTGTTTAGGGAGATCTTAAACCAGCTGTTATCCTGAGCTCACTAGTAATTAAGGCTACATTGTTAAAGGTGATTGTGTTATCCAAGGGCAAGATCTCTATTTGGAAAACTTTGAACTGGGCTGCTGAGAAGTGTTACTGGGTATAACTGATAGTCCTTTGAAGATAACAAGGCGTTAATTCATGGGTTACTTTATCTGAGAATTTACGTACCCAGAGGGAAAAGGGGATGGGGGGAGCTATATCTGTTGCAGGTACAGTGAAACTGTTCACATGGTCTGAGAGAGGGGACAGAATAATTGTGTAAAAGTGACAGAAGTCTTTGGGCTTAGTTTCTTAAATTCTGCGTCTTATCTTTTGTAATAGCCACTGAAGTCTC
This sequence comes from Equus asinus, assembly GCF_041296235.1. Classification (NCBI taxonomy): domain Eukaryota; kingdom Metazoa; phylum Chordata; class Mammalia; order Perissodactyla; family Equidae; genus Equus; species Equus asinus. The sequence continues at coordinate 191,122,907 of NC_091790.1, read as the reverse complement.
TCCTTTATAAAAGAAGGGAGAAAACGGAGAAGTCTAAGGTTTCACTCTTCTGCCAAGAGTATGAGTGGAATTATGGCCTCACTGTGATGAATTTAGGCTTTCTGGGTTTTACCTTCGTAGTTCTTAAAAAGTCTGTGTTGTTTAACTGAAAGAAGTTAAAGTTTTTGTTGAGTCACTCTTTTGAAGATGGTTGTCTTTGATACAAATATTTCTGCAAAGCCCTGAATCATGAGGACTGTGTTAAAGGATTCAGTTTATCTTGAGTCTCCCTAAAGATGAGTTGACTGTGCCAGACCACCACTCTAATGTGCATATGTGTGAGCGTGAGTATGTGAGTGTGTGTGTGTGTATGTGTGTATGTGTGTGCGCTCATGTGTGCTTCCTCCTCTTGGATGTCCTGAATGACCTAGAGCAAGAGAGGAACATGCCAACCCTCCACCCCCCACAGCCCTGCCCAGCGTCAGCACTCCCTCCGGCATTGCCCGTGCCCTGCCCCGTGCTCTAGTCTGTGGCTTGCCTTGAGCCGGCCCCTGCCATGTGTCCCGTTGGCTTCGTTGCTATCACTGGCTTTTTGGATTATTTCTGTGGCTGGCTTGATTTTCCTTTTCTTTTCTTTCACTGTTTGGTGATGCGCTCATTTAATTTCTGTTTAAATTTTGTGTGTCTCTCTTTCTCTCTCCTGGCTTGTTCCCTATCTGTCCACGCTGTTGTGCTGACTGTCTTCGCTGCTCATTCCCTGCTGCCTCTAGCATCCATCAGGTGCAAGCTGCGGACCTGCGGAGAGTGTCTGCCCCCCCTGGCTCCTTCACCATGTGAGTACAACGCTGTTCAGTTTTTACATTTGGTCTCTCGCCCTCATCTCTTCCTCAGAGTTCGACTACCTGCGTCTTTTTCCTTCACAGGTCTGCTTCTCAAAGAACCACCTAATGTAATTGCCTCTTTACTGCTTCTCTGATTTGAGACAGAGCTGTGAAGTTCTGTGTGTTCTATTTGTCTCAGTCCTCTGAGTTCACAATTTAATTTTTTGGTTAGATATTTTAGAGTCCATAGTTGCACAGAGTTGTATGAAATTCCATACTAAGCTTTGGTTTTATGGAAAGTTTGTAATACCATTAGACCATTCCATTAGCGATGGCTCAGGGGTGACGTGGAAGAAGGAAGTGCCTGCTGCCCTGGATTTGTGACGGACCCCTAAAATCATGTGGAGTTTTGAGTGTGTGTACACACATCTGTGCATTTTTCTGGGTTGAGGATCCATAGTTTTAATAAAAGATCAGTTACCCAAAACTGTCACTGAGTTAGCAAAACGCATTTTAGACATAGTTAGTAATTTGTATGTACACTCTATGCTTTTATTTTTTTTCTGGTGAAGACAAATAAAAAGAAAATGTTTTTTAGTACTTTACTTCAGGATTATTTTATATTGTTGCCTCTGTCTTGCTCTTCTTTCTTTTCTCCATCTTATGCATACTTAGCTAGCTTTTGTTATGTTTCAGGTACTGTTACAGATGCTTACATATATTATCTAATTTACTCTCCCAACAACCCTATGCCATATGTGTTACTATTATCTCCATGTTGTGCACGAGGAATCTCATGCACAGAGAGGTTAAGTAACTTGCCTAAGGTCACACAGCTAATAAGTGGTAGACTGGGATGCAAACTCAGGCAGTCTGACTTCAAAGTTCATGCTCGTAACAATTTATAATCTACCGCCTTTCATCTATTAGGATCCTAAGTATTTCTCAAGGCCCAGTTGAGTGATTGCCTTTTCAAAGAATTCTTCCTTGATTCTTGCTGTCAGAATTAGTTACATCCTCACTGGAGTTCACTACTGATGTGCTTATAATGGTCCTCAACGTTTAATAGATTGATATTAATTACATTAGCTCTGTATCTTGTGCATTCCACACTAGACTTAGGCTACTTGAGATCATTGATCGTATCTTCTTATGAATCTTTGTGTTTCCAGCCCTGGATCACAGATCTTAACACGAAGTATTTTGACACCAAATATAATGGTTGGTTGGTTGGTAGAATGAATGATTGAAAGAATACATGTGTAAATTGACCCGTACAATATCTAACATGTAGCGATATGCCAGAGGGATTCCTAAAGTTCAGTTATATAATCTTACTTTCAACCTCAACCTTATAGGTACACATTTCTTTGTTCATGTTTTAACAAATATTTTTTCAAAAATACTTATTTTGCTGTGCTCTGTGTCAGACCCTGTTTTGTGCTTGGCGTCTAGTGGTCAGCACAACAGAACACTACCTTCATGGGCCTTACAATTGAGTGGCCAAAGAATCGATAGGAAATTAACATTTAATTCCCACTGTGGAGGCCATTGTGGCGTACATTCTACATTCTGCGTAGGGCCGGTTCAGTAAACTGGAGTCCAAGGAAGGGCTCTCAGTGACCGCTATCTTCAGTGGCTCTATCAGTGGAGTTCGAAGAATTGACAGTATCAACAACAAAAGTGCATGTGGTCTTGGGGCTGGCCCCGTGGCCGAGTGGTTAAGTTCGCGCGCTCCGCTGCAGGCGGCCCAGTGTTTCGTTGGTTCGAATCCTGGGCGTGGACATGGCACTGCTCATCAGACCACGCTGAGGCAGCGTCCCACATGCCACAACTAGAAGAACCCACAACGAAGAATACACAACTATGTACCGGGGGGCTTTGGGGAGAAAAAGGAAAAAATAAAATCTTTAAAAAAAAAAAAAAAAAGTGCATGTGGTCTTTGTCATATTTCACTGTTTAAGTTTTGATGTGTTTGCGTTTTAGTCATATAACTTAAATGAGGCTCTTTTTTTCTTATTCCGGATGTGTACACTGTCGTAAGGTCAGTTTGTTGTGTTTATTTTGATAGGGTACAATAGGCAGAACACGTAGGCATGGCCACTTTAAAACCTGAATATTCATCTAAAATATTTTATATCTATATGTGATATATTAAGTATTACATTTATAGATTTTATATCTGTATATAACTGATGAAATATTTATGTAGTAAAAATTTATTAAATTAGAGTATTTTTAAAATTAGGTCACAAAACGCTGTCACATAGAGCAAGGAGCATAGAGAAAAATCTAAGCACAACAGTGAATATTGTGTCTTTATGTATTATGGTAACTTAGCTTTGACCCATTCTCATGCTGCTATTTGCTATATTCAGCAACCTTTAAAAATCACATTAATGTTGCTTTGGATGCCAATACGTATCCAATACATAACCCTCTCAACTGGTTTTCCTAACTGACCATAACATGTTTGAGACTTATCAAAGTTGTTGCACCTATCAATCATTTGTTCCTTTGTGTTGCTGAGTAGTATTCCATTATATGGATATTTCTATTTATTTACCCGTTTACCTGTTGAAGGACAGCTGGGTTATTTCCAGTTTGGGGAAATTATGAATAGACCTGTTATGAACATCGGTGAACAGGTTTTGTGTAAACATAAGTTTTCATTTTTCTGGGTTAAACACCTAGGAATGGGATTCCTGGGTCATATGGAAGTGTATGTTTAAGTGCATGAGAAACTGACAAACTCTTCTCCAGAATGGTTGTACCACTTTGCATTTCCACCAGCAATGGATGAGAGTTCCAGTTGTTCCACATCCCTGCCAGCATTTGGTATTGTCAGCATTTTGAAAGTTTAATCATTTAATCTTTCTAACATGAGTGTTTTTTCATGTGATTATTTGCCTTCTATCATATACTCCTTGGTGAAGCATCTTTTCAAATCTTTTGCCCATTTAGGGGGCTGTTTGTTTTCTTCCTGTTGAGTTTTAAGGATCTGTCATATATTCTACATCCAAGTCTTTTGTTAGACATGTGCTTTGCAAATATTTTCTCTCAGTATATATCTTGTCTTTTCATTTTCTTAACAGTATCTTTTGTAGAGCAAAAGTTTCAACTTTTGACAAAGTCTGAATTATCAATTTTGTCTTTATAGAGTTGTGCTTTTGGTGTTATGTTCAAGAATTCTTTTTTTCTTTTTTTTCTTTTGTGAGGAAGATTAGCCCTGAGCTGACATCTGTGCCAATCTTCCTCCATTTTATGTGTGTGGGATGCCTCCATAGCATGGCTGATGGGTGGAGTAGGTCCTCATCCGGGATCCAAACCTGTGAACCCAGGCCACTGAAGTGGAGCATGCAGAACTTTAACCACTCGGCCATGGGACCAGCCCCCTCGAGAATTCTTTGTTTAATCCCAAGTCATGAATATTTTCTCCTTTGTTTTCTTCTAGATGTTTTATAGTTGTACATTTTGCATTTAGGTCTATGATTTGTTTTGAGTTAATTTTTGTAAAAGATGTGAGGTTTAGGTTGAGGTTAATATTTTTTTCTTTTTGCATACAGATGTTCAGTGGTTTCAGCACCATTTGTTTAAAAGACTTTTTCCACTGAATTGCCTTCACATCTTTATAAAAAAATCAATTGGCTATAGATAGAGAAGTGGATATAGAGATGGATATATTTGGATTGATAGATATCAATTTCTGGACTCTATTCTGTCCTGTTAATCTAATCTATGTATTTGTCCTTTTGTCAATGCCATGTTCTTTTGATTATTGTACTTTTAAAATCTTAAAGTTTATTTATTTTCTCCCAATTTTATTCTTCATTTTCCAAATTGTCTTGGCTATTCAGTTCCTTTGTCTTTCCATATAAATTTTAGAATCAGCTTGCCTGTGTCTCCAAGAATCTTACTGGGACTTTGACAGGATTTGCATTGAATTTTTAGATTGATTTGGGGAATATAGACATCTTTCGTATACTGAGCTTTCCAATCCATGAATACTGTATGTTTCTCCATTTATTTATTTTGTGCATGATTGTTTTGTATTTTTCAACATACAGATCTTATAAATGCCTTGATGGATTTGTGCCCATTTAGAGGAGCTATTTTAAATGCTAGTTTTTAAAAAGTTGGTTTCCAGTTGGTCATTTGCTAGTATATAGAACTGTGATGAATTTTTATGTGTTGACCTTGTATCCTTTGGACTTACTAAGTTCACTTTTTAGTTCTAGGAATTTGGTAGAATTCTTAGAATTTTATACATAGTCACGCCTGTTGTCTGTGAATAGGAATAGTTCTATTTCTTTCTTCCCAATTCGTATGCCTTTTCTTTCTTTTGTCTTATTGCATTGGCTGGGATTTCTAGAATGATGTTGAATAAGAGTGTTGAGAATGGACAGCCTTGCTTTCCTTCTAATATTAGAGGAAAATCATTTCATCTTTCACCATGAAGTACGATTATTAGTTGTACATTTATTTGTTGAAGTATTTTTATGAAGACATCTGGGAAAGATTACTGAGAATTGGAATTATTTGTTTTTTTAATGTTTGTTAGAATCTGCCAGTGAAACCACATGGGCCTCAAAATTTCTTTTTTCCCTTTTTAGCTCTAAGTCTGGTTTCTTTAGAAGTTAAAGGACTACATGGGTTATCTATTTTATCCTGGGTGAGTTTTAGTTTTTTTGTAGTCTTTTGAAGTTTTTGAGGAATTGGTCCATTTCATCTAAATTGTTGATTAATGTGTGTAGAATTATGTGAGTTCTATAGTGATAGTGCCCTTTATTCCTGATATTTTCCTCTTCTCTCTTTTCTTCTATGTCAATCTTAGTAGAAGTTTATCAATTTTATTGATTTTTTTTGAAGAATCAGCTGCTTTTGGTTTCATTGATTTTTCTGTTGTTTTTCTGTTTCCACTTTCATTGATATCTGTCCTTATATTTATTATTTCCTTCTTTCTACTTTCTTTGGGTTTATTTTTCTCTTCTTTTTCTAGTTCTTTAAAGTGGAAGCTTAATTATTTATTTGTTTTAGCAGGCAATTGACTCAGTTGAATTCAGGTCACACGTTCTGACTCACCTTCTGAGGGTTGTGGCTACAGTGTTGTTTTCAAAGCCTTTGCAGTACTATTCATATCCATCTGGTTTATGTACCACCAAGCTGCAGTATGAGATTTGGATGGAAAGCCTACTCTGTAGTTCATATCCTAAAGTCTATGGTATGATGTTTATGGTCGGATTCACACATTTGCAAGCTAAAGATGAACCCAAGAGTTCATCAACACCTTTATAGAGTTGGTTTCCTGAGCACCTCCTTTGCTGTTGTCATTCCCAGTACTTTCCAGTTTCCTGGGGCTCCCTTTTTTGGTCTTTCAGCCAGAAAGTTAAGACTTTAGTTACCTTGCTCTCCTGCATACTTTCTGCAATGGTGTTCATGTCCAGTATCAAGCAATAATATGGCAGAAAGAGAAAAAGAAGCAATATAGCTTTATCCCATCCTCTTGGGATCACAGCTCCTCTAATCACAAAGGAAGGTTCTCTTCCCTTACATTTTTAAGCACCTGAAGGCCTTTGTCATTGCTGCTGCCAGCATGACAAAATTGCCTGCTTACTGGGGTGTAAGAAAACAGAAGGGGAAAAAGTATAACAAAAAAAGGAGATTTCCTTGAATTTCTCTGAGCATTCAGAGTCCCTTTCCTTCCCTCAAACCAGAGCTCAAGGGCTTTCTTAGAGCTTTCTCTGCCTGCGACTGTTGTCTGTTTCAGGCTTTCTGCTGCCTAGAGTCCACACCAGGGTTTACTGGAAGGAAAAGGAGTGGAGAGCTCACCACCAGTTTGATGGTATTTTAAATTCTGGTCTTCTTTCCCAGTCTGCTGCTATCATTTACTTTTCAGAGTTCTCAAATAGCTGCTTTATGAATTCTGTCCAGGTTTTATAGCTGCATTCATTGGGAAAGAATGGGTGTGCTTGCCCACCTTACCCAGAACTAGAGGGCTATCATACTCTATCCTCTTCTTACCCACTGCAGTTACTCTGAGTGTCATAGCTAAACTAGGCAAAACAGCTCTGCAGAGAGATCAGTGTATTTTGAACTGTAGCCTAAATATGCCATCTGACACAGCAGTTACCATTTAAATATAAACAAGATGTTTCGCAATGCTGAATTGTGTAGATTCCTTTGTTACCCTTGGGGAAGGCAGAGTTAGACACAGATCCATGAAAAAAGTATGAATTGTCATATTTGACTACAAGCTGAATATGATTCAACATTCTAAAATTGCTTTTGATAAATGAAAGCTTCTTGGTAAAGGATGAAAGTAAACTGATTTTTGTTTCAAGAAGAAAGGGAGTTTTACTAAGAGAAAGAGAAGTATTTTTGATATGTCTTTTTTTTTTATGGTTCTGAGTTGAGTTTAAGAATTTTCTTATTGAGAAACTACTAAGATAGAGCTGAGAATCTTCAATCTTGGTGACTGAAGAAAACATAACTTTGTCATAGGTAGTTTAACGTTTGCATGCCTCTGGCCAGGGAAGTAGAGGATCCTTTGAAGACCCTTCTAAAATTCTGTAATTCTGTTCTCCAACTAGTCACATTAAAGATTTTGTTTTTACATTTTCTTGAAAATCTGTAATACGCTATAAGAGGTCTGTTCATTTTGTTTATTTAATACTGGCCTTTTAGTTAGAAAATAAGACTCCTGCTTTATTCAGAACCCTTTCTCTTTTCCTTTCTTCTTTCTATAAACTCTACTCTACCATACTCTGGAGTCTATCAGGGAGTAGCAAAAACATTGCCAAAGTAGAAATTTACATGTATGCCTTTGTAAACTATGAGATTTACTTCTAAAGTAGCCAAGAAGATCCATCGGACATGGTTTGCCTCAGAATGAATTAAGCTATTGGTGGCTAACACACAAACCTTCATGAGAACCTCAGGGTGAATAGCACTTCTGGGCCAGATGAGCTTCCAGAAGAATTTTTCATTCATGTCTAGGCAGAAATGTGTCCAGGGGCTGGCCCCATGGCTGAGTGGTTAAGTTCACACGCTCTGCTTCGGCAGCCCGGGGTTTCACCGATTCGGATCCTGGGCTCAGACATGGCACCGCTCATCAAGCCATGTTGAGGCAGCATCCCACATAGCACTCCAGAGGCACTCACAACTAGAATATACAACTATGTACTGGGGGGCTTTGGGGAAAAAAAGAAGAAAAAAAAAGATTGGCAACAGATGTTAGCTCAGGTGCCAATCTTTAAGAAAAAAAGAAAAAAGAAATCAGTCCAGATTCTGATTTATGGATTATAGGTCTAAAGTTATGCTAAAATTCAGGGCATGACCTCAGACTACGAAAATCTGTCCCAAAGGGATCTAAGACATGAAGTAGGCAAGACTTGCCATGGGACATGACAGGGTCATCCTTTATCCCTAGTATTGATCAGGGAGGCCAGGCCCTGTATTACCTTGGTACACTTAACTAATGTCTTTCCTTGTTCTCAGCAAGAATCCAAGTGGAGTTTTTAAATTTAGCCCAGGAGGTAATATGTGCCTGATATTATGCTGAGCACCTTGAGTTTTAATCCCACTTAACAACCTAATAGCAGTATGTGATAACAATAACAATTGCTATTATTCCCATTCCATAGGTGACAAGACAGAATAAGAAATGTTAGGAAACTTGCTTGAGATCATATGCCATAAAGTGATAATATTATCGCCCAGGGCTATCTGCTTTGATGATAGCATTTAAGGCACTGAACTCTGCTTTCAGTTTAACCTCTGATCATTTTCCTGTGTATGTGTGTGTTTATTTTCAGGTATATGATTTACATATTTTAATAAAATCGCATGATGTAAACTTCTCTCCTTTTTTAAGAAAACTTGGATGAATAATAACTTAGAATTCAATTTTGAGTGTTTCAAATGTGTGAATCTTTGGGATTACAGGTTTGCAGTTCAAGTGGTAGAAGAAAAATGTCAGAATGATAAACCCCAGTTAAAAATAAATTCTAGTTCAGCTGAAGAACTTGGAGAGCCTTTTAGAATCATTAGTGATGGTGTTTGGTCTGCAAACGAGGCTTATTGGGAGGGGTCATGCTCGCATCTACAGTGGATGGATGGCACCTGTGCTCTTCTCTTAGCCGAGGTAAACACAGATCGCAGCAGCTGGTACGGTTATGTAAAGGCATAATACATTTAGGACTCCCTCAACATTTAAAATTATATCTTGTTGCTTTTAACATTTATTTTTAGAGATGAATTATTCATGTCTGCGTAGGTGTGGCAACAGTCTTACGAGTCGGCACGTCTCGTGTGGTAGAAGGTCACTTCTAAATTGAAGCGAATGTTTACTCGGGTGTTGGCGTGAGATGCAGGGCATAAGGAGGCCACTGCAAGGTCAGCTTCAGGGGTAAAACATATTTTTAAAATTTTAAAAAGTCAAAATAAAAATTAAAAAATATGACTTTTGAAGTCCCATTACTTCAATAAACACAACAATAACTTTTTTAGATCATTCTACGTACTTTGACTTTTAGAAGGTGAAGTGGAAATTTGGGTCTGAGTATCCTGAGCAGTGACATCAAACCAGCAGAGGTTTCCAAGCCAGGTTGGAATTTTGGAAAGTGAAAAATTGGATTCCTCTCATTCTTCTATTGTGTGTCTTTTTATAAACAATAGCCTGAGTAATAAAACAAAATGTCCTGGTTCACTTAGTGCATCTTTTCGGTGGGCATCTGGATTAGCTTGCTAGGGCTGCCATAACAAAGCACCACAGACTGACTGGCTTACACAACAGACATCTCTTTCCTCATGGTTCCGGAGGTTAGAAGTCTGAGATCAAGGTGCTGGCAAGGTTGATGTCTTCTAAGATCTCTCTCCTTGGCTTCTAGATGGCCCTCTTCTCTTTGTGTCTTCACATGGTCTTCCCTCTATGTGCATCTGTGTCCTAATCTCTTCTTATAAGGACACCAGACAGACTGGATTAGGGTCCACCTATATGACCTCATTTTAACTTAATTCCTCTTTAAAGACCCTGTTTCCAGATACAGTCATATTCTGAGGTGAGGTTAGAACTTCAGCATATGAATTTTTGGAGGACGCAACCCAGCTCATAACAACATCATACTAGATAAATTTGATTGAATTTTAGTTTCTTTCCTGTCACCACTGTGTGAAGGCTAAGCTTTGTGTATATTACTCATGTTGATAGCTTAATTCTTTAAAATCTTTTTTTTTTTTGTGAGGAAGATTGGCTTTGAGCTAACATCTGTGCCTATCTTCCCCTACTTTGTATGTGGGACGCCACTACAGCATGGCTTGATGAGTGGCGTATAGGTCTGTGTCTGGGATCTGAACTGGCAAACCCTGGGCTGCCGAAGCAGAGCACATGAACTTAACCACTATGCCACAAGGCCGGCCTCTAAAATCATTTTTGTTAAATGGTATAGGGGAGCTGAAGGACGTTGCTCTTTTATTTATAGGAGATTGTCAGTATAAATTATGTGGGTACAATACAGTTGTTGACCTCTCTGGACCCAAATTCGTTTTCTGTAAAATAAGGTGGTTGAACAATATGAACTTTAAATTTTTGTTCAGATCTGAATTCCTAAAGCATTATTATAATAAAAGCAATTATAGAAATACAGACTATAAATACAAAAGGAAAGAAGTAATTTTGCTAGGCTTTGTGAATAAAAGATCTGTTTACAGATGGACTCTCCACCCAGGGGAAAAAAAAAGCTTAATACTTTTGGAAAGTAGTCATTGATATCTTTAGATAAACCATTACAACTGCAACGTTATTAACAGATTTACTGTGCTCAGAGAGAAAAAAGAAGCATTTCAGTTTTTACTCCAGTACTGTAATAATAACTGATATCATATTCCGCCATAGAGTAGGAAGAACATACCAATAACAAAGAAATGTAGACGTTTGTTTTGAGCATTCCAAGAGGGTATTTATTTTGGATTGCTTTGCTGAGGTGGTCATAAATTGCAATGCACATTTCTTTGTAGGAGAATTTCAATTTAATTATACCAATGCAATTGAGTTTTCCTAGTCTGTCATAATACCTTGAAACACTTACATGATATGAAAAGAGAGTACACTTTTAAAGGCATAAAAAGAAAATACTTGTTGATGCTAGATTTAATTAATCCCCAGAACTCATCAACACATTTTGTGTCAGAAAATGAAATTCTAAAAATGAGTTCAGCAAGTTCCAAAGCTGTAGCTAAGATATTTGACTAAAATGAAAGTGGCGTTGGAAGAATTAGAAATGGTACAAAAAGGCCAAAGCTTTTCAGCTTTTTATTACAGAGAACTATAATTATTTTATTTTTCTTAATTAATCATTTAGACTCTACTGCTCTCAAGAGGGGTGATTTATGTTCCTTAATTGGGTCGTAAATAAATCTTGTGGTCTGACAGCATTTTTTGCCCAGGCAAAGTGAGACAAGCACGTGTTTCCTTGAAGAAAGGTTCTTGGCTTATGAAATGTTAGGATGCTGCCTTCGATAGACAGCTGATTACTGTAATATGGTTAAGTGAAAGGAGAGCAATAAATGGGACAAGCCAAAGTACCCCGAATTATTTTCACATTCTGTTATGACAGTCTCAGCAAAAATGATTCTTTTCCTTCTCTCTCTGCTTATTTTCTTTTCAGTATTGGTAGCACTAAAATATTAACTGTATTTTAATTGTTTATTTTGTGTTTGTTCTTCATCATCTAATTTATTTGTTAGTCTACCATTAAAGGTTATCTTAAGGAAAATTTTTCTCAAGTTTTATTATCAAATTTTACAAAAGTTGTTTTTGTTGGTTGGCAATTGTAGTGATAGAATTGTATGATTTTTACAGGTTCTGTTCTAGCAATATGTCATTGTTCTGTCCATTCTTAGACAAGAAGAATGGTTCCAGACAAAAAAGCACCTTGGTAATTGGATCAGGTGTTAGAGAATGGTGACAAAGAGTTCTCGCCTAATTGGCTGCATTTGCTGAGTTGGAAAGAGAGTCGGGTTTGGAGGACTCTGATTCTTGGATTTCTTCTTGGATTTCTGACAAAGAAACCTGGGGTAGTGGGAACACATCTGTGCTACAAGTGGGGGGCTTAGCTTTCCACCAGCTGTAGGTTGATGAATAGGAGGGTTGTGATGCCATCTCTCTCTCTCCTGAGCCAAATGTAGCACCACTGAGTATCTCAGACCTTGGCGAGCCATTGCCAACCAGGAGGGAAAAAATGAGTCAAAATGTAACACAGTACAATACTGATTACCTAGTAAGAAAAAATGATTTTGCAAATAGTGTTTCGCTAGTACCCAGGTTTTGGGAAAGTATATGTGCCCTTTTATAAAATGTGTATGTAGAAAGCTGAAACCATTTACGGAAATGTTTCTTATGTAATGCCATTTATTGTCAGGCCAATACTTTTTATTTTCTTGATATAAAACCAAACATGGAATCTTCTCCTTACTGAGCCTGTTTCCGAGGGAAGCAGAACTACTTCCACACAATTTGTCCAGTAGCTTTTCAACAGGAACACATCTTGTAATTCATGCATTCAATCCTTTCTCAAACGAATTGGGCTTACAACGTTTCTCCACCTTAAAAGATTTCCGTATTTATTTTCACTGCATTATTGCTGCATGCATTTTTGGCTACTGCTTTGGTTATTTTTTACATATAAAAAAATTCTAGATTCTTGACTTTTTTCTGTAGGCTTATAGGTGAAATAAGTGTTAAATATTTAAAAATTACATGTGCTCTAGGGAGTTTTTTTGGTAAAAATATTGTTTTAATGTTACACAGACACCCACTCAAATACCACCATTTGATTCATCCAAGTGTGTAGGGTTACTAGAAGATGAGCAAAAGTCCTAGTAGTTGTAAGCCTAATTTCAGTGTCCTTCGTGATATGTGAAAGGCCGCAAGTGTTTTCTTCTGTGAAATGACGTTTTTTAAACTATGCAAATCCCAACACTTGCTCCACACTCCTTTGCAGCAAAGAAAGTCAGTTTCTTTGTCAAGTTGCAAATAAGAACAGGATATTACAACAGCTAGTGACTGCAAACCCGAGTGAAGATTTTTAGCATTTAAATAGCAAATAAACGTAAGGTTTTCCCTTTGTTTGGTATATAGAAATTCAAACCTGAAGGAAAAAATGTCTTTTCCCCCTAAGCGTATGAGATCTGAAGTGGTTTAGATGACTCGAAAGGAACATTATCCTATTATGTCTCATTGGTTCAAGCCCAGTGAACCATTTCCTTACTCTATTGGAAATAGTGATTAATGGTCTTCTTTACAATCAGAACAGCAAAAGAATTCTCCATGCCATTGCAGGCTATGGTACTAAAACATATTAGTATTTTATGATAGAATCTTTAGTCATTTTTAATAGCCAGGAAACCTCCATTAGGTGGACTTACTTTATAAAGTGGAAATAATTCTGCCCTGGTGTGATGAAAGATAAGGCTTGAGTTCTTATTCCCATTCCAATTGTTCTTAACTGTTCTTCATCTCAGCAGTTTGAGTTTGGAGAACTCTACTACAAAAATCCATGTCCCCTCTATGTCTAATTTCCAGCCCTCTTTATTTCCTGTGGTATTTGCTTCCTTTGCCTTTCATCATGATATTTGTCCAAGTTTTATGCTTCTTAAGCATAAAATAGTATGAAAAGAGTGTGAGTGGGAACTTAAGGTCTAAAACTCCAATTCTAAAGACTTTTCTGAAAGGTTGTCATCCCCAGATGCCAATTCAGCAAATATTAAGGCAGGAGACTCTCACGAGATTTAAAACTATAGTTGATGTCTAATCACAAGTGGAAATTCTTCTCCGTTCATATTAATCAAAGGCAAGCCAGAGAATCAACTCCATACATGAGGGTAGCACAGGAAAAATGTGATGCCTGAGCACTGAGATTATTTGTTTGTTGGTTTTAGCAATGGGAACTGGTTTTTCCTTTGAAGCAAATTCTGCTGAGTGGTCCCCATTCTGGCCAATGATGCACATTACATATCATGCATGATTAGGCGGGATGTAGAATGTAGTCGGTTGTCATGAAAAATAGTTTTTCTCATTGCAAAATTAGCAAGTCCATATGGAAAGCAGTAGCTTAACACATAGATAGATACATATATATAGCTGGGCATCCTGTCCTCAAGAGCTCATGATTTACTGGGGGAAGAAAATCATCATGTCATGACCACATTTACATTTCACACTGACTGCTCAGTCTGCTGCGATCAGTCTAAGATGCAAAATGATAGTAGCTTGGTCTGTGGGGTTTTAGTGGAACGGGTAGAGAAGCATACATATCTGAATGACATTTAAAGGAGGATGAATGTCAGGGGAAAGAAAGGAGCAGTTGGCAGTTTAGTTGGGAAATCAGGGAAGTGTTTTGAACTGAAATCCAGGAGAAAAATGCTTCAAGGAGCAGGGAGTTAACCACAATGTGGAATGCTGCTGAAGGGGCAGTTAGGGTGAGAATTGAGAATTGAATTTAATGTGCATGTACTCAAGGAAAGGAGAAAGTGAAGAGACTGTGTGATCTTGTGTAGAGGGAAGTTTGAGCGTCTATGACTTAAAAAATAAATCTGTAACTCTGGTACCCAGATGTTGTAACATTAGGTATATATGATGTGGTTTCACATGAAAGTCTCAGAATTGGATGATGGAGTCAATAACAGCTATGACATTCACTGCCACAAAAAGAAATGGGTGGTCAGGGGAATTTGAAGTGTTGATCAAAGCTGTTGGCCTGTTGCTTTTCCTTTAAAGCAGAAATGATGAAACTGCTATACCTGTCAAATCTGCTTGCAATGCCACCAAGTGAAGCCACTACTAGTTCTTCATCTTTGCTTGTTTAAATGCCAAGAACATGATATCTGGCAGAAGAGACAGTTTATAATAACCACATGCTAATTTCACTCGATTGCATATTCATTTATTACAATTTCAGAAGCATAAAATTTGTTACAAAATTCAATGGAAGCATGAAAATGTGCATTTCAATGTGTACTTGAAAATCTTCAGAAAAATTTTAAATTGTTTTGTTTCGGCCAATGGCATAAAAATTCTTTGCTATGTGGTACTTATAGTCTATTTTTAATCTGTTAGCCATGAAGTCAGCAAACGTTTTTGATATGTGTCTAGTTCAGGTACTTAAGGTTTACCTTCTTTTGCCGTTAGTGTCTGTGGCGAATTATCTCAGTGACTTAAAACCCAATTCTGACCCAAACAGTAGAAGAAAGGGCTATGAAAAGAAACTATGGAGAGAGAGATTTAGGTTCTTTAAGAAGAATTTACAAATGCTTAGCGCAGTCGAAACAAAGAATAGGGCACCTCTGTTCTGTACCTCACTACTGGGTGAGGATCAGGCAGAAACTGAGCCATCATTTGAAGATGGAGGCGTAGAGGAATGTTGAATCAGACGGAATAGCAAATATCGAATTATATGACATCTATAATCTCTCCCAACCCTGTAATGTTTTAATTCCATGCTCTTGTTGGAGATTGGGAGGGATAGCTGTCTAAAATAATTTGTAAGCTATGACATATCAACCACCTCCTAAATGGATCCTTAAGAAGCTGACAACTTGCTCAACTTCTGTCAAAAAAGCACTAACCACCTTTAAAGGTACTTTCTCTAGAAAAACATGTTGGGCGGTGGGAGCTCATGATTGACTCCTGCTAATGTGATTTTGGTTTATCCTTGGTTCCAAATTCAAAAACACCTTTACAATTTATTTCAGATTCTTGAGGCATTGTTCTCTACTCTAGGCAGAAGATAACTGAATTATTCTGTCTGAATTTGGCAGGTGTCAGAAATCCATTTTAAATCTGTTCAAACGCCTCGATTCAATTTGGTTTTACTGTTCAGTGTAAAAAGGCCCATTTGGGTGTGTTTTGGGGTAGATTATTGTCAGTGGCAGTTTCAAAATATCCCAGGATAAATTTCAGCAATTTCTAGGAAGTTATTAAAGGAAACTAAGTATAATTATATTTAAATAAGGCCCAGCTTGATAGCTGATGAAAGGATGTGGTAGTAGATGTTTCTGGTTGACTGTTATTTAGTTGAGGAACAGGCAGTCTTGAAATGGATTGCATACCTTTCAGGCAGAGACATCTACCCTTTGTATATTCCTTCCTCTTTCTTTTTGTGCAGATCCCTCTGGAGATAAAATGCAAGGGAGTGAGACAGCATAATCCAGTATGGATTTACCTCCAGGTCTAGAGAGCTAGGTAGAAAAAGGACAGAAATGGACAGCCAAATCAGGGTTTGCCGGGGGCTCACAAAGAGAAAAGCCACTAGTGAGCAGCTCAGAGACACTCTGATGCCAAGCTGTGCTAAGGCCTCAGGGCCTTGCATAGTCCCAGAGAAATCTGACTCTTCCTTGCTTTTCATTCATTTATTCAAAAACAGGTATTATAAACAACACAGACCAGGCTCTATTTTGGGTATTGGAGCTGCAAAGAGGAGGAAGAAATAGTCTTTTATGCCATGAATTCATACTAGAAATTAATATTTTAATCAAAGTCCATTTCATAAAATTAGGGCCAATTCAAGTGAATTCTACTAAAGATGAGTTAGAAATATACTTTATTATATCTAAGTTATGATTGGGTAGAATCTCACATTTACATTGCTTGAAAGAAATCAAAGCAACTTATTTCTATTATTATTAAATCAGGCCTCAAGGGAGAAAGGCAGACAGAGTTGTGATGTTTTTTTACTTTGCAAAGGAAAACTCTTTATATGTGAGTAACGAATGCCTGGTTAAATTGTAATTTGTCATAAAAATCGGAGTCTACATAGTGTTTTTAAGGGGCAGGTCTTACACTGAACCATTTAGGAAATGTTAATGAAAACAGTATATTTACAAGGTACAAAATGTAGAATAATTATATAACTTTAAGGGCCTCCTCTGTAACATGAATTAGGATTTATATTCTCAATATCTTTAAGTAGAATATCTTGCAAACATTCTCATCCAGCAGTCCCCACTTGCTTTCTCGCCCAACAGACTATAGGTGACTGTGTAACTCTGAATCTTGTCTCCCTACCCATGTTGACAGACTCTCATCCTGCCAAGGTTTGAGATCTACTAACTGCTCTTTAGAGCTGCGACTCCAGCTTCTGCTATGATGTTGTAATCCATGACTGAATAAAAAAAATGTAGGGCTTGTGGAAGTTGAAGAAGCGTCAGGATGCTATTAATAGTAACAACAACAATATATTATTTTTGAACACCTACTACTTACCGGGAATGTGCTAATGCCTTACATGTATCTTCTCATTTGGTGCTCACTACATTCCTATTGTCAGTCCCATTTTCAGGCGAGAAAATGACTCAGGGAATTAACTCCAGAGTTCTCAACATTAACCACATGTTAACTGACAGAGTTCAGATTAGAACTAAGGTTTTTCTGACTCTACATCCTGCTTTATGTGCTGTGGTATGTTGTCTTAATATTATGTGCAGGGGATTCGAATGAGAGGCGTCCGCTAGCAGTCTGAGAGGAGCAGTGTTTAGTAAAGAAATTGATTGAAAAAATGAAGAAGTTTAAAGGCATAGAGGGAAATTTGACTCTGATGGATTGAAAGTCTTTGAAGAGCCAAGAATAATTAAAAAAAAAAAACCAAACCCCCAAACTCTTGGCAGAACCTACTGGAGAGCAGAGAGTAATGAGAATTAGGTGGAAGTTGGATAGCAGTGAGTGTTCAGGGAGTTGCCTTAATGGCACTCCTCCCCTTCGCCCCCTTCTGAACATCTCAGGGTGACAGGTGTGCGTAACATGGATGAGGGAAGCTATGGTCTGGAGATTGTGGTGGCCCATCTGCGTGACTTTAGTGAGAGGTGCTCTTGTTATGGTTCTTGAGAAAGTCATCCTGGGCTTTTAGAGGAGCTCAATCTTGACATTTCCAAGAAAATTAGAAGGTGACAGATTGAGGTCACTGCCTCGATTTCAAAGGGAGTTCACAGATTGCTGAGTCTCTTTTAGGAACTTGAAAGGTTCCATGGAAGTCAGGTTTAGAACCTCTAATATAGAGCTGAAATCAATTTAGGAGTAGCTTCTGGTGGATGTTGGCACGGACGCAAATTCATTTTTACCCAGGTTGTTAGTCTCTTCTATGCTCTACTAAATTTCTTAGCAAAATTTAATTTTAGAAAACTAATAGCAGTGCTATTCCCCAGACTCCAAGGGTCAGCTTTGTCATCCTCCACCTCCAGCCAGCCTTTAATGGGACACTAATACGTTATGACACAAAGGGACACAATTGAATTACTTGGCTTTCATTTAATCTCAGTGTACACTCCCCCATGTTCTAGTTGTCTGTTTTCATGTCATCATTTGGCCTGTAAAATACCAAATGGGAGAAGATCCAGGAGAATCATGACACCAGCCAGGCTAGACAATTTCCTCTCAGAGGAAGCCCAGCAGCTTCTCAGAAGTGTCTAGGGAGGTTCCTGTATATGCCCTAAAATTCTTTCAATACCTGGCGGCAGCAGATGCTATTGTACGTTAGCAGAACTTTATCTAGGAGAGCAATTTTCAGAATAGTAATTAAGCTGATAATAGCTGATATCTCTTGAATACTTACAATGTGCCGGGCCTTTTTCTAAGCACATCACCTGTATTGACTCATTTAATTCTCATAATATCCATATGAGGTAGATGCTATGATTATCCCCACTTTATCTATGAGGGAAACTGAAGCACAGAGTTTCCTGATTAACCTGTAATAGGAAGAACTTTACTCCAAATCCAGGCAATCCGACTTAGAGTCTGAGCTCTTAACCACTTTGCTGAGCTGCCTCCCATACCTACTGTTTACACCAGGGCCCAGAATAATTCAAAGGTGTTTTCCGTCATGGACCCTCTGATTGAGTGCCCTAAAATTTGCTGATGGGCCTCATGTGTGGCAACATTTGACAGCAGGCCCGAACTCCAGGTACCCTAGTCAGAACAGCGGGTTTAAGTAAGCTGCTGCTAGTGGCAAAGAGGGATGCATTGTAGATTGTTGCGAGAAAATGGGAGCTGAGAGTGAGAGAGTGAATGTGTAGAGAGGTGGATGGGAGAAAATGACAAGGGGTTAGTGAGAGTCTCCATTTTCTTTTCATCTTGCTTAGCTGGTTACTCTAGAGATGAAGAGAGAGAGTATGTGAATTCATTTGGGATCCTGAAAGTTCTATTTACATGACAGTTCCTGTGGTATGTCCATGGTGAACCACCTGTAAGTCAGGAAGATTGATGGGAGGTAATGGTGTGTGGCTGGAATCAACAGGCATAGATGAGAAACTGGGAAGTAGAAGCATGTGGACAGGGAGCAGGCACTGATGGATTTTGAGAAAGGTGGTACATACTGGTTAGCTGATGGGGAGCTCCCTGGAGAAGGAGTACAATGACTGGTCTGCAGTCATTCTCTGAATGCTATTTCCCACTCCACAGCTACTGCTGCACCCAGGTCTCAGCTTTGATACCTCCAGCCCACTGGAGAACACTAGAGCTCACTGCTGTTTGATCTACTGTTGTCTCAACAGTTGTTTAGGTGGAGGTCTTTCAACATCTGTCCTCCTCATCTCCCGTTACAGAGTATGATGGGCCACCACATTCTGTAGTTCTAGCTTCCCTCTTATCTGCTATTCTTGAAGGAAGATATTTGCAAATTACACTCTTTGTAGTTCGCTGGGGTGAACTTGAAAGTAAAGAGTTCAGACCCCTCTTAATTTGGAGACACGCATTTGGTACGAATATTGTATGGCCACTCTGTTAATCCCTTAAATTATTTCCTATCCACTCACATCTAATAGTTAACACTCTTTTCTATAATTCTTATTTTTACTCTTGTCCTGAGTTGTCATTTACGTATTGACATACTTTTAAAATAATTAGATTATTTTTTTAAAAATGATGATACTCAGTGTAAAGTAAACCCAAATCCCATCATGTAGAGATAACTCCTTGGAACAGCTTGTTGAACATTTTCTCCAGACACTTCTCTATGTATATAAACTCCTAAATTCCACAATTTACATGAAGGAGATTATGCCATACGTAATTTTCCGTGACTTTTTTTCACTTAACAATATGTCGTAGTCAGACTTCTCTCTAAATAAATGTAGATCTACACACTCATTTGTAATATTTGCCCAATGTTCTCTTGTTTGAATGTACCGCAGTTTACTTAGCCATCCCCTTGTCCATTATTTATTGATAAAGAATAATCTGAACACCACATAAAGATCATCTCACTCTTTTAGTCCATGCTCCATGACTTTGCTGTCAAATCCATGGGATTTTTGGCCTCATATAATAGAAGGAGCATGAAACCAATGAGTGAGGAGTCCAAGGCTCTGCTCCCAGCTCTGCCACTTAGTAGCTATGTGACCATTAAATCACTTTACCTTTCTGAACCTCAGTTTCCCTATCTGTAAATGATGGTGTGGGTATGTGTGATACTTAAAATCTGTGCCACTAATTTACAAATATGCTGTCCAACCATATCTCCCATCACAGGTTAACTACTTACGTCAATTTTATTTATCAATGCCTGTTCAATGTCTGGCACAATGTCCAATACCAAGTAGACACCCAACAAATATACCTTGACTGAATGGACCAGTGCAACTATTGAATCTGCTCAGCTTTCCCTCAGAAATATCCACCTCGTGGTTTTGTATTGGCTTAGTTTTTAACCCAGTGAACCTCAGACTTTTTTATGTGTTCAGCATCTCTCTTTAGAATTTGTGCGATTATATCTCAGTCTCTCTCAGTGTGTGTATAGAGGGGGGGAGAGAACTATGTATGGGTGTGCACATATGTATCTATAGTTGGATATGCATGTGTTATATTGGAGATGAGTAGACTAGGAGTCTACATGGAGGGAGTTACTCTATTTTGCCCTAAAATGAGATTTTAGACAAGGGGATGAAATTAAATTATTTTTCTCTCCCTCTTCCAAAGTTGCACTGAAATTAAATGCATGTGTGTGTTTGAGGTGGGGGTAGCAGTATCCTGACAATATTTTAAAAGTATCACTTCCTCCTTCCATCCCTCTTTTGCCTTTTTTTCCTTTTGCCTTCCCTCCTCTCTCCTTCTTCCCTCCTTCACTTCTTCCCTTTTTTTCCTTCTTCTTTTTCTCTCTTTATTTTCTTTCTTTCCTTCCTTTACAGAAATAAATTGAAGCATAATGGTATTCTTTCTACTTTAGTCAATGATGACCTTTATCCCATAATATAAGAAAGGAGAAGCAATCCTCTATTTGAGAAAATTCTCTAAACCAATGAAATCTAAGTAAAAGATAATATTCAAGGACAAGTAGACATTGTGTTATATTAATATATTGAAGACCTGTATTGATCCATAGTGCTGCTGATGAAAATTGTTTCACTCGACTAATGCCCATGATTAAACTATTTTAAAAATATTACTTAAGAACAACCAAGGAATCCAGGTAAAGACATTCTGAGGGAGAACAGGGTGCTTCAGAAAGTTTGGCACTACTCCTTTTAATTGTTTAATATGTATCCTGGACTTGTTTGGATTGAATTCTTTTACAATGAATTACATACTTTATTCCCTTTCTAAGGAAAGTACATTATACATACTAAAAAATTTTTTCTTCATTTTGAGTTGCTTAGAGGCACCGTCAGAGGACTTTATTGTAGTGTGCTTTGACTGAGAGCTGCTCTCAGGGGCTGTTGAGGCAAGTAGAACTGTTTCCGTCTCAGTCCTATGCTTTGTGGATCTTAGTCTGCTTTTTATGGTTTTTCTGTCTCTTTTGTGGGTCAAGCTGCCATGTTGGGCTGTTATGGGCATGTTTTACCTAGAGCAGTTCTTTAAAGCTCTGTGCCACTTCTCACTATTTCAGATTAGCTGAGTCTAATTTATTGTGGAACTGAACACATGATCTTATTAGAATTTTTAGTAAGTTGATACCAAATATGAGATGAGTGGTCTCTAAAGGCGTTTTCTGCTTATTTATGTGTTCTTACCTAAATTCCAGAAACTTGAGGTTTCTGGAGAAGTGTTCTTCTGATAATTGCTGGTAAAGAACTCACGATACTGGTTTGAATGTGAACTTTTTCTTCTAAGCATAAAGAGATGATATTACCTCTAGCCCCTCCAGGTGCATGTGACCCCCAGTTCCACTCTCTCCTTTGTGTCTGACTACTTGGTTCTTGTTTTGCAGTCCCCAGTCTGTCCCAGACCGCCTGAGGATCCGGGTGAACAAAATCGGTTTACAAGACTATGAAGGATTCCACTATGACAAAGAGAAACTCCGGGAAGCTTGTAAGTTGAAAGTGTCTACTTGATCACATCAGCCTGTCTTCAGCTTCTTGGTCCTTCTTGGTTTGATGGATAGATTCATCATGTGTTTGAAAACCGTGGTTAGAGAAATGAAGGGAAACATAGTAACTTATGAACGCCTTGTGATGATATATGGGCTGAAGAAGTTGGAACTGGAAAAGGAAAGCAGCAACATAAAATTATTATGCTGAAGATGGCCATGTTAGGGTCTCTTGGTTTATTAACCATTTTAGTCTCAGGTTTACCTAAAATGATAAAGCAGAAAGTTGGTGATACCACATGGTATAGTAACATCTAGAAAACTCTTGAGACAGCACAGGTATCTTCCTGGAGCCTGCGTTACCAAATACTGTCCTCATTCTTCATGCAGATGTGACAAAATTATCCGTGAAGACATGCCTAACGCTTCTAGCTGTTATGTGATTATATGATGTCAAAAAATGTAATGATAAAGTGATTAATTGATGATGAGGCGCCATTGTTTCTGAAATCTTAAATTGAGTCAACATATGAATTGCTTCTCAGTGTTCATATGTTCCATATGCTTCTTTAAATGTATAACTAATTTTTAGTTCACCTTGTTTTTCAGTATTTATTGGGCACTTTTTATATTCAAGTCACTATTTTAGATCCCTGCCTATATCATAATATATAATGGGCAAAGTAAGCCAGAAGATGTTAAAGCCACAAGTGTGTTAGATATTAGGGTTCTGTGCTTCCTTGTAATTGTGGGGGCCAATAGTCAAGTACAATAAAGTCAGAGATGATGAGGGCCAGTGTCCAAAGGCACAGGCAGAGATGCCAACAGGAAGAAAGGAGTTTTCTACAGAACCAGAGATTTATGAACTAAAACCACCAACTGGCTCCAGGTGTGGACCTGCCTGGAGCTGTAGAAGATCCAAATAGCAAGAACTGGCAGGATTGGAGTAGGGGATGCATTCTTGGGATAATGACTTCCAAGCTCTGATTCCTGAACCTGTGACCTGGAGTGGGGTTTAATGGATGGAAATCCTGAAATCCAGAAGTCTCAGGGGTGGGTGCAGGAACTTTCACATCTGGCAGTGGCAGTGAGCAAGGATCCATTTCCCTGGTAGCCGGGTCACTGAATCTCCCAGGGAATTCTGTGGGAAACATCTGCTTTCTCAGACATTTTCTCTGCTGCTTCAGCTTCCTCAAGCCTTTTGGTTCTTTTTCTTAAACATCAATGCCTGTTAGTTTCTCCCCAGCCTTCTCACTCTGTCCTTCACTCCCATTTCCTTAGTAGGAAAGTTTGAGGTGGAAGAGGGACAGTTCCCTGAACCTCTGCATTTCTCTTTCTGTAAATGACAGATTATATTTTCTAATGTAAATGAGATTATAAGTGACAGACCGGCACAGAATCTAATTTAACCCATAAGTGATGGACATATATGCTTGCAAAGGGAGAGGTAGCTACAATGTAAATTAAACTGACTTTTAGAGGCCACTAATTATAAAGAATAGTGTTTTATGCTTTCTCTCTTTCAAGCTTCTGAACAAATAGCTTACAATTTTGAAAAGTAAAAAAAGAGACTGGATCTCAAGTTAGTAGCATTTTGCAGCTTACCATCAAGTCTGAAGAAAGTCATCTGGGAGGGGGGAAGCATTTGAAGTTTTTGGCTGAAAGAGATTTGAGGCTTATCTGTGGATTTCAATTACCTGTTCTATCTTTTCTGTGGCATTATGTGCCCACCATTGCCAGAGGTAATTGGGATTTGAGTTTTTACAAGAAGCTGACATTTCCTGGCGAGTGCTTTACTCATCATATCTTATGTGATAAAACTTCTATGAGAGGAAACTTCTTATATCAAATTGGGGAGGGCGACTGGGTATATGTCCAATAAATTCAGCCGTGTCTTTGGGACCCAAGAGTTTTCTCATTCTAAAGATTTGGGTTTGAAGAAGACAACATATTCATTAGAAGTAAAAGTGGCTAACTGAGTCATTTTACTTTTGTTATATGGTGCTGGTGCTTCTTCCTGTGCTGGCTCAGGAAAGTTTGTCCTTCGGGTTTATGGATTTGTTCTTACTCTCTTTGCCTGGCTCTGCCTTGTAACTGACAACAGATTCAGGGGAAGGCTGGCAGGGCTCAAGTTGAGTACAAAGGCAAAAACCAGTTCAAATTGTATGTGATGTGCATGCCAAAATAGATATGTTATTTCGGAAGTATCAACTAAAGGCTTAGAACCACATCTAGATAAAAGAGATTCTGAGAATGCACTCTGACCTGCATCCCAGAAGAATAAAAGGAGTGCATCCTAGGTCATTCACTTATTGTCAACATTCAAAGTCTAAACTAGAGCAGGACTGTTACAGGGTTTAAAAAATTAGTTCCCTTGCTTGGTTGTACACCAAATGATTCATCCAGGCAGCATGTGGCTGTTTGCCATCACTGTTTAATAGAATCTTGCTCATGTGTCTGGATCATTATTCATATTGGAGTAAAGCTTGAATGTTTGTTGTCTAACAAAGCCCTGCTTCCGTCTGTAAGGCAGGACTCCTTGATAATTACAGGATGGCAGTCCATTTAATTGCCTTGCTTATTTTAGCATAGGGAAAGGTGACTATACTCTTTCAAATGCTTCCCATCTCCCTTCCATTTAGCCCCAACACACATGGGGGGCATTCCCCCTAAAATAATAGCATGAAAAGAGTTAGTCTTTGCCAGTCCCTCTCTCAGCTCTTGCTGGTAAATTCCAGACTTACTTAAAATAATGTCTTTTTCACTGGATTTATGAATTACTAAGCCTCAAGATAATGGTTATGATGTCGAGGAGAGGAAAGTCTATTCAACTTAAGAGCAGAACATAAAGAGAAAGTGGCTATGTTAAAAAAAAATTCTTGAGGCCAGCCCCGTGGCCGAGTGGTTAAGTTCATGTGCTCCGCTGCAGGCGGCCCAGTGTTTCGTTGGTTCAAATCCTGGGCGCGGACATGGCACCATTCATCGAGCCACGCTGAGGTGGCATCCCACATGCCACAATTAGAAGGACCCACATCTAAGAATACACAACTATGTACCGGGTGGCTTTGGGGATAAAATCTTTAAAAAGAAAAAATTCTTAAAGTAAATCTATAATAATGATAAAAACTTGCTCCCGTAACCTGAATGAAGTATGTAAATGAGTCCTTAATAAAGCATGTAATCATATAGTGTAAGCGAGGGGTAATCCATTTTTGAAAATCTGTCGTATTTCTAACTTCAAAAGAGTTTCATAGATATGACATATAGTTTTATATCTAGAATAACTTGATACTAGGCAAGATTTAACTCTATCCCATGTAAACTAGTTAAATTTTACTTCTGACATTAACTTACTCTGCACTTTTGAATTGTCATGATAGTTAATACCAGTCTAGGGCCTAAACCACAAGAGCAAAATCCAGTTTGGAACTAATTGAAAACAGATGTAGCCTACAAAGGTAGGAGGGGACTAACACTTGTTGTATATCAAATTTAGTGTTCAACCCTTTTACATACATTATAGCAGCATAATGGATATTATTGGGATGTTTATAATGTATGTCTATACAATATAGAATATCTCAGTATATTATTCTCTGGTAAAGACAAGTGATGTTAGGATTATGCCCTAGGCAATTGCCTTAATGGAATTTCCTTGTCCTTTGTTTACTGACTTAGTAGAAGTCAGAAATGCTTGTGTTTGAATCTCAGCTGCAACGTTGACAAAGTAATTAATTTCTCTGATGACCAAATCTTTCATCTCTAAGATGAGAATATGATTGCAACCTCATAGAGTGCTGAGGGTAAGATGTAACCTTGTACATGAAATGCCCGGTGAAAAGTCTGGCACATTAGCGTACTCTCTAGAAGTGGTAGCTATGATTGTTGTGGTTGCTGTTGTTAAAGACACACTACTGTCACACCGCTCCTCAATCTGCGGGTCCAAAAGACAGGCTCAGAGCAGCCGACCTCTTCTATGCATAGTTCTCACTTAAGTGCACACACTACCACCCTCCAACTCACTTTCTCACTTTCAAATATAGAGTTGACAACACTGATAAATATCACAGAAAGATTATGGGAAGAAAACATAATTAATCATTCAATTTGCTTTTATCCTGTCTACTAGTACAGGAGACTGCTATGATGGCAAGCTGTTTAAACCTATGAAACATGTAAATACTGAATGCCCATGTTTGGTGATCTGGCCAGATATCTGCAAACTCCCTTCCTTCAGTCTTAAGACGGTCTTGTAAGTGTGTCATCTGGTATCCATCATTGAATTTTTTAAAAACTTTTTATTTTGGAATAATTTTAAATTTACAAAAAAGTTGCAAAAGATACTACTGGGAGTTCCTCTGTACCCCTCACCATGTATTACCATGGTACCTTTGTCAAAGAAACGGATATTGCTTCACTGCGATTACCTAGACTCTGGGCTTTCTATTTCAGGATCTATCCAGGACATCACATTACATTGAGGTGGCGTGTCTCACCAGTTTCCTCTGGTCTGTGACAGTTTCTCAGTCTTTCCTTTTATTTGTTTTTCCATGACCTTGATGGTCTTGAGGAATACTGGCCAGGTATCCTGTAGAATATCTCCCAATCTGGCTTTGTCTGTTGTTTTACTCATAGTTAGACTGGAGTTGTGAGTTCTTAGAGAATACTACAGAGATGGAGTACCTTTCTCTTTTAAAAAATTATCTTATTTGGATCATGTTGACTTACCGTTGTATACATTTCAAGTGTACATTATTATATTTCAGTTTCTGTATAGACTGCATCATGTTCACCACCAATAGACAAGTTTTTATCTGTCACCATACATATGTGCCCCTTTTGCCCTGCCCCCACCCCCTTCCCCTCTGGTGACCCCAATCTGTTCTCCTTATCTATGTGTTTGTTTGTTTATCCTCCATGTACAAGTGAAATCATATGTTATTTGTCTTTTTCTGTTTGACTTATTTTGAAGTACCCTTCATGTCCCAACATATCAGGGGTTATCTGATCTCAGCATGACATACCTGGTAATGGTAACCTGATCATTTGGTTAAGGTTGCATTGCTAGGTTTCTCCACTGTAAAGTTACTATTCTTTGCCTTTCCCTATGCTGTTCTTTGTGAGTGAGTCGCTAAGTCTAATCCATCTTCAAACTGGGGGGGGGGGGGGGGAGGTGGATCACTGGGTTTTTCATTGTCTCCAGTTTCCATATTTGACCTTGATTGAATTTAATAAATATGCCAAAATGGTGGCACCATTCAATCACTGATGCAACCATGCTTCCAAAAACTGTATATTTGCATCAATTATAAGCTAGATAGCATGGTAGATGCTAGGCATTAAAAGATGAAGTGGCACATCTAACATTACAATATCATTTATTCAATACACATTTATTGAGCGCTTACTCGGAGCAAAGAGTGGTGGGAAAAAAAGACCCCAAACCAGAAATAGTGCTGATTTGCTGGAGTTTTTCCTCCTGTGATGAGGATTGTGATAGGGCTACAGAAACACTATGTACCTATTTTCTTAGCAGACATCATTTGAATAACTGAAAGAAGGGCTGGAATATATAAGCAAGAATGAGAAAAGCCAATCTAACCAATAATTAGTGGTATGACCTTGGGTAATGCATTTATCCTCTTCAGGCTTCGGTTGCTTTATCTGCTAAATGCAGTGGTTAAACTAGGTATTTCCTAAGAACATACTATATAATGATAAATGTTTAGCCCTACAGAAATTACATAGGATTTAAAATTTTACCTCCTGATATGTTTCCTGAGTAAAGTTTTAAAGCTACAGCATCATTCATTATAATGAGTGTGAGCATTAGAAAATTGTCAAAGTGCATTTTGCTCCATGAGTTTGCTAAAAACACTGATTTTTTTTTCCTATCCATTGCTTCATCTAAAATTGAATCTTTCCCCCTCATTTAGCAAGTTGACAGCCGGGCTGTTCAGTAGAGATTAGGTTTCTATTTGGTGAAGGTAGGTGTTCCATTTTGAAATCTAAAGAGTAAATGATGTCAGTCTGTGCTCTGAAGGGCACTGTCCATCCTTTTGTGAGGGTGTTTGTTTATTCCTATTTTCACAAGTTGACAATTACCCAGAGTTTTGTACTTTTAGTTTCTTTACTGTTCTTCCCTGTCTTTTGTCTGTATGTTATGTTTATCTTTTTATTAAAAACTAATAATAATAATAATAAACACATATTGTACTATTACTGTGAGCTAGGAAATGTCTTAACATTTCTACACATGTCATGCAATTTATCTCTCCCAACATCTCTGTGTGACAGGTAGCATTGTTATCCGGATTTTACGTGTAGGGCCACTGAGACAGAACATGTAAGGACACTGTCCAAGTTCTGAATACTTATTTAATCACTTTGCTCTCCATTCCCTCCAAGGAGTAGTTCTTATTTTCTTATATAAAATACATTTAATGTTTGTTTTAAAATCTCGCTTGTTTTAAAATCTTTCACAATGCTACTTCAAATGCCTTTTTATGTTTAAGCTGACTTTGCCTTAATTTACCACCCTCTGGTTTGTTGGACAAGTTTCTGTTTTTGGCTTTCCCTCCACCCCCAAATAAATCATCTATTCATAAATTCAACAAATGTTCATTGACCTCTTACGATATTTCTGGTACTATTTCAAGTGATGGGGGTACTGAAAAGTGTCCACCCTCATGGAGCTTATATTCCAGTGGGAGATACAGAGAAATGAATAATATAATATAGCAGTAAGTGCTATAAAGGAAAATAAAGCAAAATAGGGATGTATTCCATTTTTGATAAGGTGATCAGGGAGGGACTTTCTAAAGAGATGATATGTAAGCAGAGACCTGAAAGCAATGAGTGAGTGCACATGTGGATTTCTGGGGGACGAGTATCCCTATGCAGATAGAATGGGATGTGCTAAGGCCCTGTGGTACAAACATCCTTGAAATGTTTAGTGAACAGCTAGGAAGTTCATGTGGCTGGAACCTGGTTAGTTGGGTGGAGAGGGGTAGGAAATGATTTTGAAGTTGCAGGAAAGGGCCAGCACAGGGAGAGGGCTTGTAGGCCATGGAGAAGGCTTTGGATTTTATTCAGAGTGTAATGGGAAGGCTCTGGAATTATTTGAGAAGATGTGTAATAACATGCCTGCATTTGTTTTGAATAATTCTAGCTGCTGAGTGGAGACTTGACTGTTGGATTATAAAGGTAGAAGTAGGGGCACCAGCTACAAGGCTAATATGATATTGTAAGTGAGAGAGGGAAGTTGAGGGAGTTAAAGGAGCAGAATTGGGGAGAAATGGTTGGGTTCTGGATGTATTTCAGAGGTAATGCTGGCAGGAGTAGATGATGGATTAGCTGTACTCTTGAAGAGGAAAAAGTGATTCAGAGATGCCTTTGAGGTTTTGGCTTCAGCAACTTGGTAAACAGTGGCAGGGGAGATGCAGAGGACCCAAAGGAGACCAAGAAGAACACAGCGAGCTGGAAAAAACAGGAGAGCTTGTTGGCTGGAAGCCAAGGGAAGAAAAATGTTTTATAAAAGAAGAGTGATGTTGTGTCACGTGCCCCAGAGATTTGGAGTAAGATGGGCACTAAGAATTGGTAATTGGATTTGGCTAGAGGGTGGTTATTAGTAACCTCACAAGAGGTTATAGAGTGAAAAAGGTAAAGGTGAATAAAGTGGGTTCATGTGCAAATGGGAGCAAAGGAAGTGATTCTGCCTAGGTTTCTTTTTTGTGGTGTTTGTAAAGGGAAGGAGAGATATGGGATGGTGGCTGGAAAGGGATGTGGAATCAAAGATGTTTTTTTTCTAATTTGTAAGATAGTACAGTATATATGCTGATGGGACCAATCCACTAGAGAGACAATTTGACTCAGGAGGGAGGGCCAACTGCAGGAGCATTGCCTTTGAGTAGAGATGGGATCTAGTGCACAGTGGAGGATGGGGGCAGGTTCTCCAGAGGACAGAGAGGGAAGGCAGAGGAGTGGGTACAGAGGCAGGTAGCTTGGGGCATTTGGTACTAGGGAGAAGCACAAGTTCTATTCTGATTGCTTTTGTTTTCTCAGTGAAATAAGAAGCAAGCCTACCAACTAAAAGTAGGGAAGGGAGGGTATCAGTGTTCAGGAAGAGAGGAGAAAATTTAAAACAGTCAGTTCCAAGAGCAGGACAGTAAGTGGCCCGGGCAAAACTGCTGAGCGGCATTTCAGGTACAGATCACTGAATTCATTGGCTTTTCATAAGCACATTGAGCCTGACTTCTCAGTTCCTGGACGTCTCGGCTTATAAGTGAGTGCACTCTCTTGTCTTCAGAGATTCAGATGCCAGGGGAATATAAGGCTGAAAGATGATAATCTTATTTTTAATATAAATCCCTTCATTATTTAATTCTTTTTATGACCCAAAGCCTTGTTTTCTTTATAGGAAAATAAGAAGTGTTCCCAGAGCTGTGCTATGTTAGATGCTAATGATGTTAGGTCTCAGACAAGGAAATGAGCCTAAAGTGTTGATAATACTTAATCCTTCTTTTTTTAAAACTTAGCCTTTGGTAGTGAGAACAATCAGTTGCAGGTATGTCCTTTTAAATCTCTGCCCAAAGGAATATTTTCCTTTTCGTTGGTTTATTCTATGTACACACACACATACAATAATGACCAATTCTTACCGCTTATATACCAACCTAGTCCATTTTGTTGTGACCTTCCCAGGTTGACAACTCTGGGATATCAACTCAGTACTTATGTTTCTCTTTAAAGACTTTCTTCTAAGAGTAGTGTATGAAATTGTTACTTTTTACCTATCTTGTTAATGTGTGAGTGGCATCACCACTGCAGAGTCATGACATCATATTTAATAATAAATAATCACACCTAGTGTTTGCATAGTGATTCATGGTTTACAGAGGGCTTTCGTATGTGCTGTCCACATGCATCATCCCAGGGACACTTAGAAAGACTGCCTCACACAGGTTGCATAGCTGCGACAGGATTTTAGTAAGAATTTACATCTTCTCTCTCCTAATCTGGTGCATGTTCTAGTACACAGCTCTACTTCTTTGTAAAGACATAGTTGTGCACTTATAGAAATGTGTTTTAAAAAAAGAATTTGGGATCATTCTTCTTGGTATTAGTTGGGTTTCCCCGGGAAACAGACTCTGCATTGAATTGTACGTGTAAGGGATTTATTGGGGATTCTCCAAGAGGGAACGACAGCTGTGAAGAGGGAGGAAGGTAGGATTGAGCAGAGGAAGAAGATGAGCTGTGATGCAGTTGCAGCCAAGGATTCCCATAGGGATATTTGGAGCTGGGATGGCCGTTTAGAGTTGTCCCTGTTAAGGCAAAGATTACTGGCTACAGGTTAGGCTGTCCTCTGGGAGGGACCAAGCCTTGAGTGAAATGACTTCCTTCCTGGAGAGAGACTCAGCTGTGAGCTGTCCGCAGAGCCAACACTTCCAGCAGCTGAGGGAATGAGTGCCTCATTCCCATCATGGGTCTGGCTGGGGCACTTCAGTTCTGAAAGTACTACCTTGTCTACGTAACTCAGCACCTGATTTTTGAAATAAGGCCAGGAAAGAACCATGCACACAACACAATCCTTGAGTCCATTCATTCACTTCTTCATTAACAAGTATTTGTTGATACTTACTATGTTCTAAGTACTGGGGATTAGACTCATATAATCACTAGCCTCCAAGTTTCTCTCTTTGTATCTTTTGACCTGACCTCCCTACTATTCCAAATTCAGGGAATTGGAATATAAGTTAATTACTTTCTTTAGAAGTGTCAGAATTAGCTAAGTAAAGTGAAACCTAAAATGTTAATACTGACCTTTTCTTAAAAGTTATTTTTGGCATGAACTATTGTCAAGCCAAATATTCTCTATTTGGCATTTGAGTCATTAAAATTGGAAACCTAACTGCAAGGCAATCTAAATCTCAGGCTATTTCTGGCCTTACACTGTAGTCAGAGATAACTCCAGAGTTTGATCCTCAACAAGTTGGACATTTCTTCCATATTTTCTTGCAAATTATTGGTAAAAATATTGAACTGAATAGAGCCAAGGACAGAAATATGTACTAGTCTGAAAGTAACATTTTTGTAGATTAACTCAGAACCACAATTTTATGTGCTAGCTACATGGGTAAAAGCTGCAGGCCTTTCATAGTTCATAGTGGTGGAAAGCACTCTTTCTTAATACTTAGTGGGTTTCCTGAATCACTGATCCACTGCCATCCTTCTGGAGTCACTGATAAGCAGAATTAGAGAGTTCCCTAGGTTTTCAGATGTTAGGAATGTGTTTGCTTAAGACTACTCTATTTCACATCTCTGTGTGGCAGCTGTCTATGTATAATTTGTTTACTCTTTTTGCTTCCAGAAGGAGACCTAGGTATTCCAGCAGATTTTTAGGAAATCTTTGTAATTAATTCTCCACATGTATCCAGTCAACTCAGAAATTCAGAGCTACATGACTGAATGTGTCCCCAGCATCTAGCTGTTGGTGACCTTGCCCATCACCAGACAGTGTAATGGACAGTATGATGTTGACATTGTGAAAGAGATTTGAACCAGTGTCTCTAACCATCATTTAGAATATTTCACTTTTGGATACAGTTCTGAATCTTTGCTTTTAGACTCTTAACAGTCCATTTGACTTTCACATCTATTTGGCTGGCCAAGTCACATACTGAGATTCTAACATCACAGTCAAGTATTTTCTCTCTCCCAAATACTAGAGCACTGGCAGTAAATTTGCAGTGGTGGTTCTGCCCCGTATCTAGGAATTTTGCAAACATTACCTTCCTGAATGTACCTGGAAAACAATTATATTGTTTTCCAATGTTTATCATCAAGTACGTTCTAGAACCTCACAGTTAAAAACTTCTATCACATGTGACACTGGGAATGAACTCCAAGGAATTTTATAGATCATTTTTTTGTACTAGAATTTTATTGCATCTGACATTAGGAATCTTCATTGAAATGGAATTCTCGCCATCAAAAATAGAAATTTACATTATTGTTCCTGAACTTTCCTATTAAGTTGGAAGATTATGACATTTCACAGAACTGTTTGATCTGGACCTCTGGTTTCTATTATTTATTAGAAGAGAGTGTTGGGCCTTTTGCCCATACTTTCCCCTGGATTATCAATGGTAATAGATGAACCAAATTCGTCAGAAGTAGGAAAAAAAACCTCATGCAATTTTAAACCTATTAGCCATGACCTGAGTTGCTTTCTCCATCTGACTCTTTTTATCTTTGTTCAGAAGACTGCTCTAACAACTTTTTTTCTGGATTTTTCTTTCTCCCTTCTGCTTTTCTGTTTATCATGTCCTGTATGCTGATGATTGGAAAGAGAGAAAGAAAAAGATCTATTGCTGACTAATTCTTAGTTCCTGAGGTGTTGTAGTCTAGGGTTTGGATGGGTGTGTGGAGAGTGACAGCATCCCCTTTCCCTCTGCTCTTGGTTCTCCAGGCTTGAGAATATTCTTTCCCCAATTCTGCACGTAACAACATTCTAATTCTGAAACCCCTTTCAGATATTTTAGGTGTTATCAACCGCCTTTGAGGTTTTTATAAGTAGTCTTTGTCATCCATCATTGCAAGGGCCACTTGCTTTTGTATTATTTTCATAATCCCTCTTCTCACTTCCTTTGTTCTCCTTCACTCTCTCTAGCTCAGCAGGCCACAGTCCACTGCGGTGTTAGGCAAGTTACAAGAAGG
Organism: Equus asinus; assembly: GCF_041296235.1. NCBI lineage: Eukaryota > Metazoa > Chordata > Mammalia > Perissodactyla > Equidae > Equus > Equus asinus. The sequence continues at coordinate 191,089,099 of NC_091790.1, read as the reverse complement.
TTGTACTACATTTCAAAGGGATGACTCTCAGGTCTTTGAGAAAGATATTCCAGGGTTGAAAAACTGGCCAGAGGCTGGGAGATTTGTATCTTAAAGGGGCAGAGAAATAATTTACAATTGAAGGTCTTCTGAAGTAAATACTCTAAGAAAAGGGAGGCCAGAGACCTATAATCAGAAAGAAACCTGTCTAAAGTTTAGTCAAGCTGAGGGCAACGTTAAGGCCTTCTTGGTCAATGTAAATCTGAAACCTCCTTTTTCTGTTGGAAACTCTTCAGCATTTGCCCATCCCTTTGAGAAAAATGTCTCAAATTCTTAACATAACAAAACCAAGCCTCTGGTCTTGGCCTCAGCCCCTGTACTCTGTGACTACCTGTCTTCCCAAGTCCCGAACCTTTGTCTCTTTTCGTGCCTTGGTTTCCTACAGTCTGAGGATGGCCTAAGACTGGGAGAATTCCCTTTCTTTGAAAGAACTTTTGTTGACTCCCTTAATTTTCTTCACTTGGGAAATAACTTCTCACATCCTGGGGAAGATACAGCTCCTCTGTGTCCTAAACCCACTTGTTTCTTGTCTATCAGAATTCCTATCACAAGTATATAATCAGTAGGATGTTTTTATGCCACTCCCCTCTTCCCAGTCTGTGACACCTGGAGGGCAGGTGCCATGTCTTCCTCAGCACTGTATGTCCTACTCCGAGCACTAGAGTTGTCTCTGGTTCGAGAGAATCCTTAAAACTTGTGTGTTGAGTGATTAAGTGAATGCTTTGTAGACCTGAAAAATATTTTGGCACCATTCCTCATATGCATGATACACATTTGCCAAATTAATTGGAAATGAATACCAGGAGTTGTTATTCAAGATTATACTTGCCAAAGCTTTTAACAGGATTTTTTAAAAAGTGAGTCACGTGTCCCTTGGGTTGCCTTCTCAGGTGGTATACTGTCAGGATAAAAAGCAGCATTTGATCTGTGGTTCGAAACCCAGATTTGTAGGGAATCTGCTAGTTTCTAGAAAGCACACCTCTGAAATATTATCCTCACATAGAATGCAATGAAAACTACTTAGTTACTTTATCTTATGTATGACATTTTGAATTAACAATGCAAAGGACTTGGCTTAAACTCAAGCTATGGAATTCAAACTCTAGAATCATTTTTAATCACAATAACCTGGGGTTGTGAAACCTTTGACAGACCCTGGGTATGGCACCAAGAAGTACAAAGTTCTTAGGTGTTATGTTTCCTTTTGAATGCTAATATGCCTATTAATTTCCCCTGTTGGTTCCAGGTGAGCAGCAGGTAGTTAATGATGACAGGTTGTTGTAAAATGGACCTGTGGCACACAGTGGGGAAAAATTGGGTTGAAATATTGGCAACTCATTCTATTTAATTATTGCCAGCCCATCAGGTTAGAATTTTAGTTCCCTGATAACCCTGACACATTTGGAACTAATGAGGTAACATAGAAAGATCCCACTTGTCCCCTCCATCCTCCCTTGGGGCTTTCCTTCCTTCATCTAGTCCATTGCCTCCCCTCCTTGATTTTTACTTCTAGTCCCTTATTCCCATCATCGTGTTGACTTTCTCAATACTGTTAACACTATGGCTAAGAAAGTAGGTAACATTTATTTTTCTGTATGTCAGCAAAGTATCTGTCTACAGGAAACTCAGAACAGTTTTTTTTCTTTTCTCTTGCTTTCTATTTTTTTGTTTTTTGGAGTTTTTTTTTGTGAGGAAGATTCGCCCTGAGCTAACATCTGTTACCAATCTTCCTCTTTTTGCTTGAGGAAGATTGTCACTGAGCTAACATCTGTGCCTGTCTTCCTCTGTTTTGTATGTGGGGTGCTACCATAGCATGGCTTGATGAGTAGTATGATGACTGGATCCAAACCTGTGAACCCTGGGCCACCAAAGCGGAGTGCTTGAACCCAACTCCTACGCCACCAGGCTGGGCCTGCTTTTCTATTTTTTTTTTTTAAAGTAATGAACTTCACTTTTTAGAGCAGTTTTAGGTTTACAGAAAAATTAAGTTGAAAGTACAGAGAGTTCCATATATCCCCTCAGCACCTCCCCCCTCGCCACCTTGAGCTTACATAGTTTCCTGTATTATTAACATTTTATAATTGATAAGCGTATATTAATACATTCTTATTAACTAAAGTCCCTACTTTACATTAGGATTCGCTCTTGTGTTGTATAGTTTCATGGGTTGTCACAGATGTATGGCATGTATCCACTATGACAGTATCACACAGAACAGTATCCTGTGTGCTGTACCCATTCATCCATCCCTCCCCTGTAACCCCTGGCAACCATTAATCTTTTTATCGTCTCCATAGTTTTGCCTTTGCCAGAATGCCATATAGTTGGAATCATGAGTACGTGGGTTTTTCAAACTGGCTTCTTTCACTTAGCATTATACTTTCCTCCATTGTCTTTTGTAGCTTGAAAACTCATTTCTTTTTGTTGCTGAATAATATTCCATTGTGTGATGACTAGTTGGTTTATCCATTCACCTATTGAAGGATATCTTGGTTGCTTCTAAGTTTGGGCAATTATGAGTAACGATGCTATAAACATTCATGTGCAAATTTTTATGGGGACACAGTTTTCAACTAGTTTGGGTAAGATGCCAGTGAGTGCAATCGCTGGATCATGTAGTAAGAATTTTAGTTTTCTGAGAAACTGCCAAGCTATCTTCCACAGTGGCTGTTATTATTTTGCATTCCCACCAGCAGTGAATGAGAGTTCCTGTTGCTCCACATTTTCACCAACATTTTGTGTTGCCAGCTTTTTCAATTTTAGTTATTCTAATAGATGTGTAACAGTATTTCATGTCTTAATTTGCAATTCCCTAATGACGTATGTTGTCGAGCACGTTTTTCATATGCTTATTTGCCATCTATATATCCTCTTTGGTGAGATCTCTGTTCAGATCTTTTGCCCACTTTTCAGTTGACTCTCTTATTGTTGAATTTTAAGAGTTCTTTGCATATTTTGAATACCAGTCTTTTATCAGATATGTGTTTTGCAAAGATTTTTTTTCCCCTGATCTGTGTCTTGGCTTTTCATTTTCTTAACAGTATCTTTCACAGAGCAGAAATTTTAATTTAATGAAGTCCTAATTACCAATTTTTTCTTTGTTGGATCATTCTTTTGGTGTTGTGGCTAAAATATCATTACCGATGTCAAGTTTTTAAAAATCTATCTCTGAATAGTGTTAACATAAAATGCATTCATTCTAAAATTATTTATATTTTTGATAATTTACCATATTGTTCAGAATGCTTTCCTATTTTATGAATTTTTAACCCTGTGATTATTTATTCTTTTCAGAAAGCGAGGGTATTTTCATTTAGCCTCAACATAACCTCTGCAATTCTATTATTTCTATGTTTATGTTTAGAGCTTAAAATCCAGTCTTGCAAACCTTGCAATTTCTGAACATCTTTTTTCTGTTTCACACCTTCATTTAATGATCCCTTTGAAGATAGTTTTGTTTGTGGTTTGAATAGGTAAATAGCCCCATTTAGCCGCAATTCTCTTTTAACAGGAATGGCACTGTAATTGCATGTGTGTCAGATAATTAAATCCTTTCTTTTTTTTTAAACGCTGAGCTTTCAGCCCTTTCTTTTCCGTAGTCATACCTTGTTGAACACGTCACAGTATCTCACAGGGGTTGAATTAGCTGCTGCGAATTTTCTCCCTTTTTGTAAATCCCATTAACGGTTTCACGTGGATTTGTGTCCAAGGCGGCTCTTTCCTGCTTTGGCTCTGAGGGTCTTTGCTTGTGTCATAAAGCAGCCAGCTGTGACTCCTTTCATTTCCATGTAGGTTTGGTTGATTGTTTTATTTACATGCTTTGGTTTAGGCTTTAGCCTTTAGAGGTTTTGGTGCAACACGTTATCTGCTGTGAGAATGGCCCCATTTGGTCTGCTGAAATTGGGTTGAGACTTTATGAATGGCTAGTGCATGTTGGTATAGAATTAGGAAACATTGATAAATTTAATAAGGCTTAGAGGAGTGAATGTAGGGTGGATTTGCAGATAGTATGTGTTCTACAGGCATTGGTTGGTTTAATCTCTACAGTAACCCAGACAGGTGGCTACCGTGATGTCCCTCTTTACATAGAGCCTTCACATGCTACATTGCAAAAGTATGAAGGGCAAGATGGCTTATTGTGTAATCAGAATGATAAAAAAATCTGTGATAATCAATTTCCTGAATATAGTGATTTACCAAGGGTAATTAAACATTAAAATGGATGGTATGAGAATACCTATCATAACAAAAACTACCAGATTAAGAATGTCCAGTGTTAACGAGACTGGAAACTAATGTTTAGTAAACACTCTTTCAAAAGTCTGGGGGAAGGACTTTTGAATATCTTGTGCATCTGATGTCATGAACTTTTTATACCTCAAGCGAGAGCGTGGGTTTCATGTTTAGTTTATGTTAACTGTCAATCAGCTCTTCCGCCTAATATTGGAAATTCTAATGCAATGATTTTAATAGCAAAACAGATCATGTGATTTTTCTATAACAATTCTGATTAATGTCTGATATACTCCTGTCTCTCCTGTCGCTATGATTAGCATCCTGCTCACAGTCTTATAGTTGCATTTCTTCATAAAGTAAGCAAGGGTATGTTTAATTCTGTGACCCCTAAATTACAGACAAGGTTGTAGCATGCCTGTCAACAGTTTTGATAAGCTTGATCCACAGTCTACAAGACCCTCGGAAGTTGGCCTATTGGAAAGGGAGGGGAGTGGGGAGTCTTTAAAAGTGACCCCACTCCTGCCAAGTATGTTCATGAAAATTTGTTTGTTACTCATAGTTTCTGAATCTCGTGGTCATGCTCCTTTGTCCAGGCCCAGAATTTCTTACCTTAGATTTGCTTCCCACCAATCACAGCCTTTCGCCCGTTCTTGTAGCTCTAATTACAAGTCTTGTGATTCTATCCTCACTCCCTGGTCAGCCTGTCACCAGTTCCCTGGCTTCACCTTTCTGGGCTCAGTGTTGAAAGCTAGGGGACCCTGTCCTCTGTGTGGCTCACGTTTACGAGAAGTAAGAAGAGTTGAGAACAGGGGTTTTTGAGTGAGAGAGACCTGGGATGAAATCTGAGTGCTCCATTGAGTAGTGTGACATTTTAGGACATGTTACCTAATCGTTCTAAGACTCAGTTTCCTCATTTTAGAAATAGGGATAATTCGAAATAGGTGAAGGGAATTAAGAAGTACAAACTTCCAGTTATAAAATAAAGAAGTCTTGGGGATGTAATGTACAGTATAGGGAATGCAGTCAATAATATTGTAATAACTTTGTGTGGTGACAGATGGTAACTAGACTTGTTGTAGTGATCATTTTGCAATTTGTATAAATATTGAATTGCTATGATGTATACCTGAAACTAATAGGATATTGTATGTCAAATATACTTTAATGAAAAAAATAGGAATAATGATATCCACCTCTTAGGATTGTGGCAAAGATTAAATAACACAATAAAACTGGTAAATTATTTATATTAATGTAAGCTCTTTTCTTCTTTTCTTCCCTCTCCTCCTTAGCCTCCTTTCCTGCTCTCCTCTCCTCCTTTTCCTCTTTCTTCTTCTCCTTCTTCGTGTCACGTAATCATTATTATTATTTTCCTGTTCATCCAGATTTATTCCACCCAGGCCTAAACCCTTATAACAGACGCAAGATTGTGTATTTTTAAATACAGCATGGATTAGATCATGCTCCCAGAATATACATATACACAATGTCTGTTCTGGCATACTGGCATTTCTAGAGGTGGAGGCCTGATTCTCTAGTGTAAGACAAGGAATAGCTTCAGCGCCCTGCTTCTCCTCTCCTTGCCACTTCTCTAAAACCCAGTCTGTGGCTCACAGCAGCTGTGTCAGGATAACTCCTAGCTCAGGCCAGCAGAAAATAGTTTTGCATCTGGGAAGCCACAAGGTTTGCATTTTCATTAACCTCAGATTCCCATACATTGTGAAGTCATTGGCCTCAACACAATTCGGGCACAGCCCTGTGGCTATAGCAGAATAAAATCTACTTCAGAGACCCCGGGGAGGTGTGTGTACCTCAGAGTTGGTCCACAAGGGTCTTCTGTCTTTCATGAATCAAATAATTAATTCACTTGAGGAAATTATTTAATTTTCTTTTGCATCATACCTCCAACTCTTTGGAAAACATTTTTCAAGTTTTCTTAAAACTCTAGGGATTTTCCATTTAATAGCCTTTAAAAACTTTAGTTTTTAAAATTTTGTGTGATTCCATTCCATATAAGGGTACTGGAGTTTGGTCTATTCTCTGACTCTGCTTAACACTTATGGAGAAATAGAAATTTTAGAAACCATATTTTACACATTTTCTTATATTTTAGAAGTTTCTTACAGATGAAAGAGTACACTTGTAGATTGGTTGCTAGAAGATTTTGAATTTGTTGAAGATGAATAGTGTTAATTTATGCACTATTTGGCATAAATTTGCATAATGAGTTCAAGTAGTCTTAAGTTCAAGTATAGAAGACAAAATTAATTACTATGACCCATTGGCATTTTATTTCAAACATAAAATCCAGAGCATGCATGTGTGAAATATATAATAGATTTCTCAACCAATTAATTTAATCACATCTGGATTATGAGGCACTTAAACAAACAAATAGGGAAAGGGGGTTAATGGAGGCCAGGGTGCAGCCTGAGAAGGGAGCCAGAGCAGGGCTTATATTTTGGCTGGGAAGAAGTAATTGGTACTATAATTTTCTCAGGGCTGGCGATTGCCAGTTAACTCCACAAATTCTTTCCTATTTCTGCACTTAAATTTGTCAAAGCTTCACCATTGCTTTTAGTCTGCTTGGGCTGCCGTAACAAAACACCATAGCATGCTTGGCTTAAACAACAGAAATATATTGTCTCACACTTCTGGAGACTGGAAGGTTCATGGTCCAGGTGCTGGTCGATTTGGTTTCTCGTGAGAGCTCTCTTCCTGGCTGGTAGACGGCCACCCTGATGCTGTGTCCTCAAGTGCTGGAGAGACAGAGAGACAGAGCTCTATGATATCTCTTATAAGGGCGCTAATCCCATCATGAGCTCCCCACCTTGTGACTCATCTAACCCTACTTACCTCCCAAAGGCCCCATCTCTAAATACCATCACACTGGGAGTTAGGGCTTCAACATATGTGTTTTGGGGGGACAGAAACATTCAGTCCCTGACAATCATGTTAGCCCAAAGATCAAAAATGTTAAAACCCCAGTGCTCCTTAGAGGATTAACGCTTTAATCTGTTATTCGTCATTTATACCCAAATACCGAGGAGGATCTCAGAGTATGTTTTGATAGAAGGAGGGGCAGAGAAGTCAATAAGAAAGTACTGATAAGATAGAGTAAGGGAAATCAATGGCCAAGGAATGCTATTGCTGGAAATTAGGAAGCCCATCTGATCCAACCTGGTAAAGGCAAAGAGAAAAGTAGTTTTGTTTGTTGGATCTGTGCTCTATTTGTGGAAAGATAAAACATGAATGGTTTTGACATACATAGTATCTGGTACTAAGGAAATTCAAGTTGTTAGTTCCCCAAAGACTAAAGTGTAATGCTTGCTAGATACATATGGTTATTTAAAGTTTAAATTAATTAAAATTAAATAAGATAAAAACTTCAGTTTCTTAGTCACACTGACCATATTTCAAGTACTCAGTATGACATGTGGCTAATGGCTGCTGCATGGGCCAGTGCGGAAAAGTCTGTGGTCGCTGTTGTTGTAGAGTCTTCTGAGGCCTGAATACAGCAGATCATCCTGCTGCTTGTTGTATAAACCCACACATACACGTGCCATGACAAGCCAGGGGGGTTATTACTGCTTGACATGCCTGGTGTCCACTGCTGGAAATGCATTGCAACAAAAGGATCATTTGGGGGGCCTATCTCTTGGCAATAATTGATTACTTCTCTACTTTCTCCCCCTTTTCAATCTGATATTAATTTATACTTTTTTTTTAACTTATAGAGAACCTCTCTGGAAGATATATAATAAACTTTGACACCAGTATCATTAAAACTTAGTTGCCACAGATACCTTATATTACTTATTTTTAGTTCTGACATTCTCTATGTAGACTTGTTCTGTTCATGTATGTTATTTGTTTATATACATATATGTGTACACATACCTACTTGTTCTGTTTCTTAACCTGGGTGGCAGGTCCACGAATGCCCATTTTAGTATTAACCTTTAAACTTCAGCATTTTATGTACACACATACATATATGTATTTATATAAAATACTGAGGTTTAAAGATTAACATTAAAATGGGCATTCGTATACCTGCCACCCAGATTAAGGAACAGAACAAGTGCCTCCCCTCACCCCTCTCCTACTAAGATAACCAGTATACTGATTTTTGTATTTGCCATTCTTTTGATAGAAGTATATTTACCACCGATGTACGTATCCCTAAACCAGATATTGAGTGGTTTTGAAAAACTGAGTAGCAAGCCTAATCCTCTCTGTGTGAGGAAAAGATGATGCTCTCACTTTTAGATGAAGGCTTTCAAGCGAGCTGAAAAGAGTCCCTGATCATTGTTTGGCTTCGGCTTCCCTGAGAGTCCACACGAGCCCCTCCGCAGAGGATTTAGTGGGCAAGGTAATGGTTGAATTCTGGGAAGCATTTGACAGGGTGTTACGGTGGGTTCTAGCTACTAAGTGGAAATATGATTAGAGGGAAATATAGTTAGAGGCTTTGAATTTTTCTGCTTCATCATGACCTAACTCTTGCTCTCAAGAACAGGTTAAGGCAGAACACATCTAGGGGTGATATAGTATTATTATATATATAAGAAACTGCTTCAGACTCGCCTAGGCATTCTATCCTTGGGTTGAAAAATAACTCTACAAGGATTGTGAGAATATTAATAAAGACAGCTCGCACCATACTTGTCTCTTGAGTCACAGGGCTTCAGTATGTATTGTCTGGTAGCCCAGTACAGCTGTCATCCTGGGATCTTCTAGCCCCATCCCCTTGCACATTTCCTTTGGTTCTCTTCTCTGTTGGATTTCCCATTTGTTATATCCCATGCATTCCTCATTCTTGCTGCAAACTTTTATTGGGGCAAGTACGGCAGTAGCTTCTTGATAGAAAGTGTGCCCTTTATTCAATCCTTGAACTTGTTTGATGTTTGGATTATGTGCAAAAGTCTTAGCATTCTGAAGACATTGTTTCATTGCCTCCTGAACTGTATAGTTGCCTTCGAGAAGTTTAGAACCATTTGAATCCCCGATCCTTTTTATGTGATTTAGTTTTTCTCTTCTGGAAACATGAAGACTCTTCTTTTTATACTCAATATTCTTAAATTACAAAGTAAAATGTCTTTACTGTTCAATTGCTATTGCTGGACACTTGTTGGGCCATTTCAGTTTGTAAACTAATGCTCCTCAGTTTTAGGAAATAGTCTCGATGTTTCTGTTTGTGCTTTTCTAGTAATGACTCCTCTGTATGTTCTCTGGCTTTTGGAATTCCTATAATTTGGATATTGGACCACCTGGACCAGTCTTCTGTTTTTCTTAGCTTTTCTGTCCTGTTTTACGCCTCTTTTTATTTTTTCTCTACTTTTGTGGAGATTTCCTCAACTTCATCTTCTGACCTTTCTAATGAGCTGTTTCTTTTATCAAATTTTTACTTTCAAGGATTTTGTATTTTTTTCTCTGAAAGATGCTCCTTCTCATTTTTCTTTTTCATATTCTTCATCTTCTTTTAATATAATCATATTTATATTTTATGGATGGAATATTTCTCTTAATTCTGAGGATTCAGAGTTAAAGACTCTTCCCCAGAGAAGAGTCTTACAATCTCTTTCTAAGAAGCTAAGCCTCTGGCTGCCAGCTTTTGGGGAGCCTGGTGAGGAAAGAAAGCTGGGGATCTCTGCATTCTGCAGATGGTCAATTAGTCCCCATTTTCTATAAGGTAACTGCACCTGTTGAGAGTGGGTGGTGGAATCTACTGATCTAACATCCAGTGCTTCTTATTTTAGATGCTCCTGATGCTGCCAGTTTTCAAGTCTTCTGAGGGTTTTACTGTGTAAATTGTGTTGGTTCCCATCCATCCCACCTGTTGTTTAGGATTGGACTGCTCCATGGGCTCTGGATCAGTTACCAATTTTCCATCTGCTTCATCTGTTACTATTTTCTCCTTACCATTTCTTTCTCTTTTTTCTCATTTTATGTCTTTAAAAAAATCTATTTTCTGTAGTTTAGTAGCATTTCTGGTGAGAGAGAATTACGTGTGTTAAGTCTGCCGTCTTAATCTAGAAACCAGCTTGTTCTTTACTGCTTAGTTAGAACTTGTAAATTCTATTTGATCCCTGCAATATGTGGGTCAAGTATTGGCTGGCACTGGTGACAAAGTCTCTAAGGCCAAAATAAGATGAATCATCAAGATCAGGGATAGTGATGCTAATGCTCAGGTGATGAGCACTCTCACTGCTCCCAATTCAGAGGAAGGGAACTTCAGTGAAGTTTGGCAGTTGGTTGTCAGTAGTGTAAAATTAGGTAATTTTCCTCAAGTTTCCGCTTTGTTTTCACCATGTGAAGCCCCAAATGGAAGTGTCAAGTTACAATTCTTTTATACTACAGTTATTTTTCCCATCACAGGAAGAATAGAAGTTAGTTTTACATCAACAGGAATATGACTTATGGACTACTACCAGCTAATCTGTATAGTATTATGATAAATTAAAAGATAGATGACTAGATGTTTGCATTTTCTAGCTAAAGATGCTCAAAAGATACCAAAGGGAGCGAGGGAGAGCTATCATGATGTTTCGGTAATTTGTTTTTAAATGTAGTGTTGCATTTCTCTACACAAAATCCTAGAAGGTACCTATGCTAAATGCCATAATTTTCAATCCAAGGATCAGAGGAATTGAGTACCTTGCAAGATTAAACAGCTAATGAGTAATTCACAAGACCAAAGTAGTGCTGGGATTTGAATCCAAGAGTGAATGACTAAGTCCTTTCCACTACACCCTGCTAACTTCAAAGGATAAATTTGATCACAATTATCAGTAATCATACTATGAAATTGTGGTAGAAGGTGGTTTTTTTCTTTCCTTTTTAGCCCAATTAATGGCTAATATCAGTCAAAAGCACTGCTTTGCTTACTCAGCTTCTTGAGGAACAGGCAAAGTTGCTGATTTTATACCCATGGGGAAATGAATGACGCATCGTTACAAACTTTTTCCTAGCAATTCCTTCTTGATTCTAGGTCTGGAATATCCAATCTCTAATTATAGTTTACAATATCTACTACCAAGCACCTTCTGTTTACGACCAGACTAACTCCAAGCATTGATAATAGAAGGAAATCAGAGGTGTTGATGGGATTCCTGCATTTCTGTAAAATGTCTTCTCATTCAAGTAGCTAGATAAATATTGATTAAATTTCATTTCTCTACATTTGCCACTTGAAATTAATAGAAAATATTGTTAAGCAACATTTTAATGTGGACCCTCGTGTTGACTATAGCTATATGCTATTTCTACAATCTTGACTTACTTTCTAGGCCCAAATTCTAGATTTTTCTCATTATTCCTCAAGTATTAGAGATCCTTATTCGTCTCTTACCTGAGTATCTTATTTGGATCCTCTATTTAGTAGTCTATCTCAGGATGATGACTTTAATCAGTGCTTTAGGGATCTCCTTGTTGAATTTCCCTTCCATTCCTGTCAAAGATGCATGATCACCATACTAAAGACTTTTTTGATGTTTCTTTTTATATTTAAAAAGAAGAGAAAAAGTATTTTTCCAGATTATTATTCCCCCAAACATGTGATGCTTGAAGGGTTTCTCACCCCTTTGCTTACTGCTTAGCTTAGCTTCTCTTTGGGAAGAACAGGCCAAGGTAAGCTCCCACCAGTGCTTGCCCTCTACTTCTCCAAACTCTTGCTTCTTTCCCTATCCTGGAAAGTTGACCAAGCCCTTAAAGACACACTTTCTCTTTCACACTTGAACAGACCCTAAGCCTATCTTCCTCCCTCTTCTTACAAACTTTTATGACTATCTACCATTTCTCTACCAGCCATTGGGGTTGTGAAGGTAAACATGTCTTATTCCTTATGTGAGAGAGTCCCTACTCACTGACAGGCTTAAATAGTTCCACCAAATGATGGACACTTTCAAACTTTATGTGCAGCACTTTGGGAACCTAAAGGATTAAGGTGGTGGTACTGATGTCCCTAGGGGAAACCAATTTAGGAGGTAACATTGAGAAACAAGCTCTATTTCTTTTTCCCTAGACCACCTTTGCTTCTCTAACTAAAAGAGCTACTCCATATCCTTCAAAGAGCCTAAAATCTACCCTCCAGGCAAGAAGTGGTCCCTCTCTCCTGTAGTTTTCAATTGACTAAATTCATACGTTTAGTATAGCCTATGTTACAGTTATTATTTTTGTTTATGTTATGACTTCCCTACTACTTTGTGAATTCCCTCAAGATTTTTCCATGCATTTTGAATGGATTCTCTGTATTATTAAATTTTAAAGCCCTAGCACTTTGCATTTTCAGACCCATTTATTGATGATCAGGCTTTAAAAATAAATTCAATGAGTGAAAGATTTTTGAAAATATTTTATGAACACCACTGTCATATCATCTGCCTGCTGGTCTCTAGTTGGTAAATTCAAGATTTTGACTTCTTTTTGTTAAATCATGGATTTAATAGTGTAACTGTACTTCTAAAATCAGAAATGTACACATATTTTTTGAAGTTTTGGAAAGCAGACTATTTTTTCAGTGTTTCAGGAATCTTATGGTTATATCTGAAGTAGGAGGTTCTGTCCACTAGAGCCATTATGTGACATTTGCCATCACCTAAATTGGGTATTTAAGGCACATAACAGCTTATTATTTCTTGAAGTCCTGCTGCTACTACATTTGCACTGACCATCTTTAAAATCAGTTGGATTTTTAGGCTATGAACCTTCCAGAAGCCTTCTTTTTTTTCTTTTTTTAATATTTCATGCCTATTTAGTTCTGGTGTTGACCACCAGGTAGGAACAGTGCCTTGAGTAGTTGAGTCTGTTAAATATGGAACTGTTGAAAACTGACAGAAAGATTAAGCCCCATGCATTCAGCAGGGAAAGGGGTAAGTGTCCAGAATCATGGTTTTTTAAAAATTTCTCTCTGGTATGTTGGCTATTGCAAATGCAGGCATAAATTATCAGCTGGCTATGAGCAGCCTCCTGGTCTGCCAATCCACTGTTTCCATGACATTATACTTCATATCAGGGCCACTGAGACAAAATGAAATGAAGCCCAGGTGGCAAGAGGCAACATGGATCGTGCAAGGAAAGAGTATGACAACTGTGGAAATAGAGAGATTGAGATCCTAAGGGAGGTATAGAGAGAATTTTGGATATTGAAATAGCGAAAAAAAAAACCCCAATAATATTTATGAGACTTTTCTAACTGTAAGAAACACATTTATGCCAATCTAGAAAAATCAAATACGTTCTTTTAGACTTGTCTTTTTCCTTCCCCCTTAGCCATCCCTCTGGGTATTCTAGTGGTGCGTGGAGACTGTGATTTGGAGACTTGCCGTATGTACATAGATCGCCTACAGGAGGTGAGTTTCTTTAGCCAATTATTTATTCTTCTCAGTTTTCCATTTTTTAAACAATTACCAGATACATATACATTTGCTTCTGAAATGATGCGTTTGCGGAGGAAATGGAAATGTGGCGGCCTTGTCTTTTAAGCATGCACCATATCTTCTCCCTCCCCCACCTCCCACTGCTATCCTTCCTCCTCAGGAGGTTGAAAGGGGAAAGGATTGAGGGATTGAGTGGATTAACTACAGACTGATGTTGCTCTAGTGTGATCCATAGCTATAGCTTGGAACTTCCTGTCTTCTTGCCAGACTACATATCTGCACTTTTTGAGCTGTACAGAATTTCAAAGGGCACTGATAAATAATGAAGGAAAACAGAGATTTGGAGTTATTTAATGTTTTGTATCTAGCACAGACTTCTGTCAGAGACAGCTAGATGTTATTTAAAAAAATGTAACTCTACAGGAAAGAAGAATCTTCTGTATTTTATAGGAATTTGTGTCAGAACACAAAGGAATAATCTCTCTTTTTGTTCTCAGTTTGGTCTTACCATAGAGAATGAGAAAGGAAGGGTCTCATATATGACAGTCCCATGAGTTTGGACTGTGCCAGGAAAGCCAGGAGACTCAAGCCCATTGTCGCGGTGGTCATTGGCTGTTTTTGCAAAACTTTGAGGAGGATCTTCACTGTCTTTGTTTTACAAATGACAAAAAAGCATAAATAGCCACTTCTTTATCATTGTTTCTTGATGAAAGAGGCATGTTAGAATCACTTTTTTGGGATGTGGTCTAGACATTTGTATTTTTAAAGCTGTTGGGTGATTTTGATAGATACCCCAAGATGAGCAGCTCTCTTCCAGACCACATTTTATACATAAGTAAATATCACAAATTAAGAAGAAAAAGAGTGTTTAAAATCCTTTCTAGTTGTAGCCAACTAGGTTCTACTTCTCTTGGTGGAAATAAATTCAGGTAGGAGGCATAAAGTAGGATGAAAAATTGTTAATTTTTCTCTTCAGCGTTGTTAAGGATAGAGATGGAATTGTGAATGCAAAGTATTTTGAGATGGCTGCCAAATTTTGAAGACTGATATGGGTGAGAGAAGAAAAGTCAACAAATTTTGTGCTTGTGGCTTTGTTTGCCTATGTTTACCAAGGATAACTTGAACAGGTTAAGATTTGTGAACTTTTTAGCATGTAACATATAGTATTTCATTTTTCAAAATAATGTTTATATTTTATTGTGGAACCTTACTCAAAAAGCCCACAATAAAAAAGTGAATCCTAATTGAGACCAAACCTTTATTTTTTTAAAAATGCTTGGATGACTTAAGATTTTGCAGTAGCAAAATACATAACTGATAAACTGACTTGGTTGAGAACCAATTTATTGACATGCTTCTCACACCAATGTTCAACTAAAAGTAGGATTCTTTAAAAAAAATGAGGACAGAGTGAACTCAAAGAGGAGAAGTTTTAAAACTAACTTGGACACAGAGAGTAAGTTGATAAAGCCCTGTGGGAAGCAGATATAAGGACAAAGGTACCCAGGATTGCTGACATCTGTAAATAGAACCACTACACTCATTAAGAAGGAAGCCGGTGAGACATGACAATGGTGACAAGTTAGTTATAAAACTTTATATATTGAGCCAGGCTTTCAGAATCTGCCAGGAAAACCTCTTTAATTTCAAACCTGTTAGTTTTCACTTCGTGATAATGCAGAGGGGGCCAGTGATTTTTCGCTTTGCAGTCTATGAAATCCTGTGTTTGCCAAGTAATTTATCGGTATACACACATTTGCCATGACAGTATGCATTTGGTCTGAGATAAATCAATTCTTTCTAAGTGCTTGACCTTTAGAAGCTTTCTTTACAAGCCAAAAGTTCAGGTGCAAATTAAGTATGACCTGCCGTTCTTATTATTACAAAATTGCCTTTCTATTACTTTTGTTCTCCTCTATCTTTGAAATTATATCATTCACTTCTAAACCCTATTTAAGATTCGTAAGCTTCAGTAGCTAAATGGCCTTTCTTCTCTCAGTCCACCTTGGTATGCTTTTATTATTTTTGGCATTATGTTCTTTATTTAACTTTGTTGAATTTGGATGAGTTAAATGCTTTCCAGATGAGTTTAATAATGTTCATTTGGGAGTTCAGTTGCCAGAGTTGTGGAGGCAGCTTGTTCAAACTAATCCTAAGCTGTAGATATACATTTTTTTATTTTTTTCCATTTTCTCATTAGGACCTGCAGTCAGTTTCTTCTGGCTCCCAGAGAGTTCATTACCAGGTAACACATTGCCTCTCCTTGTTTCTTACCTTCCAGCCAAAAGAAGTCCACCTTTCAATTAATGTCTCATTTGGCTTAGCATCCACGTCTTTCCCAGGGATAGAGTTAGCTCTAAGAACCAAGTGATGTTATCATTCTGATTCTTTTGCCTTTTCCTAGTTTTGGATGATCCTAGTCTAGAGCAAATTTGGACTGTGGGTTTTCTCTCGTATTATTTAGAAAAAAATTTTAAGATGAAGTGCTTTCAGTGACAAATACTGACAAACTCAACTCAAACTAGCTTGACATGGAGAGAGTCTATTGGCTCACATCAGCAAAACATTCAGACCAAGGCGGGATTTTGTGTACCATTTGGCCGTGGCTTGTGCTCCATTTTCTTTCTGCTCTGTTCTCCTCTTTCTGAAATTTCACATCTGGACTAGATGTTTTCCTGGTTAGAGATGGCAACATTAGCAACCAAGGCTTTATGTTTCTCCTTCACATCAAGGAAAGAGAATTCCCTGCTCCCCAAAACCATTAGGCAAACGTTCTAAAATGCAATCTGATTGGTCCCTCCTTTTGGACAGGGTCTAATAAATTCAACCTATCTCTCTCTTGTGACCCGCATCAAGTCCCCAGGAGAATACTCAGATATGCTTTGCCCCAGCAATCTTTGGGAGTACAATTTCTTCCCTACTTCCTCACCCATACTGTGCTGCACCAGCCTCTCCTGGCATTGTCTTACATTTACAAATTAGAATTCTCAAGCATCATTCAGGTACCAGTACACAGTATCATCCCAAACTATAATGGGCACATCCAAAACTCTGAGTGGTTCCATTAAAGCCCTTTTCTCTGAGAGGCCCAGAGAAGTACCCTTCCTCACTGGGAGGAATGTGTGGGAGGCACAGCATACCAAGACTTCTTCCAAATAAATCCTTTCCTGGACCCTTTTATACCACCACGTGGGGGAATGGCTTAAAGACATCTAAATTTATAAATCCTGGTTTAGCACCTTACTTTAGGTTTTGGTGTCTATTTTGCTACTCCCAACAATACTAGTTTAAGATCCTTTTCCATAAAAAACAAAAAGCGATTTTAAAAAACCCTATACCTTGTAGCCTCTAGGTAGCTTTCTTCCTCTGCCAATAGATACCCTGTTCCCTCAGCCAAAGCAGTCTAATTATCCTGGGGCTGAATGATAGGAAGAGCCCTGATGTTCTTATTTGTTTGTGTTTATTTCTCAAACAAAAATGTTCACTATTCTGGTGTCCTTTCTTCCATCTGGCTGCAATAGAAAGGATGAGAATTCACTTAGGGTTTGTTTACATTGAGGAAATAAACTCTACTTCTGAGACTGTTTCCAACCATTAAAAGGCAAATTTCCACTTTATTTTTTAGATAGAGTACAACATTCCTCACCTCCATTATTTGCATATTTACGTAGAGCCACTATCTAGATATAATTTCCTTTTTAAGAGTATAGTGCTTTTAAATGCTAGAGCTGATCACTACTCTTTAAAAATTGGCCTGGGAGCTATAAGACTTTGAGAGTCTGTTTAGGTAAAGAGTTTGTACTTTTTACTCATGGACATTTTGAAATTTTTCAATTTTATCGAAGTATATCAGACATTTATTCTAAAGTGGTTTTATGAAACCAGTTCATTTATTTATTATCCTTACTTACTTGATGCAGTCATTTTGGCCTGAGAATTTTGATATATGAATATTTTGTACCATTTTCTTTATGCCATGTTTGTACATATCAACAGAGATCAGGGGATCGTTGAGACTCTAGAATATCATAAGGATATTTGTTTCATTTATTATTTGGTAATTAAAACATGCAGAGGATTAATGATATTTACCTTACTGTATCAAAATCTTGCTTCATTTTTTGTTTACTTGCCATCAGGTCAAACTCTGGTGTCAACACTGCTGCAGTATAAATGTCACTTGAGAAGGTTTTGTGCACTGACCATAGAGGACAACCAATGAAGTGATCAAAGATGAGTGTCAGGAGTGTGACTTCGCCCCACACCCCTCATTGCAGAGTTATAAAAAACAGAGACCTTGGGAGTTAGGGAGGCTGGAATAAAAGAATCTGTGGAAGTCCAGGATCTACTCATTAAACAGGAAGCTTAACTGAGAGAGACCATGTCTGTATTAACATGGTCAGAGCATAGAGAAAGGTGGTGAGGAAATTTCCTGAGCTGAACGAAAGAGAGCTGGTGGAGGCAAGGAGCTGGGGGGAGACAAACGTTCATGTTTGGTTGGGATCTCGGACAGGCAGGAGGAGGAATGAAGGGGAGGGATGGTGAATAAAGAGCTCTGGTTAGCCACACTAATTTTGATATACCTATTTGATCCAAGAAGTTTTGATGAGTAGAAATTTAGATGTATGAATTTAAAACTTACTGAAAAAGTCAAGCCTGGAGATGGAAATTTGAGAAATGGATAGAAATTAGCAAATGGATGGTACTTAAATCTGAGAGGCTGGTGGAGGTCACCCAGGGAGACTTTAGGTAAAGAAGAGGGCCCAATATCATATCTGTGTCTATTGACCAGTCAAGAAGAGCACAAGTTGAAGAGAGCCATCAGTCAAGAGGAGTCATGGACCCTGAGGCAAGCAGCAGGGCAGCTGGGAATCAAGGAGAACATGGTATCATAAAAGCCACAAGTGAAACTCATTTCAAGAAAGAAAGAAGTAATGGAAAGTGTCAATGCTCTTGAGAGGCTATGACATAGATTGATTTCCATATTTTTTTAAGGGTGCATATAAAATACTTTGGATAGACATGCTATCGTTTTTATGCAGAAAGTGACAAAACCAACTAGTAGGAAATTTAATACTAAATGTTTGTTTCCCAATGCAGAAACTGGTAATACCAGAATGTCTGGTCCACCTTGGTGAGAGTTAGGGGGTGATCTAGGAGAAAGACCTATAAGAAACATGGGCAAGAAAATGTCTTAAAACCTTTTTAATGAACTTTCTTGTGTATAAGATGGCACTGAATATGCTTGGAGAATGAACTGTGATAGAATGAATAAACACCAGTAAGTTTTAAAAACTTGAGAAATTCCTATCAGCTTGCTAATTTGCAGTTGGGATTTTAACCGACTGTTTTCTAAGGCTAGAAAAAACTCTAGGGAAAACCAGCATTTGGAAAAGTGTACAAGAGCCCAAGACACCTTATTAGTGAGCCATATGGCAGTTCCTAGCCATTTAAGCATTTCATTGCTTTGGTTTCTTCCTTTCCCAAATTCATAGCGTGTTGCCAACAAAGCATTAAGGCTCAAAAATGACACCCTGTATTAGCCTAACAAGGCATTATGGATTATACAAGAATGTGTTGGATATTTATAGCCTGCGGAAAACTCCTGCCTACACCATCTGTGAGGTCAAAATACAAAGGCCCATCCATCCTAGTGGCATCTCATGTTACCTGTAACTGATAAGTTAGACAAGCAAAATGCATTGTGCTCGCAGATTCAGGATATTCTTGAACTTGGCAGATAAATTAGAATTCATATAGAAGATGGACTCTGCCTACCTATTTGTTATCGATGCTTCTTGAGACCGCCTACTATGACATAGTTCCTTCTTTGCTCCCTCCCTGAACTTCATTGTATCCCTTCTTAACCTCAAGTCATAAGGTCACTAAGGAGTAGAAGTAGATTCAATTATTCTAGTGATTCTCATCTGGGGGAGATGTTGCATCATATGGGACATTTGGCAATTTGGAGATCTTTGTGTGTCATGACTAGGGGAGGTATTGCCACTGGAATCTATTGAGTAAGAGGCCGGGATGCTACTGTATATCTTACAGTGCACAATCCACTGCAACAAAGAATTATCTAGCCCCGAATGTCAATAGTGAGGAGCTTGAGAAACTCTGAGTCATTCTGATGGCTCTCAGGGCATGATTGGGGACCACAGGCAGATGTATGTCCTAGATGAGGAAAGTGGAAGGAGAGAGAAAAAGGAGCAGGAAGAGAAAACGTGGTAAAGGAAAATAGAGATATCTAAGGATATGGTAGAGTAGAATAAAGAGAGAACCAGGAACAGTTAGCGATTTTGTAGACACTCAGAGTATCCCCACTTCCAAGGGGTATTAATGTAGTTGGCACTCAGGAATATGTTTCCAGAATATTAGAAGCTAATAATTTGAGATTTTAGTCAATATAATAGAATGCAATAGTAGTTGCAAAATGGGTTCATCCAGGTGACTCCTCTTCTTTAAGAATTAATTTACTGAGAAATGACACCAGGATGGTTGGAATATTTCAAAATAGATATAACATTTTTGAAAAGTTCTTTCATCCTTTAGAGTAGTAAGATGTCTTTCACTTTCATAAGGAAAAACTCTTGGTCAGATTTGAGTCTACATCCATTTGTTCATCCTCTGACCTCTCTTTTCTTTCCTACATACCTGATCATCTCTGGAGGATAGATCTGTGTTGTATTCCATCTCTGTCTAGTCCTAGGGAAATAGCATTTCCCACAAATATTTGATTTATTCCCTTTCTAGTCGTACTGCTGTCCTTATTCATTTCTCTCCTTTCTCTGAAATCTCTTCCTCCTTAATTTATTTTCTGGATTCTAGAAGAGTCTTTCAATGGATGAGTTGAAATAAGTTTAAAGGAGTCCTCCTGGGAATGAATTTATCTTGTCTTAGAGAAGGACAGGAGTTAGCCAGGAACTTTGGAGAATGTTCCTTTAGGCTAGTTCAAAGCTGTCAGAAATGGATCGAATGAGGAATTAAAGTAAGATTTGCCTGGGGACAGATCTGTCTGCTGTTATAAGTGAAGGCAATACTGCTAATACACATGTGTGCTCGCGCACACACACACACACGTTCAGTTGTTGTTAATAGAGAACTTCCTCACACAAAAAAAGGACTCTTGAAAATGTTAGAAAATCTCATTTCCATCTTCTGCCACACCATCACTGTTTCTTCATCTTTCAAAGCTGGCTGGAAATGGGCATCCCATTTCTGTATTCTGCTGCAGGAATTGTGGGTGGTAAAGTAGGTTTGAGGGGAACAAATTTTGAAAGATAAAAATAACAGTCGCAAGCCTATTAATTGGGATTATAGTTGGATGGAGATACATAAACACATATTTCTAACCATCTCCTTGTGGATCTATTCACCAAGGATGAAGAGATATTGGTACACAACTTGATGATGGAAAGAGAGAAAAAATGAATTAACAGATGTGTTGGACATGGGGGATGTCAAGGCAGGCAGAAGAGAAATTTGGATGGGTAAACGAGAGAAAAATGAAGTGATTATTGATTGGACATTTATAAATGAAGCAGGGATTCCCGACCCAAAGGGACTTCTGTTTTGCCTCTGCTTACATCTTCCCTAAATTTTATGAAAGAAGAATTTCATTCACAGTGAAGATATAGTTAAAAGCTAGGTGAATATTGCTTAATTGGATAACCCACTGGAGTGTGTAATGGGGCTGCTGTGCTGTCGTTAAATTAAGTATGCATCAGCTATGAGTAATTGAATGTAAATTAAGGGCAAGTTTGGCATATGCATGCCAAAGAGTGGTTCAGGTAATTTCCTTATCAATTACATATAATTCATGCCAGTTGACTTTCAAAAAAATATATACGAGAAATATCAGGGTTGCTTTTGTGCATGTGGCTATATTTTTAGCATTAGAAACAAATTTTTCCATTAGCATATATCAAAAGAGAAAATTCACGTATCAGGGATTTTTTAAATGAGCAGTAATTGTTAATATTATTCATTTAAAGAGCATGCAATTTTAGGAGATTATTACATCTAAAATAGAAAGGAGCATGGTATGTCCAAGGTTATATCATTCTGCCTACATTATAGAGCAATGACAGTTGCATTCATCTAAATCACACCATTTATATGAAGAAAAATAACAGATCACAAAATGAGCTGCATTCACACAATCACATTTCTTAAGTATCCACAGTCAGATGCTTTTGAAAGGTGCATATTTTTGAGTTTGTTTTTTGGCTCTCTCAGAAATTAAGACTTTGTGTATTTATTTTAATGTGTAGCATTCATAAAGGAAACATACTCCATCCATTTGACTGTCACTTGTTTAGTGACGAGCATGCTGCCATGTTCACCCCAGAGGGTGCGTGAAACTAATATCTGCTCTTGGGGCCAATACTTGACCTCCTGCTAGAGGCTGTTTTGTTTTTCTCACTTCCCTTTTCCTGCTGAAGTCTAATTCATGGTCCACACTGCACTGCTGGTCACCCTCTGGCTGCCTCTGAATCCAGGATTCCTTAATGCCGGAGACATCCACTGTACCTGTGTGCCAAGCCCTCTGTGAAGACACAGTGGGGTGTTTAGCTGATGTGAGTTGTATCACCCACCATGGGTTAGCAATGAGAGTTAGTTAAGACAAAATTACAGCAAATTCAATATTGCTTCTATGCTAACATCTCCACCACTCATGTATTCTGATTTCCTTTTTTGAGTTGGGGAGAAAAGGCTATAGATAGACAAGACGCAAGAATTATGTGAATCCTGAGTATGTAAGACCCTAATCACCTTTGTGCTCATCATTAGTTAAGAACTTCAGAGTATAAAGAAGCTTATAGACCATGGCTTTAAGTTATTGTGATTCTTTTTTGACAATCTACTTCCCTTTATACTTGCTCCACTTTTAGTCCATTCAAATATGCATTTGTGTTTGGTCCTCAAGATATTTCTCTTGACTTTCATTAGCTACTTCCGTCATGAGTCTGCCAGGTTTTATAATCTTGGCTTATCCTAGTTTTCCAGTTGTACGCAGTTCTAGACTTCTGCTTAGTTTTTAACTCCCCACCCAAAGTAGACCTTAGGACAGCATCCTTCCAGTGTGCACCCTTTTATACCTTTATCCACATCTATACAAAGGTACATACATGGACATACATGCACACACATTTGAGGTTTTGTTGGTTTTTGAAAACAAAAATGGATTTAAATTTTTTATGCACTTGCTATACGTATTGTACCACAATTTATTTATTTGTTTATTTTTTGGTGAGGAAATTGGCCCTGAGCTAACATCTGTGCCAGTATTCTTCTACTTTATATGTGGGACTCTGCCACAGCATGACTTGATGTGGTGTGTAGGTCTGCACCTGGGATCCCAACTGGCAAACCTCGGGCCACCAAAGTGGAGCATGTGAACTTAACCACTATGCCGGTCCCCACAATTTATTTTTGACAGTACTATACCACAGATCTTATGTCTTGCTAATAAATGCAGCTCTAACTTAATCTTTTAAAACTGCCACTCTATTCCATGGTATATATTTAACCCCATCCCTGGATAGACATTTAGGATACATACAGAAGGTCTTTGTGACCTTCCAGTCTCATGCCTTACGCTTCATTTGCTCTAATAAATACACATTGAGAAGAGATAATTGTGTCACAGGAATAAGAATAATGTAAACTGTGTGACAACTGACAAATCAGCAAATGAAAAGATAATTTTGGTGAAACTAAATATCTAGGAAGCATGGTTATTATTGAATGAGGAATGGAGAGGGCAGTGAAATAAAGTGTTCTGAAAAATATTACCCTTGGTGATAGAGAACGTCCAGCCTTGAAGACAATACCTTGTATTTAAGACAATTATGGAGCTTCTAATACAGCACCAAACTACTGATTAAGATGAACCCTACAAGCACCAAACCAACAACCATCAGCCTTTGTTTGATGTCATTCTTTATTGTGTCCACTCATACAATCTGTCCTATTTCTTTTCTCTGAAACCCAGATTCTGAGCATAAATGCATTTATGGATAAAATAGTGTTATGCTACAGAGAAAGACGAACTCTGTATGACTCCACTCATAGGTGGTAGTTAACATATGGACAAAGAGAACTGATTGGTGGTTACCAGGGGAAAGGGGGGTGGTGAGAGGGCACTAGGGGTGAAGTGGTGTACCTACAACATGACTAATAATGATGTACAACTATAATTTCACAAGGTTGTTAACTATCATAACCTTAATAAAAAAAAAAAAATAGTGTTATGCTGGTGTAGCACCATCTAAATGATCTGGTGTGAAATGTGACCTATGTCCCGTGAGCACCTCACATGATTAAAGGTCATAGTTGTTTCGGGTAAAAGAATTTTGTCCCAGCTGGCCCAGCATTCATTCCTCCTCTAGCTTGACTGTATCTGCGTATCAACATGTACCAGCCAATGAGTTAAGCATTTCACATGTTATTTCATTTATTCCTCAAAAGAATACTTGATAATAGATAGTATGGTAGCCATTTTATAAATGAGGACTCCAAGGCACAGAATAGATAATAAATTTGCCTAAAAATCTCACAGTTAGTAGGTAGTGGAGCTGGGATTGTCATGTGCTCTGATGGCTGGTGCTCTTGGCCGTCAGAATCCCACCACCTCTGGGCTTGCTATTTAAAGGGGGGGGATCATACACAACCTGTGGTGTTGTTGTCCTTCCCATTCGTAGGTCTACCTCTCCAATGATATTGAAATGCTTCAAGGACAGAAACATTTTTGTTATCTCACTGCGTAGTCTGATGACCTCATCCTACAAAAATTTCATATTCCAAAGCAGACTTTGTCACTAAAAGTAACTTTTTGCTCAGTTTTTCAGCTCAAGTGAAATACAACCACAACCTCAACCACCAGCAGATTTCCTGTCCCCAGGCTGTTGTTCACCTCCTGTTCCCCCTCAGATCTTTTACATGTAGTCCTGGTACCCGGCTGTGCTTAGTAGCTGGGTTTGTTTCTTGTTTCTTATTTTATAGATTTTTGGTATATTTTGTGGGTGTGTTTTACAATCGTGTCAGTCTGCTGCACTGAAACATCATTTAACACTGATTTCAGGAAAATCTCCAACTTTTAGGCTTCTAATGCAGGTGAGATCCTTTCATCTGCATATATATGTATGGACTAGATTAGAGCCAGGCAGAAAATTTTGTTGAGACTTCATTGCTTTTGTATATCTTTGATATGTAAAATTTTTAAATGAGTAGTTTAATTACATTGCATTATAAATCTTTCCCAGATTGGATACATGTAAATTACATTTTTCCTCTGGAATTCAAATGTTTGTTAACATAGGACCTCATTATATTAATAACTGTCCCCTTAAGAGCTCACTTTTTTTTTTTATGAACCGGGTTGAAAGAGCTTGAAAAAAGGAGGGAGAGGATGCAAAGCTAGTTCAGGGAAGCTATTTCAGAGAATTTAGGCTTCTACTTGGTTTCTCTAACCACCTCCTCAGATTGTAGTTTAACCTTTCGGAAAGTATCCAATTATTTTTCAATAAATTTTTTTTTCATGAAATTCCTGTGTCTTTAATTAGTGAAGTATTGTTTAACTTTAATTATTAAAGCAATCCAATATTCAAAATAAACACGTTTTCTCCTCTGTTTTTTTAAAAAAATAAATATAAGTAGATAAACTTTATATAAAGGGCTGGAAACAAGCGTTTGGGAGGGACAGTGGGTGGAAATAAGCAAAAAGTTCATTGAGTCCTTCTCTGTAGAAATTGGCCTGATTTCTGTCCACTGCCAAGAGAATAGCCGCAAGCCCAGAGAGCTTCAGCTGCTTGACTCTACAATCACCAGTAACTTTGAAATAGTAATTCCTATTCTTGTAAGTCTGGATGTTGTTAAGGCATTTTACTGATTAGAATCTTCTTATTTTGTTGAATTCCCTCTGGCCTAAATTTTTGATTACTTGAATTAGCTTTTTAACCTTTTGGGGGATCTTGGATCACTTTGATATCTACAGAAAACAGGAGAAAATGCACATACACATGGACACACCAAATTTGGCATAAAATTTCAGGGAGTTCAAGGATTGTTGAACCTGTCTGAAGACCCCTTTGAACCTATTTGAAGTATTTTATTGAGTTCTATGGCAAATTACTTTTTCACAGAGCAAATGTAACATTCTCTTTAGAGAAAAGTTGTTTAAGGAAATTGTGGTATATCAAGTGCTTTGTGGATCAAGGTGTAGACTAAATAAATGAACAGAAAATAAGCAAAATAAATGAAGTCAGGCACATGCATAAAACTCTCCAGATACACAGACTTTTGCACATAAAACGGTGTACAGTTATATCAATATTACTTTACCAGCCGATGGTAAGCTAGTCATGTGGCCAAGTCAGTATATCAATTTGCCTCGTGTTAAACTAGACTAAAGAATGTCCAATATTCTCTAATTTGAATATTCTATCAATAACATTATTAATCTTTAGGTTTTTAAAATGATAAGCATTTCTGTATTCTTTCAGAGTTGATTTTTAGCTGGAGAAATTTGGATTTTTTTTTGTAATGGTCTCTGTAGCACATTCGACACCAAAATTCAGAAAGTATCCTTGGTGTCTAAGCCTCTTTATTTCGAGAGAAGACAGCAATGTTTCTGTTTAATATCTTTATTTATTAGCTTTCATAGTTGCCAGTAAATATTTGAAATCACTTTCACATTTCTTGATATAAATCTTGGTATAAATTACGTTTCTCACCAAACTGAGACACGTTGATATCTTTACGCTTTATACAAATACATTAAGAACCTGAAGTTCCTTTAAAACAAGGTATCATATGTGTCAAAATATAATGTTCAAAATGTTAAACATGATTCTCATATAAATAGGTACTGAGCATATGTCACGATTTCATTTAGTGCAAGCAGCAGGATGAGAAAGCCAGTTCAAAAGAGGAATATATATTTATCTCTGTATCCATTGCTATAACAATTCTATATCTATAAATATAAATTTTGGTGCCAGGCCTGAGTGAGACCAATTTTTTCCCTATCAATTATTTGATTTGCAGAATCCATTCATGTTAAAAGCTCCATATACCCAGGATTTCTAATAATGGATCCTTTTTGTCCTAGTAACTTCAGTCTGATGGTTCTAAACCTTTAGCATATACCAGACTCAACTGAAAGATTGCTGGGCCCACCCCCAGGTTTCTGTAGACCTGGGGTGGCACCTGGGAATTTGTATTTCCAACTAGTTCCCGGCTGTTGCCACTGCTCCAAGGTTCATACTTTGAGGATCATTGATTTAAGCATCAGCTTTGCCTGAGGATCAAGTGAGGCAGGTTAAACCCCCAAAGAAGTCAATGCAAACTCTGATTGGCTCTCTTATTACTTCTGTGTTATTCCCATTTCCTTGTCCTGTCCCCCTCTGTATACACAAGGTCACCCACACCCAGCTGCCCCCCAAGGATGCTCCCTATTTCAGTGTCTTCCCCAGAGAGACCTGGCCTGCCTCCTCATTTGTTCCATTTCTGTCAGTGATTTCAATCTCACTATGAGCCAGGGCTAGAGTGCTCCAAATCATGTGTTGTAAACTACAATGTGCTTTTTATTATTTTTTTTAAATTATCATCTCTTAGTAGGGGAAATGTTTATACCTATGTGGAGAGCTCAAATGTAAATAACAGTCAGCTGCCACTAGTTTCTCAGCTTCACAGAGGGAAAGAAATTCCCCCAAAGGAACTAAATGTCCTAAATTATATAATTTATGAATGTTTAATGAAATAATTGAAAACCTTCTGGAAATTTTATGTGGGAGTTGTTTTATTGATTCTATGTGAAATAATTCATTTCAAAGCAGAGTCCCTGTTTCTGTTTCTAGTAAAAAATGTGATTTGGTCTCTCACTATGCCTTGTTTGGGAAGGTTTGTTCACTCTTAGCTATAGATGATATGGCAGCATGTGGCGTGAAGGGTTCCCCTTAGGTAATTCAGATGGAGCCATGAGGGTGTGTGGTGTCTCTTTCCAGGACCATGAAACCTCCTTCCCCAGGGCTCTCTCAGCCCAGAGGCTCTCCCCACGGTGGTGCTTTCTAGATGGTGAGTGTTTCTGTATTTCATGGAGGGGTGGGGATTGGGGAAGCAACAGGGCAAGGCATTGATTAATAAGAGTAGACTCTAGTTTTCCAAAAGATTATTCAGAAACCCTTCGCATGGCTCCACGATCGGTATTTCCATCTCAAACGATGTGGACTTGCTGATAGTGCAACACACTTTCCTGAAGACATTTTCCTCAAAGCAACTTGGTTAACTCAGGCTGAACTTCTCAGCATCAAATTGCTCAAGTAGACGTCTCCTTTTCAGTGCCCCCATTTTCCTAAAGTGTGTTGAGTGCCTATCTTAAATTCATACCAGTACATGGATTCAGTAAGCATGAGATGGGTACTAATTTGTATGTTGTTTGCAAATTATGGAACTTTCATATTATTTTCATTAAACATCATTTCAATATGATGTATAAATTTTTGTAAAAGGGTAGAAATTTCAGTTGCATTCAAATCTGCTTTGCTGAACATGACGTATTGAATGCATAGTGTCAGTTAGTTTTTGATTATCAATGAGTCCATTTTTCATCTTAAGCATCTCTCACTCCCTAGATGCTGTCTAATCCTACTTTGCTATCAATTACCCATGTTGCAATACATTCCTGCTTATGTGCCACCAGTGTATCTACCTCCCAATATCTTTCTTGTCTATGTGGAAATGTGGTTTTCAGTGTAGATCTTTCTTTTGTTTATCTGTGTATGCATCTAAGAGGATATAAATGTGGAATTGAGTATGACACGATGTGTGAGTGTGAACAGTATTGTGAAAGTGAGCACTTGTATCTATATGAGATCTAAATCTAAATCACATAAATCTTGACATCAGTTTTCATTTATGGCTTGTCAATTGCCTCTGAAGATAATTTACACTTTTCCTCCAGCTCCTTTATTCCCTAGTGACGAGACATGCAATAATTTGTTTTTCCTAAATCCAGGAGGCACAGCTTATATTTAAGAAAATTATGAAAACGTATATGAATTAGTCTATATACAGTCTGTTCTCTATATGGTCTTAGATAAAATTACAAGTGTGGATAATGGTCTTAACCCAGATATTAGGTTTACTGTATAAATAGTTTCATTGAAAAGCTTTAAAAGGTGATTGCAGTCAGGGTTAAAAAGAACAAAGCAGAGTAAGTCTTTCTCAGCCAGATTTTACTCTCCTATTACTTTTGGAGGGCAGGGACCATGATTGTCTTATTTCTTAGGTTGTTTTCCTTTGAAGAGAAGCTACTCATTAAATATTTATGATTTTTGAATGATTATTTGCATTTTGAGTTTTTCCCTCTAGTACTAAGTACTTTGTAGAAAATCTGTTTATAATATTTGGACTCTGTTAGATAGATTCAAGTGAGGAGGAACGCAATTCTTTTCAATATTAAGAATAATCAGAATAATTTCTAGAAACCCAAAGTTTGTAATTAAGATTTTTTTTTCCTCAACCCACAGATGCAACCTAATCCGTTTTAGGAATGCTTAAATAATATATATATTTTTTGCTGCTTTGGCTTTCTTCAGACATGGCTTAGGGACTCAGTTTTAAAGTAAAATAATTCTTTTAAGACCAGATGTGGTCCCTGGCTCTGCATCTTCAAGCTCTTTTCCAAAATGAGAATCACTTCCTCAGGAAGTCTGGCCGACTGCAGGTTTTTCTATCTTTACTTACTTAATAAATACCTTTGAATCCCAGCTCTGTTTAAGGTCTTGTGCTAATACCTGCACACATAAAAGAATAAATGAAACACAGACCTTTAAACAGGCAGATATCTTTGTCTCATAGTTATCTGTGAAGATAGTTTCTATGAGAAGTGTAAACAAAGTATAGCTGTGCCTAGAAGTAGGAGCAACAGATTCTGTCTGGGATAGGGAGAATGAGACTGAAGAAGCTTTCACAGAGGAGGTAGCATTCGACTTGGTCCTTAAAAGACAAGTAAGGTTTAGATATGCAGATGTAATGAGGAAGTGCTCTCTAAGCAGTGGGATAGCATCAGCAGAGGCATGGAAGTCCTGAGTTTTTCTTGATAGACTTAGGGACTGGCCAGTAGTGCACATGACTGGAATGTAAGGGTTTTGATTGACAATGTAGGAGAGAAGTTTGTAAATTTGGTGCCACATCATGGGACACTCTGAATGCCATATACATTTTTTTTTCTCCTAGCAACTTCTGCTGATCGCTTTTATCGAATAGACAGATCTCAGGTAAGTTTTCTTGAGCCTGCTTGTGAAAGTGAAAAATTCCTGAGTAAATATATTTTATTAGAGGCTAATCTTACAAATTTTTCTAACAAAAACACTGAAACATTTACAGATTTTGGAATGGTACTCATAGCCTAAGCTATGAGCTTTTAATTTGTCTTCACGTGTTTTGTGATTTGTGGACTCAAGATGATAGGGCTTGACCTTGCAAATGAGTACAGAAAATAACTAGGCTATAAATATTATTACTGGCCTGCGCTCCAAATTTTCATTCACACTGTTCCTTCTACTGCTTCTTTACCGAATATTATGCCCTTTTAAGTTCGTTTCTGGTTGGCAAGTCTGAGTCCTCAAGAGTATATCTAGGCTACTTCATTTCAATTCATCATTTTCCAGAGTTCAGTAATGAGCAAAAAAAAAGCTCTTGCCCAATGATAACAAGTGTTTCCACAGTCCGAATTCTCTTGAGAAAACAAAAGGTACAGTATGGAATCCAGTGATACAACCCGTTGTTAACCATGCCACTTAGCTTTGACCAGATCAGGGGAGTGGACATCCAGGTTATCATACACTCATGCTGGACCAAGTTGCATGTAGGGTTTCACTTCTTTGATAGTATTTGGGAAGATGAAGAGGCAAGACCATTTCTGGTTATACCCAACAAGATTCGGGTCAACTAGGAATCCCAAACCAAGAGGGATTCAACTGCCCCCTCACCAGCTTCTTGCTACAATGTTGCTTCAGGGAGGGATGTCCATTGGTCTGGCATATGATGCACACTGTGGTCATTTGGTATGTCACAGAATTTTATTGTTCCTCAAGACCAAGAATGCTTTGTTTTGTTTTTCTTCAGATGATGGATTTGAGCATCCTGTTAATCATCTGACAAACTTCTTTCTCTTCTGTAGGAACATTTGCACTTTGTGATGGAGATTTCCCAAGATGAGATTTTTATTCTGGACCCAGATATGGTGTTGTCACAGCAAGCAGGGACGCCTCCGGGAATGCCTGATCTGGTGGTGGAGCAAGCCTCGGGGTGAGTGTGCTTCTCCTTTGGTGGTCTGGTAGGGAGGCTGGCCACAGGGTAACATCCACGTCTGGTTTGGCTTTAGACTTTACATTCTATCAACCTATTTTAAAATACAGGTTTTCTTGTTGTGTTTCTTTAGAGTATGGTATAGCTGGTTCCATTAAAAGTCTATCTTACAAATGGCGGTGTAGAATTACTCTTTCCCACTCAGGTTTGAATCACATCTGAGCTTTCTTTACCCATCACACCCACACTTCCTACCAAACTAGAAAGCTCTGGTATTTGCATTTGTGCCTATGCATCTATAATGCCTGTATTATCCAAATAAAAATGGACACCGGTGGTTTGACAATTACTTTTCTCCTTCTCCTTTCTCTTCTTTCTTCTCTTCTCCTCCTCCTCCTCTTCCTTCTTCTTCTTCTCCTCCTCCTCCCCCTCCTCCCCCTCGCCCTCTTCCCCCCTTCCTCCCCCCTCCCCCTCTTCCTCCTCCCCCTTCATCCCCCCCTCCCCTTCCCCCCCTCCTCCTTTCTTCTTCTATATCCAGGTAGCCTGAGACATATAGATTATCTATAGACACTATAGATTGTCTCCTTCCTTCTTCTCCTTCTCCTTTCTTCTTCTCCTTTCTTCTTCTATATCCAGGTAGCCTGAGACATATAGATTGTCTAATAATAACTATGATATATCGAGCACTTATGTGATTACACGGGTGCCCTCCGCCATATCTTACATTTCAAGACACCAACGGATAACTCAAATCCTTTAAAAGTTTGAGAAAACCATACTGTTAGGCACGGGGGCGTGAGTTAGTAGTTCTTGCATACTTTCTCAGTTAATAAGAAACTTTGAGTTTCTATTACTAGATTCACAATCTAGTGTTTTTGTTTTGTGGTACAGTATGCCACATACTGTGTTCAATGTCTTTCTTTATTCCTACTACCATTTCACAGTGACTTAATCATGTTAAGTGCTCTCTGTTTATTTCCTCATCTGTAAAATGGAAATAATAATACCTACTCATAGAATTGTGTGAAGATTAAATGAATTAGTACATGTAAAATATTAAGAATAGTTTTTGGCACTTGGTAGACACTCATTAAATTATGTTATTGAAATAATTATAACCACCATCTTTTCAGGATGACCCTTCATATTTGCTACTATTATAATCCTAAATCTGTAGATAGAAAAATGAGGCTTAGGGGGCTTTGTAAGTTTCCCAGTATTGCACAGCAAATAAATGGAAAAATAGAGATTCAGTCCTATGTTTTCTGATACTTTACGCCATGCATTTAGCCATTACGTTGAACCACTAAAATATAATTACTATTTCTAGGTTATTTCAGCAATTCAAAAATATGTATTTAGAGAGCTTTTTATGTGCCAGGTACTAGTATAAACCCTTGAGAAACAGCAGTGCAAAAATAAAAACAGACAAGAATCTCCGCCCTTGTGAAGTCTAGTGAACATCTGTGGTTTCCCAGTATATGGAGACTAAATAGTTAAAATAAGCATTTTCCTGGAGAGCACACACACATTCACGCAAGCAGCATATGCAAATTGTGTACACATACTTACCCATTGTAAACAGACATGTTCACTGGAGGTGACCCTCATGCCTGTTTACCCCGCTTCACTAATTCCTTTGACCATTGCTGCTATTTCTGAATATCTCCCACTCTGCCAGGGCCAGCTGATATCCATGGTATGTATCAAGTCTGTGGGGGAGTCAAGAGAAGACAGAGTGGCTGGATGGAACAGATACATAGCTGTGTGTGGGAAGCCAGAGCTAGTGATAGCAGACGGTCTTGGCATGAAGAGAAAGCTGAGAGGGACAAAGGGTGTCCCGAGGTAACCTGGGGAGTCCCAGGAGGGGTTGGAGAAGGCCATCTTTGCAGACGATGTACCATACATGAAGCCTGTCAGTAGTGGAGAGAGCAAGTGAGGTGCTGTGTCCTACTGCGGAAGCTGTAGGTACTAAAGTCTAGGTGTTCTCTCATTCCACCTGATCTGGGCTCCGGTCCTTGGTCTGATAAAGAGTGGACCCGTTCTGCCAAGCTTGCCCTGGGCTTCGCCCTCTCAGCCTCAGTCATTCTTCTATGTCAAATAACGGTCAAAAGAAATGACTTTGTCCTAGGTTAGACCTCTGTTAGCTTTAGTTCCAAAAATAAAGTAGCTTGAAAATCCACTAGAATTTGAATAAGTCCCTTTCTTATTTCTTATTAGTTGCCTTCTCTAGAAATAAGCTAGGAACAGGGAAGCAGTGGAAGGGGACGGACTTTGTTATTTTCTAATCTGCGTTTCTACATCAGGCTCCATTACTTCTTATTTATTAAAGTCATATATAAAATTACTTCATCTTCAAATTCAGTTTTCTCCTCTGTAAAGAGGTCAGAATCATACAAACAGTTCATGATGGTTGAGAAAATGAAATGAAATAATAAATGTGAAGTACCTAGTAAATACCTAATAAAGATTCATTTGCCTTCTCACATTTAGAGACAAGAATCATCTTTAGAAAGAGTAGAATAAGTCCTGTGACTGACTTTGAATGCTTAAATGTCTGATGCCCTTCTTTCTCCCAGAATGTCAGACTGGTGGAATCCTGCCCTGAGGAAACGCATGCTGAGTGATAGTGGGCTGGGAATGATAACTCCGCATTATGAGGACTCAGACTTGAAAGATCTCAGCCACTCCCGTGTGCTACAGTAAGAGCTCTCTCTCTCTGTTCTTTTGCTAAGTGCCTCTGTGGTTGCTGGGAGAGGATGTGGGGTCCTCCCCAAAGGGAGGGATTGCCCTTTCTGTGGTGCTTCTGCTGTCTCAAGCTGTGTCATCCTGTGGTTTGACATTTTATTCACCTTGCTCACTTTTATCCACCCCAAGCTCCCGATGGAGCTTCACTTTCCATTTCTCTTGCTCCTGAGCCACACTGAGCCCTTGCTTGTGGATCTATAAATACTTTCAACCTCACCAGTGTTTGCTTTACTGGAAACCAGTGTTTACCAGATGTCCCAGTGTTTGCCACATCATGAAGACATGCTTAAGAGTGATCATGAATAGTTTGGAAGTGCAGTATAGTTTTTCATTTGTGTGAACATTTTGCCTTGCTGTTATAGCTCTCTTTCATTTGTCTCCAGTCCTGAGCCTGTGGATGTATGCTCTGTGTAATATAGCCAAGTGGTTTTGTTGGCTGAAATGGAGTGTTGCTCATATGTGGTTTCAGTCTCTCTGGGTAGACAGTGCAGCATGTGCTCATAGATCAGAATAATAGATCTGATGGTCAGAAAGTAGGATGAATGTTGGAGCTTTATAACAGTATTGATACATTTGTGTCCACTGACTCTGCCCTCCGGTCATCCCTCCTTGCAGGAGCAGGTTCTAGGGCAGTATGTGGTCATGGACACACTCATTTGTACCTACTGTGTGACTTCAGGTCAGTCAACCCATGTCAGAGATTATACAAGTTCATTGCAACTCTTCCAATTAGACTGGTTTCTAGTCCTATCCAACGTGCTAATCAAATAGGGACAATGGCCTTGTAACCATGCTACCATTTTTACAAAATAATGAAATTACTAAGATCCTGAGAAGCCTAGGGTTAACTGAAGAGGCAAGACAATGCATTGTTTCTAAAGGAAAACCAGAAGCAATTTCAGCATGACAAAGGGGAGAAAAATGAGAAAGCTGAAGCTAGTTGTTTCATTGGTAAAGGTTCTACTCAGACAGCCCAAGGGCAAAAGGCGACTTCATTTTAATTACTTCTCTGTACTGCCTCCTATTTGTTGTGTGAAGAGTGGAAAAGAAAAAGTGAATTACTATGGATGTTCCTTTTTAATTAAACCGTGTTGTTAGTTTCTGATGGCATTTTGATTGCTTACAATTCAGGGTGTTCTTCTACATCTTTTTCCTATGGAATTGAGGCTTGTGAACCAGGGTGAGTCAGCCATCCATTGATGGCTAAAAAAAGTGACCTTCTAGCTCTGGGCAGATTTATTTGAAAATTAGAGGTTTAATTAGCCACGGAAATAGGAATTAAGCCTAGACAAACCAGATGAGTGTTTTAGTTGTTCTTATATACGGGCTGTTTCCAAAAAGTAGAGTGTGGTAGTGTGGTTTCAGTCTCGTTTCCTATGCTCTGTCTTTTCTATATGTAGTATTTTAACGTATATATCATGATGTGTGAAGTGACTGTTTCTAAGATAGTGAATATTCTTCCCAAGAGCCACAAATAGATGTACCACTTTGTATAATAGCCAAATTCTTAAAACCTTATATCAAAAATCAACTCTTACTTTTTATTTGGGTTATATCATCCTTTCCGGGATTTCTCTTAATTTTTGATTGATCTTTTGTGGGCAGTTATCAGTTTTCCTGGTCTTTTATTCTACCTTAGGTCTTAAATGCACTAGAGCAGCTGACTCTTTTTAAAAAATTTTTTCTACCAGATCACGTGGAAAACAAACAAAGTAACATTCAAACATTTACCTCTAGCCTTTGAGTCTTTCCAGCTGAATCTCCAGACATTGTGGAATAGAGACAAGTGGGCTCTCTCTGAATCCCTGACTCACAGAATACACGAGCATAATAAAATTGTTATTTTAAGTCACTTTAAAAAAGCAAATACTTTACCTTGCCCTAATTTGTCTATTAATTCTTTAAAAAAAATTTTACTGTGTCATTAACTCCTTAGGAAGAACATCTCTTTATTTCCTTCAGAGTTCATCTCTGATACCAACAGGTGTAATTGCAGTTATGGAATAATATAATTGTATAACATATATATTATATAACTATATAATATACATTAATGTCAATAATAGCTAGCATTGATAAAATACCTTCTACTTGCTTTGAATTGTACTTAACTTATCTTTAATTCTTTCAACCACTTTTAAAACTCACTATTGCTTAACAGATGAGTAAACTAAGACTCATAGAGTTTAAAACATTCATCTTAGGTCACCCAATATAACAAGTGTGGGAATCGTGGTATGAATGAGATTGGCTTGGCTTCTGAATCAATGATTTTTTCACTGTACTACACTGTCTTCCCAAAGGGCCACTGCAAAGGTGGGGTTCCTGGAGCCCCACTGCCCTGGAAAGATTTGAGTTTCCTTTTTATTAGCATCTGTAAAGTGAAAAATTCTGCAGCAGAGGGAGACAAAGTATGCATATTATATATATATATGACTGCAAATTTAACCAAAAGTAATTATAGTTGACAATTAATTTTAAAGCAGTAGTTTTGCTTCTATTTTTTATTTTTAATTTTTTTGCGAGGCCTTTTTTAAACGTTTATTTTAATTTTTTTTAAAGGTATGCTTTTTGGTGAGGAAGATTGGCCCTAAGCTAACATCTGTTGCCAATCTTCCTCTTTTTTGTTTTCCTCCCAAAAGCCCCAGTACATATTTGTATATCCTACTTGTGAGTCCTAGTTCTTCTATGTGGGAAGCCACCACAGCATGGCTTGATAAGTGGTGTGTAGGTCTGTGCCCAGGAACTGAACAGGTAAACCCCAGGCCGCTGAAGCAGAGCACATGAACCCAACTGCTACATCACCAGGCCAGCCTCATTTTTTGCTTTGAAAACAAGAGATTGAAATAAAAAATAATAATAAACTTTTATTTAAAAATGAAGTGTATATTAAATACGCCCCAATCTAAATAAGTACAAAAATTATATTAAAGGTGCTCATGTGCCAACCACCCTGATATGTCATGTTATTGTTTTACATTTTTCTTTGCATTAGGTCTTTCTTTCAATCCATAAACAAACAGAGTATCATAAAAATACATACTATCAGTTGTTTTTCTGCTTTGTATTATATTATCTTTTTACTTTTCATCACCTGTATCAATGCATATACTTTTATAACTTGCCATTTCATCATATTTAAAAAATGTATTCATATTGATATATGTAGATTTTAAATTGTTTTATTTGATATAGAATATTACAATATAAATATGTGCTAACTTACTTTTTCATTTTGAATTGATTTCTAATAATATATTATTTAAAATGCAGTGATCATCCTATGCCTGTGTTCTTCTGTGTTGCAGGGTGTATATGCAATTTCATCTTTACTTATCTTCAAAAATTTACATTCCCCTTAGGAATATTTAAGAATCAGTCTGTGAAAAGGGCCTAAAGAATTATTGTAATATTGTAGGTATGATTGGCCTCTGTTGCTTTCAGCTTTAATGCCCCAGTTGACTTGGAGACAGGAAAAGTTTAATTTTAACATCCTCTCTACAGTGTTAAATAACTCACTATATAAATAAATCAAAGGGGAAATTTTAAATTCTTAGAACTGGAAATACTATTTATCAGAATTTGCGGGACACTGTTAAAGTGGAATTCACTGAACAATTTATGACTCTAAATTCATTTATGAAGGGAAAAAGTGATTGCATACTAATAAAGAATTCAATGTGATAAACTGGAAAAAGAATCCAGAGTAGAGAACAGAGAAACAAGAAAGAATAAAAATAATAAAGACAGAAATCAGTGACAAGGAGAATAAAACAAACAAAATGGATGATTAACCAAGAATAAAATTTTCAAAAATGATTCTTTACCAAGGTAAGTAAGAGAGACAAAGTTCTGAGAGAGTGATTTAAAAAATAAATAAATAGGGGAAAGTGAAAGGATTGCAACTACAATGTTTTCCCCAGCTCATTCTTCCTCCATGGCACCCAGTGTGCACCTGCTCAAGGCAACCTTTTCCCCTCCAAACTCTAATTGACCCACTCCCCTTGGGTCTTCTCAGGGTTTGCTCATAGTTTTAACTTTAATTTCTAAGATCTATCAACCTCCCTCCTCACAGAGAGAGTGACATGGAATAAACAGAATAAATTAGATTTCCATTATTACTAGAGCTGGTTACATTTATATTATGATTCCATTTAGAAACATTACAAGTTTTTGAGAAAGATACACATATATTCCACTTATACATAGACCCCCTAGGAAAGACTATAATTCTGAAGAAGGATGTACAACACGTGAACACACAGATCTTCAAAACTTACGAATGTAGTAAAAAACAATCTTTAAGAACCAGTTTTAAAATAAATTTGTAAGAGGTGGTTGACTCTGTAGGGGAGGAAGTGTTTTCTTCTGCCGAATGTGGGTTTGTCTGGCCGGAGAACGAATTAAATTCACATGAGACAGAATAGCAGGAGAAAATTAAACAAAGCTTTATGAGGACCATGGCCTGGGGCCTTTCTTCCTGAAGGAAGAAAGGGCACCAAAGAAGTGGGGTGCACAGAGTGGTTATATACCCCCAAACAGGGTGTTTCACATAGGATTGAAATGTCCCTCCCACAATAGTCACAAGATTGCCCGGTGGCACAGCACTTGATGGACACAGCAGATAGTGGGTCTGCTATCTCGGTGGGCGTAACAGGAGGCAAGTCTATTGTCTCGAGCTGGGTGGTCACAGATGAGCACAGCAATCAGTTCCTAGCCTAAGGAAAGATGCTTAATCCTTAAGGAAATGCCAGTTGGAGGGGGAGGGAAGTCAGTTACAGGAGGTTACCAGACAAGCACAATAAACAAATGCAGATTTAAGTCCTTGCCTTCCCCATTGATTAAGAGTTTCTAGAGATAAGGTCATCTCCTTTCTTCTTCCTAGTACAGAGAGGGAGGCACCTTTACAGATAGAGATTTACCTTACAAATGTAAATGTCTCCTAACAAAGGGCAAGCAAGTTCTACTTTTCAGTTGGTTTCCTGTCTGCAAAGTAACGAGCCACAAATAGTCATCATGCCAAAGAGACATATCTTGGGGTGGCCAAATCCAGGTCCGAAATGATGTGAGGTCGGTGAGCCGAGGAGTTGAAAGAAAGATTTCTTGGACTCTCAAGATCTGGCAGTAGTGCTCTTTTATTTAGAGAATAGTGTAGCATGGGGACAGGACCCATGGGCAGTCAGAGCTTCTGCTGCTGCCATGGGAACAGGACCCATGGGCAGTCAGAGCTGCTGTGTGGGGACAGGATCCATGGGCAGGCAGAGCTGCTGCCGGCATGTTGCTGCTGCCGCTCCTGCTGCAAAGTTGGGTGGAGAGTAAGGCTAAATTTAAGGCATAGGTATGTGAATTATCTCTTTACAAGACAAAAAAAAAAGTTAAAATGGTACCAGTGCTGGTAGGGTCCAGCCATTGGGCGGTCCCACAACTTTTAGATAAGAATCAAACTGGATTGAGTAAATGGCAGAAGTCACCGCTTACATATTATCCTCAGCTAAAGACAAAAGAGGAATTTGTGGGGGGGGGGGGGGGGTGGTCAGTTACATGAGGTTGCCATACAGTAAACAACTTAAATTCTTGCCTTCCCCATTAGGAGTTTTCATAGATAAGGCCATCCCCCTTCCTCCTGGCGCAGAGAGGGAGGCATGGAGATTTCCTTCACAAATGCAACTGTCTCTGCTCAAAGGGCAAGCAAATTCCATTCCTTGGAGCCTGCTTCTCATCTGCAGTTTTAAAATTAACCAGCCTAAAATCCTCATCACCCACAACTCACATTATTACTGTTCAGACCGTAATAAATTTGTCTTTAAGTTCAAAAAGTAT
This sequence comes from Equus asinus, assembly GCF_041296235.1. Classification (NCBI taxonomy): domain Eukaryota; kingdom Metazoa; phylum Chordata; class Mammalia; order Perissodactyla; family Equidae; genus Equus; species Equus asinus. Next base: position 191,049,560 of record NC_091790.1, on the reverse strand, counting down.
TTTCGTTGTCTAAGAAAGTTCTTAAAATAACATTCTGGAAAGATGTTTACCCTTAGCATTAATTGTACCACCACAATTAGCGATAAGACTATGTTTCATTTTGGCAGAAGATTCATAAGGAAGAAATTAACTAAAATTTTAGCAGACAGAATCTATTTGAATCATAGGGAAGACTTTTCCCAACTTCACTATCTGTGAGATAAGAAAATAGGCACTGAATGAAAACTCTGGTATGTTCTTTCAAATTATCTTTGAGGAAAGGACAGACTTACATGTGAGTTAGATGGGCTAAGGGAAAGCAAGTAAAGAGACTGGGAGGTATTTTTTAGTTTCTGAATAAGAATAATCTTTTCTGGTTCTTATATTTTGTGGTTTATGCGAAACCTCAAAAATTGATTGAAAGAGAGGCACTTTTTCTTGGTGTCTCCAGTCCTAAGCCTGAAAGAGCTAAAATGAAGGTCACATAGGTGAAAATAGAATATCTTGCCACTGGACTAAGACGCTGCAGAGACAGTGTAGCGAACCACCCGAGGGCAGATATTCAAGCCAGATGTCTGTGTCTGGGCGGGTATCTGTTACCTGGTCAGCTGAGAAGGCTGAGGGAGTTTTATGACCAGCAGGGCAGCTCTGCCTCAGACACGAGAGAATGTTACCAGAATTTGAACTAGAATGTATCTGGTCTGATTTATGATTTCATTGGGATTCTAAGAAACAGGTTGAGCCCTTCAGTTAGTCATTTCTTGAGCAAATAAATATTGAGCACCTTCTAGGTGGGAGCAATTTATGTACCTAGGCACTGAAAATATAAAACTAAATAAGAAATAATTATTGCTTTGAAAGGCTTATATTCAAAGGGGAAATATGACTTAAACCAATTATTCTAGTTCCTTCTGACAAGTGCTATAATGGATATATGCACAGAGTGTTCTAGAAACAAGAGGAAATAGAATTTGCTGCTTCCTCTAGATTTCACTTTTTAATTTTCATATGAAAAGGCTAAGTATTTAAAGAATTAATGAGAAGTTTAGCCTCAAAGGAAAAAAAGAGACTTTTAAGGGCTCTATGCTTATTTTCTTCAAGCTTTGCAAATGAGCAGACAAGTATTTGCTTTTTATCATATATAACCAGAAATGCCCCCTCAAATAATTCAATGTACTGAACAGAGTTGAGCATCCCTCTAGCTGATGTGTGTTTAAGGAAGTTTGTGCAGCTGACAGATTATTTAGGGATATCCAGAACACCTAATAATGCTTTAAACTGGAAAATTGGCCTTTTTAGTGTAGTCCACAATTCTGAACCACCACATCAAGAAGATAGCCCTGAAATCTTCCCCCTTCCAGAGACTTTAGAAGTTCTGGGCTGAACATAGGAGTAATAGCTTCATTCCCCTCTTGTCTTCAGCTATTTCCTCTACTCAGTTTCTTCCTGGAACATTAGGTGATGGTCTGACCCTAATAAAAAGGATAATTGTGCTTATTGTCAGAGCTGAAGGTTGTCAACAGGAAGACAGACTGTTGGGCAATGACTCGGTTGTGGAAATATCCTTTGAGCATCACAATCAGATAAGAAGGAGAAAATTAATCTTCTTAGTGGGATGCAGGTTTTGCTGAAATACATCTTAGAGATGAAATCAGTGCTGTCAGGATAGGGACAGTCCCTTCCATCTGTTTCGCTAAGATAGTTGGGGTCCCACCCCCATTTACTTTTGACTGGTCTAAATCTCGCCCTCCCTAGCTAGTCACTCAAGCTGGAAAAACTGCAGTTTAGCTGACATGTATCTTTCTTCCTCTTTTTCTCCCTCTCTTACCTCCAGTTGTTACCCTCTCTGTTTAGCCAAGCACATGATAATACTCGGTCCCTTTATGTGTGCAAAATAATTAATGAGATATTTTTCTCTGTTCTTTTCATAATTGCTCCTTGAACAGTTATGCATATGGGGCCCTAAACCTTTTGTCAGAAATGGAATTACACTTCCATTTTCAAGTTTGATTAGTGGCAGAGCCAGAATAGAATTCCTTATGCACCAGATCTTATTTTGACTAACATTGAAAAAAAATTTGCTAAGGTAAATGTGCTTTAATATTAAACATCTGTTTTATTTAAAATGATGCCAAGAGTTCTGCCCTTTTATTTTCATGAGTTCCAAGTTTTACCAATGATTACAGTATGAGGAAATATTATTACTGTTAAGTGGCTCTCTTTTTTCATTTGTCAAAGATGGTGGCCTCCCCTCCTCACACTTCAGGAATATTGTGAATGGGAGGGAAAGTTGATTGCATTCTTCATTAAAGCATGTGAGTTCCTTGGATGGACAAACTGTGTATTGCTCACTCTGTATCCACAGCCCTTTGTACCATATCTGGTATAGCAGGCATTCAATAAGGCAGGCTTGTTGGGTGAATGGATAAAAGTTAGATGTTAGAGGGTCTCGCCTGGTGGTGCAGTGGTTAAGTTTGCACGTTCGGCTTCGGCGGCCCGGGATTCACCGGTTCGGATCCTGCGTGCGGACCTATGCACAGCTTGTCAAGCCATGCTGTTGTAGGAGTCCCACCTATAAAGTAGAGGAAGATGGGCATGGATGTTCACTCAGGGCCAGTCTTCCTCAGCAAAAAGAAGAGGATTGGCAGCAGATGTTAGCTATTGGCTAATCTTCCTCAAAAAAAAAAAAGTTAGATATTAGAGAAAAGGTGCTCTATCAAACCAAAATAGATACGTTTATTTGTAGGGCTATAGTAAACCTGGTTCTAATCATGTAACAGTTTTAAAAAAATGATGTATAAAATGTTAAACATTTTTGTTGGGCTGTGGAATCCATTTATATATTTCAAATTTTAATATGGATCTGTTTGATCCAGGAAATTCACATAATAAAATAATAAAGATTCATTGGACCCCTGACTCAGAGAGATGTTGCCCTGTTGATGAACACAGTGGTTTAGTCCTTGAAGAGGTTTTGGATGTTCTTTAGATGGAATAGAAGAAACTTGGCACATGAGAAACCATAAACCATCAAAATTTTATGGATGGAACAGAGTTCTGGGATTTCCAACCGAAGAAGACAACGCAAAGCCAGAGCATTAGGAAGCAGTGGGACAAGATGTGCAGAAAAGTGCTTTCTTGAGTTTCCTAACAGGCAGGGAGCAGTGGAAAGGACCTCTCAGGGAATTATGGGGGTCTTCTTTAAAAACAAAACAAGTATTTCTCTTTCCTTCCAACACCACACTCTGCCTTAGGGCTTTAGGGAAAGCTAGTAGGAAGGTGACAGAGTCTTTTGTGACAAAATGACTGAAGCACCATTCTAAAACTGGGAAGATGATCACTCCATCTCCCCCTGCACTCAGAAGTTAGAGTGAGTATTGGTAAGCCCGTATAGGAATGGGAATTTTTCTTGTTTTCGGTGGCTGTGCTAGAAGTGGGGACTTGGGTACATAGGGGATCCCCTCTCATTCTTCTGTCTTGTGTCCCCTGGGGACAGCCATGTGCTTGTGGTGGGGTCACTATGCTATCCATTTTTGCGCAGATCATCCTCTCTTCCCTGAACTGGTCACTGGATCTTCCTTAAGGGCTTGACATTGAAATCTCCTCAGTTTGGTAAACAGAGTAGGGATAAAGGGAATGGGATACAAGCTGAAAAAAAAAAAAAAAGCTGGCATAGACGTAGGGGATGTTAGTTCTGCAAAATGATGTCATGTCTCTTCTTGAGGGCCCAGTTTTTCTAAGCATCGGGATTAAAATTTAGTCAAGAGTGTTAAGAATCATCTCCCACAGCATGCTGGTGTTCACACAAATAGTAATCAACCTATAAATCAAAATTGGGGAGAGTTTATTATGTGAGCCAATCGGAGGACTATCTAGCCCAGGAGAACACCTTTACCAAGAAAAACAGTACTCTGAAGATGCAAGGTGTACAGCGTGCTTACGTATGACAGGAATATCTCTTTTTACTGCAGTCACAAGATATTTCACTGGCACAACAGGCAAGTGGTCAGCAGGTCAGTGGTCACAAGATGTACACACTAGGTCACTATGACCCTTAGCTTCTGGGAAGAAATGTTTATCTTTAAAGAAATGCTGATTTGGGAGGGAGGCAACATCCCTATCTTTAACGGCATCATTCTTGGCTTTGGGACATTGTACATGTTTAAAGCAGATGTACAAGGCATGCTGGATGGGCCACGTCAGGCCGTTCTGATAAACAAGGTCAGGCTTCCTTATATACCCCAATATGTTAACTTTTCTTATTGATTTTCATTTATTCATCACTGTGAAATAGCATGCTAACAGGAAAGTGGGCACAGTTTCCAAGGACTCACTATGATTTTTCCTTCCTTTCTGAAAGGGGGCAGATACCCCAATTTAAGACTTCTGTCATGTCATTCTTCGTCAAAGGATCCCACCCTGTGGAGTCCATGTTCCTTGGGACGCCTGCCACGTCACTGGACTTCCACAGCAGGTTTTGGAAGGTGGAGGGCAACTTCTGGTCCCCCCCAAAATTGTCTCTTTATAAGTAAGGGTGCCTGTCATGATCTGAGCTAAATATTTGTTTTGAGTAATTTGATTAAGTTGATTTAAAGTATGAATGAGCGTTTTGAAATCTTTCCAAAATTGTTTGCCTAGGAATCTGACTTTGGAGGGATATTGACCACTGAGCGCTGGATGTGCTCGGGTGTGGGGTCAGGGATGGGAAGAAGGTGGCATTACTGCCGTCAGAGATGGGGAGGGGAGATGTACAGAGTGTGGAACTTCTCTCAGGAAATGGCAGGGACCCCTGACCCCACAACCCCGAGCAGACTGGGACAGGAAATATCTCCACAACCTGGAGAAGCTGCCTACTTGGAATTCAGGGAGACGGGGACCCCATTTTCCCCTTTCCTGACTTTTCTGGCTCTTGGGCTACTCACCAAGCATAAGAACGACTACAACAGACAACACAACACTGTGTGACGTTTGTCTCATTCCATGACCCCCTTAGACTCTCCTTAAAAGTGGGATGAAATGTCTGTTCAGTATCTCCCACAACTCCTGGAATGGAGATAAGCACATAGCAGGGCTTCATGTTCAAACATTGAATTAATTACATTATGCTCTAAGATGGAGTCTGTGGAGCCCGTTTTCATGTCTTGTTCTCAATGTTACTATGATTTATGTATAATAATTTATCATTTTCTCATAGAGCTCCTCTACTGGTTTTGGTGGTTGCTAATATATTACTTAGAAACTCTCCTGTCCTTAGACACAGAAGAGTTGGGAGGAGACAGACAATTTTCAGATTCTGTTGCCCCGGCCAGTATCTTGGATGTGAATTCCCTCTTCTGAGAAGTAGGTGAGGTGGGAGGAGATGTTGCTAGGAAAACTTCTGGAATATATTACAGTTATCTTCTGGAGAACTGCCAAACAGCTTCCAACTCCACTTATGTTTTTTCCTCCATTTTCTAAGGCTGGATTCAGAAGTCCTTATTTGATTTCATAAAAATACTTAGCTGTGGGTGAGCCCTTGCTCGGTTTCTGTGCCCCACAAGGTAGATATTGCATGTCCTGAATCGTGCACTGTGTGAGATGGCCTCCGTAGAAGTTTCTTGTGTTAACACTAGATGTGGCACTCATGTGATCTGCCTTCACAATCCAGAGCTTCATGTTTCGATTTACACTTAACAAAAAAAAAGCCCACATTTGCAAAACTCCAGGTGGATTGCATCTCAACAGGAGTTGTTGGCCAGGGCTCCCAGAGTCACCAGCATACAGCCAGCGGCTCTTTCTAAAAGGTCCTCCCACTTGATACTCCCTGCCGGGTCTCTGCAGGTGCATCTCCTTTGGTTAGGTTTTAGAATAACCTGCCTTTCATATTCCTCTACTCTCTTTTTAGAAACCATGTATTGCAAAGTCTGGTTTCTAATGTGAAGCGTCACATCTTCTATATCTGCATGACTGTACTGTGTCTAATATACAATTTTTTTTCATGTTTTCTTCAAAATGTTAAAAATGCTTCCTAGGAGTGTTCGGTTTTTAGGTAATAAAAAGTGTGACGGTCAAGTTTTCATGCTGAATGAACTTGTTCAGTATTAGTTTTTTCAATGCCATCTATCCATCTGTTTCTTCTCCGTGTCCACTGTCCACTTTTGCCCATTTCTCCTCATCTCTACCTCCAGATTTCAAAGAAACACCTTTCCTCTCACTTTGTTGTAGTTCTTAGAGTTGAACAGTAGGTGGCAGTAAAATTTCAAGCTCAAAGGACCTTCAGGGGATTCCTAACTTAAGCTGATTTAGGAGGGTGTACGGAGGAACTGAAGTACATGCTAGTGGTAAAACTAGTATTTTCGAAATGCCAAATATAACTAAACACAGGAACTTATTTAAAAAACACAGAAGATTTTTCAAGTACAGCTCCTGCGAGGATCATCGGGTATGTATTTGGGTAGGAGAGTCTTGGAGAATAGGAAATTATGAGCGTGAAGGCAATTAGAGCAAATTTACATCAGATGAAGACCTCGCCAAACAGCCTTATTATTTGAGTTCTGGGACTTATTTCCTTACCTCCGCACAAACGCCCGTCTCTCTCTCTCCTTCCTTGGATTTTGCTCTTTCTGCACCCTCCCCTCTGTTGGTGGTGAATGTTACCTTTGAGGCTGTTTGGCATTCCCTCAATGGGTCTGTGACCACTTGAATAGAGAATGTGTTTGTCTTTCTCTCATTTCAATGCCACTTTGTGTGGTTGCTGTAACTTTCATCTCTCTCCCTCTCATTCTCGCCTGCTCTTTTTACTGTATGTGCTTTGTTCATTGTCTTAATAGCAATATTCTTAATTAGAGGGAGGAAGAGCAGACAAAGAGAGGATTGAATCAGTGATGGAGATTCTTAGCGCCAAGGGATTTCTGGTTCTCTTTTACCTAGTTAGAGATATTTTGCGACTACAGTAATGGTGGTTAAGATGTTACCTAGATCTATGATCTCACTGTTTCTCCATCAAGCCCTCAAAATGATGTCATAGGCGGGACATAGCAGTCTTTCAGGCAATGCACATGCTTGAGGGAAGCTCGAGGGAGAAAAGCTGTTGCTCAGAGATGATCATCTCCAGCCGTGCTTTCAAATCACAGGAGATCTTCCCTTGGCTTGCTTGATTTAAGTAAAAATTCTTTGTCTATCAGTAGTTTGAGGAAATAAATTTGTGTGGCATCATCACATCAAGGTAAAACAGGAGAAAAATAAAAGATGGTGTTTCTGCAGCAGTGGGGTGTGTGGACTCTTGACATATCCCTGGAAGGAGTGTCCCGCTGGGAAGTCAGTTTCCATTTGGACCACGTCTCAGGAGTTTGTTAACAGATAACTGGAAATAATGATTCAGGCGGGGAATGAGTCCTGGGGAACTTGGCTCAGGACTGAATGTTCCTGATGTTCTTCAGTAGGAAAAAGAACATTAGCACATGATGGGAGGCTGTTTTATAGAAAGATTGGACTCCACCAAAGTGTGAGGAAGCTGGATGAGAAAAGCTCAGGGAAGTCTCAGGGCTGTGGTAAGGAGAGGGAAAAAATAAAGTTGAATGACAAACGAAAGAGGGCAAGAACATTCAGAGCTGATATAATGCTAGGAACCAGAGGCTTCTCTTTTCCTTCTTGACTAGGATGGATGCTCACCCCATGCTTATAGGAGGTGGTGTTTTTGCTGTGGTCCTCATCCCCAAAACTGGAGGGTAAAGATGAAAGGCAGGCATAAAAAGGAAAATTGATAAAGTACATGTAGAGAGAGAGTTGCTGTCAGTGTGTGTACTTCTTTGTTCCCCAACGAGGACTTCACAGCCAGGGAAGAATTTGTTTATTTGTAGTGTGCTGAGCGGAGCGTAGAGGTAGCACAGCTTCTAGCTCACCTCAGCATTCCTCGTTTGTTTTCTATTATAATTTTATGATGGTAACCAGGAAATGAAGGTGCCCCAGCCTCTCCAGCTAGGCTGTAAGTATGAACATCTCAGAGCTCTCCTCCCCATCCATAGTTTTAGAGAAATACTCCATTGCTGAGTATTTTCAGAAGATGAATCTCTACACTTGTGCCTATTTAGACTTGGCTCTTACACCTGTCCTATATATTTATTCCAAGCTCACCTCCATGTGGTGACCCATCCCTTGGCTGACTCCTGACCAGGTGATAGTTTAGAAATGCTAAATAGATGTATATGTGTTAGGGACACTGGAAAGGGAAATTGACATTCAATGGTGGATGATTCTCTCCAAAAAGTAATAGACCCATGTAGGATGGGTCCCCAATATTTGTCTAATCTATCTTTAGGAAAGACTCTATCTAAAATGGATAGTCTATTGACCTCCTATCTATTTCCAAGGAAGGAAATGATACAGACATTCCAAGGCAGAGCCAACTAGAAAAGCCATAGATGCTATTGAATTAAAGCCATGAGATGAAAAGAAAAGCAAAATATTACAGAGGCTTTCAAAAAAAAAACAGGAGAATGAAGATAGTTTCATTTAAATAAAAAAGAAATTGTCTAGGATGAGCTTGTAGGGTTAGAGCATTTCATGGAAGGGGCCAAGAAAATGCATGTACTTAAAATATGTTGCAAAGTATTATACCATATTGTAAAGGCTGAAATAGTCATGATGCCCATCATCTCAGTTCTAGGTTTATTGATTACAAACAGTAAAACATCATGAGAAGTGCAATACTTCTTAAAGACGTTTTTGCCTTCATAAATATAATACTCTTTTGCTCTTATGGATGTATTACTACTTTGCTGCTAGAAAACAGAGCACCTTTTTCAATGTCCCTAAGCATTGTAATTGATCTTCTTGAAAGATTAGAGGCCTTGAATGGAAACTTGCTGATGAAAGTCAATCTAAATAACTATCTTTGAGTTTCTTAGAGATTCCTTGGGTCTTAGTGACTGATGACAGGGTCTAGATGTTGCTTTGTCCAATATAGTAGCCACCAGCCAATGTATGATTCGTGTCTCAGTCCCTCAGATTCTTGATGTCTACATACATTAATCTTATAAAATGATTCATTCCAAAATGTTATAGCTGTATTTAACTGGATAATTTCATGTTATCAGATTTTTCCTTGGAAATCCCCCTATTCCAGAGGAGAACAAACTGACCCCCTTAGCGGCCTTGGAGACTTAGCCTGAAGCTGACTGCCTAAAACACAGATTTTTTTTTTTTACGTTTATTGCTTTATTTTAAGAATTCAAGTGACTCTTGCTTTGGGTCCATAATATGTTGGTTTCAATTTAAAAATAACATTTTAATTTTTCTCAGTTAAGTTATATATCCCCCATCTAATAATAGTGTTTTGTTTTCCTGGGGCTTCCCTTATTTTTAAGTTCTTGTGTATACCCTCACTTGAGAAGCATTGCCTTCAATTAAAAGGAGAGAATATTCTACTGAGCAGAGTTAACATTGGGAAGGGGACTTTCACCAGCAAATCTTCAAGTCAAAATTCACAGAAAAGTCAATCAAAATGAAAAAAAGCTGAACAGACTTCCACAAAGCAGATGCTTGAATGGATGACTAAATGAATGGATTATTTCTCAATGCATTTTTAATTATTCCCCTCCTCTTAATTTTCTGTTTGCAGCAGAGTGGTGACACAATGGAAAGAGCCCTCAAGCTTTTTCTATAACTTACTAGTTCAGAGACCCTGGGCAAACCTTTGCTTTTTCAACTCTGCTGTCGTCTTATAACTATTTCTTGATCATCGTGTTTCTTTAAGTTTCTGTTCACAGAGGCTCTATTTCCATCCCTTCCTCCTTCCTCCCTTTCGATCTTCCTTCCTGCCTTCCTTCCCATTTTCCGTTGCTAAATTTCATGGAGATCTGTTCACAGATTTTACCTGCTTCGTGCCATAGTTTTTTGGCGTGTTCCCAGCCTACATTTTGTGTGTTAGCAGATCCTTGACCGGCTTTCTTTTTGGGGTATTTTGTGTGTGGGTGTCATGCTAGTTCCGTTTTGTTCATCCTTCATATTTGCATTGGGTGAGTCCTTTTTGGAACTGCTAATTTGAGATGGATAATTAGGGATAGTAGGTTGGTGTGTTTCTGGAAGCTTGACTTTGGGTCTGTTGTCTTTAAACTCTTTCTTAGTAGCACTCTCCTCTGGGATTTGATTCTCCTCACAGCAGGACCCCTGGCTCAGAGTGGAGGGCCTTCTGTCATAGGTTCTGTGGTGCATGGGGTAGCTCATGTCTCTTAAGATGACTAGGATTGAAACACTCTCTCTCTGTCTCCCTGAAACTTGGTCCGGTTTTTCCTATACTTGGTAGCTCTTCTTCATCTATGATGATTCCGGTTTATGGGCATCTTCTCATTTAGTTAAAGATGATATTTCCTTTCCTATTTCTCATTCTCCCTGTTATTTTCCATGAATTTCAAAAAGAATTTAAGAGCAGAGGAATTAATGTGAAAGTTTTGCAAAAATAGTCTTGAATTTGTCTTCTGCCTTTATTCTTGCTCCTTTATAATCTGCTTTCCACAGCCTGCCCATTCAGAAACCCAAATGAGAATGTGCGATGTCTCTGCTTCAGATCCTTGCTGCATTTAGCTTACAAGATAAATTATAAGCCGTTTGAAACGGCCCCCGCCTCTTAAGTCTCTAGTCCTAACTTTTATTACTCCTTTGCATTTTAGCAACGTTGGGTTACTTGTATATCTGATCACATCTTATGAAGTTTCATATCTGTTCTCCTTTTCATAAGCCTTTCTGGAATTCATATGCTTCTATCTGGAATTCTTCTCCTTTCTTTTTTACCTAATAAACTTCTACTTATCCTTCAGAGCCTAGTCAGATGGTTCTCACTTTCTGGAGCCTTATTTCACTCTTTTGGAACAGAATTGGTCTCCCTCACTTCTGTGCTACCTCTTTACTTCATGTATATTTTGATCATTACATTTTTTCATGGAATTGTAATCATTTGTTTACATCTTTTTCTTCTTCACTGGATTATAAGTTCCTTGAAACTGATATCTTGTTCATCTTTGTATCCCCATCACTAGGCACAGGGCCTGGTACTTAATAGGGTCTCAAGTAATAATTACTCCTCTGGTTTGAATCAACACAAATGGAAAGATTCAAACCTGAATAATAATTATTAAGATTTAATAAAATAAGACAAACTTTTTAAATGCAGGACTTGAGTTTTTGCTTTTCTTGTTTTAGTTTGCTGAATCTGAATGAAATGTAAATAAAAACGTAAAAAAACCCCACTAAAACAAATAAAACAAAGCAAAATCACATATAAATATTCTATAGACTGTAATAAAAGACTAGTGATGAGGAAAGAAGAGAGGAGGAGAACTCTAAATTCTGGAGTTACTTGAGTGCTGGTAATAATTTACCCGGTGAGAGCAGATGCTAGCTCCAAGATGAAGTGTGTTTGGAGGAGAAATAAACAGTCAGGGGCAAAACCACAAGTCTTTCAGGTGCAGTGGGAGGAATAAGCAGTGAGCTCTCATGCATTTATTCCTCAGTTGTCAGGCTGAGGAAGGTTATCTGTTCCTGGGATTCAAGCTCTCTGTTTTAAAAATAACTACTCGTATTGCTGATTTCACGATATTGCTTCTCTCCTAAGCTAAGTTCTGTAAAACTTTTTATGCCCATTTCCAGCAATAATGGATGATGTGCATGTCTCAGTCATATAATTTAGTGACTCGTTACCATGAAAGGTGAAATACTGAGTGAGGATTGAAATACTCCATATGGCTTAAAATTCCACAAATCCAGGCATGTGGGAGACATTCTGCACAGAAACTCAACGTGGCTCTAATCCTTAAAAAACACTCTGAAATCGATAGTTCTTCCCCACTCCCTGGATGTATCGCAGAATGCAGCCCCTTGGGACTTTAACGGAGCCATCTGGAGTTTTTCAGATTTAATATTAGTGCTTTGCTTTTTTAGAAAGGCAGCCAAAGCCGGCTTCACGGGCCCTCTACCTGAGACATTCAGCCATCCATTGCCATGGACTTTTCTTTGTCCCTATAGCTCTATGAGAAATGAATTGCAAACAGTCCAAGATGTGTTTTTGCTTACTTCCCATCAGAAAACACCTGGAGTGGAGATGTTTCCTTGTTGCTCACTCTTCTATGCCCTAGGCAGCTTAAGAAGTTATCTCATCTTATTTCACTCTTTAGACTCATCTTCCGATCCCATTTCACCTCTATTCAAAACCTTCTCCCCTTTGTTTTTCCTAATCATTTAGGCAGACTGTGGGTATCTCTTTGCTGGGTACATTGGATGTGTTTTGGCTCTGAGAGTGCCCACGTTGTCACAAATCTGGAGCTTCAGGTTCATTCCCTAGGCTTTCCCCATGCAGCTGGCCTAGGAGGCAGCAAACTTATCCTGAAGGTAGTTTGAAGGTGACATGGTGACTTTTTGAGGAGCCCCAGAATGTATCTGAGTCTGAACACTGGTGTGGTGATATTGAAATTAATTCAATTCAATACATTTTATTCAGGTCCTGGTTTCCAGGGAGCTCAGAACCTAGTGGGGAAGACTGGTATGGGACAGAATGGAATAGGAGAACTCGAAGGAGAGGATATGTCAGCACCTGGGGAGCCCAAGTGGTGTTTGTTAAGGAGCCAGCTCTGCAGTGATGACTTAGAACTGCGTTAGGTTCCCTCTCACTGCTCTCTGTGTCCGTCTCCCAGATGCCCATTCTCTCTCCACAAAATCTTGGGACCCTCTGTAGTTTTCACATGCAAAAGTTTACTTGAAGAGACCTGTAGGGTTCAAACAATTTCACACTTTGCCACTAATGGAAATTCAAGCCTATCTCACTGTTACTGCTGTGTCTTTTTACTTTACTATTTCCTCACATGATGGACAAAAACATTACTGATCTGTAGAGAAAGTAAAGCGGGGGACCAAGCATCCCAAAGTAGGTAAAATTTTCCTTCAACCACTATGCATCCCCTGAATCATTCTTTCCCCAACATTTGTATTAGTTGTATCAATGAGAGCTTTATTACCAAATTCTCACATTTGCCTTTGGTCATCTCCCTGTTCTGGGCTCTGGCAGGCTGATCAATTAGAGGAGAGGACTCCTCCCAACTGATTTCTTGCCTTTCCCTTCAAAATCCTAACACCTCTGAATATGGTATTATGCATCTCTTTCTTCCAAGAAAAGAATGAGTTGGTAGTCAAGACTATATCTTTCAAGATTGAGGGGAATTCATCTACAAGGGTTTGTCTGTATTCCTCAACGTAACTCAGTTAGTAGTCAGCTGGGGAAGTAAACAAGATTTTTATTGTGAAAGGGATTGGTATGATGCTCCATTGGTATCTTACTACCATAACTAGAGCTGATCCTCAAATGGTATGCAAAAGTCATTGATTTGTAAACGTTCTGTGGGGCCCCAGAGGTCACCCTCTTCCCTCATCCTGATTCTCAGAGGTTTAGGGACACAAGGCCAACACATTGAAGGTCTATGTCATGCTCACTCAAACATTAAATTCCACAAAGCTTGGAAACAAAAAACAATAATGACAAGGTTACGTGCTATTTCTTTTACTTCTGTCTCATTTTTAACTATTCAAGTCGATTTCTTTTTATGTATAGATGCTCAATTTAGTGCTTATTTACATCCTTAGCATTTTCTCTAGAGGCGTGGCCTTGGGCACTTAGTGACATCACAGGATTTCATCCATTACCACCTTTCTATGAGTTTTCTTTCTGTGTATGGTAAATCCAGACTGAATTAAGTTTGCTACAGTCCTGTGACACCATTCAGTAGATTGACATTTTAGCAACATCTACCACTCAGCCAATCCAGGTAAGCTTTGGGAGTTATTGATTGGAATATACCATGCAACCAACTCATTAATTATACCATCTATTATATTGAATTTCTATTTGACTGAATTTGGGGGGTATAATTTCCATGAGATTATTCTTGATCGTTGTTATAATTATCAGATCACTTACAAAAGATTTATCATGCTTATTATTTTATTTTAGGTCCCCAGTCTCTTCAGAAGATCACGGTAAGAATCCATCTTACTTATACTAATTGAGGATTAAAAGTTGAGCTGTAGCCCTTGAATTTCACGTCAGAGGGCAGAATTATTTAAGAAAATGTCTCTAAAATGTTTGCCTTGTATTTTTTTAGTGTGAAATGTCAAACACCTTAAAAATCTGAATTCTTCCTAGCTAAATTTGATATCTTGTATTATCTTCAAATCTGTTACAACCATTTTGGTTGACAAATATTGAAAAGTTTAGTGAATTCTGCCTGATTTCTGTCCCACCACTAGATGCTTTTTGTGACTTTGGGCCAGACATGTAACTCTTCTGAATCACAGATTTTAGTCTTTAAAAATGGGAATTTGTAGTAGGTATTCCCAAAAGTCCCTTCCAGATTGGACATTAGGATTTACAGAGGGTGTTATGAGTCTGAAATGAAGCTAATTGGTAGTGGTGCGAGTTGTTACCTAGCTCAGGGGAGTTATTTGCATTTTAAGAGGCAACTATTTCATTTAAAGGATAAGATGTATAGTTTTGTCACATCTAACCTTCGGAGTTGTCTATTTATTCAATCAGTCATTCAAAAATGTTCATTAAGTGTCTACGATGAGTCAGTTATGCTATATAATCGTGTTATACAATTATGCTTTATGGGACTGTATGCAGAGACAATGTGGGGTATGATACAGAATTATTCCCCTCGAGGAGCTTTATGGGTCTAGTGGAGAGTTGGGTGGTGGAGTGACACACTTACTTAAGTATAAAGCAAAATGTGATTAATCTTATAAAAGAGGGATAAATGGGGACTCCAAGAGTCCTACTGGCATTCCTCTTCATGCAGTCCCTAATTTAGCTAAGGGCGCCATTATTCATTGAGCCAGCCAATGAAAAGACTATGAAAGCTGTTTTAAGCTTCTCTCTTCATCCTCTCATTTCCTCCTGGTCCCTAAATCCTATCAACTCTGTTTTTTATACTTCTTTTATCTCTATTCTCTTTTCTATCCCCATTGCTTTAGTTTAGGGCCTCTCCATGTCATACTTGGATTTTTAAAATTGTCTTTTAAATGGTATTCATACCTCTAGATTTCCTTCCTTAGTTCACCGTATACCTAGATAGAACCAAACTGATTGTTCTATAGTAAAATTCTACTCCCATTGCCCCGTAGGATGGAATCTTTTCATTTTTTCAATAATTGTATTCAGCTTTCCAATATCGTATTTTAACGTGGACTAGAAAGTCCTAAATGATAGACTCTTTGTCTTCCTCTACTGCTTATTGCTTCTTTTGGCATCTTTCCCCCGTCTCCTACCCATGCTCTGTGCTCTGCAGGCCATGTGGCACTACGTCTAATTTCCGGAACTTGCCAGTTTATCATGTGTCCCTGCTTTTATACATACTGTTCTTTCTGACAGGAAGTTACTGCTCCCTTCTGCCAAATAGACAGTTTACACTTAACATTTGAGAACTTGTTAATCATCTCATCCTCCAGGAGAGCTTCCTGACTCACTTATTGTGGCATCAAATATTTTTCCTCATTCTAGAATTTAACACACAAATTTGAGGCTTGATTTACCTGTCTCCCCTGCTAGGCTGTGAGTTCTTTGATGTAGATCCCGCAAAATAGCAAACACGCAAAAGATGTTTATTGAATGAATGAATGACGGAGATGGAGAGGGAGTTTTCGGCAGGCCTGTTCTGCAGCCGCATCATGAAATCTGTCCCGATATTGGAGGGAAGGTATATCATGTTCTATGAGGAATCATAGGCAAATTATGTTTAGGGCTATTAAGTCAGAATTAGGCAATCAGCCACCTAATGATGACTTTTTGTTGTATGCTAGTTTGCTCGTCTGTGTTGGTATGACTAGGTTTTTATTGCATTTAGAGGTCCTGGGCTGCCAGGTTCAAATGATAACTAGAAACTTGCGTTTGGTTTTTATTGAATTAGGGTTCCTCTTAATGACCTTTGTTGGCTTTGGCCTTCCTATAAATAAGAACTTACACCCCATTTCCAAAAAAAATGTGAGTGGGACTTCTGAATTGCAATTCTATAGTCCACTAGGAATTCTTAAGAGATTATGAGCTATCAGTGAGCGTATGTTGGTGTCCTTAGAAGTCCTGAAAGGTGACTTGCTCAGTATTAATGGAACTTCAGAATTGATTATTTTACGAACTGGTCTATGTGAAACATTATCCAAATTAAAAGGCTTTCATATTTTCATGGCTTCAAAAAGTTTATTATATGTACATGATGCTTCGTTTGAGTCTACAATGTCCAAAAATTATTCAAATAAGTAATGTAAAATTATAATGCTGATTTATCTAATCTTATCTAATTTTTCATCATCTTCTAGCCCATGAATCCTTGGAAAAACATTCTTTTCCTTTTGTTTATCCTTTATTTTATTTTCTACCTAACACTCAAACTATGTTTTCTTTTGTTTATGCGTTTTTCATTGTTCATATTTACCATAGTTAGCATAAAACCTTTTGAATATTATATCATCAAGCTTACATTTGTACACAGTAATGACATGCAGTATGCTTGTCAGAGAGGTAAGAAGTAGCATTTTTGCTTTCTCAAACTCATGGGTAGAAAAATTGGATCACATTGGGAAAATGGATTGTGCTATTGGAATATAAAGCCCTGTGCCTCCTGATTTTCTGTGTTGTTGATTTCCAGCAATGATCTGACATCTCTCCCTAACAACTGGTCACTTCAGCTATCCCCAGCAGAGACTTCATTCTTGATAAATCTAATTTTCCGAAGTTCAATAACCCTGGCATTCTCCATTCCCACAGATTACCCTTTCATTGACTCTTACCCTCTCTTAGTGTCAGTTTCCTTGTCTGTAAAATGGGGCTAATCAAATCTACCCTGCCCACCTCAAGGGACTGTTGTGAAGTCAGATGGGAAGTCATCTGTGAAATCAGTTTCCAGTTTATTAAAAGCATCCTAAACATAAGGCTGTTACCGTCCGAGCAGTGGATGAACCACTGTGGGTTTACTAGTGATGATGGCTTAGCATGGTGTACTGCCTTTGAAAAGGTAAAGGGCGTGCAGGAAGGGGTGGAGTGAGAAAGGTTCCCTTCAACATTGTCATTAAATATTACATTTTCATTGGAAAGCTGTTGCTATCTAAGTGAAGAAGAGTAAAATGTTGAATACACAATTAGTTTGTAGTTCCAAAGTTAAAGGTTCAGTTCGTGATTAGATGTGTGGTCATAGAGAACTGGCAAGACAAGGCATAAATAAAATGTAAAATGTTTCTTTTTATATAATAGAGTATCTGAGTCACTAAGAATAAGGGCTGAAGTTTATTGAGCACTTATTATGCGGAAACACTGTGCTAAAGCACTTCAACTACGTTATTTCATTTCATCTTTCACAAATAACATGACAAAGTGGATGTAGTATCCTCAATTTTATAGTTGGAGAAACAGTCTCTAAGTACCTAAATACCTCACGGAAGCTCACACAGCTATTAAGTGCTAGAGTTAATTTTGACACCCGGTGCTAACACCCAGCTCTTCTTCTCTTATCCACCGTGTTCCCACAAAACAAAAGAAATGATTGTCAGCATTAAGGTGAATCGGAGAATTATAGAGAAACATTCTTTTCCCTCTAACAAGAGTTTATTTACTACTGCATAAGTAATTACTTTTTAATGACAAAACAAAACAGAACAAAAATAACAACTTCTCCCTCCTGCTGGAAATGATCTGTCCCTGTAGAAAAAAGTAAATACCAATGTCACATTCTCTCATAATTAGTTAACTGAGTGAAACCGAAGCTTCAGGGAAACCTGCCATGCTAAATCCCAGTGGAGACATTATGTTTGAATGTTGCATCTGGAAGCTGGAGTCTACTCCTTGTCAGAAGATAAGCTTGGCAGTGATGGATTGCCCTGTCCTGTGAGTTTCCTCTGCGTTTAGTGCCGATCACTTCATCATTTCAAGTGCTCCTGGAGCTGCCTCCTGTGCCCATGCTGCTTCGCCTGCTCCAAGCTCTCAGACTCAGTTCTGTCACGTTAGTCTGCATATTTTACAGGCTTCTCAGCATGCCTCTCTGCTGCCGCTACCTGTGCCAGGGCCCTGGCAGAGGGTCATCTTCCAACTAATGTCTGTCCGCTTACAAAGTAAAAGACATTAATTGACTCTCTTGAAAGGAAGTGCCAACGATCTGATTGATTCCCCCTGGAATGTCTGAAGCAGGCACCCTTTCCAGTCCTACCTCCTAGACCTGTTGGCAGTAATGGCTCTCGTCTTATATGGTGGCTTTTTTGATGCAACAGTAACAGCAGACAAGGATGAGAGTAGGGGGTATCTGGAAATAAAATTGTAACAACCACAATTGCTAGTGTAAGTGCCCAAGGATGAGCCCACTGTCAGGCTTGGAGGCAATTTTATTTGGCAATAGGTTGTGCAAAGAAGCACATTGTGGTGAGGCCTGAAGCTCTCAAGCATCGATAGCGATCTCTTGGCTCAAATACCACAGATTCATTTTTCTCTCTATATAAATATATGTTTATATATAGTTTTACTGAAACAGAAGATATTTGTAAAAATGTGTTAAATTTATCGGCTCAGTTTAAATAGTCACCAAAAGGAACTACCGTGCACCCAGCCCCTAGCCTCAGAAATAAAACATCTGTGGTTATCTGGAAGGTTCGTCTTTGCCTTTGTGATTACGTTCTCTTCCTTGTGCTATAGAGATAACTACTATTCTGCATTTTTGTTAAGAATTTCCCTGTTTCTTTTATCATTTTACTACATATATGCACATTCCACATATGAACATATGTGTGTGTGTATATATATGTATTCCATATATGTATGTGTGTGTATAATTTTGCTTATTTTGAACTTTTGTAAATTGAGTCATGTTGTTAACTCTTGTGATTTTCTTCTTTTGTTCAAAATAGTGTTTTTGTGGTTCACCCTTGTTGATGAGTACCATATTCATTTTTAATTTTTCATGTTGTGTTGTCTGTTGTATGAATATATGAAAACATCGAGTCTGCTGATGAATGTTTATGTGGGTTACAGGGTTTTTTTTGTTTTTACTATTGCAAATCACATCACTATGGGCATTATTTTTCATAATTCCTCCTGGTGTCCATGTGCAAGAATTTCTCTAGGGTTTAAACCTGTGGATGGTATAGTTAGGCGTTAGGATATACACATATTTAACTTATCACATAATAACAAAACTGTTTTCCACAGTGGTCATTCTAATTTACTCTCCTAACTGCAATGAATAAGAGTTCCCATTGATCCTTGCCAACACTTGATATTAACTGATTAAAATTTTTTAGCCAATTTGATGGGAGCCAAATGGTATCCCAAACACAAAATGGTGTCATGATTTTAGTTTGTATTGAATGATTACACATCAAATTGATTGTTTTCATATATTTACAGGCCATTTGTGTTTACCCTTCTATGAAATGCCTCTTTATTTCTTTTCCCATTTTTTCCCATTTTTGTTAGTCATGAGCATTTTTATGTATTCTTAGTAAATTTTTTTTGTTGACTATATGTGTTGAAAGTTTTCTCCAGTTTGTGGTTTACCTTTTCTAACTTTTTTGAGGAATAGATATTCTTTAATTTAGTGTAATCAAATATGAACGTTTTCTCTGTCGTTTATGCCTTTGGTGTGTTCTTTAAAGAAATCCTTTCACAGCATAATCATAAAGATATTGTCCCATTATCTCTTGTACAGTTTTTATAGTACAAATTGCCTTTCAATTGTGTCCTTAATATCTTGGAACTGATTTTGTGGCTTGATGAGAGGTAAAAGTCCAGTTTTGTTTTGATTTTTTTTTACATACATAACCGGTCATTATGATTATTTCCTTTACTGACTTGCAAAGCCAGTTCTATCTCCTTATATACATGGGTTTCTAGATTCTCTTTTCTGTTTTATTGATCCATATGTCTATTCCTGTACAATACCACAGTGTTTTAATTCCTCTAACTTTGTTAGATGTACATCTCGATATCTGGGAGAGCAAGCAGATGCCCTAAACTTTGTTCTTCAAGAGTGTCTTGGGTATACTTGGACTTTCCTTCATATAAATTTTAGAATCAACTTATCAAGTTTTGTGTTGCAATTTTCACTGCACTTGCATGAATCTATAAGTCGTTATAAAGAGAATTGATATTTTTATAATAATGAATCTTTCCATCTCAAACCATATCTCTTTACATTTAACTGGGTTTTTAGAAAGACTAATTGGACCTTTTAAATGCCTATCACTTGAGTTTTATAATTTTCTTTATGAAGGATTTGTCTATCTTTTGTTAAATATATTCTTAGGTACTTTATATTTTTTAGTGGCATTTTATGTTATAGTTTTAAAACTTTCTAAAGGGCCATTGTTGGCATATTGAAATGCAATTGACTTTTAGAATCATGTCTCAAGTTTCTTGTTTCAAAATCTTGAATCAAGATTCCTGTTAAACTTTTAAATTCATAAGCTTCATCTGAAGGGTCTTTTTGTGAGGAAAGAATTCTGTAAGGGCAATATCATCTGTAAGTAATCAGAATTTTGTTTCATCCTTTCCAGCCATTGTGCTTTGTATGTATTTTTTCTGGTCCTTTCTGCACCTTTAGGACAGTATTGAATAGAAGTAGAGACAATCAGCATCATTGACTTGTTCCTGATCTGAAAGTGGATGCACCCACAAGTCTCCAATAAGTGTGAAGTTTACTGATGTGGTGCTGGTGGTGGTGGTCTTGCAGATAGCTTTTTAAGGACTTTTCCCTTCATTCAAATTTGTTAAATTCAATGAGTGTTGAATTTTATTGAGTACCTTTTTCTTCATCTGTGAGGTGATAATATGGTTTTTCTCCTTTGGTCTGTTATTATGGTACACCTCACTAATTGATTTTCTGATGGAAACCAATCTAATTTGTATGAGATGAATTCAAGTTGATTATTATATTCATCTCCTTTATATATTGCTGGATTCAGTTTGCTAATATTCTATTTAGGATTTTTACATCCATGTTCATGAGTATGATTGGCCTTTAATTTTCCTTTTTATTGTACAATGCGTGTATGATACTCCTAGCTTCATAAAATGAGTCGGAGAGTGTTTCCTCATCTCCTAACCTCTGGAAGACTTTGTATGACACTTGAGTTATCTATTTCTGAAATAGCTTGGAAGATTTCGACGGTAAAGTTGTCTTGGGCTGGCGTTTCCTTTGTGGGAAAAATTTCAATCACAGATTCATATTCTTTAATGTTTGTAGGGCTAGTCAGATTTTCTATTTCTCTTGAAAAAGTATTGGTAACTATTTTTCAAGGAATTCATCCATTTTGTTGAAGGTTTTTTCATTTTTTGGCATACATTTTTTATCTCTTCTTATTGTCTGTGTAATTTCTGTGAGACCTGAGGTGACATCTGTCTTTTCATTTTTAATAGTATTTGTGTCTGCTTCTCTCTTGTGTGTGTCTCTTCTCTCTCACAAGAGCCTTGGAGCCCTCTTTATATTATTGGTTTTTCAAGAAACTGTTTTATAGCTTCATTGGTCCTCTGTATTATATATTTGCTTTCTGTTGTATTAGTTTCTTATCTTTATAATTTCCTTTCTTCTAATCATTTGGCTTATTTGCATTCTTTTTCTACTTATTTTCTAACATTGACATTTAAGTACAAGCATTCTCTGAATGCTTTCTCTTCTCTACACATCTCCTTCTAGAATTCTTTTTAGATGCATATTAGGCATTTTCATGCTATCTCATATGTGTCTTACCCTCTCTTTCGTATTTTATATCTCTTTGTTTCTCTGGAATGCATCATGGATAATTTCTTCAAAATTGTTTTCTTGTTCAATTTTACTGAATTTTATTCACGTGTTTTAGGATTATCCTATGTGAGCTGCTCATTTCCTTGGACTTGATGCATGAGGATTCTTAAAGTCCTTCAGAGGGGTTTTCAGTCACCACAGAGAACTACCAAACTCGATTCACATAAATTAAATTCTCCTTTTGTGAGTTTGTATGTGTGTGTGCTTGTTTCTTGTTTAAAATATGCAGGAAACACAGACGTTAATTCAGACTGTGTGGTGGTCAGTTGATGGCGGTAACTTCACTTAAGAGTTTTCTTTGTTTTTGTTTTTAATTCCACGCAGCACCAAGTTTTCTTCCTGAGTCTTTTGTAGGCTTTATTTCTTATTCATTCTTACACTGATTTAGCTCTTTGGGGCACAGTTTCATGTAGGAGTCTCTTTGGGCAGGTTCCAGGCTTTCTCATCTGTTTCCTATGCCTCATACGCAAGGCACATCAAAGAGTGGCTCCGAGTCCTCGGGGTTTGGCAGAGACCTTTAGGATGTCAGGTAGTTTTGGGACCTGTTCATCTACTGTTGTCGCTGAATTCCCTTTGTTTAATGGATCTATGGGTTCCTTACTGTCTTTCTTAACAGTGGGGATTGTGCTTGTGTGTGTATGATGAGGTTTTAAAAGTTATTTTATTTTTGTTGTAAAATAAAACAATATATAGCTTAGCATATTATTATCATGTTAATACCCTTACACCCATCACCAAAGCCAAAAATAGAATCCCCTCCATGTGTCTCCATCCTAATTGCATTCCCCCTGGTCCTCTAAAGATAACCACTATCCTGATTTTTATAGTAATTTTTTTGCATAGCTATAAATTTTTATCACTCAAATATGCTACTTTAGATACTGTAGTCTAATCTTGCCCAGTTTTTGAAGTATGGTATGTCTTTTAAGTATCTTTGAAATACCAGTTCCCCATCTACCCCTTTCTTTTATTGAGAATTTATCACTGAAGCACCCAGGCCATTTGAACTGCAGAATTTCACACAGACTGGATTTCGCTGAGTGCAAGAGCTCTAATGGCAGCACGGCTCACATGTTCCTCTGTCCTCTGTATTTCCCACTAATTAGCAACTGGATCCAGAGCTCGATCAAGGTCAGGTCTGATCTCTTTTGCAAGTCCATCGGTGGTAGTGTGTTCTTTTATCAGGGACAAGTGGTATCTGGATTTCACTGGTTTTTTTGGATGTTCAATACCTAGATTTATTATTTGGGGGTTGTCAAATAGTGATATTCTAATTCTGTCATTGGGATTTTTCTAATTCTATCACTTTATAAAAAGGCGCTTCATCTCCTCTACTATTTGATTACTCAGTAACACAGTTCCATACAGGAAAACTGAATAACTGTTTGAATCTGTCCTCTTATTTATCTGGTTATCAAGATAATTACCTGGTTCTTCATTGCCTTAAAAAAATGACCAATTTTTTTAAAAACATCTTGATGAATGAATGATTTTTAACATATGATTTTGGGCTTCAGTCAAGTGCATTTCTTATTCTTATAGAAGTTTAAATTGTTCTGTCTTTGGCTAGGGGGAGCACCTTAAGGTTGGCTCCTAAGACCTCTGACATTGCCCTAGTGTTCTTAGATCACTTCCTTGATTTTTGGCATGACAGTGTATTTCTTGCCCTGAATGTCATTTCTCCAAAACCTCTTAATTTCTTTTAGTGAGAAATAGTATTTTAAGACTACAGGCTGGGCACTTTGTGCTACCATGTTGGTCATTGTTTCTGAGCCTTTTTGGTGATCAGAGATAAGATAGATATGTATGGATTAAGGATGTATATAGACACACAAACACATATACATCTTTAATCTTTTGCTTTATCCCACTTTAACATACAATATTCTCAGAATATTACCACATTCAATTATGATTACTGAAAGCATTAAAATATATTTCCTTGCATTTTTGTTGATTTATAACTTGATGTTAAGATCCTATAGCCACTGCACACTATAATTTCTGCCTTTTAAGACATTTATTTTTGACTTAGTTGCAGAAGTAACTAGTTAATGCTCACCATCAGTCATTATGTTGATGTCTCTCTAGTTGTTTTGGTTGTCTGATCCTCATCAGCTAGTAAATTCCTTAGGAAAATCTACTGGGAATAGTATTTCCTGAGTTCTTTCATGTAATAGCGGTTCATCTGAGCCTTTTACCCTTGAAAATTAGTTGTGCCGCATACAAAATCGTTGGGTCACATGTTCACTCCTTGGTATTTTAAATTTTCCATTTTTTCCTAGTATAAAGCATTACTGTTAAAGTCTAATTGTATCATTCTTCTTATGAAAGTGACATTTTTTGTCTAGATATCCAAAGGATCTTTTATTTTTCTTTAATGTCCAGTACTTTTATGAAAATGTGCCTTAGTGTAGAACACTTTGAGACATTATTGTTCTCAGATATATAATATGCTATTTAAATATATAGTTTTAATTTTTAAAGAAAATTTCAGAAAGTTTTCTTGAATTAAGTGTTCATATTTGTTCTGTTGTTTTGCTCTGGTTTTTTTCTTCAGGAAATCATTTTATATGTTTGTTTTATCTTTTTGCCTATCTTCAACATTTGCCATTCTCTCTCTCATTCCTTTTGTCTCTTTTCTTGTTTCTTTTTTGATTTTTAAAAGGTTCCTTGTTTGTATCTTCTACTTTTCCTAAGGCTTTCCTGGTTGCATTTATTTCCGTTCGTTTTCCTTCTAGTTTAGTCTTAATTTGCAAAATGCTCTTTTTCTTTTATTTCTAGTTCTTTGTTGAATTATATCACCTCATTTCTGAATTATTCTAATTCTGATTCATGCTATTTCTTTATTTCATTTATCACTTTACTGCTGTCTTTAAAATCCCTTGAATAGTATGTTACTTTTTTTTGAGCAAGTCTTTGCAATGCACTTTCGTTGTCTGTACCAATGTTATTCTGTTCCTTATTCTCTTTTCTAAAATAATTATGAGATTTTTACCTCATTATCTTTCTATTTCTATTTTCATATGAAATTAGTTTATCTGAATTTTAGGAAGAAAAATATTTCAGTTAGCTCTTCTAGCCTCAGAGAGCTCATTCTTCTCTTGGTTTTGTGTACCGTTAAGAATATGGTAGATTGTTTCTCAGACTTCCTGGCTCTGACTCTTGTTCTCACTTTCATCCAGACCTCATTCCTTCTGTTGTCTCTGTTCTGCTCAATGTATGTTCCGCTCACAGAAGTTTGCCCTCACTTTGGGTCCTGTCTTGAAGGGGAGTCCTAGTTGGTCAGTTTTGACAGTTCACTGGGGCTACAATGCTCTGGGTATCTTAGTCCTTTCTGGGGCCGTTGTGCTTGTGAGCCACAAAAATGGGAAAAACTGCTGAGGTTCTGTAGCTGGTGTCATGTTGATTGGCCCATTGTACTTTTCAGGGAATATCTGTTGGTTATTTTGAAGCTTTTCCATTCTCGGGTCCATCACCTACCCCACTGCTTCCCTGTACTTTCCTGTGCAGACACTGGTGGAATGCAGGTCTTTTGGCTGTTGGTGGCTTCTCTCCAGGCACTTGAAATTTTGAGGTTTATAAGGGTAACTTACCTTATTTTGTTTTAAATATTTTTGGTTCTTCTAATTTCTCTATTTCTCTCTATGTGGAGATTCAGGAATATTCAAAATGTCTACTGCATCTATTGCCACCATCTTCCCAAATTTCCTGATTTTTTTTAATCCAGCATTTTAGTTTACACTGTTAGAAAAGTTCAGTGTATCTCACTCCCCTTACTATCGAAAAGAGAAACCTATATTCAAATAAAGGTTAAACATCTTGAGAGTTATATTTTAAAAAAAATTCTATGATACTTTCTGAAATCGAAAAATTAGAAAAAGAATAATTGATTTTTGATAAACTAAGCTTTAAGGGATTAATTATTTGACTCCTTGTGTTTTAGCAAAATAATTTTAATTACTCCTTTGAAATTATTTGGGATAAAATACTCTTATCTGAGCTTAAAACTAAAAAGATATCAACATTTATTAAAACTTTATAAGTGCCAGGCAGTGTCCTAAGATATGCTCTGTTGAGGCTTAAAGTGATTAAATAGCTTCTTTAAGGTGACACCCAACTAATATATACTTAACCAACCACTCTAAATGTTTTATATATACTTAATCTTTACAACAGTCATAGTACTACTGTTATTCCTCTTTTACAGATGAGGAAAGCAAGGCACAAACCTATTAGGTGACTTGTCCAATGTCACATGCAGAGCCAGTAAGGGTTAGAACTAGGATTCAGAGTCTGGTAATCTAGATCCGGACACTATTCTTAGCCACTCCCCTGTACTCTCTTTCAATAGCATTGCTGAGATTTGAGCTCATGGAATAGGAAATCATGATTGTTTTTGTTGAATGGAGACTTCATCATTATGGGGTGGGGTTTAATCATTAAAGAGGGAGGATTTTGATTTTGGTTTGTTTTGTTTTGTTTTTTCATAACAGTGAGCAGTACCCTTGACACATAAGAACAATTCAAAGGTATATTCCTGATCCACTTGTCCTTCCCCCATACTTCTATAATCAAGGAAACACAGATCTAATTTCCTGTCAATAGCACTCATTCTTAAAAAGGAAGAATTCTTGAAAGAAAGCTATTTCCTTGAGGAAATAATCACAATAGAAAGACAATTATTATGACCAGAATAGTGAAGTGAATTAAGAAAGTTAGAAGTTTTCCCCTTTTATTTTCTATAAGCCATTTATCAGTGAAATGTAATGAGTAAATCTGGCTGATGATACAGATGCAAACATCTGCAGATCTTTAATTGCCTTGCTAGGAAGAACTTTCAGTATTGGCCATCACAGTATGCCACTTTGCAATGACTTTGGACTAGCTAATGCAAAGTTGCTAGAGTGTTTTCTTCTGCCCTATATTCAGTTTCTGACTATGGAATCTCCCATTGGCTTTTTAATTAGATTCAAACTTTTTAGTGCTCACTTTTGAGGCTCTTCCTCACCCTGGTTTAGCTCATGTTGCTTTAGTGAATTATTTCTACTCCCTGCTTGTGGGCCCCTCTCCAGATCCCAGCTCCCTTGTATTCACTCAGCCGTATGGTTTCTATCAGCTCCTACCATCTCTCTGGCAGATCACCTTCATTGTCCTTCATTCAAGTCCCTCCTCAGTGCTCATTAATCCCCTAGTCTTGGAACCACCTCCGTAGATTCTAAGGACAAATAATGATGAATTTTCCTGACAACTCGAATGCCCATGATTTCTCCTTCCTTACTGTTTTTTTGAGTGTATTCCAAATGTTTTTCCCTATGAGTGGTGTTGCCCTTGTTATTTAACTATAAACGCATGAATAGAGATGTTGCCCCACTCTACGCTGTGCGCTGGCACAGAATCCATTCCCTCTATACAAGTCTCACTGTTAGGTTTGCTGCAGTATGTGGTGTTGGCAAACAGAAACTTTCAATACACATCTTTGAATTCCATTGTAGGCTCATTAGCATTGTTCCCTGTTGTTGAAGATAGGTTAGTCCTGGTCCTTTTCCAAAGAAACTCAGTTACTAATGTGCTGAAAAGATGGCCTTTTATGGTGGTCTCACTGGGGGCTCCCCAAAGACTGTGTGAAAGGAAAAGGAATAAATGACAGCATGCTTTTCCTTGGCTAGTCTTCTTTCACATTTCCTAGGAAAACAGACCTTCACTGCTGATTAAAAAACAAAATAAAACAGAACAGGCAAACAAAACAAAACCAAACCCCCTGGGCTTTCCAAAATCAGGTTATATTACTTTATATGTGTCCTGACCCCACCATTCTGTCTCATTCTAAATCTCCCTATTGATTGTAACCATATAATCCTTTGATCCTTTTGGTTTCTTTGGAAGGCTTTGTTGGTGGTAATTATCTAATGATCTTTTGAAGCCTTATTATAAATGTGTGTGTCAGGGGGTGTGCTCTGTACTAAGATTTACCTATGACTTTGCTGTAGACTGCCTTTGGCCTCAAAGGATATTTAAGTTAAAAGTATTTAAACGTTGCAAAAAAAGAAAGTAACAGAAAAGAGAGAGTTAGAAAGGGAGGAAGGCTAATCTCCTGGTTTGCCTTTAATTGGATGGGTGGAAAGAGGCAATCAAATAAGATGATGTGTCATGAATTCTCTGGCGACAATGAAGCTATCATAGATTTCATTCCTACAGGTAACTCACTATAGTGTTTAAAAACGGACTGTGAAATGCCTGCCTTCATCCCTATGTAGCCATCCATGACAGCAGAAATGAAGAATCGAATTATGCTTACTTTTTAAAGTTTACCGTGTTTAAGATTTTAGCTGTAAGAAATGATTTGATCTGGGTTATATTAGTATCCATGTAACCAAGGGGCTAGGCAAGTACACTGAAGTTATTGTAGTACAATCTTTATATGAGGATAATTATTCTCCATTTGTCTGTTTTCTACTTGACTAGAAAACCTAATATTCAGTGACAACTTTTTTGCCAGTGTGCTCCACCTAAGGTTTATTTTTCATTTTGGTGGCTTCTTCTCCCAAAGAACTGGGTAGACACTGGTGACTGGGTTCCCTGCATCATGGTCTTAGCCTCAGCATCTCTTATCATGATTACCAGTTGCAAAATATTAGAATGTATTGTTAACTGTTCGGTTGGTTCCTAGAAGGTTAGTCCTGGATATGTTATTTCAACCTGTATGTTCCAATGTCTTGGAAGCATTTTTTGGTGTATAGTTTTGTTTGCCCAGGCTGTCTATTACAGCGACTTAGGCCTGGGCTGTGCTGGATAGACCTTAGAAAATATTCATCAGTCCAGCTCTTTTACAAAATAATAAAGTCAGTTAAAATACTTCCTCTTTTTGCCAGCCTTCTTTGTCAATCCTCATTTTCTGGGTCCATTTTGGGTGCACCAGATTTTAGGGCGTGACTCTCTTGGCTTCATACAACATCCCTTTATCACTCCACATAACACCTGTAAGCAGTTCTTTACTACAGCGTTTCCTTCCCCCAGCACCGCAACTTTGTTTTCTGTACTGTAGGGGAGGAAGACATTTCCTCTTCACAAATGGGGGTTCGTCTGGCCGGAGAACGAATTAAATTCACACGAGACAGAATAGCAAGAGAAAATTAAACAAAGCTTTATGAGGAACCATGGCCCGGGGCCTTTCTTCCCTAAGGAAGAAAGGGCACGGAAGAAGTGGGGTGCACATAGTGGTTATATAGCCCCAAACAGGGTGTTTCACATGTGATTGAAATGTCCCTCCCACAATAGTCACAAGATTGCCCTGTCGGCACTTGATGGACACAGCAGGTAATGGTCTGCTATCTTGGTGGGTGTAGCAGGAGGCAAGTCTATTGTCTGGAGCTGGGCGGTCACAGGTGAGCGAAGCAATCACTTCCTTCCCTAAGGAAAGATGCTTAATCCTTAAAGAAATGACAACATTGGGAGGGGGAGGGAAGTCAGTTACAGGAGGTTACCAGACAAGCACAATAAAATGCAGATTTAAGTCCTTGCCTTTGGTATTGATTAAGAGTTTCTAGAGAGAAGGTCATCGCCTTTCTTATTCCTGGTACAGAGAGGGAGGCACCTTTTACAGATAGAGATTTACCTTACAAATGTAAATGTGTCCTAACAAAGGGCAAGTTCCATTCCTCAGAGCCTCCTTCCCTGTCCCAGTTTATCAAAAGCAATCAGCCTCAAATGATCCTGATGCCAAAGAGACATATCTTGGGGTGGCCAGTTCCAGGTCCCCACACTATAAATAGACCAGATATGTCCTATTTGCGTGGACTTATGGAATTATTCAAGCTTATTATTTTCTAAATTTCCTGGAACTGAACACTTCCTTGAGGTTATGTCTCAATGGGCAGGGAATGACTTGTATCATTCCTGACATAGGTCTCTTGAGCATGGCAGTGTAGTTGGGCAAGGACAAGAGCCTTGGTCTTGGAGTGGGAAGAACCAGGCACTGCCCTGGCTCTGCTCTTCTCAGGCTGGGTAATCTCGGGCAGATCACTTCCCTCAGACCTTGGTCTTTTCAGCAAGCAGGCTGAGCTGGCAGACATCTAAGGCCTCTTCTGCCCCAGACTCAGGCCTCTGAGCCAGGAAAGAATATTGGGCGATGAAACATGTGAGGAAAAACCAAAAATGTCATTTTCAGTTTTGGAAGGGTATTTTGGAGACACCTATGCCCTGCTCTCCGTGGGGCACGTGTATGGATCTCTGCAGATGTGTGCAGGTCTGTTATATTCTGCTTGAGATGACAAAAGCACCGCAATTTCCATACCTCACCATGTTCCCACTTTCTGAAAAGAAAGAAAATCAACTTTGCAAGTGTATAAATGCTGCAGGCCACTTTCACACTGGTAGCTTTCTTTAACAAGGTAACAAAATACATTGCTATTTAATTATGCAGCTTCTAGCTTTTCTCCTGACAAAGCAGAGCCCCATTGCTTATTGAAAAAGGGATTTGTAA
The DNA here is from genome assembly GCF_041296235.1 of Equus asinus. Lineage (NCBI taxonomy): Eukaryota > Metazoa > Chordata > Mammalia > Perissodactyla > Equidae > Equus > Equus asinus. The sequence goes on along the minus strand of NC_091790.1, from coordinate 191,019,302 downwards.
TCAGCCAGAATCCACTCAGTTTTGCTCAGTCTGGTGACATTTCCACCTCCTCTTTGACCCTGGTAAGTGAAGGCAATTATTTCAGCCATTGTGAAAACAAATTAGAGGGGTGTTTTGCAAGACAGCAAAACAGTCACTTGAACCATACTGTTCTTGTAACTGTTGGCTCTGTTTCTCTGACTGTGCCCCTCTCTAGTCCTCGTATCTTCCCTAACTAACCCTGCGTGGCCATCTAAAGACATTCTTCTTCGGGCATCTGATGTCCCAGTGATCTTTCCTTTCTTCTATATATTTAAGCTCCTTTTATCTTTGAGGAAGAGGGTGATCCCCCTGGCCAAGGATATATTTGGAAAATGCAGTTGCTAAATGGTTTTCATTGACATTAAAAAAAAACGGTCTTTGGCCTCACGTTACTCTGGGAGTCTTGGAAGGTGTTCCACCAGAATCTCGTTTTTCACTCTATTTCTGACTCATTTCTCCCTACCCCCATTTCCAACATCCTACTTTATTAAGCGGAACTGCTTATCACCTCTTCCTTCATGCCAGCCGGTGTTCTCTGTAGAAAACTCTCCTCCATCTTTTCTGCCAATGCAAATCTTCCCTTTTTGAACAACTTCTTACAATTTTCCTAGGAAGTCATTCCGTACGTCACTCTATTTCTTCAGCAATCAGGGGCTATGTTTGAATGTATAAGTACACACTTATTACTTTATAGATACTCTCACTTTCTTAAAAGTATATGAATTCCTAAGAAGAATGAAAGTTTAGTCTTCATTTTGTTTCTCTTCACAGCAACTGGACAGTAAAATCTTCTCTGTAATAAATATCATTGAAGATTTACTCATACACCGAAGCCTATTCTATTCTGCCTCTTTTGAGCAAGCTTCAGAACTAACCATTTACTTTAGAATTCTTGCTTCTAAGGCATGATATTGCTTAGTCAACTTAGTGTAATGTTGAAGTGACAGTTAAGACTTATTTTTCATTTCTCTGAAATAAAACGCTTAATTTTTCTATGCTTCCAAATAATATCTGTTGTATCCTTATATGGAGATGATTCAAAATAAGTGTGTTATTGTAACTTAATTGCAAATATAAGTTATCATGTCTATCTTTCCACTTATAAGTAAGAGCAGGCTCTAGAAATTTCATCTTTTTTAAAATTGTACAATTATGCTGTGTGTGCATTTTGCTGATGTATGCCCCTGAAAATGACCTGTGTTATATTCACTCCTCCTACGCTTTACTTTTGTTCCAAGGAGGAATGTTTTGGCTAAATCGATTCTTCTCAGTTAAAAAGACCTCCATGTTACAGAGTGGTCAGCATGCTGTTAGGCAATGATAAGGTACTTACTGTGCATCCTGATGACCAGATGACCCATAAACCTATCATCTTCTTGAGCTCTAGAACACATTCATTTGTACTTGGATCCTGCCCTTCAACACCATTTCCCACGCAGTCTTGATGTTTGGTTAAAACCAATAACCATCCATCACTTTCAGGCCATGTCAGATCTGCTTACAGCTATCACCGAATGAGATACGAGCACTCTTTTTCAACCCAAGGTTCTTTTAAAAGTCCTGAAGGACACTGGTAAAATACATCAAATGAACTCAAGGAGACCTATCACAGAGGAATGTGGCCTGACATTGAGGGAAGGGATGAAGCCAAAGCCCCGATGCTCTCACTAAGATCCTCAGTGAAAGTCAGTAGGAGCTAAGGCCAGCAGCAGCTTCCCTTCTACTTGGCACTTTCCACTCATCTGTGAGGCTAACAAAGACCTTTTTTATTAGTGCTTCCATTTCTCTTACCTCCTCAGGATTATAGCTTTATCATCCAAAAGCCAGGAAAGCAAAATAAACAAAGTTAGTCAATCTAAATTAAATTCTCTCAACATTCTGAGGATGAAGGACTTTTGGAGAATACTAGATTTTTTTTTTTAATCCCTTACATTGCTAACGCAGTTGTATTACTTTATTCAGATGTTAAGAAGCAGAAAGTGTGTTATTGTGTACTATAACTATTTTGGGTTCTTGAATTTAGTAAAGTGTAATCAGATTAAAACCCTTTACAAATATGAAAAATCGTGTTGGTGGAAGCCTAAAATTTATTGAACAAAAATAGTTGATGGTTCAATTATGTAATGTTAATGCTAAAAATGAATTTATGTTTTTCTAGTTTTAAGGGAATAGTTGGATATTACTTTAGAAGGTGGTATTATATAAAAAGATGTGTTGACACACTATAGCCAAAGATGATAATATTAATATATAATAACTAGAGAAGAAAACATTAATTTTGAGTTGTATAGATTCTCAAGAAGATATTTTCAAGAACCCCTCTCATCTCCCTTGTGACTATTGGCACATGTTTTACACAGCTGGCTGAAAGTTACATACTGTGACTGTGGAAAAGAGTGAACCCAATTCGTCCCTTAACCTATGAACTTGTCTTCACTAACCCAATGCTCAAAGAAAATTAGCCCATGAAATTTGTTTTAACACTGAGCCAAGGCTTACTACTGATGTCCTAGGAAGTAACATGTATTATTACTGAGTATAGGGCTGTGATTTGACCCATAAGATAAACATTTCTAGTTTGTTGAGATAATTGCAATAGTATTTCACTGCATGTAATAAGCGCTATTAGACACCAAAGACATTTGAAAATATTTTCAACTCCAGAATTGACTGCCAGGTGCAGCAGGGGACAGTAAAGTGGACTTTCTTCCATTCCCTGGAGTATCTTCCTTGATCCAGAGTTCAAAAAGTATTGAAATGATAGCAAGTTGAATCACCAGGCCACGATCAACCAAATATTGATTAAGTACTTCACGTATTTTCTGTACTATAGTGTTTTCAGTGAAAGATGGAGTGTGGCTAAAACAAAGAGAAAAAAAATGAAAACATGGTCCTTGTGCTTGTGGCTTAATTGCAGAGATGGGACTGAGACGTGTGAGACAATGAGAAGAATTTCACAACAGCGGATGAATAAATGGGATGTTTGGGAGAGACATCTGGTCCCTGCACTGTTTATAGCTAATTCCAGGGGTGAATAGGAGAAGTGGAGCTGACTGCTTCTGAAGGGAGTACATCCTGGGTCTCTGGCAGCAAGGTGGAGGTTTTCTGCCAGGAGGGAACACTGGATGGGGACTGTTTGTTTTTTCTCCAAACAGGAAATCTCTTCCATGCTAATAGGTAGCTTCAAAAGGATTGCTGCAGCAGATGGAAAGAACCCATATACATTCATGCATTCAATTAGCAGGGGCTAATTGAATTTGAGGATTAACTCTGTCATTAGAAACAAAACCTATTTATGTCTCCTGTCTATGGTTACACACTTTAAGAGGGATTTGGCACAGGTGGAGCTTGAGTATTAGACCACTGTAGCATTTAATGGCCTTTAGATGCACTGATGGATTAATCCCGACAATGATGGGATGATAAGAGAATAATAGAATATGTAAGACTTATTCTCTACACCCTCCACTGCATATTTCTGTGGCGAAGGAGAAGCTGGTAGGCAGAGTGAGGGATTTAGACTAGAGTTCAGTGAGTGGTTGCCCCCTCCTCTTTTTCCTCCTGAAAGTAAATGGGCTCTTCTCTCACATCAGATTATTAAAGGGAGATTCTGTACAGAGCTCACTGTAGATAGAATTCCTAATTCAGTTCAACAAACAGTTGTTGTCTGCTTAGTCTTCTACTTGCCTTTCTTCTTCCTGCTCCAAAATGCTGATCTTTCAGATAAGCAGTTCTCAGCCTTTTTAATTTTCCTGCTGAGATACTCATCACAGAAAACTGATGACATTGTTTTTAAAATACACTCCCATAGGTGACACAGGTAACAAAGGCTATTTGTTCATGCCCATTTCCCAGTGCTAACTGAGTCAACCCAACCCTCTGACTCAAAGCACATCACAATGCAAGCGGATGATGTGACAGATTGTATTTTCCAAAAACAGCCACAGCATTATCTCCCATCCCACAATATTCTTCTTGCAATATGATTTTGACACTCTTGCCATCAAGATATGAGGTCTGTGCCCTCTCTCCTTGGATATGGGCAAACTTGAGACTGTAGTAGAAGTGACACTGTAGTTTCCAAGGCAAGGACTTCCACTGGGCTCTCTTGGGATGCTTGCTTTTGAAACCCCACCACCATTTCAGGAGGAAGCCCAAGCAGCCTATGGAAGCCCACACAAGAGGAACCAAAGCCCCCTGCTGAAGCCAGCACCCAGGTACCAGTCATGTGTCGTCATCCTGAAAGTGGATCTCTCAGCTGTCAGTGAAGCTGCCCCAACTGATGCCAGGTGGAGCAGAGACAAGCTGTTTCTGCTGATCCTGGCCCATATTGCAGATTTTTGAACAAAATAAGTAATTGTTATGTGTTAAGCCACCATATTTTGGGATGATTTGCTATGTAGTAGCAGAAAAGTGATACAGATTTGTGTGTAATTAGGAGAATAATCTTGAATATGTCCTAATATATTATAAAAACCCCTCAATATTCTAGCTATTATTGTTAACAAATAACTTGACATGTATCTTATTATCAATTGTCAAAACCTCCTCTAGGCCTAGATTAAAATGCAGAGGTCTTTAAAAGTATCTAATTCCTCCTTTCTCTTATCTCATCTTGGACTTGTTCAGTATGACCATGTAAAATAATATTAATTGCAGTCATTTTTATGAACTGCTTCTCATTTATGCCTAGTTAGCATAATTCACACTGGTTATCCATACCATTAAATGTGTATTAGATTACCTGTGCTATGTTTGATGATTATACTAAATTCCATTTTGGGGAGCTAAGCGTTCACAGTTTGTTGCTCATGTACCATGGCTGGCTGCTCACAAAGTAGAAAAATTGGACAGAATGTTTCCGATAAGGAAAATACAGGAAAAGCTATAAAGAAATATGTATCTCAGAGAAGTGGGCTCTTGGGTAGTCGAGAGTGCAAGCTCTCTGGTACAGTAAATTACTCTGAATAAAGGAAAAGTATGAAGACTCCAGTTATGATCAGATGAAGGGAACTGTGAACATAACATTTGCCATGAGTGTGCTCATTATTCAATGTCTCCTCTGGCATAAAAAGCCTTGGTACTTAAAGCCGTACATAGACTTGACTTCATTTTGTATGTGATGCATTCATGGAATTTTTATTTATTTATTTACTTATTGTGAGGAAGGTTGGCCCTGAGCTAACATCTGTGTCAATCCTCCTCTTTTTGCTTGAGGAAGATTGCGGCTGAGCTAACATCTGTGCCAATTCTCCTCCATTTTATGTGGGATGCTGCCACAGTGTGGCCCAACAAGCGATGCCAGTCCCACGCCCAGGATCTGAACCCGAGAATCCTGGGCTGCTGAAGCAGAGTGCGCAAACTTAACCACCATGCCACCGGGCCAGCCATACATGAAACTTTTATTTGGGTTATTTGCTTTAATTTTTGCCCACTCTACTCCAAATTAAAGGGGAGACAGCAAGGTGGCAAGAACTCTGACCTAGGGGTCAGAAACAATAAAATAAAAGAAACAAAGAAAAAAATCAACAAGAGTCCCTCTGTCTCTCAGCTGGATTGCTACTATCTGTGTGACCTTGGAAAAATCAGTTCACTTCTCAAGCCCCAGTTTCCTCATCTGTGAAATGAGAGGGTTAGACTAAGGCCAAATACAGCTCTGGAATGTGGAATATGACAATTTCTGAAGGGATAGTCTTAGGCTGTGATTCTGCTTTGCAGATGAAAAGATTTAGGAGTGAAAAGTATGCAGACCTTGGCAAAGCTAGATATGCATTTATGATTCTCGATGAATCAACTGATTTTTTTCCCCTAGGTCTCCACAAGCCATTCTTTGTTCAGTAGTTTTTGTTTTTATTTTTATTTTTTTCTTTCACAATTTTTTTTAAAAAGATCTAAATGACTGCTATCATTAGCAGGAGACAAACAATTTGGCCATAGAATATTAATTTAAGAACTGAAAAATTATTGAATATGAAAGATTAACTTTTTTAATAGATGTAAATGCTCAGAGTTTTAGCTCTATTTTATATATCATAATGTAGTTGTTTTAGTTGACTTATTGAGAATTACGTATATATGGGTTTGCCAAGTTCTGTATACTTTTTATTCTTAAATATTTTTATCTGCAAAACAGGAATCACAACTTAAACTATCTCTTCAGAAGTAGTCACATGCCAACTTCTAGAGCTGTAATTATCCTTGGTTTAACTCTCGTTTCACAGATGAGAAATGGTTGTTTTCCAGTGTAAAGGGGTGAAAAACACCAATATTCCATGGTGTTCTCTACAGAAGACCATAATGGTCAGATTCTCTATTTCTTGAGCTTATTTGCAAGACAGAGTCAGGAAAGAACTGAGTTAATCTTCCTTTTCCTAACGAGAGAACTAAAGCTTTGTAAAGTAACTTGCCCAAGGTTCCAGCTAGTTAGTGGTGCTTACAGGACTTAAACTCAGGCTCTGATTCTAGACTCAGTTACAATATATCCCTTCCTAATTTGGACTTGTTGCCAAAACGTCAGCTCCCTGAGAGGATGGATTTTGTTTTGTACAGTTACATCCCCACGACCTTGAACCAGGCCTGGAATGGCAGGAGCAGGTGGGCCAGCAGTGGCCCGTGGACTGTTATTTCCCATTCCTGATTTCAGGTGATAGGAGCCTCTTTTCCTTCCATGCACAGATGTCTGAGGTCATCTGGACTCTTGGGAATCCAGGCCTGAGAAAGAGAGACTGTGAGAAGGAAGATGGTGACTCCCTCCTGACATTCCTGGCTTCTCAGTTCCAAATTTCTGTCTCAGGATGTTTACTGGATAGCAGTTTATTGGAAGGCATAGTGCTGAATGAAAAATAAACCGTTTCATGTGAACTAATGATTCCGGTTCTAACTTCCAAAAATGACAAACTTCTCAGTTGTCTACCTTCTTACTTTCCTATCTATAGGATACAAACTGTATAAGTTTGTGATTTAATTGTCCAGGAAACTTAGTATTAATCTAACCAATAACTTTTACGTCCCATTGACGATTTGACTTCCCTTGCTTCTTTGATTTTGGGAGCCTTGTTTCCTCAGTATGAAGGAGTTTTGGAAAAGGTGAGAAGGCAAGCTCGGAGCTTAAGAAATAATAAAGAATAATACTGTAATCATAACAGCTCATTATTTGTTTTTAAGCTTCATCTTTCAGAAGGTTATTATTTGGAGTTGAATACTAATGGATTCAGGCTCTCTTTATGCAGAGGAAACATTAAACAACAGTTTTCATAGGGAAGGACATTAATCAGGAGAGAGAAGTGGGCCTCATGCCTAATAATTTTGCATAACAGCTACCCTTGGGTGTATTGCTTGACTTGAAAATAAATATTTATGCTTTCCATCTCCAGCACAATTGGGAATTACTTGTGGTTATGATTCATTCTGTTATATGATCGTCTACCTGTTCATAGGGACTTTAAACTGGGAGGCTGTTGGAAACCAACAAACATAGATAAAAACGCTTGTGGAGGAGTCTGAGGTAGAAATTGAAAGCCGCTTTAATATGGGCAATCTGGAGAAAATGAGCCAAGAGCAGGTCATAACTCTGCTTCCAGGAGGGGAGGGCAGAATCAAACTGGCATGCTGAGGGATATTTATATGCTCCTCTGATTCACTTTTAACTCTGCAATAGCTTCTCATCACCTGCAGGATAAAACCCAAGTGTCTTGTTTTGACGCAAGAGGTGCCCACTGGAGTGGTCCCTGTGGAGCTCTGCAGTCTGGTACTGAGGCCACTCTCTACCTCAGATGTGATAATACACCGCTTTGCAGGGTCCCTCAGACAACATGACTCAATTTCTTTGTTCATATCCTCCCTTCATCTTGTAAGGATTTTCCAAATCTTCTTTGCTAATTAAATCCACTTATCATGGAAGAGTCAGCTTAGACTTCACCTCCTCCAGGAAACCTTCTTTGAACTCCACAGCTAGCCAGTAAGTTTTCCCTCAGTCTCTCGTATGATCATTCATTCATTCATTTTTAGTTGTCCTTAAATAGGCTTTGTCCTGGGGATTTTTTCATCATCTTGATTTATTGCTTATAGGCACCAAATTTTATTACACAAGTGCTTTCAGTTAATGAGTTCATTTTTCTTTTCTCTCTCCTTGATTCTTTTTCTAGTTCCCTTTTTTTTCCTTTGAATTTCTGGGAAATGTTTCAATATGATCTTGAAAACATAGATTCTGTGTGTGTTTCAAAGCTTTTATTAGCTGCCCCCTCGGGCAATTTCCCTAACCTTATTTCTTTCCTAATATGAATATTCTACCTCAGTCAAGAGAACATGCTGTAGTATAAAGGTCCAAATTCCTTGTTCTCCCAGACCCACAATTGCTAATGCTTTCCGCTGCCTCTCCCTCCTGTCTGCTGACTTAGGGTTTACTTCTTGGGGTTAAGCACCATCTCATTGGCTCCTTCATCCATGCCTCTCATCTGATGGGTGCAGTGTCAACAGAGATGTGTCTACTTGACTTCACACACCAATTTGACCCTTATTGCTGGGCTCCTGCTGAAGTGTCCATATGTCTTTTTCATGTATTTATGTACAGTCACAAAAGTATTGAAAACTACCCCTTCTGTTAATAGAACATCTATTTATCTAGCACTTTTTTGGTTTCATCCTTAGTACAGAGAGGTGAGCAGAGCAGCTGTTAGTCTTATTTTATAAATAAGAAAATTCATTCGAAAAGACTGAATAGCTTCTTAAGTTTATGTGTCTAGTAAATTACAGAGATTAGAACTAGACTCCAATCCCATGCCTTTTCACAACACTGTAACCTGACAACCTAGAGAGAATTTTCTTCTGTTTTCTGTAGGCCTCATAGAGCCTAGTAGAGCTCTCTATGGTCAGCTCACAGAGGGCACTGGACAGAGGCTTGGACTGGACACAGAGACCAGCATGGTGATGATTGGACCACTACTCTCTGTGCCCCAAGAGAGTGACTTTACTCTCAACTCCAGTCTCCCCATCTATAACATGAAGAGTGAGAGACACGTTTCCTTAGGTTCTTTTGACACATAACATTTTATTACTTCCCTTACTGTTATTTTTTTCTCTCTCCCCTTTGTACTTCTCTTTTTGCTTTCTTTTCACTCAGTTCAGCAACTAATTGTTGTGCATCAACAATGTGCCAAGCATTGTGGTAGGAACCATAGGGAGAGGAAAAGAGTATATTTCTTACAGCTTGTTAAGGAAAGGAAACAGTCTTCCTTCTCTTTCCTGTTCACCTTTTTTCTCCATTCTTTTCTTCTTCCTGCATCCTTCTTCCTCTTGTGCTTAAGTAGGCATCATCATTTCCACAGTTTTTCAAGGCCTCTGCTTTGGTCAGAGGGAAGGCACTCAGCCCTGGGCCAATGAATGAGTTTAACATGCCTGTGGTCCTTTGCGCCTAGTGACCCAGGACTCATCAATGCTCAATATAAAAGATTTGAGAGCTTCATTCCGTGACAGCCAGGGGCTCCAAGTGCTTTGATGTGTGATACTACATTTTTGGCTAACTCTATATGAGACACTACTCAAACAAGAAGAGCAAAATGACACTTTGAAAAGTAAATTTAAATTATTTTCTTTCAAATTTTTGTGACGTTAAAGCCTTAAAATGATATGCTTTTTGAGTAGTTTTAGAATCTAGGTGTTTATTTTCTGAAGGGACTATTTCTACTCAAATGCAAATGTTCCCTTTAGGAATCATAATTGCATTAGACACTCATATATACTTTTCCCTTTTGTCAGTCGTATTTTCTCATTCTTCTACACCCTACGTGACATGCACATGCACTTCTGTTTTTTTCTCCCTAAGGCTAGATAGTTTTACAATTAGTTTAGGTTATCTAAGACTTTTAGAGTTCCTTCCATAAAAGTCACTGATGAATTCGATGCTAAACACATGGTTGTTTTCTTCAAAATATAACTAAAATGTACTTGTTTCCTCTTCACTGTCTCTGGTCCTCTTCATTTCCATAGCAGTGGGTACTTATTTATCATTACAAAACACACAAACAAAATTACTGGTGATTACTTGAACTCCAAGAGGATAAAGTAGAAGAAACTGGAGAGAAAGGAGCAAGAATAATCATAATTTGGCACCCACTCTGCCTTAGTGGATGAGTTAGGAACATTTATAGGATTTAAGTAATCCTTTCAACTCTCCTATAAGATTTAGACTTGCTATTTTACAGATGTGGACTCTGAGGCTCAGAGAGGTTAAACGATTTGCCCAGTGTTCCACAGCTTGTGGCAGAGATAAGATTTGAACCCAATCTGTGTGAGTCCAAATTACATGTTCACTTTGCTGTGCCAGCGCTAGAGGGGGCTCAGGAAGACTCTAGCATAATGGATGGGGTGGGTCCCTGTGTAGGGCAGGGCTGAAGAGGAAGCCTTAGAGTGTTTACCAAGATTCAACCTTTGGCATGCTTCTCCTTCCCTGGTTCCTGCCCCAAATGTAGACTATTTCTCCAAAATATGGATCCAGCCCTTTGTAAGATTTTAATGAGAGGGTCTTCTACTAATGGGACATCTCTCTTTTGTCTTTCACAGCAATTTTGCAGGCAGTAATAGCTGGTGATCTTATGAAGGTAAGATATCTTCCTACCAAAACTTCTGGTGATTCTTTACAGAACTTTAAATCAACATCCTTTCTCACCAAATTTTCATGATCCCGTATATCATTTATCATCCCCCTGCCTGTGCTGGCTGAGTGGAAAGAGGAAGGATGTTCTTTTGAGAATTGAGCAGAGAGGTTGAGAGGAGTCTTCACAGCATCTCCACATTTCCTAACAGCAAAGGGTTTGTGCAAGGGCACCATGCTATTTGCCGTGATAAGTTAAAATGGACTACACATCTTCGGGATGTCGTGCACACAGTGCCCAGGGTTCCAGCTCTCTAGAAGTTGATATTTGAAAAGTTTAAAGGTTGCCTTTCAGACAGGTCTTGAAATGAATGCTTCTGTAAGAAGGACCTGGACAACACCCAGAAATGCATTCTCCAGGCCAGAGCATACCTCTTCCAACATTCTTACAGTTTTGTACTTTGGAAATCGCAGTTAACCGAAGAAGATACTCTATCTGATCCATGTTGAACATTTTAATTTGTGCTTATGTTTTCTGGTGAACTTCATTAAGAGGGAAGGAAGTGGTCGCTGCCTCTAGAGTGGATATAAATATTCACTTCAGACTGCCTGCGTTCAGATCTTGGCTCTGCCATTCGCTGTATGCGTGCCTTTGTATAATTATTTAATTCTCTCCGTGCCTCAGTTTCTTCATCTGTATAATGGAATAATAATATTGCCCCCTCTCTCTGGTTTGTTGTGAGGATTGAATGTAATAATATCTGTAAAGCTCTTGAGACCGTTCCTGTTACACTCTAGAGTGCTATTTCATTAATATCATTATAGTGTTAGTCTGTGTTTTTTTAATAGCTAAACAGAGTGGAGAGACACATATTTGTTATAAAGTATAATACAGTCTGTGAGTATTCTAAAAGCTATATCTGGTCCCTTATCATTTTCAGGCATCAGGACTTTTGACTGCCCGTGTATCCCTGTATAGCCCACACTGGCATTGTTCTCCTCTATAATATAGGCAACTGCCTAGGGGCAGAGGCTATGTCTTACTCATCAGCCTATGTAGTATGGTGCCATTGCAGATCGAGAAACCAAAAGACTTAAAGCTGAGAAGCACTACCTTGTAGACAACTTCTTTTGAAGAATATCTGTTGAATAAACTGAGGAGTGTCTGTGTAACATTTTCAACAGGTTACTAGCAGAAAACAAAACGTGAGAATGTTGCAAACGTCTCGATAAACTGCCATGTTTAGACTCACATTCCTGGAAATGATCCCTGTGCCACTGTCCAGATCATCGTGTTACTAGGAATTGTTACCCACGAGAGAACAGTGCTCTCTGAGTAGTATAGCTATGAGTTCCATGCCATTTCCCAGCAGTGGATTAAACTGATACTATCCTATCTCCCTACAAGGTCTTACACTAGATTCTATGGGAAATGAAGACATGCGTAAGACCTGATCCCTGCCCTTGCAGAGCTTCTAAGCCAGAAAATGTTGTGAACTACCATACACTTGAAATCTTTTCATTTTATTTTGTATATGCTTTAAGTCCAGCAAACAGATTTTCCAGGTCCTGAGTGCATTATCACACTTTTTTTGTACTTAATATAGAATTATTTGAGATATGGGAAATCACTGTATCCGGCCAGTTATGATATTACATGCTCTGTTATAATTATTTCCTAAATGGCTAAGAAATGGCTTAATACCATATTTACTGAGAGATGAAATATAGGGGCTTCAGTTTTTCTTTGTCACGCTTTTTCCTTCTTTTCCTTCCTAAGTAATTTTCTTCCCTTTTCTTTCTTCTCAATCTTCATTCATTTCTATCTTCCATGTAGAAAGTACAATAAAGATTAAATACTAAACTGGTTGTGTGTGTGTGTGTGTGTTTGTATGAGGGGGAGAGAGAGAGAGGGAGTGAGAGAGCATGAGAGAGCATGCGAGCAAGTGAGCAGAGAACAGAAGACCGAGGAGCCACCACAGCGTGGGGGCTCTCAATACTATCCACTGCACATTTGGGCTGCATAAGAGGCCCACAGACTAACTTAGTGTTCAGTGTCTAAAAACTCCACAGGCAGGCAGAATCAAGGCAGCTGATGGCTCAGGTCTCTGTGGCTTTGTCGCACCCCAATCCTTCACAGCTCTGCCCACAAAGAGAGTGTCATTGTGAGACAATACAGTTGAACAGAACAGGATTCACTTAGATTTTTGTGAGAAACCGTTAGTGACGTCTTCCTCTTCTATTGCCCCACAGTTTAGGGATGAACGTCCCCATGTGTTCCTTACCTTCATTCAACTGCTGCTTTTTGATCTCTTTCCTAGGAAGGCTTCCATGACTCTTTCCATTCCCTGCTTTATGCCTTCCTAGTGTCTTACAATAAACTCATCATGTTCCTCTCCATTACTGTCTATTTCTTCATACAGCTGTCTCCCCCATGGACTGTGAGGTCTTTGAGGCCAGTGACTGAATTATATTCATCTTTGTTTCCCTGGCATCTGGCACATGGCAGTTCTGTGGTTGCATTTGAGTGAAAACATGAACTATAAGTTTACTCTTTGACCTCAGGAGATGTTTGACTTTTTAAGTAATGTTGTGCCATCTAACTTCTTGGTGGTAGAACACATTCCTTTCGCTTATTACCTGCTGGGTTATTTGATTATTATTTCTCCTAAAACTACCTTTTAGAAGATCCAGAAAGACTCTTCTTGTTCTGATATATTGAAATTAGGAGAACAGGGACTCACTCACGCTTTCTATAATGTTCAGAATTTCATGAACTTAAACAATATCCTCATTTAGACACCTTAATCTCAGGCTGCAAAAACCTATTCTCATATTTTGGTATTTTGGGTTTCTACTATGTCCTCTGAATCCTTTTGGTTCTCATCTTGCAGATCATCTCTGACCTTGTTGGGTATGTGTTGGATGATTAACAGAAAGCATGCAGGCTGGGCTGTGGGTCTGGATGGAGAAGGGAGTCGAATGTGTATGGGTGTGTATGCTGTATGCATGTGTGCAGTGATCTCATGCAGGAAAAGGGGAAGCAGCTTCTATATTTGGTAGCTAGGTTCATGAGAGATTGAACAAACACTAAAGGACAGGAAAGGAGCTTAACTCCCAGATACCAAGCTCTTCCTGCCAACGGCCTTAACTCTTCTCTCACTTGAAAATACTGAGCCAACATCAGGAAGCTTTATTCTCTTCTCCATCCTTTACTCCCTTGGGACAGAGACCAGTGCCCAGAAAAGAAAAAGAGAAGACAAAAAACAGAAAAGAAAGAAGTAACTCAGCATGTTTCAGGTTCCTTAGGCTGTTCAATACCCACATACCCTCTCTGGAGTTAGGTGAGACACTGGCCATCTATTTGGGTGATAACGCAATCCAGGATTGTTACTTCATCTCTTTGACTTTTTTTCTCTGTGTGCTCTGAGGCTAGAAACATTTGTGGTTTGGTATGTTACTCTTATTTTATCACAGGTTAGCTATTTTCCTTGTTCTTGACTCTACCTGAGCATCTTTTCATATGTCTCTTTTTCAGCTAATAGAAAGCTATAAAAATGGAGGCAGTCTGCTAATTCAGGGACCAGACCACTGTTCACTCCTTCACTACGCAGCTAAAACCGGCAATGGAGAGATCGTGAAATACATCCTTGACCACGGTGAGTAGGCACAGTGAGCCAGGGATCACTTATCCATGAAATAGGTTGCATTTTCTAAGTTGACTTTCATCCAGGCTGTCTTCAGAATGGTGGAAATGCTCTCCAACTTTTAGCTGACTCTCCCTGTTTATTTGAGGCAGCTAGGATTGCAGACCACTGATGCTTATGAGTCACCTTAACCAAGCAATTGATAGAAATGATTTTCATGTCAAGGTCTTTGTAGGGTATTTTTTGGGCCAATTAATTAAAAAATAAAAGACAAAAAAAATCCAGCCTGGCATAATGAGCTTCATTGTTTTGGGAAGAACTTTTATGTTTTGGGAAGTTAATTGATTGGGACCAGGTACCTAATCCATACTCGTAGCTGATCATTCTGAAGATTAATGAGCATATTTTTTTCCATCTTTCTAGTTTCTCGTTTTTTTGCTGTTTGAATGTCATTCATCTTTTTTAACTCAAGACACTTTATTCCCTTTGAGAATATTTGGTCCTCTCGTGTCCTCTGTCACAGGCCATGCTCACCCTCTAGGCAGCTTCTGAACTACATTTCTAATTTGACGTTAGATCCTTTGCTGGAAGTAGCATGTACTTTAGCATCTTCCTCTAATAGTCCTTGAGAGGCGTAAACACGTGATGAATACCAAATCTTGACCGTTACTTTCAGCTTCTCATGCTTACTATAGTGTTGCTAGAATAAAAAAGAAGAGTAAAGGGAAAGACATCTGCCTGGCTTGGCTTTTTTTGAGGAAGGAGTGGAACAGTCTCTAGCTCTGCTGGATATAGGTACACAGAGATCCTGGAAGATGTTCTGTGAGCCCTAGTAGTGAACCTGTGGCCTACTGGCTTTGCATCCAAATTCAGGCGATAAATACTGAGCATATTAGTAGGCATTCACATACCTTTTTGCTCTTCTTTTTCGTCAATTCAGCAAACATGTCTTATTCCATTCATTCATTCATTCATTCAATCATTCAACAAATATTTGTGGAGTGCCTAACAGGAACCACCTGTGATAGACCAACACACACACACACACACATGCATGCATGAAAATAAAATACAGTGACTGTTTTGGAGGCTAAAGAAAAAATATAATCTTATGTATAACTAAATTTACAATAGTTGTATATAGATGTCTTAAGTCCTATTGTAAAGCCACAAGTAGTTAACATAGCTGCCATTTATCAAGCACGCGGTATATGCCAGATCTTATACTAACCTCATCTTATCATTTAATCTTTACAAGGACCTTGTGAGGTAGGTGTTAGACTGTCAGTCCTATTTGACTCACCTTGCTTTCTCTTTAATATCTTGTCACCATGAAGAGTTTGCTTGAACCTTTGGCCTGAATTATGGTGGAAAGAGTGGTTTAGGAAAAGAAAAGTGTGCTAAAGTAGGCTGATGCTCTTTAGAGGATTTCTTTCCCCTTTGTAGCCTGGGTTGGATAACCCCAAGCCTGGCTGCGCTGGAAAGCCTAGGTAGGTAAGTTGTATTCTTGGTGCTGTGTCTGGGGTGTGCACCCTTCCATCTCCTACTCCCCTGACCATTCTACCCCCTGCGATTAAAGCATTCCTCTTTGGGCAAGACTTACAAAAACAATGGTGGCATAATTTCTGCTTGCTGCTTCCACCAAAACAAAACTCAGTTGTTGAGAGGCAGAACCAAATGTGAGAACTCAACCCCACGGATGATGCATAAAGTTGTAAAGCTTCTATGGTTATTTTTCCCTTAATAGACAAGATCTCAGGATTTCTACTGCACAAAATTCAGGCGAGCTTTAGATATGTACTGTTACTTTATTTGCCTTTAGCTCAGGTTTAAAGTACTCCTGGTTGCTATCTTCTTCATCCTCAATCCTTTCTCTCTAGTTTGCCGTTTACCCAGTGAGACTGAATTCCTGCTTGCATGCCTTAGGCTGTTCGGTACCCACATACCTACTCTGGAGCCAAGTGAGGCACTGGCCATCTATTTAAGTGATGACATAATCCAGGAATCCTCTCTCCTTCTCTCTTTCTTTACCTTTCCTGAAGAACTGGTTTCCCCCTCCTAGTCCTAGGATCCTCTCTGTGTCAGTTATCAGTTGATGTCTCACTTGGGCTCACTCAGGAGGCTGCAGTGAGCTGCAATGTTGACTGAGTCTGTATTTATGGACTCTCTCACGTGTTTGGTACTCTCAGCTCAGACAGCTGGAATGGCCTGGATGCCTGAGCTTTTCTCTACCCCTGGTCTTTCATCCCAGGCTTCTTCACAGCATGATGGTCCTAGAGTTCCAGGAAGGTGAGAATGGAAACTTCTAGACATTCTTGGGCCAGGCTGGAAGGTTCTGCATCATCTCTGTGGCATTATGTTAGCTAAAACAAGTCACAGGGCCAGCCCTGACCCAAGGGATGGGGAAGTAGACCCCACCGCTTCACAGAAGGAGCTGCAAATAATCTGTGGCTGTATTTAATCTACCACCCTCCCTTACTCATCATCTTCTTCAGCTGAAAATAATAACCCTACTTTCTCAACATCCTGCACTACTGACTCACCTGGAATCCCCTGGAGCTCTGCTTCCCTGTTTACCTTTGGTTCTGAATCCTAAGGTTGCTTAGCAACAACAATTCCTTAACTTTGCAAGTTCTTTAACAATAACAGTTTCCCCCCTTAGCATAAGTATGTCTCATGCAATATTTGAGATATGCTGTTACTAAAAAGAAAACCAAAACCCCTTATCTCAGTTGAGTCTCCCCAGGAGCATGAGTGATGAGGCGTAAGATGACATTACTCTGACAGTGCCGATTTTCACTTCCCCAAGACTTCTTTTTCCACTGCCTTAAATAATAGGGCCTCTAAAAGCCCCTGGAACCCAAGTTCACAGGGGTTGGCGTTTCTAACCCCAACTGTACACATACTTTGCCTGGCGTGAAATCCAGCTGGCACATGAGTCTCTTACTGCTTTGACCAAAGCCTGACATTCCAATACTAAACTAGTTTCTCTTCGATCCCCAGTGTCTTTTGCAAAGAGCAAATCACACAGTACAGCACTCTCTGTGAAAACTGAAGGACACAAAGGAATTTGTTAATTTCTTGGGGAGAGGGTGCTTATTTTTCCAGTTTTTCAGGTTATATTTTGTAAATTCTTTGGCTTAATATTTATGCTAACAAGAAAAAACTTGAGATTTCTGTAATCACCTCCCTTTCACTCACAGGCAAACAGTTCCCATGGTCACAGGAGGCATCCTATACCCTCCGAGCCTTGCCGGGATCTCCGCTGTGGCCAGTAGATACGTGAGAGAAAGGCTGTGGAGGGAGCGAAGCACAAGCCATCTCTTCTGTTTGAAAATAAAATCTTATTATGCTCTACAGTCCAAAGATCACTGTATTTTTGATGGATGGCAATTTTTAACTTTTTACTACTATAGTCAAATAACGGAAACTAAATGGCAGTTGATTTTTATTGAAATTAGTATTTATCAATCTGATAGGCATTGCCAATTTCATTCTTAACATCGATCTCATTATTTCTACTTATTCAGGAATGTGGATGTAAAATCTTTTCACGTAAGCACACTGATTCACTAGAATCCTTAAGAGTGAAGCACTTCACTCAGCCATTTTGATTGTTGTTTGTTTGTCTTAATATCTTTGGTTGCTGATACCATTTATATTAACCTGTGCATTTGGGGATTGAAAACTATCTTCGCAGAACCATTCATCTCTTTTAAATCATAGAAACCCCTTTAAATTATAGTCTTCTTGAAGTCAGGGACAAGTATATGAAAAATGTGACCCTTTCTCTACTCTCTAATCTCCTGAATGTGACCTCTGCTCAGTGAAGTAGTCTCTCCTAATTTAATAATGATGATGGCTCTGGCGTTTCCCTGGTCTGACAAGGAAAATAGCCTCCCCCAAGAGGCCTCCGTGAGGCTGAGATTTGAGGATGCATACCAGACTGTGGCTCTGTGTTTATTAATTTAGCGCCAGATTTGCAGGAGATAGGTCTCATCAGTTTGGAAATGAAATAAATAAGTGAAAAAAAATAAAGAAAAATTTATACTCTGCCAAAGATTGAGACGGACAGCCTTCCCAATCTGGAATGCTGCAGATCTCTTTGTAATTTTTAATTTTTTTTAATTTGTCTTTCCTGTGGCTTCATGTTATATAAATGCTAGAAACTGTTCCTAGACCTGATTGTAAAGATGCTTTTAAGGACAAGGATTCTGAGAAATCAGCATGCCCCTTCCAAGGTGGTTGACTGAAATGGTATGTGGCTTGTGTCCTTACTCAAGGATCACCACCCCCCAGTCACACCCCCTTACCCTCTTCTTCACTGGTTATTTATGGTGAGCAGTGGGGTGGGCAATCAGGAGGACACCTCCTGAACAGGAGTCGTGAGACATTAGTTATTCTCCCAGACACCACATTCAGCAATGTATTTCTCTTCTAAGGGCTCTTTTAGAACCAGGCTAGGGGGCTGGGGGCATGAGATGTGTGGTATGTTCTGAAAAGCCACAGGAGGCTTGAAGTTTTTTCATCCTGCATCTTCTTTGGGACTTTTTCTCTCAACTACGCAACATGCTGTTTTCCTTTATGAAAAACGGGAGTTTGGGTATTTGGAGGTTTGAAAAGAGAATGGAGGAGGAAGACAGCTAACAATTCCGTGGGGACAGGGTGGAGAGGGGAGGACGCGGAGGGATTCCAGCCGAGATCCCCCCAGTGGTTCCTGCTTTTCAGCTCCTTTCAACCATGTTTTTCACCCACTCCCTCCTCCCTCATTTACCCCTCCCAGAGACTTTTGTGTTGTTTTGGTCTTTTACCACCCTGCACATTTTGCTCTTTTGTTTTTATTCTCTCCACTCCTACCCCTTTGCCCCCTACCGTGTTTCCTGATAGAAATCTCACTCATGCATTTCCTTTTTGATTTCAATGGCTTATTTTGTCTTCCCTCTTTTTCTGCTTTCAGTCTTTCTTTTCTTTTTTTTTTACCCCCCTCACCCCCTTTCTGCCTCTGGTCCCCGAGAGAAACGACCACCATCCCGCTGGGACAGGATGACGGTGCTGTGCGAGTTCCCAGTGCCAGCTCTCCCCACATCTGTGCAGCTTTTGTCCTGGAGCAGAGGAGGATTTGGAATGGTCTGTTGGCAGCGTCAGGGAGACTAATGGGAAATGAGGTCTGGAGAGAGAGAGGCCACGGGGAGGTGGAAGGAACGGCAAAGGGGATTTGGATGCCTTGGTGTGGGAAGCAAATTAAAGGAGACATGTGACAAAAGACACATCATATATAATACAAGTACAATATTGATGATAAAATTGCACCAGCAAGAACTGGGGTATCCAATGGAAGAGCCTCGGGAGCAAGCACTGGGCAGCAGACCTGCCATTTGGAAGTCTTGACTACTGACTACGTGTTCGCTTCCTCAGGTCGAGAGATTTGTGAAGCTTTTGCTTCCTTTCTTTTGTATTCCCTGGCCTTCACGCAAATACTGGTGTGTACATCCCCTTATTTTTCAGACCATTTGCCATATAGTACAGTCTCTTGAAACCATGTTCCTTTTATGGATCTTTCTCAGAAAAAATATGGTATTGGCTGGGATCCACCTTGACTTTAAAATCTTAAATTCATTAAAGGAATTTAATTCTGTCCTACGTGCTTTTGAGAAAAAGTTATAGTAATAATCACTGCTAACCTTTATTGTTCTAAATGCTTTATGTGTATTAACACGTCTCACTCGTACAACAACCCTACATAGTACATTCTCTGATCTCTATTTGACAGGTGGTAAAAACTGAAGCAGAGTGAAGTTAGGTTACTTCTCAAAACTCGTGCACAACATAAGATATGGGCTCTGCCCTCCATATTCCTAAAACCCAGCAAGGGAAATGAAACACGGCTAAACAACCATAAAGCAGGGTGGTTCAACGTGAGTATTGTATGCAGGGTTCCAGTGACGACTGGTGCAGGGCTGTGGAAGGGCAGTGATCAGCTTCCTCTGAAAGTTTCGTGGAGACATTTGCACCCGTCCCTTGAGTAGGATTTAACAGTTGTTTTCTGGTGCAGGTCAGCTGCAGGGTGGAGTGTGGACATTGTTGTAACCCCTGTGTGGGACAGAGAGCCAAGACTTCCTTTTACGTTCAGGGAAAGATTGTGAGGTCACTGCTGACAATTTAATGGTATTCCTTAGGGGAGATGGCATAGTACCTCCAATCAGAACATATATATATGTTAAATGTAAAATAAGCCCCAAACCCAGATGTTCACCATGGATATATATCAAAAGAATTCCATCATCTTTATTTTTTTTTTAAAGATTTTGTTTTTCCTTTTTCTCCCCAAAGCCCCCCCAGCACATAGTTGTGTACTTTTAGTTGTGTGCCCTTCCAGTTGTGGCACATGGGATGCCACCTCAGCATGACCTGATGAGCGGTGCCATGACCGTGCCCAGGATCTGAACCAGCAAAACCCTGGGCCGCTGAGGTGGAGCGCACAAACCCAACCACTCGGCCATGGGGCCAGCCCCCCGTCATCTTTATTTTTTCTCTCTTTCTCCTGTTCTTGCCCTTATTAGTGAGACTCAAACTAACTTTCCCAAAATCATAAATGCTATTCTTTAGACTTTTTTCCTTCAAGAGAATTTTTGTGGTCTTTGTTAATTATTTTTGTTTCTCTGGCCAACTCCCTTCTCTCCCCCAATAAACAATCTTACACAGATGCTACTAATCCTCACAGGGTACTGTTAAACAGTATGATGCACTATTAAAAAGAGCTCCCAATGGGTCACTGAAAGTACAAATAGGGGGGGAAACTACAGACTTGTCTTAGGCTGCATTCGGCACACACTCCTCTTCTTGTTTCCTCCTCTGTAGCCCACTTCTTGCTAGCACTATGCAAACATGCTTATTTTAAGGCAGGTTAAAAAAATTATTAGAACATGTTCCTGTACTATTAAAAATAGCTCCCTACTGCTATCCATGAGCGGCTAGCTGCCACCCTTCCCTCTTCGTTGGCTCTTGGCCTGCCAGTGTTCAAAATGTTCTGCTATTTTGTGATGATGTGAGTTGATGGGAAGATAAGGAAAGTTTGGGTTAAGCCCATCATTCCAGAGCTATTCCTGAAAGCTTTAACTGGAGTTTCTTTAGATATTAATTAAGAGCAAAAGTGTCTGGTTTTAGTCTCAGCATCTCTCTCTCTCACCTCTGTCAGCTGCAGAGGGTTAAAGGAAGAGAAAGAGGAAATGATAGTGACTATAGACATGCCTGCCTCATGAATTGGATAATCAGCCCTGGAATTGTTCTGGGTTGGCTGCATTTATAGTGATTCTGGTCAGAAATTTGAGGAGCAACGCCCTTTCTCTTCCTTGTCTCCACTTCAGAGTGTCAAACAATTGGCATTTTAGCACCGATTGAACTGCTTCAGTGTCCCCTCACTTGCACGGAAGTTTGGACCCCTGAGTCCATGGACCCGCCATGGGTGCAGCTCCGAATAACAGTGCTCAATAAAGAAGAAGAGGAGACAAAGCATCTCTTGCCTAAATATTTGTGCAATTAGCAATAATGATGGCTACAGACTACTAGTGAGGCTGGGCTGCTCACGTTCATGGGATTCCTTTCAAAATGAATGGCTCAAAAGATTCACTGAAGGTGACAGTATCTTTTTAAGAGGACTGCTGGGCACTGTAAGCCTTCTTGCTCCTGACCTGTGGAGAAGGCCCTGTCAGCAATTGAATAGGCCTGGAGTACTTGGTTCTTGGGACATATAATTTGAGTCAACAAGTGGCTTCAAATGTAAGTGGGAGTGAAGTGGTCCTTTTACATCTGCTTCCTTCGCTGATGTTCCAACATCTTGACTTCGTGTACCCTGCTGTATTATGCAGAGAGTAAAACACTTAATAATATCTAAAACTTTAGACATTGCGTGTAGTATGCCAGCCACTGTTTTAAGCACGTAACTTCTATTAACTTATGAAACCGCACAAAAATCCTGTGTGATAAATATTATCAATCTTACTTTACATATGCAATAATCAAGGGACTGAGAGATTAAATGAACTTGCCCAAGATCTAGTCAATGGCAGTTCAAGCTGGAATTTTGAGCAGAGGAGGTACAGCTCCAGAACCCTCACTCTGCAGGATCGCACTAGACTGCTTTGCACTTCTTTGGGGGTGTGTTGGGGGGGGGGATTATCATTCATATTTCCTTAGAACCACAGAACTGAGGAACAAAAATAAGTGAGTTAAATCTTTGTTGAATCCTTAATATAAGGTAGATGCGAGAGGGATATGAAAAATAAAAGTATTCTTATGCTCAAGGGATTTACAATAATTTGTTTAAGGAGACAAGGCTTACAAATGAAAAGAAAATACATGGTACAAGGGGAGAACCCAGTCAGAGTTATGGGAGTTCCGAGAAGGGATAGAGTCCTTCTGTCAAAGGTGTTCTTTTCAGAGGACATCGTCACAGACTGAGCTTTAAAGAATGTGAAAGATTTGAGAATGTGGCTAGAAAGGGGAAGGCTGTTCTGGATAGGGAGAGTGGGAAGAATGAGCTTTTAGAGCTGAGAGAGCCTGAGAAATATTTGGGTGATGGTGCAGTTACCAGTTTAGCTTGTGTGAAAAAAATGGAACCTTGGAAACAAATTGAGGGAGGGTGGCTCCAAGTGAAAGACTGTGAACTTCAATGTTTAAATACTCAGGGCTAAGTAAGAAATGTGATGAAGTGGAAACCTGGAAATCCAAATGACGTAAGACCTTTTGATTTTTCCACATGTTAATTACGTTCCAGGCAGAGACCTCCTAGGAGGCCTATTTGTCAAATAGGACAAACAGGAGAGACAAATAGGACAGACACTGCAAAGGAAGATTAACCTGCCTTGATGACTAGATGTGAAAGAGAGCAGGCAAAGATGATGATTTAGCTCTTGGGTGACTGGGAGGATTGTGAAGGTCCCATAACATCTCAGTCATCTTCTCGGCCAGTGATGTTCATGATTGGAAAGTCCTAACCTCTTCTGCCATTTTTTCTTCTTATGTAATAAGTAATCACATAAGTAAATTTTCAATGATAATGATATCCAACAATGTAGAGAGAAAATCAATAGGATCATATTTCTAAGACTAGAATGTTCAATACCTAAAACTGTGTTTGGCACTTCCAAGTACATCCATTCATTCAACCAGACATTTAAGCATCTGCTTGGCACCAGGCTCTATGCCAGGCACAAAGGAAGGACACAGTGGCAGACAAGGCATGGGCCACAACTTCAGGGAGTTTTCCAGAGTCTCACTGTGCAGAGTAACACATCAGAAGGTGATATTAATATGGTTTAAATGTCAGGATCAGTAAGGTGATCATATACCCCACTTGTCTGGAATAGTCTCAATTTGGATGATTAAATTATATTACCCTCCCAATTATAGGACATAGGGTTAGTACAGAAGTGAGGGAGTACATAGGCAGGACATTTAATGCAATATTAGGAGTGCGGTCATCGGGGGCTTTATGGAAGAAACGTGTCTTATCTGATACGTGCAGGCTAAATAGGGGAAGGAGTTGCAGGGAGAGTTGGGAGAAAAGCAGTGGGGCAGAAGGTAGAAAGGTGGACATGCCAAGCAGTTTTTGCAGATTGAATGAATGAATTAGTGAACAAATAAAACACTGTGAATGCACAAACTCACAGAACAACTTTTCACTTCCTAATGAAGCCTTTATAATCATTTGATGTTTATGCATAACATTTCTTCCAGGTCTTGGAAGGGAAACTTTATGAAAAATAGAATTTTACCCTATTTCTAAAATAAGGGTATTGGACTGGATGATATCTCTGATCTCTTGTAGCGTTAACATTAGACTGCATAAGACCCCATCCCCACCAACCTGCCACTGGAGAGTGAGAAACGATCCTTAAGCCCACCTGATTGTCCCTTTCTCCCAAGGTAGCCACTTAATTATTTCTCACTGATTCTGCTCCAATTGATTTCATTTCTTCAGCTTTATTGAAAGCTTCTCGAAGGCAGAGCCCTATCATTCTTTTGTAGCTCCCATTCTGCACATATTGGGTGGTGATCGGGAGATTGGTGACAGGGAGGCAGAAGAAGCCTTTCTTTTTTGGCGGCGAGGGGGGAAGTGGTCTTATTATCACTATCACCAAATGACTCCTGTTTATTCAGTTTTCCAAAGCATTTTAATTCTGTGACTATAGACTTTTTTGTTAGTGGTTAGTTTTTTAACTTATTTTTGATGGGCGTCTTGCTTTCCTCCTTATTTAGGACCTTCCGAGTTATTGGATATGGCAGACAGTGAAACGTGAGTGTTGCCTTTCCTTAACAGTCTAGATTATTTTCTTCAGAACGTATCTAGGAAAAGAATGTTGTCTATGGGGCATACAATGGGTAATTTTAATTCCAGTGATAAAAAGTCCACTTTCAATTGTATTTATAACTGTGCAGAACTAATCTTCTGAATGAAAAGTTACACAATAAAAATCAATGATGTGTCATAAATGATTGCATGCACAGTCATTGCTAGTCATTATTTAGAACTTCCTACTTGCAAGGCCCTTCTGCACTGGTGCATGAGAGGTCTAAATAAATATATTTACCTTTTCATTTACTCTTTCTCACCTGGGATTTGTGAAAAAATTAAGCCCTAATGCCCTAAGGTCTCCTTTGGTGTAATGAAGCCTCTTTGCCGAGTCTTGAATGGACTAAGTTATATACAACAATTGGAAAACTGAGAACATGGTAACTCCAACCATTTTCATGTTCTGTGATTCCGATGAAGAACGCTCTTTGAGAAAGTCGTCAGCTCTGGGATGGTCCCCAGACTGATAATGCTTGTTTTCAACTTTCTTATTCCTAGGGCAGCAAAATAGCTACTACTCCCCCAATAAGAACAAAGAAAAGCTAAACATCTAACCCTGAAAGCCATATAGAGCCACTAGAGCACTTCAAAGAACTTTGAAAAAGGATAAAGATGGGCAGGGTGGACTGGGGTGGCTAAGCAGGTATGGAGGAGGAAAAGTAGGAATGAATAGAATGGAGGACCAGTGGGAAGAAGGCGTCTAGCTATGAATTACTAGACGTGGAAGAAACTGTCCATTGCTACAGAGAGCTTGTCTTCATACTGCGTATCCTATTGGCAAGGTTGTCCTTTACCCCAGTTTGCCTTCTCTAAGGACTTTATTTGATTTCCCATGAAACAGTTTGGCATTAAGCATCTTTTCAATTTTTGACTCAGAATGGGAATATCCTCCTCCCTATCCTGCCTGTTAGAGGGGGGAAAATAGCCACATTTTCTTCTGTGCTTCCCTGACTGAGTGGCTGGCTTCACGCCTGCTGCCTACAGGGGAGAGCTCTGTTTCCTGAACTCTCCAGATAACCTCTGTGGCTGCCCCTCCCCTTCCACCTGCCACTCATGTGGAATCAGCAGGTAGGGCAGAGTGGGTGTTGGCTTGGGCCTTTGAAGTTGAGTTCCCACAACACATTCCTCTGAGGGTCAGATGGTTGTCTACCAATCACTGTGTGATGTGTCTGAAGGGTCTGGTTCTCCATTGCTGCTCCCTGTGTACTTCATCTAGTGTCCCTCATGCTCTGCCCAGATGTATCCACAGAGAGAATTGCTTCACATGTTCAGACACATCTACGCACATCAGTCTATTTAGTAGTGTCATTAGATATTATCTAAATCAAACATTAATAGTTTAAAACAGGAGCAGTCAGCCTAGTTAACCAACAGTGTTTGAAAAAGAGGCTGGAGTTAGATTTTATGGTTAGTTGATGACTAACTCAAGGCATTTTTAGATACCCCCTTGCCCACCTCCTCAGAATGTGCCCTGCAGCCTTGGTCTCAGCACAGATAGGGAAAGAGGCCAAGGAGCACAGGACATCAGCAGCAGGGGTGGGATGCCACCCTCGGCCCCCTCCCTGCCACCCCCACTCCCACCCCCATCCCCTTTATGGGTGGTTTCCCATTTCATCTTTGATTTAGGGGTGAGACTGCACTGCACAAGGCTGCCTGCCAGCGGAACCGGGCTGTGTGCCAGCTTCTCGTGGACGCAGGAGCATCTCTGAGAAAGACGGACTCCAAGGTAACTTGATGAGCAAGTGCAAACATCTTCCCGCTGGGCAGGATCGCCGGCACCATTGCCTTCACTTGTGCCCACAGCAAAGGCATCCTTTCTGTGCTTATGGAAGTGCCTGGGGCTTTGGAAAAAGGAGGAAAAAATAAAGTGCTTCATTTAGAGAAACTGCAGTTTAAATGTATAAGCACAAAGGGTGGGTGTGTGCTTGCCTATGGGGCTTTCTAAACTTCTGGATGTGCTGGGACTTCGGGGTTCTCCTCCTGCCGAATGCCAGCAGTGAAATTGTGGGGAGGTGGGGTTCAAAGCCCTAGGAGAAGGGGTCAGGACAGTGTTCAAAAGACATTGGCCTGGCTACAGAGAAGACCCTTTAGGATTTCTCCTTCAGCTACTTAATCCGGGATAGTTTAAAAATCTATGATTTATTTGACCCCATATATGAGTGATTACCAGTCACTCCCAGGATGGGAAATCAGGCAACACCATGAGTTGTTCCAATTTACAGAGGACAGCCAAGGAAAGGAGTGAAAGCTGGAGTAAAGGAGTTGTTGTAACTTAGCAACTTTGACCTAGGACTACAGCCCTTGGGGGAGAGAGAGAAGTTAATACAGATCAACCCCACAGAGGAGCCTGATAAACTCTGAGAGTTTTAGAGTACCTAGGTAGACTCCAGGAAAGGACAAGCCACTTAACTGGAGAGGGTTGCAGAGAAGAATTCTAATATATAGATGCAGACTTCGTTAAGCAGGTACCGAGTAACCTAAGTTTTGGGCCAATGAATGTAGGCAAGAAAAAGACAGATGACTTGGAAGCCTAATATGACTTAAACCCCATTAGACTTATTTCAGTGATGAGCATCTTATACGCAATTTTCACCCTGAAGTTTTCTCAGACTGCAGTGCCCATCGTGAAATAACTTTTTCTCTTATGTGGACCTTTTTCTCCTTTCTGAGCCAGTTACATTGCATTGCATGAATCCGCATCTCCTTTGCAACCCACCAGATCCTTGCTCTGTGACTGAAGTCCTGGCTGCCTCAATTCCTCCTTGGGCTATCAAACACATTAAACTGTGTCCTGGTTTCCAGCTGGTCTGTTACCTGTCTGGTTAGCTAATTGGGTATATGATTTCAAACGGCAGATGATTGCTCAGTGTGATATTCTTCCCAGGTGATATTTACACGCAAATGCTTTGATATGTAATCTGATTGAGAAACACAAACCATATACACAGGATCAGTGGAGGCTTTGATTTAAGGAAGAGTCTCGGCCTTGCTGGGGCCACTCAGACTACAGCTTATTTCTACACAAAAGCTGGTCTTACACTCAATTCAGATAATACAGTAAAAGGAAAGGGAAGAGCAACATGAAATAGAGGGACAAACAAAAGACTAGACATGTGACCTGGCCCTTGAGCACACTGCTCTTTTTTTATCTATCTGAGTTTCTGAATCAGATGAATGGGCTTGATGTTCCTTGAGATTTCTTCCTATTTTGTGTTATGTGTATACTTTTTATAAAAATGCAAACAAATAACTTTATTATTTTATGATTATAAATATAGTGTATTCTCACATAGAAAACTCTAGCAATGCAAAAAATACAAAAGTAAAAATTGCTAGAAATCCCACTATCTGGACCTATATGTTATTAAAATTTTAATGCTTTCTCTTCACGTGTATGTCTGTTTTTCTCATTTTTTTAAAGTAGATAAAGTCATACTATATGTGCTATTGTATCACTTTTTACCCAAAATTATGTTTTAGAGATCTTACCAGTTGAAGTAGTAATATACTTATGCTTCCTCCTTTTCAGGAATCCTTTAATTTTTCCATTCTGTAATTTGATGCTAGGTGAAAGCAGAATATGACAATTATGACTGGATCTTCTCTTGGAATTTTTTGGAGAGACGCAATATCTTAAGAATTTCTCTCGATAGAACAATTCCTTAAAAAACGACTCAAAGGCCCACCCCAGTCCATCTCTCTGAATATTTGGAAGCTAGGAATTCCAACCTCGTTAATATTGATGTAAAGATGAGATAGTCTACTAATACTGTAAACAAGTTGAATAAAATTATTATAGGAACTTTAACGTAGTGGTTAAATGTTGAATCCCAACCAAGTGAGTAAAATTTTAGAAAGCGTCCAGAGCCATTGTTACTTCCCTTTAATCCTTTACCCCACATACCCTTTTAGGCTACCAGGAGTCAGCTTAATTGAAGTCAACACTGTCCATTGCAAGAGCTGAGATGGAGAATGAGAAGTCTTTGATAATTTTTGTAAAACTCTTATGCATTTATACATGGAGCTATTTCTTTGGTATGATGATACTGCTTCTACCCTTTCCTTAGAACTTAATATCACTTTTTAAATGGATAAAACAGTATCATTGAACAAAAACTGGAAGTTTCAGGAGTGTTAAATAATATCTGTAAACATTCAAGAGAATAGACACCCTTCCTCCTTTTATTGCTGACTTCTATTCATCGACCTCGTTTCAAAAATATCACGCATGTGTGTGTATGCAAGTATACATATAGCATTATAGTAGGCTGCAAGAAATTTTATGATCATTTAAAATGATGTAGAAGAACATTTAGTGACATTAAAAAGTTTGATATATTATTCAGTGAAAAATCATGTTACATTACAGTATATTAGCAAAGTATGGTTTTATTTTTATAAAAATAATTATTTATATAGCTATAAGAAAAGGTGAAATAATTACTCGATGGAAGGTTTACAACGGTTATCTTAGTGTAGTGGAATTACTGGTAATACTACGTTACTTTTTGGAGAGATGAGAGTGCTAAATTGAGGAGAACTTAACTGAAGTCTTTGAAACCAACAAAGAAACCCTTTAAGGTCGTTTATGAGCACTCCTTCCTCTCAGGTTCTGCTTGTCGCTTCCCAGAGTTCAGTATAATAGAAAGAGTCCGAACTAGAAATCAGAATGCCTGCTTCCCTATTTATCTATTCAGTGATTTCTATCCGCCTTCTTCCACAAAGGATCAGAGTGCCAAAACTCACTATGCCACAGTTTCCTGTTGGGCACTCAGTTACTCTGTGAACCTTCGTTTCCTTAGATATAAGCCTCACCTGTCAAAAGTGATCATCTCTTTCTCTTGAAGTTACCTGCCTCACATGTTTGATGTGATGCTCATATAAGATGATAGATTTCAAAGTGTCTTGTGAACTCTAAAACAGTAAACATGGAAAGATCCTTATTAGTGAGTAGTCTTTGAGCAGCTCTGTTTTGTAATTTTGTGGGGTTTTTTTTGGTCTCATCCCAAGTGTTTGTGTCTCTTTCTTTTTCATTGTTACCTATAGGGCAAGACACCTCAAGACAGAGCACAGCAGGCTGGAGACCCAGATTTGGCTGCTTACTTAGAAAGCCGCCTGAACTATAAGATCATTGGCCATGAGGACCTGGAAACTGCTGTTTGACCCTGATAGACGGGCGATGAGAACCTGTGCGAGCATATCACCTGTGCCCTCCCAGCGATCGGGCAGCTCCCCTGGAAGAAGCCGATGGAAACCATAAGTCTGTCTCCTGCAAGAATCTATCTGAGACCATGCCACCAATTTTAAGGGCTCCCAAGATGTACAAGAGAACAGATAGCCCACTGACGATGAGGCAGAATATCTGGATGTGTGGAATACGAGTTCCACGAAATTTGGTCCTTATTGCTTCCAGCAAGTAGCATGAACTTCTGTGTTCACCTGTATAATTTATTTTAAAGATTCAAAGGATGTTTGTATAAATGGCACTGCTCCCTCCTCCCTCTCTGCATTCATCTTTCCCCTGTACTGCACAATTCCACTGTGATAACCCATCAATTGAAAAAATATGATATGATCTGTTCTCTTTACATGCAGTCTTTGAAGACCACAAGACTATCTGAAGGTCTTTTAAAACCCTCTGGATGTCCTGCAGAAATATAACTGTAAAACCGCTTCCATTTCCAAGACTAAATATACCACGACTACTTAGTGACTTTTTGCATGCCTCCTCCCCTCCCCTATCCCTTTTCATTATATAGGAGCTGGGAAGTGCCACATGGATAATGTCAACTTGTGTGCTATATCTCTGAGGTATGGTGAGGTGGCATGGGAGTTGTCTGTGTGCAGAGGTACCTCAGAGAGGTAACCCAGGGGCAGCCCAGGTCACAGGGCTGTTGCCAGTAGCCATGAAGGACTGGGTCAGCTTGGGCTGTTTGTACAGCTCCGTACTGCCTATGTGTAGCCATCTTTGCCTTTTGCTGCAATAGAGATGAGCAATGGATTAAACAAAGGCCCGTAGCTAGTTTGCAGAACCACTCAATTTTAAGTGCTGTTTAAATTACAGAGCAGAAAACCATGTGTGGGAACTGTGGTTACAGGAAATGGAGCACTAGGACAGCATTTACTTCTAGACTTTTTTGAGTGATAATGGAAAGCAGGCTGATCGACTTGAAATAAAACAGCAAAAGCAAAAGTAGCAACATATGTCAAAATAACTCACTTAAGCAAGGAAGCAGTCACTGGAATGTTGCACAGAGGCTAATAGGTATATACTCTTGGGTACAGTGGTGAGAGGGGGCCCATTTGAGATTTTCCTTCTAAGGTTTTGGTTTTCATTACCCCAAGTAAGCTGGTCCCAAGGACAGAGGCTTGTTTTATGAATTTCACTACCAGATTTCTGGGATGCTGGATCTTTTTGATGGATGCCTCACCTATTACTTGTCAGGTTCCGAGGTCATACCTGATAGCACTATACCCCCACTTTTCATGTATGGGGTAGTCTAATATATTCTTTTCTCTATTTTCCCCTACCAAAAAGTTCTTAGTGCAGACCACTGTGGGAGCCTAGCTAGAAATATCTCTCTGGCAGTGGAATTGCAACTTCTAATCCTGCCACAGATCAGTTGGTATTTACGGGTACCTCTATTAGGGACTCTTTGATAACTAAAATATCAGGAGAAAAAGTCTTCTAACTTTCGGTGAAAATATCTACTTGACTTGAGTATAGTTCAGAAATGAAAGTGGGTGATCAAGGGTTTTGCTTCATACTAAAACTGATGTCTTCTGAACTTTCTTACATTTTGCTCTTAGACACAAACAAAGTGTTTCCCTAGTGTTTCTGCATGTGAACATAAATGATCATTTCTCCACATTTAATTTAAAGGTCCAGTGATGTTGCGTTGCTTTTCTGAATCACATTTGGCCTCATATCATTTTGAAAGTACAGGTAGTGATATACTATATTCAGTAGGAATAGCCTCTCAGTGGATGGGGACTAAGTCTCTCCTTAGTCGTTCCAAAACCAAATTGTTGGCATTATTTCCAGCTGTGGGAGAATGGGTTGGTTGTGAGTAATCTATTTCCATATATCAGTCTTAGAAATGGAACTATCTTTTGGGTTTTATGGTGAGGGAAGGAGGGAGTACAGTAGATTGTTTCCAGAAGCTGGAAAAAATATGCTCCAGGAGAATTTAATCACTGGGCTTCTATTGGGAGTTTTTCAGTTGGTGGAACTGTCAAGGAGATGCTGTGATGACAGAAATATAATCCTTAAAACAGACTGGAATCTGGCTTTGAATGGTGCCTTCCATTCCCCAGATAGAGCCAAACATTTGACCACGCAGTCAGTTACCCAGCTGCCATTGGTGTGATGGAGGAGTCTATTTTCACCAACTACTGTCTCATATTTCTCTGTGATGCTCAAAGCAGCCCAGAGAAAATTTAGGGTACAGGTGGCTCTGGGCCAATTCAAATAGCTCCAGTTGAAGTCACAAGTAAATTCCTGGTATGAAAATAGATGAGGTACTGACTACTGTAGGGGTCCTGGTACATTTGGAAATCATTCCAAACTGAAAAAAAAAAAAAAAAACAAAAAATATTAAAGTCCTACGTTATTGATGGGGAGTGATATATGACCAAGGCAAATATCTCTTTGAAAAAGCAAATACCCTGAGGACCTGGGCTTTCCAAAAGAAGAACATCAAAAATGAACAGAACAGTTATGTATTTAGTGGCTTAAACCTTAAATCTACCTCCTGCGACAGTTTTATTTTTAATTGATCACTGCGTGTGACAGTCCTGGGCTTTAGAAAGAGCTAAGACCATATGCTCCAGGAGTTTCCAACTCAGCGTACATTTATAGTATCCCCTTCAGTGGGCCACCAGGAGTATAGAAGCAAATGGTCTGGCCCTGGTCTGAAAACCCACATAGCTTTGAAAGACTGAAAACTATATACCTATAGAAATATTTTCTACAAAGCCTACTGAGACAGTATTGCAAAGAGTGACTGACTAAGCTGACCTTCCTCTGTGTTTGGCTTAGAAGAAAGCCCTTTGTGTGGTGGCATTGTCTGCTCTGGGATTCCATTTTTAGATTAGGCGGATAGAGGGATGAGAAATGGAGTGTTCTTAAAAGACAACATCACATAACCTTAAAGTTAGTCATTTTTGAAGCC
The DNA here is from genome assembly GCF_041296235.1 of Equus asinus. NCBI lineage: Eukaryota > Metazoa > Chordata > Mammalia > Perissodactyla > Equidae > Equus > Equus asinus. Next base: position 190,986,521 of record NC_091790.1, on the reverse strand, counting down.
TTATATTCCAGTATTCCACCTTTACTGAAATAGAACCCCATTAAGCTGTGCTTTATCACATTCAAGGACTTGAGAAAGAACAGAAGCCAAGAAGGGAATAAACACCATGGCTGGGAATTTCGCTGTAAGAGTTCTGATTATCTCTATAGAGGTTATACCCTAAAACCAACACAATTTCTGAAACAGAGAATTTAGCTGGTGAGTACACAGCCATGAAATTAGTGATGACTGATGGAAAGCCTCTCATCTCCAGTGGCCCCCCCATCCTTTCGTCATAGCTGCCCTCAGTGCTTAGGCAGATCTGTCTGCACTGAGAGATACTCAACAGGTGGTTATTTTTTGTTTGGACCTAGAAGCAGTTTCTTTGCCTAAAGCATTTTGAAATTTATTTACTAGACTCCTCATAATATTCAAGTCTTAGAAAATGTGGGGCAGCAGTTTTTTTTTTTAACATGTCAACTTTATTTAAAATATTTGGATTTTTTAGTTATAAGAGTAGAACATGCTTTTTATGAAAAGCTCTAATACCATAGATGAGTATCATGTGCAAAGTCAACATGTTCCTCAGTGCTGGTGTAGTGTCCTCACTTCCACTCCCTAGAGATAAAGTGCTAACACTGATAAACATTGTTGCTTGTATGTTATGCAAAAAATACTCTGCATACACAAGCCCCCCCCCGACATATAGAAATGTATTTATTTGTATACATATATGTGTATATATACTATATACACATATTTTTCATAGGTTTAAAAAAGATAAAACATTTTAGAAGCATGCCAATCATCTATATATGTGTAGTTAACACCAACAGACAAAGATAAGGTAACAGAAAATTTTCATTTATTCTTTGTTGGTTCTACTGTTACTAAGCTTAGTTCTATTACTGCAGCATTCCAATTGCACATGGTATTTGTTATTGCCTGTGTCATAAAATCCATGACCAAGAGGTCTCATAATTGTTTATGCTACCTTTCATGAAGCATTAAACCCACCTGAGCCCAGAGACTTGTCTGCTACTTTTGGATCTCAAGTGGAGAGTTCCTTCCTCTGTGATGCTGACATTTCTTTACAAGGCTGAGTTTATAGGGCTAACATTCAGTAGGTTACCTAATGATATTTAATTAGGGCAAGCTACTGCCAGGAAGGTGTAATAACTTGGATGTGGGCTGGGGTCTGAGTAGCTTGGCTTCCTTCCAGTAGGAGTAGCTAATGAAATCACTGAGAACAGCATGATATTTTATTCAATTATGCTATTTAAAAATAACATAGATCATTGTTAAAATGACTCATCATAACCATCAAATAAAACTACGAATTGCTCTACTTAAATGAATTATTTTCATTTTAGGGAAAAAATAGAACATTTGTTAGAGAGTTTTCTAATTAATCTTTAACATTTACTTAGTATAAAATAGCTTCTGCCCAGGTCTTAATAGAGCCATCCCTGAATCTCTCAACTTTCTCGTTCTCTGAATTCCACGTTCAGCTGACTGGAAGTCTTATAGGTTTCTCTCTGCTGAGCCTCTCAGATTGACTTTGGCCCCATCTCTTTTCTGTATCCTAGTCATCACTCATCTCTAGTCTTTCCAATTGTCTGACTATGGCAATAGTCCTGCTCCTGGACTTTCTGCCACTACCTTCAATAATTTTGTCACACAGATGCCCAAATCTCCCCCAGATGTTATGCTCAAAATGGATCAAAAAGAAATTACCCTCTGGGACAAGTATCCGCTTTGCCCAAAGGACAAATACACGTTCACTGACCTTCATCATCTTACAGAGCTATAACAAGCCTTGTTCTGGGAAGTAATCTGACAGATAGGTTTAGCAAATTTCTTAGTCACACCATGAGAATACACAATCATGGCAGCTTCTTCTACATCCAACCATATAAACAATATGCCTCCTTCAAGTCACTTGGATGACTGGATTATATATATATTATACTCCTACTGGCCATCTGTGGATTTTAGGCTGTCTCCCCACAGTTGAATGAGAAACCTAAAAGTAGGAACTAAACAGGGAGTAGTGCCCCTGGACACCCTGTGCTCCTGGGACACTGAGAGTCACTGCACTGGCCTCAAAAAGAAAGCAGAAAGAATAATTCTTAGGCTGTTAAAGCATTTCATTTTAAACTAGAGATATGAATATTGGATGGTATCCTCATGGACAGATTCCAGAGTCTATTTATATACGTATTCAGTTGTTCAGCATGCATTCATGTTCATGAATCAATCATACATTCTTGTAGTTAATTATTTATTTAAAAATATATTTATCACTTACTCTCATTCAGTCACCATACCTAAGATATAAGAATGAATGCAAGAGACAAAACTCTTGGCTTCATGGAGCTGGCAGTCTAGGAGATAAGACAAATTCCGATGGGATCAGTTTTGTGCGGGAGAACCCCAAGGTCCTAGGGGAACATGAACTGAGGGTTCAGTCAAGCCTGTATTGTACCAGCCACACTTTAGCCAGCAATGTTGTAGACTTGGAAGTATGAAATGACAATAGGAATATGAAAGAAATGACATTTTGCATTTCCTTTTTCTTGGAGTCTTGGAACTGTTCTCAAAATGCATTTGAAACCAAGACTTTAAGATGAGACTTAGAAACACTACTAAAATGAGAGCTAAAACTCATTTATCCTATATCTCAAGGACAGAACTAGAAACAATGGGCAAAATTTGCAGTGGGTTTTGAATAAACATGAAGATGAAGTATAAATATTGTCAAACAGTAGAGGGGGCACGCTTATGGAGTTGAAAACTTTCAGCCACTGGCAGTATTTAAACAGAATATACGAGACCACCTGGAGGGACATTGTGATAAACAAGTGTATCTGAGGGACCTGGAATTTGATTCTGTGAATTTTTAAATTTTTCTTTTAAAATGACATTGTTGAATGGCAGGGTTTTATTTTAAAAATTTATGAAACTCTTGACGTTTAATCTTGAAAACATCACTTTGTGCGAGGCTTTAAAATTTGGGGGAGAGTGACCTTTAGATTTAAAAATTTTTAAACCAACTAGGCATGAACTTAAGAGCTAGTGAAGAAAAACATACTAAGAGGTATAACTTTCTGCAAAATACTCCTGGAAGCATTAAGGGTTTTGATGAATATTCTTAGGCATTCTTAAGCAAAGTCCTATTAGAAATCTGTTTCACTGTCTGTCCAGTATAAAAAAGTGCTGTGATCTGATATTCTTAGAATTAAATGTAATCTAATATAACCACAGAAGAAAATTCTGCCTGAGAGATATTTGGGATCCAAGTAAATGTATGTGAAAGCAATCATGGAAAATGCCTTGGCTTCTGCTCCTGACATGATAATTACAAGGGAGGGCTTGCCCATGGAAATAAGAAAGTGATGACTCTGGTTTTTCCCCATTTTCCAATGTTTCAATATTTTGAGCCAAATGGCATCTTAAATGGGAGTCTTTAACTGTGGGAACAGCTGAAACTCTCTTGTTTCTCAATCTTTTAGTGAAACACGTATAGCTTTCAACCGAAAATAGCTTAAACAACTCAAATCTATACTGTTTATTAATAACAATTTCGGTAATTTTTAAAATGTTAGTGCTTTAGCATTTTTGACACTTTTGAGCTTCATTACAAACCCATGAGGTGGATAATGCAGATAATGGAATCTCTGCTCAGTGAATTCAACTTGCGCAGATTCGTATAGTAAGTGGTAGAACCGCCTCCAGAGCTTAGATATTAGCAGACAAACGTGTATACAATAGATGTTTTCTAAGTAGATAATTTTTCACCGTTGCTTCAATGCTGTTTTACATCAATCATTCCAATTTCCATAATTTAGAAGGCGCCTCCTTGAAAAAATATTTACCTAAGATCCCATACCAAGAGTTGGTTAGAACTGAGGCAGAAAATGGAGTTAAAAATGGAGAGTTTTTCCTATCAGACAGATTTCAACAGCATTATCAGCTTGGACATATTTCAAGGGCAAAAAAGGTCAAATATTTTGGAACCGAGGTGGATTTCACAAGAAGAAATGAACACCAAGGATGACTTCTTGGCTTCTCTACTTTATGATTCTCAGCATTTAAGAATGTTAGTACTATTTTCTCTTCTTGGAAGTCACTATTGGAATGATATTATTTCAGAATGCTGCACCAAAGTGTTGAAAATGGTCTTGCCATTCAAGACTCCATTGCTTTAAGTTTATGGCTGGGTATGCACAGCTAAGTCTGCCATACATAGTCACATACATAGAGGTCCAGTATAGATAGCTATGGGAAGTCGTGCTGCGCTGGAAGTGGATAGAACCAAAAGGCCTGAGCTATTCTCAATTCTGAATCTCATATTTTACAAGGCATCTCGATGAGCAGATTCGTGAATATGTAGAAGAGGGATGTTTGATCTGGAAAGAAGACAAAATTGGATTAGGAATAGGACTGTTTGGAGGAAACAGGTTAAGTAGGACTGTTATATTCAAGTTCTGTAGGGCAGACAATTGGCAGAATAAAATAGAGACAGAAGCAATCAGGAACAGAAATAAAAAGGAGGTAGGCTTGTTACTTATATAAGGATTTTTTTTTTTCTTAAACATTACATCCAGAGAAAATGGATTGGACTTTCTAAAAAGACAGAGTGAACTTATTGCAGCTAGTGTTTCTTCTAGTATTTAAGTGAAAACTGAACAGCCCAATCAGGGATCATGTAAAAGCAGGTCCTTACTTGTGAGGGGAGGGAGCTTAGACTAAAAGACTTCTGTGCTATTCTCCAGGGTTAGCTTTCTATGACTTTAGAGCAGAACTCAATTAGGGCCCTTTTTCCAGCCTCCCCCGTCCCCCAGGTTCCTGCCACGTAGATGACAATGAAAGCATTTTTGTAAAAACACCAGTCATTGAAAATATAACCCAGATCATTTAGAAGCAGGTATTTCATGACCCTAAAATAAAATTTGCTTTCCTTTTACATGCACATACACTTTACCCAATGGCTAGCCAATTCCCAAATCTCCTGAATAAGATATATGTTTCTACTAAGTCAGAACAGTCACAAGTTCAGGAATTAAAGTGAAAACAAAGGATCTAGTGTTCATTTTCATATTTTCTACCCATTTGTTGTTGGAGGTGTGCAGATCTCTATATTTTATGGTAAAGCACGGAGGCAATTTCTATAACTTACTGTCTTTAAATAAGACAACCTCCCATCACTGGACTAATGTGTCTATGATGTTTCCGTTTGTGGACTACAGTTTTAATAGCCAATCTTCCCTTACTTCCATAATAATGGGCCTGAGTTCCTAGATTTCAAATTGGCTAGGCCGGGGAGTGGGGGGGGGGGGGGAGTCACTCTTAAGACGGTAGTAAGAAATGGGCCCATATCTGGAGTCTAGCTCAGAGAACTGCTCCCACTCCACTTCCTTCCCCACCCTACTCCTTGCCCCTGGCTTGGGAAGGAAAGAGAAAAGCAGTGTTATGGGGAAAGGTGAAAAGATTCTCAAGAGTAATACAGTAATAAGGCTCTGGTCTTAACACAAATAGCCATGGCAACCCACAAATAAATAATATATACCCTCAGCAAACTTTGATCCACGTGAAAAGCAAATTTAGAAGATATAGATGAAGATTAAACTTGTTCAGAATGGCTTCAAGGAGTATCATTATGAAATTTTCAATGTATGCAGTTTAGAAGAATTAGATTATGTGTGGAATTTAGCGAAAAACAGGTCTCTGCTAATAGAAAGAAGAACTTTCTAACAGAGTTTTCTAAAGTACTGGCTTGTTTTTTTGGTTTTTGGTTTTTTTGGTGAGGAAGATTGTAGCTGAGCTAACATCTGTGCCAATCTTCCTCTAATTTATGTGGGATGCTGCCAAAGCATGGCTTGATGAGCAGTGTATAGATCTGTGCCTGGGATCCGAACCTGCAAACCCTGGGCAGCCAAAGCGGAGTGCGCGAATTTAACCACTACATCACCAGGCCAGCCCCTGGGTTGTTTTTCGAAGGAGTTTCTCCAAGTACGCATAGGAGGTTAGACCTGTCCTCAGACTTGTGGTGGTCTATGATAAAATTTGAGAAAAATAAGGACAATTTAGGGGATTTTTCACAAATCTAAATATAGTCAATCTTTACAAATTCAAAGACTATGACTTTCTTACTTTGGGATTTACATATAACATTTCTTCTTAAAAATTATAGAGATAGGAGGTGTTTACAAATTGTCTTTATTTATAAAAATAAACAAGGACAGCCCTAAGTTGGTTTACACTATTTTTTGTTTTAAATTTATAGGTAATTCTCTCAAATATGTTGGTGAGATTTATCACTTTTAAAATACCTTCTAGCTTTGATATTTACTGCAGCTTGTACAATGAATCCAAATGTTTCCTGAACTTTTGGGTTTTATTAACAATAAATTTTTTTGCTTGCTGCCCCCCATGACCCCATTGGTTGGACTGAGGCTCAGACCACGTGAACAATTTCCAGTGCAACTAGAACTAGATTGATGCTTGCTAACACGGGATTGCTGGCTGGGAAGTGGGGGTTCTTGCCATCCTGGGGAATGAGATTTGGAACCTTAATAGACAAAATATTCTAGCACAATAGAATATTTTGCAAAACACATCTTTAGAAAGTTAGGGTTCAAATTAGTCTCAGTAAAGGTTAGCTAGGCTGTTTTTGTTTTTTTTTTTAAATTACCAATGGTTAAATGGGCAACTGTGAATCTGAATATTATATGGACCATAGCTGATTGAAAGTGAGGAAAACCATTCCTGTAAAGAAGTAAGGAGTAGAGGACAGTCTCAGTTCCGTAAGAATGAATATGTTCCGTTTAATCTGATTTCTGAGTGGGAAAAGGCTCCTGGGCACCCGGAGTACCCTTGGCTGTGGGTAGCGCACTCTCAAAGGCCACATCTGCTCGGAGAGTTGCAGTCACATTATAAAGGGCTCTTTCATGATTTCTGATTCTGCCCTATCACATCCCAGAGCCATGCTTTTGCAAAGCAGCCAGCTGGCAGGTGGAATCCAAAAAACACCAAAAAAAGTAGCAGCTGTGGCAGTAGGATGATGACGTTTTATTTCCAGGTAAAGTGGGATCCAGATAATATGAAATGGAGGGAGGGGGGTGGGAAGGGGGGGAAGGGAAGAATGGAGTTTTTTGTAACAAAGTCATAAAGTATTTTTCCCTAATTTTCTTGCATTTCCTATTTATATAAAGTATCTTGATCACTGTGTTGCTCTACAGAGATTTTCAATAGAATTAATTTGGGAGATTGAACTAATCTCTGAAAAAGAAATTGACTAGTTACAGTAACTTTTTGGACACTTTTTCTGTATTGTGAATTGTGTGGAAATGTACAGAATAAAAATTAAGAAATATAATTAGTTTCTTCTCTTCTGTTACTGGCTGCTAGTTGTAGTTGGTATGAATACTGTCCTTAACAGTGGTTAAATTAAATTTTCAAAATTAGGAGGTTAGCAGAGCTGGTTGTTTAGGAAAGGCAGAAACTAAAAGGGATCCCTGAGAAGGCGGAAATTTTTTTGAAAAAAGACTTCTGCTTTCAAGATGGACTAACAGAGGCAAGATTTACTCTCTCACCTGAATAAAAAACATTTATATAAAAAACAATGATTGTCAAGACACTGGACCTCAGGCAAAAAAAGACAGTAATCCTTGAGAGATGGAAATCAAACAAGATAAGCTCTATGATTGCTCCATTTTATAGACTTCAGAGAGTTTCCAGGCAGTGACTCAGGGAGGGGAAATTGAGGTACAGTCTGGCAGATTTCCAGAGTTGTGGAGACAGCTGAGAGTTTGGGAGACGAAGGCAACCAGAGCTTATGGAGCAGAGTATCAGAGAGGAAACAGCTGCACAGAGAAATGACCCCCACACAGCTCTGCAGAGATGCCCCCTTAAGTATTCAATAAAATCCTTATTAGTGTTTGCACATGAGGAAACTGAGACTGGAGAAAGAATCATCCAAAATGATGAGAAAGACCAATCATCAGCCCTCACAAGGCTGGGAAGAATGCCTGTTGCCACTAACCACACTGCACCCATACCGTCTACTCTACCCACAGCTTTTATTTATTAATGAAGCTTTACAGCCTCCTATGTTTTCCCACTCCACTCCCACCTCCTCCCCATCTCTGGTCATGGAGGCTATCACTAGGATGTTTTTGTGTGGATCTTAGCACATCCCTATCTTTTCTCCATTCTTCCACTTCTCAACTTAACTGTATGCCCTGTCACAGAGGTAAACTTTTACATTCTATTTTGTAGCAATGTTAAAAGTTCTATGTGTTGTCAATTTTTTTAATTCTGAGACTCGAAAGCCGAGAACATGGAGTTTCATTAGCGTGGCATGTTAAGGTGTACTGCAGAGGCAAATACTATGCTACAATTACATTTTTTTTCTGAACCTTTCAAAGCTATGACCCCAATCCCAATGAAAGACAACGTTCCTGTCATCTAGCTCAAATAACTTCTATTTTTTTACATTTTTTTGGATTGCTCTTCTTCATATGTGGAATCTTTGATATAGTGTTTATGAACTTCTTTCTCTTGGTGTTGGTTATTTTTCTTTGTTCTTGTTGAAAGATAAAACACACATGCACATACACACACATAGTTTTTCTCAATATGTCGCTAGTATCATCTAGCTCCCTAATCACTCTTGGAATCCATTCTGTTACTTCTCCTGAAGGCATTCTGCTCAGAGTCCGTGGGCTTTCTGTTTTAATTTTGATGAATTGTTTCCTAGGCATGCTATACAATTATCACCTTAAGATTTTCTTCTTTGGACTTCCGTATTTGTCTTATCACTTCTTGACTCTCACATATTTCTTAGTTTCTTGATTAGCTGGAGTATAGTCACAAATTACTTCTTAAAAGTAGACACTAGCAGAATAAATTCTCTGAGTTCTTGCCTGTCTGAAAATGTCTGTTTTGTTCTTTACCTAGAGTTTGTTCATCTTTGGGATTCTGGTTCCAACATCATTTTTCATTAGCAATCCAGAGAATCTTAATGAGGAATAAGAAGGCCTGTGTGCTTTGTGAAAAGCAGCAGTTAATTCACAAATAGATTAAAATCATAGAGTCATATGTTTGGGGAGAAAAATGATTCTAGAAATCATGTTGAACAGGTTAATTTTACAGAGGAGAAAACTATGGTTCAAAGAGATGAAAACATTGCCCAAGATCACATAGCTAACCAGTGACAGGGAGATTTCACCAAAGCTCAGGGGCTCCTCATCTGCAACTAGTTTGGCAATGCCAAGTGCAAATGCTTAGGTGCCTCCTGAAGGCACTGTGAGGATGAAACAAAGAGATATTTGTGGTAGAAGAGAATACACTGGAGTCTAGCCCCAGCTCTGTTCTGGAGGAGCTGGGTATATTTCTTGCTTTCCTTGGGCCCAAGTTTCCTACCTGTAAAACCAGATTGTACAATTAATGGTCTCAGGGCTTCTTTCTTCTCTCACGTGTGGGGATTCTCTGAAGGGGATCTTTTAATAGAAGACTTATAAAGATGGGAAAAGCTCTAAAAGACCTCTGTTCAAGGCCCTCCCTCTGGAAAACTCTGCTAAAACCATCCCCAAAGTATATCGTTTGAGCAATATTTGCCATAGCATTCATAACTGGTGGGCGTTTTGGAGGATTCAACCCTTGAGATTTGGAGTATGTGCTTATTTTCAGAGATGGGTACAGTGAGCCTCAGGGTGCTAGTTCTCCAACTCTACAGGCCATCACTTCAAAGGCAGAGAGATAATTAGCTCAGTTTCATACAGATGGAGAGGACCGGAACTTACACAGAGAACAGATGCTTAATAACTATTATATGTTACAACTACATGGAGGAGATGGTAATGATAATGAGGAAGGAGGTTTTCCTTCACTGATCAATCTAATTAGGTCGTGGGGCTTCTTTTCTGCTTACATTTTCTGAATCAGTGTGGATAGCCCTGGGTTTGGTACCTAGATTACTGATTAAAACCTGGGTGAACTTGGTCACATTACATGCTTTCTCTTTTTGAGCCTCAGTTTCCTCACCAGAAATATAGAAAACGACACCACCAACCAAACAGAGTTGTGGACATTAAATAAGATACTGGCTGAAAGAATACTTAGAACTATGCCCAGTACTTAGTAGGTGCTCAATAAATTGTAGCTATGAAAGTATGCTGGGGTTGATTACATTGATGAAATGCTTATCATGTTTCTAGCACTGTTCTCTGCAGTGTGGGGCACCGGACCAGCAAAGGAGAGGTGCGTGTGCGTTCTTACCTTGGATGGCTTAGTCAGTTTACTTCATCCTATTTGCTTTGACATTAAAGTCCTAACCTAAGGTTTGCCTCAATCCTTTTTACTTTCTCTGGCTTGTACAAATGTCTTAAAACTTTCACAGTGATACATAAGCTACAATTCTGAAAACTCAGATTGAGAGAAAACATGGAATAAATATACCCAAAAGTTGAAATGAAATGGAAAAACAATTCATCATCTTGTCTTAAGTCTAGTTTCAGATTACGTAAGTCTCTGGGCATCACTGATTTGAGAAGAAACCACTGTACGGTACTTTCAGAAATGCACGAACACACAACCGGTATTAACAGTTTAGTTTTAGTCTTTGGATAGTTTTCCTGTTTTAAATTTGTCTATTTAAAACCATCTTCATTCTTCTGAGAATCACCACATTTCCAAACTCGGATGATATGGAGCCAAATATTTGAAGATTGTTTCATAATGTTGAAACCTCTGACAATATTTAAGTTGTAGTAATATTCTATATGTACTCCAGATATCCCAGAAGGTTCATTTTCTGTGTCCAGTCCTGTGCTTGAAGCCTCACTTTAAATTTCTTCCAACCATAACTTTTAAACTCAGCTCTGAAATTATGTTTGGCCTGGCTCCTCTGAATTTAGCTCAGTTTTTTTTTTTTTTTTTGTACTTCCACAGAAAGGAAAATGCTTCTTCAGCCCAAACCTAAGGTTTGCAATGAGGACTATGATATATTCACATGAATTAGGGCCTTTTCATTGTCACCAATGATGGGTATGAAATGCAAGCATACGAGCTGTTTTCAATTATCTGTATAGAAAAATCAATGGCAGCAGTTTGTACTGGCTTAGTGAGCTGCTGGCTCATTGCAAGAAGAGGTTACAGCTGCTCTGTCTGCCAATGACACACTCGTTCCTTTGACAGAGGCAATCCGGAGCAGGATTCTCGACTCCATGAGCAGTAGCCTCTGGGACAAAGCACATACTTAATCACCAAATGTGAAATGGCCATTTAGGCTATGAAGAGAAGGGTGCTACTGAAGGAATGGAATTTTCTAGCTCTAACCCAAACCCAACTCATATTTTCCATTCTATATATCTTGTTTACAAAGAAGTAGGGAGTAAAGGTTGGATGAGGAACAAATACTAAATATCATCCATGTGGTCCACAGCAGAATAACATGCTAGTCACTTGACTTCACAGGTCCACTAAAGAAAACTGAATCTCTCAGAGATCTTTTATTATTTCTATTATAATTTTTATTTTCAAAGAACAAAACATAGGCTGTAGGAGACTGGCTCAGAAGTTGGTCTAGTAAACTCACTGGTATAAGTTATTTGAACCAGAAATGCCATGTTGGTGTCTCTGGTTGACCGTTATTTTATGGCCTCAGTGAACCCTGTCTCCTGATATTAATTTCCTGTATAGTCCCTCCCACATTGACTTTGGGTTTGTCCTTTTTGCTGATGGAACATTAGGTGGTGTGACCCAAGTGGCGGTTTGATAGACACTTCCATATTGGGGCTTGTCCTTTTGGTATGCTCCATCTTGAAACCCAGCACCATTATGACAAATCCCAAGTTAGCTACGTGGAGAGGCACACAGAGAGATAAAGACATCTAGCAAGCCCCCATCAGTTTCAGCCATCCCAGCTGAGGCATCCATTAGACATATGATTGAAGAAAACATCTGGGACATTCTGGTTCCAGCATGTGGCAGAGTAGAACTGCCTTGACAAACTTTTTCCAAGGTCTAGAATCATGTGCAAATAAATGTCACTAAATTTTGGTGGTTTACAACACAACCATAGGTAATTGAATCAGAGTGTCACTATCTGGAAAGAGACAGCCCATTTCGCTTGGCTATTTGAGACCCATTCCCTTATGTCAGGAGGAACAGGGGGAGGGAATTGTACATATTTTTTCTTTTTAGCCCAACCAATATTTGAATTTGTGTCATTGTAGTGGCCCAAACTACACTATAGAATCATAGAATTATGGAGTTATAGAGACCTCACGAGACATTTATTTGTATTTTCAAACTCTCCATTTTGAAAATTAAAAAAAAAATTGAGGTCCAGAAAAATTAAGCCAGGAATAGAATTCAAGTCTTTTGATTCTTCCAGAATCTGTACTGTGTTGACTCCAGTGATCTCCAACACCATCATGGAGGTGGACCACTGTTAACAACATCAGGACATAGTAAATGCCAGGTCAATGTGAATTAATTTGCTTTCATTATTTTACTTTTTCTGGCAATGTTAATCTAAAGCTGCCAGTTCCATGGCTATATCCATATCAGAGGACATAGTAACTGCTGATGATCAAGTGTTTGAAAGGAAAAGGGTGAGAGAAAGGACTGAGAATCTATCAGCAGGAAAATGGCTTCTAGCCACTTTCTCTCTTCATCAAAGAAGCAGCTGTGTCAGCCTTTGCTCCCTAATACAGAATGTTTTAGCTTCAATAAGCCCTGATTTGAGAACTCTGCTTCAAGTCTTGATAGACATTTAAGAAACTGCAGTCTCATGCTTTCAGGGCACTTGGACTCTAGTTTCTTCCTTTTCTTTCCTTCTTTCTCTCTCTCTCTCTCTCTCTCTCTCTCTTTCTTTCTTTTTCTTTCTCTCTTCCTCTCTTTCTTTCTCATCTTCCTTCCTTCCTCTCTCTCTCTTTCTTCCGTTCCTTTCTTTCTCTTCTTTCTTTCCTTCTTGTTTTGCTTCTCTCTCTCTCCCTCCCTCACTCCCGTCCTTCTCTCCTTTCTCTCCCCACGTCCTTCCTTTCTTTTTTTAAATACAAAACCAATCATTCGATGACTTAAAGGCCTTTTAGGCTTCTGATGAAGAGCTGCTTTAGCTCTTAGGAAAGATGGAGCACATCAATCATTTGCGAGTTTCTAAATCCCAGTTATGCCAGTCTGATAAGCCTCTAACTATGCGGTCGGGGAATCATAAAATTTGACTTTAGATAAGCTATTAAAAGTTATTTCATACTTCAGGGTCACTTTTATGATACATCTTTCAGGTTAAAAAAATAGTTTATGATGTATTTTATCAAGTTGAAAATAAACTGAAGGTCGCTGACCAGTAATATCCTAGTTACTCAAGTTACTATTATTCAAGTCCCTGTGGGTGTGAAGATGCAAACTATAAGTTGTAAATTAAAGATGTAAATTAAAAGTTGCCATGGCATAGAACCATTAACTTTTGTACACACCACTAGCAAAATTAGTTTCTACTCAAAAAGCCTTCCATTCCTGATGCTAGCATCTATCCTCAACTGTTAAGCAAGATCTTATTAGTCAGTCTCTTACTGATTTTTTTGGATGCTGTGATATCCTAATAACACAACGTAATACAACAAAAATAAATTGTAGAGATAAATCACAGACCTTTTAAAAGATAGAGGACAATGACAGGGTAGTCTCCGGAATTTAGAAGAATAGCAAAGAATAAGACGGAATTTTGGAAAATTGATGAAAGCTTTCTGTATTATTGTAAATATAATCATGCTGCAGAATTAACATGTCAAATGCATATTATATTGTTTTATATAATTTCATTGGAAAAACAGAAACAAAATGTAAAAAATTAACATTTGATTTATTCTTTGGGTTAATAATCAGTGTTTATTTTTAATTATAATCTAATTTGTTAAATAATATAAAATATTTGTTTTAGTTTTCCATAGAAAAATCCCCATTAACTATGAAATATTCATCTCCTATATAAATAGATATTTTCCAGGTTCTAATTATCCTCAGATAATGAGATCCCTGTGTATTTATTAATTGGATTATATGCAAGATTCAGCTTCTGATACAAAAGACACGTTATTGAATGCCTTTTATATTCTGTAATCTGCACTGAGTACACATTACACTTGTTTTCTCAATATTAATCCTCATAGCAACCCTCTGCAGTAAGTGCCTATCAGCAATCCCATTTGATTGATTATAAAAACTAAGGCTTAGAATTTAAGTAGCTTGTATAAAGTCAAGTAGTTATTGTGTGAAAGAGAAGGAATTATGTTCGTAAGTTGTTTATTGATGGTGTTCAAGAAAGACCCAGTAAGCAACACATCACCTTATTGTTTAAATTCTAAGACAATTGAGAAATTAAAAATAAGTAAATAAAAATAAAAGAGGATAAAGCAAGTAGGAGCCCTTTATTACTGGTAAATCTGATATTGGAAGTATCGCTCATATGAAAGGACAAGTGGGCTTCCTATTACTGGCTTCTGGAATGACACAGCCCATGGAATGGCAATACATGTGGTTTCCACAAATCTCCTTACCCTTAAAGTGGAAAAGAAATATGAATTGGAACAATTGGGGCTTAGAAAATTCATCAAGAGATATACGATTGGTTGGTCAGGAAAAATTAATCTTTTTTTTATCATACATCCCTCCTTTAATAACATTTGGCCTTACGCACACCTTTTGTGCCACTGTTGGAGATAAAATATTTGGCTGAATGAGGCACTAGTATCACTTATTGGGAATATATTTTATGCTCTTAGTATTTTCTTATTCTAAACATTATGAGAGAAAAAGAGCTTGAAATTGTATTTCTTACCTGCTAATTTTACCTCCTCCTCCTTGAACCAGCGAAATTAAAATGTTAGTATCTAAAATACATAGTTAATTTCAGTGTACACGAATTAGTTATTAATAGAGTTTATAAGGTGAGATCAACCAAAAACTCTCAAGGGAGAGACTGAAAATATAATATATAAGGGAAAGAATAGAACTGTTTAAAAACTGTTGGCATAGGCAGAGGTAAGTGATCTGATGGAAATGAAGAGTAAAATAATTATTTTTCCATTGTAGCAGCTTTTTATTAAGTCCATTGTTGTTAAAATAGAAAATTTAAAATGTTGGTAAAATTGAGTACAGATGAAGGACCTGAAATTCAACATTAAAAAAATACCACCAACAAAAACCCAGGTAGGTGCAAGTAACTATATTTGGTCTTTGGGGACTAGATCATGAAATTATAATTTGTTCATCACATTGGAGGGGGAAAAAAACTACATGTGTCATGTCATGGTTGTAGCAGATGTGTGTGTTGTCTACCCCATAGCCTTCTGCAACCTCCATCTCCTTTCCCTGCCTCCCACTACAGGCACTGAAAAAAATCGCATCTTCCACTTAATCTTCCTTCCAGGTAAGGTCACATATGACCCTGTCACAGCTAATAATGCGTAAGGAGGGCTTTTCTTGGGACCTTTGGCAAGATTTATCTTTTCCCTATCAGAAAGAGACACTCAAGAAGAAACCTTCTGCCCAGCACCACCCTCTGAGACGTAGCCATTTTGTAAACATAACATATAGGACAACAGGATGACAGAGACATCAAACAGGCTTGAAATCTTTGAGACACTGAATCAAGGCCAGCAACCACTTCTTTCCAGAAGTCTTGTTATGTGAGACATTGTTAGTTGAGTTTTCTATTATTTGAAGCTGAAAGGATTCCTAAAAATGGAGACCACAGTTTATGATAGAAATCTATCTTCTTATCTGTATTCCATCATGATTTTTCTCCAGAAATTTATAGCTTGAAAAGGTAAGTAATCACAGTGATTCATTTCCCACAGATCAAAATGTTATATGATGTGACAAAAGTGTAATGAAAAGTTTGGGCAGATGATGACCAAAGACCAGAGTACATTCTGGGTCAGAACTGGCTTAAACTCCAATTTGACCACCTCTAGCTGTGTGATATCATGGAAAAAACAAGATAATGAGTAATTTACCTCGCAGGTTTGTTGTGAGAATTACAGGTGATATTTGTAAATTGCTTACCCCAGTGCCTGGAAGACGAAAATGATTATAGCCTGCATTATACTCCTGGTTAACTTGCAAAATAAATGTTCAATTTTATACTCATCTTCTTTATATCAACCTGCACTTTTCCAGTTTTTCGGGAAAACTTTACTCTGTATTTACTTCTCAAACATACTTATTTTTTCTATTTGACAAAATTCCCATTGGTGACAAAGTTTTTAGATATTATATACAAACCAACTACTGCATTCTTCTTACCAAACTTTCCCTCACTCATCTAACTAGGATGAGGCCAGAATTAGTGTAATGTAAGGTAATTTGGGGGAGAAGGGTACAGGATAGGGATGTAAAATTAACTGGACACAGGTACCTGGCCCTACGCAGGTAAAAACGATCCCAGAGAAATTTCAACTAGCTGGAGCAGAGGAATGGAGCAGAAGTCAAGGTAACACTGATGCTCTCACTCATGTACACAGAGAGCCAAAACAAAAGAAAAGAACAACAAAACAAGAAGGAGTACTCACAAACGCGTACAAAACAAAAAGCAAGCAGAATTTAAGACAGTGAAATTGCAGGCATCGGCCAACAGCAAAAATCTGCTTGTAAGTTTACTAAATGTTCATTAGAGAAATTGTTTACATGGATAAGGGAAGGGCATTTGGGGAGAGGATTGAGGTGGGGAAACGAGGCTTAGTTAAGCTACAACTTTATCATGTAAGTAGCAGTTAACTAGATTTTGATTTAAACAAAGGCATGACTTCTCTTTTCTCCAGTCACTTTGATATGAGGAACCACCAAATGATGGTTACCTCCAAGTGGGGAAGAAATCAAAGAATTAGTCATTAGCAAAGTTTCTCCTTTTCACTTTGGACATAGAAGCATCCAAAAAATAAATTTGGGGCCAGCCCCATGGCCAAGTGGTTAAGTTTGAGCGCTCTACTTCACTGGTACAGGGTTTCACTGAACCGGTTCGGATCCTGGACGTGAACCTAGCACCGCTCATCAAGCCATCCTGAGGCGGTGTCACACATAGCAGAACTAGAAGGACCTGTAACTAGAATATACAACTATGTACTGGGGGACTTTGGGGAGGAGAAGAAGAAAAAAAACCCACCCCTTTTGAAAGCGCAAACTCCAGTTTGGAAATATTTTTATTACAGGGTTAAGAGTTTCTTGCACAAATTGATTTAGGGAGGCATTACAAACTGACTAATTAAGGCAAGTGGTCGTTAGTTTTGGACCATTCTATGAAGAAACATAAAAGGTGAATTTAAAATTGTCAATTTGTGCCATGGTCTATACTTCTTTTAAATTTTTCTTAAATAATTCGTTCTCCACTTGAATCTCGCATAAACCTCCGAACTCAACATTTCTAAAGGTGGACTTATTCCTAGTGGTCCAATCCTGTTCCCTGTCTCACAGGTTGGCATTGTCATCCACAAAGCTGGAATCCTAGAGGTTATATTTTGATCATTTTTCCTTCCACCACTCATAGCCAGTCATCTGCTGCTTTTTGTCAATTATTTTCTTTCTAATCTGTTGTCCCTCCATCGCCATGGCTGCTTTACTTACTCAACCACATGATTTCCCACCTGAAATATCTTAACTGGTATCCATGCTTCATCTTCACTCTTTCTACTCTGTTTACTCAATGTGGCCAGAGTGAGATCTTTAAAATGGAAATCTCATATATGGTACTCCATGGCTTAAAATATATCAAGGAATGCCTATAATAATAAAATAAATTCTAACTTCCTTGAGAATGTTAGCAGTTATCTACAGATCTTACCATGCTCATCTCTTCAGATTTGTCCCCTACAATCTCTTTCTAAGTATACTATGTAATGAAGAAAATAGCAAATCTATAATAAGTGGTCAGTTGTATTGTTTTAGTTTTGATTACTCTTTCACCCATCTACAGAGACAGAAAGGGATATATATGCTTCTTCCTTCAACCCAAACTTTTATTTTCTTGCCTAGATTTCCACTGAAATTCCTACCAGTGTTAATCAAAAATGTCAATCCATTAAATATAAACTGATTAGTCAGTAAGGTAACAAGTGCTAGGAACTTAACTTCCCACAGCAATTACCATTCGCTTACAGTTTGGAAGAATGCAAAATCTGAAAATTATATGCCAGAATACATTATGACAAGATTTCTAAATGAGAACAGATTGTGATTAAATGAGGTACGCACAATTCTTTTAATTTTCAGGTTACTAGGCCCCACTTTGCATACTAGATATGTATTATATTCAACCTAATTCTTGGAAAGCAAGTTTTTCCCCAAACCATTAGAAACGAAAGTGAACAAATTGCAAATTGTGCATCTCTAGTTTCAAGAGAAGAAGGCCTCAATACACACTGAATGTGAATGGGCGCCAAGAGGCAACCACTCAGAAGGCAGCTGATTGGGGCACTCAGTTCCCACTAAATAATTCAGAATCTCTAATGGAAATCAGATCCAATGTTTTCCCAGTGGAGGAGCAGCCTTTCTTGGTTACCCAATATTCATCTAGCTGCTCAAGAGCTTTAGAGAACAACAATAAAGTAAAAGGTAAAAAATATTTTAATGGCATTCAAATTCTCTTGGGTGCTTTCTTGGCATGAAGTTCCCAACTTCCTGACAGCTGCTGCCATTGTGAACAGACAAGGAGAGTGAGAGAAAGAAATCAATATTTAAATCTGAAACAGCTAGAAAGTCCAATAAGGGGTGCCGGTATTAACTGGTTTGTGTATGTGTTTGGCCTTCCAAAAGCCCCCAGTCTTCGGAGGAGAGAAGACTTTCTAAGTAAACAACTCATTAGGAATCACGCAGCAAGGTTTAGTTAGCTCATGACGAACACATTTAATTTAAGGAGGAATATTCTTGTGAGACTTTTGTCTAGAAATTTCAATAATAGAATGAACTGTTGCATGAAGTAATGTGCCCCTCTCTTTCTCCCTCTCTCTCTCTCCCTCTTTCTCTCTCTCTATCTTTCCCGCTCTCTCAAAACAGGAAGAGAATATTGATTTCCCAGTCTTGGCCACCAGCCCCACCCCTTCTCACTATAAGCATTGAGATGAATGAGTTTGTGTCTCTTAAAAGCACTAAGCAATCTTCAAGAGAGTACCGCTTTATAAATAAAAAAGCTTTATTATTATGGGGTAGAAATGTTAGAGAGAAAGTTGGACCTCTTATCAAAGGCTGTTGGTGCCCCGACATTTGCTGTCAGCTCTGAAAAGGTGGCTGTGAAACTCATTGTATCCAATCCTGGTTGGCTTTGGGCCCAGCATACAGTGGGATTTCTGGCCAATGGCCCCGTACAGTGGGACGGCTGGCACCTGGCCCAGGGATTAGGGAGCTTTCACTTCTTTGTCTCATTGATATTAGTCACAGAATCTCCCTTTTCATGCACAACCCAAACCCATGCAGGGGGTGGGGGAGACAGCAGAAGCAGAGATTGCTGCAAACTCTGAGCTCTTGTACCCCAGGAGTAAGAAGAAAATTTCCATTTCCAACTCAGTTATCCAACATCTGTATTTATTTCGTTATGCACATTTAGCAGGAAATGGATAGTCTGGTATGTCCTTGAAAGGAAAATTGCTTTATAGATATAAGATACTGCAAGTTAACCTTGGACAAACAAGGTATTCAGTATCTTATGGCTTCTTTTGCTTTCTCCCTCTCCCATCCCCTCCTTCTCTTTCTTTTTAATGAACTAATGACTACTCTGAAATTTCATCTCAAGGAGCAATTTTGGTAAACATAATTTATGGGCATATTTCCTTCAATTTCTCTACATGTGTGTTTGTGTGTGTGTGTGTGTGTGCGTGTACGTATAAACCCTTTGCCAAGAGGCCATCTGTAATATATCATTTGTTGACAGATTTCCTTTGATTCCTTCCTTTGCATGTGTGTGCATAATTGTGCATTTGTGTGCAGGTATGTGGTATATGCTTTCAGAATCCATATGTAATAATATGTCCTATAGCCACATGCTACTTGAGTCTCAGAGAATGTTCTGCTAAATTCCATAGGATAAACTTTGGTCTCAAATAATAATAATCTTGTCTTAAATATTCATGCCCAGTGGAAACTGAAAGTCATTTCCAAAATAAAACTAGGACCATGAATTGCTAAATAGCAAGTTATCTTAAAATAAACCACTCAGAGCCCCAACATATCATAACAGAATGAGTCAGGCTCACATCTCTTTGCCTGATTCCCTTAAAAAATCTTCTGATATGAGAAAAGAAATATTAATGTCTTAAAGTGGGTCTACATTGAGTACATGTGCATAACCTTGCTCCTTTTTATTATATTGTGGATCTGCCATTAGTGAGAAATTAGTTAATCTCAAGTATAAAATATGTACATTTTCTGGAACCAGCTGAATAGCACAGGGAGTAAGTGAGAGAGAGAGAGAGAATGCTAAGATAACAAATGAATGCCTTTGAAAAATTATTACCCTTCTCATTAGAGGATTAAACTTCCGCAGCTCTGAATTCGTTACAATGATATCTATGCTTATAGGATTCCTGATGTATATCAAATGAGAGAATATATGTGAAAGACTTTATAAAACCTATATTACTCAAAGAAAGTAGTGTTGCTGCAGCACTTGAAGATGGCAATATTTAAGGGGCAAAATTAAAAGAAAGATGCATTTTGTTTCTGGGAATACATGTTAACTAAAGGCTTCCAAATGCCTAAAAGTATAATAAAATGTCTAATCTCCTCCTCAGAATAGCAAGAATCTTAGACTGCTAGTTCTACTGTATTTTAGAGATAAGAAAATGAAGATCAAGAGCCATTAGTGATTTACCCAAAGTTAGAAAACTAATCAGCAGTAGATCAGGGGAATTCAACTCTACTCATTTTTGACTCCATATTCTTGTGTCTGCATTCCTGACAAACGACAACTGGACAGCTCATTGGTTTTCCTAATAAACAAATACTGAGCTCTGAGAGAGGTGATAGAGGTTGTGGGGTAGCTCAGTGTCACTGTGTAATCCTGGAAAGGCTTCATGGTGTAGAAAGGACTTGACTGAAGGATAAGATGTAGGTAAATGTTGTAGAGCTGGGAAGACCCTATGGGTACAGAAAACAAGAACCTATGAGGCATAAAGAAGCATGTTGTGTACCGAGGCCATTGGGAGAGCCACCTCGCTACAATAGAAATAGTTCACTGGAGATTGTAAGAAATTAAATGCATTAGTAAAGGACGAATTTTAGATGATATCTTTTAAGAAATTTTACCTGATGCTATAAAACTTTTGATTTTTGAATGAAAGACTGACAAGATGATAAGTTCTTAAAAGATTTTCTTCCTTTTAGGCTGTCTCCACCACATCAGTCTGTTTCAGAAGCCCGCATGTCTCTGTAGTGTCTACAATACAGGCAAATCCAAGATCTGCCACAACGTGAACCTCACTCCAACTTAGGTTTGCTTCCAGCTCTGGCCTTGAGCTTTAGTGGAAATTGTCTACAAACCATACCCAGAATTTGTCCTAGACTTTGCGGGCTTCTTTGGCTGGAATAATTGCCATCTCAGACTCCACTCATCATCTTTTATAAAACCCATTCTTCAAAACCCAGTACATATAAAACTTTCTATTTCTATTAAATGTTTTTAAATTTTTCCTAACCTTTGGTGTGAGTGCTTTTTCCTGTGAACTGAGGAAATGACCTTTCGTCATAAACTCATAGGCATTTGTCAGTAATGCCATAGGAATAATCTCTTTGAGGTCAGGGCACACGTCTTTACAAGTCCTTTTGCCCTTGTGTATCTCTAGCCATAAGTGCTGCCCTAGATGAGCTGGTACTGAAGCAGAATCTTAGAGGGTTGACTAGTCAGGGACCTACGTACTGCAGACATCCTTCTGGGTTGACAATCGACTGACTATCTATTAACAATAGGAGTTAGCAACCTACTTTGGGAAAAGAGCAAAGCAAAACTGATTTCTTAAAATAAAGGAGTTTACTTATGAGAGTCTTAGAATACAGCTTTTTCTTAAGGAAATGGTTATCTGTAAAAGACTTGTTACTTCACAACATACATGTCTTTTTCACATGGATCCAATCTCAATATTTTTTTAAAGGTATGCTTTTTTTGGTGAGGAAGATTGGCCCTAAGCTAACACCTATTGCCAATCGTCCTCTTTTTCATTTCTTTCCTCCCCAAAGCCCCAGTACATAGTAGTATATCTTAGTTGTAAGTCCTTCTAGTTCTTCTATGTGGGATGCCACCACAGCATGGCTTGATGAGCGGTGTGTAGGTCCACTCCTAGGATCCGAACAGGTGAACCCTGGGCCACGGAAGCACATAGTTTAGTGACTTTTGACAAATGTGTATTTCTACATAACCACCACATCAATAGAATATTTGGTGGTTCCATCAAGCTCTCCCCAACCTCAATTTGCAGTCACAGGCAATCACTGATGATATTTTTAATATAGATTAGATTTGCTTTTTCTAAAATTGCATACAGTATGTGCTCTTTAAGTTTCTGGTTTATTTTGCTCAGTGTAATGTTTTTGAAGTTAATCCATATTGTTGCAAATATCAGTAGTGTATTTTTTTATTGCTGAATAATATCTCATTGAATGGATCTACTAAATTTTATTAACACATTCATCAATTGATGGATTTCCAATTCAAGGCTATTATGAATAAAGATGCTATGGACTTCTATGCACAAACTTTTGTGTGGGATACATATTTTTTATTTAACTTAAGTCAATAATAAAAACTCCAGGTCATATGGTAGATGTATGTTTAATTTATGAGGAGTCACCAAGCTGTTTTCCAAAGTGGTTGTAGTATTTTATATTCCCACCAACATTTGGGATTGTCATCTTTTAATTTTAGCTCTTTAGTAGCTATACAATGGTATCTCACTGGGGTTTTAATTTGCATTTCCTTGACAGGGCAAATGATGCTAAGCATTTTTTCATATGCTTATTGGTATTTACATATTTTCTTCTGTGAAGTGTATGTTGAGATCTTTTGACCACTTTTTATTGGGTTGTCACTTCTGATTACTGAGTTACATGAAATCTTTAATATCCTGGATCACTCTCTTAGTCAGACATGAGAATATGTATTTGCATTCGCCAGATTGCCTTATTATTATTTTTAATAAAGGCTTTCAAAGAGCAAGATTTTAATTTTGAAAAACTCCAGTATATCAATGTTTTAACGACAGTTTGTGCTTTTTATAGCTTAAGAAATCTTTGCCCGACTCCAAGGTAACAAAGATTTTCTCCTATTATTTTTCTAGAAATTTCATAGCATTTGTGTTTACATTTAAGTCAATAATCCATTTTGAGTTAATTTTTCTCTACAGTGTCAAAGTTTATTTCTTTCCATATGGATATCCAGTTCTTTCAAGACCATTTGTTGGAAAGACTATCTTTTCTCCATTGAAGTATATGTAAGTCTATTTATGAATTGGTAGTTTTGTTCTCCATTAATCTCTAAGTCTATCTTTACACCAGTACAGCACAATAGTCTTGATTATTTTTGCTTTATAGTAAAACTTGATACCAAGCACTATGAGTCCTCCACCTTTGTTCTTTATTTCAAAAATGTTCTGCCTATTCAAGATCCTTTGCATTGCCATAGAAATTTTGGTATCAGTTTGTAAATTTCTATAAAAAAGCATATTGGGATTTGGTTTGGATTGCATCGAATCTATAAATAAATACGGAGAGAACTTACATCCTAACAATCTTAAATTTTCAAATCAATCAACATAATGAATCTCTCTCATTTTTTAGGTGTTCTATAGCTTCTATCAGAAACGTTTGGTGTTTCTCAGTGTATAAGCCTTCAACACATTTCGTTAAATTTATCCCACAAGTATTTCATGCTTCAATATACATTTTTTAATATTTCATTTTCCAATTTTTTGATAGAATTTAGACATAAAATCGATTTTAAACTTGTACCCACCTAAAGACACTTATTAGTTCTAGAAGATTTTCTGTGCATTCCTGACAATTTTCTATGTACACACTCACGCCATATGAGAATAAAGACAACTGTACTTCTTCCCTTGCGTTATTTTTATTTCTTTTTCTGACTTTATTTTACTGGCTAATATCTCTAGTACAATGTCAAATAAAAATGGTAAGAATGGTAATTGTTTCCTTGTTTCTATTTTTAGATGGAAAGCATGCACTTACACTCTGAAGAATCACATTGGCTGGAGACTTTCTGTAGGTGTGTCTTATAGGATGAAGAGGAGATTCACTTATATTCTTAAATTGCTGAGAAGTTCTATCATGAAGCGGTATTGAATTTTTTCAAATGCTTTCCCCATATATATTAATATGTGCCTTTTGTTCCTCTCCTTCATCTGTTAACATGGTGCATTAGATTATTTGATTTTCATATGTAAAACCAAACTTGCATTCCAGGGATAAAAATCCAATATGATGTTCAGTATTATATTTTTTATACATTACTGGCATTGATTGAGTGATGTTTGTTAAAGAACTTCTGCATCCATGTTCATGAGGGCTATTGGCCTGTTAGATTTTATTTTCTTATAATGTGAGATCAAACTTCTTTGAGTATTTCAGGTGTGATTTTCTGAGTGAGTCTGAGTGAGGCCACTGTGCAAGTCATGCTCCCCAGCTTTGCCAATTTAGAACCTTGGTTTTAGTAGTTCTTGACAAGATAGGATTGAGGGGCTTACATCAAACTACTTACATTCATAAGAGATTGATAAAGTGCAAGTTTATAAAATTTCACGAAGAAATTTTAGCAGGCATTGTTGGTTTCTTCCCAAATCCTTTCTACCTCTTTCTTTTGCTGGCATAGTCTGTGTGGCTATGTAACTAGGGAAGCTGTCACATTCTGCACTGGGGCTTGAGTCTTTTCTTTAAGCCAAATATGCCTGAAGTTCCTTGAAACCATATTAAAGAGCCTTGATTCACAAATTGAAGATGCAGAGTCAAAAGATGGAAAGACCTAGGTCCTTGAAGACTTTGAAACACTGACCTTACCAACCTGTGTTGTTTGTGAGATAAATTCTTAAATTATTTAATCTATTTTTAATTGAGTTGTCTGTTTTTTAAATTAAAAAATAGCATAATCATTACAAAAATTACCTAAAATAAACATAAGTTTTGTAATCTAATCACCGTGATCAAAAAAATAAAATTTTTATTCCCTTAAATCTTTCAGAGGGAAGAAGAGAGATGTATTAATGGGCCTTCCCTCACACTGTGAGAGCTTGATGAATTGTCCTTTCGCATTCCAGGGATATTGAAGAACTTGGAGTGGTAATCAAGGATCTAAACATCCTGCCAAGAAGGCATTCCAAGAGACGTGCTGACAAATTTTTCATCAGGTTCCTTCACATTTTTAAACTTCATGCTGATCACACTTCTCTTTGTATTTGTCGCTGCAAAATCAGCCGCCTCATTTTCAAAACACCCTTAGGACATGTTATAATTTCTATGATTTCAAATCACCTTGCATTAGCTATGTTTTAGCCTGGTAGCCCTCACGCAGGGGGCTCATTAATTACACCTGGAGAGGCTGGAAACTGGCAGAGAAGGTGAGCATTAGCAAGCTGAAGTAACTGCTGGTGGAAGCTTGTGGGGCAGAGAGAGTGTGAAAGGGCAAGTTTGGAGTGAGTTATTCTTCACAAGAAATAGGGACAAGGGGAAGAACTTTGGACAGTGCATGATCGCAGTAGCCTTCTAACTGGGCTCTTGACTTCCATCCTTTCCCTCTTGTGGTCCATTCAACACAGCAGAGAGACCCTATTAAACCAGAGTCAGGTTTTGTCACTCTTAATGGTTCCCCACCTCATTCAGAGTAAGAGTAGAATTCCTTATGTTAGACAAAGGCATGATCTGGCCAGTTGTGACCTCCCTGGGCTGGATGTCCACCTCCCTGTCACTGAGTTCCCACCACAGTGGCCTCTTTACTGGTCCTGTAACACCTCCGGCGAGGTCAGAGCTCAGATCTTCCCATTTCCTGATCTCTTTGCCTGGAGATTCTTCTCCCAAATGTTTACTTGGCCAGCTCCCTCAACTCTTCTAAATCTTCACTGAAATTTCACCCCAGGGAGCCTTTCCTCCCTCAAATTGGCACTTCTATCGTCCTGCATTGTCTTATTTTTTTCTGTGGCACTTATCACACCTTTAAAAAATTTAATTAATTAATTAATTAATTTTGTTTGCTTGTTTTTTTTACACAAAAAGGTATGCTATATGAGAGTAGGGATTTTCATCTGGTTTTGTTCACAGCTCTACTCACTCAAAAGCTTAAGTGCTCAAAGCATATTGGCTAAATGAATGAAATGCCTTGAAATCTTGAATCAACAGACCCATGACTATGCCGTAGGACAAAGTTTGGATTTGAAGTTGAACATTTTGGAGTGCAATAGGAAATATTTTCTACTTAAACTTTGGTGTAAATGGGGGTTGAATTAAATTATGACTAACCCCAACCTCATAGAGTTCTATTTCTTTAAAAAACCTCTTTAATCTTCCTTTATATTTTTAAAATACAATGGTTAATAATGTTAGTCAGGGTTTCTCAAACTCAGCCCTATTAACATTTTGGGCCAAAAAATTCTTTGTTGTGTGTCCTGTGCATTGTAGGATGTTTAGCAGCATCCTTGTCTTCTACCCACTAGATGCCAGTAGCAACTTCTTCCCCCAAGCTGTGGCAACCAAAAATGTCTCCAGTCATTGTCAGAAGTCCCCTGGAAGGCACAATTGCTCCTGGTTGAGAACCACTGATGTAAATAATTTTCATATATTCCTATTTGAATGAAGGGTTATATTTTTGATATGATACACGTAATGGAGTGGAAATCAGAGGGATCTCATGCTTACTTTATCAACTTTATAGATAAGCACCACAATAATGGGTAGCAGCATGCTATATTTGTAGATGTTAAAATAAAGTTTAGGAAGAAATAGAATATGGATAAGCCCTTGTTTAACGACCTGGAAACTCTATCCCCATGGAGTGATCGTGAATGTTGAGAAGTCTCTTTCGGTAAAGGGCCTTGGAAAAATAATAATAATAAAATGGTAGTGTGGCTTCTTCCATAAATTATGCAGGTGAAACCAGATTAAATAATACAAACATTGCTTGCATCATTGGGACAATGGAATCACAGACAGAAAACAGGCAACTTGAAGTCTGTGTAGAAGGAAGACAGGTGATTCCTTCCTCATTTATTCCATTCAAGGCTGGTGTGTGGCATGTGGATGGAGAGTTTGGTTATGGATTCCCACTGGAGGTGTGTATTTGAATTTCTGATGCCTTCTTTTTGAAAAAATTGATTGATTGATTGATTAAAAGCTCTACTTGTGGAGACACCTCTTTGTCCCCAGCTGGCAATTCCCTGGGACATTTGTCCAGGTAGCAGTCAATATAAGAGCCCCAAGTCCCCGAGAACTACTTGTCACAAAGCAATGCTTTTAATTTTGAGGTTTAGGTATGGTTCGAAGCATATGTAAATTTATATAAGGCACGTGATAGACATTTATCAAATTGAACTGAAGGGATGTAACCTCAGAACTATGGGAAACGGAAGTAAATTTTGCAACCATATTTGAGGTGGCCATCATCAAATGATACGCTGGAAGGAAGAAAAAGGAGCAAGATGAGGAGCAGGAAAGAATGATGAGTGGAGAAAATCTCAAAATTTACTTTTTGAGAATACTTGGGGAAACTTGTTTCATACTTAACCATTTTACACAATACTTTTATCTCATATATATCATAAATATTCATCTATGTGTTACTGAAACAGTCCTGGATATATTACCTTAGTATCTTTCCTCAGTTGAACAAAATAGAAATTCCAGAAAGCCATGAAGCCCACCCTCCGAGTTTTACAAACCCCAGAGGTTGAGCTACATTGATTAATCCCCTAAATTCTTGGATGTCAAAAGCATGTCACTAACTAAGTCACTAAAGGCACCAAGAAAGCCAAAAAAGGAAAGAGCCTCCTAAAAGAAAGTGGCATTTAATTGGGAACTTGCAGACATCTGTCACTCTTTGTGACAAGCGCAAAAAAGTACTTTGCACATTTTGTGACTGCAAGTGGGATGGCACTGACAGCTGAAGGAACTGGAGCTGCGTGGAGGGAAGGCATTTCGGGGTGGGGAGGAATAAGAGGCTGGTTTTGAAGACTGTTCCTTTTCATACCTAATGTCATTTAAAAAAAATTGTCTGGGGTCAAAACTGTAACCTAAAATGCCATCAATTGTCCATTTAAGATGTCCTACTTGATAAACTGAGGTATGCACCCATCTCAAAAACAGGTCTTGCGTAAAGTTTGGAAAAGAAATATCGTGTAGCCGTCTCTGCTAAAATCAAAACAATGTTCCATCTCCTGGCCTCTTGGTTCAAATCCGTGTGCTTGCTCCTAGGGGGAGAGACTGCCCCTGGAGAACTGTGCTTTTAATAAGCTTCCCAATCAGCTCGCGACGGAAAGGCGCGCTCCCTCCCTCGCTCTGCCTGCGTCCTCTCCCTGCCCGCTCTTCTCATCCCTCCCAGTCTCCATTTCCCTTCCGTTCCCTCCCTGTCAGGGCGTGATTGAGTCCAAGGCAGGATCAGGTTCCCCGCCTTCCAGTCCGAAAATCCCGCCAAGGAAGCCGCAGAGCAGAGGAAAATCCAAGGGGGAGAGAGGGAAAGAAAGAGAGCAGTGAATCACCGTCTAGGAGGGAGGGAGCAGCCGCCGCGCCACGAGCAGCAGCAACTCGGGTACCTGGACTCGGAGCAGACCACCTCGCCCCTTTCAACAAAGGCAGCCGGAGCGCCCAGAGCACATTTGCAACTCAAAGTAAGTGAAAAGGACTGCTCGATTCTCCGAGGTGTCTCCAATCGAGTTTCCCTTCACCTTCTGCCACTTTTCTGGGTGCCAGCAGATGATGGTGGCGGGAGTGAGAGAGAGGCTGCCTTGGTGTCTTTGCTGGTGGGGCTGTTTTCAAGGCAGATTTGCTCCAGAGGTAAACTGAGGCATATTTGGGGGGAGACAGGTGAGGATAGTCTGCGTGCCCTGAGATGAGCAGAACGAAAGTTGCTTTTGTGATGTTACGCATGCATTTGGATAGTGTTTCTGCTGCCAGCTGGAGAACATGCAGGGGCTTTGCTCTCTGTGAAACCTCTTTAGTAGGTGTGTCTGTGGCTGGGTAGAGAAGAGAAAGTAAGGCAGCCTGAGCAAGCAGGGCTCATTTCCTACCCTTTCTCGGCTTCCCCCTTGCCCCAGGGCTTGCCAGATGACGACTCTTAGCTGGCATTTCTAGGTATGACGTGGGGGCTTGTTTCTCCCAGTACCAGCTGACATTGAGCATCTCTCATGGAGCATCTAGCACTGCTTGTGCTGCCTATTCTAGAAATGATCAAATCCAAAGTTTAAAAGGCACACTAACACGCCATCTCTCATTTGAATGCTGACTTTAATAACTGCCCTGTACACAGACACTTGAACTTTTTATTTTGCCCCCGTAAAGCTAGTGTATATTTATTACTAATTTGCCAGATACTTAGTTTCTCAGTTGATGTTTCTAAGTTAACCAAATATTTTTAAATGGAGGAATGTATTCAACTCCCTTCCCTATTTGATACACAGAACATACAACTTCCTCTCTCTTTACCACACACACCCCCCTTTCTCCTTAACACAACACACACGCACACTCACACACAAACGCAAGAACACACACCGAGTTTATGTGCACTCTGTTGTTAGCCCACTCTTCTCTCTGTTAACAGCTGCTTTGTAAGTTTGGGGATACGTTGAAAAAATAGGATTGGCGTGTGGGGGGAGGGGTGGTGATGAGAGGGGAGAATGGAAAAAGTGGGGGACAAAGTTCCAGTCTTTTAGCATCTTTCATCTTAGAAGGCATTTTGCTTTACCAGGTTGAGAAAGGTGGTGTGTGTGTGTGTCTGTGTGTTGGTGTGTGTTGGAGGGAAGGGCCTGGGAGGAGATTCAGGAACTAGCAAGAAGAGCTTTTGAACTAATAACAGAATGAAGCAATTTCATGATCTTAGGCAAATGTGGAACTGATGAAACAGTGGAGCCCATTTTAGCCCCTTGATCATCTGGGGATGAATTAATATGTAGAAATGTTACAAGGTAATGGGAGTGAAACAAAAGCATAGGAACTGAATCTTGTATTTTCCATCTTTATTATGCTCCTTTTTAAGTAAATTATATACTTTAAAGACCAAATGTTAAAAAAAGCATTTATAGTCCAGTTACATTCAAAGAAAATCAGAGTGGATAGTATCGTTTTGCTCCCCTTTGGGACATGAATTATTTCAGAGTGGCGATATTTGTACTTTCTCATTTAAACCAGAGGATGAGATTTTTTATTATTTTATTTTTTGAAAAAAGCCCCAATGCCATTATTCTGTGCTTTAAGAAACTTTTATGCTTGGAGTTGTCTAATTGTCCTTTAAATCTTGAGAAGGTCATCTTTCTTCTCCTACTGTCCCCCATTAGGACATTTTTCTCCTCATCTAGTGAAAGGCCTCTGCAAGGAATGTCTACCTGACGCCTTGCAAAACCACAGGAGGTGCTGTATTCCAGCTGTTTCCTTGCGGATACAATTGCATTATCTTTTCAAAGCTAGAGCTGCAAGAGAAATGAAACTACTGTTAATATATAACCTTTTATTACCTGACTTTTAAGTGAGGTATTATACCGAATGAGAATAATATATATTTAAAGCAGGTATAGTATCATACAGGTTATATATGTTATGTAATCTTACATAATAATACGTAATTCTGAGGTTTCCATGATATTTGGAATAATTTGTTCAAAGTTTCCAACTACCTTTTTTTGGCCTTTACTTTTAGCAATATGTGGCAGAGCCCACATTTTTTTTTTTTTTTAGTGGGCATTTTTTTTTACTCCAATAAAGCCAATGGCCTGGTTTAAATTTTCACAAAACCTAATCATTAAAAATAACCTGAGAGGGGCCAGCCCGGTGGCACAGCAGTTAAATTGGCACGTTCTGCTTCTCGGCGGCCCAGGGTTCGCCAGTTCGGATCCCAGGTGTGGACAAGGCGCCGGTTGGCAAGCCATGCTGGGGTAGGCATCCCATGTAGAAAGTAAAGGAAGATGGGCACGGATGTTAGCTCAGGGCCAGTCTTCCTCAGCAAACAGAGGAGGATTGGCAGTAGTTAGCTCAAGGCTAATCTTCCTCAAAAAAATTTAAAAAAATTAAAAAAAAAATAACCTGAGAGAAATAAGGTCCCCAAATAGTTTAATCACTTTTATCAATAAAATCAATCTTAGAAATTAAATATTTTAAGTGTTTTGTTTTCCCTTTGAAGTTACTCTTGCTTTCTCATTTAAATACAGTCTCACGTGAATTCTGATCGTATTCCTATTTGCCATGTGGTGTTTTTATTGCTATTCAAAATTTTCTCAAGAGAGTGAGTTTAGTTGGCTTGTTCAAAATGGTGTAGTAAGTTAACGATAGATGGAGGGCCAGAAGTCAGAATTCAGAATACAAATTCGAGTTCTCCTAAGACTTAGGCTTTTTAATATGGTGGCACAGTGATGAGGCGAGTTGTCCTTGACTTCCTTCCTAAAGGTAATGTCCAAATTGAGACCACCCAGGATGATCAGGGAACAAACGTGTTCTACCTACACCTGGGTGCACCTCAGCCTCAGCCCAGATGCAGGTGTGGTTTCCTCTAGAGCATCTGGCTGAGGCTGAGGGAGTGCTCTCCCACTGCCCTTGTTCCGTTGCTTGGATGCTCAGTGGGGCTTCTCTACAAGGGAATGTTGTCTCCTCTGGCTGCTGTTCTAATGGATAATCAGAAGAATTTTTGTCTCCACGTGGCACAAGGCCGTGTCATTGCCCTGGGGTAAAATAACATTCAGATATGGACCTTGTTTTTATGAGCTGAGTCTGCTTTTTTTCATCCAGAGTCAATTGGCTCGAGTGAAATTTGGGTCATGGCCTCACTTTGGAAAGTTGTTCTCCATTCTTGCTGTTTGTGGCCAATTCAAGTTTCCATTCACTGGGCCATTTTTCCATGCACTTCATGCCAGTCATTTATATGGCATAGTTTTCATGGTGTCATACATATAATCTTTCTAGATTGTCCAATATAAGAAGCCTTTTGTTCCTCCCTATTTTAGTGTTTGGTAAACAAGAAGTTAAAATTTCTGTGGTTTAAAAGGGTAGCTATAATGTAACATTATCAGAGGGTATTATCATTATGGTAATATTTGTATTCAATTATGTAGATCACATTCACCACAAATCCTTATTTCTTTAGGGTAGGCAAGGAACACAGTGGATATTTCATACCTGAGGTATTTTGAGAAATAAAATTTAATTTCTTCTACTGGGCTTTATTTTGGAGACATTTCTTCACAGTAGGTTTAGATAAAATTTTATTTTAAATTAAAAAAGATAATCATAGTGAGTCTCCTAAAAGCAGAATTCTACATTCTTAAACATAATACTCATAAAAAAAGAAATCTCTTGCTGTATATTAATCTTGAAAGAAGTGAGTCATAGTAACTGATACTTAGGCTCTTGATTCTAGGAATTGTGCTTAGTAAAACCCAAAGCATCATTTAAAAACACAAATAGCATGCTGTATTTCTAACCTTTTGTTTCTACTTCCAAATTTTACACTCACTTGTTCCCCCTTCTCTGGCTCTCATTTCTTCCTTTTATTGATCTGGTTGCCATCATTTCTCATCCAAGAAGTCCCAGGATGTCTTGCCCAATTTCATCCCCACATCTATGACATCATATATCCATTTATGTACATGTGTATCAGGAATGGTTGCCCATTTCTTGGAATCCATGGAAGGTTTGACCTTGCTACCCAGAATTTTGACATTTTTCTGACCTGGTTAACCCAAATTTGTTTTCAGGGCCAATGTACTCTCTATCGACTCCACTAGATTTTTTTCCTTTTTGACTCAGTCTGTGGTGAGGATCAGCTTACCCTTTCATCACTACAATAAACGTTGGCTTCATTCTCCTCTCAGATTCTCAACTTCGATGAAAGGATGGAGCCAGGATTATTTATCTCCATCATGCCTTCCTAGGTACCACCTCAACAATACAATGTTTCTTGCTACTATGGCAAGTCAATTTAACAGTAATAAACAGTATTTGTTATATATGTGCAGGATGCATAATTCTTTGCTGGACAATGTAGTATATTTAAATACAACACAGAAGGTTCTTTTCTCTAGGGCTCACGATTTTACAATTCCAAACACTTTGTGAATGGCAAATGGTGCTAACCTGTGAAATCTTTTATTAGAAATTCAATTAAAAGAGATCTCAAACAATGAAAAATCCATTATACCCTCACCCATCTCTGGAAGAAACACTTAAAAAGTCACAGTTCATTTCATCAAATCAATGGCTTTTTGCGTTTCTTCCTTTTTTTTTTTTTAACCATGCAGCAGCTTTGCCTGCTAACATCACCTTCTTATCTTTTACTGTAACCTCCTTGACATATTATTATCTTAGTTTTTTTCCAACTTCTTTGGCCACTCCTCTCATCTGTTTTTTTTTGATTTTTCCTTTTTCACCGTCACCTTCAAAATGTGGACATTCCTTTCCAAATATTTCAATTCTCTCTCTTCTCCTCTCTCTTCATCATCCTCTCTCCAAATGCTTTCATATTGATCATGACTCCTCTTTGTGTTTCTACTCCAATTTTCATTGAGAAAACTCTCAAATTTCTCCATTCTCTACTGAGCTTTAGTCTCACATTTTAAAGTGGTTTTTGAATGAATAGGGATGGGAATGATTTGAGTGTAATCCTGTTGGGGAAGTGGATTGAAGTAAAGGATTTCTTATTATTTTATTCTTGTCCCTAACACACGTCTACAGATATTGACTGCCCTATTACATGTCAGGGAGTGTGATGGGGATACGAAAAAATAACTATGCCTTCAAGCAGCTTATGGTCTACTCAATGTATATGTTAATAATAAGATTAAAACACAAGTTACTACAACACAAGTTAGAGTAAGATATGTGCATACAAGGTTTTTTGTCCTAAGCAGTTCCAGCGACAAAGGGATAAAAAACATTTTTATGAGAAAAAGGAAAGTGTAACTCACAAAAGGCTAAATGGAGAAGGTAATAATATTTATTTCAAAAGCATCTTTGTCCTTTTGTTGGTTTAATGCTTTCTTTCTGGAAGAGAAATTGGACTCTCAATTCCTTTGTGTTTTCATTTCGCATTTGCCACATAATAGACCAGAAAAAAAAATATTGAAAGTGACATCTTAAGAAATCAGTCTTAATTATTTAGAATAAATATAATTTTGAAGGCATGAGAGTTCACCCTAGGTGTTCTTTTCAGAAAAAAATTTATACCAGATATGAGATGACTGTCCTTCAGTGGAAATACAGACATAAGGAAAAGAAAGCAAATCCTCCAACTTCAGCTGTGGCATTTGGATGAAACTGTCAATGAATAGGGGATTGAAGGCCCCCAGGGAGCGTTTCCCCAGGTGAATCCTCCCTCCAAATGGAGCTCTGATTGTCCCCTCCTCTTTTCTTCTCGGCCTCTCCATCACCCCTTCCAGTGACTTCAACTCCTGCTTTCCCAGCAGTGTTGACACTGGAAGAGCACATCTTTTACCTGTCATAATTATTCACCTTTACCACCAGCTCCACCCCACCCACATCATGCACCCTTGAAGGCAGAGACTTTTTCTCATTCACCTCAAGAACGCTAGAATATCTAGCATAGGCCCATTGAAAATGCCCAGTAAGTGTTTGGCAAATGAGTGAAAACTAAATAAATGACTCTGAATACCATTTTCTCTGCCCTTAATGTTCCAATGACCTTGACTGTCCTCTATACCTAATCTCCCTAAACATCACTTGGTACCAATTTCCTATTTAAATCTGAGCACCCCCATTCTCAGCCTTGAACCTCTAGAAGAAGCCTCTCTGTCTCTCTTTTCTTCACTCCTTCATTCCAAAGGTCATATATGCCTGCCAGGTCTCTGGAGTGTCTTCCTACGCATACTCCACCTCATTCAGTTTAAGGCCCCAAACCTTCTATGATTCCTGACTCATGGCTACCTCCATAATGGAGAGAAAAATCCTACCTCTTCTTTAACAAGCCCTATAATTCAAAGCTACAAGACTGATCACTTGAAGCATTATTTTCATCATAACTCCAATGTAGCTGTAAAACATTTGCTTTTCAGAACTTTTCACACTTATTTTCTCATCATATTTTGCAGCAATTCTACTTAGGTAGGTTGAGCAGGGTTTTTTTTTTTTTTTGATTGATGTGGACACTTAAGCTTAGAGAGGTTAAGGTGACCCCATTAAATGCCATACTAGTTTTAAAACAAAGGTCTTAAAATTGCCAGTTTGGCAATTTTTTTCTCTATAATATAATGCCATCTTTTTCTTTGGCTAATTAATTTTGTCTCCCAGTTGCCTCTCATATCTAACCTAAACTCCAATGTATGTACAAAAGAGGCCAGATAACCTCTGGTAGTGGTTCCCTGTCTTCAATGATTATCAGAGTAACTAGAGTCATGTCTTAGCATCCAGATGGGCCTGGGGCCCATCCCCAGAGATTCTGATTTGACGGGTGGAATCAAGGAACCTGGACACGTGATAGGTCATCTGGATGCAGGTGATGCATTAGAAACATTAGCCCCAACTCTCAAGTATTTGAGCTCCAAGGCCAAAGAAATCAAGGTGTAAGCTACAGCTACATTTCTTACTAGCTGTTTGACCATCAACAAATATTGTGGTCTCTCTTACTTCAAATTCCTTGTCCCTAAAATGAAGGCACTAATACTTACCTCCTAGGACTGACATGAGTGTTAATGTAGAAAATGAATGTGAAGGACTGAACCAAGAGTCTGACTGCTAGGAGTGTGTGATGAGGATGATGAAAATGCTGATTGCACCCCATAAAAGTCCCCCTTTGATCTGCCTGCTCTACGGCTTTTATTTCTCATGCCCAGTTGAGTTTTCTAACAAACATACAAACATAAACCTAAGGGAGACTCTCTGCTTCTTGAAATGCTTCTCCTCTCCACACTGTCAGATCATTCTCTCTAAATAAAGATCCAAAACTCCTTTCTTCTGAAAAGAAATATGTAGAACATGTGATTATGCTCAAGACCTGGGGTGTTTGACATGTAGGGTCCCCAAATCAGATTGTTGACCTTGGCCTGTCCCATAGTGTCTAGGAGAGCATTGTGCATACAGAACACTCCCAATCTAAGGTGCACCCACCTTATCGCTGACATTAGTGATGCCCATAACCATGTTCTCCCTGACTCCTGCTGCCATCATGGAGGCATCAGCTCAGAGGAAGGAGTCAAGGTTTGGATTCAAGAACCCACATTTATCTCATCACAGTTCTGTCTGTTGTTTGGTACGGGATGCTGAGGATGTCATTGAATCTCCTGGAATCTCAGACTTTTCAGTATGAGATGATGACAATGATGATGATACTATCTGCTTTACTTACACAGGTTGGTGGTAAAGGTAAACTGTGACAATGCAATGTTTATAAACTGCAGACTGTCTTACTACACGTGAACTATTATTAATAAAATCAGTGGGGCCAGTTCTGTCTTTCTCTTTCCCCAATTCTGCTGCTTGTCATTGTCATTTTCTCAGGACACCTAGAGATTGCCTCAGATCCCAGAAGGTAAGTTTGACCTGATGAAGTGAGTAGGAGGAAAGATGTGTGACGGGTGTGAAGAAAAAGAAATCTGAGTCATAGTGAAAAAACAGTGAGTAGACAATTCTAAAAAAGGCTAAATTAAAATGGTTATGAATTCTTTTACTAAATTTTATGTTATAGTTCTTCCCAAGAGTTGTCAAGGATACATACCAAAGTTTTCAATGAGTTATTCTCACTAAATTTAGGTTTTTACGATTGACTAGCAACACTTTGTTTACACTATAGCTGTGCATCTCATACTCTAATGTGCATATGGGTCACCTGGAGGTCTTGCTGAAATGCAGATTCTGATTCAGTAGGTCTCCGTGGACTCTCAGAGTCTGCATTTCCAACAAGCTCCCGGTGATAGCTATGCTGCTGGCCTGGGGATCTCACTTTGAGTAGCCAGCCACTAGTGTTTAGTTCAACAAACTTGAGAGAATGGAAGAAGGATCAGAGCTCTCCAGTCATGACATCCATAGCTTAACAAAAACAATGAGAGTCATTGGCACTAACACTTCTTGCTACATGCAAAAGCTTCATGTCCAAATAATATTTACAATGTTTGATTATTTATAAAGGAAATTTACAGTCACCATATGAATTGCTATTGACTCGACCAAAGCCTCTTAAGAGTAAAAGGCCCCTTGCCAGGTGTGTATGCGGGTCTCTTTACCAGTGCTTCTAGACCTTTCCCTGGAGAGAATGTAAGTGATCCAAATGCAGCCTTCTTAATTTGCCTTAAAATCTATTGAGAAGTGTTCAGGAAACTTCATTCTTAATATGGAAAGGATATAATGTAATATGTTTTCTTGGTGCTGGAGTATTCTCTTCTTTAGGCGTCGAACATCTATTACTCCCTTCAGTTGTCCCCTTCCAAACTAGAATGGAAGTAGAGCAGGTCTCACCCATCTGTGTGACTTCCTGGGAGACATTGGGTTGCCTAGAGAAAGAGCAGGGGTTTTTTGCCTCTGAGTCTAGAATTAATTGATACGGAACACATCTTGGTAACACTCTTAGGAAATGGAGAAAATTTTCATTCGGGCCAAAACAAATGGAGACCATACAAAACTTTAAAACAATGTTTTCATAATGGCCTTCCATATTTGCTGATAATATGACCTTTTCTAAAACCTAGCCATGGAAT
The DNA here is from genome assembly GCF_041296235.1 of Equus asinus. NCBI lineage: Eukaryota > Metazoa > Chordata > Mammalia > Perissodactyla > Equidae > Equus > Equus asinus. The sequence continues at coordinate 190,948,653 of NC_091790.1, read as the reverse complement.
TATTGCTCCCGGTAGCAGAGAATCATTTCTGAGGTTTTAACGTATAGTGGCCTTCATTTCTGAGCATAAGAACATCAGAGGGGTTCCACTGGGCATCCGCCAGCTGGCCAGATGGAGTGTCCATATGAAGTCAGAAGTTGGATCTTTGGCTTTAAAAAAAACAAAACAAAAACCCTGCAGCTTTGGAGAATCTTTTGCAAGGGTCAGTTTATTTCTCCGAAAAATAATTTCTATAAAAAAAATGTTGCCTTGTGTGTGCAATATTTTTCTTTAAATATGGTATAAGGGGTGTGAATGAGGAAGCCTGAAGCTGCTATTGGAAAGAAAGCTGGTAGTTTATTGATTATTTTAACATGTGTAGGTACTTAAATCTTGAAACAATAAAATAGCCCCTTTCTTTCTATCCTGTTTTCTGGTATACAATATACATTTCACTATTAAATTTCCTGTCTCTGACGGTATGCTCTCAAATACAGCTCAATGCATGTCAAATTTGTGAGAAGGTTGATTAATTTTAACCATGTGAAAAATGATGAAAAGGATTTTTTTCCCTTATGTTTGTTATTAGGAAAACACAAATATATGCCTGAAGAAACACATCATTTTTTTCTCATTCTAGGAAAAATATGTGTTCATGGTACAAGAAATTCAAACTTTAAAAAATTACAAAGAGGGAAAAACCTCACTTATAAGCATCCTCAAAATAGATACCACTATTAGCACTCTGCTATACTTTTACAGTTTTTCTGATGTAACTTTTTAAAGTAGTTGTATGAATCACTTTCTGTCCTGCTTTTTAAATCAACATTACAACCGACGCACACTACATTTTTAATAGCTGTACATACGTTAACATGTGCATTTGTTTCTACTAAATGGGCCAATTAAGATGGAAATTCAACTTATTTGGTTTGATATGGGTAAATTTAAATCATAAAAAAGCTTAATAAATTAGCGTTACGGACTCTCATAAAAAAGTTGGAAATAGAAAAATACAAACAAACGGACATAATCCCATGAAACAAACAAAAAGTTCTTTGTCCCAGCAAAAGATGTGCTGTTTAGATGGGAACAAATAATCCTGTGGAACTTAGTGTGTGCCAACTAAAGGTCAAGCTGAGTAAACATCATCTTCCATTCTTACCCTTGCGGACCCTTCCAGATACATATCCAGGGGTAAAGTCTCCCCAGGGAAGCCACAGCTGCCTGATCCTGCCCAGATCCAACCTGGCCCCTTTAGCAGGTCCCAGGGGCCCGGGGGACCTCTGTGTGTTCTGGGATGACGGGAGTGGGCCTAATGCACTGCAGGTGGGGAAAGTGCAAGAGGAGCAAACCTCTTTGATGCATGTCGCTCCAGGGCTTGGCACCCTTTGGGGAGTTATTTATTTGCTTTGTTATTATTTGGAATGACGAGTGTACAAATTGGCTCTAGTTTAAAGTGAGTCAGATCAAATTTGGGGTTGAGAACCACATTTCTGTTTGTAGAGGATGGGGGAAAGTTAATGCTTTTGTGGTCTACGCCAGGGTTGAGATTCCCACAACTTGAGCCTGAAATGAGGTTTAGCCTTTTTAAATAGCTGTTTTAGTCTGATGGTTAGGGATCACAGGGTTTGCTCTCTGATACGTGATACCTGGGCATTTGAAGCTGTGCTTCAAGGCTGTCATAGATGAATTTGGGTTGGAGAAATAGATCAAAAGCAATTCAGCAAGAATAAGTGGGTAGAGGTGGATTTTTACCAATTCCTAACCAGATCCACATTTCCTAAAAGCAAGAAAACTTTGTGGGTTTCTAATGTCTCATCCAGTGATGTTCTCTCACAAGAGATTAAAAGGAGAGCAGTTAACTTCAAAGGTAGCAGAACTGAGAAGACAAAAGCAATAGAAGTGGACGTGAACTGAAACCTTAGGGAAACCTTCCAAAAATCTGATAGAAGCCCTACATTTGCGGAGAGAAACTTCAGACGTCACAGAAAATTCTATTAGATAGCATTGACTGCAGATGAACTGCTGGGTGACTATCTTTGGTCCCTTGGGCCCATCTGGCTCTGGTGGGGCTGGTTAGGAGATTTCTCTGGGGTAGATTTGTCTTGTTTGCTTTCCAGATCTCCCAGGCTCTAGATGCATCTTGGTGTAATTATTCCATGAAGTCGGTTTGGCTCTGTGGGGCAACCCTGTCCTCTTCTTGATCTTCTCAGAGGAAGCTTTTGAAGACAAAGCAATATCAGTTGTTCCAATGAATAGTTCCTGCCTCAGATAGGACCTGAGTAATCTTGGATGCAGGGCTACCAGTTCTGTCACTGGTGCCAACTCTTCCGTAAAGCTGTCCACACTCTATTGTTTCCAATCATGTCTTCTCTACCATGGGGGTGGATTATGACAGGGAATTAAAGAGGAGACTGAGAGTCTCCCTTCCATGGGCTGCGACACAACAGGATCCCTCCAGGCCCGTGGCTTAGCTGAACACAGGCCAGTTAGCTTCCTGGGTTAGTTTTCTACCATAACTTCCATTTACCAGTTGCGTAACGTTAAGTATATTGTTTAAATGAGAAAAAGTTCAGGCTTGGGCATTTCTATTAAAAATTCTAGTTTTACTTTGAAGAACAAATATTCCCATGTCTTCTTCCCATCTCAGATTGACTCCTTCCTTATCTGATTTCCAAGTCCATACTAAGGTGTAAGCAGGTTTTTCATTACCCTTTAGAACTTCAGCAACAGTTGAAAACAGGCATAGAACAGGGGCAGGTGTATACTCTTCTTAGGGTTACTTTAATGTTTCTTTGGTGAGGAAGATTAGCCTAAGTATTAGAGGCTGTTTTCCTCAAAAGGGAATGAACCTCATTGCTCATCCTATGTGTTATGGGATTCCTTATCTCTATTCTTGGTGGAATTTAAGAATGTCTTGGTCCCTTAAGAATGTTCAAATATTTGTACTTATTATGACTCATAGTGCTGCAGTGAGAGTGGAGTGTTCTTTAGATCTGCAGAGTGGCTGGAAACCTCTGAATTGGAAGAGGTGAGATTTGTGGAAGTGAAGTACAGACCAATTAGTAAGGCTTTAAGGAGCAAGTAACAAAATTCTTCCAGAGGGTGGAAATGGAGAAACTGTGGGACTGTGGCTTATCAGTTAAATTTGACTTTTACTGAGTGAGGATGAGGAAACACCCAATGAGGAGCACCACGTGCAAGTGAGGGACATTTAAAGTACATACTAGAAAGGATAAGACATGGAAATATTGACTGGTGTTTCTTGAAGCAAATTTGCAGATCTTAGAATATATTCCTCAAGACAGCATCTAACTGATATTATTTCCATTTGTAGGTTCATTTCAGTATGAAGATGCTTCAATTGTTAAATCATCTTAAATTATTTGTTCTTTGAAATAAAAGAAGTTGCTATATTAATTCTGAGTTTCAGTGGTCCTGTCACTGTTCCTACTATATTGCTAGATGATCATTTCTGGTTCTTCTTTTACTTTACCACTGCCCAAATAGCAACCAGCACATAATAGGTGCTCAGTTTGTATTAACTGGCTGCCCTAGCCAAAAATTGTGACATGAGCACTTGTTTACTTTGGTATCCCAGCTTTTCTTTTCTGCTCCATCCTTCATACTCAGGGATATTTCCTTTATCAATGTTCAGGCACCCAGAGTCCCGCCTCCTGCTATTGTATGAAGACATCTTATATCTCGGCTTCTTGCAGGCCATTGGCATCCTTAACTTCCCTTGATGTGCTCTGGGGTCACACAGCAGTAAGTCAAAGTTCAGGACCTGCCAGCACCACTGAGATGCTGTTCATAGGAACTTTCAGAGCCAGCCTTTGTTCTTTATGGTTGGCTACTTCTAGAAGCTGAAGACTTTGCTTTCTTTTCTTATTATTTTTCTCCTTTCTCCTTTCTGGCACAATTCACACACTTTAATAATAATATTTAATATTTGTTGAGAGCTCCTATATTTAGGGCTCAGTACTAGAACTTTACATTCAGTACTGGCTTATCCCAACAACCCCATGGGATAAACACTATTTTCCTTCTTAGTTGAAAAATGAGGAAACTGAGTCTCAGAATGGTTAAGTAACTTGTCCAGGATCACAAACTAGTGAGAGGTAGAATTGAGTTTGTAGTCCAAATATTTCTAACCACAGAGCTCTTAAGCATCATGCTTTTCTACCTCCATCCCATGTTCTATGACAAGGGCCCAGGGAGTATATGAAGATATTTGGGTTCAATATTTCCTTCTTCCCCCTAGCCAGTGTCCAGGAATATAAACTCTCATACTATGCAATTTATTTCTACCTCACTATGATCAGGAGAATACCCTCTCTTGGACAAAGAATCCTGTCATAGACTAGACCTCTTTGATTGCATGTTATTGTATATTGTTTCATTCTCCATTGTTTTCTCAAGCACCAATTTGCCTGGCCTGGTGATTCAACTGGCTTTTGCTGAAGAAGGGAATAGGGAGAGTTAGGCAGAAGGGTGTCTAGGAGATGCTCTATCTATTCCTCCAGGCTGCTATCACCTGACTAAATTGTTTGTTAGATTGCTGTGTTCCAGCCCTGGGGGAGGCCACAATGGCGTGTTTGTTTGTGTATGAGAGTCTCCAGCTTTGATTAGCAGCTAGCTCCAGTGCAGCTGAGCTTACAATAGGGACCGAAGGATGGGAAACAAATCCTGCTACAGTTTCCCATTGGAAAGCATTCACTGTCGAGCTTGGACACCCAACAGTGGGGCACAGATGGACGGAGGCTGGGAAAGGTTAGGTGATGGATTCTCCATGCCCCACAGCTTGGTGTGTGTGATGAAGTCAAGTGCTAAGCCTCTATCCCTCTACACGTCTTTTAGCGATTAAGATTTGAGACTGGTATTGATGTGGTTTGATGGGGACAAAGCCTGGAAGGCTGAAAAGCATGAAGGAGCCACACAATTATGAGGGCAAAAACAGTGAAAAAGATGTAACTATCTTAAAGGGCTAGTCACACAGTAAAAAAAAAAAAAAAGTCATTACTTTGGTTACATGGAAGTGGTGAAAATAACCATGACTATAATTCTACCAATGAAAGAGGGAAGTAGAAAATTTTTATTTCGTAAGATAGGAAAAGTTAATGATTTCATAACATAGACAAACTCTAGTGGAATTTTATTTCTTCTCATTAAATTAAATCCTATATCTGTTGTAAGCACCCTCATCCCTGGTAGCTGAATAATAAGGTATCTGCCTGAAATAATGAGCCCTCATACATCCTTAGAGGAGTGTTTAATTTATTGAGAATTGTTAATCAATAGTATATTTGTCTGAAACACTGTGCACGTTACAAAAAGACATAATCTATTATCTTAGCCTGTAGGTACCTTAGTTGGGTCTTCACAGGCAGGACAAAGCTGACTTATGGTTAGAACACCATACAATGTAGCATATGAATAAATGGTAGGCAAGTGGTTCAATCAAGTTATCTAGAGGAAGAAGGCAGTCTAGTTTAAGTGGAAAAGCGAGGCTATATGAGGGGGGTAGGATTTTCAAAGACAGAGCAGTAATGTATATGGCAGAAAGGCAGGGGGAAAGCATTGCAGGTGCAGGATGGAGAAAGAGGAACACCAAAGAGATGAAAACGAGCAAGATATTGGGGGACACAGAACAGATGGACCTGATTTGTGCAGAGAGTGGGTGGCCGGAGAGTGAAAGTTAAGAAAAGTGTTGGGTAATAGTAGCAAGGTCCTTGAAGTGCAAGCCAACCTACTTGAATTCTGTCATGTCAGTGAGCAAAGAATCATGGAGAGTTCCTCACAAGCAGGGAAAGAAAGAAAATTTTGTAGAGTATTATTATTTGTAGAGTATTATTATTTGTAGAAAGATTATTCTTAGAGAAGTAACAGATTGGAGATGGAGAGAATCAGTTAGATTTTAGAAAGTAATCCTCAGTGTACCACCCTTCCCCCACAAACACTTGATCTTTTCAAATTCTGGAAATCCTGTTCACGCTTCAGCGCTTTGCTTAAACACCATCTCCTCCATGAAAATCGTCTTTATTCCCCTAGTTAAAATGAATACTTACTCCCTTTTCTATTCCACAACTTCCTATGATTTTTCTTTTATAATTTTTTATTCATTCATTCATTCAAAAATATGCCACGCACGCAATGTGCTGGGCTCTGTGTTAAGTACTAGGGATACAGAGATGAATACAACACTGTCTTCAAATCTCACAGTCTAGTTGGGGGGCGGGCACATAAACATCTAATCAGTGCAATGTCAGTGCAATGATTTAGATAAGCACTTTAGAAAGCCTGTAGGAGAGACACCTAATTCAACTGGGAATGGATTCGGGGCAGCTTCCAGGAGAAAGTGTCTCCTGACTATGTTTAGAGACTGACGAGACAAGGGAGAAAGTGGGACTTCTAGGCAGAGGCAATAGTATGAATCCTTACTTCATTCTTGTCATATAACAGTTACTTTAAATGACTATCTTTTCCCTACTTAACCATGGAACTCTTAGCCCAATCCTTTGCACGATAATGAATGAAATAAAGAAAGAAAGAAAAAGAGAGCATGAATTTCTGGTGCCTTGGTGTAAGTTCGTAGTTAGGAAGAATCCTTTCTAGAGACACTACGAAAGAAAATAAAAAGCTATCTGAAATCTAGACCTTAGGATGGAAAGTGGGTACACGAAGGGTGAGTGAACAACGAGATGTTAAAGCTGATGAATTTGGGAGAATGCTGGTGCCATAGATAAAAAGAAGAAATTTAGAGATAGAGCTTATTTGGGGGAAGTGTTCTGGGCCTGAAGGAATTGTGGAAAGACAGGATTCTCCTCACAACGGAGTGTGAGCGGAACACAAGCTTCTCGGATCTCCTGAACTTTGTGGGCACCCTCAATGTCTGGGGAGGCTGTTTGATGAGAATTTGCCTCAGGCATGTGTCACTTGGTCAGTGGTAAGCAGGCTGCCATCTAAACTCAAATTCCCTGGCTCATTACTGTACTTTCCTCCCCAGGAGGTCTCGCAACATACTTTTGCTAGAATGAGGTAAGACCACGTTAACACTTATTTTCTGGAGAATACATTTTATTACTTTGCTCCTTATTTTAAGGTTTCCTTGGATGCATCGGCTTTGAAGAAAACTCTATAACCAGGCCTAGATATTTCATATGTACACAGAACCATTTGAAGCCACTTCTTACAAAAGAGATCAGTCTGCCTACAAGAGCCTTCTGTAATTTGAGTAACTGTGTTTTCGATGCCCACTGATTCACTATGCTGAGGTGCCCACTCTTTCCTTGAAACTGCTCATTTTCCTTTGCTCAGATGAATGAGCTTCTGCCAGGCATGTATAGAGTCATTACTTCTGCAGCCAGTGGAAAAAGTCGTTACTCATGAAACTCAACACCAGAGTGACGGTGAAAGCCAGATTGTTATGGTTCCACTAATATTGATTAAAATATGTGGAGAAAAACAATGTGCCGGACCCACAAAGGGAGAAAGTTTCTTATGTTCTCTGTTCCTGTCCCCGAGGATGTTTTGTAATGCACTTAACTCCCCAGAGTCAGCACCTCCTTCACCACACACCCTGCTGGGGAAGGAAGACTCTCCCTTTCTTTTACGTATTTTCTTTATCCAACTCCGCGAATCCTTCATAGTGAGGGCAGAGTCGAGGCACATGGATCTTTTAAATTTTTCTTCCTTAAAAATCTTTTTTTCGGTTTTGTTAAAAGAAAAGAGAGCTCAGAAAGTCAAAATTGTGGCATTTCCAATCCCCAGTTCAGTTGTGAGTAGAAGAGGCAGGAAATGTCCTGGTCACAGAGATTAGACAAGATATTTTCTAAGCAAGCCATTTAGCCCAGGATGTGTTATATTAATATTGTTCCAGATTAGAGTTTAGTCTCCAAGTCCTCATCCGGGTAATTTGGGGCCTTTGAGTATGAAATCTTGTGATTTCATGGAGTTTTTGCCTCTTCTGTTTCCTTTGATCAATCAGTAAGCTTCTGCTAGGATGAGCCTATTATCATACGATTGTCTCTTTTATCTGCAGATAACCCACCTGATATTTAAAAAACCATACTCTGTTTAGGCTTTTCGATAATGAAGCTAACAACTAACATCCGTGTAATATTTTACTATTCACAAGTGGCTTTCATATATCTTCTCTCATTTTATCCTCAGAACAATTGTATGAGATCAGTTTCAATATTTTTACCTCTTATACAGATGAGGAAAAGGAGGCTCCAAGATTGGAGGAGGCTTGTCCAGGCTTTCTCCAAGAAGGAAGGATGATAGTTGCCTCATCTACCTCCTAGAATATTTTTGGGAGTTTTCATAGTCTGTGGTTATGTTTTATGAAAAAATTCAAAGAAAAGTCAGTATTCTATTCTTTCAGATGTATAACAGCTTCTGTGGCTTAAGACGTTTAGCCTTCGCGAATCTAGAGCACTGTCGCTTTAAAGAACGGTCCACCTGTGTTAGAATCTCATGGGCTTGCGATCTAAAAGTGCCCCGTGCTCCACCTGAGAAATCAGAACCTTTAGAGGGGCGTTTAGGAATGTTAGTTTTTAACTAGGCCACACGACTACTTTCACAGAGAGTAAAGTTTGAGAACCTCTTTTCTAGTGTGTGTGTGTGTGTGTGTGTGTGTAAAATATATTCCACGTGTACCTATTGAGAATAGGGCCTATTATGATGCCAGCTGTCTTCCAGAAGTTATTGGAAATAGATTCTAGGTTCTAAACCAGCCTCTAAGACTGGCTAACTTTGTATTTGAATTAAACCACTCGAATTTTGCAGGTTTCCACTTCCTTAATTGTAAAGCAAGGAACCTAAACTAGAAGATCTCTAATATCCCCTTAAGCGCTTTGATTCAGTGTCGATGCTCTTGTCAGATTTTGGTCTCCTGATTCTTTCCTCTCTCCCCATGGAATACCCTTCTGATTGTGTTTAAGTCAGCGGTTCTCAAAATGTGGTTCTTGTTCAGCAGTGTCACCTTCACCTGGAGACTCGTTAGACATGCAGATTCTCAGGTACCGCCCCAAACCTACTAAATCAGAAACTCTGAGGGTGAGCCAGCAATCTTGTTTTAATAAGCCCTCCAGGCAATTCTAATACATGATAAAGTTTGAGAGCCGCCCAGTTTAAGCATTTCCAATCCTGGCTAGTGAATGTAAATATGCAACTTTCCAGTGACAACATTTTGTTTTCCTAGACCTCTGCGATGACTAAAAATCTACTCCTGTCTATTTCTCAGGGGAAGACATTAAGAAAAGTATAATCTCTCTGTTCTTAATATATGACTTCCAAGGGTAAAAATCCAATTTTCCATGTTACTAAAGTAGCTTCTCCCACACATAGAGGTGTTTAGAGGTCATAGGAAAGTTTGGCAGAGAAGTGAAATTTTCAATTAAAGGCAGTTTTTGCTTTGCATGGTTCCAATATCCATGAATTTCGGTTGCCACAGTTCAGTTAATTAACACCAGTCCTGCACCAACATGGTTCAAACTTTAGGATATCAACTGTAAGTAATTGCATAAAGTATAAATTTTACTGCTAGCTACTCAGCCCACAAATCCCTACATAAATAACAGATTTGGTTTATAATCAGTGACCAGTCACATCACCTCTTTCATCATTGTCCGTAATTGGTCACTCTGCATCCGTTATTCACTCTACGCACAGACAGTGAAGGAGGTAGTATTGTTGCCTCCTTGTGTCCCAGTATAAACCCACATGACATTTTTCAAAAATGGATCATTAAAAGAGGAAATTGGCTGATAAAGATGAAAGTGCAGGCTAGAAATGAGAAGTGATTTAACACTAGAAGTGAAATTCAAATGAAATAAATGGAGTTAGAGAAGAAACAACTGAAGTTGGGAGCCTTGACACTGCTGCCACTGTAGGTCTGCAGACAAAGACACTGAGTGAAGACAGACTTGTCACGTAAATGAGGGAAGCAGATAAGACGAAGAGGATGAAGATGTCCCAAAGGAATTGATGCTGGCAAAAAAAACTCACTTTAATGGGATTCTTGAGTATATTTTGCAACATTGAAAGCGTGAAGAATAAAATGTCAGAGACTACTCCAAACCTGGAAAGATACATGACAATTTACCAAGGCATGGAAGAGATGCTCCCCCTGTATTGTAATTTACAAAATGAGAAAAAGAAAGTTGTTCAAAGTACTGTTGATAGATATTTTACCAAGAATTGAAATACTTTAAATCTCAATATTTCTAATGTTGTAAATTATGGTATCTAAATAAATATTAGTTTTGTTATATTTTTTATTTCCCTATATTAGTTACAACTGGTAGTAAGAGCATTTTTAATGATTTGACAAAAATTTTAAAAGGTCAAAAACAATAATTTTTCCCATTGATCATTAAGGTTGCTTACCATGGTTTCAGTTTACATGGTCATTTTATGGCACCACACTACTGTGCAAAGTGAGGATTGCCTGTATATATCTGTCATATATCACTCCTGAAAAATAGCTACATGAGATTATCCGTTTTGTATTTTTAAAATAGAGCATAGATGTCACCACTTGAAAATATCTCTCCATTTGTTCACTCATCAAATATTTCTAAGATGCCCACATACTATCCTTCTAAGTCCTGGAACACAGGGGTGAGAACATGAAAGACACGTGCTTTCACTGATCTTTCATTCTCCATAAATGAGGAACCAAGTAAGTAGACACAATTTCCGTCGGTGGTAAGGGTTCTGAGGAAAAGAAGAGAGGGTCATGAGACAGAGGAGGACTATGCTTGTACGAGCGAAGGAAGGATGGTTTAGGAAGGAGGGTGTCAGGAAAGGCCTGTGGAGTTCCCACCAGACACATTTCTGTCCCTGAGCAGGGATAAAACAATGGTGAAACATCTCATACAATTTCAGTGACTAAGTCCAAACTTATTGGGTAACTTGGAGGGCAATATATTTCTGAAAATCAAAACATACTCTTTTACTTATCCTAGTCATGTATGGCCTGTACTAAGTAAAACAAATTTTAAAAACCTAATATTAAATTTATAAATAGAACCTTAACCTCAAGACTATGATAACTTTTTCTTCTATAACTTCAGCGCTAACTGATATTTTATTTTTACTGATTACATATATTTAAATCTGATCATAAGTTTACATTCCAAAGGCTGTGGCCTTCACTCAACTGAGAAATGAGTATGAAACAGTATTTTGACAAGAAGAGCAAACCATATTCTGATGTTGATTAAAAAAAAGTTAGTCAAGCATTAGTCAATATCTAGCAAAAATAACATTGTTATAGAGAAATTATAAATCCACATATAAAATATCTTTTAGCACCTATCATCTCAGAACTTGGCATCAACGATAAACACTATTAATGACAAGAGAAATAGTGCCACTGTTGCCATATGAATTTTATAGTTAGCACGTGGGCACGAGCAAAGACAGTGGGTTACCTTTTTAGATGGTGAAATATGAAAGTGTAGATGTATATAGATGAATAGGAATGAAATATATGTATCTATATATATGCAGAGAGAGAAGTCTGTATAAGTGTTTGATTAAAACTGTTGTAAAGGTGAACAGAAGTCCAAAGCGTATTTGTTTAAAGGATTTCCTTCTTACAAAACAAACCTCTCTTGGTTTTTATCCAAGCTGTGAGCAGTTATAAAGCCTGCCCTGAATCCAGTGCAGTAAGTGGTATTAACCTTAGAGTTTGGAGGTGAGAGAGAGTGGTGAATGTGGAGTTGCTTCGCTTGTTTAGCTGTGCATGTGTTAAGTAATTCAGCACCGCCTGGAGCATGGAAACAAGATTGGCGATAGCAAGGGAGGCCTACCAGCTGCTGTGCTGTTTCCTTGACTGTCCTTAGCTTGGATGCTCTGAATGGGACACCTGTGGACACAGTATGTTGTTGAATCCTCCTTTTGGAGCCACATCACATACAGTTTACCTCAAAGCTTACTTTGAGTCTGTGAAAAATAAAGCCAGAAATGATAACACAGAGGGTTCTCCCCGTCCCAGCTTGCTCTGCAGCATGGATAACCACCACCTCAAGCTGTCTGAAGAGGAATAACAAGGTCTCCTGTGGGGCAGGTTGACAATGAGCTACGGGACCAGAGCAGCCAGAGTGGTGGTTTGTGAAGGCTACTGCTGTTTGAATGAAACTCAATTGACAGGCGAGAGTCAGAAAATCAAGAGAAAGTGGACAATGCAAACTTGCAAAAACCTCATGGTGTTATAAAAGTTTTCTCTAGTCAATGTCCGGCTTCATATTTCTTTCTCTAGGACTCCTGATCCCTGCCTTAGCTCTCTTTCTCCTATCTAAACACCTTCCAGAGATTTTTTTTCTTTCTTCACCTTTCCCAACCGTAGCTTCGAATTTGAGACAAAGTAAAAGTGCTCATAATGTTTATAATAAATACATAGTTATTAGTGAAAGGACTGGTATTAAACTCTAAGAGCAAGACAGCACTGCAAAATATCCTAGAAGTATGAAATGATGCAGTTTATAATTGCAATACGTGGATAGGAAAGTTAGAATATCTAGTCTCCATTTTTAATTTGACATTATAGTGTTCTTTAAAGATTTTATATCTCACGGGTGGCTGTTACTCTATCAGGTAAGCGAGGAGCGAGTGTGAGCATGGAGGAGGGGTGTGTGTGTGTGAGTGTGAGGGTAAATTGTGGTAAAAGATGAGTAGGAAAAGAAAAAATAAGAAGACTATTTTATTCCCCCATAGTGTGAAATAATAATTGATAATGATAATAAAATTGAGGATGCTCGATGGTTGTCATTTAAATATAAATGCATATATTTAGGTCTTCTAAACGAGCAAGCACATATTGAGGGTACATGTAGTGTGCAAGGGAATTTCAGAGCTAGAAAGAGGGAGGGATTTGTTTTCTGCGTTTTAGAATGTCGTGGGAACACAGACGTGAATTCTTAATTAGTGGAATATGTTTTCAGGGCGCGTATCAAAGAGGGCAGCTGTATCGAGTATGGACTGAAAAAATGGCCCAGACCATCTTAACATTCTCTTTGACCCTTTGATGTCACTTCAACCTCACTTTAAAGGTAGAAAGATATTACGTTACTGAGTCCTAGCAAAGACATGAGAGGCTGGAGACCAGGCAGCATGTCCTGCCTACTTCAGCAAGATCACACAGGCCTTGCGCCCAGCCTCTGGGTCCTGACGTCTTGGCAGCTTGTCCTTCTCCTCATCGGTGCTGAGAGACAGTCTGAGATCTCAGTCAGATTCCGATAAAATGAGAAACAAAACCCTACAGGGGAGAAATCCTGATTTTTCCATTTCAATGACTACAGAGGAAGCTGAAAGGCCAAAAAAGAACAGTGAGCAATGTGAGGAGGATGCTGTCTTGGTGAAATGACAAAGAGATGCTCGCTTTCAGTCCCTCGGAGTGCCTTGATTCAATGTCAAGTTTTAAGAAATACTCCAAAAAGAACTCTCAGGTTGTGAGGATTAAAGTCATGCCCTCTTTGGAGACTTAAGCTTCCTGAGAAGAAATGAAAGGGAGAAAAAGCTAAGCTTTGTAATATCTAACATTTTTTTGAGCCAGGAACTCTGATAAATCGTTTGTGTATATGACTTCAGTTCATCCTCACAATAATTCTCTAAGGTATAGAAAACTTATCAATGCCATTTTACAGATGAGAACATTGAGGCTGAGAGTGGTTGAGTAAACTGCACAAGGTCTTTGGATTAGGAGGTGAGATTTGAAAGCAATTGTGTGTGTAACTCCAGAATTGAAGCCATCGGCAGTTATGCAACATCAGAAGAAATACAGAGCTTCATATTAGTGGGGTGGACTGATGGATGGAGAAATAGGTAGGTCAGTAGGTAGATGGATGTATCAGAAAGATTCTCCTTTAGTAATGTAAAAAGGGAGAGACAAATGACGCAAGTTGCTAAAATGCCAGAGAACAAACAAGGAAACGGGTGCTGGTGAGAGAAAAGTTAATTCTATGTATTGAATCCTATGCTTATTGCTTTCACATGCCTTATTTCATTTGAAGTGTTATTATCCCATTTTACAAAAAAGGAAAATGAGGTCGCAGAAAGGTTAGGGAGATTTCTTAAAGTCATCAGCAAGTAATTAGCAAAGGCCAGATTTAAACTCTGGTTGTCTGACTCCAAAATCCATGCCTTGTTTATAGCATCATAATGTCATGGTGAATGAAAGCAAACCCCCGAAAGGTGAAAGAGGAAGAGCACACAATTCAGAAAAAGCCTGTGGCTCTTCCTTCACTTATTCATTCATAGTACACACATTTATGCATCAGGTCTCTGAAATGGCACACAAAGTTACATGAAACTTAGAGCCTACCATTTGTTGTCCAAAAATTATAATGAGCCTGAAGTATAAATAGTTAATATTTGGGGCTGGCCCCGTGGCCAAGTGGTTAAGTTCACATGCTCTGCTTTGGCTGCCCAGGGTTTCGCCTGTTCGGATCCTGGGGGCGGACGAGGCACTGCTCATCAGGCCATGTTGAGGTGGTGTCCCACATGCCACAACTAAAAAAAATATATACAACTATGTATTGGGGGGATTTGGGGAGAAAAAGCAAAAAAAAAAAAAAAAAGATTGGCAACAGTTGTTAGCTCAGGTACCAATCTTTGAAAAAAAAGTTAATATATAATGTGAAGCCATATATGATAAAATGCTGTATAAAAGAATCTGTAGAATTCTACCTGACTTTTGTCCTCTTTGAAGTCTCTGGAATTGCTGGAATTATCATCAGGGCCAGCATGGGAGTGATGAGGTGCTGAAATTCTTGGTCCCTTTCAAAGCTTCCTCTCCACTGGGCTCCCTGCCACTAGATAACTTCTTGTGAAGAAAGGTTCAAGTCCATCTTATCCAGGAAGTCTTCTTTAAACCCTCCATCTGACCTGTGCATCCACTTCTGAGCTCTCGGGGTACTCACGTCGATCCTGATTCACATGTCCTCCGTCACTCAGCTTCTCAGTTGATGCATCTTCTTTCTGCAAAGACTGTAAACTAGGAAGAGTCTACGTCTATTTTTTAAAAAATATGGCACAACACCCTGCAAGGCATCATCATTTACATCTTGAGTGCTCTACATATAATTATTTCACCATATTTAATTAAGATATTCTCTCAAGAAGACCCTATACAATTCAAAGACTGAAAGAAAAGGAGCATATGGTTATCTGTCACTGCATTTGTTGACTGGAACATTTTGAAGTTTCTAGAATGCACGAGAAGGAAGTTGGTAAAGTTCCAAAGTCAACTGGATTTCCCAAAGTTGGGACTTCCCTGTATGTGGTCAGTAGTTTTGGGGTGTAACGTTTGCCATGTTAGGGACCTCTGGGATTCCTCTCATATTCTTTACCCACATTCTCAAGCCCACTGTCCAGTTAGAAAGCTAGAAGAAGAAATTATGATTCTGGAGGTGCTTGGGCATTTATAAAATTCTTGATATTCAAATTTAACTCTCAATAACCACACAGGAAGAAACCTAAAAGTCACATTCTGGCTTTTGAACTGAGGATATTCAAGGATAGAATAACAAAATCACTTCAGATCCGGGGGCCAGGACGAAGAGGAGAGGACCAGGAGCCTGAATCTGCATTCCCAGCCTCTGCTCTCTCTACGCTCATCCAGGGCCTCTTTCATCAATCCTGACATCCTAAGTGATGGATTCGCTAACACAGTCTCAAGAAAGCTCTAGGTGACTGATGTGATTTCTGATTAAGATTGCTATGCGTGTGTGGAAATGAGAAAGAGAGGGAGGGAGAGAGAGACCACCAACCTGAGAGGAACCCCATGTCCGACAGAGAGGCAGGCTTGGTGACAGACAAAGCAGTTAATTGTGAGCAGTTCCACTAAGGGGCCTGGGAAACTCGAGCGCAGAGGGGCGGCTGTGACCCATTTGGCTCAGGCAGTGCTGGTCTTGCATATTTCAACCTCCTCTAGGGTCAAACACCTGGGTTACCTCGTGAGTGCAGCCGTGTTCTTAGAGATTTATGATGTTTACCAAATCTGGCAGCTGGCTAATTTGTTGGAAAGGTAATGCTTTGGGAGCCTACTCTGCAACCCAATGCTCCCCAGGAGGGCTTTAGTCCCCTTGCTTATTGTTCTTGCTGAATTGCCCAGCCAGTTTCTACAGCAAAGAAAGCGCTTTCTGCTCTCCTTTGGGCTCTCTTGATCCTCTGGTATCTGACATCAGTCATTTTGAAATTAGCCCCCTCCTGTTTGAAAGACATGAGCCCCCTCTTATTAATGTGAGATGACCTTGGCCTGTCTTTATGAAGTTTTCTTCCATTGCGTCACTTGACATATTTAGTCATGGAAAATGCCTCACTCTGATTTTCTCAGGAACACTACTTGCTTGTTCTCCCAAAGGATTTTCTTTACATGATTTGTGTTCCCTTACTATGGAGGAAGCCCTCAAGATGGAAATTCCAGGGCTAGGAATGAAAGCAGAGGGTAAGCACCTTGCTCCAAGTGTACACAGCAAGTGAGCGGGGAGACGAGAGTTGAGTTGACACAGTTTGAGTTCAGAGCCCTGAGAATTTTCATTTCTACCAAGTCTCCAGGTGATGTGATGCTGTTGGTCTGAGGACTATGCTTTAAGATCAGGTGGTTTAGACACGAAGAGAGGATGTCAGAGTCAGTTACCTTTAGAGTAAGAAGGATCTTAAGAGATTATTCTATTGAGATGTTTACTGACTATATTCAAAAGAGCCTTAGGATTCTGAAGAGGTGCCTTGGGGTGGATGTATTATGCAAGGAGAGGTCCCCCATTTTGGTTCAAGATATAATCAGAGCAGCTTGTTTTTATCTGTTTTATATATTGGAGTTTTATATGTGGTTTTATTTGATAAGAGGTTTTTGCTACTTAAAACAGAAGTGAAACTACCCATCTAGTCCAATATTTTATTTTAAATATGAAAATGCAGAAACAGAGGCAGAGACTTACTTAAGATCACAGAACTGTATAAGTAGGTCTTTCTGGTGAATAATGCTACCTCCCAAACTCTGTACAATTTAGCTGTATGTATGTGGCGGATATGACACTCTTTCCTCTCAGCTCTAAACTCATCCTTGTGCACTCTACCCTGTGATGCGGGAGTGGGGACAGTGCATACCACATTTCTGTTTTGCCAGGTGGCTTGAGGTTAGGCTATCAATAATAGGTACTAGAGGGAAACTCAGAGGTTTAGGAGCCTGGGTTTTGTCTGAGTCCAACTAGATTTCCCCTTTCCAAATTTCAGGAACTCTACTTTCCAAACAATGTCCTTACTTGCACATGAGAGAGCTGCTGAAGTTGTAACTTCAACATAGTTTGTAATTCTGTAACACACACAATTAAATGTTGTGCTTGATTTTCAGCGATATCAGCCCAGAATTTACAAGAGATAAGAGATCCTTTTAGGGCTGCTGCATGAGTTCTCTTCTGTGATTTGTGATAAGAATTTAGACTCGAGCTTTTCACTTCTTTCTAATAATTACTCCAGAGTACTCAGAAGAATGTAGCCCACACCACAGCCCTCATAGTCATCATCACTGTCATAATGGTCAAGGACAGCAGCCATCTGGGCTCTCAAGGCACTTTCTTCAGTAGGCACTTTATCACAATCAACCACAGGTGTTCATTTGATTAAGTGTGATGCCATTGCACTGCAGAATTATTGGCATCCTATTTTCCATTGGCTTGGAGCCCATCAGGGTGTTCAAACCCAAGGACACAACCAAGCCAATCCTAAAGGCCATCTATGAGGGTCTGGTTCCTAATCTCATACCTGCGATCACTTTCTGTGTCAATCAGAACCACCTAAGAGATAAACCACACTGGTTATTTTAGCAGAGAGAATGAATAAATATTAGTTTACTATGTGTGAAGTTATAAACTAGGTAACTGAATGTAAGACACTAATGAATATGGAGCATCACAAAGCAGCATAAAGAAGGATAGGTTTGGACCTAAGAAATTACTTAAAGTTAGGCGTAATGTATACTGTACATTTGTATATATAATTGTCCTTGATTTCTAAGCCTATCTAATTGCCTGAGACAGAATCTATATTCTGACAGAACTTTTTACGTACTTCTACAATGCCCACTTTGCATTGTGCTACAAATGTCTTTATACGTGTCTATGTTGTGTCAACATAGATACCTCAATGGTAATTCTCATCTCTGCCATATGCCCTAATACACAGAACAAAGTAGGCCAATAACTATAGAAAAGAATAATGAGCCTTGATACTGTTGAACTTGCTTTAGTTAATGGAGTATTCAGTACAGACCGTATTCTAGAGAGCAGGTCTTGGGATTCTATCTTTTAAGGTATTATGCAGCCTTCTGAAAATTTTCACTATGTTGTGTACCTTAAAGTGATCCTGCAGTGACTGCAAAATAGATCCTTCCTTCTGCCTTCCTAATATGATTTCCCAACTCCTGCTCATCACCTAGCAGCTGATTAAAGAGACTGAATAATAAAGCTATACCTAGCCCAGTCCAGTAAGCCTGTGCATGATGAACATCCAGTGCTGAGAAAAGGTTATATTCCAAAGAGGGTATAGGTTCTTGTTGCATTCCTAATTGGATTAAAAGAAGCTTCTCAATTCAACAGATAGGACATCTGTACTACACTAGATTTCAAACCTTACTAGATATAGAGAGGACCTTGCCTTACAAATTTTTAGAATAGTTATTTGTGTGAATTGAAATAAAAAATCTTAGATGAATTTATTTCATCCTTTGACGGTTATGGAAGGGTTGGCTGAGCACAGAATTTGAAGAAGGACAGAGTGAAGTCAAGTTTTTTTTAGTCGAAAACAACAAAATCCTCTCTGGCTAGTTTAAGCAATGAGAGACTGATTAAGGGATGGGGATAGTTCCCACAATTATTGGGACAGCTGACAAAATAGATTCTAAATGAACTTCTGGGAATGACTCTTAAAAACACGCTGCAGAGCTGGGTCACTGTGGGAGCTGCTGCCTCTGCCACCATCAAAACACCTAGATTCAGGAAGCTGCCACCACAGCAGCTGGCTCTAGCACCACACGATTTCTGTCAGGAACAGGAAGGAAGGGAATCGGGATGCTAGGCTGAATCACAAGGCAACTAACAGAGCTGCTGTCTCCAGAACCAGGTTGTCCTGCCACAATCCTCCTCCACAAACCAGTTACCATATGCTTTGCCTTTGTCCCCTCATGACTTAGCTCATGAAGTCTCTTGTGAGTGCATCTGACTGGCAATTCCCTAAATCACCTGCAAAACAACAGTAAGATGTACTAAGAAATGAATTTTCTTTTTAAAATCTGTTTTGTTTTGTTTCTCTTTCTGCTTTTGCTTTTCATTTTCTGCTTGCTGGAATAGGGTTGGGGTGGGTGTCGAGCAAGCCGATACACGGTATAGACTTGATGATAGAGAAGTCAGATGAGTCTCAAAGAAGTATGTCTTTGGAGATGAATGTGGGGTGTGAGGGCAGTCAGGATGGCACTGGGCTTCAGCAAGATGGGTGGTGGATGGGGAACCAAAAGGGAAAGGAGTGATTGTTACTAAAATCCTGCAGTAAAAGCCCTGGAAGCACTTTGTAAGAATATCATAGTATAAATAACATGTATCACAGGATGAAATTAGTTTATGGTTTTCATTATGTTCAATCTTTTTTTTATTTGATTTTCACAATAATCTTGTGAAGTAGGTAAAGAGTAGTTGAATTAGTGTTGTTATCAACTATTTCTTCACTCCATAATTGATGTGTTTTATACGTTTGTTTTATAGTAGGTTATTTGAAAGTAGAGTATGACTCAATTTAAAATTCAATATTTTAAAATTTTTGTGAAAAAATAAATAGAATTTTCTGGCCCTCTCTTCACCTTACTTATTTTGTCTTCCCTTGGACCAGATGCTGAAAATCTCTCCAGCGTTAATAGCTTCTATTTTTCATTAAATATGGGGGAGGAATGGGGGTGTAGTTAAAAAAAATTAAGTAGCAGCCGTCTTTCAAAAGGTAGGTATTTAAACTGAATTTGAAAGCTGCGATAAAGAGGGTGGCTCAGAAACTGTGGAGATTGCAACTAAGCATCAGGTAAAGGAAGCAAATAAGCAGAACAAACCACCCAGACAAAGTGTCAACCGGGCAAAGTTTATCTTCGAGCATATTCTATTTCTCATTTTAGTAGGCATCCCACTGCGTGGTTCCCTGGCTCGTTTACCCTGCTGTCCGTCATTGGTAGCAAACAAGTCAAGTACCTTCCAGTGAAACTGTCCTGAGAAATGTACACTGCAGAGACTCCTCAAAGAGAAATGGATGGATTCATTTGGCTGCCTCGTTGCTGCACATCCCAATTTATATTCATTTTCACTGGAGAATGACTACAACTGTAAAATTTAAAAATTGGCTTTGAAAACTGCTGGCACCAAAAATAGATGATAGTTAATATCCTGTCTTTCAAATCAGAAAACATCACACTTCTCCCATGTTGGCAATGTCTGGTAGGTTTTACAGATTTCTTAGAGCTTCAGAATTACCACCTGTATCTTAAAACCAGGTCCATCTACCTTTGTATGACATGGCCAATTGATGATATAAACCAGTTTCTTTAGGCACTCCAACTATCCAGTTCACAGAGAAATTGTATCCAACTCTCACTCTTTACTCTGCCTTAAGATCCATTTCAGTGGCTATTTTGGATCCCATCCTTTTACCTTCTCTTTCAGCTCCAACTTCACATGGCCATTTGAATTGACATTATAATAAGTGAATCTTTTAGGTCTAGAGGTAACAATTTCCATTTGAACTTGTTAGGTGGCAAAATATTAATCTCAGACAATTCAGAGAATCCAGTAAATTTAGGGTTAGCCAGTTGATTCAAACCTTTTTGCTCTTCCCTAATCTTTACAATCCCTAGAATAGTGTCTAAGTTCCAGGAAACTTACTGAAAGCCAATGTGCTGGAGAGAGATGGAGTTTAGGTCAAGACCATCTTATCCTTGGTCATTCTGTTTGCTGCAAAGATTTTAATGCTCACCTATCTTGGGATATAGATTGATCATGACCAGATTACCCCAATGGAATCCCTATTGTGATATCTTCAACAAAAATTTGCCTTACCAAGTTCTGAATCCTAAAACTCCCCAGCAGCTTGGCATACCCTACCATGAAAAAACCCACCATAAGGCATATGGCTAATTCCTCTAGTGGTTTCAATAGGTTTTGATCAGCTGATTTGAGAATCTAATCACCACTGGTATGAATGTACATAAGTATGTATGTATTTCTATGAAGTAATGATGTGAAATGGAAGAATAAATTCTGTATTGATGTTTTTTCCCTACTGGAAAGTCCAGTTTCCTTAAATCCCTTCTTCCTTTGAGCCGCTAGACAAGACCACATGCAACCCTCAAGAGAGAGTGGCTATAGCAGATCACAGCAAAAGGGAGTGGAATTTACGACTTTTGAGTAGCAATCAATGTGGGGACCTCCAAAGCCATGGGGGACTCAGGGCATAAACGTTATAACAATAACAATGAACTGGTTCAGTAAGTTCTTCTTCCTCCTGGAGTGCATAAAGACTTTGCAGGCTGTAAGAAAGCAAGTTAGAGGGAGCAGGATTGCTAAGACATAGGTGTATCCCTCAGTAGGGATCTTATAGCTCCTCCTTTTTGGGGAAGGAGGACAGAAAATATAATCCTAGATAGTTTAGAGATTCCATGAACAGATGAAGCTGTTTCTCACTTCCAAAGAACACAGCAAATCTTGTAATGTCCTCTCTTCCACTTGGCATGGAACAGGGGCAGGAGTAGAAGCAGCTGTGCAGGGGGTTATACAGCAGCATTCAAAGATAGGTCTGGCCCTGGCTCTGCCCTTCATCAGTGACTTTGGGCAAATTACTCAGCATCGCTTTCTATTGGTCAGTGTTGTTGGTATCATCAGACAGGATGATATATGTTGAAGCACACCATGAACTCTAATCTCAGAATTTTAAGCCATATTACACACAGAACACACTAAACTGGATGATCCACATCAAATATATATTAAAGATATATATATACACATTAAGTATATATACATTTATATACATATATAGATATATATACACACACACACACACAGACACACACATCATTGGCTTAGGTTCCCTAAAAATGGGTCCTGATTTCAGCCCCAACACAGGCCATATGTATAATCATGTGTGATTTCGAGCAAGACATTTCATCTCATCTCTCTTAGCCTCTTACCTCTGAAAATTAAAGTGGGGTAGACCAGATGGGCTCAGTAATCTGTTCCATCTCTGTACTACTATGGTTTTGACAACTTATGCTTATACGTTCAGTCTGAGTTCTTAATCAGACAAGAATGAATTTTAATTAGTTAGTCTGGTCAGAAATAAAAATTAGAAGAAATGGATTGTTGAGAAGAAAAGTCTATGAATATAGTCAGCCCTCCATCCAGCTAAAGGCATTCTTAAAAATATTTACGTGGCCTTTCCATTCATAAATGTATGTGATGATTTGTCCTAACAAGCATGTGTTGAGTGACTTCCAGGTACCAGATTTGGGAATCCAGGCACCTTTCTTCCCCTGCTCTAAAAAGGACCTTCTACTGTCAGGAATGAAATAGCTCTTAGATGCTGTACGTCAGTGGATCCAGCAGGATGCAGTACCTTGTTTTGGGACAGGAATAGGAGTGAACTTTCATGGAGACTGAGACTATCCATGGGGAAAATAAAATGGAAACATCCACCAAAACCCAAACTTTAAACCTGTTGTTCAAAGTAAGTGCAAGTGCACCATTGATATCTGGATTGAAGTTCAGTTTTTCCTCTGAGCATTGACTACTTGTGGCATGTACGGGAAGTCAGTTGCTAGTTGCCAGAGTAGGTCAAACCCATTGTTTTCATAGAGGAATCTGAGGCCTTGGAAAGTGAAGTGAGTGCCCAGGGTTGTGTGCTGGTGAGTGCAAAGCCAGAACTGAAGGTCTGTGCCCCTGTTTCTTAGTGCTATGATTTTCCTACCACATTTAGCTGTGGCTACCTCAACAATGGCTTATCATCATCACATCCTAACCCAAATGTGGTCTTCCTAAAACACATCAGATTTCATTTTGAGGATGTTTTTTAGATATCTAAATGTCTTAGGAGTTGTCATATTTAGGGATGCAAAGTAAAGACTAGTAAATACTAGCAAGGAGGTAAATAAATTTAGAGTACGTTTCAAAATCTGCTGGGAGATGAAAACTCAGTTATTTTTGTTATCCTTGGTCCAGATTTTTCTGTTTCTATAAAAAAGAATTTTGTGAGTTAAGCTGTATAACCATTGGCTTTGGCATTTTTTCAAAGGGTTTCTTTCATTTTGCAGAAGACCTCATTTATTCCTAGCTCTCGTTATTCCCGGGGGATTGGAAACTCAGCCAGGGCATCTGATTTATATAATTAGCCTTTCGTGAGTATGGATGGCCTCTCACTCCAGCATGAAGTGAGGTGAATTTGAGAAAAAACACTCTTCCTTTATCCTCCTCCTCACCCTCCCTCCCAACTCCAATTCTCATTTGTAACCCGATTTACCAGGGAAAGCAATGATTCTGCAATCCAATGTGATCTCACCCTGTCAGAGCTTTCAGCCAGCAAGACTTAGAGCCCATCAATTTCATAATAATGGGTGTATAATGACGGTCCCTTTGGTATTGCTCTCACCCAAATCCCCATTTAGAGATGGCGACTGGAAGGACAAAGGCTAGTGTTTCAGGAAGGGCAGATTTAGGGTAGATCGGCCATGGAAATCAGCATTGGCTCACATGTCCAGGACCTAATGAGAATCTGGCAGAGGCCCAAAAGGAATTGAATCCACTTTGCTTCTGCATTCTAGTCCCTATTTCAGTGCTTTTCATGGGAATCTGTAGAATTCTAAGGGGAGGAGGTGAGGGAATGGTGCAGGGAAGAGGTAAGTAATCACAAGAGTATTTGCTCAGATTGATCTCTGTCCTTCTTAGTACAGGGACAAAAGATAGAGCCTCTGATGGTTTCCTCTATGGGGGATTCTCCCACAGTCATCTCTACGTCCTATTTTGTGACTGTTGGAGATGCTCAAGGCCCCTGCCCTTGACTGTAGTAAGTATGTATCCTTGAAGTCCACAAGGTTTCCACTTGATGATTTGAGCTCGTGTGAACTTGCCAATTTGACTCTCAGCCTCATCCTTATTTTTCCCAATCACAACAGATCACCTCCTTCGTGCATATTCTTATGGTTGAAATCTGACAGTGCTAGAAAACATAGATAGTCAGAGAAGTGTCACTAGAGATGGAAAAAAAAGGGAAAGTGCAAACAGATATGTAGGACCAATGCCAAATTTTCTGGCCAAATAGTTTTAGAATTCTATTTGAAAGTAGCTGGAATATGTCAGTGAAGAAGTAGGAGGACTTTTTTGTCCTGCAAATACAATTCCTCCGCAGCTGTAGAGGTGGAGATGATGTCCTATTGGGGAAGAGGAATGGACTGAAAGGTCATCAGAACATCTTCTTGCTCCAGCCTTTTTTATCTGAAGCATGTGGTGCTTACTTTGATTCAGAGAGAATGAAAACTTTTTGTAGTACTAATCTCAGAGATAGCACTTATGTGAAAAAGCAAAACAGATTTTCAAATACGTGATTAATATGTTAGGAAATGTTTACCTCTTGTCGGGGGAGGAGGAAATACAGTGAAGTCGGCTGAGTGACTGAATGCTACCTAGTTTTGAGGTTGATCTGAATTTAATTTAGATTTTTTCTCACACCTAACATTCTTAGATTGACAGGAAATACTCTGTTTGCCGTCCTCTGTTCTGTTATTAAGTTGGTTGACTATGAGACCCTTCACCAGTCTGATTTGGGCCACTTTCTTATGTCGCAGTCTGGTCTCGGAGGCATCAAATTGCTCAGCCAAGCCTGTTGAAATAAAGATTGACTGTATGTGTAACCCAAAGAATATATCTGCGATAGCTTGCTTTCTGCCATGTAAAAATGTTTCCTCTGGATCTGTGTGGGGTTTTATGGGAGTTCTCAGTTCCTGAATCTCTCAGCAGGTGCCCTAGTTCCATATCACCCAGCTCCCAAACAGAGCCACCACGATGCTTCAAGAAGGTCAGTCCCAAAGGCTCTGGGCTTCTCCCTTTGGTTCTCCTGTTGGTGCACTCTTTAGTTTTAAGCTATAACACAAGTAATAGGCATTCATTTTTGAAACAGCTGGCCTGTTAGAGAGACCTCAGTTTGGGGAAGTGTGTAAGGCTGCATTTCATCTTCTGAATTTTTATTTCTGAGGACTCAGAACTTGCCCTCCATCCTAGCTTCCTTGCTTCTCTTCATTTCTTTCCCTGGCATTCCTCCTCTCCTGCCCTCTCTGCTTCTTGGCTTGCTTTTCAGCCAATGGGGCTTTCTTCTTCATCTCCTGCTTATTGATGAATGAGTTTCATTCATCTTTCGCTCTCTCTTTTTTTTTAAGGGGGGAGGGGAGAGCAGGGTCGTCTGTGAATAGCTATAGAGTTTGCCTGCTCCCATTTTTCCACTTGGCTATTCAGTTCCATGGAGACAGAAAATGGAGGGGAGCAGCAGGATGGGAGGCACCAGGGTCAGAGGTCAAGAGTGGCCACTTTTTAAATTAAAGCTTCTCATTTCCACTGGGGATAACATATTGTAACCCAAAGTAACTGTGCGAGTACTTGGCTGTCAGAAGGCTCAAAGCAAAGGGAGGGAGGAGAAAAAAGTAGGGAAGGATCAGAGAGAAGGGGAGGAATGCAAACTCTGGGGTCAGTTAACATTATGTGCAGTGCTTTCTAAGATAGTGTCTGGTGACGTGAGCTGTTGTGCCTTGAACCACTCTGCATATCGTCCCAAGAGTTGGACCTGGTATATACTGTGCAATCTATGTACAGAAGATTACAGCCTTCCTACCTTATAGACAACTTATTTTAAAACTATTTAATTAGGTGGCAAACTATTGTGCAACATCAAAGCTTTTTTTTGGGAGGGTGGGTTATGCTACATGTTACATTTATTGTCACGTCTTAGAGACTTTGCAAGACCACTCAAGAGGCCATTTGTGTCCTATTGGGTATAAGATGCACACTTAAGTTTATCTGTTTTAGTGTCTTAGTGATTGTCTCATGGCCAAAGTGCAAGAAATTCTACTTTCAGTGAATGAGATCTGCTTGCTTTTTTATTTATATATGCTGTTCTAACACTTCAAATATAATTTTGATTAGGAATGGATTAACATCAAAATCAAACTGTAATTTTCCCACTACATTTTTAAGGGCTTGGTCTCCATTTTATTTGTCTTTATGCCCATAGCACAAACCTCAGCAGTGTTCAATAATTGTGTGTGGAAAGGATGAATGATGAACCAAGGAGATTTAAGAATTTTTCAAATATCTCAAGCACTTTTTTTATATTCTGGGATATTAATTTGTTTCTGTCAAATGAGCCTAATTCAAATTGAGAGCCATACTAAGAGAGGTTTTCATCTGATTAGGCTTCTAGTTTTGTCTGGGAACAGGTTTCCATTCTAATAATACAACAATAATCAGATGGAATCCTCAAAATAGAATGAGTCGACATAAGTCTACAATAAAATAAAAGGACTTTCCATAGTACAGTTGTTTTAAAATCTTGAAACTCATCAGAATCACTCAGGAGACTTAAAAATTCTTCTTCCTGGGCTCCATAACTGGTAATTCTGATGTGCAACTTGTTTGGTAAACTACTGTCATAGCGCAGGGAAAGCAAAAAAGGAATAAGTTTTGCAAATAAACTCTGAAACATTTAGTAGAACTCAGAGCCATATACAACAAAATTCCATTATAACTAAAAAAAATACAGAGAGAGTGTTATAAAACAAAGCTATTTCCATGTCTCATGCAGCTGGCCCATAGAAACAGTGCCTTATTGATATGATTACAATAAATACTATACAATGAATAAACATGAACATCAAGTCCTTTCTCTTTGAGGCGATATAAGTAATAGCTATTGTTTTATGAAGGAACTAGATTGCAGACAGTTTACATTGAGAGTGGGGAGAGCAGAGCTGAACTGATAAACTTTATAAGACATTTTGAGATATTTATGGAACTGGATCCTATGATTAAATGGCACGTGCTACATATTCCAGCTACCTACTTGGGCAATAAAATGAGATAATTCAAATGCAAATGTCTTAAAATTATAAAAGCACCAAATAAGTGTAAGCTGGCACCCACCATTGCATTCTTCATAACAAAATTTCATTATAATAACTGCAACAACGATATTGGTTACCTCTTGAAATTTCATGTCAAAAATGTTAATCTGGAGAACATATCCAGAAGTGATTTGAGATAGAGTGCTGATGATCCAGTAAACTCCTTGCATTATTTGGTATTGGTTGGTGGTAAATTCAACTCCATTGCGTCCATTTCTGATTTCCATTCCTCTTTGCTTTATCAAATCTATCCATCTGAAGTTTTTTCACTGAATTTCACCTGATTGCTAGAATTGTTTGTTTTCATTTTAAAAGCAACCAAGTTCTTCCTTTGCCTATTGTTAAATATTGTGTTACAATACTGTTACAATACAATACAATAAGGATATATGCACAACATTCTTTGGAAACCATAAATTACTGCATAAATGTAGGGACTTATTAGGCTTCTTTCTGTCTTTATTATATAGACTGCTCTTAAATCCCTAGAGAATTTTTATTTTACACAGAAATAATTTTTATCATATTTATTTCTAAAAAGAATGCCTTTGAGATTTATTATTTGAAGAATTAAGCAATAACAAAAATAATAAATTACAAAACTCTTAAGGAACATATATTAACATTGTGATTATTATCCTGGGCTTTTGACAATCAAGAGTAAAGAGTTTCAGGGTTACCTCTATTTTGTTAGGTCTTGATCTTCAAATGCTAAGATATATTTTTTAATTATGACATTAATTAAAAAAAAGAAAATAGGGGCTGGCCTCATGGCCGAGTGGTTGAGTTTGTGCGCTCCGCTTCAGTGGCCCAGGGTTTCGCCAGTTTGAATCCTGGGCACAGACATGGCACTGCTCATCAAGCCATGCTGAGGCGGCATCCCACATGACACAACTAGAAGGACTCGCAACTAAAAATACACAACTATGTACCTGGGGGCTTTGGGAGAAAAAGGAAAAATAAAATCTTTTTAAAAAACACAAAAAAACAAACAAACAGGACAAAGCATACTTCTGTTGAACTCAAATAACAAGAAAGTGGTTTGCGTTCTTGGTTTGTTTTAGTCTAAGTTCACAGTTTTGCTTATTCTGCATCTGTCAGGGAGCTCATTGGATTGTTCCATGAAAATCCAAAATTTACACTTCTCTTACACATAGTGTTCTGCATAGAGTGCAGAGAACACTTTCTATACATTTCTATTGACTTTATATACACAAATCTCAGCTGCTCTTGGCATCCTACAGAGAAACTGTGGACCCTTCTATTTACTCCTTACCTATGTGAATTGACCAATATGCTCACTATTCCTTTCTTTAAACATCCAGTCCAATCTTTATGTGAGCTGGTTCACCTCCAGCACTATGGCAACTCTCACTGCTGTCTCTCTCCTGGCGGATTGGTGGGCATTTACAGTCTGACGAACAGCCTGCCCCATCCTGCACTTCAGTGTTCTTGATACCACCCATGAGTTCCTCACATAACGTAGCGTGTGCCCCCTCCTGCTTTCTTTCTCACGTCAGTCGTTAACTGCAGTGGTGTTTACTCCATTCCCCACATTGCCTTGGTTCATTTCTCTCTGACACATATTGAAAATCTTCAGGATATTGTTTAGGAAACTCTAGTTATATGAGGATGTTGATTAAAGGAGCCACATTTTTTTTTTTTCTTTTGAGGAAGGTTAGCCCTGAGCTAACATCTGCTGCCAATCCTCCTCTTTTTGCTGAGGAAGACTGGCCCTGAGCTAACATCCGTGCCCATCTTCCTCTACTTTATATGTGGGCCTCCCACCACAGCATGGCTTGATAAGCGGTGCATAGGTCTGCACCTGGGATCTGAACCGGTGAAGCCTGGGCTGCCAAAGTGGAGTGCACAAACTTAACTGCTATACCGCCAGGCCAGCCCCAAAAGCCACATTTTTAACAAATATTGTACAATACCCTTTTATTTTTTTATCTCTAGAACCTGGGCCTAACTCCTTTGTAATTATCCAAAACATCTTTAAAGAGTCTGTTTGCACACCATTAAAAATGGGCAATGAGGGGCTGGCCCAGTGGCATAGTGGTTAAGTTCACACACTCCTCTTTGATGGCCCAGAGTTCTCAGGTTTGAATCCTGGGTGCAGACAAAGGCACCGCACATCAAGCCATGCTATGGCAGCATCTCACATACAAAATAGAGGAAGATGGGCACAGATGTTAGCTCAGAGCCAGTCTTCCTCGGCAACAAGAGGAGGATTGGTGACAGATGTTTGCTCAGGGCCAGTCTTCCTCACACGAACACAAAAAAAATTGGGGAATGAGTGAGAATTCAGTTTAAGGTACAGGTGGAAAAATTAAAATATAAAAGTGCTAATCCCTAATACGACAGGGATAGGTTAAACAAACTTTATACCATATTCAGAACAGGATTTTGAAAATGGGACTTTTAGCTGGTCGAGGTGGTGCTAGAGTTGTGATCCCTTGGGGTTGAAGTGAGGTGAATTCAGGGAGAAATCAAAGCCCTGTGAAGATAATCCGAGACACAGAGAATATCTGCCTTCGTGCTCTTACTGCAGCGCTTTCTTGAAACCCCCATAGTCCCTCCTGTTGGTCAGGACACCCACTGCGCTGAGTAGGCCTGCCAGACCCTAGTGCCTCTTTGTGTCTGCCTTTAGATCAGCAAATGCCTGCTCATCCCTTCCAGGGTCCACCTGGCTTTACTGTCTCTGAAACGCCTTCCCTAACTCACTCCTGACTCCCCAGGAAGAGTTAGATCCTTGCTCTTCTCTGTTTCCAGGACGCCTCATTTTCCTCTGTTTTCATGATCCTCTCTATTGTGGTTGGCTTATGGTCAGTTTTCTCTGTCGGGTTGTGATCTCCTTGAAGGCAAGTACCATGCTGTTTTGGTCTGTGTTTCTTCTGATCTCTAGGACCATGGCTGACACCTGCGAAGCACTTGGTAAATGTTTATAAGAATGAATGTGCAAGGAAATAAGGAAAAATTCTTAAGTTTGTTGGAAATAGTTGATGCATATTATGCTTCTCAAATTATACTGCTGTGATCAACCACCTGTGCCTTAGGCCCTAGGGCCCCTCCAATGATCACAAAATTCTGAGTCAAATGGGATAAAAGATATAAAAGTGTTTAGATGGTGAATTTCAATGCAATACCAATGTTCTTTCTTTCTATCTATCTATCTATCTATCTATCTATCTATCTATCTACCCACCTACCTATCTATCTATCTATCAAAAGGATTCAAGTTTTAAAGAGAGAAGTGACATTGCTACCTTGGACGGGGGCAGTCGTGTCACCTCAGGCCTTCGGTCCCCATGTTGTCTGGACTACAAGACTTAGGGTAAAAGGGTGTGGACCTTCCAAGAAAAGATTTTAAGCTTAGACTCAATGAAGGGGACTTCTGCAGATTTGGATCCTATGGTAGAGTTTGGGGCTTCCCTGGTCTTTTAGATAAAGAATGCCTTTTATTTGGGGACCATTATGATCAGATCACTGTGATCAAAAGATTAGTTCTTTAGGGCTGATTCTTAAGCAGAGATGTTAAAAATAGAAGTGTAATGTTTCTTGACATTTGTCCCTTTCACATTGGTAGAAACAGGGATGAGGAGTCAGGGCAGAGTCTCTGTCTAAAGTCGAAGGTTGTACATTTGATGGAGGTGTGTCTTTCATACCAAAGCATGATTTTCAGTAAGATTAACAATTTCGGCCTCCTATTTAGAGATAACTGCCCACCATATTTGGTGCTCTCACCAGGAATAGTTCTTTCGGTGCTGCATGATGCTGTCACATGTCCCTCAGAGGCCTCTGAGAGGTGCATGCCACGGTGCCCTTTGCACTGGATGGTACAGCACTTGCTAGTTGGGGCCCTTGCTCTGTTCCTTGTGAAACTTGCCAAATGGCTTGATCATTTTAAAACTCAGCTTTCCCATTTGTAAAATGGGGTTAGCAGTCATCTCCCAACAGATTTATGGTAAGGATTAAAGGAGATAAGGGCATACAAAGCATTTAATGTTGTGCTCAGAACTAAAAAAGAAAACAACAACAATAACAACAAATCACAGTTAATATTAACAATTATAACTAGAGTAGTCTATTTAGGGC
This sequence comes from Equus asinus, assembly GCF_041296235.1. NCBI lineage: Eukaryota > Metazoa > Chordata > Mammalia > Perissodactyla > Equidae > Equus > Equus asinus. Next base: position 190,917,377 of record NC_091790.1, on the reverse strand, counting down.
ACTTGAGTGCCTGAATAACGTGTCCTGAGGTTTTCCAAATGTTGGACATAGGGCTGGACCTGTTGATAACTCATATTCCAGCTGTGAATGCCCACTGGTACATAGCATGACCCCATCGAGGAGGCATGTAGGAAGGCTCAGTACAACATTTTATTAAATCCCATGGGTAGTGAACATTCTCTTTGCTCTTAGTACTTAATAAGACGTTCTCTAGAGTTCCCCGATTGTTTCTGATTAGTCAGAGGTTCGCCTCTGGACTCACCTGAAACTGATTCCCACAATGAACCTAGAAAAGAGCCAGGGCTGCTGTCTTGCCACTGGCCTGGTGATATTAAGCAGGCCTGAAGCCATGTCCTTTCTCTGAATCCCTGGATATACTACAGATCTTGCTTCATTTCTTTGCTCACAAGCTAAGTTCTGGATAAGAAACCAAAACAGAGTTAGCTTTTTTGAAATTCCTGGCAGTGAACCCTAACCCCTACAGAGAGGCGGTGCCATGAGCAAAGTGGGTTGAAAGAGTTGGATGCTTCCTGCTATTTTGGGCAGGAAGGCAGGAAATAGTCCTGCTTTACAATAGTTGTGGGCAACAGGGTTAGGAATAAAGTAGGCTTCTATGAAAACAATCTGTTCTCAATTTGGTGTGCTGAGCCACCAAGAGTGTGTGCAGAATTTTCACTGGGTGTCACTGTGTCTCAGTAGCCAGCCACTCAGTGGCCATGCATTTATTAACATGAATTACCATAAGAGGTTTATAACACTTTAATTACCAACATTTTTATGTTAAAATCAATCCAAAGATCAGAAAATTTGAAAAAAAATTCACATTAAAAGAATCTACTATATTTAATAACTGGGACACGTTTTTCTGTTAACTGTCTACTCAGAGACTCAGTAAGCTTTTAGACTGTTCAGATCAAGGTCTGGCCGGGTTGGGAAAAAGAAAATCTAAAACATATTTACTCAGGTAATGAATACAGGATTTTGGATTAGTTTAATCAAAATTCAATCAAAATTTGGATTAACACAAATCTCAGGATTGTCGAAAACTCAAGATTAGGAACAATAATATTTTTATATCTAAGAATTCTCGTTATGCTCTTAATGTTTCCTGTGGACCTATTTCTTGTTTATTCTTGCTCCCTGATCCTTGATTTAGGCATTTCACGTTGGAAGTCTGTAGAATAGCTACTTGTAGCAGTTCTTCTTTGCTCCTTGTAGTGTGACCCACCTCTGTCATGTGGACAATAGGAAATGGTTTCAGAGCAAGCTGTGACAGGATAAGTAGGTCAGACAGGAAAAGTCCCCATAAACGTTTCCATTCTGCCCACCATAGGAAAGCTTCTAGTCCCATGATATCCCCTCGATCTAACTTATCAGCTGTTTGGGATGTGTTCTTTCTGCCCCTCCAGCTCCCCTTCCGATCTTCTCTATTCCGTTCTGAGTAACAGAAAGCTGGCCTTTTGGGTGGACATCAACAGATCCTTTTGCCATCTGGCTTCTGGTTGGCTTTGGCCATTGGAGACGCTGTCAAGAGATCAAAAAGTGGAAAAGAATGAGTCTAGATTGCCTGTTCTTCTCACTCTCTCCTTCACCAATGAGCAATTCGTGAATTTCCAGAGGTTGATCCTCTTCAGACTGTCTTCTCCTACAGTTCTCGCTGTCTCGAGGTTCTGACAATTATGCCTTCCACTTTCCACCTCACACCTAAAGATGATAAAACCTTGTTGTTGCTCGCCTTGTATGTTTCAACGTTTCCCCTTGATTTCACTTAATTCTTCTTACAGCATTTTAAATAATGCATTCATTAAACTCTTTTCAATAAATCGCGAATATGCCATCTGCTTCCTGCTGAGACTCTCCTCTCTATGCCTCTACGTGAAACCTCCATTCCATTCAGACAGGTTTACTCACTGTGTCTTAAATGTCCTCTGTGGCTTTTCGACCTCCACATGTGTAATGTCCCATGCCCTTTCATACCACAAAACCACATGTGAACCAAACTTAACTATGCTCACCTGGCTGGCCACTCCACAGGAAAGTGATGGTACAGGTTCTTTGGAAAAAATAATCATGTGCTATTTTATAACATGCCTTATTTAAAAAAAATTATCCAACATTATTTATCTGTTCATGTCTTATGGAAGCTTCTTTAGGCAAAGTCCATTTCTTTCAGTTCTATTTGTTTCCCCATGATGTCAACCTCGTTGTCATGCACATTGGAAAATGTATTTACTGACCTAAATTAGCTCAATTTGAAATACTTTTTGAATCTTTTGTGCAGTCAAGTAAGCATAAAACAGGTTGATTTTCCACACCACAACAAGCTTCCCAGACTACAACAAGCACAGCCAAAGTAGGACTTCTGAGACCATGGGATCTGCCTTGATTTTCAGGGTCTGATGGAGACCAGGAATGTTGGGACCAGCTCGGATACCCAGAAAAATAATCGTGTCTCTGTGTCTCACTAGTTTGCAATTATGGGCTAAGTGGTGTGGTGCCTGGTATTGCTGAGCCAGAAATTGTACAAAGTGCCCTCTGTTTCAACAAGCTTCAACTTATGCAGTGTGAAATCAAGGCCCACCGCCCACCTTTTGCTACTGCAGAAATTCTTAAACAATAGACCACTGTATAAGTAGGGTGAGTTTATTGTTGTTTTTTTAATCAGTCGCATATATAATATATAGAGTATTCATTGGAAGAGCAAATAATATCAGAGTCATCTCTTGGCATCAGGCAAGTGATAGAGATGTCAACTCCAAAACCAAATTGTCCCTACTCTTTTACATGCTTCCACTCTAAGTCCCCAGTTAACTCACCTCTTCCTTTGTCAACTTTACTATTTAAACATTAGTATTTTAATATTTTTATTGAATTTTTGTTGTTTTTGGAATTTTCCCCAAATTATGGTATTTTAATCTTCTACATCTCAAAAGTTTTCTTAACTGCTTACAGAGATATTTATTATGATCATTATTATAAATAATGATAACGGCAATATGGTTTGCAGTTTATCAGGTGTTTTCATATATATATTTATCTCACTTACTACAATTCTATCTGAAACAGAGAGAACAGATTATTTTTATGTTTTTACTTAGAGGGAGATTCTGCAAGATCTCATGATTTGCTCTTGATCTTTCAGTAAGTGAGAACTCTAAGATCAAAGGAACCAAGGTTTTCTGATTAATAGCCACTGCCTCTTCATTGCATCATGCTACCTAGACTTTTGAATCATGTTCACTAATTATTCAAGGTACTCAAACAGGAAAGATCCTCAAACGGGAAAGAAAAGAGGGGAAACTGTGCCCAAGTTAGGTTCAAGTTCCTCCATCAGTTATTCCACAGCGCCCTGGAGGGGAAAGCTCTGTCTGGTACGGTTATTTGCACTGGTGGAGTGGAAAAAATGAGGGTAGAGAAGTGCTGGCCAATACAAATATTATGTAAGCCACATATGTAATCTTACTTTTTCTTGTAACCGCATTCAAAAAAGCAAAAAGAAACAGGTAAAATTAATTTAATAATATAATATATTTAATCCAATATATACAAAACATTTCCATTTCACCATGTAATCAATACCAAATATGCATGAGATACTTTATATTCATTTTTTCATACTGTCTTTAAAATCCAGTGTGTATTTTACACTTAGAGCATGTCGCAATTCAAACTAGTCACATTTCAAGTGTTCACTTGGCACAAGTGGCTATATTTTATTGAACAATGAGGCTCTAGAGCAATGAGAAATGGCACCTTTGCCAGGTGGCAGTTGGGAATGTACTTCTAGGACACATCCCTGTCCTTGACGTTGCAACAGGGCTATGGTGGTATGAGAGTATCAGAAGTGCAGACAGAGCATTCATGCAAAAGGCCAGACAATCAAGGAAGACAACTTTGAGTAATATCTACTAGACTTTAAACTCCACAAGGGTCAGGACTGAGCCTGTCTTATTCATTGCTCGATTTTTAATGATTGGCACAGTGCCCAGCTCTTGAATGAATGAGTGAACTATCAATGGAATGAATGAAAACTATATTTAAGATATTTTTACATTCTTTTTTTTTCCTCCTAAGTCTTTAAAATCTAGTGTGTATTTCACATTCACAGCACATCTCAATTCAGACCACCCACAATTCCTGTGCTCAATAGCTGCATGTGGCTAGCGGCTGTTGTGTTAGAAAGGATAGGTATGGGTTTTGGGGATATAAGACTGACTGTATCACCAACATAAACTGTTAGATGTATGACCCAGGGCAAGTTTAATTAATTATTTTTTTTGTTTGCCAAACTCTCTGGAAGCATGAATTCCAATTTAAATTATGTCACCTTACAATAGAGCAAATAGATAGAGATATATTATATTCACACCTAATTCCATACTTACTTAACCAAAACAATTACTATTACCTTCATTAACAATCTAAATAATTTGGCTAATGGAAATGGCAAATGTTTTTATTTGTCTCTTCACCCTTCCCAAAATGTACGAATGCGTAATACCACAAAGGCACATAACTAGAAGCACTGAGAGGAGAAGTTAAAGACACAATAGATAATGGGCTTTTCAGTAACTGCAACTTGGCCTGTTTTCTGGTGGCTGGAGCAAATGGCAGAGAAACTTGCTAACAGGCCAAACTTTCTTGGTGGGGCAGGAGATGTCCTGGTGCGGAGCAAGTGATTCTAATTTGGCTTCTGACTAGATACTTGATGCCAAGCAAAGCAGCCAGAGACTAAATAAAAAAAAAAGGAAACATAAATGTTCAGGACCAGGACTGTTGCACGTCATGCAACGTGATGCAAAATTGTGCCCTGCACAAGGGCGCCCAACCCAAGGCGAGGGTGGGTAGTCAAATCCATGCCCAGTGGGCCTGCCATGGCCTTGTGTTCACCTGGAGGAAGAGGTCCACTGTTAAATTTTGTACAAGGATACTTTTTGGGTCACCAGAAGCCCACTTTAGGTCCTAAGCAGCTGTATTTAACACTCAAGCTCTGGCTAGAATAAATAAATAATAAAAAATCAGTTTGCAGCTAAAGCCAAAAATATGGAAGCCCTTTATATACCTGAAATTGGTCTAAATATGAATGACTATTATTTCTTTCTAGGAAATAAAATAAAAGGAAACAAAAAGCAATGTAACTACGTAGGTACATGTATGAGGACAGTCTCAAGATACACTTCTAATGCTCTGTCAGTATTTTCTGCTTGAGTGATATGCCAAAAATTTTTTTTCCTTGAGTACTTTCAAGAAAATCCTAGACATTTTATTATTTCATTTGAAAATGCCAAGATGAAATCTTTTTAAAAATTATAACCACGATACCATAATCACTCCTAATAAAAATAGTACTTGAGATTCATTGTCCTGTCCTTTCTTAACCTGATCTCTATTTCTATAATAAATCATTCAGTTCAAAAAGTAAGGTCAGGACATCAGTTTGCCATCTTCGTGGTGCTGTGCATGGTGGAATCATCTAAAGCTTCACTTCCCAAGAGAAAATATTTCTGTCTTCCCTCTGCACCCCGCACAACTAAATGCTAGTAGTTACTAGCATTTCAAGTACGCTAGCCCAGCAACTTTATCAATTGTCTGATAAATGGCTTGTAAAGGTATTTAGGGGTGCTTGCATTTTGCTTTTTCCCCAGTAAATGGTTACACTGCTTGGGAGGTAGAAGAATCCCTGTCATATCAGCATGAATCAGTTTCAATTACTGATTTCTAGCCCCATGAGTCAGGAAGTCGGGGCTGGTTCCAAACCATCTATTTCTGGATTCTTCTTTTTCTCTCTTATCTCCTGACTTGGCTGTTAAGCAGTTTTAGGCCTAAACAAACTGCTGTTTAGCTCCATCACAAGACGCAGTTTATGTTAACTCTTTTATAGGACCAGGACTAGCTCTAGAAAAGGAAGGCAGCCCTGGGGTGACGTGTGGAAGAGCTAGTCTAAGGTAAGTGGGCTGCATGATATGGCTTTGCTACCTGCGTACCTTTGCCTAATGTTGAGGCAAGAATCTTCATTTTTGGAAACTGGGAAAACAGGAAAAAATAATTGGCATATCAAACTGTGGTACATCTACTTGGTAGGAGTTATGCGGCCATTAAAGAAAAAGTTAAGACATTACATGGAAGCATGGAAAAGTTCTTTTGGCTTGTTAAATTTTGAGAAGAACAATGCAAAATTGTGAGTATCATGAGATGGCAACTATGTAAAAATAAATATGAAGGTGGGTAAAGGATTGAAGGTAATTAAACATTAAAACTGTTTTGCTAATGTTTTAGGACGAAGGATTCAGGGTTTTTTTCTTCTGCAAATTTTTAAAATATTGCTTTAGTCCACATTTTGCTTAGTTCTTTTTTCCTTTTTTTGAAGATATCCCCATCAAAATGCCAAAACTCACTCACTTGACCCTAAATAGCCTATTTCCCAGTGGTGGCAATGGACATATAACTACAAAATTCATGTGCATTCCCATTGGTTCAGGGCAGGCCAAAGATCCAAGGGTCCTCATGCTTTATTAGAATGTGGGTTTTATTCCTCAGACACAAAGGGACACAAGGAGCGAAAGACATTGAGTCACTCCAGGGAGATGCCAAAGGCCATAATCTCAGTAAGAGTGGGCGGTTGAAACCCTGGCCAAGTTACACCTACTTTTTAAGTGTGTCAAAAGAACTCACAGTCCTTTTTATCCCACTGCCTTTGGCTAGAAACTTATAGGTTTCAGCAATTCTGATTGGAAGCTTGATTTAAAAGAGTCTGGCATTTTCACAGCCTAGGAAGGAGAAAGTGAAGGAAGAAAATTCCCTTTAAGTTACTTCAGTGGGAGCCTTCAAGAAATGGAGTCAGGGGAGATAAAGCTTCCCTCCGGCTCATTCCTCTGATCAGTGTACCTGGCTAGGTCTAGGATGCTCTTGAGAACATTAATTGGCACTTGCTGCTCAGTCAAAATCGGTCAAGAACAGTCAGGGATCTGTAGGTATTGGTCATACAGCTGTTGATGCTGAGCATGAGAGACACAGGTGTGCGCACAGCTGAATTAATGGGAACAAGGAGACATCTTCAAGATGAGAGCCTCGCTCCATATTTAATTCTCAGCTGTCATATTGACTCTTGGATATTTAATAATAACCATGTTGCTTTGATACCACTAGACTGAGAGTTTCAATCGAATTATTTTGTAAAATAAAAATGACCTTAGTGTTATTTTTGGATGGTAAAAATACACTATAAAATATAATACTTACAAGAAATGTAGAAAATTTAGAAAAGCATTAAAAGGAAATTAAAATGCTCCGCATTCCACAGATGACCTCTGTCCAAAGTTTAGTATATGTGTTAGTATGTGCATATGTACATATTTTTTTACAAAATGGGATTGAAGTGTACAAATGGAATCAACAGCTTCTCAGGTGAATAAACATATATCAGAATTTTTTATGTGGATAACTATAGATCACATTTTAATGGCTACATAGAATTCCATTTTATAGATGTATTTAATGGATCCCATTTTTGACAATTTTTCATTATCTTACAGCTTCAATCATTTTGAAGCTTAGTTCAAACTTTTACAAAATGTTTGAACGTTTTTTTCTAAACATTAAAAAAAATTTTAAACAAAAATCTTTTTTAAAACATAAAAATAAATGTTAAAACATCTTTTTAAATGGCCCATGTTGTGTGAAGGGTAGGAAAGTTTTATGTGGGAAGAAAAGCAATTATTCCAAATATAAAATTATCTAGTTATTATTTTATTTCTTAAAATAGGAAGAGAGGAGGAAAAGAGAACATTACTCCTTTGTTTTGCTAAAATATTTTAAGTCAGTCTTGAGAATAAAATGTGGTTTTGAGAGAAATCAGAAGAACTTGATTGTCACCTACTGGTCACCCCATTGTGCCCCCAAATTCTTGTGGTTGATCTTGAGTAGGTCACTTGCCCTTTTTTACGTATTCATTTCTTGTGCTATAAGGAAGGATAAGAATAATTATTATTTGTCTACTCTACTGGGTTATAATAAGGCTTAAATGATATAATGAATGTGGAAGTATACTGAACACTCGAAAGCATTTACATATTATTATTACTATTATTATTTATAAGTTCACATGATTAGATGACCAGAGGAATTTGATGGACCTGCAGTTTATTTGATGAAAACATTGATGTTTTCTTGCAAATGTGTGTGTAGAAAACTGATTATACAATTTACAGATAAAGCAACCCCATTTTCAAGCTAACTGAAGTACCCACTAAAGTCCTAATCTCAGGTTAACATTTTTGTTTTATAAAAGTGTTTAGCCTCTTGTTTTTGCTTTTTATTACCATGTGACAAATTACTATAAACTTCGTGGCTTAAAACGATACCCATTTGTAAGCTCACAGTTCTGTAGGTCAGAAGTTCGGACATGATGTGGTTGAGCTCCCTGTGCTCAGGGTCTTTAGACTGAAATCAAGGTGTTGGCTTGTTTTCTGGAGGTTTTGGGCAAGAATCTGCTCCCAGGCTCATTCAGATCGTTAGTCATGTTCAGTTGCTTGTAGTTGTAGCACTGAGGTCTCCCTCTCCTTTCTGGCTCTCAGCTGGGGGCCATTGTCAACTCCAGAGGCCATCTACTTTCCTTGCCACATGATCCCCCCATCTCAAAGCCAGCAGGAGAACGTCCCTTGTGTCAAATCCCTCTCATAATTCCCCTGTCTCTGATTGTATGACCCTAATTTAGTGGCCTCATGTGATTGTCAGGCTCTCCCAGATAACCTCCCTATTTTAACGTTGATTGATTTGGGACCCTAATTGCATCTGTGAAGTCCTTTTATGGTAACACTTAGATTATTGTTTGCTTGAATAATTAGGAGAAGGTATGCATACATCAGGGGCTGGGAATCTTAGGGACATCTCAGAATTCTGCTTGCCATACTCCCCAAAGCCAAGGCTCTTCTCTTCCAAAAATTCACAAGACTGCTCTTTCCCTCTGAAAAAAGAGACCCTCCAGTGTGAAAGTCGCTAATAGGTCCGAGTTCTAGGGAGCCGGGAGACCACATTTCATTACCCAGGTTCTCATTTCACAGTAACAGCCTTGCTGATCTCCTCTTAGCAGTCCTAAGAGAACGGGTGTAGAAATTGATGCACAAAGTTCAAATCTTGTTTCAACCAAGGCCTGTCTGAGTCAGACAACGTGCTTAACCTGTCTGATTTTTTTTTTCTATCTGTAAAATGGTGACAATACTACCTGTTTTGCAAGGTCATCTTGGCTGTTGAATAGGATTATGCGTGTAGAAACCTTTAGTACAGCACCTGCATTTACACACAAAATAAGTACTAATCTCAATGTTGTTTCAGTGGGGAGGGAAACAAAGAAAATTCAGATTGATATTATTTTCTTCTCTTGGAATTTTAAAATTAAATCTACCATCCAGCAGAAGGCTTGATTCTGCCTTTGGAGAAAGAAGGGAAAGTGATATCCCATTATAATATCATTATTAATGAATATAATGCAGAGATTTTTAGTTTTCTTCAGGAACAATAGGTCCAATCTTTGCAAACTCCAAATGAGAATTTTGTTTTCTCCAAATAAATGTTTCTTTTCATCTCTACGCAAATATATATGCTTGATTTTTAGATCACAGTGCTAAATTAAAAAACTGAAAAGTACATTTGGCTTTCAATAACAGTAAATAAATAATTTGATAAAAAATGTATGTGCTGTTTTTATTGGAGGCCCCTGGAATGTGATCAAATACCCTTCAAAGAATGAATAATGATCACAAATCATATTTAACATATAAGTGAACTGGGAAGTGAGAAACAAAACTGAGAAGGAAGCCAAGTGGAACTCCTGAGTTCCTCCCATTATTCTAGAAAGTATTTGGTCAGGAAGATAGGGCTGTAAAACCAAGTCATAACTTTGTTGCTTCATAAAATTCCTGAAAGCCAGTATATCCAAGCACAGAGTTTATTCATCTGAGCAAAGTACTCTCCTATTAGAACAATAGATTACTTACCTGGGTAAGCAATTAGCTTATTAAATAGCAGTTCACTTATCAAGACTCACTTTAAGAACTTCGCCTCGCTCAACTATTATATTATGAACTTTACTCAATTCCCTGCCTTGAAAGATTCAACTTCAAGCACTTGAGACCAGACTGCCGAAACCTGCAAGTGACTCCTGGACCTACTCCTTCCGAGACACTAAGATGCAGTCAAGGTTATATTCTTCCTCACTGTAGTAGGGTTAGTGAAATTAGCTTTGCTTAGTCAACAGATTTTTCTGGTTCGTCTTCTGGAGGGAGTCAGTAGTTGATAATAATTATCATATATACCTTTCATAATCTGGAAAAAACTTTACTAAAGAAAAGAAGATTTATTCATCTCTCTGGCTTCAGAGTAGACTGCACTGTAAACATTTTGAGAAGCACATACAGTATAAGGCTTTCAAATTTTCATGGAAACCTTCAAGTTTTAGTTTAAGTTCTTTATAGGTAAGGGTCATATATTATATTTATTTTTTATGTCCACAGGGTCTTGTACATAACAGCACCAAATAAATTCTAGTTGATGAATTAGGAGCTGAAGGATCAATTTAAGGTCACTTTTCTTTCGAAAATGCTCTGAAAAAATATACATTTGTTTGTACTTAGATCACATCCTGACTACCCTAAGCAGAAAGGAACTCCGTGTCAACCGAAAAATAGCTGACAAGCTTAAATATATGTAGTAATCAGATTTGGTAATTCATAAGTTTCTTTTCATAAGCCCTGTGGAAACGGCAGTTATTTATAAGAAGCACTGTAAGTAGATCAGCAGTGAATTCCTCCACAAATTGTGCATGTGGAATGCCAAGAGAAGAGACGGAAAAACCTCACTAGCAAAATTGCAAATATTCCACCATTTGGGGAACAAGCCTCATTTATTCAATATGCTATTTTGTAAACATAACACCAGAATGAGATTTCAATCTATGAAATGGGATAGCTGATGATTTCCTATCATAAAACATGAATTAGACACGTTACATAAGTAGAATAATTAATTAGGTTTCAAATCAATTTAACTTTTTATCTGGCTTCACCATTAGCTTGCCGTGTGGTTTGGGGTAAATTATGCAATCTATTGAATCTTCAATTTCATAGTCTATTAACTGCAGATTAAAAATGCCTGCCATTGTTACCTCACAGTGATTTTGTGGAATTGAACAAGATAGTATCACACCATTTTGGGGTTGAGGAGTAATTAACAGTTATTTAGTCTAACTGGTGCTTTAAAAAGAAAAGTGCTTTAAAGAAAAAAATTTAGTACCATATATATGGTATTTTAAATATCAGACCTTTACGATTTTTAACTCATTCTGAAAATATTCCTCCAAATATTTGTTTATGTGCCTGTTTTCCCAAGAGAATTGCCTAACTGCTACAGTTGCATCACCCAGCCTCATGCCTGGCATGTCATGCACATCCACATTATAAGTTTATTCAGTCTAAATGAATGATTAAGTGAAAAACAAAATCTTTACCTTTAAGGAATAGACTGGTCTACTTTCTCTTGATTTAGTTTCTTTTGTGTTCATTTGGTTCACATATCCGTAAGTTGGATATGGTGTCCTCATTCTTCTATTCTGAGGTGTTAGGATAATTGAGGTGAAAAGAGGAATCGCTGGAAGCTAACATGAATTGCTAGGGAGGCTTCCTAGAAGTTTGATGAAACTGAGGCTGTCGGGATCCCAGAGGAAGCAAGTTAACCATGGATAGTAGAGTTTGGAGTGTTTCTAGAGAGCTGAGGGTTTATGCCTTTAGGTACTAATTTTTTCAGCTAACTAACTTTGTAGGTGTAGTCTTATAAAGGTATTGTGCATACTTTCCCATGTTGGTGATCACATAATGCCTTATAAATATAAGTGTACCTCGATGATCTTAGCTCTCTTCCAGGTCTCAATGCTGTGAAACCTTTGAGTTCTCTAAACAGGGAAAACTGAGTGGTTGGGAGTTATTTGACTCTACCCTACATGACTCATATGTACATTTGAGTTTTTAAAAATAATTTTCCCATATTTTCCTTTATTATTATGCTGATACCAAGATACTTAATGATAGCATTTATTTTCTTCCTTCTAATTTACTTCAGACCTGAAAACCAAATGACCAAGCCTGCAGAATTATATGTAAGATTCAAAAGATGATTAATTTCCTAAGGGTGTCAACCACATGATATTGTTTCATTGGAGTTGGTTGGTCAGTCTTTTAAATTTTATTCATTCATTCAATAAGTGTTTGTCAAGTGCCTGGGTACTTTGCTAAGCATGGAGGTAGAAAGATATATAGGACACAGAAGTTGCTGGATTTACATGCTAATAAAACAGGATGTTATTGTATGATTTTGAGGAAATAATATGATCTAGGTTAGCAACTCTTTAAATCTAGTTAATATTTGCAACTGCAAGGTAACAACCTCTAATCTGTTGGGTGTTGTTCCCTGCTGTCAATGTCATATTAGACATATCATGATCACAGTTAATGTTGTATCTTATTGTCTGTGTATGAGTTGCCAGGAATTCAACTTTATTTATTTCTAAGAAAAATTAAATGAAATTTATAGTGAATAGATTCCAGCTCAAGATACGGAAGAAATTTCTAACAATTTGAGCTTCTCAAAAATAGAATGTACTGATTTGCTCATTAGCTTCATTTTTCCACCCATATTTACCATTTGTGTATATTATGCTTGTGGTCCAATAAAACCTCCAGTTTATCCCGTGAACCACTGTGAAGCAAGTTATCTTCAATTACTTAAGTTATTGATTTAAATACATTCAAATGCAGGACTTGGCAGTTATGATTGTTAAATTTTAGTTAAAGTCAATATTGTAGTCCACTGAGATTATAATTAATGTTGAATTTATCATCAGTGTAATTTCATATTTGCCCCAATTTTAAATATCCTGCACTTTTAACTAGGATCCTTTTGATGTTTCCATTCCAATTATTAGTTCAATTTTTTACAGAACAGAGTTAAAAAGAGAAGTTTCCATAAATTTCTTGTAGGCATCACTCCAGGTTGACTTCTCAGAATAGTAGTTTTCTAGCAGTGTATTCACCTCATAATATTATTGTCTCATTCAAACTTCGCTGTCTTACTCAGAGGTATGTTTTCAGAATATGTGTGAAAATTTCCTGAAACCGAGATATTCTATGGCCATAAGATCACTATTATTAGCCACTTTCTCACACAACTAAATACTATTTATTTGGCATGACTGAACCATTTTGATCTCTTTGTTCCTCTTTTAAAAATTCCCATGGTAGTTTTAGCCCTCAGGCTAATTATTTCTGGAAAGGAGAAAGTTCATTGAGTGGGGCATTTGATGCTCCTACAGAAAGGAAGAAAAAAATTAAAGAACCTCTTTCTTTGACCTGGAAACTATGCAGAAGAACTTCAGAGAATCTCTGAAGGGGCAAGAAGCAATTGATTCTCATGCACCTGTATGAGACCTGGTGCTCACGTCCACATTCATTTACCAACATTGCATAGAATGAATCATTAGGTGAAAGAAGAATGAGTGAAACTAGTATGTGTATGAGAGAGGAGGATGGTGGAAATGAGGTAAAAATAACCATTTAAGCAGAAAAAGAAAGTGGGCTTTTAGAGGCCAAGTGAGTAAACAGAATCACAATTTCTGATTTTAATGTTTCTAATTTCGAATAAGTCACATTTCTTTCACCATATTTTTTAATAGCAAACTTTTCATCATTGCTAAAAGTATGATGAAAATGCAAAAAATGAGGCAGACAGAATGGAGGAGGCTAGGGTACCCCTACCAAACTATAAGGCCACTTGATGTTTGAGACTAACCTGATGTAATGTTCTGGTTTTAGAAGATGTCACTAGGTCCCTAATGAAGTGAATGTGCCAGGCTTCTAACAAGATTTTCCCCTTTCCCAAAGCAACACTCTGAATAATCAATTAAGCCTTTCCTTGAATTCTTTTCTTGTTTATTTTTTTTTCTGTTCTTCTTTATTTTTTTAGTCAATGAGCTCAGCCCTAAATGAAAGCTGGAGTTGTATGAACTGAATCGGCTGGAAATAGTAGCTGAAAGGCGTGCAAATCAAAGCTGGCAAGTTTCAGCTCTTCCGTTCTTGAAGGAGAGGCTAACTTCAATCCAAATGTCTTCCTGGGCGATCGTTTGATTATTCTAGGGCTTTGTTCCTGGTATGGAACTGGGCATTAATGACCTAGCCTTTGCAAGCCTAAAGCAAGAAAATACACATTACATCTTTACCTTGCAGTGGCTTAGTACCCATGTGGACAATTCCTGGTAGTCTGGGAACTGTGTAGGAAGGGATGTTACATCACTTGTTGGGTGTGTGGGTAGAGGGGGTAGCCTTCAGGCTCTTTGATATTTCCTGTTCCATCCTAACCTAGCATAGGGTGTCAACTATAGACAGGAGAAACTAGGAGCTCTGGAACTCAGGCAGCCCCATCCATTTTGGTACCTATACTAAGGGCAGGGATTTCTAATATCTTCACAGGAGCTATATACACACCTACATCTGTACATATAGATCTATCATCTATCTATCTCAATACACACACATTTTGGGGGATAAAAATTATTTGTAACTCTGTTTTTGAAAATTGAAATTATTTGCCTTCAAGTAATTCTTTTATAGACTATCACTAAGTATATTTCAAGAATTCCTGCAAAGTAGGAAAACCTAACCTAAAGATGGTTTTTCAAGTATGTATTGTAAATTTTCTCATTGCTAAATATTATACTTATGAAGTTGACATAATGGTTTGTTTTGCAGCCACTACGAAGCATGAACTCAATTTTTGCTATTTTCTTGTTTCAGAGACATCTTTTTTTTTCATAAAAAATTTTTGAAGGCCTCCAAAAGGCCTGTTGTGCTAGACACTGAATATAGCGACCAATGGGTCAAATGGCCATGAAGGAGTGGGATTAGTTCCTGGCCCCATATTCTGCTTCCATGCTACTGCTTGTCCCCCACTTGTTTTCTAGTTCAGGATAATAAATTATCGGTCATCTATTTAAAGTTTGTATAAGATATTGCTATAATATTAAAAAAAATTCTGGATACACTTTATGTACCTGTTAACTAAGAAATAGGATCTTAAATCCATGGTACACATTTCAATTTATTGAAGTTTTATGTAATTCACACTTTTACAAGGATGTATAGCTCCTCTAAAAAAATAGTGATAGCTCTTTTCTACCACACAGATAACGTTATGATAGAGAATTAAATACGGGCTCTATGGATGTTGTTCTTATAATCTCTCTTCACATCAGCTTCTAGAAAGTGTAGAGCCAAATGCAGCATAAATCTTTAGGAAGGATACAAGAGTACATAACAGGCATTTTGTGTTTTAACCTCACCACTCAACTCTGTGGTTAAGAGCATAGATCTAATTTGGTTTTAACCAGTCTAGGTCCAAACCCTACTCCTAACGCTTTGTGATCTGGGTAAGTTGTATTTTCCTCACCTGTAAAATTAGAATCTTATTGACTCCTTTCCAAAGTTGTTGGGAGGATAAAAGTTAGAAAAAGCTCTTAGCCCAGAGCAAGGCTCTTTAATCCACGACAGCTATTATCTTTCCCTACTCTTATTTTCCCTTTGCCTTTTTCTTTACTTTCATTGTTTAATCTTTCTAAAATGTATATGTCTTTAAAAGCTACCTTAAAATTATTGGAAGAAATTGGTCTATAAATTAAGCAGTCACACAACTAAGAAATATTTAATTTTTTTATTCCTAAGGAAATTATGGTTTAGAAGAGGCGTTTCTCAAACCTTCATGTACATAGGCGCTCACCTGGGCATCTTGAGCTTGGTAAAATGTAGATTCTAGCTCAGAAGTTCTGGGGTGGGGCTTGACAGTCTACATTTCTAACAAGCCCCCAGCTGATGCTGATGCTGCTGGTCTTTTCGAGTAGCACTTTGTGCAGCCAGGGGTTTGGAAGATAGTGTGGGTGTCGTCTTTAGAGCTTTATGAAAACACATAGTATCCATGCCTAGGACTCCTTGAATCACAGCCAAAAGCAGTGAGGTACTTTCTTATTTTTCTTATTATTTTAGGAGTAAAAGCTTCCTCTCTTTAAGCAAAATTACCTGAAAGGGTCCCATGGGATTCTATTTCTGACAAGAGTTATTATCTTTGCCACCCTTTTGAGTCATACAGCTTCCTCAGCAGGCGTTTGGTCCCTTGACTCTTGGACAGAGTGTTTTTCATTATACTGCACCAGTTCTCCAAGCCGTTCATTATGTCACGTTGAATATCTATTAGGCTTTTCTAACATCTTAACTTGGCAAAGTCACACAGAAATGCACTGGCCAAGACACAGTCTCTAAACTAATGTTATCTTAACTTAATGATTGTTTCTGAAACAACTCTTTGCTTTAAATGTACCTCATTAAGGTTACTAGTGACTTCCTATTGCTAATTCCTATGGGCACCTATTTGGCTCTAGAATTTGTAGAATTTGACCTTATGCATCATTTCTCACTTCTCGAAATTTCCTGTTTGCTTAGTTTTCATGATTCATCTCCCTTTGCTTGCCTCTTACTCCTCTGTTGCTCCCCCTAATTCACTTAAGTAAGAACTAGGATTCTCATCTCTTGCCTACCTCCTCAATTCTTACTCTACGTCTTTTTTACTCAATGGTCTCCTTGGGCAACCCCAAGTCATCCTACTTATTCAAATAGAGTATGTTGACTTCACTTTAATTTTGAACTCCAGATCAGAGCTCTCTTCCAAATCTATAACTACTATCTATTTCAACTCAACTGTCCTATTAGTACCTCAAACTCATCATGTCCAAACAGATCCTTACTACCTTCCTTAAACGTAGTCATGGTAAGTCTTTAAGTCTTAGTTACTGATCTGAAAAATAAGGTTAGTAAAAGAACCTAAGTAATCAGATTTTCTGAGAATTAAATCACATTTAATATATGCAGATGCTTAGAATACTGTCCTTAGAATAGATAATAGTATGCATTACTTATGAAACTATTTGTGAACCCGTATTATCTATATTGGAACCTCTCTCTGGATTGAAGATCAGAACCTGGGAGATATTCTAGATTTCTCCTTCCACAATATATTCAATTAATTTGATATGTCCAATAAATTTTATCTCTAAAATAACTTTTCATTTTCTCTTCTCTCCACACCCTTTCCAATGTCACAGCTTAAGTCTTTGTAATGTCTCATCTGGACTATGTCAAATGGCCCTCTCTATGCCTCCTTGACTCCAGCCTCATCGTCCTCCATTCACTCTGCTTACTGCTTGCTGAGTGTTTTCTCAAAAATTCACAGCTGATCATAGTCCTCCTTTCTCAAAATTCTTCATATCTCCTAAAATACAGCATCACTACATTTTCCATGTGACCCTTATATATGACAAGCAAGAAACACCAAGATTTGTCTCTTTTATCACTCGGTTTCTTTTCTGTTTCTCAACTTTCTTTACTGATGTTCCAGCAATATTTAACTAATTGTTCACTCCTGGAATATATCACACTTATTCAAATCTGTAGGCTTTTGCCTGAATGTTCTTCTTCTCCTCACCTAATCTGTTATTTGAGGCCAAATTCAAAATTAGTCTCCTCTGGAAGCTTTCCTTAAAGTCTCTAAACATACTTAGGTAACTTTTTTATACCTATAAACAAAAAAACCTATAATAGCAGTTTTCTAATTTTAGTGCATCATAATTTTATCAGGAAGTAGTGTTGGTTTTGATTCAATTCTTTTACTGCATCTGTTGAGATGACCTTATGATTTTTCTTCATTATTCTGGTAGTCTGTTAATGCGGTAAAATAGATTGGCACTCAATTGTTAAAACCACCTTGCATCCCAGAATAAACACCGAGATGTTTATAAACCATGAAAATAGTTATGGTTTATCAGCTTTTGTTTTATATTTGTTGGATTTAGTTTACTAACTATTTTAAAAGATTTTTATGTTGATGCTCATTAGGAATATTGGCCTATTATTTCTTGTAATGTTCTTGTCAGGTTTTTGTATCAAGTCAAGTTCATTCATACTGAATTTTTTTTCTACTTTTATCAATTAATCAGAGAGATTTTTTTTTAAACCTCAGATTATGATTCTGGATTGGTTTCTTTCTTTCTTTAGTTTTGTCAATGGGTGATTCACGTCTTTTGAAGTTTTGTTATGTGCAAACACATTTGGTAATGTCTTCTAGATTAATAGATACTTTTCTAATTATAAAATTTCCCTCTTTATTTTGTTAATTCTCCCCATCTTGAAATCTATATTTACAAATACTACTATAGCCACACCAGCTTTATTATGATTACTGATTGTGTGGAATAACTTTGCCCATCCTTTTGCTTTCAGCTTTTCATATTATACATATTTTAACATGTATAATACATATACAGACACATATATAGTATAACACAACCATATAATCTTTTCCTTCACTCTGAACAACTGCATTTAGAATTTATTGTAAAGAAAATTGACTGGCACCAAATTCTTTCATATTTTTTTCCCTGAGAATGTGTTTATTTGCCCTCAGTTTTGAAATATATGAATTATAGTTTGTGAGTTTTTTTCCTTCTGTCAGATGTTATTCCACTGTCTTTTTGCTCCCATTGTTTAAATCAGAAGTGAGCAGTCATTCTTGCTTTTCCACTCTATGCAGTGTACTTCCCTTCCAGTTTTAGATTGTTTCATTTTTTAAGATTTTTAAGATTGTTTCATTTGTTTGTTTGTTATATTTTATTTTCAATGATTTGAATATGAAGTGCCTATGTGAGGCTTTCTTTATCTTTATCATACTTGGGGTTTGCTGAGCTCCTCATTTCTGTGGGCTGATGTATTAATCAAATTTTAGAATTTTCAATTATTATTTCTTCAAATACTTTAGGTGCCACATTCTCTTCTCTCCTTCTGGAACTCCTACTCAGAGCATGACAGACTGTTTAATACTGCCTCACAGGACACTGACGCACTAGTCACTTAAAGAAAAACAATTTATTTCTCAATTTTTTAGTTTAGATTATTTCTGTTGATCTATTTCCAAGTTTAAAGACTCTTTCTTCTGCTGTTTATTAACCCATCCAGCAAACATTTTGTATGTTTTTTTCAGTTCTGGAATGTCCATTTTATCCCTTTTTAATGTTTTCATTTTTCTGCTAAGATTCCCCACTTATTGTTATATTATCATAGGAATCTTGACAATATTTATCATATCTACAGTATTCTTGTCAGCTAACTCCAATGTTTGTGTCATCTTGGAATCTATTTATGCTGACTACAGTTTCTCTTGATTATGTGCTGCTTCATAATTTTTTGATGTCTGCTATTTTAAAGCTTTATTGGATTTGACTGACATACCACAAACTGCACATATTTAATCTGTCCATTTGATGAGTTTTGATTTATGTATATACTTGTAAGACTATCATCACAATCAAGATAATGAATATGTCCATCACTTCCAAAAATTTCCTCATGCCTCTTCGTAATCTTTCTCTCATGCTTCTCCCAATTCCCCTAAATTTCATATTCAATTAATCTTGATCTTTTTTTGTCACTATATGAATTTTACATTTTTCTAGAGTTTCATATAAATAGAATTGTAAAGTATGTATTATTTTTTGAATAACTTCTTTCACTCAGCACAATTATTTTGAAACTCATACATGTTGTTGCATGTATCAGTAATTCTTTTTTTTCTTAGTAGGATAACATTATATGGATATGCCACAATTTACTTATCAATTTATCTATCGATGGGCATTTGGGTTATTTCTAGTTTTGGCTATTATAAATGAAGAAAGCTGCTATGAACATTTGTGTACAAGTCTTTGTGTGGCCCTCAGTATTCATTTCTCTTTGGAAAATACCTAATTAGTAGAGTGGTTGGGTTGTATGATTGGTGTATATTTAAATTCTTAAAAAACTGCCAAAATGACTTCTAAAGTGGTTGTAGCCAGCAGATTATGAGAGTTAAAATTATTCCACATCTTTGCTAACACAGGATGGTCAGTCTTTAACTTTTGGTCAGTTGAGTGGCTACGTAGTAGGATCACATTGAGGTTTTCCTAATAATCCTGGACGTCTTTTCATGTGCTTGATTTGTGTATCTTCTTTGAAAAATGTTCAAGTCTTTTGCCCATAATTTTATTGTGTTTTCTTATTATTGAGTTGTAAGTGTTTTTTACATATTCTCGATAAAAATCCTTCGACTGATACATATTTTGCAAATATATATATAATTGATATTTGTACATTGATCTGGTGTCCTGCAACATTACTGACTCACTTAGTTGTGGTAGTTTGGGGTGATTCCATTGAATTGTAAATAGAATCCTATTCCTTGCAGTTTCATTGGTCATTCTAGGTAGCAAGTTAAGAAACCTGGTACAGCCTCTCACATATAATCAAGATTTACTGGGTAAAGATTTTCTGTGATTTCTTTGCACTCAAAAGTAGTACTCGGTTCCTTTTCTGGTTCAAATTTAGTAGTCTGCAACAGACCAATAAACAAATTTAGGTTTCTCTTCAAAATTCTCACTTCCCAGGTGTGGCACTTTCATCAGAGGTTTGACTTTTATGGCAAATGTAGAAGAGCTTCTTCTCTGAGTTGGTGCTCGAAGCTGCCCTGAGAAGTCTCTATCTTATACAACCATGCACCATTTATTCTCTGCCTCCGCCCAAATACATGATAATGTGGGACACTCTTTATATGCTTAGCAGTATCTTAGTGAACATGAAAACCTGTTTTGTTAATTATGTTTTTAACTGAGTCACTTCATCTGAAGAAGTAAAGTCACCAGTTCTTAGTGAGAGGCCCTCTGAACTCAGTAGTTAATAAAGCTGTCCTGAATTGTTTAGAAGAGTATGAAAATGTGGTAGTAGTCTTGACAGAAATACATTTTTATTTGAAGCTGAGATCCACAGATTTTGTTAAATGTGGTTTCTTACTGAGCTAGGCTGAATGAGTATGGATTTGTGTTTTCAGTCAACATGGGGTATGCATCCATGATTTGATACTACAGACTCTTGCTTTGACAAACTAATTCAGTTTGCCAGAATGGACAATTTTCTTTTGATTTTTACTTCCAAAAGTTGAGAAGCATCCTTTTAGCTTCACAGAAGAGATTTTGGCAGAATATTAGATACTCCTCTTTTATCATAAATATGTTTGCTTTTAGTTACAGCATTTTTACATCCCACACAAAAATATGGTGTATACTCTCATTGTCTTGGTCTCCATAACAAGTTTATAATCTTGTCGGACTCATGAGATCAAATGTAATTCATATCTGTGTCTCCCTTATAAACTAGACTACTATCATGCACATAGTAGGCGGTCACTAAACTCTGGTTTATCTATACCACACTTCCTTCTTTGATTACCAAACTGAACTACTTACTTCAAATTGGTCTCTTGATTTCTCACCTGAAACTTTGGCTTATTCCATTTCTTCCTTGGAAATGCTTTCCATTCTAGACTCACTTATCAAAATCCAAACCCCCTTAAAAGGAGGTATTGCCACCCTCTTTATGAAGCTGCCTCTGGAATCCTTTCAAGAAGATATACACTCTTCCGCCTTCACTGTCTTCCTCTAAGGAACCACAAGAGCCCCCACTGGGGAGCACCTAATGTGTGCCTGACAAAATGCTAGGCATTTTATATCTGTTATCTCTTGTAATCTTCAAACAAACTATGAGCCCACATAATAAACTCTAAATTTCCATAGAGGAGGATACTGAGAGTAAAACAGAGTGACTCCTTTGTCCAGATCACAGCTGTAATAAGTGATGAAGCCAATGTGGAAGAATTCTGGCTGACTCGAAAGCCTCTTCTCTTTCCGCAGTATTAAAATTCATTTCTAATGCTTTATGATTTTATGTCATATTTTCCTCATAATTGTAATTATACTCGTTAGGCTGTGTGTTTGACTGTTGACAGAAGAACAAAATCTTGTGAAACTTTGTTGTATAGAATAGTTAAAATCTGCATTTGTAAAATTCCTATTTGCCCTACCACAGGAAAGGCATTTTGCACACTCAAAATATAGTCCATATTTAGGGCACCATACTTGAGACATTTGCCCAATTCTACCTTTTTATAAAAATATTGTTTTGTATCATTGTCATATCCTCAACAGGATAGACCTTGAGATTGGCTAGACCAGTGACTTTTCAATATATTTTTCGTTTTTGACAAATGAAATCTTACAAGGGAGCCAATAAGGAAAGTGAAGAGGAGCGCTCTAGCAGAAGCTCTAGCACCTGCTCAGGACCCTCTTACCTTGTGACCACCCTTGATGCCTCTCTGTGGAAACACCAGTGCTCTAGAAGTCACTCCTTTAGCCCAACTTTGTTTTTCTAATGAAAATCAGAGGGACTTTTGCGTGTACGCGTGTGTGAAATTTTTGAATCTTAGAGCTTGACTCCCAATTACAGTACTTTTATCATAATCAAATACCCAAAAATAAACTGAAGTACCTAAAACATTCACAAAACTGATGAACAAAAACAAAGCCAAAGAGTAACCAAAGTACTTTGCAAAGGATCTCTGTATGAACTATTGAACTCCCAGGACTAACTCATTTCCTTTTCTCCTTTTGAGGTCTGTCCATTGCTACTTGCCACTGTATACTCTATATTCTAATCACATTTTGTCACTTAATATATTATAAACATCATTTCCACACGTTTGCTAATGTGGTCCCTTCTGCCTGAAATTCCCTTCCTTCCCTCCTTTCTTTACTTAGAAGACTATTTTTTTCCCCCAAAACAGATAAAATACGCCTCAACCCTCTGCCTCACTCAACCTTGCTAAGCAAAATTATCACTTGGGCCTGTGCAGTCAGCGCTGTCGGTATAAAGTTTTTTAGTAATATTTACCATAGTAAATCATCATACTCATTTCTCTCTCTTTTCTCCCAGTTAGAGAGAGCTTTTTTAGGGCAAGGGATGTATCAAATTCATTTCTCATATTCCCATGCCCAGCATAGACCCAGCCCTTAGTAGGTGCTCTAAAAATTGGTGAGTAGATGTCTAAGGAAAATATCCTGAAATATCACACTTTTCCAGCAGGTGCCACCATGCCATGAAAATATTTTGCCCTGAAAGTTCCCTGTTTTTGAGACATTGAGTTATACAAAATTAAATGAATGCCCTACTTTATCAATCTAATTGATATGCACTTGGTTAAAATCAAAGATGGCACGTTGTTGAATTCACTTCTGTGCTGTGAGTAGAGTGCACCTGAGGTCATGTGCTTGGGACACATTCTTTTCACTGCTTAGTGTTTAAATAAGGCAGCTTAACAAGGCCAAAGTGAAGGGCTGATTTAGCAACTGATTCCATTATAAACATAAGGCCTAGTTCTGTGAGACTTCAGGAATCTAAGGCAATGATCAAGCCATTAGAGAATAAATCAATATGAGGATTTCAAGACTTGAAGATGAGCTAGTGAAAATAAAGAAAGAAAAGTAAACTATACATAAGAAAAAATATAATTAAAGTTACTAAATCCCCCATAGGAACAAATATCTCCCAAATGTAATGTAGGAAAAAAATGAAATCACCATTCCTAAGTAAATGTATGAAGTGGAAAGATAAAATAAAAATGGCATATTTGCCTAATTGACGTTTCTGTATTTGTAAACTTAGAAGAAAACTACCTCCAGCAATACTTTGCATTTCATAAGCAAGGTAGAGGAAATTCACTTAAATAAAAAAATACGCTACTCCAAAATCAAGGTTCTTTAGCTGTTAAAAAATATATGAATTAAAATGCATTTTAGTTACTATGTCAGATAACACCCAGTGCTCAGCATATCCCCTGGAATGTCTTTTTACATTTCTTATGCTCTCCCACCTTCAGTCTGCAATAAGATTTCAATAGCCAGCACTGCTGTTCTTCAGAGGCCTGCCATCTTGGGAGAGACGATAATTAACAAATAAAATAAACATATTATAAATCCAACATTAATTTGTGCTGAGATAAAAATAAAGCCAGGTGAGGGAACATAGATATATGAAGTTGGTATTATTTTAGATAGCGTTGTCAGTTATCATATTGGCTACCAGGCTATTTTTTCCCTTATTTGTTATTTTACTCATTCATATAACAAATATACAAGTGACATCTGTGTGTCAAACACTGTTCTAAACCTTATAAATGAACATAAGAAAAAGATAGTGTTCTATCTCTTAAAGAGCTTGTAGATTACTGAAATTGGATGTATACAAGTGTTTGTGTACACACACACACTATTATAGGCACATATACACAAACACAATCACAATCACCTGTGCACACACTGAAGCTTATACTATTATGTCAAAGGTTTTTGATAGAACTTCAGCATTAGAGGACATTCTAAATGCCAGTCATTCTAATAGGACCTCAGAAGATCCATGGCTTGTATTGCTGATAGTTTTCCTAAGAAGAGAATTTACTTCTTGACTGGTGAATGGGAGCCAGTGAATTAGCTAGAGAGGAACCTTAGAAACCTCCATTGACTTCTCAGTGCCTGCCTTTCAGGACGGCTTTTTTATTCTCTCCTAGTTCTGGCAATGAAAGAAGAGAAATTAAAGGGACCTAAAAAAATAATGGTTACTAAATGGTCTAGAAGGCTCATGTCATTTTTTTCTGGTTTACAGAGTCAATTATATGCCACTTGTATATTCAGAGGTGGTGAATGATGGGAGCCTATGGAATGAGTATAGCAAAATGACCTCCAAAGATAAAGAGGAGAATATTGCCTCAGCAAAGGCTTCATTGAAGATGAAATCCTTGAACTAAACCTTGGAAGGTGATAAGGGTTTTCCAGGTAGAGGGGTTTGGGAAAGAACTTCCAATTGCATGGGACAGCATGAGCAAAAGATCAGTGGACTAAAACAATGTTTCTGGGCTTAGAGAATTATAAATACTTCTTTCTGGCTAAAGATATATAGATTGGGTACAGGAGGCGAGAGGACAGAGTGAAAGGGATTCCTGTGAGAAAAAAAGGTTTTGAGATATTCTAGACATCTTGACTTTAGAGGAATAAGATTAGAAGGAAACAAGAGAGGTGGCAGGAAAGTGAGTTAAAAGCTAGTACAGTAAGCTGTGAGGGAAGTGGATTGCCATTTTTGCCCAGTGAAAATTCAGTATTTTGCACTCTGTTATAGGAAAATTCCATCGAAAATGTCAATTTGTTATCTTAGCACAGTTAAAAGTGAAGCGGTTGGGGAGCTGCAATATGAGTTAGGAAAGCATCCTTAGAGAAGGTCCAGTGGGTTGGCCATGTGCCAGGTACTGTGTTGCTTACTTTTCATGCCCAATCTTTTATCCCAAAACATTGTGCAACAGATTTTATACCCATGTCTATGACTGAGGAAAATAAGTTTCAGAGAAATTAAATGTACTGCTTCATTACCTAGCCAGGGTTGGGATTCCAACTCAGGTCCAACCTACTCTAAAAGTGTTACTTGTTCCTCTATATCAGGTTGCAGTAGATAGATATAAAAAGGATTAAGAGGAAATTAGAAAATTCTAAAATTCTAAAAGTTGATCTCCAGTTGCTTTTGATTATAATGTATGAAAGCAGAAAGGAATAATATAAACAACCCCAGTCCCTTTTGAACTCACTTGGCTCCAAAAAATAATTGAATAAACATACCTTCACACTACAGTCATATTATAAAGGGAAAATCAAATCCATTTATTCCGTTGTTTTATTTTTTCCTTTCTCATTCCTGAATCCTTTTGTGTATTTAGAGTTGAATTTGAAGTAGAAAGCAATTTTCAAGAAACCTACACATCCTTAGAAAGATTAATAGTGGGCAGAGGTGAAAAGGCTGCATGCTTTTAGACAAAATGGATTTCCTACTATATTACCAGGCTAGAAAAAAAGAAAAAAACACTCTGTGATGTCATGTTTAAATTAAATAAATGGTGGCCATTATTTTTCTTGGGAAAGTAAACATAAAAACTATAATTTCTTTGATTGTATTTTTTTGGTTAAATATGATGTCACATATTAATATAGATTATAAACTGGCAAGATTTCAGGTTTGACTGTGCTGCCTACCAGTGAGCCGATAAGAGTGAGATATTGTTGGCTGTTGGTCAAACCTTAGGGAGATCCAGAGATTGTGGTGGAGTGGAGAGAACAAGGTCAATCAGGAGGAGTGGATGGCTAATTCTTGAGTTCCAGAAGTATTGTAAAAGCTTGGAGGCAAAAATAAGACCATCTCATCTCAGAAGAGAATGACGAGGAATGAAAAGTGGTAATTGGGGGCCCCTGATGCACAATATTTATCACTAAGACATATTATACTTTACTGGCTCTTTCTCAGCCTTATAAAAGAAGCCATGCGTAAGCACCCTACCTAAATTGTCTTCTTCAGGTCACTCTTTCACTCTATCACATCATCATCTTTTTTTTCCCACAAAATTTGCCACAATCAGAAATTATCTTGTTTGTGAATTTGTTTACTTATTTGTTTACATCCTATTTTCTAACTTGCTTACTATTAGGTAAGCATCATGGGGCCAGCAATCTTGCCTATCTTGTTCAACTCCTTGTCTCCATTGCCTAGAACAACTTATGCTACAAAGGATGCAACTCTTACATACACATAGTTTTTGAATAATTGAGTAAATGGATATACTGTCTGTGATGGTTCAGATATCAGTTAATATTAATATAAGTCAATATTTATAAAGTACTTAAAAGAGCTCCTTGTATATAGTAACTACTATAAATGTTTGTTAACTAAATAAGTACCTTCTTGACTGATGCAAGCTGATAAATCTCCCTTGAACTAAATTAAAATCCTTTATGATAAGTGAGAGAAGATAGACATTTAATTCTATGACTAAAATCATCAGGAACATGACTAATAGTTAATGCCCCATAACAGAATTTCTACTATTAAATTAAATCTTTGGCCTTAACTGAATCCCTGTCTTGAGTTAGATAACAATCAAGAAAGGGAAATGCAAAATGGTTGCCCTTCTCTTATACTTCCTGACAGTTTGTAATTCTTATCAGAGAATAGTGAATTATAATTGGCTATTTATTTGTCAGTGTAAACTTTATTGGAGTGCAAACTTCATGAGAACAAGCAAAAACATCATCTATCTTATCACTTCTTACTGTTACACCCTAAGAATATGGCCCAATGGCTGGCATAGATAGGTGCCATCAAAATGTTTAATGAAGTAATATGCTGATTTTGAGAGGAAGGAGGTGTCAGGATGTTTTTAGAATCTTCCTGAATCCTCATATAAAAGCGGATGGGCAGCTTGATAGATAGCAAAACCAAACCCAGGGACAATGTTTAAAACAAAACTCAGGACAGAGTTTTCCCCACAAACCTCAAAATAAAAGTGGGTGGGAGTAAACCATTATAACTACAAGATCCACAGGCTATTGGTGTCTGAACAAAAGAAGGCAGAGGGGGGGCTGGCCCCGTGGCCGAGTGGTTGGGTTCGCGCGCTCCGCTGCAGGCGGCCCAGTGTTTCGTTGGTTCGAGTCCTGGGCGCGGACATGGCACTGCTCACCAAGCCACGCTGAGGCAGCGTCCCACATGCCACAACTAGAAGGACCCACAACAAAGAATATGCAACTATGTACCAGGGGGCTTTGGGGAGAAAAAGGAAAAAATAAAATCTTTAAAAAAAAAAAGAAGGCAGAGGGAAGCAACAGAACATCTGACAAACCTGACAATGGGAGAACCCCAAAACAGCCCATACATGTCCATTGTAAATCATGGTGAGCGAATTCGAGAACACAAGCTGACCCTCCAGGACTTCCTTCTAGGACAGGAACCCACAGTGAAGATGAACTCCCGGGAATAAAATCAAAATTGATCAAAAGAGCAACAATGGAAACAAAGGAAACAGAAAGTCCAGATAAAAGTAAGGACAGGAAAACAGAACCAAGAAATCTCAGAAAGATAGCTTTTTTATTTCACCATAATACAGAAAGAACAGAAGAAGGAATTTTGTGAAGGTAAAACAGCTATAAATATGAGCTAGAGAAATGTATTGAGGTGAAATCTCATATAAAGTAACTATTAAAAAGGGAAATAGAAGATAAGGAGCGGAATAATGTCCCTAAAGGTAGGGAAAGTATGCCTGAACATGCTCAAGAACTAGAAAACAGGACAAAAACCCCTGTAACATACTATTTTAAAATGAGTTAGAAAACACGGAAATCATACGAGATGTAAGAGAAAATCATAAATCATAACTAGAAAAACTCAGGAATGAGGTGACAGAACTCATGTGAGAATTAGAAATAAAAATAATAGTTTAGAAATGAAGACTAAACTAGAAGAAACACAAGATCGAATAAACACAATACCTTAAGATAAATCGAAGATAAAAACAGACTATTTTAATTTTTTTAAAAAATGTTGATAAAAAAGATTTGAGATAAAAGCACAAATAATGAAAATAGTCAAGGAAGAATCAACTCACAGATAATGAGATCCTGAAGAAGAAAACCAAGGAAAGGTAATAGAACTTATATTGAAAACTCTCATTCAAATAAAAAACGATGAAATGATCTAAAGTTGACTATTAGAAGAGCCCATGATTATGCGAGGTTATCAACCCCAAATGAACAATGCCAAAGTATAAGTTAGGAAAATTATCGCATTTTAAAGAAAAAAGATCCTTTGGTCATCTCAGCAAAAATAATACTTTACTTACATAGAAAAAAATTAGATTGTTATTAGGTTTTCCAACTGCAACACTTTATGATGAAAGAAAATGGAAGATAATATTTTGGATACTTAGGGAAAAAAGCTGTAAGCCAAGAATGTTACATTCCAGCAAAACTGACCCTCAAGGACAAAAGGGCTGGATAATCTGTTATCAGCACTCAAGAACTCAAGTAATAATGTTTCCACAGCTTTTCTAAGAATTCTGCTAGAGAGTCGTTTCAGACCAACAAAATGCTTAGAGAGATGTCAACATAAGGACTGTAGCGACCCTTAAATATATAGCTGGTTCTATAACAAAGATTAATGAGAATTAAAGGGGAGATGGTATAGTATACAATGGCTAAAATTTCTGATGACATAGATATTGAGCAACCACGAAAATGAGGGCAAAGGAGATAGTGTGATAAAACAATTTTAACTGCTTTTAGGATTCATAATTGGTGGTTTTAGTATTAATATTGTTATTCTGAGACTATTGTTTCTGTAATATGGGATAAATCAAATGATCAATGCCAAATGATCAAAGGAGATAGTGTGATAAAACAATAGTTTTATTGTTTAATATTTAATTCTGTCATGCCCTATGTTCTTTCTTGGCTCTGCTCACAGAAAAAGGCCTGGAAATAAGGATCAACTCAGTAATGTCGAGCATCCCTAGCGTCCAGATTTCAGTTTGGAAATATTATTTACCCTAAAAACAAACAAGGCTTCTTGAAGGAATGGTTGATTTCAGGTCTGGGGTAGGAAATGTGCAAGGTAGACCTGGCACACCAGATCTTGGCACACCAGATAGCAAGGATGTTGTCAAAGATTACAAGGATCATGTCAAAAGAATTCAGCGGCCAACTGAATGAAGCTTACATTGGCCAAAGATGGGACAATTAGAGCTTCAATAAAGGTTAAAAATGTGATGGCTTAAAACCCATCCAATATGAATAAATCCATGCGCTTATAATAATACACAAAAGAAAAATTTGTTGGCCATATTCTAATTATGATGGGCAACAAATTCATAATCTTGAAAATTAGGTAAATAAAGGAAAATAATCAAGCATTTATCCCACTTGCTCTTATGAACTGTATACTGCATAACAAAATAATAGATGAGGGGAACATCTCATCTGTTATTAAAATTATCTCAAATAATAAATGAAAAGGAAAGGATAGATTTAGAATATCACCATTTTGCAGCCCCTAGGTCTTGGTAAACTCAGGCTGCTATAACAAAAACACCACAGACTGGGTGGCTTGTCAATAGCAGAAACTTATTTCTCACAGATCTGGAGGCTAGAAGTTCAAGATCAGGGTGCAAGGATTGTCGTGTTCTGGTGAGAACCATCCTCTGGGTTGCAGACTGTTGACTTCTCATTGTATCCTCACATGATGAAGAGCAGAGAGAAAAAGCAGGCTCTCTGGGGAGCCTCATAAGGATACTGATCCCATTCATGAAGGCTCCACCCACATGACCTCATCTGATCCTAATTACCTCCCAAAGGCCCTACCTCCTACTACTATTACATAGACAAGTGTAGAGTTTCAACATATAAATTTGAGGGGGACCACAAACATTCAGTCCATAATATCCCATCACTAATGGTGGAGTGCCAATGGCTGTTAACATCACAAAAGAGCAAAGACCAAATATTATGTAACTCCTGGTGAAAGAACACAATACCACTTCTAGTTTTTCCAAAGGAATAGCACTTGAGTCTGGTTAAGCCTCTGCACCCAGCTGCCAATTTGCAGCTGAACAGAGGAACGCTGAATTGCGTCATGCATTTACAATCATCAAAATCCAGAAAATGGGATACTATTGATTAAACGGCCTGGTTTTCGTAAAAAGTAAAAAGCAAGAGAAAGAAAGGAGTGGAGGACAAACTTGTATAATAAAAGCAATGTAAAAGACATCTCTGTCTTTTAAATTAGACATTTCTAGGGAAGCACACTTGAATAAAACCCTCAAGAAATGCACAGAAGTGATTGCTATATAAGTTACTTTTGGAGGGATGGGGCTATAATTAGGATGAGGAATATGTAAAGCCTTCAGATGTGACTGGAAAAATAATTTATCTTATAATAATTCACTGAGCTATGTAATTGCTTTGCGTGTTTTTTTTTGTCTCTCATGTTTTATTTTACAATTAAAAGGTCAAAAAATTAATATTTCACAGGAGTTTAGGCAAGTAGATCACAAAATATCCAGAAAGGTCTAGTGATGTGTAATGTATGATGCAGAAGCACTGCAAATCATTCACTGATTATTCTCGTATGTATGACACTGCTTTAGATTCTGGTTGTTGTTTGCAGTCCAATTTCTTCAGTGAATTTCATATCCCATGGCATAAACAAAAAGCTGAGACATCATTTTAGGATGAATATTAATTCCTCTGACTTGGTGCCATGTTTTGGAGCCATTTTTCATTAGCAAAAATTTTACTGAGCGGCATCCAGGTGATGGGGCCCTGTGCTTTTTATTTGAAATAAAAAGAAAAAGGTGGAATGGTTTCGCCACACAATCAGCATAAAACACAGCTGCAAAGTGAGATTATTTTTTTATCTGGTACAAGTTAAATTGCATCCAGATTTTCCTAATTTTCAAGATGGAACCTCTTGACTTTAGCAAACTCCAAGGAAACACTGGGGATGAAGATCCTTGAGTTTGTTTTAACCTTCCAAGAAGTCAAAAGGCAGAATGAGTTTGTGCCGATAAGGCTGAACGAATCTTTAGTTGATATTAATTCAATCATATCTCTCTCTGTTTCTTTGTTTTTTATTTTGTCTTTTGCTTTTGGATAATATTAGATAGTTCAGAGTGTAATGATTGTTATTTCTCAATAAAAAGAAGTACTTTAGTGTAGGAGTGAATTAACTTTATTCATCAACTAATAATGTATTTCTTAATATTCTGGGTTAGCTCTATGTCTGCATCTTGCATTTTCACGACAAGCCTCTCAAGTAGTTGTTATAAAATAATCCTACTCTGCAGATGTCAAAACAGAGGTGCAAATGATTGTGATTTGTACAAGGACATCCCGAAAATTATACGGTGGAGCTGAAGTTTAAGCCAAAACTTCTGCCTCCAACTCCCATATTAGTCTTTCCAGCAAGATCACTAAGGGACATATTTCAACGTCCTTGTCTTGTGTTTACACTAGATGTTAATTATCTTAAAAAATTCCAGAGCCTATTGGGGCCGGCCCTGTGGTGCAGCGGTTAAGTTCGAATGTTTCACTTCTTGGCGGCCTGGGGTTCGCCGGTTCAGATCCCGGGTGCAGACATGGCATCGCTTGGCAAGCCATGCTGTGGTAAGCGTCCCACATATAAAGCAGAGGAAGGTGGGCACGGATGTTGGCTCAGGGCCATGCTTCCTCAGCAAAAAAAGAGGAGGACTGGCAGTAGTTAGCTCAGGGCTAATCTTCCTCAAAAAAAAAAAAAAAAAAAAGCCCTAGATCCTATTAAAATACTAAAGGTAAGGAGAGCTCTTTCTTCCTTCTAATCAACCATTTCTCTACAGAAGAGATCAAGATTCAGTAAATTAACACTTTTCCCCTGAGTTGGTCTGTTTAACTTTAATTTCCTTTAAACTTTGAGCTTCAGACTTATTGGTGATTGAAATAACTGAACAATAATTTCCAGACACCAGTGCCCATGTATCGTAGTCTTCAACTTG
Source organism: Equus asinus (assembly GCF_041296235.1). NCBI lineage: Eukaryota > Metazoa > Chordata > Mammalia > Perissodactyla > Equidae > Equus > Equus asinus. Next base: position 190,884,989 of record NC_091790.1, on the reverse strand, counting down.
ACCATTAAGCCCTATAAGGTTAAATCTCTCAAGGTAGGTACAAGGAAAGATAGCAGTAGCAGGGGGTGAAAATAAGTAAATTATTCAAATGAACTGAGGCAATTTAGCAAGTCTTCTTCTTCCACTGTTTTATTTTCCTCAGTGTGAAAAATGAGTCACGATCCTGACTACTTCCTTAAGGTCAATGTTCTTGTCTCTGTGCTCATCTAGCACCCTGCTGGAGAGCAGCCAGGGGGAAACTATATCCAGAGCTTTTGCCTTTACTTGAGGCTAAGGACAAATAAATAATCAATTATGCAGATACCACAGGCCAGGGAACTGTTATCTATACATGTACTAATTACTTAAGGATTTATTACAATAGTAAGGCACCAACATGCTAATTGGGTATTGTTTGGGCAGACTTGAAGTTTTGGATAATTGTAATCATCCCTCTTCTAAACCTCCTTACTCTCTTCTTTTAAATACGCTTTATTCATTTTCTCTACCCAGAAAAATGTAACCTATCAATATATAGGCTTAAGCAGAATGGCAGGCAAAATAGGAGGAAAGAGAGAAGAGATCGAGAAGAAAGATATGCTCCAATTCTAACCTGTTGCTGATCACATATTTTACACAGGTGACTCCCTGTACACATGGACTTGTGAGCATTTTTCCGTAGAACATCTAAAAGCTGAAATTCATAATTTACCCACTTTTTAAGGTTCTGAATTGTTCTAAGTAGTATCAGGAGTAGACAGAGTATATTTTCATTCTACTAACTCTCCAAATTTCACCCCGATTCCTTTCTCCTTTTCATTCCGCTTGGCTCAGACTTCAGTTAAGATAACTTGTTTAATAGACCATTCTATGCCTCAAAAGAAGATTTATATGGTTAGGAAACTCTTGCCTGTGTGGGATTTTTTTCCTTGAAACTAAGTGCATTTAACTTGATTAAGAGAAAGCTTTTCAAAAATAATTATAAAAGTAAGAGTTTAGCAATGTAAAACTAGAAATGCCAAGGTTAAAATTAGCCAGTGATATCATCTTTCCATTAATAACTCTGTGTTTGTGCTGTGTTATTTATGGAAGGGAGAGTTCTTTCTATTTCTGCCAGGTGGCTGTGTTGCTTCAGTGGGTTCTGAGGTGCTCCTGACCTCTCTTCCTGCTGTGTATGTTACAAGGCTCTACAAGGATCACCCCATTGCTTGGTCAGCAGGTTCTCTCAAGAGCTGTGCTTTCTCAGCTGGAATTTCTGAATTCACACAATAATCTAATTCACAATCTAAATACTTCAGGTTTTAGTAGGTAATTGTTAAAGATGAAGGCAAATTCTGACTTGGAAAGAATGCATGAAAATGTAAAGGTTCTGAATTGAAAAGTTAACTTCTCCTTTAGGAAAACTCAACTGAGGGAGCTGCCCCATCCTGTGGTCTAGAGGTTAAATTTGGCACTCTGCTTTGCAGCAGCCCATCAGGTTCCTGGGCTGGTGAGGACCTATACCACTGTCGGTGGCCATGCTGTGGCGGGGACCCACATACAAAATAGAGGAAGATTGGCACAGATGTTAGCTTGGGGCCAATCTTCATCAGCAAAAAAGAAAGAAAGAGAGTGAGGGAGGGAGGGAGGGTGGGAGGAAGGAAGGGAGGGAGGGAGGAAGGAAGGAAGGAAGGAAGGAAGGAAGGAAGAAAGAAAGAAAGGAAAGAAAACTCAAATGAATAATTTCTGTCTCCAAAGTGGCTAGTTACTGAGTTACTAGGTTCTAAGACGGGCTTTGGAGAAAGCAACAGAAGACTTCCACTTTGGTTTACTTTATACCTAATAATTTTAAATGATATTTGAATATATGATGAAGAAGTGTAGTCATATAGATGCACCAGGGTACTCAACTGTGAGAAGACTTGCCAATCAGTAGGTCTAGACTGCCTTCTCATATCATTCATGCTCAGTGAAAGAAAGGCATAGGAAAAGTCTAAGAACCAATAGGAACTTTCCTGTGTGACCATCAGTGAGGTATAATTATAAAAATTTAGCATTAGGAGGAAGAACAAAGCACCCAATATAAGATTTTTGTAAGTGATAGAGATGGTGAGTAGCTAATCAGGATTCAATGAAAGGACCAAATGACCAAAATATTAATTTTAATTGGTAAATAAAATATACTTCGTCTGTGCAATGAAATTCAAAGTCATCAATTAAAAAAAGAAAACACCAATAAAGGATAGCATTTCCAATGTCACAGAAAGGGAAATAAATTAACTAATAAGAAAATCATTTCTTAGATATTTTTGACTGAGAAAAAGAAGTTGCAGAACAGAATTATCTCAATCCTTTATATATATGAGAGGTTTTATTGTTTACAATCAAGAGAATGTAAAAATATCTAAACTAATCTATTACCACTTCTGGAAAAAAATCCTCAGAGCTAATAACCTTACTGTCCTTTTTATATGAAGTCATCATGAACCCAGCAGATGAAGATGAATAACTGCCAGGTGAGTTACTGAAGCTAGTGACATAGTGAAGCCATTGGGAAATGGGTTGTCCTGGCGCTTCGACTGAGACTTCCTCAAGTGTGTTTGGCAAGGTGACCATATTGACACTCAGCTCTTGTAAGTGACTTAAAGTTCTAGGGGAGTCTTTATAATGTTATTTTGAGATTTTGAGTCATATCAAATGTGGAGAATTTCAGATTATGAGTGGGTTTAAAGACTTTTCATTATATCCTAGAATTTAGAGCATTTTCAGGACGTGTGAGTTTATGTGTGTTTGATATATATCAAAGGTGTGCTAGCTCGCTCTACTTCTGTTTTGTGCTTCGCTCTTCAGTGGACCAATGATTAATGAAACAACAATGATGAGATGGTCACGATCATGGGAAACAATACAAAAAACCAGAGATGTTGGTCATTATTGGTGCATCTAAAGCTAACAGTAAACATAATACTTGCACAGATAATCCATTCGCTGTGTCCACTCAAATTATCCATGTGGACTACAACACCACGGTTGTTTCTAGGAATTGTCAGGAGTTATGAAGATGACTACAGTTATTGACATTACCAAGTGTCACTATCAGCAAGATTTACTTTGGGAGTCTGCTCAAAGCCATGTCATCAGAAATCTTTTGCTTCCATAATTCTTGAGTCGTACTTAGCAAATGGTTGTGTGAAGTGTTATATGGAGAACTGTTGTATTTTGTCAGTGAGTATGTGACTGCTTGCAGAAGAGCACTTATTTCAGCGGCTGTTGGAGAGAAAAGATAGACTTCTGTCCAAGATAACTGATATAAATTTCCCAAAATGTAGTATTCCAAAAGTGTAAAATTGAGCCCTTCATCAAGGAGTTCACTGAGCCTTCCTCTGACTTAGGTTGACACCACTTTCTTCTGCTTCTCTGTTTATTCCTAGAATGCAGTCCCAACAGCACCTGCAGCAGCGTCGAAAATTCGCAGCTGCCTTCTTGGCATTCATTTTCATTTTGGCAGCTGTGGGCACTGCTGAAGCAGGGAAGAAAGAGAAACCAGGTAAGCAGTGGGGTTATGAAGGCAAGACTCTTCATTGATTACTGTCCATCTAATCCAACTACTTGATTTCTATCCTTCCTCCTTCCCTTCCTCCCTTTCTTCCTTCCTTCAAGTATTTACGGGAAGCTAAATGACATCTCCTCTGATTTTCCCCCCACTGTAAGTCCTGAAATATAGATGGTGGTCATTAACATAATGGTCATATTAGCAGCTACTATGTACAGAACATCAACCAGCAATCAGTAGTTTTACTTATGTTGCCTCTCTTCCTCAAAAATAGTTCTGCAGGAATTTTTGTTTTATCTTATATTTACAAAGGAGGAAACTGAAACTCAGAGAGGATAAAGCACATTTTCTATGTCACTCCCAATGTCACAAGGAGGCTGTGGCGTCTGTTTACATCTGTGATCCACTACACTTACATTATGCCATTCCATCTATAAGACAGAACAAGGAAGATGGACTTGCATTGAAATGGCTAATCTGACAACTGCTACTTCTAATAGAATGTTTTCTCATTTTTTAGGTTTAACTGTTTTTGACCATTGTGTCTTTTATAGAAATGTTCGCTTCTGAAAGGAGATGTCAGCAAATTACTTAGCACAGCCCCAGGCACTTAGTCAGAGTTACATTAATATTAGTTCTAGCTCCTTCCTCAGTTTTCTTTCTCCCTTCTCTTGGTCAATCATTGATTCAAGCCTTCAGCTAACACCTATCAAGTTCTATTATTTATTGGACACTGAAGATGGAGGTAAAAGGCATAGAACCTGCTACAAAGGTGCTCAGGAATGAACTTAGTTGCATCTAGGACTTAAGGAGTTTTCTGAATGTTAATTATTTTTTCTTCCTTCTTTCCAGAAAAAAAAGTGAAGAAGTCTGACTGTGGAGAATGGCAGTGGAGCGTGTGTGTGCCCACCAGCGGAGATTGTGGGCTGGGCACCCGGGAGGGCACCCGGACTGGAGCTGAGTGTAAACAAACCATGAAGACCCAGAGATGTAAGATCCCCTGCAACTGGAAAAAGCAATTCGGAGGTGAGTCCCACCCCTACTGTCCTGTTGATTTAATCTTCCACTCTGAGATAATTCTTGCATTCTTTCACCAAATGTCTTTTGAAGTTACTACTATTTAATTTAAATAGTAAGTTACTTTTGAAGTTACTACTGTTTAATTTATCAGATAACCAGACGTCTTACCTAACTCCAGGGTTTCTCAGCTTCAGTATGTGCATTTAGGATATTTAACAACATCTCTGGCTTCTACCCAGTAGTTTCAGGTAACATTCCCCGCCTCCACCAACTGTGAGGACTAAAAATGTCTCCAGATGTTACCAAATGTCCTGTAGGGGTCAAAAATAGTCCCTCATTGAGAAACACTGCCTTACCAATAGGGACGTAAAGTAGACCCTTGATCCCTCCTGACAGTGTTCATTGATCTATCTTCTCTTTCCTTTCTTTCCTTCTTCTGTTTCTAAGTTCCTTTTATCTTCCTTTCCACTTTTCTTATTTATTCTCCCCCTCCCTGAGATCTCTTTCTGTTACTTTCAGGCCCTCTCTGTCTTTTGGCCCTTCCCCACCCTCTATACTGGTTCACGGATTTACTTCTCAAACCCAGTGAGGATGGTCATAGCCACTTTTCATAGTCTTTTCTCTCACTGACCATTGCCAGTCTCATGCTGGCCTCATCTACCTAGTTAAGAAGGAATCTTTCAACGCTTATAACCTTAAACCCACTACTGAATACCCAAATTACCTGTTTTTTCTACATTCTAGACTTTTTGTTCTTCTTAGCCATGATAGGACATCATGCCCAAAATGTTCTCACTGTTCTACAGAAATTACAGGACAGTGAAGAAGGACAATGAATATATACACTATATCTTTTTCATTTTCTATAATCTTTGGGGTACTTTTTATGAGTGGAGATAAATTCTATAAAGGCATGGTGAAATTCAGATATGTTTGGTCTTAAATTGTATATGGGCACCCTAAAGATCCACTTATGAAAACTTTTAAAAAGCATATCTTGAAGGACTTATATTTAGAATATATAAAGAACTCTCAAAACTAACAATTTAATTAGGAAGTGGACAGACATGAGCAAACATTTTACCAAAGAATATATATAGGTGGCAAATAAACACCTGAAAAGATATTTAACATCTTTTCTCCACAAGAGGAATGGAAATGAAACCAAAGAGATATCACTATACACTATACACATATCAGAATGGCTAAAATAAAAAAATGACACCAAATGTGAGAAAGGATGCAGAGAAACTCTATCATTCAAACATTGCTGATGGGAATGTAAAATGGTACAACCACATTGGGAAAGAGTATGGCAGTTTTTTACAAAACTAAACTTGTGTTTACCATACAATGCAATGGTTTGACTCCTGGGCATTTATCCTAGAGAAATGAAAACTTATATTCCTATAAAAATCTGTACACAAATGTATATAGCTGCTTTATTTGTAATAGCCAAAAGCTGGAAACAATCCAGATATCCTTTAACTAGTAAATGGTTAAACAAACTGTAGTACATCCATACCATGGGATACTAGTCAGCACTAAAAAGGAACAGACTTGATAGACACAACTTAGGCTGAGTGAAAAAAAAAAAACAATCTTAAAGGTTACATACTGTATGAGTCCATTTATATAATATTCTTAAACTGACAAAATTATAGAGATGGAGAACACATTAGTGATTTCCAGGGGCTAAGGAGATGGAAGGGAGGAAGGTGGCCAGGCTATGACTATAAAAGGATAATCCCAGGGACTCTTGTGTTGGAACTCTTTTGTATATTAATGGTGGTGGTGTTCACTCTATCCACATGGGATAAAGTCACACAGAACTAAATACACACATACCCACATACACAAATGAGTCCATGTGAAACCTGTATAAGTTCCGTGGAGTGTGTCCATGTCACTTTCCTGGTTGTGCCATTGGACTATAGTTATGCAAGATATCACAATTGAGGGAAACTGGATGAAGGGTATATTGGGATCTCTATTATTTCTTACAACTGCATGCAAATCTACAATTATCTCAATACAAAGAGTTGAAAACAAAAATACGTCTTTATTTTCATGGCACTACAAGTGGGTCTTTCTAAGACTTCTGTCTGGTCCTATCCTACCTTTAGCGGAATGCAAATACCAGTTCCAGGCCTGGGGAGAATGTGACCTGAATACGGCCTTGAAGACCAGAACCGGAAGTCTGAAGCGAGCCCTCCACAACGCTGACTGCCAGAAGACAGTCACCGTCTCCAAGCCCTGTGGCAAACTGACTAAGCCCAAACCTCAAGGTGAGTTCCTGCCATTACACCACAGTTTTAATATGAAGGGACTGATGGACCTGGGCAGGATCTTCAGAGGTGGAAACTCAAATTTTCCAGAAGGAAATCTTGGTGAATTACCTGAAGAAAGGGATGAAAAAGCCCAGTATGTTGAGCATCACACAAGTACTTTTCAGCAGGCAATTGATGAGTTCAAATTGAAGTCCCCTGCACAGATAGGGGCGTTGGAACAGTCGCCTAGCACAAATAAACAACTTAGCAAAACAGGCCAATTAAGACAGTTGTTGAATGGTGGCTATATATTCTCAGCCCTAAATTGGGACTACATCTTAACAAGTAGGAACAGATTCACAAAGATCATGAGGCAGAAAATTTAAAATCCAGTCTCTCCTAGATTATCCAACATACATAGTTTTCACATGTATAGTTATTTTACATTTTTTTCTTTTTCCACCACATAACTTGATAGGTTCTGTATTTCTTATACTTCTTTCAGAGCCTTTATATTTTATTAGGTAGGTTATCTTACCAACTATATTTATCATGGAATTATTAATTATGCATAGCTCTCTTTCTATTCATTCCCAGAAAGTCAAACTCTGCTCCTCATGCTGGAGAAAGTAAACCAAAAACAAGCATCATGGTCACGGTTTTATACAAATAAGATCCCACCTGAGGGAAGACAAGGGGTATTAAACTCTTTTATTCATAGGTGTTGTGGGCTGGATTATGTCCCCCCAAAATTCACGGGTTGAAGTTCTGGCTCCCAGTACCCCAAAACATGACAGTATTTGGAGATAGGGCCTTCAAAGAGGTGACTGAAGTTAAATGAGGTCATATGGGTGGGCCCTAATCCAATAGGACTGGTGTCCTTATGAGAAGAGGAGATTAGAACACTGATTGGCACAGAGGGAAGACCGTGTGAGGACACAGGGAGAAGGCAGCCATTTGCAAGCTAAGGAGGGAGGCCTCAGAAGAAGCCAACCCTGCAGCTCCTTGACCTCAGACTTCCAGCCTCCAGATCTATGAGAAAACAAATTTCTTTTGTTTAAGTCACCTGCTCTGTGTTACAGCAGCCCTAGCAAACTAATGCAATGGGCCTCAGTGATCTCTAAATCAAATACCTTCTTGGCCTCTGCTCATATCTGAACTCTGAAATGGACCTGAAATTTTATACTAGCCAGATTAACCGTAAGGAGAAACTCAGAAAAATGACCATGAAGCGTGTAATAAATGAAAATAGGGAAATTGCTGCTGATGGTCAGAAAGGACTCATTTCACAGGCCTAATGCTTCAGCCTCTGATGGAGTTGTCCTTAGAAATGGTTACCTCCAACTTCAGGATGGCCAAGAGCAGGCTGGACGACAGATGGCAAATCTAGGATGCAGGCTGCCCTTCCAGATTATGGAAATCTCTGCTGGTTATAGTGTTTTTGGAAGGAATGACATGTGCCTGGGGTCGGTGCAGTGAGTGAGTGTGCCACCTTTGCAAATGTCACTTGTCTGGAGACAACTACATAGATCTGATGAAAATTAGTGAAACATTTCCAAAGCTGGAAGAACTCAAAGATATAGTTTTCAAGTTAATTTATTTTTAAGCCAGCCAGAGAACCAAAATATTCAGCGTAAATATAGAGTGGAAAAGAAAAGGAATTAAAGAAGTCTCCATGCTTTAGCATGGACTGCACGTTAGAATGTTTCATGGGAACTTACAAAAATCCCAGGGCCCAGGCATAACCCAGAACGACTAAATCAGCATCAGCAGTTTTGAAAATTAGAAGGCTCCTTTAAAAGATTTCAATATCAGCCAAAATTGAGAATTACTGCTCTAGTGTGAAATTCACAGACACCATACACACGCACACACACAGACACTCTGTCTTTGTTCTTTCTTATGGGTGAGAGAAACTTCACCTTAATGGGTGGGGGAAAAAAAGGGAGAGTGGTTAGGTGGTGGACGGTGGTGTGACTAAGTGAATATGAAAAATGTTGAAAAGTTTGGAATAAATAAGACAAAGCGGGGACATGATTAAGAAAGACCCCTCAGGATATTCAGTAAACACATTAAGCGAGGACACCTTTTTAACTGGACTGATGGATAGTTCACATTTTTAAATTTTCCCATCTAGCAATGTGTAATGAAGGTTAAAAGTTTGGTTCAGGGGGCCAGCCCGGTGGCATAGTGCTTAAATTTGATGCTCTGTTTAGGCAACCTGGGGTTCGCAGGTTCAGATCCTGGGTGCGGACCTACACACTGCTCATAAAGCCATGCTCTGGCGGCTTCCATATACAAAATAGAGGAAGACTGGCACAAATGTTAGCTCAGGGACCATCTTCCCCAGCAAAATGAGGAAGATTACTAACAGATGTTAACTCAGGGCCAATCTTATACACACACACACACACACACATAAAATTTGGTTCAGCTTTTCACCTTGAAAAATGGTAAAAATATTTCAAGTGGGTAGACATTCTGCAATTTTTTTTCTAGATCAAAAATTGAGGTATATAGTTAATTGAAATGGGATTACCCTGAATGAGTTCTTTATTTCACAACACTACCAGTTATGCATTTTGTAGGTCATTAAAATGCAACCTTCCCTGTGTGCGTAACATACTTTGTAGAAATTAACCAATCTTTTCTCTCTCAACAATGGAGGGTTTCATGAATGCCGTTTTGGCACCAGGCGCCCCGCACAAAGAAAAATGTTATCACAGGAATTGAGCTTGGAAGATCTGTCAGATAGCAGATTTTCTTAATGGGACTCACACATACTTTCCATGACTTACTTTTGTTGGTTTAAGTAAAATGTAACAAGTGGCATGTGTGGGTTGTGTATATTTCTGTACCGTTTTTCTCAAGTAACCATAAATGGATGTTACAGCTTTCCCTTTAGGTGTCTCTAACCTTAAGATGGCTCATATTTTTCTGATCAAGGAGAAATCAAATAACAAACAGAATCTGTATTCTCCTTAATATTGTTCCATTTCCACTCTCATACCGTGTTCTAGGTATTTTACATTTTCTATCTCCTAAAGTCCCATATATCCTTGCGAGTAGACACTATTATGAAGGAGACTGAGGCACACTGGTTAATTTGTTTGCCCAGGGTTACATTTCTAATAAATGACAGAGTGAACTCATGTTCTCTTTTGTACCCTGCTGATTTCTCACCTAAATCATATATGGGTATAAGCCAGCCTCCACAGTTTTTATTTTCCTCTGAAACAGGAGAAGGTGAGCTTTGTAAAGCCCCATACTGACATGCAAGATGCCTCTCAAATGGAAGAAGACATTTTCTAGAACGTTATTTCTAAATCTGTTCTGGAAGACATCCAACAGGATCAAAGTTTCCAGACGATAGGGATCTGGCCTCTTTTGTTCTTTACTGTACCCCTTCTGCTTAGAACAAGGAGTAGCACATAGTAGATGCCAAATAAACATTTGTGTAATAAGTAAATGCTCAAGGGAGAAAAGGTTTCACACACTAAATCCACCGCAGGCTGGTGGAAGCTGCAGGAAAGTCATTTAAGTAAACTTTTCTCAAAGTTATACAATTATAAATTATTTTCTTACTTTATTCAGGAAAGAATAAGGAAGGCATCAATGCTTTCCCCTATTTTAACTCAGTATATGAAAAGCACGGAGAGAGCTTGGCAACTTACTAATTTTGAATCGGACACAGTGATAGGCACTCCACATGGTTTAATTTAAGCTTCAAAGGAACTCTATACAGTGAATTCTATTTATCGTACTTTATATATGAGAAAGCATAGGCTCAGAGAGGTTAATCAACTTGCCTGAGGTTTCACAGCTTGTAAGTGGTGAAACCAGGATTCAAATTCAAAGCCAGGCTGATATGGAAGACCTGCTTCCTTTTCACTTGCACCAGGGTGCTTCTGGGTATTATAAACTCATGAAACTGGCCATATTAGATAAATCTCGATGTCTAGAATCATTAAGGGTTAGAACTTCTGAGGACCTTGCCTGTCATCTGATATAACCCTCAGGTAACAAATGAGGACGGAGGAAATCGGTGATTCAGCCAAGTCCATCCTATAGTTTGGCAGCAGAATCAGTTGCAGGTTTTGTTCTTTTCTGATGTCGTTTTTCTGCCTTTTCAGTCCAGTCACTGAGCTCATAGCCAGAAAGTACCGTTTTTCCCATCATTATCCTCATCAAACACATCATCAGTTCTGTTTCGCTTGTCCGTTTATTTGTTTTATAAAACTTTTTTGCTTGGCTTCTGGCCTCTTTTGTTTTGGGAAATGGGAATGGATTGTGTGAAACCCACTGTGGTGTAGGAAACATGCTGTTGAAACTTTAGAATGGAACCTAGAGCTGTTGGTAAGGCTGTGACCACCCAGCATTAAATTGAGAAAAGACTGGAGAATGGCATTGTGACTTCATTACTAATAAGGCTAAAATATTCAAAAAACTCGCTTGGGGAGCAAGGATGCTTAATATGTAGAGTTGCCATCTAAACTCTGGGAAATTACTAAATATCCCATTCACTTTAGTTAAAAATTAAACTTCATCACACTCCAGTCTAACAGCGTTACCTCTTGAGGTACAGAAGTGGTCCTTCCTGTTGCTATTGTACAATTTTGCACAAACCCTACGCTCTAGTCTTCATCCACAATTTTGATGATACTACATAGCAAGTCGGAAACCCTTATCTAAAGATTCTCTTGTGTTGGAACCCCACTTAACCTCAGGAGAGCTTTTAGTCATCTACTTGAATATTATATACCCAGAAGAAGAGAGAATATTGATATTCTTATGTAGACATGAGACTTGAAAGATGCGTAATTGGAATGTAGCTTTCCTGGGGATGGGGACAGGATTGCCCTGGGGAAGTCCATTGACTGACTGGAAGATTGGAACTGGAATTTGCTTAATTGCTGCCAGAATCTAGCAGGGATAAATTGGTGAGCAATTATGTTGAACACTTGAGATTTTAAGTTCTTAGGAAAGAGATTGAGAGTATTAATTAATATTATTAATTAAGAAAATCCTGTCTCCGTCAGGGTTTTTGGCTGCAGCAAGATCTACTTTAGCTAGTTAAAGACAAAGGGGTGTATTTGAGGGTATTATATAGCTCACAGAATCTCCAGAAGGGCCAGATGATTTGTCTTGGATCTAGCAATATTGTGGCAAAAGGCAACAGATCCAAGAGAAATGTCTAATCACACCACACGGGACACATGTAACAGAAACCTTCCTGCTGAAATTCCCCACTGCTTAGCACATATAATTTGAAGAATTGAACACTGGAAACTCCACCATAGCGGTCCCCTAAAATCAGACACTTCCACCTCCCTTCTGCCAAAATAGCGAATCTCCCCAAATTTGGCCCTTTTTTCTGGTTGCTCACTTCTACCTCTAAGACTTATATAAGTGTGCCTGCTTGATGGGAACAAGGTCATATATAAAGTCATGCTGCAAGGGAGTCTGGGAAATGCGTCTTTACCTTTCAAACTCTACCTGTAAATATGAGACGAGAAGCTGAAAGGGTCTTGAATTGGTATTTAGTGAGCAATCTGCCAAGGAGTATGCAGGAATGTCAGAATGTGTTGGAGGATGTCATTAGACCTAACTCTCTCTCCTCTTGGGCTAGATTAGGCCTTGATGAGATTTCTTGGAGAAGTTGCCAACAATAATCTTATATTGGGACAGCTGAGTACCCCACTGTAGAGAGAGTTAGGTCTCTCCTTGTTGGAGCCACTAGTAATTTTTTGTCGAGTCACTACAGTCTTTTCAGTTTGAAAAGAATCTTTAGGGATAATTGAGCTGTGAACAAGTTGAGAAAGTTGGAAATGTGCAGTCTGTGCTGACAGCACTGTATAAAAGGTCAGAGCAGAGAACCCTTTGGAGGGCAAATAACTCTTCTCTAAGCCACAAGTGTTTCTCAGTGGTCCCCTGGAGGCTGGGTTCACTGTAGAATTAGAAGATGGCCAAGCTAAGCAGGGCTGGCAGGATGGGCTCATCTGTGGACAGTCCTATCTGTGTGAGCAGGTGCAGTCCACTGGCAGATTTCTGTTAGTTATCACTGGAGTGTGGAATCTAAGCTGAGACTGAGGTGGGGGCTTGTGTGGAAGGCCCCTAAATGAGCTGCGATTTTCTCAGGCGCCACAGGTGATATGGCCTAATGATCGCCTTGAATCTAGAATTACATTCTAGAATCTTGAGTTACTGTTGATCTGGAAATTATTAGCTGTTACTTTTCAAACAAGATATATAAGGGGTATTGTGAAGGCTCCTTTTGATATCGACAGGCCAGCATGGCATTCATGTCAGCCTCTGAATTTGTCTGGCTAAAGGACATTCTCAAATGGTTTCCGGGACTGGCAGAGGCAGGAGCACATGGATGGATGTCTATGTTACAGGTGGTCCAGGGAAATGTTAATCCCTCCTGCTGTCCTGTCCACCAATTCATGCTTTACTGGTACCAGGTCTTTGTTATATTTCCCTGCTCACGATCACTCCAATTCCTTTTATTTCTTCCCAGCTATTTCTGGAAGTTTTGCCATCTCATTGCTCTTTTTTTTGGACAGTTACCTAGCTCTCTCTTAGGTCTGACAATTCATCTTTAAAGATCAAAGAACAGCATCTGTTTAAGCGCAAGACTCAGTTGTGTGCGGGGCACAGCATTTGGCAGCTGATTATTAAATGGGAAAGGGGGTCAGTCAAGTGATATTCCCAGCATTCTCAATTCTCTACTGCTAAAGAGATTCTTTTGTTAGTTCTTTTAAAGATAAAAGAAGTTCCCCCACATTTCTTTCTATTTTCTGAGCTCTGACATCCCTTAGGAATGAGCATGGCAGCACTCTGTGGATGAGCTGTGCTAAGCTGAGAGACTTTGAACTGTGTTGAGAGAGGTGAAGGGGCTGAATCCCACTGCAGGTTAGCCTGGGATGGGCTCCCTGCCCCCTGGGACCCCCAAAGGGGTTGATGGTTTCTGCTCTTGCATTTAACCAGAAAGAGGCAGCCTGGGGTGCCTTGAGGGAATTTTGTCCTTTTGATCAGAGCGAAACTCTCTTATTCAATTTGTTCTCAAGATTTTGATTTCTTTTTTATTTTGCCTGTGGAAATGACTTTCAATATCTGTATTTTATTTCCCATCCATGATACTTGGATACATGTATACATCCATGTACTTGGATACCATGTATACATCCATGATACTTGGATACCATGATACATCCATGTACTTGAAGTGACAAGATCTAATTCTGCCCCTTTCTTACTAGAATAATTTTTTGTCTCCTTTAAATTAGTCTACAATGAGTACTTCAGGCATTGTTGTAAAGATAAAATGAAGTCATATAGGTAAAAAGGCTTGATAAATGTGCAGTATTTTTAAGACTATTTCCTTCCTTCCAAATGAATTTCTTGAGCTGGGTGTTTCAGCACCTTTTCAGGCAAAAGAATTATGGTGATTACAATGATAGTAATTATAGTTAATATTTATTGTGAGCCTAGATGTTTTGCATATATTTTAGTACATTGCTCATACATTGTGTCATTGAATATTCACAAAGACTCTGTGAAATAGTTGCGATTATCAGCCCCAGTTTTACAGATGAGGAAACTAAGTCTTCGAGAGGTTAGATGCCGGGGGTAAGGGTATACAGCTAATAAGCAGAGGGGCCAGGACTCAATTACAAGGCGGTCTGACTGTAGATCTCCTGCACTATCTGCAGCTCCTTCCCCTGTATCTATTCAATGCAGGTTTCTCAGTTTCTTATTTAAGAAATGTGATGAATTTCAGACCAACTTATTCTTCCTAAAATCCCTCTTTTATCATGGCTTTACATCAGCAACAGAATCATATCCTGATTCCTTAGCGGGACATCCTGCTCATACATCATCCAATTTGGCCCTTGCCTGATCCTTACTCCAGATATTACCCATATGCTCTGCCTCAGTCATACCAAACTCCTGGAGATGGCTGAATGGGCCACGATTTTGTATACGTCCGTATCTCTGCACCTGTGGTTCTAGAAACCTGGAACCTGTTCCTCTTCTTCTATACTTCATACATTTCATTCTGTAAAACCTAGCTTGCTCACTCAGCAAATATTTACTGAGTGGGTGTTACATGCTAGAGTTAGCACCAGGGATAAGCTAATGATCTATATGGACCTACACTGCAGTAGGAGAAGCAGAGGTCAAATGCCAATGTACTGTGCAGAATGACAAATGCTATGAAAGAGAGAAGCATATGGTCCTTGGGCACCGTTTCCCATTTATTCATTTATTTATATAATCTATTAAGAGCCTGCAATGGAGCAGGCAGTATGCTAGGTGCCACTTTCCTTCCCTCTTACTGCTATAGTCCATAGGCACCATAAATAAATAATAGTGACAAAAATAAATAAATAAATAAATAAATAAATAGGGGCTGGCCCCGTGGCCGAGTGGTTAAGTTCGTGCGCTCCGCTGCAGGCGGCCCAGTGTTTCGTTGGTTCGAGTCCTGGGCGCGGACATGGCACTGCTCATCAGGCCACGCTGAGGCAGCGTCCCACATGCCACAACTAGAAGAACCCACAACGAAGAATACACAACTATGTACTGGGGGGCTTTGGGGAGAAAAAGGAAAAAAAAAAGTAAAATCTTTAATAAATAAATAACATGATAACTACATATTGGAGTAAGTCATCTCAAAAACGAAAGAGCCAAGTGTTAGAGTGACTGAGTTGGTGGGGGTGCTGTGGGGGGAGCTAAGTTAGCTAGAGTAACCAGGGAAAGCTTCTTTGAGAGGTAACTTTTGAAGTTGGCCTTGAAGATGGAGACAGAGCTAGCCATACTAGTGTTGTAAGTGAAATGAGGGGAAGTGCAAAGTCCCTGAGACTCCAAAAAATTTGTTTTGTTCAAAGACTAGAAAAGAGATCAGTGTTAAAACTTGCCAGACTTCCCTTCCCAGGCATTAAGTCGCTGCCTTCTCTCCGACGGCTGACTCCTCTGATGAGACATTCGTTCATTCCGCTGTAGCAAGTGCAAATTCGCCTCTCCCAACACTGAACCTCTCGAGGGCAGGGGCCACAGATCATTCACCTTTGTAAGTTACCACATCTCATAGTCCCCAGTCCACGAGAGGAACTCAATGAATAGTATTAACTTGAATGAATGAATGATGTGTCCAACTAAATTGTCCTGGTCTGGCTCACTAAGACCCATCATTTATTCACTGGCTTAAAAATGTACAGAGAAATCACTGTTAAAGCACACTGTATTCACCTGGAAGAAGAGTCCTCTGGGTGTTTTACTCCCATCTTTATTAAAGAATTTTTAGTCCTGTTTGCCAGGACAGATCGAGAGCTATGAACTATAAATATTTGTAGGGTTTACTTCACACGGTGTGCCTGCTTTCATCTCCCTTGGTAAATTCCACACTCAGAGGCTCATTAGCTGTTCACACACAAAACAGCTCTATATAATCAGTCTTAAGGAAGCCTGCATGATAGAACAATGTGCACACTAATTAGTTATTGAGTCAAGGGACCTTCTTTTTTCCCAAGTGAAACTTTTGCATTTCTTCTTTCTACCTTCTCTGGATTAAGCGTTTCTGCCATGTGTTTTAAGTTGCAGCCATTGGCATCAGCATTTCTTGGGAATCATAGAAGTAGTTCCTATTTACTGACTATTTATGATATGACAGGCATTATACTAAGCCCTTAGCATGCAATTGTCTCACTTAATCCCCACGGCAGCCCCTAGGAGATTTGCTCACATCTTATAAACAAGGACACCAAGGTTGCAACTTGCACAGGGTCACTCAGCCAGTGAGGGGTCATGCTTGAACTTGAAGTCAGGACTTGAACTCCAAGTCTGTGTCCAGAGTTCTCTTCTATTATGTCAATCCTTCTCAAACTGAGACCACTCTACAGGATATCTTTGGGTATTCTAAAAGAAATTCATAATTTTGGTTTTTGTTTCAAGATAATCCTAAAACATTAATATAAGCATGTTTGGGGTCATTTATATTGTTCTGTCAGTTTTTGGCTCAAGCTTGTTTTTATGTAATAGTTGCACTGAAGCAAATGATAATTTCTAGTGCTGCATTCATCAAGCTGAGGTCCTTTAAAAGGGCTACGGTCCTCGAGACTAAGACATAGCAGTGCGATGCACCTGTTACACCCAGATGCCTCCCAGGCTGGATTCAGGATTGCCTCCTCTCTGCTGTAAGATTCATTGAGACACTGGTGCTTCACGAGGATCAGAGGCGCTGGTGTCCTGGTAACAAGCGCTGCCAGTGGAGACGCTTCGCACCCTCCCCGGGACTCCAGCCAGCTCTGCACTGAAGCAAAGCCTCCGGGAACCTACAGGGAAATCAGAGCGGGCTGGCTGCTGCTCAGTGCACAGAGCTGGGGAAAAGAAAAAAATAAAGGTTTTTTCTAGAGGAGTAAACAATGTGTTTAGAAGAGCATATCAGAGATCCAAAGAGTAAGAAGCAGGTAAAAATTTTCCTGGTGTCCTACTGCTCAGCACACAGGAGGCAAGACCCAGAGTTGTTCATGCATTACGTGGTCTAATGGATTCACAGCGCTTGTTCTTGCAAGGCTTTTGAAAATTATTTTCATTCTACAGAAAATAGAAAAAATTTTATTTTCAGATCTTTTCCCAGACACACAAGAGTAATAACTTAAGCTGCTATAAAGGCTACTGTCTAAAATTGTAGAGAAGATCAGGGGAATCTCCTTAGATGTAACCTTTGCTGCTGCATAGACAAGAGTGCTGGGTGTGGTGGTGATGGGAGAAACGACATGGGGAAACGGAGCTCACTGTTCGAAATCTGGAGGACAAGGACAAGGAGATGGGGGAAAGGACTGATGCAGTAAGCATTTGTGAAACAATTAATGAACATAAAATCCTACATTACATAGTACCAAAGTCACATATTTAAATAATGTATATTTAAAAGTCTAGGGGACAAATAAAAAATGACAATAAACTCATATGTATATTTCTAAATTATTTTATTGAGGTCATATTGGTTTATAACATTGTGTAATTTCAGGTGTACATTTTTATATATAAGTTTCTGTATAGATTGCATTGTGCTCACTACCAATAGTCTAGTTTTTATTTGTTATCATACATATGTGCCCCTTTACCCGCTTGCTCTCCCTCCCGCCCCTGTCCCCTCTGGTAACCACTAATCTGTTGTCTTTGTCCATGTATTTATCTTACACATATGAGTGAAATCATATGGTTTTGTCTTTGTCTGGGTTTTTCACCTTAACATAAAACCCTCAAGGTCCATCCATGTTGTTGCAAATGGGACGATTTTGTCTTTTATATGACTGAGTAGTATTCTGTTGTGTGTATATATATGTACTACGTCTTCTTTATCCATTCCTCAGTTGATGGGCACTTGGGTTGCTTCCATGTCTTGGCTATTGTAAACTCACATGTATTTTACACCTCTACAACTAATGAAGGCGCTCTGAAAGATATACAAATATGAAAGATGTTGGGAAATCTAATTCAGTGATGTATCAGTTTACTGGGTGACAAACAACAGAAATTTATTTTCTCACAGTCTAGAGGCGAGAAGTCTGAGAGCAAGCTTTCAGCAGGGTTGATTCCTTCTGAAGGCCACGAGGGAAGGATCTGTTCTAGGTTCTCTTGGCTCGTAGATGGCCATCTTCTCCTGTGTCTGCAAGTCATCTTCCCTCTGTAAATGTCCATGTTCAAATTTCCTCTTCTTATGAGGACAGCAGAACTACTGAATTAGGGCCCACCCATATGACCTCATTTTAACATAGTTATCTCTGTAAGGACCTATCTCTAAATATGTTCGTGTTCTAAGGTACAGGGGTTAGGACTTCAACGTGAATTTTTGATGGGGAGATAATTCAGCACAAAACAACTGATTATATATATATATATATATATATATATATATATATAAACCAAAAAGAAGAATCCATTTGGGAGCAAATAAAAAATGATTTATGGAGGTGTACTTACTAAAATTTTAAATATTCTGGAGTTCAAGCTTTCCCCTTTTTTCATAAATCACATTTTGATTTTCTAGTAGCACTAGTTGTATAATATTAAACATCAGCTATGACAATAGAAAATAATGATGTGCCAAGTGGGAACTACTTATTGTTGTTTATAATAATACATCTCATTTCTGACTTAGGCTACCAATATAATTTATATGAGACAAATTTTATACCTGTGCCCTTATCATTGCAGAAAACAAGCTTTTAAATATTTAAATATTATATCAGAAATAAATATTCTTCTTTTTTGCTTTGATGTGGAAGAAGTCAGTGAATCCATGAGTAGGGAGGTCACTGTCAAGAACTGTAAGGTCTTGAGAGTGGCCTACAAATTGAGAAGGGGCAGATGCTTTTGCTGAACAGAAGAAACCTAAACATTGATTCCCCCACTCACAGTTTTCTCTGTGTGTGTGTGTGTGTGTGTGTGCGCGCGCGCATGCATTTAGTATATTACTCTATTCTAGCTGACTTCTAGAGTTCTTCAAAGTAACTTGAGAAAGATGAGAATGGAGTTAGGGCCAGCAGTAGCACCAAGTGTGACAGCACACAGTGACTGTCAAACCAAACACACACACACACAGACATGCGCTGAGTCTCTAACAGAGGTATTATTGTACCCACAAATGCATAGGCATAATTCTCAAAGCTACCTACATAAAATTATACGTTCTTTCAGAGTTTCACTTGCTTTAGCCATGTTTGCCTTTCTTCAATTTTATTTAGTACTTAAAAACATTTTTTGCCAAAGGCGAAGAAGACAAAATTTAGTATTTAGCAACTGAGTATTGAATACACACACACACACACACACACACCCTCTGATTTTCCTTCCATAACTACGCAAAAGTGAGAAAGCCCTGGATTAAAAGACTTGCAGAGGAAGCACCTCTGATTCTGTTCTTCTCTCCTGATACTGCTCTTCTCTCTCATGACTCTCAGGAGAAATCCACAAAAACGTTCAGCTGTTTTTACATTTCCAAACAAATGAATATAGGTGTAGCTAAAACATAAGGATGACGTAGATGTGTTGAGCTAAAAATAGGGGTTTAACTTGGTGATTTTCTACCTGGTATACACAAGTATGTAGGTCAGATCAGTGAGTGACCCCAACACACCATGACTCTGTGGTATAAAGAAAATGCATCCTAAAGAGGGTCCCTTTCTTGATGGGTTGGAGAAGCTAAGAGATATCTCAATTGCTTCCCCTAAAGAAAGGGAAATGGAGACACACGAAGGAAAAGAGGCTGAAAAGGCTGTAGAGAGGAATCTTTGGATGAGGGGAGAAAGGCTTCACCTACTGATACTGGGTGAGTCGCTTTGGAAAATTACTGACACGTTTAGGGACGTCTATCAAACTTGCTCTGTGTGGTTGGTGAAATAATTACCTCATTTCCTCCACTAAACCTTCAGTTAAATCTACATTACTCACTAGCCTTCATAGCTGAGCTTTCATTTTTGAGGCAATGCAGTTAAGGGCTGAGTCACCTCTCAAAGTATATGGGGGTAAAATAGAGGTTCCTCAAAGGGCCGGGCACAGGACATGTTTAGTCTGTGTCTAGACACAGATGCATACTCTTTCATTCACATCTACTTGATGTTGGAAAGCAAATGTGTAGAAGGGCAGATAGTTGAGAGAGAGTACTAGGTATTCTGTTATGAAACAGAAAACTGATGAGCAAAAATGAAGGTGGACAGTAAGGAAAGACCAGATATCAGCATGTGGGCAGCACTGAGGGGCAGTCATACGTATGTGTGTATGTATGTATGCATGTGTACCACACATAATCCTAGCAGTAAATGCATTGAGTCCATAAAAGAAGCAAAATGTCCAAAATGAAGTAAGTGCTTATTACAAAATAAGAAGTCACAGAAGAAACAACAAAATTATTACATAGACATTGAACTGAACCATATCTGAGAATGATATATTAAGAAAACTTTTAAAAGATTATACTTTTGATTTTTAAATAGAAATTTCATCTTCTCTTGTGCCACTTAATACCTGCTACCCCAATTTAAACTGAAATATTGAAAAATTTAATGAATGGTGCCATGTCAGGAAGCCTAGCCAACTAGTACCTGGATTCTGGGTGGATCATGAGTTGTACATTGAGTTAAAGAAGCCTTATTATCAGTTCTGAGGCATAGCTGGCATAGTAAGAAGGATCAGATATTTACAGGTGACTGGGCAGCTAATTCTTCAGCACAGGTGAATTCCTTTAAATAGGTTCATGGAGCATTAAAGGCAGCTGGGTGGTACTCAGGCTTTTGGACATATTTACATTGTGACAGTACTCTTTGACAGTGATATCATCCTTTTCCTTCACTGGGTTCTCATGATTTATTGAAGGAGTCTCCAGAGGTTAACTTTAGTGGTCTCTATGGCACGCCTCCAGCTATCGCTGACTGGCTGGCACTCTTGACCTCTGAATCTGCTGTGTCCATTTCTGAGTGTCCATAGCTTCGCTTCCTCATATATGAATTCTACCTCTTAAGGTGCAAATCTCTTATTCCTACTCTAATCAATAGTTCTTCCCATTGGTTTAATGGCCCAAAGCCACTTTGTTTAAGTCGGTAGCAAACAAAAGTTGACTCACTTTGGTTAAAATCTGGGCTCCTCTCAATCATTTCATCTCTAAATCCTTTTTATGTTTTCTGTGTACACAGCAGGCCATCTGTAAAAAAAAGGAATCAAATCAAGAAATTTTGTTAAGAAAATGAGATAAACTTATTCCAAAATTCTCAACTCTTCTACTTCTTGGACTAGTATCTCCCCTACAGGTCTTTGAAAAACTCTTAAATTGATGTATTTCTTTCAAGGCCCACTACTAATCCCATTTCCCCCAGATTTCCCTAATATTGAAATGGATGTTTACTTGTACTAACTACATGGCAATCCTATTCCTGAAGGGCTTCTCAATAGATGAGGAAGAGTTGATTCATGCCATTTGATCATTTGCCTTTCGAGAGCAAGTTTGCTGTGATAGGGTCTCATCTAAGTTGCTGATAAAAATTTAAATTAGTACTTCCTTTCAAGAAAGAAATTTGCCAGTACATATCTAGAGCTTTAAAAATGTCCTGCCCTTTGATTCAGCAGATCCTCTTCTAATAATCTATACTGAGGCAAGACAAATATACAACGATTTGTCTGCAAAAACACACATTGCATCATTATTTATAATAACAAAAAGTGAGAGCATGCCAACCGACCAACAAAGGAAGAAAGATTATAAAATATAAGGACTGGAATGACAGGAAGGAATACTACCGGGTCATGTTTCAAAGTATATGTGACGGCATGGAAAATAATACAACAGAATTTTTAGTAGAATATACTTGATCGACTGTGAATATGTTCCTAGTTAAAGTATATATTATATCTATTCATAGAAAGGAAACATAAATAAAACCTGCTGTTAAAAGTGTTATTTCTAGATTGTGAAACTATGAGTAATTTCTGTTAAAACATGTATATACTTTTTTAATTTTCTATATGAGCCTATGTTGCTTTTAAAACCAGAAAAGTAACTAATATTTTTTAAAGAAGAACGAAATAACTCAGAGAGGAAAAGCTCTCTGTTTCCTTCATGCTAAATTGGCTATAGGCATACTTTTTGTCCCTAGTAACATGCATCAGTGATGTCATAGTAACTCGCAGAAAGAGAAATAGGCATTGAAACTATAAAAACAGCTGCCACATACCCGTCATCTTTAATATAAACATATACTTTTAGAGTGTTTTACAATTTTGAAAGCCCCTCACATGAGCAATCTTGAAAACATTACTTGTAATGTAAACTCTGTGAGAGCAGAATTGTGTCTTGTTAGCCATTACATCCCAGCATGTAGAGCAGACCCTGATAAATAGTGGGTATAGGGTGTATATTTGCTAAACGAATGTTTTCTGAACAGTAGTAGTAAAATGCAATCTTAGAGGTCGTAGTCTCACGTGATATTCACAATGGCCCTCTGAGGAGGAGATATTCGATTTTATTATTCTCAGTTTACAGGAAACAGATGTGGAATAATTGATTTTCTCAAGATCACAGAGCCACTAAATGGCAGACATTGATTAGAACCAATTCTCTAGGTGAAGACTTGGTTCCCAGTACCATTCTAAAAGAACTTCATTGTTTCCCCATAACCTTACTAAACAAAAGGCCACGGTGTCACTTATGACTTCAGTGTCCATCAGGGTTTTGTTTTCTATTCAGAATAAAACAGTATATGGGCTCAGAATTTATTGTAGCATGGCTCCTCTTAATTCTTATGGATTCTTCTCACTACCTCTCCTCTTTACTATCAGTAGTTGCTATGCATTGAAAGAATTTTCTTGGCTAAATTTTGAATTTTCTGCAAAGAATACAGTAAAGATGGCGCTCCAAGAGCTATGACTCATAGCTATGTGAGGAGCCCGAATCCTTTCTAGAGTATTTCTTTTTAGGAAAGTCTTAGGACTTTCTGAAACTTTTAAGAATTTCTGAATACTTTCAAACATATCTTAAACAAAACAACCTGTTTCTTTTCAAATAATACAAAGTTTTACATTCCTACCCTGAGAGAGATGAGTACTATCCTCCATCAACTCAAAAACTGGCCAAAGAGAAGGGAGAAGGTTTGTAAACCCAGGAAGCTGAAACACCCCAAGGGCACTACTGTGAGTTTCCAGTGCAGTGATGTCCTGGCAGGGATCATGCAAAAGAAAAGAATAAGTCACTTTTCAGGCAGGTGCCCTTTACTCTCACATTTTGGCAATGGCCCATTTCCTGTTTGCATTCCTTTCTGCTTCACAGCCTCAATCCAGGTGGGGAAGAGTGACGCGGAACCTGGGGTGTTATTTGATGTGTGGCATGTGTATACTTCCTTCCCTTGACTGGGCTCTTTTCAGTGTGAACTAAGGTGTCCTACTGTTTCACATAAGGACAGTGATCATACCGGCCCTTAAAATCTTTGGGAGTAGCTGCTGTATGCCTCTATTACAAAGCACTTTGCTTTACCAAGTTAGAGCTCTGCTCCAGGCCAATTCGTGACCCTCATGCTCATAGTAAAGATTTCTCTCACTATAACCTTGAAAGGCTACTAAAATGGGACATTACTTTTACCTGCAGAGTTAATTCAGGCTTCTACTTTAAAGACAAGAATAAGTATTGAGAAATTTGGATAAATTTCATGTATATATGTTTGTAATTTGATTCTTCACAAAATATTTTTGTTTAAAGAAGAACTGAAATATTGCAAGCTTCTGATTGAATTTACACTCTTTACTTTCCTTGGCAAATACTATTTTTCTATATATTAATCTGCTGACTCTTTCCATTTCCCATTCAAGTGTTCATTTCTTCACTCTTCATGCAACAAGTATTTCAGGAGCACTTATCATATACAAAGCACTGAAGACACAGATGCAAAAGATAGATGCAGTCTCTACCCTCATATGAAAGGGGAAATGCATATTAAATAACTAGGTACAAAATTAGCAGTTCAATTCTAACTTTGGTAAGAGCAATGAGAGACACAATGGAAGTATCTAACTGTGGGTGAATTTGCTTAGTCTGGAAGTTCTGGGAAGGCTTCCTTGAGGAAGTGAAATTGAAGCTAAGCTCTTAAGGGTGAGTAGATATTGACTAAGCAAAGTTGAAATAGTAGGAGTAAAAGCATTCAGGTAGAAAGGCCATTACGTGTAAAGGCTGAGGTGGAAATAACCAAGGAAAACTCAAGGAACCACCATAAGGAAGATTGGTTCATGGTGGGCCAGTGAAGCACGTATTCTTGCTGTGCTACAGATTTATTTATTTCACTAAAGATCTACTAATCACTGCATATATATATATACACACACACACACACATAAATATATAATGCACTAGGCACTATGCCATGGGCTAGGGATATGACAGTGAGTAGACATTCTGCCCTCTCACAGCTTATACTTTGGTGGCAATGATGATATTAAGAGATAAGTGCTCTGATAGGGGAATAAAGGGAAAAGGCTTCTACTCAGACCGAAAGGTCAACAAACTAGAGGTGGTATCAAAACTGGTACCTGAAAGACAGTAGGCATTAAGAAGATTGAGGTGGTAGTGGAAGTGTGGGATTGATCGTATGAAGAGTGAGTTTGAAGGCCAAAGACTAGGAGAGAAAAAGAAGGATGTGCTTGGGGACTTGAAATAAGCGTAAGTGTAGAGACTCAAATAAAAGGAGGTGATTTGAACAATGGACAAGATATAAGCACAAAATAAGATGAATAGGCATTTACTACGGATGTGATGATTAACGGAGGCAGTGCTATGTTGGGTGAAGAGGTCAGACAGAGTCAGGGAATGGCCTGCCATCTGATTCTACTGCTGGATCATTGTAGATCTTGAGGAATCACTGACCCTCTTTTGGCCTTTATTTCTTCATTGATTACATAGTTGGACTACGTTCTTTCCTGATCATAGATTCCATAATACTATTTAAAAGCCCTCATGTAGGCTGGGCAAAGTTTGAGAGGTCGTTCATAAATTTTTGAGGCCACAGAGACAAATAGTGACAAAGCCCATTTAGTCTCAGTAATATATACATAAAAGTCAGTAAAAAATTATTTTTGATTAGAAGCAATATCACCGACCCAATTTTCTTCTTTATTCTCAAAAATCTGAACCCTTAGTTATGTGAGAAATAAAATTTATTTCATGCAAATTCAAATTCTTCCTTCTTACCACTGCTTTTTACTGAAAACGTCTCATTTTTCTGTTTATATTGAACCCAAAGCGGACTTAAGGTCTGAAGTGCCTCAAAGGAATGCCATGAAGACTTGCCAGTTATGTCAAAAACTAAATTGATTGACGGTGTTAAGATTAAATGAACAATTGGTTGACTTCTTGACATTTTTATCAAGTGGTTAATTAATGAATATAAAATAAAGGTCAGGCTCAGGTAGAGAGAGGATGTTCTCTTGCCTTTACCACGGAGAACTGGGGAGAGATTCCCATTCGCAAAGTGTTCCCTGAAATGGACAACCTACATTCGCTAGATCAAATAGTGCCCAATATTCAGAATAACTTCAAGTTTTATGAAATAAATGTATACAAACCCCTAATTAGTATAACAGCCATTCAGATTTATGTATGAAATAAGGACATGCTAGCCAAAATATGTAAATCACTGTCATAAATATCCACTCTATTGGAAAGGTAGAGGATTACAAATTACTGAGGCTTCCCCAGTAAGGGATTTGGAGAAACTGAGACAAGAGAAACCAGAATTATATCCCAGTTGACACTCTAGATTATTCCTTGATGATACCATCCTAATATACAGCTTCTGCTTAAAATGTCAGCCCAAGACTAGGAATTACTAAATGTTCAGACACTGACTATTTGTTTAGAAATTAAACAGAAAACCTTCTTTGACCTTCTAGGTATCTTTGAACTTGGAAGTTCTGGTCATCTCACTTTCAAAGCTCATGAGAAGGACACATTTATAATGACAAGCAAAAATAAAGAGGGTGAAAGATTAAGTCTTTTCAGTATAGAAAGGGGGAAATCTGAGGATAGGCATGAACAAAATGAATACCTGTGAGCAGCAATTTAGCAGGATTTTAGCAACCCCTGATCTAATTGTGTGTGAAGCTTGAAGCTTTAGTAAAAGAGGCTTAGAACAATTACTTTGTACAGAAAAACTACTTTGTCTAGTATATAATGGACTTTAGACTTTTCTGAAGAGGTGGTAAGGATAAGAATGGACAAGGTTCAAGCTCTGCTTAAGTATAAGCTAGGATTTGTACAACATTTGTGGTTGGCATCACGTGGCCTCTCATCATAAGCTTTAGGGCCCTCTTGGACTCAGGCCCTATGATCCAATGAACAATGACCTAATCCCTGCTGGCCACTGTTTTTGTCCTGGTAGTCCTCTGTTTCTTACACATTCAATGACCTCCTCAGACAATATATGATGATGAAGAATATTAATTATACAGAGATATGACCTCTTGTTCTTAGTCTATTACACTAATGATAACTGCTAACCTTTATTGAGCACCTGCCATTGTGCCATATTCTGTTCTCAGTGGATTTTATACAACTCATTTAATTTGGATATTAACCCTGTGAAGTGGTACTAGTCAGATTCCCATTCACAAGTGAGGAATCTGAGACAAAAATACATGAATTAACTTTCCCAGAGTTTCACCGTATCTTAGTGATGGAGCCAGGATTTAAGCTCCAGTAGTCAGGCTCCATTGCTAGGTACCTAACCCATACATTTCTGCCACTACTGTGGACCAGATGAGGAAAGGATGTTAGAAACATTTAGCAGCATCTTTTTCAGTGCTAGCCCAGTAATTACTACCATTCTCATCTTTGGAGCCAAAGTTGACATATCCTATCCTATCCTATACTGCATTCTCCTATGCTTAGGAAAAGGGAGATGGCAAGATGATTGAATGGAAAAGGATGGAGTCTTTCGATTTAAATTTTCATGGCTTTACTTACATGGTTCAGCCCAGGTTGGTGCATTCCTTTTGCTTCATCCAAGACTAGGAGTCCCTACAGGGTCAAAGCTCCATATGGTTGATAGCTGGTCCTTCGTATATGAATAGCTGGCCAATACATAAGCAGAGGGAAAATCGGGAGTGGACGCACTGTGAAATTGTCAGAAAAAATGCTTCCCAACAGTCCCATGGAAAGGGAATGTGGGGAGTGAGGGGCTAAGCAAAGCTTCTGTAGCTCTCCACTGAGCAATGACCTGGCTTATTCTCTCAGAGATGCCAGCTGCGTTTCTATTTTCTAAGTAGGACCCCCAGACAGTATTCTGTATATCAAATGGGGGCAACCAATAAGATGAGAGACATTTACAGGTATTCACATGGAGGTAGACTGTATTACTCTTGCTTATTCTCACAGGCACTCTCCTGGCAAAAGCAGGCACAAGCGCGTGTGTGCCTGTGCACGTGTGCGCACACACACACACAAACACACCCCTTGTCTTTCCATCTCATCGTTTCATTCCTGG
Organism: Equus asinus; assembly: GCF_041296235.1. Lineage (NCBI taxonomy): Eukaryota > Metazoa > Chordata > Mammalia > Perissodactyla > Equidae > Equus > Equus asinus. The sequence continues at coordinate 190,857,165 of NC_091790.1, read as the reverse complement.
CCAGTTAAGAGGAAAGTGGATCCCTCTCCCACCATAGCTTACTAATGTGATGCTTTTTTTCTCTCTTTCTTCTATTTTCAATCACAGCAGAATCTAAGAAGAAGAAAAAGGAAGGCAAGAAACAGGAGAAGATGCTGGACTAAAAGACGCCACCTTCTGTGGAACATGAAAAGGACGTCAGCAAGCAAGATCAGTTAACTATTGCATTTATACCTACCGTAGGCTTTTTATTCAAAATTATCTATAGCTTAAGTACACAATAGGCAGAAACAAAAAGAAAAGAAAATTTTTGTAGTAGCATTTTTTAAATGTATACCATAGTACCACTAGGGGCTTATAATAAGGACTGTAATCCTATTTAGACAGTTGACTTATAGTACATGATAAATGGTAGAAAATTGAGGTAAGTTTTTTGAAGTTATGTGATATTTTACATTTAAAATCTTTTTTTTTTACACTTTTTTCTTTTGGCAGCAATTTAAATGTTATGACCATGCAAACAACTTCTCTTCTTAGGTAATTTTTTTCTCTAGACTTTTTTTCCCAATTGAGAAAAGTATATACTAAACAAAGCAGCAATAAAATTATAATCATCCTATTTGAGGAAAACATCTTGTTTTCTGCCAATGGATTTTTAAAAAAATTGTAGTCAGCAAAATAGGGGGAGGGAAGCAGAGCATGCCCTAGTTCCATGTTGACTTTTTTTTAAAAAAAAAAAAAAATCATTAAAACATGAAATTCTTTCACTTTGGCAGAAACATTTGTTTTCTTGATGAAATTATTTTTCCATCTGAGGAAAAAATGATTAGGAAAATAAATCAAGGTGATGCTGAAAAAAGGGTGCTTTTGTGTGTAATAATTTATATTATAACCCACCTGCGTTTGTCACCTACACTCCCCCCATCAACCTGTTAGCAGTGAGAATTTATCATACCAACTAATTTAGTCACTCTTGGCTACAAATGTTACAGAGGATTTTATTTAGATATAGATAAATGTAGAGGTAGATATAGATATCTATATGTCTCTACCTATATATTTTTAACTTTCTATCAATATTTAGTAGGTTAGACTATGCTACTGAATTGAACGAAAGTCTCAAAGTAGTCTATGGATTAGTCCCAAAGCAGTCTAGTAGGCTAGTAATTAAGAAAATGCTCCTCTTATATTGTGTAAGTCTGGGCTTGCACAGTGCAAATCAAGATCAGAGTGACAGAATGCAAAATGGTAGTTTGTGCTTGGTTTCTGTAAACCAAGAATTCCTACTCTCTTATCTATTGCATGAGTGCCAAAGGCTATCTGTACAACTCCCTTATCTGCTGGGCTCTAAGCACAGTGTTTAAGTAAACAAGACTAAGCTTCCATTATTCAGAGAAATAACGTCTCAGAAATCAGCTGAGATTAGCTTCAAAGTATTTCTCTTGAAACAGCCATCTCTAATTTTAAAGTGATAAGACTCAAAAACAAACACCCATCTATCAACACAAATCTGAGTACATATTCAGAAATGGTGGTTTTAACATATGCTGGGCTAGCCATAAAATTGCAAACTGGTCTAATGATGCAATCAAAGCGTCTTCAAAGCTAAACTGTTTTTACCACCTAGTCAAAGACTCCACTTGAGCTAGGAATGTGGAGGGGGTCCATATCTCCCCACTAAATCAAAGCCAGCTGCCGGGGGGAGTAGTAGAAAAAGGAATGGACTTCTGGGCACATACACTGAACATTTTATGGACTGGTGCTTAATAAAGCAGAGTACCTTGTACAGTGCAAATGGCAGAAACATGAATAGTGAATGCAGTCCTTTTATAAGCAGACCCTAATAGGAAAAAAGTACTCACGGGGATGGATGGAGGAAATGAAAGAAAGGCATTGTCTCGAGCGGGTCTTTTGACAGCAGAGTCCCGTAAGAATAGGGATGGTGAGAGTCTGCAGCAAATTTTGTTAGCCTCTCACCTAATATTGCTCCTCCATCATCATTTAGCCAAAGTAGCAGCCCATGAATCAATAATGAGCCAAGGTGAAGTATAACAAAATCTCCCAAAGGAAAAACAGTCCTGTAAATAATCGTGGCATGCCCCTTTATTCACAGGGCATGGCAGGAAGCCAGGGGCTCTCTGCCTTGTTGACAATGATTCCTAACAAACTATATAACTCCCTGATTCTCTGTGAAAGCAAGGGTTGGAATGCTAATCTCTGTTGCATAGGTTATGAAATTAAACTTTCTCTGAGTCTCGAGAATTATTCTAACCCCTGGCCCAGCTTTAAACATCTTGCTAAATCTCACTAAAGTATGGAAAACATAAATACAAAAGGACAAGCTTCAAAAATCACTGATTCTCACAAACAGGAGAAAACAGACCATCATCAGTATTATAGTGTGGCCTAGCAAACTCTCTCTTTCCAAATGTTCTGAGTTTTATGAACTTTACTCTAAAGTTCATTAACCCTTGAGGACAGAGAGGGAAATGTAAAGAAGTCAGCTGTGTTTCCTTAAATGGCCTTAGAGTGAAGACAAGCCTTCCTTCCAACAATTAGGAGGGCACAGAGGAGGCTCGCCAAAACCCAAGCAAAAACAATCCTTCAGTGACCGGTCAGTGTCCTTGTTCAGCTCAGTGATTGCATCCTCCACACCTGTACCCCGGTAGACTTTCTGATTTATCCTGAATATATGAATGCTGTCAACTCATTATACATACATGCTATCAAGAAGAGGATCTTGGACAAAGATATTTTAACTTCATATATTCTGGAATGACATCCTAACGTCTTATTAACTCTGTAGGAGTAGAACTCCAAACAGAATTTGATGCTCTGAATATTTATCAAATTAAGTTCAATTAAATTGTGTGGGTGAGAAGGCATGGGTATAACAAAATTAAGTAACTTTATTTGTGGGTCCTTTACTGTACAGAGTCATATTAAAGGAAAGAAAGATTACAGTCCTCTTCTCATTGAGAAGATAAATATTTAAGAATAAGACACACATCTTTTTCCATAATATATAACTCTTGGCTCCATAATTCTGAAAGTTCTTAAATTAATTGTTTTGTAACTTCTTTAAATGAAAAACAGAGGTAAATATGCTGTAAGAGGCACTGAATGAGGCAATAGAAAATGCTATCTTTCACAAAATGATGATTTTAAAATAGTTCCCAAACATAAAAATTAGAACTTTATCAACCTTTAGTCATGAGATTTTCTAATGGAGTGGAGCAAAGGGCTTTCTTCCCATTAATCTCCAAAAATAACATCAACATCCTTGGAAGAAGAATAGCAAAGCATTCAATCTCCTTTTTTATTTTTCTGGCTTGCTTTTAATTTAGTTAGTTTTAACTCTTAAGCTTTTAAAAGTGGAATTAATCAGAAGGCGAGGGCGTAGGGAAACAATTTTCCAACACTTCTCAGGTCAACTCAAATTTTAGATTCTTCTTTGGTGTAAAACAGCCTCTTCACTGTCTACAAGGTTATTTCTGAGTTGCAAAACTTCTCTCCATGTTTTCCCCTGTATTACCATGTTTTCCTCCTGTAGCCCCATTCAGTCTTGGCTGCCACAATCAGACAGACACAAAGTGAAAGGACACTTTCTTCTTGTGTCTAGAAACCTTAACAGCAGACAATACCTGCTTCAGGTCTATCAAGCATTTCAACCTATTTTTCCAAGAAGATACAGAGTCTTGGAATATATTTACACAAGGAGAAAGCGGCATAATGTCATTCTGAGCAGCCAGCAAGTAATGCCAACCTCAAACTTGCATGGACTCTAATTCCCCTAGAAATAAAAGAGATGGAACATTTTAGTCAGAGAGAAACATATCATAATTTTAGAAATCCATTGCCTCCCCTGCTGTTTCTATTCCACCCAATCTTTGACTTTTCCAAGCAAGGCACCGAAAGTAAAGTAAAATGCTCAATACTGTTAGGGTCACAAGGACAATAATGTAGTTAAAGAATATTTCAACACAAAGGAATGCAGACCTACATATGTTTGGTTTTTTTAATTTAAAAAGAAAAATAAAGAACACTTAGCTCTCAATATCTAATTTCTGTAAAGTGAATTTTCTTTTAAAGGGCAAAACCTCAACAGGCAGAACATTGTTTGATGTATTTCTTATGCACATATCCATTAACTACTCTGTTGTTACTCAGAGGTTGGCTAAGGAGGTTATAGATCTAGATTATCACCACATCTTCTTTTGTTCTTTGAAAATGTGCATGGAAGCCACAAACTTCACATTAGCGAATGAAAGCATGGAAACTCCTGACGTCATATCCTTGGAGTCCTGGGACCAGACAGATGCCTTGGAGACCTACAGATAGAGCGATCCGGATGCAGACGCTCAACTTGCTCTTCGTGGAGATACGGATGTTACATAAACTAAAATAATCACAGAGAATGATTTTTTCCCTTGGTCTTTCGACTGTCAGATCCATCAAACACAGGACAAACAAATCTTCAAGTATCTTAGTTTATGAGATTCTTGAAGAATTACACAAATACTCCAGTCACTACAAATGACCAACAGATTGAGATGCTTGCAATAAGTAATATGAATTTTAGACTAAATCCAAAATTTGTACACTTGTAAGGTGGCAATAGCTAATAATTAAAATTCTTACCAATTGATTTCAAGATTTGCCAATCTACTATCTTGTAGCAAGGATGAAGAGACAGCTATCAGGGATCTGTTCTGGGATGTGGTCAGGAGAGTGGGCAAGCGTGTATAATTGCTCTAACTCAGCATTTCTGAAGCCTCCAACTTCTTTCCCTCTATGTCAAGCTGAAACATGTCTTGCCATCAGAGGTAATTTTCTTTGGGCAGCGTTTGGTTTAGGTTTGTATTAATTAAACTAGGAAACTTAACCAGTGCTGGAAAATTGGATTTGGACTTTCTGGCGATTGCATCCTGATCAAGAAATTCGACCATATTCAAAAGAAGAATCCATTCTCCTAGGAAGTGCACCTCTAAAGTCTATTTGAACAAATACCATTTGATGTTAATTGTATAGATTAATATAGATTAATTAATTCCTGAAAATCTCTTTGAATATATTTCCCCTTTCAAATTCTGATTATACATTTCACCCCATAGGCTATGACTCCTTTCAATTCATTACCTACCTTGTGCATTCCTTCACACAGCATGGTTATTAAGTGCTCAGCACTGTTATGGATGCTAGGGATGCAGCAAAGAAAAAAGAAAACAAAATCCCTGTTTTGATGGAATTTACCCTTCTGCTGGGGACACAGACAATGAACACAATGACTATATATCACTGTATGACAAAACACCTAAAGGCTTCAAATGGCTATTTTATTATCTCTTCACTCTCCCTGTGGGTTGACTGAGCTCATCAGTCTGGTCCTTTTGCTTCATGTGATATTAGCTTGAGGGCCTGGGATGTCGAACGTGGCTCACTCACGTGTCTGACTTCTTAGGGGAAATACCTGGAAAATTGGACTCAAGTGGGACAATGGATGGCAAGGCCTCTTTCTCTCTCCATGTAGTCTCAAGGCGTCACTCTTTCTACACGGCATTGTCTCTCTCTCCAGTGTCTACAGCAGAGTAACCAGCCCTTTCACATGGCAGCAGAGAACTCTCCAAAGCACAAAGCTGGAAGCCACCAAGTCTTCTTAAGGCTTAGGTTTGGAATGGGCCCAGCATCATTTCTGCCACATTCTAGTGGTTAAAATGAGTCATAGGGCCAGCCCAGATGCTGGAGGAGGGGACTACACAGGGAGTGAATCCCAGGAGGCTCACTGGGGGTTATGTTTGGGGACAAAGTACACAAAAAAGTAAAATATATATTAAATGATGATAAGTTCAATAAAGAAAAATAAAACAGTGAAGGGCAATGCATGGTATCGTGCAAGTGTTGCAATTTTAAATACAATGGTCGGAGAAGGCCTCCCAAGAAGGTAACAACATTCAAGCCAGTGAAAGCCTGAAGGAGGCGAGGGAGCAAGCCATGTGGTGACCCAGAGGGAGAACGTTATAGGCAGAGAGAGCAGCAAGGGCAGTGAGTGCAAAAGCTCTAGGGTAGGAGTTTCCAGCAGAGGAAAAGGAGTACGAGATCATCAGAGTAATTGGAAATGAGGTCAGTGCCACAGAGGTTTGGGCACCAGAGGAATCATTTGATGTCTCCTGTGAGAGACACTGCTTCCTCAATCAAGAGAGGCAAAGTAGGAATGTTGGCAAGAACTTTGGTGGTTCAGGTTTCTTCAAATCCTTACTAATATTAGTGCTGAACAGCTCATATCCCATTATTTTCTTAAAGATTCATGTAAGATATGTGGCAAAGTTCTCACCTGACCTGATCTAATTTAGCAATCTAAATGATCCATCTCTGAGTTTGGTTTTCATCGATCTCAGTTCTATGACAACTAGTAAAAGAGATGCTTGGGGCATGGTGAAAAGAAGACTCTGGAGTTTAGTCCATGCCTTAAAGTGAAAATTTTAACATTTGAGGTTGTAATTCCCTCAGTTCAGTTTATCCACGTCTATTGCAAAAGCCACCAGTTCCTCCAAGTGTCACCCTTAGTGTCCCATGTAGCCCAGTCCATAACCTTACTTACCAGCCATCCACTATATACCATGGAATCTTAATTTCCCATCTTAGAATATTAATGCCAGTCCCATTGTTTTTTATGACATTTTAGCTAGATAATTAATTCCACATACTCCATCATCTCTGAGGGTCTGTGCCCTACTCTCTCCCAGCAGCCTCCTCTGTGCTTTTTTACTAATTTCTGCATCATTTAGTGTTCTTTGGGTACAAGCAATAGAAATTACTATTCCTAAACTGAAGTGTGTATGTGTGTGTGTGTGTGTGTCAGCACAAAGGAATGTCTTGAAAAGATAATAAGTAGCTCAAATAATTGAGTAGAAGAGCCTAGGGAAGGATAGAACATCAGAGGGACATTAAGAAAGATAAAATGCATAAATGCTCTGAGCATCTGTGCATCCCAGGAGTTCCCAACAGTTCCAATCACTTTTGGTCCCTCTGTGTCCTCGCAATCTAGGGACATTCCTCCTGGTAAAGGGACTCTCGTTGGCCTAACTTGGGCCACATGGCACCCCCATTGTCAAAAGTCCATAATCTTCAAATTGACATCCCACCAAAATCACACGGAAATAAAGTAGAGTAATTCTTTAAAGAAGGGAACACTTGTCAGAAATAAAAAGGAAATATTAAAAATGAAGTAGGAAAGTATTAGATTTTAATTATGTTTACTATTAAACTATTAAAAAGTAGCAATACTAGGATGTAAGCATTGACACGGTTGAACCATATTGTACAGAAATTTGAATGCAAAGGAAAGGAGCGATGAAGAGTTATTTTTTAGTATAAGACCGAAGTGAGTAACAATGTTTACACTTGAAGAATTTCGGTCTGTTATCTGGAAGTGGTTTATAAGATACATTTGAACAGTGAAGCACTTAAGATGGGGAGACAACTTAGGAAGTTACTGGAATTTTCCAACTGAGAAATAACGAAGGCCATTCAGATCTGTCATACATTTTGCCTCTGGCCACCTAGTCATATTCTGTCTTGATTATTTCTTTTTCTCTTCTTCTATCACTGTTGCCTTATTATTTTCTTTGTGGTCCAAGGATGTCTGACTTAATAACACATTTGCTTCACGGTTTGGGAGCCTAATGTCATCTAGAGTAGATATTCCCAGAGAGTGAAGCAGATTTACAGAGCAGACCAGGTGTCATAAACTTCCTGGTTCTCCGCCTATGCCCTCCATTCCTATTAGCATGAATCATGTCATCTTGACAAGCCAACTTAGTCCCAACATGGGCTTTGTGAACCGTCCTCTCATAGTGATTTAAGATGATCTGATTCAATAATAAGAAATGCAGCATCAAACCAATCTTGCTTCTCTCAAGCGCACCTTGTGTCCAGGTGCAAGAATTAGGATCATTCCTTATACCTGAGATAAAGTCGCCATCTTCTTACCCTTTTCTACCTCATCCTTAATTAACTTCCTTGTAGTCAGCCTGGTATTCTAGCCCTTATAAGCCTGTGCTGTTTCCCTTGCTTGATCCCCTTCCCCCATCACACCGTCACCATCCTAGGTGCAGTCTTGCCCTGAATCTCTTACCACATCTGAACAGACTTGTCTGACACAAATCAAATCTCCAGGCCAGGGTACATGTCCGTATTTGATGTGATCTTAGGGTACCTGCTGCCATGTACATTTCAGCAAACATTTTCACTTTCATCTGGACTTCCTGATGCTAGCCTCTGACCAACCTGTGGCCTGTGCCTGTATCTTCCAGATGCTGAGTGCTGGGTTCTGTCTGCTGGGCTGGACTTTCCTCCTACCGTCTGCAATTTTGTCTTCTCTCTCATTACCTTCTTTTCCTTTCAGCAGCTCCCATCAGTGTACAGAGATCTCTGCCTCCAGATTTAAGCCCTTCTGAATCATCCCCACCTGCTTGAAGTTATCCCTTCATCTCCAGGTGTGTGCTGAGATAGGGGAATTCATTTCAATGGGAGAGAAACAGACAAAAGGGAAAGTAAAGAAAACAATAGGAAAAGAAGACATAAACATTCTTGATTTTTCCCACACATACAACCATAGGAACTGTCCTAGTATCAGTTACCTAAGAATCCTCACGAGAGCTAATAGAGGGAGCTAATTAGCTCTAATTGGAGAACTAATTTGATAGAGAAATGGGTGGGGAATGCTAAAACCAAAATGCTAATTCTAATGTAGGGTTTTTTTTTTTTTTTAAGACTGGCCCTGGGCTAATATCTGTTGCCAATCCTTTTTTTCTTTTTCCTTCTAGTCCCCAAAGCACCCCAGTACATAGTTGTCTATTCTAGTTGTGGGTCCTTCTAGTGCGATGCAGGACACAGCCTCAGCATGGCCTGATGAGCAGTTCTAGGTCCGTGCCCAGGATCCAAACTGGCAAAACCCCGGACCGCCTAAGTGGAGCGTGAGAACTTAACCGCTTGACCACGGGGCCAGCCCCCAATTTAGGTGTTCTTAACATTTTTGTTCCATTAATTCTTTTGGCAGTCTGGAGAAGCCTATGGATCTCTTCACAGAATAGTGCTTTTAAATGCTTAAAATAAATTGTATTTGATTATAAACGATTCCAATTATATTGAAAAACAATTGTTACTATACTAAGAAAACAAATTTTTGATATGGAAATATTCTGCTTCACTATTTACCCATTAAATAACATGATCTAGGTGGCGCAGTGGTTAAGTTTGCACTTTCTGCTTCAGCGGCCGGGGATTTGCTAGTTTCGATCACGGGTGTGGACTTCCACACCACTTGTCAAGCCATCATGTGGCAGGCGTCCCACATATAAAGTGGAGGAAGATGGGCACGGATGTTAGCACAGGGCCAATCTTCCTCAGCAAAAAGAGGAAGATTGGTGGTAGATGTTAGCTCAGGGATAATCTTCCTCAAAAAAACTCCCCAAAAACCCAAAAGAAACCCTGTGATCTAGAGTTAAGTCTGATAACTACTCAAATAATGATACATATAAATGATATTTGTAGATATCTGCAACGACTGTAATATGATGAGACTATCTGTGATTTCTATTCATGATAAAGTAACAGATTCTGCTAATACTGCCGTGGTTTGTTGCCACATTCGCAATGGAAGAAAATGTTAAATTTCAGTTCAGTTAGAGATGAGTGAAGATAGACGATTTTATTTTCTATTTAAGTCATAAACCCCACAAACTACTTCACGTCCCCATTAGTTGAGAGGCCTATTCCAACAGAAATCACAATCACAGGCAAGATTAGAGTGCTGCAACCAATCTATGTCAATTGCACTCCTTGGTGGACCCATTCACTGTTTTATCAGGCTGGGGTCTGCTTTTCTTCCCAAACACCAGGCTTCCCTTCCTGTCAAGCCCCAAATCCTCCTTTCCTTTCTCCCTAGCACTTTTGTTCCTGCTGTTTCTTTGTTTGGATGCTAGTCCTCCTTGCATTAGTGTAACCATGGTCTCCTCTCCCAATTCTTTAGCTAGTTTCCTTTTTATTCATTATTCTCCAACTTGTACATTGATTCATTCATTAATTCAACCAACAGTTTTTCGGTGCTACAAAAAAGGCCTGTTACGTCTCTGTCCAGACTAGATTCCCAAATCCATTCTCTACCTAACAATTCTTACACTTTACCATCTCATTGCCTAACACTCACGTCTAATAACAACATTTCTCATGCTCAACCTTTTTTAATAGATAGAAAGTTAGTAGTTACAATTATATATTATGCACTTTTGCAGATATGACAATTTATCCTGGGTTGATAATATTAATAATAATTTTCCTTTCCTATAGATCAAATCCTATAATGGATTTGAAAATGTAGAATCCTTTGAAAGCCATATTAGTAATAATAACTTAGTTTTATTGTGTGCCTAGTATGTAAAACACACTGTTGTAAGTGCTTGTTGTAGATTATCTCTTTAATTCTCATAATTCTGAGAGATGAGGGCTACTGATAGTTTCATTTTATAGTTAAACTAAGATGCATAGAGGTTAAAAGCACAGTATGAAGAACAAAGGAAGTGTGTCAATAGCTAAGTCTTAGCTGCTTTTCCACCCACCATTACAGGAAATGAAATTTTGTAAATTCAAAGTCATATGAAAATGTATTATAATATTTAGCCATATTTAAATAGGGACCACTGGACTCCATTCTGCTATTTGTATATAAATTACTGCTGAAAGTTATTAGGTCAAGTAACAGCCACAAAACACAAGATAAGAAGACGAATCCCCCAACGGCTTTCTTCAGATGAAAGGTACACATACCAACCTTCAGTTGTACCTGGGGAGTAACTTATAAATTAATGTATATTATACACTAGTAGCAACTACAAGTTTGGGCACATTGTATTTTCTTTGTAATTCCTGTCCTTGTGTTGAGTTTATACTTTATTATAAACATCTTTTTGTTCTCTTTTTCTAAATATAAAAGAATTGTCATCACTTCGATGATGAGGCAAAATCCTAAAATTCCCATTGTCATTAAAGAATAATGACACAACTAGAAGGACCCACAACTAAGAATATACAACTATGTACCAGGGGCCTTTGGGGAGAAAAAGGAAAAAAAAATAAAATCTTAAAAAAAAATTAAAAAAAAATAATAATGATAATTTTATCAGGTTAATTCAGGATTTGTAGACTGGGGAAACAAGATAAAGAAAGACTACCTTAGAATTATAGACATAAACATTTACTAGATTCTTTGTGGCAACTGCTATCAGTTTTTTAAATGACTCTAACAAAATGAAAACATATTAGGAAAAATTAACAACCCTCCAATATTTTCTTGAGGTAATCAATGTTAACATTTTTAAATGTGTTCTTCTAAAATATTCTCTGCGTACACGTATATACAGCAGCTGTGAAGTATGCAGCCAGAGCAGATGGGAATAGTACATTTTAGAGGGTATAGCCAGGTTGCCCTTACTAGGATTGATTCATATTCTAGATACGAGTTCACCTTCTCTGCCACCCTCATTAGGCAAGGGCTCACAGAGGGCCAGACTTACTGACAGCTCTCAGAATATTGCCTCATACAAGGGACCAACTTTACAGCAAAAAAGGCATTGCAATTGGCAAGTGACCACAGGATCCATTGGTCCTAACCTATACAGCATCATCTGAAGCTGCTGGCCCAACAGAACTTTGGATGGCTGTTCAAAAGCTCAGCTAACGTGTGAGCTTAGGGACAATACCTGTAGAGTTTGGCACTGAATTCTATGACAAGTGAGGTTCCAGATTTTGCAGTGGTCCTGGACTGGGTTGGTTAATATTCAAGGGGATGATGAGGCTCCCAAGTAATAGAGGTCAGGTGCAGATACTTAAAAGCCAGCAGCTAGGAGGCTGTAATTACCTTAATGACCAGCAAGGCCTGGGATTGGACTTTACCTTCAACCAATTGGACTTTCCCTTCGGGGAGTTTTGGAGATGATTAATGGAGTCTGGTGTTCCTAGAGACAAGATGGTGAGGCAAGGTGTCAACAAGGGTGATGCTGAACATCTACAACCAGGAAAAGGTAAGAATAGAGGAGCAAGAGGCCTAGGCTGTTTGCCCCCAAAGTAGTTATGATTCCCTGTTCAGTTGCTACATCTGAGCTAATTTTTATATTCAGAACCCAATGACCAAAAAGATGTCCAGGTCTCTAGAAGAAAAGACTGCAACACTGTGACAAGAAAATAGCATAAAGATTCCTTTAGTTCTTCCCCAAAGGGATCTATGGACACTTAAAAGGGTGACATTACACTGGGGAAAGGAGAATACCTAGACAGATTGAGAAATATTGACAAGGTGTCTGACTTGACATTGATAGCCAGAGACCCAAATCACAATTATTACCCACTCCCCCACCCCCGGTTTTAGTGGGGACTTAAGGGAACAAGTGAAAATAGTGTCCTGGATAAAGTTCAGGTCACACTGGAGCCATTCCATTTAAAGACCCACCCAGTGGTCATTTTTCCAGTTCCAGAATAGACAATTGGAATTCACATGCTTAGCAATGGGAGTAACCCCCACGTTGGGTCATTGACCTCAAGTAAAAGATATCATGGGAAACCTCTGAAACTGCCCTCCTACTGCAGCCAATGTGGTTAATCAAACACAGTATCACATCTTCAGAGTGGATAGTAGAGATTAGTGTCACTGTTATAAACCTAAAGGAAACAGAGGGAAGTGGTCCTGAACCTCTCTCTCTTTGACAGTAGAGCTGAAAAAACTGACAGGATTTTGAAAAATTACCGTAGACTACTGCAAGCTTAACCAAGTAGAAGCCCCAGTTGAAGCTGCTGTGCCAGACCTAGTATTATTGTTAGAGCAAATTAATGACGCCTCTGGTATATTGTAGGCAGCCATTGATTTCGCAAATATGTTTTTATTCCAACTAGAAAAGAGAATCAGAAACAGTTTGCATTTGTGGAACAGACACTATTTATTTATAGTTTTGCCTCAGACTGTATTAACTCTCCCATTCTCTGTCATAATGTAGTCTGAAGAGATCTGGGCCAGCTAGACATCCCACAAAACATCAAACCAATCTACGATGTCAATAACATCATGCAAATCAGTCAGGAGGAACAAGAGGTGGCTTGTATGGGGGAGATGTTGGTAAGATACTTGTGCTCGAGAGAGTGGAAGATAAGGCCTATGAAACTTCAGGGAACTGACACTTCAGTGAGGTTTTTAGGGGTCCAGTGGTGGGGGGTTTACCAGGATATCTACCACTCTAAAGTAGGAGACACATTGCTGCAGCTTGCATCTGCTACCACATAGAAAGCACAGGGCCTGGTAGGGCTCTTTGATTTATGGAGATAATCCATTCCACACCTAACAATTATTACTCTGGCCCAGATACCAGGTGACAAACAACTGTCAACATTGTGTGGACCTTAATTAGGAAAGGGCTCAGCAACAGGTCCAGACTCTGGTGCAAACAGCCCTGAAGCTTGGGCATTATGACCTAGCAGACCCTATGGCATTGCATATCTATGTCAGTAGAGAGAAAAGACGCAGTAGGCAGCTATGGCACACCCCAGTGGAAGAATTACAAGACAGGCCCTTGGGAGTCTGAAGAAAGCCAATTCTAACACATTCGTTGTACAGAATTTTCATCTCCGCTGGCAGAGTATGGGAATTTCCATAACACCCTGTTTTTGTTAATGCTTGGTGTTGTCAAACTTCTAAATTTTTTAAAGAAATGAATATAAACTTGACTAATTTTTATACTGTTTAATACTATTTATATGAAAAGAATAGGAAATAAACTTATTTTCTAAGCATCTTTGCCTGTGGTAGATGGCAGTTTTTTAAAAGGTAGCAAAGTAACTGAGATCTACAGTTCCTTCCACTAAATAATTTAAAAAATCAGAGAAAATAAACCTTCATAATATGGAAAGAAGGAAGCTTCAGAACTTTTCATAACCTTTCCATCAATTGATACTTTAGAACAGTTTCTTTTTCTGCATTATTGATAACTCCTGCTTCAGATTCCTCAAAATACATGATGTTATCCCAATTCTTGAGAGTGGTAGTAAAATTAGAAAAAAGAAAGAAAGAAAGAAAAAGATATATAAGTAAGTAGGTAAGTAAATAATGATAATATTACATTTGGGTAGCTTCAGGACTATTGAAGATTACTTTCCCCATGCTCCTGTATTTGGCTATATCTAGAGGATGCTAGAACATCTGATGAAAAAATGAAAATTCCATTCAAATATTAAATGGAATCATAGGTGAATAATCATATTCTTTACTTTTCCTCCCAATGCCTGTTTTTATATTTAACATCCACATTCTGTGGCTGAGATTCTTCCACTTGTCATGAATCTTTCTTCTCTGAAATAGTGATCCTAGACATTCCCCCAGGCTCTGCTGGCCCGTGTTATCTATGAGATTTTAAGGAGCCCACAGCTACTGTCTATGTGATGGATAAGGTTAGTTAAGTCTGAAGAAATAGATATTAATCTCTATATAAGAGAGAAAATTAATTTCATGTCAAAGTCATTACTCCAGCTTGAGATGTCATTATTTTTCTTATTATGAATTAATACTAGGGTGGGAAAATTATTATAATATGGGTTTTTCACTTTTTATACTCTACTGTCTTTTTTAGTGTTAGTAATAAATGTGTGGTTCTCTAAAAGAAGTGATATTATTCCCAAGAATCATAAAGATGTTTTTTCTGACAACTACTTTGAACTCAGCTTCTTTAATGACCAACTGTCATCAACTCTGCTTCATAATATTTAATTATGCTTCTCTTTTCAGATTCGTTTTAAGTTACCACATCTCCATTTCTAATCAATTGTGTAAAATTATTTTTACCTATTATGAATAGTTGGAGTCTAAAGAGAGAAAGTCTCCAAAAATTTGAAAATGAAATGGATTACCATCTGAAAGTGAATCTATAAAATCAATGTTTAATAGGACACATGCAAAGGCAACTAAAGAAAATGGCTATTAGATCAAGGAATTGAGTGGGACAAGACTGATGTCAAATAAAGTTATCAAACAAGGATGTGTCAAGCAGAACCAAGAGTCTAGGGGTGGTGCAGGGAGGTGAGAAGGATGATCAGCATGGGGAAAGGGGAGGGGCAATAGCCCACATTGCAGTACCATTATGAGCATCCTCAGGGGAGGGACACACACCAGCAAAAACGCCTCCCACATCCAAAACCACTGACTTGACAGAACTGATCCCGTTGAGAAAATATCCATACCCCATTCAGGTTTACATATAGAAAGAAAATCAATGCCAAGTCAAAGTGACTACTGCAGACTGAGATATAGTTATTTTCATCGCTATAAATTAATACATGGAGATTATGATTTTATATTTCAGCTGTACAACATAGTTAATGTGAGTCCACTCTGCTATGTGTGTCCAATGTTAGTATACTAATAATTCAATCTTTGAGTCAGTAGGGCTCAGTCCTTGAACCATGGAATACTAGTCAACGTAATGCTGCCCCATGGGATAATTTCTAGTGTACAGCTTGCCTATTTCAAGTGATACTTCTGTTTCATGTAACTGTTTTTGAAATTTCTATGGTTGATATGGGTCATTAAAGCTACTAGAGTAGAAAGTTCTCTGTATTAAATTATTTAAAATAGCATCAACTTCCTAGTAATACCCTACATATGCATAGTGATATGTACTACTTTATTCTGATATCTATTGGGATGAATAGAATTAAACCCAAGTTAGGCAACACATCAAAATTAAATTACTAGGAAATCTCATTCTTAACCAGTGGACTGCAAAACAAACTTTAATAACCTTCTGAAAGAAGCCTCTTCTCACATTTTATGAGAGTAGAGAAAAGAGAGACTTCAAGATGATAAGTGAGGAGAGGAGAGTTCTTATATATCAAGAAAAATCTTCAAGACTGGAATGACACTTCTTACAGTATTTATATGAGCTGCATAAAGACTCACAGAAAATGCGTGTGTAGACTGTGTCATTATCAAAGGGTCTGGCTGTGTTCTGGATACCTAAAAGGTCAATTTGAGAAGAAAAATTTAATAGAGAAGAGGTGCATAAAAGGCACAAAGAGAGATCTATTTTCTTTCTGTCATCCTGTTGCATAATGGGCTCGTTTTTAGTGATACTCCAATATACACTAAGTATGGTAAGTATTATTAAGGAATAAAATATCTTGGAGATGTGGAAAATATATGAGATGTGGTCTTTCTATGAATATCTTGATTAATTGGATAGAATCCTCAACAAGGTGAATTTGCCCACTGGGTTTTCCAGCAAAATCTCTCACATATTTTTTCTATCGAGGAACTCAAACTGAACTGTCCTGTCTTAAATTTATTTATTTAAGTTATTATTTATTTAAATAAATAGTCCAACATATTGCCAAATGAGTGTGCATGTATACATGCCTCCCTTCCACACCCCACTTTTGGCTGCCTCAAAGAACGAAGCATGACCTATGCTACTGTATTCATTTGCTTGGGTTGCTATGACAAAACTGCACAGACCGAGTGCTTAAACAACAAACATTTATTTCTTACAGTTCTGGAGACTAGGAAGTCCAAGATCGAGGTGCCATTGGATTTAGTGTCTGGTGAGGGCCCTCTTCATCATTTGCTGCTGGCCTATCTTCTTGCTATATCCTCCCATAGCAGAGAGAGACAGAGAGAGAGAGAGAGAGACAGAGACAGAGAGAGAGAGAGACAGAGAGAGAATGTGTGCTCCCTAGCCCCTTCTTATGAGGACACTAATCTCATCATGGGCGCTTCACCCTCATGGCTTTATCTGAACCTAATGACCTCCCAAAGGCCCTACCTTCTAATACCATTCCATTGGAGGTTTGGGTTTCAGTATTTAGATTTTGGTGGGGGAGGGGGGGCACAAACATGCTGTCCATAACACCTGCTGTAGATTAATTTCTACCTAAAGATAGCTACATATTTGATACATTTTGTATAACATCAAAGCATCACACAGCAGTGCTGAACAGAAATCAGATCCTTAATGCATATTCAACACTGAGAAAAATCCCAAAGACCTCTCAGAGGAGTTTTAAATCAATACTCATGGAGTTATATTAAAGGAGTTGTTATAGGAGAATGAAATTATTCTAGTAACAACTTTTATTAGACATGAAAAAGACAAAGATTTATCAGGATACTGGGACATCTCAGTAGAGCTGGACCTCACCAAAACTAGAAATGGAAAATGCTCATTTATTGTTAGTTTTGAAAACCTCAAAAGCAGCTGGTCCTGAAACTCTAGTGCTCCACAATGAATATGAAGTCAGATATACTCTGTCCCTTCTACCTATCCTTAAATCTTCCAGTTTGCTCAGTATTCTATGTATATTGTCCACAATCACATCAGCAAGACCTCCAAGAGGTCTGCAGTATCCAAGAAATTACTAAGTTCACAGGCTCGGCATGATACGTAATAGTCTGCAACCCCAAATCATAACCTTTAAACATGATTTGTCCACCGGTTAAACAGTTCATCCACCAGGGTGGGGTTTTGCTATATCACTAGTATCTCTCTTTTACAATTGCTTTTTAATTTCATTTGCAGGTTGTTTTGAAATCCATCATATCGTTACTATGAGAGATAACTCTCACCCGAGGTGGCTGGGAATGGTGCCAGCATGGTCCTGGTTCAGTTAAATTCTCTCTTCCATTTGGTAGTTGTATTGATTTCAGTCAGTCGTCTGTTTACCAAATGTAGAGCTTTCCTACTTATACAAGTTAAGTAAAACTTTAGCAGACTGTCCATTTATATCAGTTCTAGGGAGACCAGGATCAGTTAACAAATACGAAAGATTTCTGCCAGTGAGATTATTATGGATTTTGGCTCTGCTTCCTATTCCAGTATTCATACATGTCTTGTCTTTGGTCATTTGGTGCCACCACATGGCCCATGACACCTAGGAATCCCATCACCATTGTTCAAATCAGGCAACCCAGTTTGATTGCAGCAATTCCCAGCACCAAACCTGGCCTATAGAGAATAGTCATCATAAGACGTCAGGGCTCCTGTCACTAAGGTATTTTGCATACTCCTAGTGAAGGAAGTGTCCTCTGGACTCTTTGGGGGATACACTTAGGGAGTAGGTGAGCAGGTCTTACTCCACTCCAGCATTCCAGTCTTCCTAAACCTTTGGATACCTTTCTTTATAACATGCCAAGGGGGGTCTAGCAAGCATGTTATCTTCATTCTGTGTAGATCACTTTTGGGTCCAGGTTTTAGTCAACCAAGCAAGCAAACTGTTAGGGCATCTGCCAGCTACCTACACCAATATTTTCAATACAAAATTGTGTCTTAATTTAACAATAGCAATATATTAGACCCAGTTCAACAGTATATTCCTCCCACCTTCATTGAACTCCTTAGGATCCATTCCCATATATGTTTCCAAGATTTCTGTTGATATAAATTGGCAAGTTTTGGCAATTCTTTTTGTGTGTAATACACCTCCTCAAAGGTTACAGTTTGTACTTTACACTCTTGAGATTATTAATAGTTAAGTCTGTTTATGGGACTAGAAACAATGAGAAATTGTGGGGGGCAGTTCCTAAGGAGGAGTAGCAAGTCCCTGAACTTATAAAATATGAAATTATTCTGAAATTTTATCAGAGTAGGTCATTGTGTCTTCAGACAAGAGGAGACTAACTTCCAATGTTGGATATAAAGGGCTGCTTTTATGGCTAAAGGATACTTGGCAGAAAATAGAAAAAGGTCCCTAGCTTTATCAGAATCTGCCCATACGTCCCAATTTCAATTTTCAGAGAACCTTCCTTCACTCTTAATAGCCTAACTTTAGCCAAAGAGACCATGGGAGATTAGGAATTCAATTTTTGTTATAGTTAATTCACTTTTAGGATTAAACGTAAAATTTTTTTTTCAGAATTATATAACCTGAAGCTACAGGAGATAAAGGTTTTTTTTTTTACAGTAAATAAAATTATTCTGGTCCCTAACTAGACCATGGACTGGAGATTTTCTTTCCTCAAGTTCTTCAACTAACATAGAAACAACCAATCAACCAACCTCATCATAATTATTTTTTCTAACATATTATATGGCAGCAACCACCTGATCTATAAAAGTTGTCATCTTCTATAGGCATGTCATTACAGATGTCCACAGCTGATAATTTAAGTAACTATCTTGCGGATGTATGTCATGGACTATCAATGTCTCCTTTATCATTGGATACAGGTTCATTAACGCTTTCCAACCTAATCAGAATATCAACAACAACAAAATAACAAGTACAGATAACACAGACTCAATTCAGAGGACTCTTCTTTAAGGTTCTATTCCTCTAGAACCACTTTCAGTACCAGCTTTTGAAGTCAAGGTTTTATTTTAGCAGAGAAGCTATCCTCTTTTCTTTTTTTCAGTTTCGCCCTGAGCTAACATCCGTTGCCAATCTTCCTCTTTTTGCATGTGAATTGCTGCCACAGCATGACCACTGACAGACTAGTGGTGTAGGTCCACACCTGGGAACTGAACCCGGGCCACCAAAGCAGAATGCACCAAACTCAACCACTAGGCCACTGGGGCTGGCCCCAGGGAAGCTATCTTTATAAGTGATATAGAATGAGAGATTTATTATAAATATTAGACCATACCCAATTGAGGAATCTGTGGATAAATCTATGCAAATTGTTGCCTCTAGGTCTGGGCTGCGATTGAAGTCTTTATGATGCAGGGAGAGTGGAGAGAATTGTAACTTAATGGAAGTGAGCCAGAATCCATAGAGACAAACTGGAACCAGAGTCTGTCTCTGACCTACCTCGATGATGCTGGAGGCCTGCAGGAAAAGCTGGTACCTTTTAAAATGAAGCTGCATATGCACCTCGGCCAGGATTTGAGAAACCAAACAAGGAGATCTGATGGGAGTTGAAGGGGCTGGGTTAGATGCTGCCCCATGCCAACAACTGAATTCGCAGATTAATGGCTACACACGTAAGTGCCCCATTATCTTAAGTTCTACACCCACCATCAGAGCATAAAAATGACTGCTTCTTCTTTTCCACCTTCTAAATCTTACACACATTTCTCTTGTGACAAAATACAATCTGGAGATTCAAAAGCTTTTTATCGAACAAATCTTGAATGAAAGGATAAAGCTGTCAGCTATTTAATTTAAAAAAATGGTAATGAAAATCACATAATGAGCATATCAAAATCTATGAGGTACTTTTAAAGCAATAATCACATAAAAATCTAGAACACTGCACAGTTATAGCAATAAAAGTAAAAAATTTGAAATAAATGAATTAAATCATAAATATAAAAACCTGGAAATGAACAATAAAATAAACCAGAAGAAAGTAAAAGGAAGGAAAAGTTAAAGATAAACAAAGTGATGAGTAGAGAACAGAAAGACTTTGAATCAAATTAATAAATCAAAATCCTGGAAGGTGCAGAAGACGATGCATAGGCAAATGTGGGGACCTGGAAATGGCCACCCCAAGATGTGTCTCTTTGGCATCAGGATTATTTGAGGCTGATTGCTTTTGATAAACTGGGATAGGGAAGGAGGCTCTGAGGGGTGGAACTTGCTTGCCCTTTGTGAGGATACATTTACATTGTAAAGGAAATCTCTATCTGTAAAGGTGCCTCCCTCGCTGTACCAGGAAGAAGAAAGGGAATGACCTTCTCTCTAGAAACTCTTAATAAATGCCAAAGGCAAGGACTTAAATCTGCATTTTATTGTGCTTGTCTGGTAACCTCCTGTAACTCACTTCCCTCCCCCTCCCAACGTTGGCATTTCTTTAAGGATTAAGCATCTTTCCTTAGGCTAGGAACTGATTGCTGCACTCACCTGTGACCACCCAGCTCAAGACAATAGACTTGCCTCCTGCTACGCCCTCCGAGATAGCAGACCACTACCTGCTGTGTCCATCAAGCGCTGTGCCGACAGGGCAATCTTGTGACTGTTGTGGGAGGGACATTTCAATCATATGTGAAACACCCTGTTTGGGGGTATATAACCACTCTGTGCACCCCACTTCTTCGGTACCCTTTCTTCCATCAGGAAGAAAGGCCCCGGGCCATGATCCTCATAAAGCTTTGTTTAATTTTCTCTTGCTATTCTGTCTCATGTGAATTTAATTTGTTCTCCAGCCAGACGAACCCACTTTGGATAGAGGAAATGTCTTCCTCCCCTACACAAATTACTAGCTATTAATCAAACTTTAAAATGGAGAAAGCACAAATTTACAAGGTAGGAAATGGCAAAGAGGAGAAAATCCACTTCCATCATGGCTGAATAAGCTTGCATGGGACCAGCCCTCCATCAGGTAACTATGAGGCCTGGTCCAAGCATAAAATATCATTATCTGAAGGCACTTAATAGTGAACGTAAGCACGGAGACTTCGGAGGGGCGGGGCATCAACACTTGAAAGAAGAGAAAGGCACAAGCTGAGTCCCCCATTTGTTATAGTTTTCAGTCATAGGGCAGGTCACAGTCTTCAGCATGCAGAATCACAAAATCTCTACAAGAAAATCGACATTTATTTTACACTGAATTTTACATTGACGCTTCAATCATATATGTATCACGTAGAAGCAGCCCACCAAAAAACCAAAAAGCTGTGTTGAAACATCAGATGCCACCCAAGAGTTGGCAGTTTAAGTCCAAGCAAGCTAATTGGCTGTTAAATTTAAAAACAAAACAAAACAAAAAATCTCACTGGGAGACTAAACAAAATCAAGTCATAATATTCACAAAGTCCAGGAAAAAAACTTGAAAATTATTTGACATCCAAACAATAGGAAAAAAGTGTGATTCCTTCTCAAAAGAAAAGATCATCAGCAGAAAACAATGTCAAGATGACCTAGATTTTGGAATTTGCAGCAGACAGATTTTAGGGCAATTATAATTAAACTGATGGTTACAAAGGAAAATATGCTTGCAATGAAACAGAATGTGGAAAAAAAATCAAATAACAAAAGAATGCAATCACTGAAATAAAAATTTTACCATATGAGATTAACAGGAAAATGGAGATAACAAGGCAAAGAGACAGTTCATTGAAGACAGATAAATAGATTATACAATGTGAAGAACTGAGGAAAAACTAAAAGATTGAAAACAAATAACAGCCTGAAGAACTTGTGGG
The DNA here is from genome assembly GCF_041296235.1 of Equus asinus. NCBI lineage: Eukaryota > Metazoa > Chordata > Mammalia > Perissodactyla > Equidae > Equus > Equus asinus. Next base: position 190,835,017 of record NC_091790.1, on the reverse strand, counting down.
GCAAGATCAAAAGGTCTAACGTATGTGTAATTAAAGTTCCAGAAAGGGAAGAGAGGAGGAAAAAAATTTTAATTGCTCTAAAGGCCCCAATTTAGTGAGACATTTTTTTGTGATTTTCTGATGTTCTGAATTTAGAGGCTTAGTAAACCCCAATCAGGATGAAGATGAAGAAAACTACCGCTGCTGACGTTCTGGTAAAACTAGCGTAACCAAAACACAAAAAGAACACCCTGATACCAGCCAGAGGAAACAGGTTACCTCCAGAAGAATAACTAACATATATAACAAATAAATATATATCTAACAAATGGCAACATGAAGTAATAACACTAAAAGACCTCTAAAAAATCTAATAGAGTCTTTGTTCGTGCTGGTGCAAATGCATTGTCTGTGTCAGGGTGATAAAATGCCACCGTGTTGTACCTTGTTCAGACAACGCCTGAAAAATGTGCAAAGTTCATGGCAGCATGTTTTAAGGAAGTATTTCCATGACTTTCCATTTGTTTTCAGCTTTGAGTTTATAAAAGCAACATAGGGTACTGGGAAATCATGACCTGACTTTTAATATGCAGTATTAACAATTCATTCTCTCACATTCTACATCAAAAAGTGGGGGGGCAGAAAGAGAGAGAGAAGACTGATTGGCATTAAGAAGTGATGGAGTGGGGCTGGCCCCGTGGCTGATTGGTTAAGTTCGTGCGCTCTGCTTCCGTGGCCCAGGATTTCGGTAGTTCCCATCCTGGGTGCAGACATGGCGCTGCTCATCAAGTCATGCTGAGGTAGCATCCCACATGCCACAACCAGAGGGACCCACAACTAAAAATATGCAGCTATGTACTGGGGGGCTTTGGGAAGAAAAAGTAAAAAATATAAAATCTGAAAAAAAAAAAAAAGAAGTGATGGAGTTTCCTGGGGACTGCAGCATGGGTCAATGAAACTCAGATAAGGTTGATAGATGAGGAAGGCTCCTCACGAATTTTTACGGTGGAATTATCCTTGCAGATACCCAACATTGAAGTGATTTACTTGAAAATCTCATCCACTTACCCACACATGAAATGTGATTTGGAAAGTCGGTTTCTTAGACAGTCATTCCCAGCTGTTAGTCTCTCCACCCAGGGTGGGAGACTTACCTTCCATGGATGCGTGGTGGGGCCCCTACTCATCTCTTCTGTTTTCTATCTGTTTTCCTCACCTCATCAACAACTGGCACTGTTTATTAGTATAGATAATGTTCTTCTGGATACAGCTTCCCCACCCACTTGTACTGTAACATCAGAACATTTCCAGATGATGTTATCTTTTCTACCATCTTAAGTGCTATCTTTCTTTCTCTACAAGATATATATTCTTTATTCTTCAATTTGTAAAAGAAAACATATATTTAGGAAGATTTCCATTTTTGTTCTAATGTTACCTTTCTACTTATTTTTAGTGCCTTTATTTATCTATCTTTTTAATCTTTTACCACGATTTATAAGTTTTTAAATGGCATCCTTTAATTCTGATCTATTGCCTATAAAACAATGAGTTTATTTTCCTCTCTCTCTTTTTTCCATTTTCATTTACATTATTTCTTCTTTGTCACAACATATAACATTTGAAAGTTAATCTTTTTTTGATATTTATTTTGGTTGTAGATCTACATTTATCTACATGCTAAAATGCTTACCATATTACAAAAATTTTCTCAGACATCTCTTGGTTGGATGAAGCTCATCCTCTAGTACATTCCTCAAGGAGGGCTCATGGGTGCAGAGTTCCTTATGTTCTTATATGCTTACAATGTTTGGAGCCTTGGTACTTGAAGGACTACATGGCTCTTACTTTCATTCATTGCGTTTTTGAGAACGCTGCTCTGTCATTGTCTTGATTTAATGTAAGATATTTTTGAGAGAGCTAATGCTGGTCTAATTCATTACTCTTATAAAGAATTTGATCTTTTTACCTAGAGGACTGAGGACTTTTTCCTTCACTCTGAAATTTAATAATTCTATTGGGATATGATACAACGCTGATCATTCTTGGTTAATCTTCCAGGTACCCAACGGGCCCTGAGAAAATGTAAATTTAGGTCTTCTTTTATATCTGAAACATTTTCTTGGCTTATTGTTCTAAGTAGATGTTCTGTTTAATGATTTCATTTTTTTCTTCAGGGACATATATTCTCTTTTGTCTGCCTTTAATGTCTACCACTACTCTCTGACCCATCTCGATGACTAATCTCATTTTCTTTCTCTTCACTATTTTTCTGCCTTACTTCAATACCTCTTATTAAATTTTCACCTGAGTCTATTGTGGTCTGAGCAACTTTGAATTCAGTGGTATTTTTCTGAGATAATTTTATCTTTTTCTCACATTTTTTCCTAAATTCAATTCACTCTATTTTCATTTATTTTTGTTTATGTGCAATTTCCATTTGTAAGGTTTGACTTTCTGATTTTAGATGGTTTACTTTGACTCCAAATGTTATGTGAGTATCTTTACTTCATCTGTTACTGTAACTGTTACAGTTGTCTTTTGCTTCATTTTTGTTTTTCTGGGAGTTATTTTTTTCCCTAGTGGATGTGTACTGGGTCTTGTTTTCTCACTATTTTCATAGTAACTATATATGGTTTATTTGTTCTTTCCTCTTTATTTTTCTGGTATTGGAATAGTTTTAAAGATTCCTAGTTTAATAGCAACATCATCTTTTAGTTTAACAAAGTCTTGATTCTTTAATGGATATTCTTTATTCTTTATTTAAGATATCTCTTTATTTTCTGTGGGTGGGGAAGTAATTGTATGTCCTTCCATTGTTTTGTACTCTTTTGTCTTTCCACACCCCAAAACTTTTCTTTTTGCTTTTTTCCATTTTTCAGATGGCACATACTTTTAAGTTTCTTCCTTGTAAACTGTGTTCTGATGTACCAGAACATTTTTTAAAAAATATTTTCAGGTTTAGTAGGAACTTGCTCTTACTCAACCCATCAACAGCACGCCCATTTTCTCTTCCCCACAGTATTTCTCAGCCTGCCCCTGATTGCCACAAAGCCTTGTAGCAGCTTGAACATTCTCTTGATCCAATTACTCTGAGGAATTTTATTGTGTAGTGTTTTTTTTTTTTATTGTTTTTGGATGAAATATTGGGAGGCAGCAGGAACCTACGTAACCACTAGTCTTCAGGTACCTAGAAGTCTTAGATTTATTTTTAAAAATAACTTTATGTTATATTAAAGAAATTTGCATTCCTATAGGAAGATAAACAGACTTGATTTTTATTATATGTGGTATTTACATTCTAAAAGTTGCCATGAACACTGAATTAGACTGAAAGGGGAAAGATAGAGTAAGGTTCCCATGAACCTCTGTTCACAACATTTTCAGCAACCAATCGATAAACAACCTTGTTTTATGTGTGTTTCTATTTAAAGACACCTTATTTATTATAGATTATTGGTTCATTAACATTGAACTCTTGGTCAACTGCACTATTACTCATGCTTGAACAAAGCTTATCTAACACACATATTTTCTCCATGAAGTACATCACAGATTCTTGTGCTTACAAACACTAGACAGCACTACTGAAGGCTATTTTAAACAATGAAATCACCAACAAAAGCACAGAAATGTGAAAAACATGACACTAAACAGACTGTTAAAAGCATGTGTGTTTATAGTATGAGAGCTCAAGCACAAAGGCAGAGTGTCATCTTGTTCAACCTCAGCTGGGAACATGCCCGTTGGGCACTCAAATTTTTCACATGCTGAACGTGTGCATGTCTGCGATTGACCACGAAAGTGATACAATGATTGGATTTATCTTATCTAACGGGACTCTTCTCTAATGGACGCCTACTGAGATCCAGTGCTGAATATGTTTACACCTTTCTTGCCAGGGTTCCTGGACAAGCCCGGTTTGTGTGATTTTCCCTTCTTGAAGCAGGAAATGATACTAATATAGGGATAGAGTACAGAAAGGGAAGGGTGAGGGAATGGAGAAAACTTTGTCGACAAAACCTTCATCTTCAGATTAAAGTCGTGGGAGATATCTATCTATCTATATATATGGTATTTCTTCCCATGACTCATATAATTTAGACGTAACTTGTTCCTGAAAAATATATGCTAACAAAGATAATGAATTCTCTTTCTCACTTTTTGTGAGGTCAATTCAGTTATTTCACAAGGTAAGAAGGCATTTGCTCTGAGCCTTGGTGAGGCCCCATTTTGGATGACTAAGACATTTCACTCTTTGTAAGAAGTAAAAGTATTTTCTTTGTACTATTTGCAGTGGATTTGGGAATAATGCCACTAGACAACTTAGATTAACATCGAAGCTACTTCAATTCTTGTGTGATTTTAAACTTAACCCCCATGAACTTGTTCCCTATAAGCAAAATAGTGACAATAATATTGTTTCTCTCAAAGACTTGCTGTGAAATAATCTCTGAATGGTAGTTACCACCATTTGTGACATCTAGTAGGTGCTTAAAAAGTATTAATCTAGTTATTATTATTAGCTTTCTTGCTATGTTGTAGTAGCCACATTTTAAAAAGTAACAAGTAACAGGTGAAATTAATTTTAATAATATACTTTATTTAACCCAATATACCCCAAATTATCATTTTCATATTAAATAAGCATAAATCATTTTTATATTATCTTTTTTTCATATTAAATTTGTGAAATCTTGTGTGTGTTTTATACTTACTGAAGATCCCCATTTGGACTGTAGGATTATCTAAGTTTTCACCATACATCTTCATCCTCCAACCTCAAAATTTGAACTGTGCTAGAAAAATATTTAATAGAAAAATCAAAATCCAAACCAAAACACAGTTGTGCAAATAAGAAGCATTTGAAAGTGTGCTGGTGTTTCCACTGCTCTTCTGCAAGCATCATACTGCTCACGATCCCTGTGTCTCAGCCACAGGTTGTGGAACCAAAGCTGAGAACCTCATCTGTTTGACAGGGGCTCTGGTAAGTTCACAGCTGCTTTATTAGGGGAGCTTGAAATTTAGACCAACAAACTTCTAGCACAGAGAGGGACCTGCAGTCGGGTTTGCGGAGACAAGGCCACCATCATGTGGACCCTGATGGAACTGCAGTGAGATTCAGGTTCCCATGGCACAGGGGGAGATTCAAAGGACCAAGTCATCAGTGCAGCCCACTGGAGAGAACTTCCAGAATGCCTGCTGAACATACCCGAGAAATGTGCAATAAATCTGCAGAAGAGCCAGAGAACATTTAGAGATCAAGTACTGTTTCAAAAGACGTAAAAGACAGACCGAAATAACTGAATAATATGTGATCAAAATCAACTAAATCACAAACCATAAAATGGTTTTTTACCATAAAAAGCCTTTACAAACCTCTGCCTGCTGAAACCAGGGCTCTCATAGGAAAATTTAAAGTATCACATTGGGTAAAATTCACACTTCTGAACAGGAAACTTTTTGGAAATCTTTATTGTAAGAGGAGATGCAGATTTTGAATAAAATAAGTGCTATGGGATGATGAGTTATTATTTTAGGACAATATTCAAGACAGCATAGTCAGCCATCAGGAAGATTTGAAGTGACAAGATGTCTTCCAAATGACATATTGCTCTGGCAGTATTAAGGAACTTAGCCTATTTCTAAGACAATTCTACACATGGTCTATCTTCTAGTTTTAAAACACTGTAACATTGTACGTAACATTATGAGAATTTTGAAATATTCAAACACATAAGATGTAGGCTCATGTAATTGGGAAATTAACGAAATGACAAGGATGTGTGTGTGTTGAGAAAAATGGGAGACAATCATGTAATATCCAAAAACATGGTACTGCAAATAATATCATTATGTGTTTGAACCACATCTTCCACTGAAAGATTGTATTTTTCTTTTCCAGAAACAAGATCAGCAAGCACACAGATATTTCTCCTTGGAAAACTCCAGGATATACTATTAATCATATGCTTTCTGAGCCTACAGAAAAGATTGTGTGATGACCTGGAGCCAATATGGATTCACTAAGTAAGCGTATTTCAGAACCAATTAGTCTGTTTCGATAGGGTTGACATGTAGGGTATGATGATTGCTACATGGCATTTAAACAAAGGTTACTCTTGTTTCTTGGTTAGTAATGTGGTGAAATATGATCTGAATTACTGTCCTGCAAAATACTGAGCACTCTCTCCAGAGATGTTTCGTTCTTTCCATATGCAGGGGCATTTCTAATAGAATATTGTTAAACTCTGTGATTTATCTTGTCCTTTTAATATTTTAGCAATGACATGACTAAATGCCTAGAAAATATGGTTATCAAATGTGCAGATGACATAAAATTTTGAGGCTAGCTAATGTGATAGATGTCAGAATCAAATTTTAAAACAATTGTGGCAGGCCTGATCCAAAATGATGAAATTTAACAGAGATAAATGATCTTGCATTTTAGTTAAAACTGTAAATTTTACAACTGGATTGGGAAGACTTTTCTTTGAAACAATTCATATAAAGATAATCTGGAATTTTCGTTTACCACAAAATATAAGTTTGGTAACACTCACACAATTTTATTTTACTGAAATGGAGCTCTCTGGAATGAGTCAAATTTGGTAATAGTCCTACTGCACTCTGTGCTAGCCGGGTAACATTGGAGACACTGTTTAATTTTGTGCTGCACTTTGAGAGAGATACTGACAAAATAAACGGTATATGGAGAAAGGATTTTGAGATGGTGAGTGCTGTAGAAGTCACGCTTTGAAAATGTGGTCCATTTTAAGGAATTGTAGTTATTTTTAGTACAGTAGAGTGGTTAAGCTCTTGTTTAATGGAATCAAAGAGAACTGAGTTCAAGTCAAGAAGAGCCACAACTCTGGCATTCTGACTTTGGGCAAGTTATTTAGTTTATTTGAGCCTCAGTTTCTGCATCTGTAAATTGCGTATAGTAATAATGACAAAGAGGATGGATACTAGCAGAAGTTAGATTTTAAAGAGGTGATACACAGAAGTCAACATAGCTTTGTAAGGTAAAATCCACCGAAGAAAGGAGATTTTAATTTAACATATTCTAATAATCTAAATTATCCAATTTAATTAATAAATTAAGTTACCCACTTCCTTAAATTCTCCAAATTGCCTTTACAAGTAATGAGCTCTTTGTCATCGAAGATGTTGAAAGGAATCTGAATAACCAGCTGCTTGCTGTCCGTTGGACTTTCGACTCTCTGTGTGACCACTAATTCTCATCTACATAGCCACGTCATTTATTCTTTCAACAAGCAGTTATTATTGCCAGGCACTGCACAACCCGCAGACAGGCAGGTGTCTGGCCTCTGAGGCTCTGAGTCTAATGGAAATAGACTCACATAATCACATTACCGTGGGTTAAGGGACAAGCATGGAGCATTCAAGTACAACAAGGAGGAGCACCTAAGAGCCACAGTTCGTTCACCTCCCTAGGATGATCTTTTTAGTCCCATTGCTCATCTTTGTTCCTATTTGAAACGTCATCCTTTAGAATTAAAACACCAGAATAACTTAAAGTTTTTTTTTACTAGCCTGCAACAAATTCTCTTCTTCAAAATCCAATTCTGGCTTTCTGTACATTTCTCTCTCCCCCAAACCCTTCTTGAACTCCTTTTCTTTCAGTTTTCTCATCTCATCTTTCTAGGGAAGTAGAAGGGACAATGCAGTATGCTTCTTCTTCACCTCCTGTGAAGAGGGGGTGACTTGGCCACTCATCTCTCTCCACAAAGAATGTGTCTAGGGTTTGAGCATTCTGTACCAAACTTAAAGGAAGAGAAGCACACCTCTTTGGAGAGCCAGATAGGATTGCTGTAGACTTAGGATGCTGATGCTTAAAACAGAGCTTTTACCTAAGTCATATCACATCCCAAATAATTACAGCCTTGTTTTTCCACTTCTTCCTCTGACTGCTGAATCCATTCCACATTCAGTGCACAAATTAAGTAACGAAGATGCATAATCGATCAGTAGCCTGGTAGAAAGACAGGGATGGCATCCCAGCCAGAGCTGTCTGATCTCCGAGAGAGGATGTGCTGTGGCTGGTGGCTGGCAGAGTGAAGCAGCTCTCTAGAGAATAAGACAGTTTAGGACATTCTCCTCCTTGGACGGGTCACATTTGAATCCTTGAAATATTGCAAGAGCTACTTAGCAGTAATTTAATTTCTAGGCGCTTTTGTTGTTATTTTTGTTCAAATCTCGATTTAATTTCCAGTTTTATTATGTAGATATCAAAGTTTACGAAGTGATAATTTCTGCTTTTTGAAATTCATTGAGGCTTTTTTTTGAGGAAAAGTGTATGATCAGTCTTTGTCAACATACCAAGAACTCTCAAAAGGGGTGGTACTTTAATTTTCATTATATAAAATGACTAAAGGAATGGGGTGATGAGAAGAGTACTGGATAATTCCAAATTATGGCTAAAACAAAAACTACAGCCGATTTTCCATGATTCTGTAGGCACATTAACCAGTATATAGATTAACCAAGATGAAAACAGCATGAACCTGGGGTGGCCATCCTGCAACCCTTTTATTTCCTGAGTTCTTTCTTTTTGTTCCTAATAAATTTCTTTTAATTTCCCAGGGTTTTCTAGATACACAATTTTGCCATCTTCAAATAGTAACTGAATTTGCTTTGCTGCTTTCTGACATCACTATTGAAGAAGGCAGTCTAAGTTTGGGTAAATTTTGTTCTTTTGAACATAATCAGCTTTTCTATTTTTAACATTTCATTTTCAGTGTTTTTATTTTTAATCTTGAATACTTATAGAAATTTCTCTTTTACCTTTGTAATTACAAGAAAAAAGTAGTGTGGATTTATTTTCATTGAATTTTCTGGCACACGATGATCCAAGTCTGTCTTCACGCTGCTGTTTTTCTAATTGGTTATTTGATTTGTAGCTAAGGAAATGTTAATTATGTTTCTTCTTATTATTGTTTTGGATCCGATTATTCTGTTACTCTTTCAGGAACAACTGTCATTACAAAGTGTCTTAGTTTGTATCTTCATTATTTCTTCCCATTATCTATTGTATTCTTCACTATTTTCTCATCTTGTATGTTCTTTCTGCCATATGGGAAACGTCTCAAGTTTGCCTGGTATATCACTTATTCAGTTTTCTACAGTGCCACTTCTGCTCCTTACGGCTGCCACAGAGAATTAATAATCATCTTTTCAGTTCTATTTTTGATTTCCATGAAATTATTTCTTACCCCACTCATCTCTAATACATTGTACCTCGTTTTGCCTTTATGCTCTCTTTCTGGTTTTCTTACTTGTTTCATGGAAGCAATTTTTTAAAAACTTGCAGAGAATTAAAAACTGTTTTCTAATTATTTTTTTCTAGCCGAACATAAGTCTTTTTTTTTAAGATTTTATTTTCCCTCTTTCTCCCAAAGCCCCCTGGCTCACAGTTGTGTGTTTTTAGTTGGGGGTCCTTCTAGTTGTGGTATGTGGGACATCGCCTCAGCATGGCCTGATGAGCGCTGCCATGTCCGCGCCCGGATTCGAACTGGCAAAACCCTGGGCGACCGAAGCAGAGCGTGGGAACTTAACCACTCGGCCACTGGACCGGCCCCTAGCCAAAAATACATCTTAAAGGATGTTCTTTCTTTAAATTTCTTTACATTGAAATTCTTTTTTAACATCGATACTTTAACAGAATCCATGTGAGTTTTTTAATTTTTTTTGTTCTCTTATCTTTTTTTTTTTTTTTTTTTTTTTAAGGAATGGCACCTGGGCTAACAACTGTTGCCAATCTTTTCTTTTCTTTTTTTTTTTCTGCTTTATTTCCCAACCCCCGCCCCGGCCCTCCCCCCCCCACCCTGCCCTCCCCCCACATAGTTGTATATCTTAGTTGCACGTCCTTCTAGTTGTGGGGTGTGGGACGCCGCCTCAACGTGGCCTGATGAGCGGTGCCATGTCCGCGCCCAGGATCCAAACCCTGGGCCGCTGCAGCTGAGCTCGCGAACTTAACCACTTGGCCACGGAGCCGGCCCCAGTTCTCTTATCTATTAATAGGAGTCATTGTTCAGACACAATTTTTTTCAGGAGCAAAATGCCTCATCTCTACCCTATCTCCAAAAGTCGAATCCCTATTTTGATTTATACTTGGGAGCAAGAAGTTTTGAACTGTGTTCCAAGTGCCCGGAAGAATTCCAAAATAATCATAATAGCTAACTTGCATGTAGCACTTACCATGTGCCAGGCATTGTTCCAAGAGCTTTACATATTTCTTTCACTTGATCCTCCCAAAAGCCCTACAAGGTAGACACTATTATCATCTCTATTTTACAGATGAGAAAATCGAGGAACAAGGAGCTTAAGTAACCTTTGGGATCACTCAGTTGGTGAGTGGGAGAGCTAGGATCCTAACCCAGGACATTCTGTCCTCAGACTCTGCGTCTCATATCTCCTTGAGAGAGCTGGCCCTCTCTTGTTGCTTTTCTCTCCATATCAGAAGTTCATAAACTCTTTGAATCTCAGTCATCTCAATGGGGAGAAAAAAGAAACAGTCCACTTACTAATATGCCTGCAATATTTTCCCAGTCTCATACAATGGATCTCAGGACCCTCTAGGTTTAGAGTCCCTGCTCTAAACTGATCAAGTACAAAGTACACCATCTCTGGAAATTTCTGATGCCAGGCTTTTCCTGATGTTCTTGATGGTCCCTCAAAACTTGTTGTGCAACTTCCCTGGACATCCTGCTTAACTGTTTTCCAAAACTTATGTCCCACTAGCTGAAAGACAGATCTTGATGAGATAAGGTGGGGAACAGCATTCTGACAGCATTAAAAATGAAGCTTTCATATAATGAGATTTCTGATTAACTTTCTGGGGATTACTGTTCAAGAGGATAAACAAGGTAGCAGAGTTTGATCAGGAAGTCTTGTATTCTTTCTAGTAATTTACTGGCAGTTTGTCACAAATTATATATATATATATGTTTATTTTAAGTAATTTTATTGGGATTATAATGGTTTATAACATTGTGTAATTTCGGGTGTACGTTGTTATTTATCAATTCCTGAATACACTTCATCATGCTCACCCCCAGTAGTATGATTTTTATCCATCACCATACATATATTCCCCTTTATCCCTTTCGCCCACCCCCAATCCCCTTCGTGTCTGGTAACCACTAATCTGTTCTCTTATCCATGAATTTGTTATTTTCCACATACGAGTGAAATCATGCGGTATTTGTCTTTCTCTGTCTGGCTTATTTCACTTAACATCATACCCTCAAAGTCCATCCATGTTGTTGCAAATGGGACAATTTTGTCTTTTTTATGGCTGAGTAGTATTCCACTGTATATATATATATATATATATATATATATATATATATATATATATATTATATATGTACACACACACACCACATCTTCTTTATCCATTCATCTGTAGAAGGATACTTGGGTTGCTTCCACATCTTGGCTGTTGTGAATAATGCTGCAATGAACATAGGGTTGCATAAATCTCCTTGGATCTTTGATTTCAAGTTCTTTGGATAAATACCCAGTAGTGGGATAGCTGGATCATATGGTATTTCTATTTTTAATGTTTTAAGGAATTTCCATACTGTTTTCCATAGTGACTACACCAGTTTGCATTCCCACCAGCTGTGTATGAGCTTTCCCTTTTCTCCATATCTTCTCCAATGTTTGCTGTTTTTTTGTCTTGGTAATTATAACCATCTGACCAGTGTGGGGTGGTATCTCATTGTAGTTTTGATTTGCATTTACCTAATAATTAGTGATGTTGAGCATCATTTCACGTATCTGTTGGCCATCTGTGTATCTTCCTTGGAAAAATGTCTGTTCATTTCCTCTGCCCATTTTTTGATTGGGTTGTTTGTTTTATTTTGTTGAGTTGCATGAGTTTTTTATATACTTTGGTGATCAATGCCTTGTCTGATAAATGATTTACAAATATTTTCTCCAAGTTGGTGGGTTGTCCTTCCATTTTGTTCATGGTTTCCTTTGCTTTGCAGAAGGTTTTTAGTCTGATGTAGTCCTATTTGTTAACTTTTCCTTTAGTTTCCCTTGCCCAAGGAGACATGGTATTCGAAAAGATGTTGCTAGGACCAATGTCAAAGAGTGTACTGCCTATATTTTCTTTTAGGAGTTTTATGGTTTTAAGTCTTACATATATGACAAACCCACAGCCAACACCATACTTAATGGTGAAAAACTGAAAGCCATCCCTCTGAGAACAGGAACAAGACAAGGGTGCCCACTCTCACCACTCTTATTCAACATACTACTAGAGGTGCTGGCCAGAGTAACGAGACAAGCAAGAGAAATAAAAGGAATCCAAATTGGAAAGGAAGAAGTGAAACTTTTGCTATTTGCAATGACATGATTCTCTATATAGAAAACCCTAAAGAATCCACCAGAAAGCTACTAGAAAGAATCAACAACTGCAGTAAAGTTTCAGGGTACAAAATCAGTTTAAGAAAATCAGTTGCACTCCTATATACTAACAATGAACTAGAAGCAAGAGAAATCAAGAGTACAATCCCATTTACAATTGCAAAAAGAATAAAATACCCAGGAATAAACTTAAACAAATAGGTGAAAGACCTGTACACTGAAAACTATAAGATATTATTGAAAGAAATTGCAGAAGACACAAAGAGAGGGAAAGATATTCCATGTTCATGGGTCAGAAGAATAAACATAGATAAAATGTCCACACTACCTAAAGCAATCTACAGATTCAATGCAATCCCAATCAGAATCCCAAGGGTATTCTTCACAGAAATAGAACAAAGAATCCTAAAATTTATATGCAACAACAAAAGACTCCAAATAACCAAAGCAATCCTGAGAAAAAAAGAACAAACCTTGAGGCATCACAATCCTTGACTTCAAAACATACTACAAGGGTATAGTAATCAAAACAGCATGGTACTGGCACAAAGACAGATAAACAGATCAATGGATCAGAATTGAAAGCCCAGAAATAAAACCACACATCTATGGATGGTTAATCCTTGACAAAGGAGCCAAGAACATACAATGGAGAAAGGAAAGCACCTTCCGCAAATGGTGTTGGGAAAACTGGACAGCCACATGCAAAAGAATGAAAGTAGACAATTATCTTGCACCATATGCAAAAATTAACTCAAAATGGATTAAAGATTTGAAAGCACAAATTATGTTTTTCATAATCTGCAAGAATAGTGGGAAAAATCAGTGGTTTCAGTTTTGTTGTGCTATGAACTGGTATACTGTTTCTTGTGATCTCATAGACATATTAGTAGAAATGAAGGCAATTACTGTTCACAGGGAATGATCTAGGTTTTATGGGTCTTGGCACTTCTGCAATCTTAAGAAAAATTTTACATTTTTCTTTTTCAATACTAAATTATGAAATTGCTATGGACTGGATATTTGTGTTCCTTCAAAGTTCATATGCTGAAATCCTAATTCCCAATGTGACGGTATTTGGAGGTGGGGCCTTTGGGACACAGTTAGGTCAGGAGGGGAGAGCCCTCATGAATGGAATTAGTGGCCTTATAGAAGAGACCCCAGAGGGCTCTCTTGTCCCTTCCACCACGTGAGCGCACAGGAAGAGGGCCTCAGCAAACACAGAATCTGCTGGTGCCTTGATCTTGGACTTCCTACCTCCAGGACTGCGAGAAATAAATGTTGTTTATACCACCCAGTCTAAAGTATTCTTGTTATAACAGCACAAAGACAATTAGCAGTAAGGCACAAAAACAAATATTTATTTAGAAAGGGAAAGGAAACTGTAACATATTAAAGAGCTGACAAATATTGGTTAAGTGATTACATTTTTTCATCATGGAAGGTGATGTCAGCCTTCTGCTTGTCAGCTTTTGATGTTTCTGGTTAAGTAAGTCATGCAACATACATGATAAATACTCATTTATCTTATACCGGGAAACATCACAGATGAGCATTTGCGCATCTACAATACACCAGCTAGGATAAAAATTACAATGCAACCTCTTTTTCCACTTTGCCCCGAGCAAAAGACCATATGTAGCAACAGAACCATTTTGCAATAGAACCACAGAATCATAAAATTTTAGAGCAAGTATGGCTGTAAAAGATGGTATATGACTATCTCACTGAGGTTTTTTATTTCAGTATAAATGAAAGATCAGAACATTAAATGCGGGCATCAAAAGGGAAAATAGACTGCAAAATACCATTTAGTATCATAATTAGGCTGTTAGAAAGATATCAAATCTAAATATATATTTATTGCTATAAGATGAATGTCTCAATTTAATTGTTCATGTTTAGTTTGAAAGTAATTTTGATACATACTTATGCATTAACATGAGAATTTTAGATTATTTCAAACTAAGACCTTTCCTCACTTAAATTTAAAAATCAATACAGAACTTACAGTATATCCTGTAAGTATATCCTATATCCTGAAAGTATATCCTATATACTATCAAAGTACCTAGGGATGTTATTTCTTTTAATTGTAATTAACAGAATTAAGTATCAAATTTTCAAACTGAAACTTATTAAAGACAGTTGTTTTATAGCGCACCAAAGTGTTTCTGATCCGGCAGAACTGCTGACTTTTATAGCTCTGAGCAATGATGATTTTCCAAGTAAAATTTGGCAGGCAAACAAATTAAAATAAAAAGAATTGCAATAAAAGACAGGCACACCAGAGCCCTGATATTACTCCACATTAGCACTTGCTCTCATCTACTTTCTATATGGTAAATGAAAAAAATATCTAGTATATGGAGAAAGGGAAAAGTAGCAATTAGCCATCCAATGCTAAAAGGAAATTCAGCCCCAACTTTCAGCACTGACAGCAGATGCAGGACAAAGGAACATGGCAGTTCAGACAGATCTGAAAAAGTGCTTGTTATCTCACTATCACTTCTCATTAAGGCTACTGCCATTCTCAACCATTATTTAGTTGAACAGCAGAGGCAAGTAATAGTTTAAAGCAGTTTTAGTTGATAGAGTAGCAGTTTATATAGTAATTGGTGAAAGACTGGACTATGAAGTGCCCAAAATAAAAGCTCCAAGAAATGATCAAATTATTCCTTGATGAAATTCTTGGTAACACTGGTTCTTGAACCATTATCTATCTATCCATCATCATCATCAACTCTTTATTGAATATTAGTAATAGACTAACATTTATTGAATTTTATAGGCCTTTGTATGTTTCATGCAATATATATCTTTGATATTAATACTAATATTTTAATTGTAGCATTTACTTTAATATGTAATGAGCACAAAAGCAACTTGGTTAACTTGTTATTTTCTTCCATATTATCTTATTTACTAGAGATCTATAGGTTCATGACCTGCTTTTCTTCCCAAAAGAAAATAGCTTCATTTTACTATAATACAAGTTTACTGTAAAAGTTAAACCATAGAAACATAAAGAATAAAATAAAATATGCTTGAAGTCAACAACGTTATTAACTTACTGCATTAGTAAATAGATGAGTGTACATACAATATATATATTTAGATAAATATAGTAGTTATATTTCATAAGCTGTTTTATGCACAGCCTTTTTTCCTCAATATTATGTTACATATGACATGTAATGTCAGATGATATAGGTTAATATCCTCATTTCGAATGACTATAGACAAATGTAGTGGCTAAAAATTACTTAAATAGACAGATCTTATAATTTAATTTACAAATGGGACAGTTTGAGAGTTAAGGGGGGCACTATTACTAATCATGACAGGACACCAGCCATGCACTGGAACTGTCCTAGGAAGACTAGGATATATGGCTGTACTGTATTTAACCAATCCTATAATAAAGGACAATCAATTGTTCCTAGTCTTTGTAATATTATCAATAACGCTGATGAATTCTCTGTAGTTTATCTTGTATATTTGCATGCTTCTCTGATTATTAGTTTAGGAAATATTCCTGGATGTGACTGTTGAGTCAAAGGATATGCACAACTAAAACTGATACATCTTCCCAAAATACTGCCCAGAAGTTTATACATATTTATACTCCCGCTAAAAGTACCAGTGAGCATATTTCCCTCACATTATCTTTAAATAGATATAATTTTCTTAATATTTGTCAATCTGATAGATGAAAATTAATATCTTGTTTTCCAATTTTTTCAATTTTGGTTTTAGATTACTAGTGAAATTTTTTTTATGATTTAGTGCCAATTTGTATGTATATGACAATATCTGAGTGATAAAGGTGTTGGGGGAAAGGGAGGGAGAGAGACGGTGTCATTTGTCCTTATAGTTCACTCATTTTCCTTTGGGACATTCTTTTTTGGTCCTCATTGATCTGTATGAATTTTTGTATAAATAGATAGTCATCCTCTTGCGAGTCAGTGTTATAATTGTTAGGCACACAGACTTTGGAATTAATGCAAGCTTAGTGCAAACTCCAGTTTCTAGAATCACTACCTCTAAGACTCTGGGCAAGATCGCTGAACTTTACAGTGTCTTTTTTTTTGTAAAATAGCAGTAAGGAGTTGTGGAGAAGATTAAACTAAATGGTGGATATAAATGCCAGAAGATTGCTTGGCAATTCATCAAATAATAGTAGCTACCAATATTATTACTACTAAAATATGCTGCAGATACGTATATCCATTTTACCAGGTGTACTTTAAACTTCTTAAGCTGTTTTATGACATGCAAAATTTCTCATTCTTCTTTTAAAACTCAGCAGAATGTTTAACAATTTTCTCACTTTTGGCGCTGTGTCCTAGAAAGTGTTATTCTAAACCTCTAGTAAGAAATTCATTACCTATATTTTCTTCTAAAGGCTTTATGGTTTGATTTTTGCATTTTGAGTCACCTGGAATTTAATTTGCTATTAGAAGTGAGATAGAGCTATAGTTTTTTTTTTTTTTTTTGCCCTAGTGAATAGCCAGTTGCCCAAGCTACTACTGAAGAATCAATTATTTTCTCATATTTGAAATAAAACTTTTATCACACGCCAAATATTATTTGAGTCTATTTCTGATCAGTTTATTTGATTGCCATGCGGTCTCCATTACCCTCTACTGCTCTTGTTCATCTAATCTCCCTCCACACTTCATATACTCCTGCTCCACCAGACTCGAGTTTCCTAAGTCAGTCTTGCTATATTTCACACTTTCATACCTAACGCTCTCATTCTATTTGCCTTAAGAGCTTCTTACTTCCCTCTTACACACACATACTTATTATGTAGCTCTTTCCGGTCTTCAAAACTTCAGTTCAAGTATTACTTCCACTAAGCAGTCTTTCTTTAGAGTGATCACATTTTGAGATCCCTCCCCTATACTCGCACGGAACTATACCTATATTTCCACCAGGGTAGTTTTCACATGGTTAATCACTGCCTCGCTTCCATGTCTCTTCCTCTAGAAAGCATCCAGAGATTGTCTGTGTCTTATTCAACTTACATCCCCAGGGCCTGGAGCACAGTAGGTGTCCAGTAAATATCTCTAAGTGAGTGAGTAAGTTTGTTTTATTAAATGCTGTAAAATGTTCAGAGAAAGGAAAACACATTGTTCCCTTTAATAATTCAGAGCTGTTTCAACCAAAGGTCTGAGCCAAATGGTAAATTATAGAAACCAGAGAAGTAAGCAAAAGCTCTGCTTTTTTTAATGTCTGCTACAGTTCAAAGAGGAAAGTGGGTGATTTTATGGCCAAAAGTAGTCTCTTCCCAATGGAAAAAAATATATTTTAAACAACTATGCCTGGGGGAGGGTAGAGGGAACAAGGTGCCTTTAACCGTTTTCCTTTACTTTTTTCTTCTTGTTATTGGCCACTGAAAACAGAGCTCAGATCCTGGAGCAGAGAATATCAGTTTGACGGAAATTCTCTCCCATTAGGGAGCACACAGGGTTCTTGGCCTTGAGAGGCAGAGGAATGGGCGTTATGGAACAGAGCAGCTCATAGGTGAGCCTGGCTGCAGGGAAGGGTAGGTGAGGCTTGAAGGGTATTTGTGCTCCAAGTTTTATTAGAATAGTGAAGCTTTTACATTGGAAAAAAATCCCCAAGACATAAAAATCAAAGGATTGTGTCTAAGTCGGAGAAGTTGCATCCCCAAATGATTTCTGACTCTGAGAACACAATTCTTTCATTCGACAAATACTTATTAAGTCCATACTCTATGCTCAAGACTGTTTTAACTGTGAAAATACAGCAAAGGGTATGACAAAGTCTCTGTCCTCTTTGAGATGACCTGTGTGCTCAATCTCGTGAGAGGAAATAGCAGCCAGTGGTGGTCAAAATGAACAGCTTAGATAGAGGGTAAGTAACATGTACTTTGTTGTTTATATTTCTTTCCTTGGTCTTTGTTTCTATCTGATGATATAGGAGTTATTAAATGATTTGTATTTTAATTAATACTTATTTTTCCAAAAAATATTTTCTTCCCTTTTTATGCACCCATCCAGCAGTGCACGTCCATAGCAATGGCTGCTGATATTACAGATATGCCAGTTTGGAGGGGGCCACAGCTTCTCTAACATGTTGTTGAAGCCTGGCATAGATGACAATCAGCTCTGGGGTTTTTGTTTTTATTTACATTTTTTAAATTATTTTTTGCGTGTGTAAGGAAGATTTGCTCTGAGCTAACATCTATTGCCAATCTTCCTCTTTTTCTGCTTGAATAAGACTAGCACTGAGCTAACATCTGTGCTGATCATCCTCTATTTTGTATGTGAGTTGCCACCACAATGTGGCTTGATGAGTGGTGTAGGATCTGGGCCTGTGAACCTGGGCCACTGAAGCGGAGCACGCTGGACTTAACCGCTACGCTGTGGGGCTGGCTCTAGCTCTGGGGTTTTTAAAAAGGGCCTCTCCTCTGGGTATTCTGATGTAGTACATCTGAAATGGAAGTATGTGCTTCTAGGGGCACCCCAAGTTGAGAACCACTATTCTATGGGACCAAACATGCATAATACTGATTGCAGATGATGTCATTATTGACAAAATAAAGTGGTGGTGTGTGAACACACAGATCTTTCTTCCTCAAATGATTTAAACCTCCATGGACACTAAAATATCAATTGCATCAGTGAAAGAGCCATTCCTATGAGGGGCAGAGGAAAGAATTCCTGTTTTACTGTTGGTGGTACCCCAATTCCACATATAAAGAAATTAGGTGAAACACTTATTGGAGACAAGAGAAACTGTTGCTTTTGTATCACCTTTGCCTTTAATAGATATTATGTATAATTTTGATTAACAGCTAATAATAGATATCATCCCCGCATAGTCAGATGTACAGATGAAGCTAAATTTTAACGTCTGATCCTTCTGGGCATAAGTGGTATGCTGTTTTATATGTGTTCCACTCTCCACCCTATTTAAACAGCCATTAAATCATTAACTCATTAACAGACATATAAATCATGCCAATGATGTCATGCTTTTTCCCGAATATGTGTACACCCTTACCCTTGCCTGACTGGCAAATTAATATCTCTCTCTGTCTCTCTTTCTCTCTGTCTCTGTCTCTCTCTCTCACACACACACACACTATGCTCACACACACCCACATAGGCAGACAAAGATCTTCTTAGATTTTTGTTGGACTCTTCTCTCTCATTGTAAAACAATCAGGACAACAACTGAAAAAAGAATTTGAAAGAAATATTTTTCTTCCTCTTCTCCTCTCTGGCTGCTTCCCAACGAACTAAGCTATGCAGTTCTGGATTCTGTCTGACACATCTTAACTACTGACATTTAGCAGATGCTTCTCCAAGAAATGGGGGAGGGCGAAGGTGAAGCAGGGGTATGATATAAGTAATTAGACTAACGACGTCTCAATTATCAAGATGTTCCCACAGTGTCCCCTTCTGTTAGCAAATCTGGAACAGGAAGGCTGTCTTTAGGGAAGGGAAGGTTGGGTAAAAAGATACTTTGATTTGGGTCTATAAAAGGACGATCTTACAAAGTTAAAACAAAGTTCTTAGTTTTCATAACAAACAATAAACAGATAAACCTAACTCTTAATCTACGCGAGATCCCTGAATTGGTAAAACTAGACTGATAGAGTTAGTTTAGTTTTGCAATCTTCCTTCACCTCCAGCTCATTGACATGGCAACTTTGATCACGCAATGGTCCCCATTAATGTAAATGTAAAATAATTCACCCTCTTCTTTCTGCATGGGTCTCACAAATTGGTTGTACTTTGGTGGAATACAAGGAAGTTCGGGTCCTGTTTCTCCCCTCAAAAATTCTATTTATTCAGTTGTTAAGAGTAACTGCACACATTTGTAAATTTGTGTCAACATTCCTTATATGATTGTAAAAGTGTAGTACTCTGAGTTCCTTTTCGAACGAGTTGTACCATCTACTGTTTGCCTCATTAATTAATGAGTTAAATAAAATCTTTGACAGGTGTTTATTCTATGTCTGTTTAAGAGCCATGTTTATATCCCTTTTTAAGAATTACCCTTTACCACCCTTGTAATAAATCTGCTCCTCCTCCCTTTTTAGCTGATTTTAGTTAGTAATTTCTGTTACTTGCACCAGAGTTCTAACTCTTTGCATAGAGCATCCTGCCCCCCCCCCCCCGCCCCAAATTAGGACAATCTACTTGACAAAACATCATAACATGGAGGTTGTTCTGAGACTTTAAGGTTAGAATAAATAAAAGTATGTCCATGAAATGATGAAATATTCTTTTTGAAAGTACCATACAAATGTCAGTGCCTATTGCTAATCAACAGAATTGAAGGGTATTGAGAGCATAGGCATTAAAGCTCTGGCGACTCTCCTTCCCTTTGGGGATGGAACCACTAAAGGTATAGATTCTTTCCAAGGCAATCATTTAGCGCTTCATCATCTTCAGGTAGTACTATAGGCAGAATAAAAATTTCTAATTTTCAATGACTTCTTCTCAGCGTCCAAACTGTTCTGTGATTATAGCATTCCCTCATGACAGGACTATGATTGCCACGATTGCAATTTATTTGATGTTATATTCATTTTTTTGTAGATTTGGTTTTTGATGCCTTAGTTTCAGAAGTAAACTCTCTCCAAAACCCCACTGCAGGCTGAGCTACAGGTGCTGTCATGCATGGTTGTACTGTGTATGGATTTTGTTAGTTTCAGAGCCTGACTTTTCCTGACCTTGTCCTAAGGTTATGTGCTCTATTC
The DNA here is from genome assembly GCF_041296235.1 of Equus asinus. NCBI lineage: Eukaryota > Metazoa > Chordata > Mammalia > Perissodactyla > Equidae > Equus > Equus asinus. The sequence goes on along the minus strand of NC_091790.1, from coordinate 190,813,890 downwards.
CATTCACAGTCCCATGGTCTCATAATTACTGGCTGTAATGAGTATAATTCCAGCAATCTGGCAGTACCACAGTAGAAAACATCGAGGGGTCTGGATTTGCTGCATGAAGGCGATAGAGACCTTTGTTATTTGAAAATCAAGATGCCTTTTAGGACAGATGCTTCCTCCTGCTAAGAAATTGATGCCACAGGCAGCCATAGAATCACTGTAGTTCAACCTAAATGGAAACTTACACATTTTAATGAATAATATTAATAATAACAGGGAACTATTTAAGGAGAGTGGTAAGACAAGTCCATATAGCCATGCATTTTTCTTGTGTCTTTTTATCATGTGTTAAGGACCATGATTGTCAGAATTCTAAGATGCCCCCTCAAATTCTCAGCCCTGCTGTACATCCCCTACATAATTCTCACCCCTTGAGTGTAGGTGGGAACAGTGAACATGACAGATCAATCTAGTGATTGGGTCACTAATCAGTTGGCTTTCAGTTAATCAAAAGAGAGATTGTCCTGGGTGGGCCTGATCTAATCAGGTGACCCCTTTAAAAGAAAGTCAAATGTTGGAATCCTTCTCCTGCTGGTTTGGAAGAAAGCAAACAAACATATTGTGTACTGCCTATGGAGAAAGGCCACGTGGCTAAGACGTGAGAGCAGCTGTAGGACTGAGAGTGATCCCCCACTGACACCCTGCAAGGAAACAGGGACTTCAGTCCAACAAGAAACTGAATTCTGCCAGCAATGCGAATAAGCTTGGAAGAGCGCCTTGCACTCCAGAGGAGCTCAGTTACTGCCAAGACCTTGAGAACATCCTTGTGAGACCTGGAGCAGAGAACCCAGTCATGTCATGCTCAGCCTTCTTACCTACAGAACCTGTGAGATCACACATGGGTGCTGTTTTAAGCCACGAATTTTGTGGTAATTTGTTATGCAGGAATAGAAAACTAACACAACCACTCTCCAGAAGTGGGCATTACAGACCATGTCTTCAGTGCTACGGAAATTCAGATTTCTTCGGAAAACAATGAGAAGGAGGCCCTCAGAAAGAATCCAAGTGAAGTCAGTTCAGCAGAGTGCAGCAGAGCCTGCTAAGGACGCCCTGATGAGTCTGAACACAGACGTGTTATCCGGCAGAGCAAAGTGAGCATTCCCCAAGCATTGCTCCTCATGCAACATCTGGAGAGGGACCATTCCCCCTCATTCTGTTGTGGACTGATCCTTTGTAAAATACAATAAGCGTAAATGAGTAGAAAAATAGAACTTTTTAAAAAGGACATACAAAATACAAGCCTCAATGTTTTATTATTCAACAGACATAAAAATTACTCTGTCATAAAATTTTCCACATGCATATTCTCAATTTTGGCATTTATCACATTGCTAACCAGTTACAAATAGCTGACCAGCACCAGAATGTGGACCACGTTCTGAGGAGCGCGGCTCTAAGAGGCATCAAATGCTCAAAATGCCCTCTGCTTCCATGCCTGGAATGGAAATCCAGCGTAAGCAAAGATAACTGGTGATGCTCGCAGAGGACTAAGCCTAATAATAGATGGGTATTTTCCAATTTTGGAGCTAGCTGGTCATTTTTTAGTTTGGTGGAGATAGTGCTCCGAACTTACAATAAAAAAATGAACACTGAAGCTCCAGCTCCACTGTTTAAAAGCCATGGGATCTTGGCACGTTACTTCTGCGTGTTAAACCTCATTTCTCTTATTTGTAGAAACGGCAATCATGTTAGTACTCTGTCTCACACGGTTGTGCAGATTAATAAGGTAACGTCTATGTATGTGTTTTGTAAGCTGTTAGGCACTCTGTACAAGTGTGAATTAATAGCATTACTATTCTTAAATTCTCCCTCAGTAACTCATTTCAGTGTCCCCTGCCCAGAGGATGGGAAACGAGAAAAATCTGTGTGTTCTAAACAACTTGATTTCACTGTTACTAAGTTCCTGGGAAGGGCTGGGAACTGATGTATTTGTAAATTGCAGATACTGAAAGGATCTCTTTGTTACATTAATAACAAGCTCCTCTGCACATCTTGTTTCTATGTAGAGTGCTCCTAATTCATAACATAAGCAGGAAAAACGGTCACTGAATTCCACCATCTAATCACGGCCTCCATCCTGCAGTTATCCTCAGGGCTATGTGAAGCAGGCTGATGCTCAAATAGCTCCCACTGTACTGTCTGGTACCATCTGTCAGCATTGTGGCATCATAACAGCACAACTTCTAGAAATGGAATAGGGCAGGAAGACAGCAGCATGGGGCTTTCCGACAGGAATCCCAGCTCTGTAACAGAGGGAGTGTCGCGGGGTGGGACGGCTCCAGCAATACATTCATTTTCGACATAAGTAGAATAACCATCTAAGATTACTGCATGTGTTTTCTTTTGCTCTCTTAAGGTTAAAATATTCCCTTCTTTGGTTATTTTCTAACTTCTCCCTTTAAAAGACTCATGTTATAATAGATTTATTGTATGATAATCTCATTCCACTTTGGAAATAAGAGGCAGGAACAATATTGTGGCCTCATGGCTGTTTTTGTGACCCTTGATAGAAAACAAATTATTTCTTTAAATGTATTTTCAACTTCACTATTCCACTGCATATATTTTTCATTTTTTATGAGTAAAACCACAAAAAAAAACCCAGAGAGAGGAGGCAGAGACTCTTGTGACTTACACACCATGGATCACTGTATATATTTCTTGTGGCCTCGCTATCATCCTACATTGATGCCTTCGGGATTATCCAAACGTTGTCTTAAAGAATCATTACAAAAACTGAGTATGTTTTGCGTGTGTGGGAGACTAAGAAATAGTATCTTTTATCTAATGAGAAAGCACATTCCTTAGACGTGGTGGCTGCAATTTGTGGGTGATCTACAATTCAGTAAACAGGCCTAACAGTCACGTTCCTGAGCAGAGACCAGTGGAATGTTCCCTCTTGGTCAGGTCTGCTGAATTTCAGCTGCTGACAGTGACTCAATTAAGAACACACCTGCAAGGAAATGTCCCTCTAAATTACAACCTACTAGCCAAAGGATTCTATAATAGGATTAAGTGTGAACAGAATTCATAAAAGTGTCAAAATAGGAAGAATATTAATGATAAGAAGATGAACAACGGCATTTTGAGATAAATTTTGGTATACATTGTGGAGCGAGGGGAAAGAATAAAGGATCCAGAGATTCTCTGAGTTTTCTCAGCTTTTATTTTTAAAGATTGGCACCTGAGCTAACAACTGTTGCCAATCTTCTTTCTTTTTTCTTTCTGCTTTTTCTCCCCAAATCCCCCCAGTACATAGTTGTATATTTTAGTTGTGGGTCCTTCTAGTTGTGGCATGTGGGACGCCGCCTCAGCGTGGCCTGATGAGTGGTGCCATGTCCGCGTCCAGGATCCGAACCAGTGAAGCCCTGGGCTGCTGCAGTGGAGCATGCAAACTCAACCAGTGGGCCATGGGGCCGGCCCCCCTCAGCTTTTCTGAACTCTATACAACTTCTCAAATCAGAGCTTCTCTTTCTGTCCTAATTTATATTCTTTTATTTTACTTAGGATTTCATCTCATTCAAGTGAATTATGGGCAGCAATAATTAGAGATATAATTTTAACTCTGGCCTTCTACACCCAGTTCGACAAGGGCTCTTAGCCCTGCTGCCTAAAACGTGTTGATTTGGAATCTGGCATACTATTAAAACTCTATTCCTGTATTTATTATAATAATAGTAACCACCACCAAGACATACCTCTACCAAGCATTTTCTGTAGGTCTTAGAAAGGTCTTCCAAACAATACATCTTGTCAATGTGTGATGTCCCCTGCCACTGTGAGGGTGGGACTAGGCTGAGTAAGAAGCCAAGGATACGCAAGGTTCTAGTCCCATCCTTAAGTAGGCTACAATTTCAGGCTAACATCCATGGAACTAAGAGCAAGTGAGAACCAATAACAGAGTTTTACAAGGTGGTACCAAGAACACATCAAGGTGGTAAGAAAAATTACAACATCGGTAGAAGCAAAAATTGAAAGCAGGAAAGATACTTGGTTTGGACATGGGTGGCTTGAGAATTCAGCTGGAAGAATTATTTTAATGAGACCATTTGTCCTGGCTTGCCTCCCCTCATTCCATGAACCTGTCGTCTGTTTTCCTGTCCAAAGGCTTCCTGACCAGCAGGACCTATGTGAGTTCAGTGCATAGGAGGAGCATTTAATTCAAGCTAGTGAGTATAGACAGAAACTTTGGGGAGATTATCTGCAAATAATATCTCTATCTAGGCACACTTTCTCAGGCTTAATCTCTGTAAATGCATCTTCTCCCTTTTTGTATGATCCTGGATTCTGGCGATTAACTGATTTCTTAGTCCTAAGTTCCTCTGCTTTTGAAGACGCTGCTCTCTGATTCCTGGTTTGGTCTTATTTGCATTCCTCCATTCTCAGGTTAGTTCTCTCCCTGGCTTTTCTATGGCTTGTTCTAATTTCCTGTTTTCATTTTTTGTGTACCCTGTGACTACACTTTTCATTCGTTTTGTCTGTGTTGCATTAACAAGTCCAGCTAGTCCTTATGTTAGCTTTTTATGTTGACATCTCTCTGCTGTCTCACCTACAACTGGATAAAAATACCAATAAACTTCTGCCAGTTTAGTTCTAGCAAGACTTCAGGTTCTGCCTGGGGACACTATCATGTAATAGTGATAAGACATTCTTGCTAATCATTTTACTGAAGCAGTGTAAAGTGCATTAAGCTCTCCAGGAGAAAAGAAGTTTAAAGCAATCAGGGGCATTTGTTTATTGAGTGGAAGAAATAAAATAATCAGGAGGAAAGGTTTGAAGTATGTTTAGAAATGGGTTATTATAATACTGTTGATGCATAAAAATTTATAATATTGTGAAAGTTCTTAAAACAACAAAATATATGATGAATTGTTGACAGGACAATGTCACTGAAGAAAATAGAATAATAAACTAATCTTGCATTGCTGGAATAAACTCCTCTTGAACATGATTATCTTTTATATATATATATCTTTTTAATATATGTATCATTAGGTTCAATTTACTAAATTTTTTTGCATTTATGCTCATGAGGAATATTTATCTGTACTTTTCTTGTAGTATCTTTGTCTAGTTTTGGTACCACGGTGATAATTGGTTTTGTAGAATGAATTGGGAGGTGTTATGGACTGAATGTTTGTGTCCTCCCCAAATGCATATGTTGGAACCCTAACCCCCAGTGTGATGGTATTTGAAGACAGAGCCTTTGGGAGGTAATTAGATTTAGGTGAGGTCATGAGGGTGGGGCCCTCATGATGAGATTAGCGCCCTTCCCAGATGTCAAAGATCTTGTGCTAGCCAGCTCTCTCTTTCTCTCCCCCCTGCCCCTACACATGCCTGCACAAAGAAGAGGTCATGTGAGCACACAATGAGATGGTGGCCACCTACAAGCCAAGAAAAGAGGCCTCAGAGTGAAACTTACCTTGCTGGCACCTTGATCTTGAACTTCCCAGCCTACAGACCTGAGAGAAATAAGTTTCAGTTGTTTAAGCCACTTCATCTCTGGTACTGTGTTATGACAGCCCAGGAGGACTACGACAGGAGGCATTCTTTCCATTTCAATTTTCAGGAGGGTTTGTATATAATGAGCATTAATTCATCCTTAAATGTTGCCAATCTTCTTTCTTTTGAAATAACTGGTTGACTTTCCAGTGAAGCCATCTAGGCCTGGAGTTTTCCTTGTGAGAGAGTTTTTAACTACAAACTTAACTTCTTAACAGATATCAAGATATTCATATTGTTTATTTACTTATGAGTGAATGTTGATATATTGTGTCTTTCAAGGAATTTCTCAATTTCATCTAAGTGGTTGAATTTATTGTCTCAAAGTTTTAAAGAAATAGTATTTCATTATCATCCTTTTAATATCTGTAAAATCTTCAGTGATGTCCTCTCATTTATGATATTTATAATTTATGTTTTCTCTCAAGGATAGAGGTTTATCAAATTTATTACTCTCTCAGAAATAGCTTTTGGCTTCATTGATGTTCTGCTTTCTATTTTATTGATTGCTATTCTGGTTTTTATTATTTCCTTTCTACTTCTTGTTTGGGTTTCATTTGCTTTCCTTTTTTTGGCTTAAAGGGGATTTGACACATTTGTTCCTAACGTTACAGGTATTTAGTGATGTAACTCCTCCCACTAAGATTACTGCTTTAGCGCTATTTATGTTGGTATGTTGTATTTTTATTCTCATTTCACTCAAAATATTTTCCCATTTCTCTTTTGATCTCTTCTTTTACTGATGACTTATTTAGTTTCCAAAATCTGGGGATTTTAATCTTTCTGTAGTTGATTTCTAATTTAATTTCCTTGTTAAGAGAGAACATACATTGTATGAACTGAATCCTTTAACATTTATTCTGACTTGTTTTATGGAGTAGAATGTGGTCTATCTTTGTCAATGTCCTGTGTGCTCTTGGAAAGAAGGTGTCTTCTGCCATTGCTGGCTAGTGTGTTTTATAACTATCAATTAGGTTAAGTTGGTTGATTGTGTTCAAATCTTCTATATCCTTAATAATTTTTGTCTGCATTTCCTGTCAATTATAGAAAAAGAGATATCGAAATCTCTGACTATAATTGTGGATTTGTCTATTTCTCCTTGCAGTTCTGCAAGATTTTGCTTCATATACTTTGAAGCTGTGTTATTAGGCGTACAAATGTTTAGGATTATTATGTCCAATTGAGGAAATTGCCCCTTCAACACTATGTAGTAACTTTTTCTTTTTTTCTGCTAGTAATATTCTTTGATATGAAACATACTTTATCTGATATTTAATTCTAAATTCATCTGAAAGTATCATGGTATAGCTTTTTCATTCATTTGATCTATGTTTGCCTTTTATCTGAAGTGCATTTCTTGCAGGTAGCAATTAGTTGGATATTCCTTGCTTATCCTTTCTGACAATCATTGACTATTAATTGGCACATTTAGATTATCTATATTTAATGTGATTATTTCTAACACCATATTTAAATATATTATCTCACTATTTGTTTTCTATTGATTCCATCTGATATTTTTTCCCTTTATGTTTTTTCCTGACTTTAGTTGGATTATATGAATATTTTTATTGTTTCATTTTATCTCTTTAATTGGCTTACTAGCTATAATTCACTTTGCTATTTTAGTATTTGTAGTTTATATCTTTAACTTATCCCTGTCTATCTTCAGATGAAATTCATGTGTTGTGTAAGAATCTTACAATAATACACTTTCATTTCTCCCTTTCTGATCTTTGTGGTGTTGTGGTCATATATTTTACTTTTAGATAGGTTATAAACTACACAGCATTGTTATTATTTTTATTTAAAGCCAGTTATTTTTTTTAAAGATAATACTTTAAATGTCGTAAGAAAAATATCTTTTATACTTATCATGTAATCGTCTTCTCTGATCCTCTTCATTTCTTTGTATGGATCCATGTTTCCATCTGGTATTATTTTCTTTTGCCTGAAGAACTTCATTTAGCACTCGTTTAGTGTTAGTCTGCTACTGATGGATCCTTTTAGATATTGTATGTATGAAAATGTCTTTATTACACCTTAAATTTTGAAAGACAATTGGACCGGTGTAGACTTTTAGTTGACAGGTGTTTTTTTCTTAGTACATTAAAAATGTTTTATTTTCTTCACTCTTACATTATTTCCAGTGATAAATCTGCTGCCATCCTTATCTTTGTTCCTCTAAATGTACATGTCTTTTTTTCTCTGGCTGCTTTGAAGAATTTTATTTATCACCAGTTTTGAGTAGTTTCTTTATGTGTCTTAAATTTTCTTGTTTGTTGAATTTCTTAGATCTGCGAATTTATAGCTTCCATCAAATTTTGAAAAATTTCAACCATTATTTCTTTAAATATTTTTTTCTGTCCTGCTCTCTCTCTTCTCTCTTTTATGGATGTTATTTATATGTATTTCTCTTTTATAGACATTATTTATGTGTCTCCTAAAGTTGCTCCACAGCTCAGCTCACTGAGACTCTGTTCATTTTCCCTCATTCTCTTTTTCCTCTTTTTTTCATTTTGGATAGTTTTTATTTCTATGTCTTCAAGTTCAATGATATTTTGTTTTGCAAAGTCTAATCTTATTTTAATCTTATCCAGTGTATTTTTCACCTCACACATTGTAGTTTCCAATTCTAGTAGGTTGACTTGGGGTCTTTTTTTGCCATCTTCCATATCTCTACATAACTTTTAAAACACATTGCAGTTTTCATCTCTAGTAGTTTGATAACTCTGCTTGTAGTGACAATAACAGTTATAATGTACTTTCTTCTAATTCTAACATCTGTTTCAGTTCTGGGTAGGTTTCAATTAATTGATTTATATCCTAGTTATGAGTCTTCATTCCTTGTTCCTTTTCATGCCTCGTAATTTTTGATTGGATGAAAACATTGTGAATTTTACCTCGTTTGGGTGCTGGGTGTTTTTGTGTTTCTATAAATATTATTCAGCTTTGTTCTAGAAACCAATTAAGTTACTCACATATAGTTTGATTTTATTGATTGTAGCTTTTAAGATTTCTTAGGTGAGACCAGAACAGTGCTCAGTCTAATTAAATCCTCATCAATGAGAAAAGAACCTTTGCATATTCTATACAGTAGCTCATAAATCACCAGAATCTCCAGGGGAACAGGCACTATTTCCTGCCCTGTAGGAGCACTGAACACTCTTACGTCTTATCCTTTTAAGTGGTTGTTTCCCTGGCCTCAGTTACTTTCCTCACATGCATGCTCAGAACAGTATTCAGTTGAATACTCAAGGGAGGCCCTCACTAGGTCTCCAGAGTTCTCTGTGCAGTTCTCTTTTCTCTGCTACTCTGTCCTGCAGACTCTCCCGGAACTCTGAATTCTGCCTACTCAACACAAAGACAAAAGATGTAGAGATACACGGTACAATGTCACAAGTAAACAGAACTCCAGGAGTGTTTTTCTGATGTGTAAATATTTTAATTAAGCATTTGTTGGCATTATTCTCTACACAGAAGGAATCACAAACGTGACTTGTAATTTGGATATGAAAAAGAATTTCTTATCCTGATAAGAAAAGGCATCAGGATATTTTCAAAGTGGTAATAGCACAGAGTAGGGAAGCAATATACTTGATTTCTATGATGTTCACCTTTTGAAAAATCTCTTAATTGTTAATTGTCTAATCGCTTAGTTTCATCAGCAATAAATTTGGCGTAGTGTGAATAGAAGAGGTAAACCTGATAGTTAATTATCCAGAAGCCTAAATATCTTAGTTTCTTATAATTCTAAGATAATATAAGTTGCACTCTACTTGCAATATGACCGATACTCATTTTTACTTTTATTAATGATGCCATTAGACAGTGTAAAAGATTAAAAAAGTACTTGGTACAAATCGGTGGAACTGCATTGGTTGATTATGAGTTGTAATGGTTTAAATGGTTTACTTTGAGCTCTAACTTGACCTAATCAGCAGAGCTAGAGCTGAACCACCTGTGAGCCTGTGTAGGCAATGTGATAGACTTTCTAGTCTTCATATTTTAGCTTTGAGTCAACATAAATATGACGAAGAGGAGCCAAATATGAAACTTCTCCTAATTATAGGGATCCTCTCTAATAGCAATCAGCTCCTGTTGTACTTGCCAGGGTCCAAATTAATCACGCCCACTCTCCCTTCAATTAAAATTCATTGTTGACTCCTCTCTAAAGATTCTGGATGTAAAGTGATAAGAAAAATAATAAGCTCAACTTCAATTTATGTAAAACAATCACTTGTATTTAAATGTTCAGTTAAAACATGATATATTTCCAATAATTTGCACTTCAAAATTTCCTTCAGCATCTTCTATTCCTCAGGTAACTGTGCATTATTTTGGTTAGGTTCTTTAACATATATATTCATATTATTATCCAATACAAACAGAAATACAAAATTAAACATCTTTGGTCTTATCAACATCTGATTTGGCTTTTGCATATACTGTCAAACTCATTTGTTGTCAAACTTCATTGAATGCAGTTCTTGTGAAATACAGCACCTTGTGAAAGTACACAGTGGAATACCTATGCATCAGTGAAAAACAACAAAATCTCACACTCTATCTAGTGCAGAAAGAGATAATGTTGAAAGAGAAAAATAAATGAATTCACAGATTCATCTTCTAACACCGTTTATGTAAAATAATACTATTTGGAGACGACTATTTATCACAAGAAAAGATTGTTAAGAAACACCATCCTAAACAGAAACAAGGCAAAAGGATGACAGCGTGACCTTCATTGTCAGGCTATGCTAATAAACCTGCCGAAGGACCTACTGACTCCAGAGACATCTGCCTTTGTTTGATTTACCATTGATTAGCATCAGACATTTTACAACTCTTTAAACTTGGACGTTAATTTGCAGGAAACTAATTAGATGCAAATGATTTTATCCAGAAAAGATGATAAATCTAAAGGTTATACATTTTCCCCAGTAAGATGGACTAGTTTTGGATTTAGTAATTTTCTTCCTGTATTATTTCTTTCTCTTTCATATATCTATCTATATATATATATGTCTATATGTGTATCTTCTGGACTTCTTTGTGTGTTACCTACATCTCTTCACCAATTTTCTAAAATTTTGAAATATATTTAACTACATCCCTATTGATGGAAATTTTCTTCCTGGGGCTTTGAAAGCTAAATTTTATCCCTTTCTTATCCCTTAGTTGACAGCTTGCATCTGTTACTTCAGTTCTTTATTCCAAGGCAATGATTTATTTAATTTTTAAATTTTTTCTTTAATTTCAATATCTTTAACAAATTATTTTAACTTGTGAAAAACTGCTGTTCTATACTATCCAGACGCCTAGTAACATAGTTCATTTTTTGTGTGTGGCATATTTCTTTCTTTCTTTCTTTTTAACCTGAGTCTGATGGGCACAAGATAATCCATTTTCAGTTTTTACTCACCTCTAAATGGAGATTGTTCGTCATGGTGGATGGACATAGAGTGGTGGAAAACAGGGAGATGTGGGCATCTTAGAACGCACAGTCATTCTCATTCTCATGTTGTTCTGTGTCCATGCCTCGCTCCAGACTAACAAGAATTCTTCCTGGCTTCTGGTGCATCTGCTCAAATAATAGGTGTTTTGTGCGAGGCTTTATAATTGATTTACCATCTGTTGGCCATGATCATCACACTCAGACTTCCTGACTCTTACTTATTGTCCTACGTTTTACCACAGTGTTAGACCACTAAGATTAGGCCTGTTCAGTATTAGCCTATGAAGATGTTATATCTGCAGGCTCCTGTTTGTTCCTCTGCAGCTTTGCTAATATGCTGTGTCAGTATGGCCTCAACAACTGACCTGCTCTTCTAAGCAAGGAAGACATGATTTAGCCATTCATTGCTGTCATATTCATTCAGCAGGCATTTGTTAAGCATTTATCACTCTTATGATGTAAAAAGGGCACTATTGCAAGCACAGCCAGCAGGTGCTTTCCCCCACCTCTTGCCAAAATTTGTACTTATGGTGAAGAATCTGGTGAGAAAGCATTCCAGGTAGAGGTAACAACCTATTCAAAATCCATAAGGTAAGATTAAGCTTGTTGTGTATAAGGATCAACAAAAAGGCCACTGGGACAGGGACACGGAGAGTGTCTGCACTAAGCTGAGATCTGCTGATGCCAGTTCTGCGGCCTCTCTTGGCTGCTTCATCAGCCAGGGTTGATTTTCACTGTGCTCAGCAACTCATCACTGTGCTTTATACTTGCGCCTGTTTTCTGACTATTTTTTATTTAAGCTGTTGTCTCTGATCTAGTGCCCAGCTTTCCCCCTACAAGCAGGTGCCTCTGATTCTGATCCAAAAACAAGCTGAAGCCTCTTCCTTCCACCGTTCCTTCTCTTATATTTTTCACCCTGCGTCTTTTGAAGAAAAGAAGAAAGGCAAGATTTTGTTTGCTGTTTTTGTTTTTTAGAAATGCCGTTCCATGTGGTCTCCAGTTAAGGGAAACAATGTCAGGTTGATTGCCCCTGCCTCTAGATTTTCCATCAATTTTCCTGGGAATTTACCACTTTTCTGAGTTTGATCACGTCAGTGTAGCAGAGCTGATCAGCTTTTGTGATGCTGACTCACGCTAACAAATCTCACGCACAATATAAAAGGAGAATGCTGATTTACTAAATTTCACTGGGAATTATGACCGTAAAAGGACAGAATGTTCACATCTCCCTAGTTGGTGCATTTTTTACTTGTAAGCAAGCTACACAGAAAGACAATTTATTAGAAGACAATTCAGTGAGGATGAATCAGAATAAAATAAGTCAGTGTGATATTGAGAATGTTTGGTGGTATCAGGCTTAATCTCTTTATGTTTCCACCTCTACAATAGGACCTCATCTATCAGAAAGACCAAAAGGTCATATTAGCCTGAGGTAACGTTCCAGCATGATCAATCTGGAACAATCTCAACCAACATTTGCATCTAAACCTTTTTCCCTATGCATCTTCAGCTGAAAAGAATTCTTTATTTGATGCACGTAGTAGATATTATGATTATTTCATATTCTTTTCTTCCTTCTTCTGGGCATTTGGTAATATTGCACCTCCCCACCCTGTTGCAGTTGGACATAGCACATGGTTTGCCTCGGCCAATTATTTGAGAGTGGAAGCCATTAAGAGCCAGCACGTAGTTTGCAGCATTCCCTACCCTGCCAGTGTGATTAACAAGGACTTCATCATTCTGTGTCTCCAAGTAAGGACAACTTGGAGAACAGTCTCCACCAACCCCAAATAATAACCAAGACATAAAATTTTATTATATTAAAACACTTAGATTTGGAGATTGTTTGCTACTATGGCATTATGGATTCCTGAACTCAATTCCACTAACAATCAACTCTCCAACATAATCTGAGTATCCTACAATTTAACTAAATTCCAATACTATCTACCCAGAGATAGCATCAGTTCCACAGACTAAGGGCTCAGTCACACAAGACGCACTCCCTGCTTTCAAATGCCAGTTGCAAGCCCAGGTACTTCTGACTGACTTGCTCTCGGTTGGAGATTCCAGTGACCCCGCCTCCTTGGATTCGGTTAATTGGCCAGCGTGGTTCACAGAACTCAGAGAAACATTTTGCTTATGAGATCTCTGGTTTATTATCAAAGGATGTAACTCAGGTACAGCCAGATGGAAGAGATGCACAAGGTAAGGTATAGCGAAAGGGTATGGAGCTTCCATGCCTTCTCCAGGTGCACTACTCTCTCCCAAATCTCCATCTCCACCTTCTGGTTTATCAACTCAGAAGTTCTCTGAACCCTTTCCTTTTGACTTTTGATGGAGGCTTCATTACATAGGCGTGATTGATTAAATTACTGGCTATTGGCAGCTGAATTCAATCTCCAAGCTTGAGAAAGTCAGAGGGTGGGACTGAAAGTTCCAATCCTCTAATCGTATGGCTTGGCAACCAGTCCCCATCCTTAGGTGTTCTTCCAAAAGTCACCTCATTAATATAACAAGAGACACCTTTATTCCTCTCCTCATAGGAAATCCCAAGGGTTTTAGGAGCTCTATGCCAGGAAGAGTGAATGAAGATCAAATATATATTTCTTATTATAAATCACAATATCACACATGGCAAAATCAGTTTCATGCTAACTGATACAGACACCGGTACCTTGATATAGGAAGTGCTATAAAACAACCTTAAATATGTGGTATCGATTTAATGGGATATATGATAGATAGCAAGGACAATTTTTATTATACACTAGAAGAGTCAAGGTCTTTATTATGTAGTGGCTAAATACTTGGTAAAAGGGACAACTACAGCAACTTAGCAGGCAGTATGAGGCATTTTTACAGGTCCTAGGTATCCACAGATAAGAAAGAGAGAGAGGCAAGGGGAAGAGAAAGCAAAGAAATATTCAAAGTGAGAATTGTGACTCAAAAGAAACTTGTGTGGTCATTGCTCATAGAACTGACTGCAATAAAATAAAGAAGCCAAAAATATGTTCTAGAAAATTGTGCTGTCAAAAGAATCAACAGCTTTTACTAAAATAGACCATGACTGTTTGATACTTAAAAAGATCCTGGGGCTTCCAACCATCTATAGGCAAGACGCGAACTAAGAGAGTTGCTCAGGTTCCAAGAAGAACATCTTGCTGAGGTCCAATTCAGACACAGCCAATGGGGAAAAAAGAAGAAGGAGAAGGAAAAGGAGGGGGAGGGGGAGGGGGAGGAGGAGGAGCAGAAGAAGAGGAATTACACAGAATGAATCCAGGGAGAAAACTGGATAAGTTAGCTACTCCCAAGGAGGAGAACCAGGGCCTATTCAAGAATCATTCCCCACCAACTTTGGGGGGAATCTTTAATATGGCTTTTCAGAAGCTTTTCAGAATTGCTACAAACAAGTCTCTGTTATGTGGGACCAATGTATGCTGTGTGACTCCAATTCTTCCTCTGCCAGAATGTTTACTGCAGTTACATATCCTGGTTCACTATTGCATATTGAATGTTGGAGGAGTTCATAGGTCTTCAAATGAAGAGGAACCACATCCAGACCTAATATCAAGATACTGCACAAAACCCACCATATTTCTTAGATATCCCAGGTAGTGGAATTGATGTCATGACTAGAAAGGACTTTTGCATTGCTTCCCTTGGGTGGGTGGGGGGCATATTTTGTATGTGGGAAGGACAGAGAACTAAATATTTTCTTTCCAAAAAAGTGAACTATGGTAGTAACTAGAGCTATTTACCAATCGTTTAGTTATTTCCCACCTGCAAACCTGAGAGGATTGCAATTGCCCAATCCTTTGATGAGAGCCATGGTAATTTAACTTGAATTTGGCTAAGGAAATATGAATAGCTACGATGTGAGTGACTTCCAGAAAAAAATCTTTAATAGTCAGCGCAGGCTTTGTTATGTCCATTTTTCCCTGGTGACTGGCGATATTCCAGACAGTGAAAGCTCTGTCATCCTGAGTCCCTGTGTGACTGATGTGAGATGAGCAAGTAGCATGAGCAATAAATAAAGCTATGACATTTTAGCCACTTAAATTTGAGAAGTATTTTTACCGTGGCACAATATAATACACCTTAATACAACCCAAAACTAGATAAAATAAAATACATAAAATAACAAAATTATAGTCCATTTTCCTCATGATTTCAAGAATCCTAAACAAAATTTTGGCAAAGGAAACTCAAAACTCTCAAAAAATGCATCATAGACAAGTTAGATACACCCCAGGAATACAACGTTTTAATAGAAGAAAATGTATAAATGTAATTCACTGCACTAACAGATTGTAGAAAAAGCAATATGCTCATCTCAATAGATAGAGAAAAAAGTTTGATAAAATTCAAGACCCATTCAATAAGCTAAGCATACAAGGAAACTAACAAAACTTGATACAAGATAACAGCAAACCCCCTACAATATTCACAATTTGAAATGACGAAACAATGGGACTATTCCCTTTAGATTTAAGAACAAGACAGGAATTCTCACTTTTACTCTTTCTATTTAACTCTGCATTACAAGTCTAAGACTGGAATAAGATATGTAAAATAAATTAAGGGCACAAAGATTGGAAAGGAAGAAATAGAATTGCTTTATTGCTTATGTTGTTGTTTTCATAGGAAATTTAAAAGTAGCTAGAGACAATTAGAACAAGGTTGCTGGATGTAAGATCAATGCACACAAATATCAGTTCATATCTAGTCACAGCAACAAACAATTAGAAAGCTTCACTTAACAAACAAAAAAGACAGTACCATTTATAATAGCAATAAACAGTATAGATTACTTAAGCATAAATCCAATAAATGATGTATATATGAAAATTATAAAACTACCGAAAAGTATTAAAATACTTAAATGGAAGGAGAGATAACATGTTAATGGATAAGAAAACTTGTTATTGTAATGATGGTAGTTCCCCCTAAGTTTATCTACAGAGCGCAACTTAACTTCTTTACAAATTTATATACCTAATTATGTAGAATCTGGCAAGAAGGTACATTTTGATATGCTCTAGGGTTAACAACCATGTGAGAAGGGAGAAAATGTCTACGTATGGAGCCATCTGGAAATGGAAAGATGGAATCAACTTCTATTTGAAAGCTATAGTTTCATCCTCATCCATAAAGTGAACTCATATATGTTGGAACAGACTGGTTCCCATGGCACCCATAAATACCATTATGTGTTGAATTAAAGACAACTCCAATTCAAATCTCAACTGACAGTGTGTGAAAATTGATCATTTCATTACAAAATGTTTACGGATGCGCAAAGGACCTCAATAGCCAAATAATCTGAAAAACAGCAAGGAGCGGGGAGACTTGCCCTAATAAATACAAAGACTTATTATAAAACAATAGGAAGTAAAGGACTGAAGTATTGTGGATACTTCATGGATAGGAAAATTGACTGATGTAAGAGTAAAAGCAAGAAGTGGAGATGAGGTATATTTCAGAGATATACTGCAAACCAAAAGAGAAAGGAGGGCCTAGTTAATAAATGGATCCAGTGGCTATCCATGTGGAAAAAATGAAAACAGATCCTACAACATAGCATATATAGCGAAACATCAGTCCCAGGGGTTCAGAACCATTTAATATCAAAAACATAATTTAACACACGTAGAAGAAAATGTACGAAGTAAGAACAGGAAAAAGTTTAAGATAGAGGAAGTATTATCTGTATGTGAAACAAAATGATAAATTAGCCCACATTAAAATTAAGGATTTTTCTTTATCAAGTCACCTTAAATAAGGTGAAAATGCAAGCTACAAACTGAGGGAAACTATTCTCATATATAAAGTTGAAAAAGGATTAGTATCAAAAAGAAGAAGAATCTCTACACTAAAAAGAAGAAAATAAGTAACACTAGAAATATGGACAATAGACACGAGCAAGCAAAATATAAAGAAAAAACCTATACAATCAATAAGCGTGAGAAGAGAATCTTATCCTGTCTGGAAATTCAGTAATGTAGAAACACAAATCACAACCTCAATAACATACTAGTTTACAACCAGTTGTCAAAAATCAAGACGTCTGGGGCCAGCCCTGTGGTTGAGTGGTTAAGTTCACACGCTCCGCTTTAGCGGCCCAGGGTTTCACCAGTTCGGATCCTGGGTGCAGACCTAGCCCCACTCATCAAGCCATGCTGAGGCAGCATCCCACATAGCAGAACCAGAAGGGCCCACAACTAGAAAACGCAACTATGTACTGGGAGGATTTGGGGAGAAGAAAAAGAAAAGAAAAAAGGAGTGACAACAGACACTAGCTCAGGGCCAGTCTTAAAAAGAAAAAAATTAAGATGTCTGAAAATACCAGGTATTAAAATGTACGTGAATTAGTGAAATCTCAGCAGAGGTTAATGGTGGGACTACAAATTGTTATGACTCAGTTTGAAATACAAGTTTTCCCTTTTAAAGTTGAACATTCACATATCCTGTGACCCAGCATTTCTACTCTTGCCCAATAGAACTTCAGTATATATGTGCCAGGATTTGTGTACCAGGATTCATAGTTTCCCTGTGCATAATGGCGAAAGCCTGGAAAAACAATATCAACTGAGAGAAAATGAATGTTTGATATAGTCATCCACTGGAATATTATGTAGAATTGGAAATAAACTCCAATTATGTACAACAGATGAATTTTAGCTATAGAAAGCTGAGTAAAAAAGGTAAGCCTTAGAAGAAATATATAAAATGATGTCCTTTATGTAAAGTTCCAAAACTAACAATAAAACCATATACATAAATTCTGATACAAAAAAGTCTAAAAGGTAATAAACTCAATATGTGAAGGATAGACAAGAAGATATGTCATTATGGGAGAAGCACATAGGTAGATATAAGTTATTGATAATATTTTAGTTCTTAGTTTTGGCAGTATATTCATAAGTATTCATTATTAATAAGTAAAAATTAAAATAATATCAATAAAGTCAGAGGTCTATGCATGTACCACTAACGATAGACATGGAACAAGGGCTATACTGATCTTACTCTGTACGTGCGTGCATCTATGTGAAAAATGTAATTACAAGTGTATTTTAAATAGTCATATCCTACAAGGCTTAACATAGTAGGATCCTGCCCAACTCTCCTCACATCCCTTTCCACTGCCCAGCTCCCCAGAAGCAATACCCAGTTCCATTTTCGGAAAGTCTTTTACCCACTATCCATCTTCTTTCTTGCTTCAAAACTGTGTTACAATCTCCCATTGCTTACCCCTTTTACCATTCTCTTTGTCCTCGTAGGTTAATACTTTGTTTTTTGAAAAGTCCCTCTGCTATCCTTTTTTTGGGGTTTTTAGAAGAAGGTAACCCTCTATCTCTAATCTGTGATTTTTAACCATGTAAAACTAAGTCATGTTCAGGCAACCCCAATCTGGTCCCTGTCTTCAGGGACCTTGGGGAATATCCTCCACAGACTTTTCTTATCCTGTGTGTGTGTGTGTGTGTGTGTGTGTGTATTTAAAATAAAAATAATAATGGCTGGCTCCAGGACGTAGTGGTTGAGTTTGGTGTGCTCCACTTCAGTGGCTTGGGTTCATGGGTTCAGATCCCAAGTGCAGACCTACACCACTCATCAGCCATGCTGTGGCGGCATCCCACATATAAAGGGGAGGAAGACTGGCACAGACATTAGCTCAGGGCTAATCTTCCTCAGCAAAAATACATATATATAAATAATAGCATAAATGAGGAAACAATCTTATATCGCTAGGGGTTTTTTCTTCCATAAGAAAAACAGGAAACTGATGTATTATCTGAAGGATTTTGGAAACACTGAGAATATGTTTACAGTTCTACCAGATCTGAGGGTTGCATTAAAATATGTACAAATACACTACATAAATAAGTAGGGGAATATAAAGCTGCACAAGAAAAAGATGAAAGAAATAATAAACCACCTGGCTCAATTACAAAGAGTATTAGCATGGTCATAATGTTATAACATTAATATTGAATGTTTATAAACAGAATAATATATAACCATGTTTTTGATATGATACAACCACATTTTTATATATAACTATATTTGATGCAACCATATATTTTAACTGGGGTCAGTGTGAGTGTTGGTGTGGTGGTTGATATAAAGGAGATAAACTCTCATTTTCCATTATAGAAAGTAAATGGAAAATCAGACAGAGTAATGTGTGTTATTTGAAAATAAGGAGGTAAATACTAAAAGGTCCTATAAGCTCTCTCAAGAAGGAGAATATCTGAGTATGTGGGGAAAATATGAGCAAACTAGAGCTCCTTTTAATGCTTCGTATACTTATAAGTTTATCTCATTAAAACTTGCACGTCTATCTTGCAATGGCTTGAGAGCCAGTCTCTTTTAGAGATGTTATAGTTTAGCCTCAGGAACAACCCCTCTTCCACGGCTTTGAAGAACGCTCACAGTCACTCAACATATAGCCTCTAGTGTGCATACCTACACTTCCTGAATACATGCACACAGTTTCTACAGCTAGTTATTAATCAACTGGGAATGAGGAACAGTGCAAGGTATACATTTTGATATAATTATACAAGGTGAATAAGATGTATGGATATGAAATATAGAAATATGGCTAAAAGTAAACCCCCCAAAATCAGATATAACCAATTGGCGATGGATACACAGAAATAAATGAAAGTGAAAGTACAATGTAAATAGCTAAATGTTATAAAATATGAAGTGTTTTTACTTATTTTTTATGTACAAATGTATATTGCCTATACATATGTACATATAAAATATCCTAAAGAGAATCCTGAAAAACCATAAAGGACTTAAGCATTATATATATATATATATATATATATATATATTTTTTTTTTTTTTTTTTTGAGACAATTAACCCTGAGCTAACATTCACCTCCAATCCTCCCCTTTTTGCAGAGGAAGCCTGGCCCTGAGCTAATATCCATGACCAGTGACCATCTTCCTCTATTTTATGTGGGACGCCTTCCACAGCATGGCTTGACAACAGGTACATAGGTCCACACCCAGGATCCGAACCAGCAAACCCTGGGCCACTGAAGCAAAATGTGCGAACTTAACCACTGTGCCACCAGGCCGGCCCCAAGCATGTATATGTTTACATACACACGCACACATACATACAGAAAGAGAGAGAAAGAGATATTCATATTCGTATTCAAATATTCATATTCATATATGCCCATACCTATATACATGCATTTGTCCATACATACTGCTGGAAATAGATCCATGTACAGATAGATGCATATTTTATATGCATCGATAGTCAAATATAACAGAGAATATAGATAGAGTTATATCATTCATATAGACATTTATATAATTAGACTTACAGGCAGATTGACAGACACTGATTGTTAAGTCTCACATATAACTGAATATATGTATAAATAGCAAGAGGGCAACACATAAATGCACACACCTATATATACAAGACTACACATGTAAACATAGATACAGAAATAGAAAATAGTGTTGTGACTTCCAAACTATTAAAATATGAATACTTATGAATTTGGAATGATAACTAGACATGGGTGAACTGATGGATGGAGGAAATGAGGAAATACAGACACCTAAGAGCAGTAGGGTAGGAGGGAACGAAATTAGAAAGATGTTCAAAAAGTAACAGTGATTTATGAAAATGTTTAAGATAACACCAGAAATTAGAAGTGTTCTGTGTACAAAATCATCTTCATCTCTAGACATATTTAATGTATGCCATTTTCTCTACTTCTGCTTATTTGTTCAGCTTATAAAAACGTGTGAATCCCCAACCTGGGAAGTTGTGAAATAACAATCATCACTTCATGGATGATATTTGGCATCAGAATGGTGTGGTCCAGCACTGGGATTTCCTTCAAAAGAATTATCTCAACAGTGTGGAACTTAGAAAAACTGAAGTGTGAATTTTCAGCACCAGAAGGTCCATCTAGTTTGCAGGTCTAAGGTAGAAATAATCAGAAATCTCCAGGGAAGACTTTTGTTGTTGTTATTTAGAGTGCAGTGTCACCGACTCTTATCAACATATTGTTCCTCTCTCCTTTTGCTCTCTTAGCAGAAAATACCGGCAATCATTTGAAATATAGGCATTCCCCAGCATACATGACTTGGCTTACATACACATGTACATTGATGAATGACAGTCTTGATCCACATTCCTGTTCTGTAGTCTCACAATAACAAGCGATTTTTTAAAAAAATCTTTTAATCCATAATATTTGAGCAGGACTGACTGATCTAAAAATGTGCCTTTTAAGTTCAGCATTAAAAAATTCACAAAATCTTCGTGCCCTAAAGTATCCAGACCACTTTCTTTCTGAAATGCTTTCAGAGGCAGAACAGAAATGAACCTAGCACTCATATTATGAGTCATAATGCATTCTCAACAGAAGTAACATTACAACTGTAATTAGAAGCTGTTTAAATTAAACTTATATGTGCACTTGAGATAAATCAGAAGTTTTTAATGGGGATAATGTCAATTCCTAGAGGATATTTTGTGGGAGTAATTTTGGTTGTCATAATATTTTAGATGGTCCTGGCATTTGGTCGGGTTAGGAATATTAGGCTGCTAGGTATTCATATAGTTTTAAAACATCTGCTTTCAGATGTCAGAAACCAACTCCATGCAAATAGGAGAACTTTTACAAGGTTTGTTCTCTATTTAGAAAAATAATATTATTGACAAAAATATAATTTATGGTACTTGGTTCACTAACATCGACCCCTGTATCACTATACATTTTTAACCAGTGAATTCAGTGATTCTGTGTATACCTGTAAATTATATATTTCAATATAATTACAAAATATTGCAAATTACTTTCCTTTGGATACTTATCCTTTGGAAAGGATAGTCCTTTCATAACCCAAAGGTGGTATTAGCTTTTCAAAAAGGATAAAAAATTCAGTTTATTAAAATTCATCAAAAGTATTTAAATACATGAATTAATAACACAATTTTTAAAAATCTAATTGATTACCTTTGGAGGATGATAGGGAACCAATTCATTATCTTGAAAACTGTCAATAAAGCAAAACGAAGTATTTGCCTTGTATTCCCTGTCTGAACTGCTCCATTCTGTAATCAAACAGTAGATTAAACATCTTTTTATAAAAAGATTTTAATTAGTAAATAAAACGAATTATTAAATTACAGTATCACTATTTTGCAACCCCAATGAATTATTGGATCTAAGCATTGAAACTCAATAGCTGCTAATACTATAAAAGCAGAACAACCAGACATTGTGTGCTTGCTGATGAAAAAACACGAAGAACACAACACCTGTAAGTCTTGCCAAAGGGACCGAATATGAGAATGAGCAAGCCTCTGGATCAAACTGCCAACTTGCCAGAAATTTAGAGGACTGAGAACACGTGAAAATGCACCGTAATTGAGCACAATCTCAACAAAAACTTCAGCAGAATTTTTGTAGAAATTGACAAGATTATTACAATATTTACATGTAAATTCAAAGGACAAGGATAGGGAAAAACAATTCTTAAAAAGAACAAAGTTGGAGAACTTACACTACCTGAGTTCAAGATTAACAATAAAGCTAGAATAATCAACATATATAGATCAATAAAGCAGATTGATATCTCAAGGGTAAATTCTTTCATATATTTTCAATTGATTTTGCACAAAGTTTGCAACGGGGAAAAATTGTGTTTTCAACAACTCATGCTGGAAGTATTGAATATTCATATGGCAAAAATGTAATAACATCATATAACATATGCACCATACAGAAAAAATACTCAAGGAGATCATGGACATAAATGCAAAATTTAAAACCACTAAATTTCTAGAATTAAATGGAGAAAGGAAATCTTTGCTACCTTGAGACAAATAAATGTTAAACCAAAAGCACAAACCATTAGAATATTGATAAATTAGACTTCAACAAAATTAAAACCTCTGAACTTCCAGAAGGATTGTTGTTAGAAATTGAATTGAAGCGAAAGACTGGGAGAAAATATCCATAATAGTCATATTTGACCTCTATCCAGGATATATACAGAATTTTACAACTCAATAAGGAGAAGGCATATGCTCAAAAACAACAAAAATTTAGAGAAAGTTTGCACAGATGCTTCACTAAGGAAGATACAAATAGCTAATGCACAAAAGATGCTTAAAACCTTTAGTCATTAGAGAAATGCAAGTTACAACCACAACAAAATACAATACACACTCAGTAGAATGGCTATAATTAAAAAGACAGGCAACGTCAAGTCGTGTCAAGGATGTGGTGCTCCTGAAACTCACAAACTGTTGGTGGCAATGTAAAATATTATAACCATTATGGAAAACAGTTTGTCAGATTCTTAGAAAATTGAGTATATACTTAACATAAAACCAAGGAATCTTGCTCCTAGATATTCATGCATGTGAAAGAAAAGCATATATCCATCAAAAGACTTGTACACAAATATTCATAGCAGCTTTAATAATAATGGCCCTGAACGGAAAGCAACCCAAATTTCCATAAACAATTAAATGATAAACAAGTTGTAGTATATCCAAGCAATGTAATATTATTCAACAATGGATAATATTGGAACCAAAATATGGGATAAATTACCGTTATGTACAATTACTTGCATGAGTCTCAAAACATGCCTAGTCAAAGAAGCTAGACATGAAACGGTTCAAATTGTTTCCACTTATATGAAATAATATAAAAGACAAAACTCATTTATGGTGATAGAAAGCCAATTAGTGGTTTTCCTGGGCTGTTGGTGGGGACAGAGATGACCATAAGGGATCAAGAAGAAATGTTTTGGAGCCTCAGTACATTTGATATTAAAATAATTTAACTTTAAAACTATTAAGGCAGGAAATGATTCTGTATTGTTTTTCTGGATGTCACAAATAACTTGTGACTTTGGACATACTTTAAAACACAATAATAGCTAGCAATTATTGATTGCTTAATATTTATCAGGTACTGAGCTAAATGACTTGTATGACTATTTTGTCCTCATAATAACCTTTTGCGTTTGGTACTATCATCTTCACTTTGCACTTAAGGAAATGGTGGCTCATCAATATTAAATAGCTTAGCCAAGATCCCTTAGCTAGTAAACATAAGAGCCAGTAGTCAGTTCCACGGCTTCAGAGAGCCTAATTTTAGTTAATTGCCATCTCCTTGGTCTTCTGAGTCTCAACATTGAGCTTCTACATCTTATTTCTTGGCATAGGCCTTAAAGAAGGATAGGTTATGTTCTTATTTTTTTCCACACATTCATTCAATAAAAGATAGTGTGAATATCTTAAGAAACTGTAGAAATGAAAGGAGAATATACAAAACAGTAGTAATTATATAAGGATGCTGGATACATAAGTTATTTCTATATGTTTCTATATTTTATACATTTGTAGCAATATTGCTATATTACTTCTATAATTTATTTGTTGTTAAAAAGCAACATAAGGTTAAGGACTGGTTACACCTATCTCAGCATCATTCTTCCTGTATCTATTCCAGGACCTACCTTTCCGGGTTCCATAATAGAAGTTCCAAGTGGAATGTCCAAGCCAGTGGAATGTACTAAAAATACCAGACGAGAGAGGTAGCATACTACTTAAAGGCAGCCTAGCAATGACTGTATCTGTTAAACTGGACAATTCAGTACCAATAGTTTCCTGTTGCTGACTTGCATGTTTGCCCCCATACTTACAATCTACCTATCATCAAAGTTTGCTCAAAGTTTATAGCTTTTATTTTGGGTTGCAAACAACATTTCCATACATTGACATGGTCTTTACCTTCATATTATCAATCTACAGTCAACCACATCTTTGAAATATGACTCAAAAATAACCTCCTTTCATGATTTTTCCAATTAACCTCTCCCTTCTGAATACTTTGTTCCACCCGCCCTAGGATTTAAGAAATAATCCTTAATTTATGCTTAATTTTTTGCCTACCAATATTATTATTTTTATGTTTCCTTGAGGGCTTGTGTTGACTTTTGTCACTGTTATCTATACTATTCAGATTCAGTAAACAACTCAATCATTGCAGAAATAGCATTTGACTATGTCTATGTATGTATGTATGTATATATGTATGTATGTATCTAACTTCCTACCTACCTACCTATCAAATCTACCTATCTTGTTTGGAAGGAGCAAATATTATGTTTTGTCTTCTGTGTCCCTGAAAGGAGTGAAATTAAACCATATCTTTTCTAAACTCAGACTATACCTAGATAGCTAGATTCCTTTTGCAACATTGTCTTTTCTTTCTTTGTCACCTCTTGATCTGTGATGGACGGTTGGGTGTTGATTTCCTAAATCCCAATTCACAACAGAAACTGTTGCTTCACCACACTGCCAAATGCCTCAACGTCTCAATGCCATTATAAATATTTCATAACTTCCTATGTGTACACACACTTTTATTCCTTGCCTTATTTTAGTAACCTCCAAAAAGTCTGCAGAGTTCTCTTTGGTACAATTTTTCTCCCATTTTCAATTTTCTTTCCTACTGTCTACCTACATATTATGAGATTTTTTTCCCCCAGAAAATTGCTTCTGTGTAGAAGATCTTGCTATCTTGGGTAAAATGGTCAGAAAGTACAAACTGCAATCTGGGCCTTTCTAAGGGGAGATCTAATTACCCAGCTGGCGCTGGAGAATACAAACATTTTCACTCTGGACAGTGTTTATCTGTTTTTTGCAAGTACATCACTTTGGAAAGCTACTTACTCAGCTAATCTGTAACTGTCATGGAAATTTAATTTTTCCCTCCTCCAAACCAATAAGAGGCACCTGGTAAGACTGCCTTATGCACCCATGCATTCATGTCTAACTGTTTCCATAGAAACCTATAAAACCCCATGTGCAAAGTTCCCAGCATTCTGCCACATTTCCCTTTTCTCTCTGTTGCTCTATCTCTCCATTCCTTTAGTGCGCTTGCATGAGATTACAGTGCTTTGCAACAACTCTGTAATAGACTTCTTTTCTATTCTTGACCTTGTCAATGATTCATTCTTGCCATGTTAGAGGGCGGAAACTGGGTCTTATTCAGATGTGCACCTCCTCAGTACTTAGTCCAGGGCCTCAGACTTAATGGGCACTCAAAGCATATTTGTTGAATTGCATTGGATTAAGGGCTTATTGTCTTAGTAAGTTTTATTTCTGTGATATCTAAAACATGCTCATTAAGAGCTTCCTCAACAGAATAATTAGAAAGATAAAAACAGCCTACTGACTGAATAGAGAGATTAAACCACCAATTTATATATTTTCAAACTAAACATGAATTTTCAGCCTTCTCTCATATCTTGAAAATTTTCAGACCTACAAAATTTAGAAATGAAGGAAAGTGGATTAATATTTATTGAGAAACTATTAAATTTAAGCATTATAATTTTCATTTCCCTGTGAATTCAGTATTATTATCCATAGACTCCAAGTATGAAAAATTTAGGATGTACAGTACATGTAATTTAGATCATAATTTACTTACTTAACCTTATAAAACGCTTAAATATCCCTGCTGGCCCAGAATTTGTGATCATGCATTTGTAAACGGTTGGGGTTAAGAATCTTAGAAAAAAAGTAGTGAGTCTAAAACTTAGGGCCTCACTGTATGAAAAGATGAAACAGGCTGAGAAAATAGTCTTCAAGATTTTTTGAAAAATTTACTGATGGTAGAAGCCATAAAGTGAAAACTGGGACATTCAGGAGAGATAACCTTAAATTTGAGGTATACCAACATATAATAATAATGACTATGATTAAGTGTTAAACACCACCACACAAGAATGCACATAATATTGGCAAAGGATGGTCAAGGTCAAAGCATTCTAATTCACTGTATTCATGAGAGAAGACATAAAGTAACTATATTGATATTGAAAAAGAGAACACAATTAGAAATGTTGCAACTCCACTGTGTTAGCAGAAACCATGTTGGGAGTTCCACCTGTACCTAGTAGTGACAAGGCACCTCCCCCTTTTCTCAACAGTGGAGACTTAGTCAGGGGTAAATACTTACGTTCCACTCAGGGGCAACAAGGCCACCTCCCCTAGGAAGTGTGAGCAGAGACCACATGGAGAGGCTGTACTTTCATCCCATTGGTGGTAATGAGGGTCCCTCTTCTCTGCAGGAGGGGTATCAGAGGAGACCTAGTGGAGAGTCAAGACTTTCATTATTGCTCAGCAGTAACGAGGACACCCCGCAGTGTTAGGGGAGAATAGGTGAGGAAAACTAATGAAGCATCCTGCTTCTAAGCAGATTGGTGGCAGTAGAAGCCTAGGGTGGGGCCTGAACTCCCACTCACCCAGAACTAACAAGGAGTCCCACTACCTCAGGCATCAACAGGGACTGATGAGAAAAACTGGACTTTCACCCCCACCTAGCAGTAATGAGGTGCTGTCTACCTTCAACCATAGCAGCAGTGTTACAGGAAGCATGCTAAAACAGAATATTTCAATAAAATCCAGTCTTAAAACATAGTACCCGAAATATCCAGGTATCAGTCGAAAATTGCTTGTTATACCAAGAACCACGATGATCTCAAGCTCAATGAGAACAGACAATAAATGTATACTAATACTGAGATGACAGCAGTTGGATTTATCTAACAAGGATTTTAAAGCAGCCATCATAAAAAAATGTTCTAACAAGCAATTATACACATGTTTGAAACAAATGAAAAAGAAAGAAAGTCTCAGCAAAGAACTAGAGGATACAAAAGAAAATTAAGTGGAAATTTTATAAATAAAAATGTCTAAAATTAAAAACTGACCATACCAAATGTTGGCAAGGAAGGAGAGAACCTGGAACTCTCACACACTGCTTATGGAAATATACTGGACCAAGTGAGATAAAAAGATATATTTACACAAAGATTTAAACATGAATGTTCCTAGCAGCTTTATTTGGACTAACTAATATTGGAAACAGTATAAATGTTCATCAACACAAGAATGCATAAACAAACTTTATGTCCATACAGTGAAATACTACTCAGTGACAAAAAAGAACTATTGACATAAACTACAATATGGATGAAAGTTAAGATAATTATGTAGAGTGAAATAAGCTTAACAAAATTATATACATACCATACAGTTTTTCTTTATATAAAATCTAGAAAATGCAACTTAATATACAATGCCAGAAAACAGTTCAATGGCTGCCTGCATTCGGTGAATGGGCAGGTATGGTATGAAGGGATTAAAAAGTGGCACGAGGAGAGGCTCTGTGTATACAGGTTACTTTCCCCGCGGACCATTTGTGCTGCCGGCCTAGGAAAGCTGTGGTAGTCGTTTGCCTGATGGACTGAGTACGGGTGCCGGGTGGGCTCTTGCGGAAGTCCATTTGCCACTGGGAGGGCCGCCATGGCTGAGCTGTGCCCGTGTTGCCGAGGACGTCTTCCTGGAGCAGGAGCCTGACTGGGGCTGCCACCAGGGCTGCCACCTAGCCATGTTGGCGGCTGTGTGACCTCCTCACCGGTGGCATGTAGCCACTTCACTGGACTGCCGTCGCCTGTGAAGTCTGCCAATCGTTAGTGAAACATAGCTCTGGAATAAAAGGAAGCTTATCGCTACAAAACTGCATCTGGTTTCATGAAGTGTTTATCATTCACATCATCTTACCTTAAAGCTTCAAAGACCCCAATTGAGGATATCATTTCAGCAGTTCTGTTCTCTAACTAACCTTCCTTCATAGAAACTGAAACTTTAATTAATATGGCTACCAGTTCTGCAGGAATTTTTGGCCAGTGAGATTAGCTCCAAGATTCTTAAAACTTATATGTCTCATGCTAGGATCTGCTGTCGGGAGTGTTTATACAGCCAAAAAGACTTTTTGATCACTGGAAATACGTGATACTTGACCTTAGTGACTATAAACGGATTGTGCCTGACATTGTGTGGGAGATTGATGAGTTTATTGATTTAGAGAAAATTAGAAAAGCCCTTCCTAATTCAGAGGACCTTGCAAAGTTGGCATCCAACTTTGACAAGATTGTTGAAAGCCTCAGCTTAGTGAAGAACTTTTCCAGGCAGGGTCACCTGGAGAAATAGCATTTAGAGCAAGAGATCACGGATCCGAAAGTGAGAAGCATTGTAGAAATGGTCTGTTGGGTGAGCTCATTCTCTTGCAACAGCAAGTGCAAGAGCATGAAGAGGAAGCATGCAAAACCACTGGCCAATATAACATGAGCTATGCCTAACAGAAGCGCAACGTGTCAGAGAAAATTGAGCAACTTCAAGAAGAACTTGTGCATACTCAAAGTACCAGAGAATCTTGGAAGGGTTAGAAGAGGAGAACAAAGAGTTGAGAATGCTAGTATTGCAGAAAGATGACAAAGGCACCTGTCAGAAAAAGCTTAAGAAATCTTTGATTGACATGTATTCTGAAGTTCTTGATGTTCTGTCCGATTACGATGCCAGTTACAATACACAAGATCATCTGCCAAGGGATGTTGTTGTTGGACTTGGGCGGCTGAAGCAGGAGGGTCACTTGGGATCGGGAGTTCTGGGCTGCTGTGCCCTATGCCAGTCGGATGTTCACATTAAGTTCGGCATCAATATGGTGATCTCTTGGGAGTGGGAGACCACCAGCTTGCCTAAGGAAGGATGAGCCAGCCCAGGTTGGAAACAGAACAAGTCAACTCCTGTGCTGATCAGTAGTGGGATCGTGCCTGTGAAGAGCCATTTCACTCCAGCCTGAATAAAAATAAAAAGTGGCATGAGGAAACTTTGGGGGTGATGGATATATTCACCATCTTGATTGTGGTGATGGTTTCATGCGTATTTGCATATATCAAAACATTAAATTGTAAATTTTAATCATGTGCAGTTTACTGTATGTCAATTATAGTTTAATAAAGCTGTTAAAATGTTTTTATTTAAATGGCTGTTGTGTTAATTTTTTAACTTCGTTGCCTAATTTTCAATGACGACAATTTCTACTCTGTCTTTCGTATAGCCTTATTAGGAAATGTCTGAAGGGACCTTAATTTGGAACGATTCCATTGTTTAGAGACTTCTAACCAATGAAAGAAAGCTGATTTTTTTTTTCATTCTAGAGATTATTCTTTCTTTTCTGTTCTAGGGCTCCACTTAGGTGTAACACTTTACCAAAATCAAAAGTTCCTAAAAGAGGCCATTGTAAATGAATATCATCTTTGATATTGAACCTCTGTTTTTATAAATATTGACAACTATTATGGCCATAATGAGAAAGCATTAAAAAATGTCTTGAGTTTGAGGAGCAAAAAGGGCTCTGAATTTTAAAATTAGAGAAATACATATTGGTGCAAACAGAGCAAAAACAAACACAGATTCTATTTATGAATGGAAGGACGAAATGCTAATGGCTTCTCACCTGTAAATTTCCAAATTTCCAAAGTATCAGAATTAACCTCTGTTGTCTGCTACTTGACAGAAATCGCCAGATGACTTTATTTTTGCCCTCAATGGGAACAAATAATCAACTGTGCACAAATCAGAATTATACCTAGAAACAAACTTAACTAAGAAATATGCTTAATATGGTAGAGTTGAGGTATTGAATTATTGCACATGAGACTTACCAAAGGAACCAAGAGAAATTGACCTCCTTGAAATGCACAATTTAGACTTTAGGGTACACAATTTTTTTTTTTGCTACAATTTTAGGATTCAGGTCAATAACGATTCAGTGGAAACTCCAGAAATAAATTGTCAAAGGGCAACTCAAGATATTGAATTAGTTATATGCATGCTAATATTTGACTTACATATATGAAGGAGAATGTTAGGCTGCTGTCAATAACAATGGCAAAAGTGTTACACATAAGAAAAAGAGGAAAGACGGGAAGGAAAGTCTGGGAAGAGTGAATTTTGTTTTTGTATATTTGTAGCTGGCAAAGAGGCCAGTTGCAGCAGAATGATCTTGAGCAGTCTGATGAGAGTCATCAAAGCCATTTTAGTTCTTTATGGATTATTCCGGAAGGTTTGAGAGTTTAGCAGGAGCACATATAAGATGAGTGGAAATACAGTTGGATTTCTACCCGAGTGGTTGGAAGATGAGGGTCATTTTTTTCCCTACTAAATTCTTTTTACTCAATAAAATACAGAACGGAATTATCATCTAAAGTTTGGGTTATGAGGCGAATGTCATGAGTGGAGTACGGGAAGAAATTCAATTAGAAAAAGGAAGGTATGAAATAATCTTACAGAATTGAAAAGCAGGTTCACTACAATATGGTAGAATTAGAGAAAATTTTCAAATAAAGAAAAACTTTTCTAATCCAAGTAAAATATTTTCTTTCTTTTTTTATAAAGATTGGCACCTGAGCTAACAACTGTTACCAATCTTCTCTCTTTTTTTTCTGCTTTTTCTCTCCATAGCCCCCCAGTACATAGTTGTATATTTTAGTTGTGGGCCCTTCTAGCTGTGGCATGTGGGACGCCGCCTCAGCATGGCTTGATGAGTGGTGCCATGTCTGCGCCCAGGATTCGAACTGGTGAAACCCTGGGCTGCTGAAGTGGAGAGCACAAACTTAACCACTCGGCCACAGGGCCAGCCCCAATTTTGTTTTCTTTATCCTTACTTTTACTGTGAAATCTGTATACTCTCCAGGTAGGTTAATTTCAGCTCTTAGTTTTTAAAAAATATATATATATAAAATTTCATTACTCACAATGTTTTCATTCATGTGGTAAGAATTTCCTCTTAGCTCCATCTCCTTCATCTCGTGCGACCTGCTTTGTACCGTCATTACTCTAATCCTCCTTATAGGAGTCTAGGGCTATCCTGGATCAACTCTCCACCACTCCTTTTCGTATTGACTCTTTTAAATAAATGTTGCATTATCATGACTTTGTTTTTCCTTTCCTTTCAAAGTAAAATTATGTTTAATAAGTATTATAGATAACTGGTAAATTAAAATTCAAACAGGGCTAGAATGTGTACAACAAATGTAAGTCTCCTCCCCATCTTTGTGCTTCACTTCTACCTGCTGTTATTGGTTTCTTATTATCTTCTCCCAAATATAGCTGGGAGCATATATGGACTGTACCTGGATGTGTGTGTGTGTGTGTGTATGAGTACAAATACTCTTCTTTATACCACAAATGATAGCATACTATATATAATGTTTAGTATCTTGAATTTTTCATTTAAAAATATATGGAAACCCTCATTACAGCATGATGAGTAGGATACAAAATTCAATCGAATAAAATTCAGTACTGCATTATTGGAGGGGTTAACAAAATGACTGGGGTGAGACTATACAGATTAGCCTTCAGGGAGCAAGGTCTTAACCTTTCCTGGTCTCAGTTGGAGTTTGTCCCTATGCTGGTGGCAGTTTTTTGTTTTCACTTAAATAGCTAAGGGAAAATTCTGGCCCCTGCTGCTGGCTAAACTATTCAGTAAAGTGGCAGGCATTCCAGCAATCAATTTGGCTCCTATTTTGTCAACCTGGTCCAGTGGGGTTTGGCCAACCTAGGAGCCATCCCAGATGTGAATTGCCTGCCATTTCTGTTCCAGACCGTATTATTTTCTCACATCTTCCTTCCCAAAGTAAGGACTTTAGTCCATTCCCATTTTGGCTGGCTAGAAGCCAATAGCTAATAGCCAATCAAGTTATATTCAAATTATTTTGCCAGGGCTGTTTACTATTGTTTGTTGTTATTCCTAGTGTATTAAGATTATTATTTCATGTCAGTAAATATAGATACACCTCATTCTTTTTAATGGCCACATAGTTCTCCATTGTATTGATGCAGCATGGGCACTCAGCCAGATAAATTTGTTTACTTTCCAGACAGCATTTCGGAAGCTGATCAATAATGTAGATGCATTTAATGGTGCCAACTTCTCCAGGGCAGGTCTGGGCTTTTAATATGTCATGTGTATGGTTCCTGGAAATTTATAGATAAGCTTCTCTAGTGTTTAATTTAGAGCATCTGTAGTCTGCATTTTGTCAATATTCACAATTATTTTCCTCTGTCTTCCTGTTCCTATCTAGACTGGTTTTTCTCTAGACCTGCTGTGCAGCTGCCATCTTCAGACATCTCTCCTCCACCCTCTTGAACTGGATTCATCCTTTTCTGCACCTCATTTCTCTGCCTCTTCTGGTTTGGTAAACCTCTAGTATCTTCCTAAGGAAAGATTTATGGGAAGATAATTTTATAAATACCTAAATGTCTAAAAATATCTTTATTTTGCCCTCAAACTTAATTAGTAGTTTGATTATGAATAGGAATCTAGATGAAAGCAGTTTTCTCCCAGAATATTTAAGATATAGGCCTACTATTTGTTGTTAGGGGTTGTCAATTGGCATGTTTATTTTATATTTTTATATGTCTCTTTATCTTTTTATTTTTAACAAAATACTACACATGCATAATAATTTAAAATATATAATTTTACACATCTCATAGCAAAAAAGAGTATTTCCTTACTCCATTCCTGCCCCACCCACCCAGTTCCTACTCTCCACAGTCTGCAGCTTTCAATTCATTGACTTATTTCTTCTGGTATTTATAAAAATTTTCCCTACACTAGGTGGTCTCAGGCTACTTTTGTGACCACAATGACCAGGGCAAGCAGTTCAGTTAGGACTGCTGTAATCACTAGAACCTCATCTGGCATTGCCAAGGGAGAGAATTTCAATGACTCCTAATTAAAGAACCAGCTTCTACATAGATATTAGTTGGTGGAAAAATAGAAGAGGCAAAGCAACACAAATATGCCTACACTGATTTATTTAAACACACAAGGAACTGACCTAGAGAAACAACAGACTGGAGCACGCTAGAAATAATCAAATTTACATGCTTAGAGCTCCAACTTTATTAAAAACAACAGCAGCAATAACAAAGAGCTTCCCTTTTTTCCATTATTCCTTGTATTGACTCCTCTTTAATTTTTGCTACAATCTGAATGGTCTCATGGTCCTGCTCACATTCATGACTACATTAGGTTCGTTAACTTCCCTGCTTGTATTACCATATCTTTGCTTCACTGGATTTTTTCTGGCATGTGCTGATTTTCTTCCAAGTTTGTGCAAGCCAAACTCTATGTCCGTAATCGAAATTATGCAAAGAACCAAATAGTTACCTTCTGTGATGTCTTATAGGCACTGATTGGTTTTAAATTGTCATATATTTTTTCATGGCTTTTACTTTTTCTGGGTGTGCAAATCTTTCCCACTTCATTTGGTTTATGGTCAATTTTACCAGCTTACTATTTTATTATCCAACATTTATATTAATATTTTCTATTTTTCAAGTTAGATATTATCTCTTAATGTCCTAATATGAAAAATGAGAATTTAGAAGCCCGTTCCCTATCTTCGGAATATAGTTAACAGATCTTTTGGTTAAATCAATATTTGCTCTTTATATTTGAATAACACATAGCTTTCAGTTTTCTCTGGTCAGCTATGTTAATTCCCAGACTTAGTTCTTTTTATTTTTCCTTTCTAACTTCCAAAAGGGCACAGAGTTCATGCAGGGAAGCAGAACCATTACTAGTGATATGGAATAGGCCTTTGTTATAGGGTGTAGGTCTTATACAATTGCAGGAGCCAGTGAAGGTGTTGGTGGAAGGCTATTACCTCTGCACCACGTGGTGGTGTTGGATTGCTGTAGGTCAGAAGGGCTAGCACTTGGGGAGAAAAGCTGAAGGAGAAGCGGAAGACAGCAAGCACAAACCAGAACCCATAAGGAAGAAATGTAACCTGACTCTAATCACCTCTGGCCTCAATGACTCATCCTCTGCAGAAAAACAGGTACTTTCTGCCACATACCATAGATGTGCCTGGCCCAGGACTTAGAGAGTTTGAAGAAAGAGATCTGGCAGAAACTGGAGGGTTCGTGGCCTGGCTACCAAGAGTAGTCAGCAGATCAGTGCAACATTTGTGAGCTGCACTTGGTGCCCTACACTCGTGAACTCGAACCCAGGACAATAGGGGAAAGGGAATTCTCAGAAACATAGTTCCAACTTAGATTAATGGAAAATACGAAAGCATCACAGCATCACAGACACTCAGAGAGACGGAGAAAAACAAAAGACATGGGATCCATGAAATAAGAACACAATGTTGTTAAAAAAAATCAAAGATTTTTTAAAAAAAGAACTTTAGATAAATAATATCATGGCAGACTTTTATAATTCAATAGGATATTTATAAATTTTTGATGTGAAACTCTCCAATAGAACCAATGACAAAGAGAAGAAAGATGGGAGGAAAAAAAAATAAGATACTCGTAAGATCAAGCTAAAATATCCAAACAATTGGATGTCCAGAGAGAAAGAGAGAACCAGGAGGAGGAAATTCTTTGCTCTGCAGAGAGGAGGAACCGTGGACTGCAGTGATGTTCAAGGTTTTAATTCCTCTGCATAGACAGGGAGCTTTGAGTACAAGAAATCTGAGAAAGTATAGAAATACAACAATATATTCCCAATTAGTCTAACCTCATAAAAGTCCAAAGAGCCATATTTTTTACCAGGCTCTCTCTTAAGTCGGAAGATAGTCTCATCTAGTATGGATACTCTCCTCAAGAAGACACTACAAATAACAGACAGAATAACAAAGCCAGTTTAGAAGTCAGTGTCACACTACGAGTGGTTCCAGCCACCTAATACTGGGCTGCAGTGATTACACACAGAAATAGAGAAAACCGTGGACAAGCCTCCAGCTGACAGCTTTACAAGGTCCCCTGTGTAAGCCCATTAAGATCCTGTCTGATCAACTTCGCTCTTGATCGTATTACGTTCTTTTGAACCAACCGCTCTCCACTAGCCTCAGCATGTCTTAGGATTCCTGTCACCTGCTGAATTCCATGTATTTCACAGCAAACAACTAGTTATTCTGATGTCTTTGGAGCACATTCTTATTAGGTGGCATTTTTCAGGCTAACTTCCTAATTTATCTCCTTCTAAAAGCTGCTTGGAACACCATGCCCAGTGAGCCAGCCCTCCTCCAATTCTCAAGTCTACTTCAGGAATTGGCCCCTTGACTCACTGCTAGAATTTTATGTGAACTCATCATATTAAAAGTTATATGTCAGAATTTAGTATATGTAATTTGTAAATTACTTGCCTGAATTCTCATGCAATGTCATGTATGTTAATGGCTACTAAGTGCTGGCCCCTTGGTGAATAGAGAAGATAACCTCAGTTTAGAGGGAAATGAGACAAATAAGGACATTTAATTAGCTTGCCATAACACTAAATTTGTCCAATTTAAAGATTCTGAAATCATACCTTTCCCAATTTTTGTTGTAAAATTTTCCTTCATTTTATGAAATGATACAGTTGGTTGTTTGATTTGAAATGACCTTATTCAGCCGAATAATAATTCAGTTGCCAAAAGAGAAAAACAAATTAGCCACCATACATCATTCTTCAAATATCAAATTTAAATTCCTGATGACAATTGGTCCACTGCACCACGACAGGAAGAGCCATCTCTCCCAATATACTGCACTTCAAAGCTGACTGTATTTCTTTTCAAAACTACACAAATTAATCCTAAATATAAATCAAAGCCTGAAATGTAACTGATTAGAAACATACATATAAAACAACCAGAATTTGGGCAAGCCTTCATTTTTTAGCTTAAAAAATTATGTAGGGGGCCAGCCCGGTGGCCAAGTGGTTAAGTTCCTGCGCTCCAGTACAGTGGCCCAGGGTTTCGCAGGTTCGGATCCTGGGCATGGGCATGGCGCAGCTTGTCAGGCCACATTGAGGGGGTGTCCCACATGCCACAGCTAGAAGGACCTGCAACTAAGATATACAGCTATGTACTGGGGGGATTTGGGGAGATAAAGCAGAAAAAAAAAACCATTGGCAAAAGTTGTTAGCTCAGTTGCCAATCTTTAAAAAAAAATTATGTAAAAGTTTATCTTGATTAACAAGTTGTATTTTGTTTCACTGGTAGGGAGAGCCACACAGAAATCCAGCTGCTATGGTCTGGCTCTGGATCTGGCTCTTCACCAGCTTTATTTCGTGTCAATCTTTACCAGCATCATGAGGCAACAGCGGCATGGGATTGCTTTCATGGTCTTGACTATACCAAGATCTGTTCTTCATAGTGCTGTTCAGTTTGCTTGAATCATATATTTTTTTCAAAATTGTATACTCACTTTTTAGCAGTTTGCCTGTTTCATAATAGGCATATCATAAATGTTTCTTAAATGAATGTGATATACATCAATATACAAACTAGACAATTGATTACATGAAAAATAAGGATGGAGATTGAACAGTGTAAAATAGGAAGAGATAAAAGTATAGGATTAGGGCCGGCCCAGTGGCACAGTGGTGAAGTTTGCACGTTCTGCTTCTCCTCATCCCGTGGTTCACTGGTTTGGATCCTGGGTGTGGACATGGCACTGCTTGGCACGCCATGCTGTGGTAGGCATCCCACATATAAAAAGTAGAAGGAAATGGGCAGGGATGTTAGGTCAGGGCCAGGCTTCCTCAGCAAAAAAAGAGGAGGACTGGCAGTAGTTAGCTCAGGGCTAATCTTCCTCAAAAAAAAAAAAAGTGTAGGATTATTTCCACATGTAAATAAAGATGCAAGATATTATTTACTCTTGACTAAAATAAGTGTTGCTATATATAGATAATTTGAAGATATCCAGCAGATGGACTATTTCCTCCATATTTACATATTCTGCCCAGAACCCTTGAAGCTTATTGGAATTTCTCTTAAGAATTCCAGTTTTCCAGCAATGATTTTCCAAACCCACAGTTTCTGCTAACATACATTATAAATACTTTTAATGCCAAGCTCTAATCCTGAGCTAGAGGACAATTTTACATCTCTAATTCTGAGTCAGATGGAGGCATTTCACACTCCTGTGTGGCAGCAGTGGGTGTCCAAGCTGTTGCGCTTACTGATCCTTTAGCATTTATCTTCTTATGGAAATTTTGAAAAGCATAAAAATGCTGAAAAAGCTAACCTTTCGGTCTAGCATGGTGATTTCTAACCCCAGATCTGACAATCATTCATGGGAGAGATTACAGTATGAATTGTTAGAGGCTTTAAAAAGATTTGAAACTTGATGAGTCCCTAAACCTTTTCCCTGGTTTCATGATGAGAAAGACAAGAGGGCGCTTTTCTAGGAGAAATTTCACAGCACCCCTAAAGTGCCAGCGCTTTAATTAGAACAATATTTCAAGTGTCAGTGGATAAGACTACTAAATAAAGCAGAAGGATAAGCTGGTGGAGGTGAGAAAGTCCTTGAAGGCACTTTAAGCTCTACGGAGAATAAAGAAATTTGTAATATACATCACAGAAGAGAAGAATAATTAAATATAATTTATGTCCCTAGATCTCAATATAATCAAATGTCATCTTATTTTTCTCACTAATGGACTTCTGTTTTGTTTTCAATGAGTGCGCTGACAATGTATTACATTTCTTTGTAGACAGTGAATTGTTTAGCTTATTTCTTTTTTACATTACCACTTTCTCCTCTGTACCTTATGCTGAATTTAGTTCATGGGCATGGCAGGGATATCCCATTTGCTCTGTCTGGAATACACTTCCCTCTTTCCCCACAGTTCTTTCACCAGACTAAATCTTGCATGTTCTTTTGGACTTAGCTTAAATCTCCTCCACAAAGTCTGTTTATGATACTGGAATTTTCCTCCCTCAAAATGCCATAACCCCCAAGTTTCTCGTTCTACCACCTGATGAACCATGCCTCTGTTTATTTCTGAGTTTCTATCAAGAAGCTATAAGCCTCTATACTGCCATAGTTAAAAGCTCCAGAGTCACAATATACTTGTCTACTTTGCAGCCCACTAAGTTTGTGACCTTGGAAAAGTTAGCTAACCTCTCTAGGGATCAATTTTTCATCTGTTATTTCCATTTAACAGTGACTCTTTCATAGGGCTGCCATGATGATAAAATGAGGTAAGGCATATAAAGAACGAAGTACAGGCCTTGAGTGAGTAAATGGCCCTAAATGTTTTTGCTATTTTTACTATCGTCATTATTTTTCATGAGGACAGCAATTGCGTTTTATACCTAGCACCTGGTTCATAGTAGAGGCCTAAAATATTTAACAAATAAATAAGAAGCATTTATTTTGTCCCCTTCCTATTCAGTAACCAAGAAAAAGTCATTTTTAACTTAAAAAAAAAACTCTAAAAGCAAAAAACAAAACAAAACAAAACAAACAAAACCCTTCTCTTCTGCTCCTAGTAAATGTGAGAGTAAAATGAATGGTATCTTTAGAGAAAGAAGACATTCAAATTAAATAGATGTGTGTTGGCTTAATGTAAATGCAATGAAGACCACTCCCATAAAAATTTGTAACAAGGACCCCTGGTGACAGAGGTCTGTTTGTAGGTCATTATGGTGCAATATCTGTATTTGGTTTGAATCATTGGTGCTTTCTAAAATATCATATATACCTACATTCAAATATGCAGAATGCATTTTAAAGTATTCAATATTTCACATTTTCCATTTTCTGCTTTTGTTGTGCAAATAAATCATCTCTCCTTACTATGAGAATCTGCCATCCACGATAGGCAAGAAATCCAGAAGTTCTGAGCCATTACAACATAGAAGTTGTTTGTAGATCAGTGATTGCTCTCCTAGTTTGCGTACTTCTGTGGAGGAGTCAAATATATTTGAGAGGAAAATTGTTTCCCAGCAAAAGAGAAACAAAAGGGAAATAAGATTTCCAATAGCTTTTGCTTGTTGTCAATATTTTATATTTTCAATTTTTATTGCATTAAGTCTCAAGTTCACCACCTGGCTTTCAAAGTCATAAAGATAATGAAAATTATTATACCTTGCATTTACATGCTGTTTTGCATTTTATGAAGTGTTTTAACAGGGATCATTTCTTTTTCTCCTGGCATTCCCAGTCTAGATGGACACAAAGCAGCAGAGACCTCAAACCTTGTGTATGTCATTGGCTCCTCCAGAATTGCTCTGGATGTATCACAATACAGTACAACCAAGCTATGAAAATGTTGGTAAGTTGTTGAGGGGCGTATGTTGTTCACTATAACAAAGAGTGTTCTATTTTGAAAGACCCATAGAAGAAACTTCTTTCTACCATAATCCAGGCAATAGGAATGCTTTTCTCGAGCAATTTAATCATATGGACACTGTGCACTATGGAATTGATCAAATGTCCCTCTATGTGTTAACTGATAAAATGATCAAATCCAATTTTGTTGAAAGCCAAAAGCAAGGACATAGGGTTTACATTAGCCTCATTCTTGGTTAACTTACTCGTCTCTGTGCTTTCTTTTTTTCATCTATTTCAAATTTATGGTGTCTTGCCATATTTTATGTCACTATAAGCTACTTTAACTCATTTTTAAATAAGGCAGGACATACATTATTAAAGTGTGTTCACACATAATATTCTATTTGATTCTCCGATCAGCCCTGTGAGATAGGCATATTACTAGAGCGAGTTTAACTATCCGTCCTTGTTTCTCACTATGTTTCTCTGAAACAGACATTTTCTGCAAAGTTTGAGGCCGACAGAGAACTGTGATTAGGATTCTGTGCTCTGCAGCCTGCTTTGTATAATAGATCCCAAATGTAGGCTTATGCAAGCAGGCAGCCCAGAATCTATGCCAGGAACGTGTCTCTCCAGCACTGATTAATTCCTGTGTCTAAAAGCCATGTGTTCATTGTGGATGATAAGTTTGTTGCACAAACACAAGCTAACCACACTGAGTAAGTCTGGCATTAGTTCTGCACAAACCCCAGTGAGAAGGATATTTGCCAAAAAGAAGGAGAAAACTGCTGCCAATTTAGGCATGAATGAAATGTTTTGAGGCATTTGTAGACTTTTACATACTAAATAGAGAAAATGTACGTTTATAAAGCTGATCTGAAATTTATTCAACCAAATAAATTGTTGCACTAAAGAATCCAATATTCTAGGGTTAGGAAGTGCTCCAGACCTGTCCTTAGATTCATATGTACATACGTTCAAGTAAATATAAAATCGTGAACATGTCAAAACATACCATTATACTAGGTCTGCTCCAAATATTCATATACAAAGGTAAATAATGACACCATTTTGCAATGTACTAAAAGTGATTTCTGTGGATATAATTATAGAAGACTGAAAAATCTCAAATCAATTTTCTACTCCTCTATAAAAATGAAAGAAAGAGAAAGAAAGAAGGAAAGAGAAAAGTCTGGAGGTACCCAAACCACCAAGAGAAGAACGCCATTGTATATGGTCCAATTACAAACATGGAGTTTAGAGTTGGAACTATTATTTGCTGGATTACTGGGATTATTTTTTGGATCTTCTTATGTGGTGCAGAAAGTCCCGCTGTTGCATCTCTGACATATGGTCATTGAGCCTCTGCTGGAAAATCCCAGCCATGAGAGACTCAGCACATTCCCACGACCACCCCCATGAGGAATAAGGCTTGTTGTACCCTATGCTATCGTTGATAACCTTTTTTTTTTTTTACGTATATAGAAGTTTTTTCACTTCCAAATGTTCTTGCTCTCAGGAACATGTAAGGGCGAGCTTATCCTTTGTCTACATGAGAATCCTTCAAATAAATGGAAGAGCTTTAACAACTGCCCTACTATCATCCTAAGATAAACCCATGTGTTCCTCTTCATCTGTTCCAGAGGTAGCATGGTTTCCACAACCTTCATCAGGCTGGTCACTCTCCTCTAAAGAGGAGAATGTGATTGTTCAAACGGGGATGGATCAGGTCAGGTTTCAGTGGGACTATGACTTCCAATGATTAAGCTACACAATATTGCTATTGGCTTGGCCTGAGACTGCTTCTCTTTTTAATAGCTTCATCAACATTTTCTGGTTTTGTGTTAATCACAGTTACAAAAAAAATCTCTAAATTTTGCTGTATACATAAATTTTCAGCCCATTATAGTTATTTTTTACCAAATACTTGATGGGAAGATTTCATCTTAAATCTAATCAAATTTTTCAAAACTGTATATAAACCAACCCCCCAAATTCTTGATTTTAAGCTATAGATAAATTATCTAAGTTTTGTAGATATGTCTTATTTTGGAGCATCTTTTGTGTCCTACATATTTCTATATGACTGGGGAATTGGGAGCTGGTGTCTTATTTATACATGGTAGTAATAGTCACTCCTAACTATATTGTGTGTGTAATTAGGATATTGAGCAGGCATAACAGTACGAAGATGTTTTCTTTTTATATTTTCTCATTATTTTTTTAAACCTGCTCTAACAAGTATCTCAATTAATATACATTCTGTTTAAAACACTTTTCACATTCCTACTTAAGTGTCATCTCCTCCTCTCGCACGAGTACCAGGTAAGCCTCCGCCTGAGAGACTTGGAGTGGCAAGATGTTCTTTCACTCCTCCTCAGTCCTTGAGAGGGGAGGGGAGAGTCAGGGTTGAAGAGAGTTTGTTCTGCTTTGGGACCAGGATTATCTTCCT
Organism: Equus asinus; assembly: GCF_041296235.1. Taxonomy (NCBI): domain Eukaryota; kingdom Metazoa; phylum Chordata; class Mammalia; order Perissodactyla; family Equidae; genus Equus; species Equus asinus. The sequence continues at coordinate 190,771,428 of NC_091790.1, read as the reverse complement.
GTATCAGTGCCTAACTCCTCTGGAGCTGAAGGCAATGTTAGGGAATAATGAAAAAGGAGTGATGCCAGTTACATAATTTCCCATGGTTGTCATCCCTCTGCATAACATTGACTGCCATGTGATGGTCCTGGGAGGCAGGTGTCTACATGCTGATCCTTCATGGAGAGCTGCACAATTCTCTCATGTCATGTGAGAGATCTCTATCTGGCCTGACCTATTTCACTATGATTTCCTCATAAATCCCACCACTGGCAGAATATTCACTCTCTTAGCTCTTGACATGCCCTTACCTGACAGGCACTCTTCTTTGTTGCATTCATAGTATTACGACTCACTGCCCACTTCAACCATGGAAATGTCATACACCCTTCATGTACCAAAGAAAAAGAAAGCAGGCTATCCACTACTGTTCTCTCTCTTTACACAGCAATGTCTCTCCAATTATCTCCTAAGCTTTGCTCCTAAGGCAGTTAAGCAAACATGTTGCCTGATATAGGTTTACTTGGAAAATTAGAAACTAGTATCACCTGCTTGTAGACATCTTCAGTCTTGATGAGTGAGATATATATATATATATATATATATATATATATATATCTTGTGTGTGAAGAAGATTGGCCATGATATATATACATATATCTTGTGTGTGAGATATATATATATATATATATATATATATATCTTGTGTGTGAAGAAGATTGTCCATGAGCTAACATCTGTGCCAATCTTCTTCTATTTTATGTGGGATTCTGCCACAGGGTGGCTTGATGAGAAGTGCTAGGTCTGTGCCAGGGATCTGAACCTGTGAACCCTGGGCCGTTGAGTTAATTTCTCATTCCATTATTATTTTCATTCAGTATTTGATAGGCTATGTCCCTCTTTCTCATTGTTTCATTTCCCATAGACAGGAACATGGGAGGAGGGCATATCTGTGAACCTCTTTCAGAGCTGTGCCATATGAATAACAGCGTGGCAGTGCAGAGAATTCTTGTTTACCCTGAAAAGTCTGTAGACCCTACCTAGCGCTGTGGAGGAAGGGTCTGATCCTCATCCAGAGCTCTCTGGAATTGCTTCTCTGGCAAGAAAGCCCTTCTCTGTTTAGACCCTAACAAGTCTGATGAACAACAAAGAGAGGAGACACAAAAATACTATTAGGATAATAAAAGAGACATAGCCGTAGATACAGAAGAAGTTATAGGTTTAGCTGCACACAAAATATTTTATGCAAATATATTGCAAAACTTATGAAAAGCTGGGGCTGGTCTGGTGCTGTAGTGGTTGGGTTCATGCACTCAGCTTCGGTGGCCTGGTGTTCATGGATTCAGATCCTGGGCACAGACCTACACACCACTCATCCAACCATGCTGTGGTGCCATCCCACATATAGAGTGGAGGAAGATTGGCATAGATGTTGGCATGGGGATGATCTTCCTCAAGCAAAACGAGGGAGATTGACAATAGATGTTAGTTCAGGGCCAATCTTCCTCACCAAGGAAAAAAAAGAAAGAAATGAAAACCTAAAGGAAATAATTTCATAGGAAAACGTCATTTAGCAAAAATTGACCCAGGTAGAAATAGGAAGCTCAAAAGATCAGTTTCATACAAGAGATTTGAACAGAGATTAAGATTAGAATATCCATGCCAAGATAGACTCCCTGCCAGGAGTATCTTCTCCTTGTACAAAGTGGAAATTATTCACACAGAATCATGCTGCAATAAAGCTCAAAGCTTATGCGCAATGAGGCTCTTTGAAATGAAATACCTGTGGCTTCAGAAACCTGATATCCCTCTGGGTGCATTAGCCCTGAAATATTTGAATAAAGAGAGCAATTGAGATAACCAAAGTTAAGAGACTTTTAATCCTCTAGTTTAAGTGAAAAAGCAAGAAATAAGCTAAATGTTTCCCTTTTTTGGAATTTTCAAGGAAAAGGGGAAAACTTGGAGTGTTTACAGTTTAGAATTAGTGAGCAATTGTTACTTGGTGCTATTTTCTCTAAGAGCTTTTTCGATATATTTTTGTTTTTGAAGCTCAGTAGTATTAAATTCAATTGCTTTAATAAATATTAAAAATAGATTTTTAAGATGATTTTGCACATCCCCAAAAGTAGAGATGTCCTTCGGACATACCACATCACTTTGCTTTAAAGAGTTGCACAGAAGGTTATCAAAATAGAAGATGTGGATTTGTAGAGCTATAATTTTCCATGTTAAGCTAAGTGAAGGCACTTGGTAGAGAAGGCCAGGACATACTTCAACTGTCTTTTAATAGGAAAATAGTCTTATCTCAGTTACTACTTTTGCAATCCAGCCTCTAAGCCAGTCATGAAATCCTTGACGTTATCACAATCAGGCTACCCAATCATCTCTGCCTGGACATTCTTACAGAAGCACCCCAGTCTAGAGCCACCTGGGACCTCAATACCAGTCCAGATCAGATCTGGGCTCTGGTTTGGGCAGTTTGAATTTTACGCTGGTTTGCTCAGGGAGCATCCACCCAGCAGGGCTGTTTGCATCTTCACCAATACTGGCCTCTTCTGCTTTTCTTATAAATCTATGTCTGAGGTATCAATACAGAAAATGCAATGGAAAACAGATCCCATTTATTATAATAGTATAAAATTCACAAATCGCCTATGAATAGCAAAAAACTGTAGAGTTTATAGACAAATCAATTAATTGAAAATAGCAGAGGAGATAAAAGATGACCATTGCGTGTAATTAAAACAAATGACTTCAAGTAGGAAACCTTACCATTCTAAACATAAAATTGGGACTCAGATTTATATATACATTAATGCAATCCTAATCAAAATATACATAGGTTTTAGAGAAGGGCATATTTTGCAAAATGATACTAAATATAATGAATTTAAATGAAAAAAATAATGAATAAAATTTTGAACAAGAAGAAGGGTGGACAGGGATGTACCCTATGAAGCATTAATATATATTGCTATAATAAGTGAAGTTACATGCTGGAAGAGAAGCAGCAAATTAATGGAGCAAATATAGAGGAAAAATCCATGTGCATTATGCTGGCTCCTTAGTGATGCTTTTCATCTGGAAACATATCTTTCAAATCAAGGAAATTTCCTTGAATTATTTGTTAATAATTTATCTCCTTCATTTTTCTTCTACTAAGTATGGAAGTGCTTCTAGCCGTGGATTAGATCTCCTGGACTCTTCCTCTACCTTCTGATATTTTCTCTCTGATTTTCCTATTCAGCCTTTTCCCCTCCTCTGTTTTCTAGATGATCACGTCACCTTTATTTTCCATATCTTCAACTGACTTCTGAATATCTGTTATTATGCATATATTTTTAAGGAGTTATTATCTGATTTCTTTCAATATTTGTAAAAGCATTTTCTTTTTATTTCATAGTTGCAAAATTTTCTTTTGTCTCTTTTATGATACCAATGATAGCCTGTTTCTTTAAGATTTCTCCTCTCGGATCCGGTGGCAACCACCTTAACCAAGTGGTTAAGCATCACTAATTCAGCATCGTTAATTATGCTTATTGGTGGCCTAATCTAAATTTGTATACTCTCCTAACGTGGTATAATAAGAGCACAAAATACTATCATCTATAGAGTAGATCTATCGTCAGGAACTACAAGAAATAGAGAAACAAGTTAAATGACATCGTGATGAAACAGTCAGTCTAATCTAGAATGTAGGGTATTCTATCTACAAGACACCTGATCTAGACTCCTCAAAATACTAAACATCATGAAAAGCAAAAGACAGAGGGACTGTTCTGTAGTAGAGAATCTAAAGAGACACAAAATCAAAGTGCAATTTATGAAATCTGATTGCATCGTGGAATAAAAATAGAGCATCAGTAAAAATCACTTCTGAGGGGCTGGCCCTGTGGCCTAGTTGTTGGGTTCTCATGTTCTGCTTCAGTGGCTGGGGGTTTGCCAGGTCAGATCCCTGGTGTGGACCTATGCTCAGCTTGGCAAGCCATGCTGTGGCAGGCGTCCCACATACAAAGTGAAGGAAGATGGGCACAGATGTTAGCTCAGGGCCAGCCTTCCTCAGCAAAAAAGGAGAGGATTGGTGGCAGATGTTAGCTCAGAGCTAATCTTCCTCAAAAAAAAAAAATCACTTGTGAGATAATGTGGGCAGTAAATGATATAGATCGTTATTAATTTTCTTAGAAGTAAAATGACATTGTATAGGGAAAGCTTTTATTTTGAGAAGATATATGCTGAATTCTTTAGGAGTGAAATTTCATGATTCAACACTTGAGAGAGAGAGAAGGAGAGAGAGACAGAAAGCACAAAAGTGGTAAAACATTCATTGCACTATTCGTTCAGCTTTTCTTTAGGTTTGACACTTTTCAGGATAAAAATTGAGGAAAGGTGTTCTTTTCCTGTAGAGTCTATTTCTTCTGAGTTACCTCTTTTTTTCCGTCTTTCGTGTTTAGAGGATCTCCTCAGAAGGCGGGTAACCTTGGTTGTCTGCTAATGTTTAAGAGAAGAGGATTAAAAGACTGATGTTAAACTCTGAATATAGGTAGGGCTTGTTTCCTATCGTTTAACTGTTGTATTATCCGTCTAGGCTGTTTTTTTGTAGACAATCCTACTGTAAATATTCTTATATATTTCCTCATGAAGCTGGTCAGATTCTCTAGAAAATAGTTTTTCAGTCTCCATTTGGGAGGGTTGAAGTTTGGGTGCCTGGGTGCTAGTAGGAGAAAAACGTCAAGAATCTCAACATTTCTTATGTAAACCTACACTTAATTCTCCATTTTCACTTTGGCACACTGCCAAATACATCGTGCCCCAGCCCCCTAGTGCAGACACACTCTAATTATCCCCTCAGAGCACAAATCTCAAGCAAGGAAGAGACAGTTATCTGGTTAAGAATGTGCAAGGGGGCTGGCCCCGTGGCCGAGTGGTTAAGTTTGCGCGCTCCGCTGCAGGCGGCCCAGTGTTTCGTTGGTTCGAATCCTGGGCGCGGACATGGCACTGCTCATCAAACCACGCTGAGGCGGCGTCCCACATGCCACAACTAGAAGGACCCACAACGAAGAATATACAACTATGTACCGGGGGGCTTTGGGGAGAAAAAGTAAAAAATGAAATCTTTAAAAAAAAAAAAAAAAGAATGTGCAAGTAGTTGAGGACATATAACAGACCTACCCAAACCTCTTGCTTTAATTACACCTTTATTCTATTCAGAGGTAGCTGGCATTGTCAATTCCTGTGTTTATCTGGGATTCCCCATTGCCAATGTAGGATTCTGCTTTCTTGTATTTGTTAAATCAGTTACCACTCATCCATCTGCTTTCAGCTTCCAAAAGTTTGCTGCATTTGCTTCTTTTTCAGCTATTTTTACTCTTGTAGATTCCTGATGGCTTTTTTTATTCCTCCACTCTTATCTTAGTATTCAAAATTTTGGGGGCAAGCCAGGGTATATATGTGTGTATAACCCATCTTTTGTAACCAACTTTCCTTTGAATATATATGGATATAGAAAAGCATTCAAGATATATTGCTACAGAAAACAACATATGTTTTTATTTTTAAAAGCTAGTATTCAAAAACCCCAGTTTTGCAAGGTTATTTTATATATGCATAGAGAGAGTGTTGAAAGGATATACATCAAATTTATACTGATAAAAATTGCTTGGGTAGGACTTCAGGTTAATTTTTATTTTATTTCTCTTGCTTATCTCTATTGCTAATTTTTTATAGTGAAGAATATTTATTTTTTAAAAATGAAAAAATATATAGAAGCTACATAATAAAAAATAGCAAATAACCCGCACATTTTAATTGGTTTCCCATAGATGACAAGAATGCCAGAATTCAAAAAAATTACTGGTAATGTGAAATAGAGTTCATATAACTTCAAATAATGTTCCCAGTTTTAACCATTATGTTATTCTTGAATGACAAGTCCCTTCCTTACTAGAGAATGTGTGGCATGACTGCAACAAAGAAACAAAAATCCTTCATAACTCTGTTCTAAGAATGAATTGCCATCCCCCACCATGACAATAATCCAAAGGTCTAGTCTAACTAAGAAGGCTAGCTTACTGTTCCTTCTTTAATGGGCAATAAGCATTTTGTCTTATGCAAACTAGAGATTCCAAATTATGGCTGCCAGGTAGATGAGACAAAAGCAGTGTCAGTGTAAGTCCATCAGGCATAGCAAAATCTAATTTTGAATATATCTCCATCCATAATGAATTCAGCAACACTCTTGGAAGGCGGAAGGAAATCATGAGACCTTTATTTAAAAGCTTTCAGAGAGCTTGATGCTACCCGGTTCTGCTCTCTGATTATCTGCCAACAAGATGCCAATCCCAGGGGGCCTCAGAAGTCGTGTTCATTTGCCCTCTCTCCTGAGCGGAGACAGGCAGATAGGATATGAGGTTTAAAGAATTTGCTACTGTATTTCATTATTTCAAGTCTGCATCAAAATCTGATAATGATATGACACTTAGTGAATTGTAAATTTCCAAGAGGAAAGGGTGCCAGGAAATCGAGCTTTCAGATAGCCAGGAACATAGATTGTATAGACCTGTGTCAAGAAATATCTTGCTTCCTCCCCTATTGTCTTTCAAAGTTAAGGTCAGATGTTCCTCTGCATCTCCACTTTCAGACAATTGGATCTTCAATGAGTGAGGAAAACTCTAATTTACAGACTTTTCAGCTTAGCATCCATTTCCATTTTACCTGTTGATGCCCTGTATTTTATGCTGAAGCCTCTTAACTAGCATCTGATCACTTCCTGCCCCAAATTTTCTGTAAGGTTGCTAATCTTTTAGTTTCCATTCTCCTACTGTGGTTCCCAATCCAGGCTACCATTTTCTTGTACTCTGAAAGTCTTACAGACTTAAACTCATTTTATTCACCTGTTACTCTCTTTTAGCTGCCTGTTCTCAACTTAATTCTAGAGATGTGCTGCTTACTGAACCTCTGCTAAAAGTGCCACTCTCTGCCAATGACTTTCTAATCAAGTCCAGAGTCCCAGTTGCCTTTGTATATTCCATGTAAAATCTCATATGTAAACTCAGAAGAAAGCAAGCAAGCATCTCTTTCCTTGGTGTAATAATCTGGAGTAATTCTTCTCCTACTTGTATTTCTCTTGATTATATGTTTTTGAATCTCTCAGCTCCTAGAGGGTGTTCTTTATAGACTGTATTTAATCTCTCTCAAATTTAGAGTACAGGCCGCAAGCTGAAGCTACTGGGGAAGCATTCTACGCAGATCCTTGAGACCTCAACTCAATTAAGTTTCCGGATGAACTATTCCCCTCCAGCTGGTCCTTATGCAGGGCTATGTAGAGTTAGGAAAACATGGTCCTACCTAGTTCACCTGTAACAAACACTTTCCCAACATCCTGTTCAGTTAACGATATGCCTTACTGTCTTCTCCTACTTTGGCCAATTACCTTCATTCTTAAAAATATCCTCATTTGGATGATAAATTATCTGATCACTCTTGTTATAGAACCTTATTTTCATTCCTTTGTGTAAACAACCAAAGGATTCGCTTTGATTACTGAATTGCAGCTCTGATGTAATGACTTGTCTTGCTATGCTTTAAGAATAGGAAATATTCATTATTAGAATAAATATGAAGCTGGGATCTGCCTTTATAATCCAGTCTGGAGGATTTTGATTAATTAACTATTCTGATTAATAGATAGATGATGATGTATTACTCAAGGTTTAATGCTTCTTTCAACAGATATTTGAAATCCTTCTAATGTTCAAAACATTTTTCTGGGTACTGAAGTGTTCTATAAATATAAAACTAACATGGACACGTCAAAGGGGCTTATACTCAGAAGCATTGCCAAGTATTTATCATTATAAAATAAATATTCATTGCACTTATGATTACTATCTTTCTAGTTGTCAAGAATCTTTTAGACATTGGGGCCGGCCCAGCAGCGCAGTGGTTAAGTTCGCATGTTCCACTTCGGCAGCCCCGGACCTGCCGGTTCGGATCCTGGGTGTGAACCTACACACCGCTTGTCAAGCCATGCTGTGGCAGGCGTCCCACATAGAAAGTAGAGGAGGATGGGCATGGATGTTCGCTCAGGGCCGGTCTTCCTTAGCAAAAAGAGGGAGATTGGCGGTGGATGTTAGCTCAGGGCTAATCCTCCTCCAAAAAATAAAAAAAAGAGAGTCTTTTCGACATTATCCTAATTCTCACTACAAACAAGCTAAATAAGTAGTGAATTTAAAAAGAGGTTGAGTAACTTAAACAATGAGTGCACCTGGAACATGGTGGAGATCGAATATAAATCTAAGTGCGTATGCCTTCAAAGCCAGAGATTTTTGATGATTATTAAAATTACTGATTTATAAAAGAACGCATCAAATACAGAGATGCAATGAGAAAGACAATTAATTGTTGAGATGATCTTTTCATAAAAAGCCGTGTTCTCCTTTTCCTCACATCTCTATACCAGTGCCACTCCAATTCCATAGGGCCCTTCCACAGTTTTCTCTATACTAATTTAATCCTGTACATATGTATAGATTTATGTTGTGTGAATGCTTGTTTTACCAAAATGAAAAGATATCACAGCCTATTTTACGCATCTTCCTTTTCTCACTCAACAAGTCTTATAGAGGTCATTCTAAATTATGTCATGTAGTAGTCATTTTTAATTGCCGCAAAATATTTTATGTATATATGTGTGAACATATATCAAAGAATTCCTATATCAATGCATTTACTTTGTATCCAGTTCTTGATTACTATGAACAGTGCTGCTATAATCATTCTCAGATAGAGAGATTTGAAAATTGTTTCTTTTATTTTTATAGAATAGATTCACAAGAGTGGAATTGTTGGGTCAAAATACCTATATGATACTGATGTTAATAGATATTTCCAAGTAGTCGTCCAAACCACCTGCAGCACTTTTTTCTTTCATCACCGAATGAAATTGCATATACACACACCTCCTGGCAATATGTCTTATAGATCTTTATGTACGCATTTTGCTAGTATGATTTGCAAAGTAAAATCTTATTGTTCCTTCTATTTCTTTTTATATTTGAGAGCTTTGTTATATTGTTTTATAATTTAAAACAATAAAATCACTCAGAGTACACTTTGATGAGTTTGGTAAATGCATAGAGTCATGCAATCACCACAAAAACAAAGTTCGATCTGGGGCTGACTGCATAATTTGTGGGTCCCAGTGTAAAATGAAAATGTGGGTGTCTGGTCAAATATTATTAAAAATTTCAAAATGGTGAGGGCAGAGCATTAACCCAAAGGCACAGCCCTTCTGAGCATGAGGCCCTGTGAGACGGCACAGGTCACACTCAGGAAACTCACTCTGCTCCATCACCTCCAAAAAGCTCCTTTAGTCCCTTCCGGCTAATCCCTGGCACCAGACATTTGCAAAAGTATATAGTCTTTTGTGTCTGGCTTTTGTTTTCATTAATTTCCCCCACGTTTGTCCATGTTCTGTTGCATCCATTTCCTTTATGATGTTATTATTTCTTCTTCTTTCTTCTACTAAACTAATTTAGGTTTAAATTTTTTTATAGCTTCTCAATGTAGATGTTTAGATCTTTGTTTTTTGGGGTTTTTTGTCTTCTAATATAAACATTTATAGCTTTCAATGTCCCTATAAACACTGTTTTAGCAATATTTCACGAATTTTGGTATGCTGTATTTTCATTTTCTTTTAGTTCAAGATATTTTCTAACTTCTCTTGTGAATTCTTCTTTGACTTCTTGGTTGTTTAGAAAATGTGCTTGTTATTAAAAAAATTCTGTATATTTGTAGACTTTTCCAGATTTCTTTTGTTATTGATTTCTAATTTACTTCTGTTGATTTTCAGAACTTATTCCATATGAATTCAATTCTTCTTAATTTATTTATAGCAGAATTCATTTATATATGGAATGTCCTCCTTTGTTACTAGTAGCATGCCTTTTCTTAATGTCTATTTTTCTGCATAAATATAGCCTTTCTAGGTTTCTTATGCTTATGGTTCTTAAGTAATTTTTCTGTCCTTTTATTTTCAACCTATACTATCTTTGATTTTCAGTATCTCTCTTATAGAAAACATATAGTTGGTTCTTGTTTTTTATTCAGTTGAACAATCTCTCTTTTGATTAGAATATTTAAGTCCTTTACATTTAATATTATTATTAGTATTTTTATGGCTAAATGTTTATTTAGGTCTGCCATTTTGTTATTTGTTTGATTTGTCTATGTAGAAAATCCTAAATGTGTTTAGAAAGGTCACAAGATTCAAGGTCAATATAAAAACAAGATGCTGAAGTCCATAATAGTCAGAAAAATTAAAATATAAGAAGTGACTTTACTTCTGGCAGCTTGATAAAGTTGTGTGATTCTTTTCTGCAGAGAAATATCATGCACCAAAAAAAAAATTTGCTAACAACCACTATTGAAGAACAGTGAAAAATGGCAACATGATAAGTATTTACTCATTTAAAAAAATTAGCAAACTACTGTGTATTAGGTAAAAATGTAATCATGCCCTCTTGTCTTGGGGTGTTCTCTACACCACAGCTTGAGCTGAAGGTGGCAGACACAGTTCATGACAGATGGCAGCAGAGCTGTTAATGTAAGGGGGCAATTTCTGGAAGCTAAGATAACAGATACTCCACATTTCTGGCTGGTTGATAAACTGTGTACTCATGTAGGGGATCCCATGGAGCCTGAAAAAAACCTGAAAGTCTAGGGAATCTTATAAACTTTCTGTTTTTGAATCTATTCCTTATCTAGGTGCAGAGACTTATACTTTAATAGCTACAGGCATCTGAGCTACGAAGTCATGGGGAGCAAAGAAAAAAAAGCCAAGATATAGATAGCTGCACACTGCGTATGAGACAAATTTCACAGATTGAATTAAATCGAGTTAGTTGTCTATTTGCCTGTTATCACAATGAAAAAAAAATAACCTCAGAAAAACAAAACAGTGCTTTAAGTCAATACAATATATTACACAATTAACATGCTTTCAACAAAAAATTGCTAAACATGCAAAGAAATAGGGATTTGTGGCCCCTACGTCAGTTTTGGAGATACGGCTTTCCTCATAACATAGGGAAGTAATATCTCCTTGAATTACTTGGAAGGAAGTAATTAATTTGTGGTTTTAGTTCTCCTTTATTCCCTAAGTTATTTCTGATTCCTTCAGGTATTTTTTTTCCTTGTTTGCTTAGCTTAGTCTTTCTATTCTATGTTTCTGGCTTTACTCCAACATCTGGCGTTCCTTGATCGTCCATTCAAGTTCAAGAACGAGGCAAAGAAAAACTGACCATGGAGTCTCGAATGAGCATGCTGCTCTTTGCACTCCACCCCACCATGCTCTAATCTATATTTATCCATGCATAAGTCCATGAGAGTCTGTCCGGACTTTAGGTTCATGGTGATAATAATCAGTGCTATTAGATCATGAGGGCAGAGGCTTCATAAATAAGATTAGTGCCCTTATAAAAGAGGCCCAAGAAAGCTCTCTTGCCCCTTCTGCCATGTGATCACAGCAAGAAGTCTGCAGTCTGGCACCCCGAAGAGGGCTTTCACCAAAACCAGACCATGCTGGTACCCTGACCTTGGACTTTCAGCCTCCAGAACTGTGAGAAATAACTTTCTGTTCTTTATGAGTCAAGCAGTCTGCAGTATTTTGTTATAGTAGCCTGAATGGACTAAGACAGTCAGGTAATACTTAAATGATGGGCAGAGATGAGAATTCTTTTTTCTAGACTATCAGATAACAGAGAAATTGCAGTGTTAAGGACCATGGACTCTCAAACCTAAAATGGATTATCAGAGACAATTTTTTTTCCATTTTCCAACTTTTAGATCCATACTTTTTACTTACCTCAGGAATATAAGAATCTGTTCTCTTTTGAAGGATATTCAATTTGAGAATTAGTAGGAATAAATGGATTTTGCCTGAAAAAGAGGTTATTTTTTAAATGACCAAACTAAAACAATGTAAGATATTTAGACAATTTATAATTTATCAGTCTTGAAAAAGAAATTACCTTTTCCAGTAAATCAACCAATGAATTTTTCTGAACGTACCCCATCAGCACTTTCTGCAGTATGTGTATTTGTGTTTAATATCATCAAAGTTTTAAAATGGAGGAAATATCTCGGTGAATGATTCTCCAAAAGTATATTGCAGAATAGTAATCCCAGGAGGTAAGACTTGACAGAAAGAGGTCCCTAAGCAATTTACTTTGTTTTCCTCTGGGGATTCACAGCGCATACTAACACACTCCAAGAAGTCATCAGTAAACAAACTTATGTCACTTTCAAACTCCTTTCCAAATAGTTTGCCATAATAATTGTTTTCACATTAAAACCCATGAATATGTTTTAAGACCTTAATACTGAATAGAACCTATTTGAGGAAATGCAGATCTAAGGTCATGCTGTGTCCTATAAACCTAGAAATCTATGGAAAAATGAAAGAAAGAACAGTTATTAGTTAGAGTTCGTTTTTGCCAAACAGAAGTTTTCAAAATTTATCTTGTTCTGGTCAAATCATGTGGGAAAAGATCATCAAAGGCTTGAGCCAAAGCTTTCTGTACTCAGACCCTTAATAACTCAGACTCTTAGTACGATCATTGAAAAATACAGGAAATATTTAAGTAATATTTGAGAATCCTCAAAAGAAAACAATTTCTTCCCAAAATATATAAGCAAATGGACGTTTATTTCTTTAGGAGACAAATATTTTGCTGTCAAAATATCTGCCTAAAATTTTGCTGTTTTGTAAATCATAGACATCTTTTGTTAAAGCGTGTCTGGATAAATACGTCTAAAAAATGATAAAAGTAAAGTGTGCTAAGTGCTCTAGTGAGATATATGGCATCGAACGGGATGGTTGAAAGATATTCTTGTTAGAGTGGATCCTGGAAGTTCTAGTCTGAGTATAGGAAGCTGGTCTCTAGAGTTGGAAATGGAATTAAAATCAAAATGTCCATTGATGTTTGCACTTATTTATTTTTTTTTTTTAAGATTTTATTTTTTCCTTTTTCTCCCCAAAGTCCCCCCCGGTACATAGTTGTGTATTCTTCGTTGTGGGTTTCTCCAGTTGTGGCATGTGGGACGCTGCCTCAGCGTGGTTTGATGAGCAGTGCCACGTCCGCGCCCAGGATTCGAACCAACGAAACACTGGGCCGCCTGCAGCGGAGCGCGCGAACTTAACCACTCGGCCACGGGGCCAGCCCCGAGTTTGCACTTATTTTTAAGCAGCAACACCATTATTTTCAAAAGGAATCTTACTCAGAATTCTAATATTTAAAATTGAACAAAGCTATGCTGAGCTGATTAGAGTCAGGTGCCCTCCAGGCTCCCACGGCCTCTAACAGCCTCAGGAAGAAGGTATTAAAGAAGATCATAACTGGACTGAGGGCTACTGGATTCTCGTCTCACTTCAAGACATCTTTTGCTAGTCTCTCTGCCAGAATGAAGATTAGTCATTACTCTTTTTCTATTTTATCCTGTTATAAATTATGAGTTCCATTTTTCTTTCATGCCGATACATAGGAAGTGTTGGCTATCCATGTTAGGTCTGGGGCGTTCTTGAATATGGAACCAGACTTTCTATTTCTTTTACATCTTTCAGGGCACAGAATGGAAAAATAACAGCAAGACTGATTAACTGCCACAGCATTGCAATTAATCTAGCATCATGAGTGGTTCCATCAATAGAAAGAAGATCACACAGTGGGAATCACAGGACTAGAAAGGTTTAAGATGCAAGGAAATCACCTTTTAAACGGAATTGTTCCTGAAAAGATTCATGTCAATTAATTTGGAACATCAAATTCTATTCCAAGAGCGCTAGGGAATTCCACTCACTAAGGGAGGCTCCTGGAAAGTCCTTGTGAAAGGGAACAGAGCCCCTCTGTTTTATTTTGATTATTTTCTATTTTCATTTATCAGGATCTTGCTAAAGCAAAACCCACCTTTTCAATGCAACAGGAAGGAAATATATGGACAAAAAAACAAGGAACCAAGAATGGATTGTTCTTTCTGGTAAAAGCATAATGAGATTATGCTACTTCTTGTTTTGTTTGTCTTCTTGTTTTGTTTGTAGTAATGGTACTTTGATGCTGGACTAAAAGATTCTTCATGACACTAATTGTCTCCTCTTCTCAGCAGGAGCAGATGAATCGGTTTCATGAGAGAGTGTGCGTACGTGTAATCTATTCCTCTTTTCATGTCACAGTAAAGACTTTGAAACCATAGATAAAGTCCTGAAAGGAACTCCAGTAAATAAGTAGTAAGTGTCCATGTTTGTCCTTCAGGGAACGAGTATTTCCAGAGTACTTAGAGACTGACTGTAGATCAAGTTGAAATAAAAATCTGACATCTTGGCCAGCCCAGTGGTGTAGTGGTTAAGTTTGTGCACTCTGCTTCAGAAATCAGGGTTTTGCAGGTTTGGATCCAGTGCATGGACCTAGCACCACTTGTCAAGCCATGGTGTGGTGGCATCTCACATAAAAAAAAGATGAGGATTGCCACAGATGTTAGCTCAGGGCCAATCTTCCTCACCAAAAAAAAAAAAAAAAATAGTAATAATCTGATATTTTAAAAAATTCTTTCCTTGTTTTCAGAGTAGTATATTTTCAAGATTGGAGTTCTCTTCCTGTGAGAAATGATTGAACATTTAAGTTCTATTCTACTCATTTTGTTTATGCTCTTTGTGTGTTCATTGACTTTTGAAAACTCAGTTTTGTTGCTTGCAGCATTTTTTGAATTTTCTAGGCAGACTTATGCCCCTCCATCTCACAGTTACATAGATCCATGTAAATGCTTTCAACAGCAGTAAATTATAGTAAATCAGCTTTCTCTGAACAACTGAATGACTGAAACAAAGGCCACTGAATAACTTATAAGCTGTTCATCACAGCTGCTATTAGTCACACACCAAGGAAAATGACATTTTACCTTCGGACATCTTGTCTTCCTTGGAGCTTGTACATCACATTCCTACTCAACCTATTTTCCATGTGGTGTCATTGGGAAGAGGGAAAGCGGACACAGTGGCTCTAGAGCCAGGACTAATCACTCTGGCTTTGTGTGAGTCTTACCTTTGAATTGCTGTGGACATTTAATGAAGTTCTCTGACAGCACAGTTGCACTGAATTTGAATGTTTCACGAGACTCTCCCTTGTTTTGTTTCCTTTGTCTCTGAAGTACGTCTGTTATTTCTAAGTTGGGATTTAACGATCAATATTTAATGCCAATTTCTGATAGTCTCACTGTTGGAGAAGAAGCTCCAAATGCTATGTGACTAAAACTAACCCATATCCAAATCCATCAAGCCTCCTATGAAAGCCTTAATTAGAAACAGCTGCTGTTTGTTGAGCACTTTAGGTTTTTGAAACAAACAAACAGAAAAGGGATAAATGATTCTAAAAAACCTAATCACTAAAATGTGGTGCTCTTGAGAGTTGATGTAAGAGGTGGGGTAAATAACTCAGTTGTCAGCTGTTAGGTGTTCCGGAAATTTGATGATGTCTGTCAACTTTGAGAACCACTAATAAGACCAAAGAAAGTCATTCACATGTAGAATATTTTTTCTAGGACTATGTGATTATCATTTTCAAGCAAAGATTGTAGGCAGCATTCACCATGTATGTGGAAAAAACCACAGAGGTCATTAATATCTTTATTAAACCAATAATGAAAATATCTAGAAAAAGAAAGCCAAGATCATGAAAACGTCCAGGTATGTAGCACCAGATTAAAGAACAGAATTTATGCCTCACAATTACAGTGGATCTTATTTTTACCTTAATGTGCAGATTCTGAGAATTTTTGTAGTTCTTCAAAGAGCAGGATTTAAATATGAGTGCTGAGTAAAAAAGAAAACAATTTTTAAAAACTCACCATAGTGACACTCCAGTAATAATGAGCACACTCAGTACTCGGATCTTGGTTTCTAAAGATCATATTCTAATAAAAGAAACCAGTTGGGGATGATTCTAGGACTGAGGCATGCAAAATGCAAGAGGAGCCCAGAGATTCTTCTGAAGCCGAAAAGTAAGAAAATGCTCAAACAAAATAAAACAAACAAACAAAAATGGGGCATATCAAAGTGACATGAGTCAACTTCCAAATGTTTCCAATGGCCCAAACTGAAACAATTCAAGCACCAAAAAAGTAACAATAGTATTGTATTATATCCCAAAGAATAATATAAAAATCCATGAGTCCATACTGATGACAATAAATAATTGAAGAAATAAATAAATAGTGAAGAAGGAACAACTCTCCCTTACAGAATTCCAAATTGCAATTTCCTTCCTCTTGAATATGTCCTGGACTTACTGACTCAGTTCCAAAGAAAGTATAGAAAGGAAAAAAAATAGTAACTTTATAGTGGAGAAACCTGACAGACAAGACACCTTCACCTGACAGACACCTTAACCAAGCAATCAAGTTAACATAGTCACTTATCAGTCATGTTGATATCATACACCTTCTGGTATCATGTAACGAGAGGACAAATCACCTCTCAGGTTTTTTTCCCCTAAATCCATAACCCTAGTTTAATTATGAGGGAGGATCAAGCAGGTCAAAATTGATGATATTCCACCAAACAGTTTATGAGTACTCTTCAAATGTCAAAGTCATACAAAACAAGAAAAGATAGAAGCTCTCACAGAGGAGACTAGGGAGACGTGTTGACTGAGTGCCAAGTGTGGTATCCTAGATTCTATCCTGGAACAGAAAGAGACGCTTGTGGAAAAGTTGGAGAAGCCCAAATTAAGTCTGTAGTTTAATTAATAGTATGAATTCTGTTAGGATTTGAGTTTCGACAAATGTATTATGGTTAAGGAAGATGTTAACATTCAGGGAAGCTGGGTGAAGGTTATGTGGAAATTCTCTGCATTATCTTTGTAACTTTCTGTTAATCTAAAATTATTCCAAAATAAAAAGTTTCAAAACAACTTAGGATAGTATCCTTATACAGATTCCATTTTGGGTTCCTATATTAGAATAAGTGTTTTCTCTGTGAAGTGGGAAGGTATTTGCTCTCCAGTAACTTTTATTCCTACTCTCCTCGTGTGCTAGAAGATACCTATTCCAAGGACAGAATTGATGCTTATGGTCTTAAAAATGTTCACAAATGTACTTAGGTCTACCAGGACTGAACCAATAACCACAGCTCAGTGTTCCTAACTGTTAGCTCACGTCAAGCACCGAGGGTGCTTAAAAAAAACAGAGGCTAGGACCACATTCTCAGAGGGTCAGATTCCACTGTTCTGAGGTGAAACCAAGCCATCAGTATTGCTTTAAGATCTTCATAGGGGATTTTATTATGTAGTCAGGTTTGAGACCCACCGTGTCTAATCTATTGAGGTATACAGGAAATGGGTTTCCAAAGAGATGAATGGAAAAAAAAATACTAAATGTTACCTTAAATCCCTAAAAAAGCTATTGGTTAATTTCAAGGAGAAAAAAAGTCAAATATGATTGTTCTACTATTGGACTAATTACTCATGTACCACAATTGCAGGATAGATATGTGAAGTATCAGGAGTATCAGGAATATCAGGATGAGATATAGAATCGCCTTCATAAATCGATGCTGCTTTTCTGCTTTAAATGGAATATAAAGAAAGGGGGAGAGGTGAGTCAAAGCAGGGTGGAGGAGCTGCATGAAAATGAGTTTCTGTCACTTATTTTGCCCAAGGCTCCTTTATTAACCTCATCCAATCAGAATATCAGTCTTTCCCTTACGGCCGGTGTCCATCCAGATTAGTATTCAAAGATTGCATTGTTATTGGTAAGTGACTTTCATAGCATATTAGCTACTATGCATACTAATTCAGAGCGATGGCAAAGTGTTGTCAGAAAGAATTTACACTTGTGTTCTTTCCATTTCCAGCTGACTTCATGGCGATCTGAATATCAAGGACTAGAGAGAGAGCGAAAGAGAAAAAACAGAGAAATATTCTTGTTGGCTCCTGGAGAGGAGGCAGGGATCAAGGGAAAAGAATCTTCATGCAACATTCCTTATTCTCAAACCCATGTGAATCAGCCTTAAAATTTTTTAATGGGAAGGCAACTTTGCTTTCTCTGTGTTTTACAATTTGGAATGGATTCATTTGGTTAACATGGGTTGGGAATCCTTACAGCTCAAAAAGTACTTTGGTTTCTTTAATTTTTTGGAGGGGAAGATTAGCCCTGAGCTAACTGCTGCCAATCCTCCTCTTTTTGCTGAGGAGGACTGGCCCCGAGCTAACATCCATGCCCATCTTCCTCTACTTTATATGTGGGATGCCTACCACAGCATGGCTTTTGCCAACCAGTGCCATGTCTGCACCCTGGATCCTAACCGGCAAACCCCGGGCCACCGAGAAGCAGAATGTGCGAACTTAACTGCTCTGCCACCAGGCCGGCCCCAGTACTTGGTTTCTACTACTGACTTGATGATTTGATCCTAGAGCTTGATGACAGGGTGATTTTCTTTAAAGAAAACCTATTTTAATTTACTGTATTACATGCATTTTATATCTACGCAACCAATATTTCTTGAGTACCTGCTATGTGCCAAGCCCTATTCTTAGTTTCGAGGGTTCAGCACTGTGCTGCAATGACAAATTGTTTTCATGGGTTCTGATCATCACTAGATATTTATATTTATAGCCCAAATCAAATAAAACTGGAACTTTTAATTCACACAATGGTTATCAGTAATTCCAGAGATACTGTCTAAATTTCGTGCTTTAGGATGATTGTTTCAATGATCACTCTCCGTGTAAAGATTTTATTATAGAATATTCATCAATTTACTCATTCATTTATTCATTCATTCCTTCGTGGAGAACTTGTGTTCATGAAATATTTATGGAGCTTCTGATAGAGGAATGAAAGCTTTGTGAGAGCATGGAGTATGGTATACTATTTCTTTCTATCCCTGTGCATGTCACAATGCCCTATATATCATGAGATGCTGAATACATGTGACGAGATTGAGTATTTGCTATATACTGGATTAACAAATATGAAGGCAGAGTCCGAATCTCCATCAGCAGTTTGGGCTCCTTGCCTTGGCTAACTGGTTTTTGTTTGTTTCTTACTGTCCTTTTGAGTCTTGTCTCCCTCATAGGTATTTGTATTTCCTCCGATTATTATTGTTTCTGCAGGAGTATCTCCAAACACCCCTCCAAAGAATTCTCCTAAATCTTCGAATGATAAAAATCATTGAGATTGTCTTAGTGGGAATTTGAAAAAGGAGCTACTTATAGTTATATTATGATTCTAATAATATGATATGTTTTCATTCATTTTTTGTTGTCATTGTTATTTTTTCCTGAGGTTACATTGAAAAATCATCTTTCATCTGGGTTGAAATTAATATTTTTACTCATACACTCAGAAAGGAAATATGAAGATCCCTGTGCTATAAGAAGTTACCATCTTAATGATTGGCTTTTTCCAGAATTTAAAAGTAAGGAACGGTGTCTCTGGCCTTTTATGGGAAGGTAAAGTGAGGCAAGAATTTATCCTAATTTTAAATTACAGGATCATTGTCCTGGTTTTGTTCCTTAAAGAGTAAAGCCATTTACAATTAATTTTTTAATTATACCTAAGGAGTTTACTATCAGACTCTAAGTAAAATGCTTAAAATGCAGAGTTATTCCCTTATAGCTGAGGGCATTTATTTGAAAAACTTAAGCAGAATTTTCATGCAGAGAATGTCAAAAATCTGTAGAAAAAAGAACTTTATTTCACAGGTTATACAGACTCAGGTCCACTTTTAGACTACATATTTAGAGTGTGAAGGACAGGCGGAATTAGATACTTCTTATTATTTCCACATTTCATAGTAAAATTTTGAGGAAGACATTTAACAGTATCTGGTACTTTTCTGTTTGAAGTAAATTTCTTCAGATTAAAGTTGTAGTACCCTTAAGGAGCAAATCTACTCAAAAATTGTTGAGGCTTGTTTATCATTAAATCCAAACATAACTGAAGTTTTTATATCTAATTATATAATTCTCTTTCCAGAGGATTATGCTTCTGAATCGTCTGTGAAGATGGAGTGTTTGAGGTTATCTGGATAAAATTATATGCTGTGTTCTTTATGAAAGAGGTAGAGAGGGTTCTGACATGCATGATGTATCTCAAACTCTGTAATATCACTGAAAATGGTGGGTTCTAACTAGCTGAAATCATAAAATTAATTCATGGGATAATGGCTTCTAGAGTCATGAAATAGTGAAATAAAACATAGCACCAGAAAATGCAGTTGAGTATCTCTGGGCAGTTAGACATTGGATGCAGATGGTGTCTCCTAAATGTCCTTGGTCTCGTACAGTTGACCACCCTCACTTTTAGCCAGAAAAGAAAGCACTCCAAGAAGAAGGCAAAGGGGAACAGTCCCTTGATTCAGGGCTTAAATTCTAGAGTGCGTCTCTATGGAGGAGTTCTTGTAGTGAATGCTTTTGAGGGAAACCATACGTCACAGGAAATAGGCCCAAGGTTATTTCATGAAACCCCTTGCTTCCTCTGAGGGATGCAATAAAAATAATCCAGAACCGTGATCTTATTTTCTAAAATACTCAGGGAAAATGATAGCACATCATTTATTTAGTTCAGGATCTTATGGTCTTGAAATGTTAAGGGATTTATCATTTTGTAAAGAGACATAATGTCGGTCAATAATTCCCTCCTTTTTTAACCCTGTGTTCCTTTCTTCTTTACTTCCTTCCTTAATTTATTCTTTCCCTCATTCATTCCTTTCCAAGAATGAATAAATGAAAGTATTTATCAATCCTTCCTTCCCTCTATTTCTTTCTACTTTCCTTCCTTTATCTTTTATTTTTATGAAAACGGGAGAAAGACAATAGCAGCTTTGATCCTTCATAAAATTTATGTTGTTCATCTCTATTTCCTGCAAGGCTCGCCTCTGCTTCTGGCATATATCTGTGAGATATGAGTCTTTATAATAAATTCTCCATCACTTAGGCTGGCTTGAAGGGGTTTCTGTTTCTTGAAATAAATGATAATCTATAACTAAGATAATGTTTTATTCCGCAGCCTTATTTAACCAGAGAGCGTGAACAACTTCCCATGTCAACAAAATCCGTCTAGGTTTTGATGAGATAGCATCCCCTTTTATGCATGCATCATAATTTATTTTCACTAAAATGTTTTGTGTGATTTAAAATTTTAAATATGAAAATCTGTTCCTGAGAGACACAAGAGAAATACTAAATGGAGCAACGAAAATGAAATGCAGTCACAATTCAACCACCCAGTGTCCTTTACTAACATGTTGATGTATTTACACTCCAATTTTTATTATTGCTATTGTTTGCTTCATTTTTAAATCCCCACAAGTAATATTTTTTCTCTGTTTAAAAATTGAAACATTACCAAGAACGTTGAAGTCGCCTGTGACAACCACTCCCAAACCTGATTTTTCAGTCATTGGAATGAGGCTGTTTTTAGTTCGTTGTGTAATCTTTCAGAATGTTCCCCATACATTTGCATACATATATAGGTACTAATGGAAACTGTAAAATATAATTCTGCCTGTGTGTCTGTGTAACATATTTGTAAATATAAGTTTTTATTATTCTGTGCATTTACTTTACAACTTGCTTTTTTCACATGTTTATTTAGTTTGTTTCTTTAAATATTTGCATAACATTTCATACTTCTGTGGTAAATTTTGCATTTCCGTTATTAGATATTTATATTTTCAACAACTTTTACAATTACAAACAACACTGCAATGAAACTTCTTGTACATGCCTCCATATGCGTATATACAAGTGTTAGTCTCAGATGATGCTTACGAGTGGGTCTTAGGGTAAACACATTTTTACTTTTGATAACCGCTGTGAAAGTGCTTTCTCATGTAGCTACAATTTACATCTCCCAGCAGTGAATGAGTGTGCCAATCTCCCTCTAATCCACCCACACTTTATATTTTGAACTTTTACCCATCTAATACGCAAAAAAAGGATATTATGTTGTTTTTTATTTCCCTGATTCTTATAGAAGTTGGATGCCTTTTCATAAGTTTCTTGGTCATTGTATTTATTTTTATCCTGGGTCAACTTTTCTACTTAATCATTTATGTTTTTCTTAATGATTACGAAGATTTTTAAGTACTCTGGATTCTAATCCTTGGTGCTTATATTTGTTGTAAATATCTTCTTCCAATGGGGGCTTGTCTCTCAACTTTGCCTTTACGTGGCTTGCCTTGCGTTCCCTTTTTGCTTATGTCTTGGAGCACTTGTTTATAAAGTCTCTTATTACCCTAATGTCATAAAGATATTCTATATTTTTTTCTACCAATTTTATAGTATTGTGTTTTATGAAAAAAACAATATTTTTTCCATATCTCATTATTTATTTATTGAATAGTCTATCCTTTCACCTATGATTTGGTATGCCTTTACTGTCATTTTCCATATTGCATATACATGGATCTGTTTCTGAATTCTCTACTATACTCCGGCGGTTAAACTGTCTTTTCCTCTACATATACCACAGTGATTTAACCATCTGACTTTATAATAAATCTTGATATTAGGTAAAGCATGCATGTCAGGGAATGCCCAGTTACTCATTAATCTAAATCCTACTCCTAGGAACACTGAAAATTAAATTTCCAAGTTCCTCTTGAAGTTTGATTATGGCCATGTAACTACTTTGGGTCAATGGAGTGGGGACTTTAACAAAACCTTAAGCTGATTCTTCTGTATTCAGATCCAAGGAACACTGGTATACCTTCTTTCAGGTCTGTCTCTAAATTCTCCCACCAGACCCTTGACTCTCTCTCTCTTTCTTTCTACCATCCGTTTGCCAGAAATTTTAAGATTCTGAATTGGTGACATGACAAAATTAAAAAGAATCTGGATACCTGCGTCACTGTTTGGAAATGAACTGAGCAAGAGAAGTACCCAGTCTGTGTCTGTCTTAAGCTACTGAGATTTACAGCAACCAAAGTTACCAATACAGAGACTTGCACCTTGGTGTGCAAGGATAACAATAATCTAAAATATATGACCTTAAGTGGCTAAAAAATTGTTTTCAGCACCTGGGAAGAGGGAAGTTCATGTTAAACAATGACAAAATGGATGCTTTCAGTAACTTGGGAGGCAGAAGGCACACCTTTTGAGCACACAACTCTAGGGGATTCTGGAAAGAGAGTGTATTGGCAATTGTGAGTGAACTATTTCAGGAAAGGGTTGAACTAAAAAATGATCGACCACTGTGCAAGCAAAAATGAAAGGAAAAAAAGAGTAGAAGTTAGGACTTGGCGGGTTGAAAAGCTGACTGCTTTTGGAGCCCCAAATGGAAAGAAATACGTTTTTAAAAGCTTTGCATGGTGAAGCCCCAGTAAAATGTCTCACCTACACAAAGTGACTCAGGACAAAGATAAGATGTAATCTTTTCACTTATTTTTTTCAGGTAGCTTAAAGTTAGGTGCAACTTAAATAACATTAGTAAGAATGAAAGAAAAAAAACCAGAACAGACATTGTCTCAAAAATACTCCCAGGGGGCCCAGCCTGGTGGCATAGCAGTTAAGTTCGTGTGCTCCACTTTGGTGGCTCTGAGTTTGCTGGTTCAGATCCCGGACACAGACTTACACCTTGCTTATGAAGCCATGGTGTGGGAGGCGTCTCATATATAAAATAGAGGAAGATGGGCACAGATGTTAGCTCAGGGATAATCTTCCTCAAAAAAAACAAAAAACCAAAAAACATTACCAAGTATGGTTACTGTGACATGGAAATGACTATCCTACAGAGCAGAAGCCTTGTAAGTGTTTGAAGGAATTGTATTTCCAAAGAGACTATGAGTCCAGACCAAAAATTCTTTGTTCAAAGCAAAAATACAAGAACAGAAACAAAAGACCTTAAGCTCCCTTATTGGCAGGAGACAGGCTCCCAAGAGGGCACACTCTGCAGGCTCCTCTACGTTTTACATGGGGCCAGGTAAATAATAGACAAGGATGCAGATCCCTGAAGATGGGATCAGTAGGTTGTAGAACAATGCCCAAGGGAATTTTTCCCTTAGAACAGAATGAGGAACTTCCCTCGCTCCCCAAATAGAGAGCCTTTATGCTGCTCAAGGGGACTGCAGCATTGCTGTGGACCAGTGATACTGTGTGCTTCCCACTAGCCCCCATTCTTATGGGAATGTTATTGTGGTTATCCTGTCCCTATTTCACCATTGCACATGTTGGTGTGTGCGGCAGAGAGAAGGAGTAAAGGAGTGTGGGTACAGACAACTTGACTTTTTAGTTCATAGGCTGCCAGGCAAAGAGGGAGAACTGCCCATCACACAGAAAGCTTTGTTTCTGAGCTGGCCGCATTGAAAGCATGGTTGTTTTCATTCGGGGGGAAGTTGGTAGATTTTAAGGAAGGAAGGGAAGGGGAAATGAACATTTGGTGACCAGACGGTCAATATACCACTTATAATATTTTAAGTTAACATTTTTATTTTGAAATAGTTTTAGATTCACATTCAGTTGTAAGACATAAAACAGGGAGACCCCATGTACCCTTTACCCACTTTCCCCAATGATAACATCTTATAAAACCATAGTACAATATCACAACCACAATATTGACATTGATACAGACAAGATGGAACATTGACATGCCCATGGGATCCCTGGGGTTGCCCTTGTATAGCCCCAGTCACTTTCCTCCCTCCCTCCTTCACCACCTTCTTAAACCCTGGCAACCACTTCTCTGGTTTCCATTTCGACAATTTTGTGATTTCAAGGACGCTATATAAATATGAGTTTATAACCTTTGGGGACTGGATTTTTTTGGTCAGCATAATTCTATGGGAATTCATCTAGGTTGTCGTATGTTCGAGTATTTCTTTCCTTTTATTTCTGAGTAGCATCCCATGGTATAGGCATACCACAATTCCTTTAACCATTCACCTGTTGGAGGACATCGCAATTGTTTCCATTTTGGAGTTATTACAGGCAAAGCTGCTATGAACATTCGTGTATGGGAGTTTGTGTGAACATAATTCTTCATTTCTTTGGGATAAATACTTAGGAGTTTAATTACTGAGTTGGATAGTAAATACATGTTTGGTTTTTAAGAAAGTGCCAATCTGTTTTCCAGAGTGGCTGTACCATTTCCATTTCCATCAATAACGTATGTGTGATCTAACATTTTCCACATCCTGACTGGCATTTAGT
This sequence comes from Equus asinus, assembly GCF_041296235.1. Taxonomy (NCBI): domain Eukaryota; kingdom Metazoa; phylum Chordata; class Mammalia; order Perissodactyla; family Equidae; genus Equus; species Equus asinus. Next base: position 190,746,247 of record NC_091790.1, on the reverse strand, counting down.
GTTGTGTATATATTTATATATATACATATATATATATATATATAGACACACATACGTATATTTCAGGCATTCTCATAAATATATAGTGATATTTTACTGTGGTTTTAATTTGCATTTTCCTAATGGTTAATGATGCTAAAAATTTTCATGTGCTTATTTGCCATCTGTATCTCCTTTCCAGTGAAAAGTTTGTTCATGTATTACGCCTATTTTCTAATTGGATTATTTGTTTTTCTACTGAGGAGTTTTGACAATTCTTTGTATATTCTCCATGCTATTCTTTCGTTAGATATGTGGTTTGCAAATATTTTCTCCTGGTCTATAGCTTGTCTTTTCACCTTCTTCATAAAGTCTTTCAGAGAGCAACAGTTTTTAATTTTGATGAAATCCAGTTTATCAATTTTTCCTTTTATGGCTCATGCTTTTGATGTCGAATCTAAGAACATTTTGCCTAGCACTAGGTACGAAAGATATGCTTCCTGTGTGATTTTTTAAAGTTTTATAATTTTGTTTTACATTTAAGTTTGTGATGCACTTGAATTAAATTTTGTCTAAGGTATGAGACTTAAGTTGAGGTTCCTTTTTTTGGACCTTTTGATGCCCAGTTCATCCAGCACCACTTAGTGAAAAGACTCTTTTTCTTCCATTGAGTTACTTTTTCTCTTTTGCCGGAAATCATTTGAGTGTATTGGGTCTATTTCTGGGTTCTCTGTTCTGTTTCATTGATCTAGTGTCTATCCCTCTGCCAATACCACATAGTCTTGATTATTGTAGCTATTTAAGTCCTGAAATTAGGTAGACTGATTCTTCCCAATTTATTCTCTTTTTTCAAAATTATTTTATTGTTCTGATTCCTTTGCCTTTCCCTATAATTTTAGTGTAATCTTGTTTATATCTAAAAGAAAATCTGGCTGGGACTTTGACAGGAATTGTGTTAAACCTGTATATAACTTGGAAAAATTGACATCTTTGCTGTGTTTAGTCTTCCAATCCATGAACACAATATGTCTCTGTTTTTATTTAGATATTTTAATAAAATTTCTTTCAACAGCCTTGTTTAGTTTTCACGTATATCCTGTACATTTTGTTAGATCTACACCTAAGTATCTGACTTTTTTTTAGTAATTGTAAAAGGTATTGCATTTTAAAATTTATTTTGGGGTCCTCATGTTCACTGCTATTATGCGGGAATACAATTGATTTCTGTCTGTTTATCTTGTATACCGTAACCTTACTGAACTAACTTATTAGCTCTAGAAGCTTTTTGGTACATTCCTTGGGATTTTCTACATAGATAATTATGTTGCCTGCAAATAGAGATGCCTTTATTTCTTCCTTTAGGATCCATATGCTTTTTATTTCCTTTTCCTGCATTGTTATACTGATTAGTACTTTCAGCATTATGTGACTATGAGTGGTAAAAAGGGACAGTCTGTGTTGTTCTCAATCTTATGGGGAAAACAGTCAGTCTCATCACTAAATGTGGTGCTAACAATAGGTTTTTGAAGATGCTGCTTATGAAGTGGAGGTTTCCTCTATTTCTATTTTCCTGAGAGTTTTTATCATAAACAGTGTTGAATTTTGTCCAATGCTTTTTCCTGCATCACTTAATCATATGGTTTTTCTTTGTCAGCTTGTTCATATGGTAGATTACATTGAGTGATTTTCAAATAATGACTAAATCTTGTATCCCTGAAATAAAGCACAATTAATCACTGTGAATAACTCTTTTTATAAATTGATGACTTTTTATTTACTCATAATTTTCCAAGGATTTCTACATCTGCAGTCTTTTTTTGTGCTATCTTTGTCTGGTTTTAGAAATAAAACATCATAGAATGAATTCAGAAGTGTTCCCCTCTCTTCTTTTTTCTGGTTGAGATTGTATATAATTGGTGTTAATTCTTTTTTAAATATTTGGTAGAATTTTTCAGTGAAAGCTTCTGGGCCTGGAGATTTCTTTTTTATTTTGGATATTTTTAAATTATAAATTCAATTTCCTTAATAGTAATAGAGATATTCAAATTATCTATTTCATATTTGGTGAGTTGTGGTTATTTGTGGTCCAAGAAGGTTTCCTATTTCATTTAAGTTATCAAATTTATGTATATGAAGATTTATATATATGGTTTTGTTTGTATCACCCCGTAATTATCTTCTGCATGTCTGCAGGGTCTCGAGTGATATATTGTTTGATTCCTGGTACTGATAATTTGTATCTTTTCTCTTTTTTCTTTGTCCATTTTGTTAGAGATTTGTCAATTTTATTGAGATTTTCAAACAATCTGCTCTTTGTTTTGTTGTTTTTCTCTATTGAGGAGGGTAAATGCTCAGTTTTGGGGTTTTATTGTAAATTTTCAAACTTCTTATGAAAACAAAAATTTACTAACAAGCTCACCAGCAGCCTACAAATAATTCATGCTTTTGTTGAGACAAAACATTGTCTCTTTAAAAAATTTTAATATAAAAGTAGAATCTCTATTGTTTTAATTTGCCTTTTTGTTAATAATGAGGATATTTAATGGTCTTTAATTTATATTTCTATTTTTGGAGGGTTAGCTTTTCATGTCTTTTGCCAGTCTTTTGTAAGGCTTGTCTTTTTGCTATTGATTTTCAAAAGCTATTTATATATTAAGAATATTACTTTTTTATGTTATATATATTGTGAACAATTTCCAGTTTGTCTTTTAGCTTTGACTAAGGGGGTTATTGTAACATAGATTTTTTTTAAAAAATTTTTGAAGACAAATATGAAAATCTTTTCCTTTGTGAATTCTGCTTTGTATATCAAAGCCCTAAATTTCTAAAGCCTCTTTCTCAGATAGGTGGGATGAAAAAGGGGGACAGACAGTAATGAAGCCATTCACATCACAGGGTATTTTGTAATTGACAGTGTCCATAAAGAACTTTATCTTTTCTTGAAATAAATGGGCATTCTAATGTGTTTGTAGCCTCTAGACTTTGAGCATTTTCTAACTAAATAGAATAAGACAAAAAATTAGCCAGACATTTTATTACATTTGATTCAGAAAGGAGCATATTAAAATTGACACTGTTTTTTTCCTTTACCTGACAAAGGAGCCAAAAATAGCAGAAGCAGGAGCTAAGGAAAATCCAAGAATGTCAGAATAGTTAAGTTTGTCTCATAGATTATTTGACATCTAAATAATGTAGGAGACTTCTCCAAACTCAGAGGAATATTTCCAAATATTCCAAAATATTAATACTATTGTCCTTGCCTTTAGATAAAAAGTATAAATTCACCCCCGACGTAGCGTAAGAACTAGTTCTGTTGCCTGTTACAGTAACTCCCAAGTCTCGAAATGTAAATTTCCTAGTGGATTCCTTCTAACGGTTGTCATTGTTCTGTTCAACATTCAAATCAAAAGAGCTGGTAATATGATATTTAGATCACGGTAAATATTTTAGAAAGATTTGAATGATGGTTCATTCGTTCTTTCATTTTATTCATTGTTATTAACTATTTATGTAGAGCTTCTTTATCGTCTGTTTTGGGGAAGGTATGTTAATGTTATGTGATTTCAAACTATAAAGGTGAATGAATATTTCAAAATAGTCACATAAATAATCATTGACATTTTGTGTAAATTTTTCTTTTTCTATACAGCTCCTTAAAAATGTTCACAGAAAACAACATTAGAAACAACAAAAAATTAAGCAAATATTTCACTTCTTTTAAGTAATACATTTCTGGCACAAGACAGAGAGTTGACGCCACCACAGTTAGTGATTAAACTTTAGATGTTTCTGTGAAATTCAAACATTGACAAGAAAGAATATTAACTATGCCAGCAAATAGCACTTTGAGCCATTCACTTATTCAAGGTAGAAATCTTAGCTACTACAATAATCCCCTCACTGATCTCTCTGTGTCCGTCATCATCCATTGTCTACACCACTACGAGCGTGGCATTTTAAAATCTCAAATCTGGTCGTATGCCATCCCTCTTCAAAACTCATTAATAGCTTGGCATGAAGTTGAAAAAATTTCACATGGCCTGACCAATGTCTCCACAGACCAAGCCCTCCATAGACCATCTCCCGGACTTCCGTCCACTCATTTTTCTTCAGCCACATAGATTCCATGCTGGAGAGGCTTGTCTGCCTCTTCCCTGTGCTGTACTCAAGCACCTAGTGCAGAGCCAGGCATAAAATTCCCACTCAATAAATATTGGCTGAGTAACTGATTTTATGAACAAATGAAAGAATTAATAATAATTGGCTCCTGATTTGTTTGGTCAACACATCAAATTAGACTGTAGTTCTGAAGAAAACAATGAATCCCTAATCGTTCCATTATTCTTTAGTCATTGTCTTAATATTCTGCCTTTTGAATCCTTTCCTTAAGAACTGAAGTCCTAAATTACTTTTTTAAGCATTTCATGAAAATTAGAGACATTCACTCTGCTACTTTAATGAATATCTCTTGCTTATCACTTAGGGGCACAGTAGGTAACAGACAGTCCATTAAAATTAGGTACTTTGAGGAAAGTTTAATAAAAGTGTTATACACAAAGGTCAGGGCAGTGTTTAGGAAATCCATCAGAGAATAGTCAAGGTCCGGGGGCTAGTAATGATGAAGAGTCTTCACCATCCCTAGGCCTGAACACCAATGGAAGGGTAAGTTATTGTACCCAGAGAGGACACCTAAACAAGTCTCTTGTAGAAGGGCTCAGTCAAGTTATGGTGGACCAAAAGAAAGGTAGCCCAGGGGAATAAATATTATGATCTCATTCTCCTATCTTCTGACATCCTGCAAGTTCCCCTGGCTTCCTCCAACTAGAAACTAGAGGGCAAAGGGGCAGGGTAATGCAGTGCATACAGATCAGCATCCCATAATCCACAGATCAGGATGGAGAAGGTAGTGGATTGCAAAGGCCTAAATAAAATATCTGGCATACCCTGCTACATGTTGTCAGGATGTAAATGTTAGGACTCTGCCTAATGACCAATGATAAAGTCCTTTTCTTATTGTGCTTTCTGTATGAGGCCAACATCCTACCTGATAGATATCCATCTATTGCTCCCTTCAACTCGCTGTTCTAGGTCTGTCACTCATTATTGGGATCTCTCTGGATAGTTTGCTACAGTCCTTAGTTCCAATCTTTCTCGTCAATCTGAATTTTCCTTGCAGGTCGGACTTTACTTTGAATTGAAAAATTGTTTCTGACTTTTGAGGCAATTGGAGTAAGAAATATGATTAGAACTCTTAGGAGTAAATAAGGGAAATAGAAAACCAAAGTTTCAGCTTTCATAGTCAATACTTTGAAAACCTCAAGCAGCTTCATCAGAATTTACCTGAGACTATTTCTAAAGATGATGATGATTTTTTCACCCTCTTATCCTCATTAAAAAAAAAAAGGGGGAAGTTTTTAATTTTAGCAAGTTGGATTCCAGGGAAAATACATAATAAAATCTTGGTGATACTTGAACTATTTTGGAAAGCAATTATAGTAGTCACTTGAATAGGGAGACCATTTTGAAATAAATTAAAAAATTAAATCTTTGGGTCCTATAGCCTGCTCTACCAAGCACCATTTTGGGATGACATAGCCAACTAGTCTACACTGCCGTGACCTCAAGTGGCATTTACTTACCTTGTGACAATGCCTAAATTCTTGACTCATACCTGAAAGTATCCCCTAAAAGACTTTCCTTAAAAACTCGAACTTATTAGGAAAGGAAAATACAATATCCTCTACCATAAGCACATATGAAAACTATTTATTGTGTATAATTTTCTCCTGCCAGAATGTGCTCTTTTAAATGTGAAGGAGCAATTTGTTTCCTTATTTAAAGACGATCAAACCAGTGTAAGCCAAATCATTTAACTGCGTAAGTCACAAATTCTTCATCTGAAGAAGGGAATAATATTGCACATTTCTAAGAATAGCCTTGGGTAAAATGTGTAAATTTCACTGAAGAAGTCAGTAGGCATTTTATGAAGGGGCATTTTGTTCCATTCATGACAATTTCACTGTTTTGCTTGAAGGCAGTAGAAACTGTTGTGTTTGAAGACTAATGTCAGAGTATTTGACAATCTTAATAGAAATTCCAAAAATTTCAATCACTGTAAGAAACTTGGGAGAGTTTAAACAAAAACAACCTGTTCTGTCTTATCAAAAGTTTCAAACTTCTGAGAGCTGCACTGTTGTAGGACAATACTGGTTGTGGTGTCAATACAGGAAGACACAAATATGTATTATATGTCATGTATTTTATTTGTACCTTTCCTGGAAGGAAATAAGGGAATTCCAATATAAGAATACATAAATATATAGAGACTTTCTCTTTTTCTTTCTTGTACAATTTATCCATATTTTTGATTTTCAGTAATGACCTACAAGCTTCCCCAAAACAGATTTATTCTACCAAAATATGCAGCTTGGTCATAATGCACTTATCTTCCACTGCTAAGTACAACTAAGAGGATGAAATTAGCTTTGGCTAAAATGGGAGATGGTGCACTGCTCTGCTTTTCCTTGTTTATAGTGTAAAGTGAGTTTACCTTCATTTCTCTTCCTCTTTAGTTTATTTAGTTGAAATAGTCATAACTTCATTCATCATTTTCTGAGATCATTTAGATTTTGCTTATATCATGTTTTTAGGCAGAAAAGTTGTATGAGTGAATTTACTCTGGGAGGCATTTCATTTAATTTCTTAAATTACATCTTTCAACTTAATACAAAAAATAAGATTCTACCTAGCGTGAATTCTCTGAAATGCCTACCTATTGGTGTGCCCACTCTAATCCCAAACACAGACAGATTAATCTCAAATCCTTAGATCAGATGAGCTCTGGGAAGCTGCTTAAAGCATCCACGGACTGTAGATATCAAGTTTCAACCCTTAGTGTCAATTCTAATCTTCTGTAAAATATTTCTGATGGTGATTTGTTTAATCTTTAAAGTGCTTGGAGTAACTTAATATTTTGGCTAAAGCAGACAGATGAGAGTTCCTGAGATCTTACAGGTAGGACATGGTAGAATTGGGACCAGGAACTATCCTCCAATGGCTGCCCTAGAGCTCCTTCCACTCCACCAAAATAAAGGATGACTATATATCATATTATCCAAGCCAGTACTTTTGGGGTAGGGGTATGAGAGGCCTAATTAATTACATCGGTCCAACTGGTGTCAACCAGGTCTGGACCCAGGAAACCAGATCAAGCTCCTTCTATGTATTTGCTGTTTGTGATAAATCTCTTTAAGGATTTGACTACTGGTTGTAGCACACACCAGCTGTGACCTTGGGCAATTACTTAGTCTCACAGAGCCTCCGATTCCTCCTCTATAAAATGAGTATGACAACAACATCTCATATGATCATAGCCAGATCTAAGTAATAAAATTCCTGGCATATAAAATGAGCTAGATCTGTATAAGATACCAACAATCTTACTACTGTGATATATCTGATTATTTAAGCAAAAAACTAAATTAAAGAATTTAAGCTGTGCTGCAAAAGGAAAGCATAATTGCCTCCTGGGTGTTTCAAAGTTAATTCTCCATTCTGAGGAAGTGGTCCAGAGAGCCAGAAGTCAACATGTCCCAGTAAAGCACTGGCTGGGTTGATGGGAAACTTAGGGCTCTGCAAAGCACAGTCTGAAAAGCCCTAGAATCTTTAAACTCTATTACAGTCTTTCACTACAATAAGTGTTATAAATATACAGCTTTTATTGAATGCCCCTCTTTGTCAGGTATTCTGCTAGGAACGTTCCAAACTCTACATAGTTACTTCTAATCCTCAAAATATTGCTTATATAAATATATACAAGTTATGGCAATATTGCGTATCTTTAGATAGGAAGAAATTAAATGACTTTCTCAAGGTTCACGACTAGTGGGTGGAGAAAAAAATGTTAGAGAGAGAGAACAGTGACCAAATATCAGGCACTGTCTCAGGTGAACAAATGCAGACATGGTCTTCATACTTAGAAAGCTTATAGTCTACAGGCAGAGACAAAAATTTATGCAAATAATCCTACAAACATAAATAAAATTGCAATTGTGAAAAATGCTATGGGAGCTATAGTGGAGGTTTTGGTGTAGTCAGAAAAGTCAGGAGAGACATTCCAGAAGATGCCATCCCTGACCTGAGATTTGACTTGAGATTACCATAGTGAAGCCCATTCATCATGGTACTTCTTGGCCTATGTATACATGAGAACATTTGGAATTAGTTTGTGTGAGTTTTGACTTACTTCTCCTCATTTGGAAAGAGGAAAGGAATTCCAGATCAATGTTTCAAAGTCAATTATTTGGGGAAAACACACAAAAAGAAAGCTTGCCTAAATACCGAACCCACCAGGTATTTCTAGAAACCTGAGCAAATCTGAAGTCCCTCTATCTAATATTTTAGATATTTGAGAAACAGAAAGCAGAGGATAGAAAGAGTGCTGTGGAGCAGTTTTCATCTGGGAGACAGAGAAAGTGAAATGAAAATTTTTCAAGGGTAAACCAGAGCTTGCGCTAATTTGCTTTGTAATTAGTAATTTATCAAGTGAAGAACGTGCACCACTTGGTATTCTTTCTTAAAGAGTACTCAGGAATACCTAGAGTCTGACTTCCAAAATGTTTACAAATGTGTTCTAAATATGGTGAATCATATGGAAAAAAATTTACTGTTGAATTTTCTGACTGGTATAATGCTTCATTTAAGAATACAGCTTGGCAAAAACACATCCAAGGACACGGCATGTAATTATTATCCTCTTCCAACTATTTCTGGGATTTGGCACCACTCTCTCCTCAGCCCTGAATTTGGAAGTTGGAATGTCTTTGCATACGTACATCATCAACACTTAAGCCAAGACTCCTTTGGTATGTTGAATATTTTCCATTGGTACATACCTCATTCTTCGTATTTGTGAATCACTGTCCATTAAATTCCTACTACTATGCAGTTAAATGTGTTATTTTACTTTTATAAATAAAATGTGTAATTATATAGACTTGTATAAATATATGTAATTTATACCAATACTATATATATCTCCAATCCAATTTACACATAAATTCAATTATCATTAAAGACTCTATCAAAACTACATTCATTCAATTTATAGAATAAGCAATGTTTTTAAAGAATATACAGTCTTCTGTTATTCTAGTGTGTACGTTGCCTTTATTAAATAATATCACTATGTGATTTAGAATTCACACACATTCAAATAACTGTTTTTTAAATAGAACTTTAAAAAGACTAGGACTATACTATGTGTGTAATTTCTCTCTAAGGAATGTTACATTTCTTACTCTAATAACAAGCAAAGCAGTGGAAACAAGAACGATACTAGATTCCTTTGTCATGACAGGTTTTTAGGAATCATTACAGCTAACGTAAGCTTGGAACCCTAATTTGTTAGTTACATAAAATATTTAACCTGTGCACAGCCAAGGAACACTGTTTGTTAAAATGTGCTTCCTAGTAGGTGTGTATACACTGAGCATAAGCTTTAGCTCCCTTTTTCATTACGTCTGAAACTTTCAGTAATTTTATTCTTCCTCTGTTCTCCCAAGGCTGTGATACTGTGGAATTTCTCACACACTCCGTGTTCAACAAAGGGCTTGGCAGGCTTTAACTCCTTGATTTAGGTCCAAGATTTAATCATGATAATCAAGCCCGCTCATGTCCCCACAGGGCCTGGTTTACAACAGCATGTGGCTACGTCCAGAATTCTTCTCAGGGTGACCGAGGGCCAGTGTCCACCACGCTGTCAACATCTGTGGGGGGGCCCACAAGACCACAGAGGAAATCAATGCCATATTGTTCAAAAATAATTACAAATAGAAACCATTGTCTACATAGATTTTTTTTTCATTTAAAGTTGTATTTTTACCCTTTGTCCATATCTTTGCTGTGTTGTTTTGTTTTCATGTTTAAAGCATATGTGTCATTATCAGCAGGGGTTTTTTTTTTTTATTGTTTTTGCTTTCTGCAGTGGCAATGTCAGCTACAAAATCAAAAACAAAACAAAAATCGACAAACAACGAAACTAAAAAAATAAAAAACAAGCTCTAGGGAAACAGCAGTTTTTGTGTTTGCCTCTTAAAACATTTATGAAAATTACCTTTAATAAAACATTAGTAATGGGGCTGGCCCCGTGGCCGAGTGGTTAAGTTCGCGCGCTCCGATGCAGGCGGCCCAGTGTTTCGTTGGTTCGAATCCTGGGCGCGGACATGGCACTGCTCATCAAACCACGCTGAGACAGCGTCCCACATACCACAACTAGAAGGACCCACAACGAAGAATATACAACTATGTACTGGGGGGCTTTGGGGAGAAAAAGGAAAAAATAAAAATAAAAAAAATAATAAAAAACAATAGAAAAAAAAAAAAACATTAGTAATGGGGCTGGCCCCGTGGCCGAGTGGTTAAGTTCGCGCGCTCCGATGCAGGCGGCCCAGTGTTTCGTTGGTTCGAATCCTGGGCGCGGACATGGCACTGCTCATCAAACCACGCTGAGACAGCGTCCCACATACCACAACTAGAAGGACCCACAACGAAGAATATACAACTATGTACTGGGGGGCTTTGGGGAGAAAAAGGAAAAAATAAAAATAAAAAAAATAATAAAAAACAATAGAAAAAAAAAAAAAACATTAGTAATGGGGCTGGCCCCGTGGCCGAGTGGTTAAGTTCGCGCGCTCCGATGCAGGCGGCCCAGTGTTTCGTTGGTTCGAATCCTGGGCGCGGACATGGCACTGCTCATCAAACCACGCTGAGACAGCGTCCCACATACCACAACTAGAAGGACCCACAACGAAGAATATACAACTATGTACTGGGGGGCTTTGGGGAGAAAAAGGAAAAAATAAAAATAAAAAAAATAATAAAAAACAATAGAAAAAAAAAAAAAACATTAGTAATGGGGCTGGCCCCGTGGCCGAGTGGTTAAGTTCGCGCGCTCCGCTGCAGGCGGCCCAGTGTTTCTTTGGTTCGAATCCTGGGCACGGACATGGCACTGCTCATCAAACCACGCTGAGGCAGTGTCCCACATGCCACAACTAGAAGGACCCACAACGAAGAATATACAACTATGTACTGGGGGGCTTTGGGGAGAAAAAGGAAAAAAATAAAATCTTTAAAAAAAAACAAAAAAAAACCCAAAAAAAACATTAGTAATGACCTTAGCAAAAATACTAAAAAGATATGAGAGAAGTGAACACACAGAAAAATGCAAAAAACTTGAAAAAAGAAAAGATCTGTTAAATCTTTATTGTTATTTCTTTGAGAGAGCTTAGGGATATGTTTTCTTTTCCTCACTGGCATGTCATGCAGTTATGCTCCTGTGTCCTTCTTAATTTTATTCTTTATGGTTATTTTTTTTTCTGCTTAAATACAAAGTTGTTCAGATGATTATTTCTATGTAGGTTAAGTTACCCAATAAAGTCGAGAAAAAAGATAAAATGGTTTTATTCAGCCCATTGAATATCTGGCTTTTAAATGACCTCTTGTACCTCAGATTTCAAAAGGAATGTGCTAAAAAATCATTAATTTTTTCTTGTAGTTGGCTCTCTAGATAGTCATGTTGATGTTAAAAGCACCATATTGTATAGCTAGCTGTATAGTGCTTGGGGGTACCCATCCTGAAGATATGTAATTATAAGTATGTCTTCTGGGTGTTATGATATATTTCAGGTATATTTTCTCACCATAACTCACGTAATCACTGGCATGTACCAAAGAGATGGTCTTCAGATGACCGTGATGTGTTGGTGGCAGACACAAAGCTGGAACTCCCATGATCCTAGGAGCTGTGAGAAAGTTCTACAGTTTACTGATCAGAGCACAAAGGAGACAGTAGAATTTCTTCTTCAATACCACTTGGCTGACCTGAGAGTTCAAGGTCTTCTCTAGCAGAGTTCTCAAAGCTTTTGGAAGCAGTAGAAAGGTTATGCCTTTGGGGACTATCAAGATATATATGGTGAAACTTGTATGTGTTTTTATGCATGCCTGTGTTGTATTTATTTGTGTGTGCATGTGTGTATGAGTGTGCATTTGGGTGTTTATGTGCCTGAGGATGTGTGGTTGTATATATGTGTGTGTGTATTAAGGAGAGGTTGAAGAATTACTTCTAAAATGCAAATATTTTTTACTTAGCATTAATTTTAAACAGTGAAATAATGGAAAGATTCATTGTGAATACTCATATGAGGAGAATGTGTTTGTATACATGATCTATGCAAGTATATATAATGTAGGATATCAATAAAATGTATGTTTAAAGTATCTTTTATTGGAGATATTGCAGATAGAATTCAAGCATCTGCTCTATTTGTTATCTTAAACTTTGATGTGCTAATGGTTCTTCAAGTAAATTTATCAATAAGGTTATTTTTAATCTCTGGTGTTCAGATCATGGGCCTAGAAGTTTCCCGAGAGGTAGAAAATATAAGGAGCCTATTTGTAAGTAAGCAACAAAATTTACGTCTAAGAAAAACTTTGCTTGCCTGTGGGTAGTATTTTAAATGTGAAGTTTTTGTCATCAATAATAAATGTCTTGCTAATTATCACAATGCTTTGGCGAAAATTTCCATTAGACTATAAAAGTCAGTTGTTCTCAAAGTGTGGTCTGCATCAGGGTCACTGGGGAACTTGTTAGAAACACAATCTCAGGCCCCACCTCAGACCTACAGATGGGGCCCAACGATCTGCAGGTGATCCTATCGCAGCCTAAAGTTTGAGAATCACTGACATATGGTGTGATACAATATGGCTCTAGTAAAGATAATCACACCATCACAAATGTAAGCACCTGCTCTACAAACAGGCAGCAAGGAGAATAAGACTTACGATGTTGGAAAAAAAAATTAAGGATAGAGTGAATTATGACTTCTTTTTTTTTTATACAAATAGTCCAACTATTATCCATGTTTAAATTAGCCACCTCTGCAATCCATTGTAAATCTTTCTGGACACAGACACACAATTTATTCACTAATACCATCCTTTATTTTGTAATAATAACTTGAAAAGAGTATTTCTTTTTTTAAAAAAAAAATCTTCAACAAAACCTCCAAAGATAGCCACATTTTTTGTAGAGTATAATTTAAGGATTCAGATGAGCTGCTGGGTAAATGGTACAAGTACAGAAGACGGATGCCTTCTTTTTCTTTGCAGTTTCCCTTGACTTACTGTTTAAATGTGTGTTTAGGAAGCCAAAGAAAAGATTTTCCAGAATGTCACCGGTTTAATAAATACCTACGTTCCACAACTTAACACTTCCTGCTTCTATTTTTGGCTGAAAAAGATTGATATATGTTGTGAAGTACAAAATTCTCCCTTTATGATGGCAAGATGTTTTTCCTGTCTCAGTATCTGCAACCACCTAGTCAGAAAGAGCATTGGACAATTCATCGATGCAATATTCGATTCGAATTCTAAAAAAATGAAATGAGAACATTTCGCTGGATCAATAAGAAACAAATGAGAATTGATAGAAAGCTCAATTTTTTTCAAGAAATGATTTTGGTTCAAATAAGGGACAGCAATTCACAGGGGGGAATCGTGGCAGAAAAGGTAAAATTTAGGAAGCAGATAGACATCTGTGTATGTCATAAAATTTGAAGAAAACTAGAATTCATTGAAAAATGTGTATCCCATTGCAAGCCCTGATATCTAAAGAGTAATAGAAATCTTGCAAATGTTCAGTGTTTATGCTTTTTCTATTAAAATGCAAACAGCTCTTGGGATCACGTGCCTATTATTAACCAATATCATAACAATATTTGCTAACAAAGACCTCATGCTAATGGGCAAAAGAAAATGTCAGGGAATGTGCATAGTGGAGGGAACAACAAGGAAAGGAAGAGAAATGCTGTGGAGAAAAGGTAGAACACTCAGAAATAAACCACCTATTTCATAATTTCTTGAAGACACTTGCAATATCATGCCACACTAAAAATGTTTGGCTTTTAATGTGTGGGATGCTGTATTGGACTCAAACTGAAAAGAGTGGTTTACAAAATACAGTGCTTGCACAATTTTTACCTTGCCTTTCAGAATGAAAAACATTTTGAAGGTCATCCTTTCCTCCCAGTATGATTATTTATTTGACAGAAATCAGTTAATTTGGAGGAGAGGAAAGCTGTGTGTCAATGAATTGGTTGCAATCTCATCAGGCAATCAGACGTGAGATCAACACAGCTGTTGGGACAGTCACAGCCAGGAAGATTCTAGTCAGAGGCCTGTCAGGAGCACAGGAGCAAAAAGCATTGTTGTCACGTGGGATGACACCAGCAAAGATTTATTAATATATTCCTCCAAGAGCCATTTAAAATCAGTGCCATGCTTTCAAAGATTATAAAACAGTTTAACATTACTATGGGTAGGATTTTAGCTGTTTTCTTAAATCTCTTCCTTCAAAAGCAAATATGACTTTCTTTTAAAATTGGGCATATAAAATCTACTCTTGTTACTCTGAAGCAACAGATACCATATAGCATATTAAGATTTTTGTGTATAATATATTTATTTGCATACAGAAATATGTATTTCTATTATACATTTCATTACTTTATTTATAGAATATGTATATTAAGCATACAGCATATTCCAGGAAGACACATTAAATATGCACACAGTTCATGCTGCAGCGTGCACCCTTTTAAGAGAAGCATATTTAAGAGGCGTGGTATTGTATATACATGCTGAAAATACACTTTGCACAGTTCATCCAGCTTTGGGTGCTTCCCTAATCTATTTGCAATACCAGTGCTGTGGTTGTTGAAAGGGATCTTATCAAACTGGAGAAAAGGTAACTACCAATGAACTAAGTAGAAGAAAATAAAAGTAGATTGCATTTCTAAGTATGTCTTGCCATCATTTTGAACTCCCATCTCCCTCAGTGTCAGATTTTCCGGATCAAAAAAGCAGTGAATGAAGAAAGAGCAGGAGAATGCGGGACCTCTAGCTTCCACATTCAAACCAGAAAACTTATCCCACGTGACTTGTTATGTTGGTGACTTTGTCCTAACACTTGGGAGATAGCATTAAATTGAATAATGAACTGATAAAAGGGCAATGATTTCTTTTTTCAAGAAATGAACTGGCTTTTTCACATTCTTAATCTCCTCTTCTAATAAGACCACTCTGGGATATTTACATTATTGCTATGAGGAGAGCAGAATTTCTTGACTGATATTCACCTTTTCAGTGAAAACAAAGGAGATGAATTACATTATTTCTGAAAGAGGCCCTTAACGTTTTTGAAAGGAAAAATGGCAGCTCCAATAGAAACTTACCATATTGACTGCAACCATTTTAACGGCCAACTACTATAACCTCACTTGACTGGACTCTGTGGCAATCATCATCGGACATTAAGATGGTGGAAACAATGTGCTATGTGCACGGTCTGGTGACTTTGTATATGTAGATGTGTCCTGTGTTCCCAATCTGTGAGTTACAAATACGCCAAACTCAGTGGATGACAGTGTGTCTGATACATGATTGGTGAGCATTACCTTTTTCAAACAAGTGAGCTGTTTGCATTGACATTCTAATAGTGATACAAGATTATTTTCCCACTTATACAAAGCAAGCTCTAGAATCTCTTAAAATAGACCAGGGTTTCTCAATCTTGGCACTATTGACATTATGAGCCAAATAATTCTTAGTTGTGGGGGGCTATCCTGTGCATTGTGAGCTGTTTAGCAGCATCTCTGTCATCTATCCACTAGATGCCAATAGCCCTACCCCCAGTCGTGGCAACCAAAAATGTCTCCACACATTGTTAAATGTCCCTAGTTGACAGCCACTGAAATAGACAAATCCAGCAACGGTTAACGCAAAACTTTGAATACAATCTCCATATCCTTTTAACTATCTACCATTTTCAGTATTCTTTCCTTTTTTTCTGATTCCAGTTGACAAAGCTTCCATGACATGTCAGTCTATATTCAATTCCTTCCTTTCCTGCTTGGTGGTTGCCCTTTCAATAAGGTTATGGTGGCTAAGGTGAAGATCAAGAATAGAAGGAAGGAAGGTAGGATAGAGTAGAAATGGACAGTAAGAGCCAGTTTGATTCATGGTGAGTTGGATTGTTACAGCAGATAAAAAAAAGAACAAATCCAGAATCCTGAATCCTTGAATCCAAAGAGTTCATCTCAACTAAAGATGAATCTACATCATAATGGTACAAGTTAATAAGTGAAATATTCAGCCAGTCAGTTGTTTTGTTTACAGCAAACCAAAGAGTCCATTGGCTTGATGTCTCCTCCACTCAAGTGACACATTGATTTGAAAATAAAAATAAAAATAAATATGGATTTAAAATGTAAGTTTACATGTAAGTAATTATAGAGTAATCTTTATGAACTGATGCTGTATGTTCACACATAGAAGATTGGGGGGGGTGACAAGTTATTCAAACAAGAAATTATTTTTATGTAGGATAAGTTACATACAAATATTGTTGGCAATTTGCTTCTTACTAACTATTCTTTTTTGTTGTAGTTTACCTTGTGCTTTTTTTTTTAATTCTCAAAATTGAAATGCCGTCAATAAGCCAAGTGACACAAAATAACTCTAATTAAATGCTAAGGTCTAATACTGACAAATTCATCATGCAAATCACATTGATATTACTGGTCAAGGTATCATGAAGCCCATAAATCTAAAATGCAAAATATGAAATTTGAAAAGGCTTTTATAAATTTGATTTCTATTAATTGGGCCATCTTTAGAAAATCTGATTGGAAGATTATAACAAAGGTAATAAGAAAAAAGTTGAGGGATAAAAATAACTAGCTAAATGTGAATCAATATAATCATATATTTATTTGG
Source organism: Equus asinus (assembly GCF_041296235.1). NCBI lineage: Eukaryota > Metazoa > Chordata > Mammalia > Perissodactyla > Equidae > Equus > Equus asinus. Next base: position 190,729,435 of record NC_091790.1, on the reverse strand, counting down.
GGTACCAAATAAAAAGTTTCTACATGGGCAAGATTCTTTATAAAGCCACCATTTAGGTAATAGTTCCTGACCTGACTTTTTTATGGTCTAGAATTAGACAAATGCTAAAAAGCGATGCAGGTAGAGCCACCTACATTCTTTTTTCAGATTCTGCTGAGCTCATTTAGCTTCTGTTTAGTTATCAACTACATTTCTATCACAAAGATTATTATACCTCTATTGATAGAATTTGAAGTTAAAAAATTTTGGAGATAATTGACAATTTGAGGAATATGGAACATGTGGTTTCAGTAAATGTTTTTGAATTACTCTTTTTTTCCCCCTGCACTGGTCATAGGATAGTTATACACAAGCTGACTTGACTATAAATTAAATACTATCCTTTAGCAGGCATTGAAGAGAAGGTCTTAATCTCTTGGGACTGACCCAGAAGTCACGGGTGACACGTGAGTATGTTAATCCTATTTAGGATTCCAAAAGAATAAGGCTGACAAAGGCCAGGGGTTCATGTTTTACAAGTTAACATTTCATACATGGGTCAGGCAGATTCAGGGTGAAAGAGAATGCCCTTTCAAACTTTTATTTTCTTATCTCAAATTCATCTGGCCTCAGTAAACTTTCTCCAACTAGAATGACCATTATTTAATTTGACGAAATCTCAGTTTAGAAAATGACTTGGTTTCTCAATCGTGTTTATGTATTAGGTAGGCTATTCTATTAAAATAAGAGGCTAGTTTAGAAGAAAACCAGATGGGTGAAAACATTTCACATAGAGGATCATAAGTGAACTAAATCCTTACAGGCTTTTATACCCTCAAAGAACGCAAAGGACAAGGTGGGAAAGGGTGAAATGCCCATTTTCATGTCTGTCTTTGGCTGTATTTAATGAAAATCCTGCAGATTTTGCCCTTACACAATGTAGAATGGGGAACTGCCAAAACCAATGCCATAATGAGAAAATAATGATGTGATCTACTCAGGTTTTTTGTTTTTGTTTGCTTTTTCTTTTGGTGGTGAGAAAAGGGAAAGGTAAAAAAATAGGCATTTGTTACTTTGCATTTCTCCAAATAAAACCATAACAAAATAATAATATATGCTTAACACTCTGGAGACCATTTCTACATCCTTTTTTGATTTTATTCCTTCACTTCCCCAATGTATGTCTATTTCTTCACGTTTAAGTCTCCATGTTAGCTTGTAACTGTGGCATTTCATCCTCATATGGAACACGGGGAAATTTTTAAAAAACAAAAAAAAAAGGGAGCAAGGTTATTAATCTCATTGTGCAGAGATAAAATTGCAGATTCGAAAGCCCTTCTTCAAGAGAGAACGAGAAAGCGTAGATCGTTACTTAAATCCACAATTCCAACACATCTCTTTCATGGCCTCATTGCTCCTAAAAGGCTAGGGTTTATAAGGTGCAAGTTTCTCAAATTGGAGCATAGGCACCATAAGAGTGTCATTCTTGGGCTCCTTAATTGCACATTCCATAATAAGACTATAAAGTGCAATGGCAGAGATTTTAAAACTAGGAGCTCTTTTATCCCTTTTCTTCATTCCAAGCTCCCCTTGACTACCTTCTGTCTTTACAAAGATGTTTTACCTTGTAGCGCCTATATTCTTGTAATGACACATTAGAAGGTGTTTAAAGGTCTTCTTGAAGGTGGCATTACAAAGTGCGTAACAGGCAGGGTTGATAGTGCTATTGATGTAACAAAGCCAATAACCAATTGTCCATACTGTGTTGGGGATGCAGGGTGCACAGAAGGTGTTAATGAGCACCATGACATTGTATGGGGCCCAAGTGATGATGAAAGCCAACAGAATAGCCAAGATTGTCCTGGTCACTTTCTTTTCCCGGGAAGGAGGAGGCTTCTTTTTTGCAGGCTGCTTAGTCATTTTCACAATCTTGCGAGCTACGATGTTCTGTTTTTCATCTCCATTTTGACCTGAAGAACCAACTAGCTCCACAGTGGTATTAATTGGGGTGCACGAGTCCCCTTTTTGGGTCTTGGTGACAATCTTGATGCATGTTTGCTTAGAGTTCTCATCTTTGGAATGGCCCAGGGAAGTAGAAACTGTGTTTTCATCCTGGGTTATTTCATCTTCTCTCATATTAGAGGCGACAGCACTGACTGAGGTGGAATCATTGGAGCTCTCTTTCTCCTCCCCCTGGACACAGTTTTCAGTCACAGCATCTCTGGTAGCCTTGCCATTTTGGATTTTGTTGTGCTCCAGACCATCATCACTGCTGGGCATGTTATTGTTGTTTGGCTTCACTATCCTTCCTTGTATCAGACTTGGAGAAACTGGATCTTGGTTGGCCACAGGCTCCTTCTTCTCTTTCTTTATCCTGCTCTTGCTGGCTCGGGATATGTGCCAGTATAACACAGTCATGATGATCACAGGCAAATAGAAGGCTGCAATGGCAGTACCAAAAGTAACAGCAGCGTTGGAAAAAAACTGAATGTAGCATTCCCCATCCTCCACAGTTCTCACCCCTACAATGAACTGCCAGAAGAGAATGGCTGGAGCCCAGAGGATGAAGGAGAGGACCCAGGCAGCTGCAATCATCATACCTGCCATTTTCGTGGTCCGCTTGACTGGGTAGGTGAGCGGTTTCGTGACACAGAAATACCTGTCAAAGCTGATGATAAGCAGATTCATCACTGAGGCATTGCTGACCACATAGTCCAGGGCTAGCCAAAGGTCACACACCACAGGTCCCAAAGGCCAGTAGCCAATCACAGTGTAGAGGGTGTACAAGTTCATGGAGAAAACACCAATGATGAGGTCAGCACAGGCCAAGCTGAACAAAAAGTAATTGTTGACAGTCTGGAGGTGGCGGTTGACTTTAATGGAGACCATGACCAGGATGTTCCCGATAATGGTCACCAAACTGAGGGATCCAGCCACAAGGACAATAAACACCACTTCGAATGTCTTATAAGGACTGGTCAGAGCCAGGCCATTGTTAGAGGAGTTTGTTGAGTTATTCATTTTGTGTTCTCTAATCAGTAGCCAAGAAGCCAAATAAACATTTAAACCTGCAGAGAAATAGAATAAAATTAACAAATGTAATACAAACATTGCTTTAAAATATATCAGATTTTTTCCTTTTGAGCCTCATTTTCTTTGGCCAAAATCTTCCCTCCTTCCTCTACATGTTTATTGTGCCTACCTGCCCCAGTTCTCCACATAAAAGGCAAAAACTTCAAATGGAAGGGTCAAAAGATCCTTTCAGGCTAGCAATATATTTGAAGTCTGATAACATTCTGAACGTGTCCACACCTAGACATGAATATCTGTCTGTCTATCTGTCTGTCTATCATCTATCTATCTGTCTGTCATCAATCAATTTAACTGAGCATAATATTGATGAATTGAACTAAATAAACCAAAATTATACATAAACTTTCCAAAGCATCAAGAGCTTCTGGTATGGACATAAAAATTAATAAGCCAGTAGGAGGACAAAATACAAAAGAAAACATAAAACTTATTATAGTGAATGTGTGACTTTTATAGTCAGTAGCATCTTTCCACCTGGTAGCTCTAAGCGTTTTCCATAATGATACTGAAAATGATAATAATAAAGATAAGATAATAATAATACTGTATTAGCCAATACACTTCTCCCAATGACTATTATTTTCCTCTGATCTCCATTTTACACTTGTAGTTAGTGTCACATGGTTAGCACTTCCAATATTGCATATCCTGCAAAAGAAGTTATTTATTAAATACATATTGATATGATTATGCCAATTTTCTGAATGTTTTATTTTTCAAATCACTGCCAAGTCTATTATGTTACTGTTCTTCCTGCCAAATCTTTGGTACAGTCAGGCTAGGATTTATATTTGTTTGGCAGAAGAGGGAACTGAAGCCCAGAAAGATTAAATAACTTATGTAAGGTCACATATCAAGTCAATGATAGAGAGAAGACTACGACCCTTAGTTTGTTCAATCATTCACTCATTCACTTTGTCCTCACATACTTATCGCACAATTTCTCTGTCTTAGGCATTATCATAAATGCTGGGCATTCAGCGATCGTTAAGACAGTGTCCCTGCCTTTGAGAGGCATATGCTCTGGTGGCAGCAATGGGTGGGTAAAGAAGCAATTATTAAACCCCAGTGTACTTTCTGCTACCCATCTTGGTTGTGTTTAAGTAAACAGATAATCATCATTTTTCAGATAATGACACTGAAGTCAGGCAACCATTGAGTGATCTTTTATAAGAGACATAGGAAAGAAAGTTAAAAGTTCATCAAAGGAGTCATGACACGTTTCTGGAGACACAGCATCTGTAGGAAATACTAGCCTAAACTGACAAAATCTATGCAAGTTGTGTGAATCAAAAAGGAAGCATTGTTGAGAAGTTATTGGGCATTCAAAATTCAGAAATGTCTATTCATTCACGTCCCTCTAATCACAAAGAGATACAAGTGGGGCAGTGGTTTTCCCTTGAAATCCATGTAGAAAATAATTTGCTAAGCACCTTCAAAGTACAAATAGCATTTAAACAAAAAGGTTATTCAGCTTAGAAAGCAAGTTATCTTCAAGGATTCTTAAAAAACTATGACTTAGGAGGGGGTTGGCTTTAATAAATAAGACCCCAAGCTCAGAGTCCATAAAGAAATATATATGGAAGTGCTACATAATTATTTGAAATTTTTGCATAGAAAAAATAAAAGTAAAAATAAAAATTGGGAAAATATTTGTAAAGCACATAATAGAAAGTTACCTAATTTCCTTAACATCAAAGATTTTTGAAAATAAATGAGGAAAGATGAGAAGACTAACAAGCTAAAACATTGATATATTAGTTAGATAAAAGGCAAATTAAATGTTAATAACTTTAAACATATGGAAAGTTTATGTTTTTCATAAACCTCACAATTTGAAAATGCAAACACATTAGTGGAGATACAGGAGGTGGTTTAGTCTTTCCATGACCCATCATTCTGTCCCTAAGTCATCAGTCTAAGGTACCTTAAGACAATCCAAGTCACCCAAAGATGTCTGTTAATCTAGACTGAGAAAAAAAATGCAAACACAAGCAATGGAAACCATTTCCCCATTCACAGTGTTAAAGTTGTTGGACATTATTGGTTGGAGTACTGGGGTAACCTCCTTGGAGGACAACTTATCTATACCTATGAAAATTTATATACATTTCTAAAAATTTAAAATGAAGAAACACTTGTCTCAAGAATACTACATATAGAAATTTATATTTCAGCTATAGTTATAAAAATGTGCAAAGAAGTTTACTCAAGGATGTTCATTCACAAATGTTACAGCAAAAAAAAAAAACTAGAAATATTAAAACAATTCATTGACAGAGGATTGGTTAAATGTGTTAAGGAATACTCTTACAATGGAATAGTACACAGCCTTTAAAAGATAGAGGTAGACATATGTGTTCTGGCATTGTTGTGCAAACTTAGAAGATAATAGGATCAGAGCAAGGCACAGAATATTAGAGAATCTAATTCTGTTTTTTTCAGAATGATGATTATATATATATTAATCTTCAGATCAGAGGAAACATTGAAGAGTTTAATCAGGGGAATGATGTTAACGGAATGCAACTCACCAGCTGGCCTTCCAAAATTATACATGAGGTGTCAGCTACAGGGCCAGGAGGAAGGAGCTTAAAAAGGGTCATTTACTTTTGACATTATATGCTTCAGGGTACTGTTTAATGTTTTCATTATGAACATAGCTTTGTATAATGAAAGCAAATGCAGATTCTCAGGCTCACTCCAGACATCCTGATTTAGAACCCATAAGCTATGTTTGGAAACACTCCTAAAGTCTCTCTTCTCTTATCTCTTTTAAAATTTGGTTCATTATGTATTGTCCCACCCTCGTACACCACAACCTATCTCTGTTGGCTTGGTCTTCATCCACCACATGAACATCCCCAGTGTCTCTTGTGTATTAAATTTAGGAGGAAATATTCCTTCACTATTAAACTCCTCACCAGGTATTACAAGGAGCTTGGTTTTATTAAAGCATAGCACGACTGATTTGAACATAAGGCTGAAGAGGTATACAGAGGTAGAGGTCTCATCATAAAGTCCTTATGGAAAACATAGGAAGTTTGACTTTAGTCCGTAAGTCATGGAGAAACATTGAAGAGTTTAGTCAGGAGAGTAATTTTGATTGAATGGAACTTGTCATATTTCCTTCCAAAATTCTCCATATCCTGTTTTAACCATCTCTGTGAATCATGTTATCACCACTTAAGTGCTCAAGTTAAAATTCTGAGCCATGTCCTGACCTTCTGCCTCATCCATACTTCCAGCGGCCAAGGGGTAACCATGACCTGTCAATGCTACCTCTTAAATATTGTTTGAATTTATACTTTGTTCCTATTTTTTTACTACCATTTCCTTATGTTAGGCCCTGCCTCCTGATATTCTTGACATAATTAAGTCCTTGATAAAATTTATAATCTTGCCTCCTTGCATCTTTCCAGAAGTATCTCACTTTCCTAAATATCCCAAATATAAAGCAATTATATGCAGTTCTCCAAACATATCATTGTGTTTTATGACTTTATGCCATTTTATATTCTTGTCTCCTGCCTTAAAGCACCTTCTTTTCATCCTCTTATCCTTTCATCCTCACATTTCTCACCCGTGCCCCCTATTTTGCCTGCAGGCATCATGAACTCTAAGAAACCCTTTTGATAACTCTTGGCCTAGCCAATTTTTTCTCAACTCTGCTTCCATAGCACGGCTTGTGTCAATTTATTCTGTCTGTCATTTTTATTTGCTTGTTTGTTTGAGTTAGAGTCTTTTGAAAGTCAAGTGGAAAGCCAAGTTAATCACATTCCTTAGACTATGACCAACATCCTCACCAGTCTTTGCAAGATCCTTCTCTTATTTTTATCTTAACAATATTTTGCTTCTTTTCATTTCTAATTCTCACGTTCCGTTATCCTTTCTCTCCTTTAGCACTTGCTCGAATTGCTTAGACTATTTCTTTGGCTGCAACTCTGGAAATATAATGGTTTTCTTTTCCCTTATGATCTTAATTTGCTAATGTAAAATGACACGATATAAGAACTTGGACTTGCATATAAATTTCCCTATCATGTGTGCCCAGAGGTGGGACCACTGAACCAAGGTATGGATATAAGCCTTCTGATTCCTGCCATGTTGTTCTCCTGGATGGCTGCAGCAGATCCTGCTGTCATCAGGCAAGTTCTGTTTCTCAATAACCTTTAAACAACTGTTATTATGCAACTTCCTAAGATTTGCCAATCCAAGAGAGAGAAAGTGTAGATTTTTGTTTTAATTTGCATTTCTCTGATTACTAGAGAGGCTGAGCACTTGTTTTCATGTAGTTAGTAGTCTTTCAGGTTTCTATTTTCATAGATCCCCTGTTCATACCTTGGACCCATAGGACACGGATTGATACAACTGTCTATGTATTTTCCTCCTTCAGTAGAAAAACAGTGAGTTTTGACTTAGTCTTTATAGCTCTACTATCTAGTTCACTGCCTCAAGTATAACTGGTGCTCAAAAAATGTTGAATTAATACAAGATCAACAATTAATATTATCAATTCAACTCCTATTTACCTAATCAGTGGAATTGTTTCAATAATACTTTTCTTTAACAGAATTTTTTTGGTCATCATTCATACAGTTGTTTATTCATGTAGTTTAATTAAACAAAATAATTTCACTAATCCGCTCATTATTCTATTGATTCCTTATTCGCTAAGGTAACTGTAAGATCAGTATTCTGACTTGCTTATAAGTCAAGAAGTCTGACTTGCTTGTCTATTCATTAGATAAATTCATGGACCTTTTTGTAATTGAGTTACACACATATATATATATATATATATATCTATCTATCTGTTTCATGCAATGTTCATTTTAATAAATTTTAATTGAAAAATACCAAACATTTATTTTCTGAATGTCCTGTTTGACACTTTATTCTTCACATACACTTCAATACATCATAGGACTATATTTATTTTAGTTTCAAAAAACTTTTTGGCGACTTCCTCTTAAGAATAATGTGTAAATATAATATTTATGTTAAAAAATAAATTTAATTTGATCTCTTATTTTATAGATTAAGAAACTGTAAGAGTGAGTGATTTGTCCATGGTCATCTGGTTCTTGCCATAACTTATGCTAATAATAATAACTATTATTCTTCTAAAACTTTGCAACACAATAGAGCTGCACGATTCTCACTCTACTTCTTTCATATTATTTATTTGTTTGTTAATTTGTTTTCTCCCTTCTTGTCTACCATGAGCATGCATTAAATTTTCAACTGAAAAAAAAACCAAGAAAACATAATCTTAGGACTCTCAAATATATGTTGTCTCATTTAATATTAACGATTCTATAAAATATACCGAACAGGTCCTATCATCCCCTCTATCTGAAGAAGGAAGCTGAGGCTATAAGAGGAGATTAAGCGAAGTGTCCTTGGTTTCAAGGCTAGTGAGTAAAGATCTGCAACTAAAACCAATGTCCTTACCTTTTGGTTAGACACGCTTTCTCTCCCTTCCCTGTTTGGAAATCATACTTCATCCAGTAATATGTGAAATTGTTAAGTATTTGTATGATGATGAACTATACCAAGAGGTTGCTAGGAAGGCACATTCCATTTTGGGGGACCTGAAATTCTTACCCAGGTAGAATATAGTAAATTTGTATACTGTTAACATACTTAGCTGCTATCATATCCTCTAAATTTTTAGTTACCATATTTGCTTATTTATACCAACATTCTTTGTAAAAATGGAAAACATCTCACTTGGCAGCAAGTACAAGAGTTTGAAGGATGGCATTCCTTTCAGCCCATGTGGTACACAAGCTATGTACAGACTGTTCCTCTTCTATTAGAGAGAATGGCTTCCTTTCATTAACCTCTTGTCATCTCCGCTGTTTACACTTCTTTAAAAGTCTTTACTTCTGATGTGGCATCATAGGATTTTATTAAAGCAATAGTTACATCATTGATGAAATAACATAATCACAACAGACTAAACAATGAAGATGACCTTCAAAGGACTCAGCATCTTAATGTGGCAAGTGTATAATAATCCATTTGGTATTTCACAACCTTAGGTTATGACTATGTCCTGAAAGTACTATGGAAACTTATGAGAAAAAAACTTTTCTGCCCTTAGTTTCTCCATCACGTGAGTCCCTGTACAAAGCAGTGAGGAATGTATCATGGTGTAATATTATCCTCACAAAGCTGTGGGTGCTAATCTCTGCTCGTAATTATTAGCTGTGAGTCTGATCATGTCACTTTACTTCCAGGAAGCTTAATTTTCTTTTTGCTCAAAAAGGAATAACGACCCTATTTTTCTTGGAGATTGTGGTAAGAATCAAAGAGATCGTGTCTCTGAACCGTGATCTATAAGTGTTAAGCATTATATAAATGCTATTAATACTCACATTTGTTAAATGGGTATAAATCAATCACCTTTCTTAGTAGTTAACAGGAAATTTTGTATGCGTGTGTGTGTGTGTGTGTGTGTATGAAACAGATTACGAGTGAGGAGGTGTGGGGTGTACTGGTACTGATAATACTATATTATCATGATCAATGATATTAAATTATCAATAATATTAAATCTTCAATGATTATAATAATATTGATAATAATTAACATGTTTTGAGCATGATTACTCTCCACCGTAACTCCTGGAGTAATTATTATTCTATGCTTTTCTATCAATGTTGAACTAAATGTCAAAGAACTAAGTTATTTGAGACTCAAACCCAGAATGCCTGACTCCAGACTCTGCTATAAATATTTATCATTTCTCTAAGGAACAGTCTTACCTAGTAGAAAATGTGTGCACCCAAAATTTATTCCTTTGATTTGCCATGACTAATCCCTATGCCCCAACTTTAAGTTGGATCCTTGCTTTAGACAACAGAGGATCATTGTGTCCAGGCCAATACTGCAACTTTGGCATTCTCTCTCTGACAGTTATTGTCGATGTCAGAACTTCTATGTAACTGATGTGAATACTTTTGTGAAAGGTTATATATCAGTTCACACGTTGAGGGAAAAGTTTCAAATCTTAAATGTCATATATTTTCATGCATAGAACCTTACTAACTCTTTATCTTATTGTGAACATCTTCTGTGCTTCTTCCTAGTCTGTCTTAGTCTGAGAGCTCCACTGAAACCTGTCCACCATGGGTGACCCTGCTGGTATTTGACATACTAGTGGCATGGCTTTTAGCATCACAGCAAAATGCAGCTTCCACAGTATGACAACTGACAGATGGATGGTCTGGTTCCCTGACTAGGAATGAACCAGGGCCATGGTGGTGACAGCGTGGAATTTTGACCATTAGACCACCAGGGCTGGCTTAAACAACACTAACTCTAGAAAAATTTCATGACTAAAATGGAAAGAGGCCTAAAAATGACTTAATTAATACCCTTGCCCTTGTCTCTATGTCTGTGGCACGTTTAGTTATTTTTCCACACAATACACAGCCTGCCAAAGACGAAAAGAGGTTTGTACAATTATAAACAAAACACAGTATGGAATAAAGCATTCTTTTGACATTAAGAATCAATTTCCATTGGAATAAGCACTGCAGCACCCTTCCCTTTCTGTTCCAGGAATTTGACAGAACTTCAATATTGACGACGAACATAATTTAGTAAATGGTGCTCGCTAAATAGTGTGACCTAGGCCAAACAGCTGCAAAAGTGCAGGAAGCCCTCTGTCTAAAGGTTGTGCTCTCACAAGAAGAGGAGCGAGAGGAAAACGGAAGCAATCCTCAGAGCGCTACTGAACGTTGTATATGATTAGACAGCTGTATTTGAATCAATGCCTGAGTCTTTCTTACCATCTTGAGAAGTTGCAAATTTGTATAGTCGGCTTTTTTTAAATTTTGTTTTGTTTTTTTTCCCCTAAAGTTGGCAGTCTGTTGGTTTAATAACTCTAAATTAGTTAATTCATTGCTTTGAATTAAACATGTGAATCAAATTTGCAGAGAGATTGAGGCTCATTATGACTCTGATAGAAAATTCTAGAATGAAAGCTGTTGTTCTAGAGAAGCTGAGCAATTCCAAACAATGCATCCCCTTAGGAATCCTTTTCAATGGTGCACGTGCCTTCCATTGGAAGCTGAGACAGAGCACAAGGCAGCATGGAACTTTGGATAGGCAGACCAAGGACAGCTTTGAATGAAACTCAGTTAAGGCTCAGAGAAAGGCTGAAAAAGAGTAAGTTAATATTTTTCCTCTGAAAAGTAACCAGATTAGTTCAGAATAAATGCGATGAAAAGATTTCTTCTTCTGAGTAAGTATAAAATACAAATTAATATATCTTATAAACAGTAAGTAGAGAAAAAGACACTTAGTTGTACTTAGAAACCCATGCTTATTATAAGCATGTCTCTACTTAAGGTTGCATTGCTTAGGGAGAGAAAGGAAAAATTAATCAATCCATGTGCTGCTCTTTTCATAAAAATACACATATGAAAATGTAAACATATGTGGATTGTGTTTTATAGACATAATTCTCTTGGTTATCACTTCTTAAAATAAATGCAACCATACATATAAGCTTAACAGACACCATCATTCTTCTGGTAGTAATATCTAGAATGTAGGTATAGAGTCCAAAGAAACTAATTCACCTGCATAAGAGTACATCTTGTGTCCTTTAACTTTTCAGTGCGAGAAATGACACAGGCCTCATGTATTTATGATTCATATCAGATTCAATGAAGCTATAAATATAAAATAGTAATGAAGTAGAGTGTAATGGGCAGCAACTATTTTTATTGTTTCCAATTGAAAGACAAAATGATTGTTTCCTCAGAGTCTGATTGCAGCCTATTTCTGGAACCGAGCAAAATGACCACAGTGTTATCCCACTAAAACGTGAAAAACGAGAGCAGCGAGAAGATTAAAGTCTTTACTAAATGATCTAATGGCGATTGAGATGAGGAAACATAAAAAGCTGCATCAACTCAGCAAAGATTTTTGTATCTAAAGCACTAATTTAGAGTTAAAATAAAGCAAGTGGTCAGAGAAAATGAAGAGCTTTATGTGGTAAATCAGGACAATCAACTCTCCTATCTGCTTGAAATAAAATCACTTTCTTGGTGATAGCCACGGGGAATCACAACATAATTTAATATATGTGCTAAATGTCATCAAACGCTACACCAAACTTTCACTTCCTCAACTGCCTCCCTATACTGTTAGTTCAAATCTATTTAAATATTTAAATACTCCAACTCCTGTTCACCTTCAGACTCCCCAAACACTTAAAAAAATCAGATCTCATTCAAACTGAGCTAGAATTACAAATGTGAGTCTTTACCTTTCCCCAGGAGGCAGATTCTGTGTTCACTGAGCCCAGAGTGAAAGCTATGACAAAAATGACACTTCCCTTCTGGAACTATACCATCTTGGTTGGTAAATATCCCCAGCATAATTTATGTGCGTTCCTCTTCACCATGTTATCTAGTAAAAAGTGGTAAACTTTGACCAGTTCACATTATAGAGGCATTTAAATTTAATTTCTGTACCCAAATAATGCATGAGAAAGGAAAGCCTTCCAATAGATAGACTGTAAGTGGATTGGGACTTGTACACAAATCTGCTAGGCAGGATGCTTTTTCTTTCAAGCACAACTGCACCATCAGCTAGCAGTTTTAGTTTGTGTTTTCTGCTGGGACAGGAATATTCATAACTGGACCTGTAGGAGAACATGTTACAGAAGGATTCTGTGAGTAATTAACTAATCCCCCAAACAACGGAAAATGAAAGGAAATAGGAGGCTAAGAGAATTTGCCCTGGATTCCTTCACCTAAACATCTTGAGTGAAAGTGTGAGCCAAGAGTATTAGCTGAAGAAGAAGGGAGAACAACACATTGAAGGAGAAAGGCAAGAAATAATGTCTCTGCTCTTAAAAAGTTCTAAGTCCAAGGAAAGTCTTAATAGTCCAAGGAAAATTTTTCATGAAATATCACTTCCTGTTTAGGGAAAGAGTAGCAAAGGCCCCCAGGGTCTGGATGTCCTTCTAAGAGACACACCAGCAGAGGGCTGGTCTGCTGCTATATAAGGATGTTTGCTCTTCTTTCTGTAACTTTTGTACACAGATAACTATGACTTGTCTGTGGATGCAGTAGACAAAACTTTGGAGTTAAACCTGAGACTTAAGCCTATCTTTGCTATTTTCTGGTTGTGTGAACATAAGTCTGTTGACTCCCTTTCCAATCTTAAAAATATGGAAAATAAAATTTATCATTCAGAATTTAAAAAAAAAATATACATAATACATAAGGCTCTTATCAGGTGCTCATTAAGTAGTCGCTACTGTTAAGTTCATTATAATTACCAAGTGATTCTAACCAAAAAGTAGAGCATTACAAAAAGAAAAGAAAAGAAAGGGGAACGAAGCAGGCACTCTGTATTTATCCCAAGAAAATAAAAAGGTAATTTTTATATTATATAAGTCTATTCTATGCTGCTTTTATTATTTGCTTCCATTCATCTTAAGGACTTGGGAAACCCCATGATCATTCTATGGTATCTTGATTCTTACACTGAGATAGTAAGAATCTTCAGTCTAAACTTCAAGAAACTTCCATCTAAAGAATAGTAACTAATTCTCTTCTTAACCAAAACGTCAGAAGGTCACAGACAAGTAAGCCTCCATTTTAAATTCCTAGGCTACAGAATAACGAAAGATTATTTAGTGATTCTATATTTACATTTTAGCTGAAAGAACCTCAGTTTATTTTGGAGGAAAACATGATCCTTCTGGGGAACTAAAAAAATTTCCGCCTCTACACAAATTTAGAACAAATAATGAAACTGAGAGAGATTTGTTGTTAAATATAAAAATAGCAAAATTCCACTCTGTGTCAAATTGTGAATGCTTAGAGCAATATGGTTACATGATCTGTGAATATGCATAAAATTAATCTGTGACTTACATTTACCATATTACTCTAAATGCTGTTTTCAACGAAACAACTATTTTTAAAATTTCATTTTAGAAGTTCTGTGAATTGAAAGTAAATACTCTATAAAAAAAATAGGGCATTCATTCTGCCAAACGCTAGTTTTCTTGAGTGAGTTATTTCAGGCCCCTGCTTACTTCTCTTGACTTTTCCAAACTGTTTATCCAAATCCTTATCTTCTACTTATTTATTCACTCTCTCCCTCACCCATTCTATCTTCAGTGTAGCCTGTAGGAGATGACATAGATTGTCTGAGGAACCACCACAAGAGGTCAATTTCCCAATCTCTGCTGTCAGATTACTCTTCTATCATGACTGGCTAGGAGTGAGAAACTTAACTTTATTTATAATATGGTGACTCTAGAGTGTATCTGGAAACACTATTCCACTGACAGCAGACAAAGCCTCACCATCTTAGAATCCAGAGGTTATGATCATTTTAGAACCGAACTCCAATAGCAAGACAAGGGATTCAGACCTACTGTATTGATAGTCCTTTGGGGATCAGATGGCCCACCACATCCTGCTCAGCAGGCTCTCTCCAGTGTGCCACGGCCCAATTTGCATCCTAACCCTGGAGATGAGGACTATGCATCTTGCAGTCAGCCTCCACTCTGGTTCATGCGTGACTATCAGGATGGGAACACTTAAAAGTGTTCCAAGGAAAGACTCATTTGTAGGCCGCGTCAGTCTGTTCTTCATGATATAACATCCTCAGCTCTGTGTCTGCCTTTAGGAATGTAACTTGGGAGCAGCCTGTCTCTGGCTCTTCCCTTGTTTGGTTGCTTTCAAAGCCCACTATAAAGCTGAAAGGTGACAGCTTGACCTGCTTTGCTCCATGTTTTTTTTTTTTCTTTTTCTTTGGTATTGTTGTTAAAATAACAAATGACTATGTGCACAAAGCAGTAAGTCACAGTGGTATAGCCCAGTCTAAGGGAGGAGGAGAAAGTAGCTGGACTACAGAAATATCAAAAACAGGCATGATGGGGGCAGGGATCGTGAAATGGGGTGGGGTGATTTTTCCTTATGTTTGGCACAATGCCCTGTACATCCTCAGATTTCCAAACTGTGTTTTAAAATAAATGTTAAGAGCCACTTGAATAAAGTTTAATTTCTGTATGGGTATAATTCCAAGTTTTAGAAGCACCCAACCTATAACTAGCTTCCTTATTCTTAGTGAACTGCACATTCCCTCTCAAACAGAGACAAACCTTTAAATGGCTCCTTTAAAAGGCTCAGTGGATTTACAGAACCCAAACAATAATATTTTCCTATCCTGAGTTTAAATGAATTAGAAAATTGGATCCATAAAATGGAAATCCTCTGGATATAAAAGCCAGGGAATAAGAAGTCATGAAATGTAGTTTTGTACATGTTCAGGATTGAGATAGATAATAGAGCAACAAGGTGGACAGCCAGATCCCTATTTGTAACTTGAGGGTAAAGTAAAGTGGAAAAAAAGGTGATTTGAAGGAAAAGTAGGTTAGGTGAGGTTTTGAAAATACTTGGTTTAGTTGTTTTTTGTTTTTGTTTTTGTTTTTTTAAATAAGGATGACATAAGCTGAAGAAGAAAAAACTCTGCTGAGTGAGGATCTAAACATTTAAGAGCAAGAGGTATCACTGATCAGGCAAGAGCTTAAGGAAGCAGAAAAGAATGGTATCGGGATGGTATTTGGAGGACATGGAGAGAGAATGGCCTCGGTTAATCTCACGAACAGAAGGGAAGGGGTTAAAGATGAGAGTAGATTCAATTAGTTTTGGAGCTATCAAGGAACAAAGAGTTCAGGAAACTTCCTAAAGGCCATGTGTTGAGTATGAGCAAGGTAGTGTATGGCAAAGGACTTCATGAGTAATGGAGGCTGAAGAATGGAGACTCTATGCAACTTAAAAGTCAGAAACTATAATAAACTATCAATGTCATTGACCAAACTGGTATCAAGAGCCATCTTATTGAGCAGGATCTTTAACTCGATTTCAATTTCAAATCAACCATCCTCAATTGCCTGAATCATTTTCTGTCTCTGAATTCGGCCCTGGCTTGACCTGATCTTCTGACCACAAGCTGTTTGAGTATCTTCCCTTTGACAACCGCAAACTCTAGTCAGGGTGTGTAAGCCCACTCCAAATTTTAAGAAGTTTCTAAGTTCTCCAGGAATACATTTTCCCATTACTTATGTAGTGATAACACCTGCTCAGCAGATCTATTTCAAGAATTAAATGAGATAATACTCACAAAGGAATTTAAACCAAGCTTCCCAGTCCAGGCTCCGCAACATTTATCCATAGACTTAAGCAAAAGCTTAAAGTTGGCTCTGGCTAGGCTTGGAGTAGAAACAGAAAGAGAATTACTTTCATACTTTGTAAAATTGTCAACTGTACAATAGATCTGTTGGAACTGTCGTTTAACTGCTTTCTGTTATTTGGAAAGTATGTTCTTTAATTTCTTAAGCTCAAGTGAATTGCATAGATTTCCTCTACATATCCCATATGATCACAATGTTCATGGAGTCACAATCTCTCTTAAATAATCACCATTTAGTACTAAACTCTGTACAAGTTTATAGTAAATAATTGCTTCCTCTTCACTAACATTAACCAGAAATGGATCCTAAGTTGCCAGATAGTGGCAGTGTGCATATTGGGAAGGCAGCATGTGCTATGTGTTCTGTTTACATGTCCTGTTAAGAAGAGCAATCAGATTATAAATATTCAGAGCAAAAATATACCATGTATTACTTCTGTTTATTAATATATTTTGAAGGATGATAAACAGTAAATTGCATTATTATGATTTGCTGAAGAAGATTGGCCCGGAGCTAACATGTGTTCCCATTTTCCTCTACTTTATATGTGGGACGCCTGCCACAGCATAGCTTGATAAGCAGTGCATAGGTCTGCATCCGGGATCAGAACCAGAGAACCCTGGGCCGCTGAAGTGGAACACAGGAACTTAACCACTATGCCACGGGGCCAGCTCCAAAATGTCATTATTAATCATGACTCAAATGTTTTCCATTTTTAGGCTATACGATGAAAACCAAATAAATGGGAAAGAAAGGGGGATACAAATATAAAATATTGTTCATGGGACAATTTAATGACTGAATTAAACAAACCTACCATGTGAAATAAGCCTCAGCTCCCAAATTATCACTTTCTCTAAGGAAGCATTTTCCTCTCATTTCAGGATTTGATACCGTCTGATGTCAGCCGCTGAATGAATCTGAGGGGATTTTCCTGCTGCGCCTACTTTCATGCAAACCACCTATTTTGCTCTCTTTTAGCTGGCTAGTAGCTGGTTCTATTGTTTTCTCCTTCTGAGCAAATGTTCATGTTTTCTTTTTAAGTTGGGAACTTGGAGATGCTATCTGACAGGGGTTTTTATTTTGAATCTGTTTCATTGCAAAACCAAAATGTTTAATTATGCAAGACGGCTGCATCTTCAGGAATTCAAGCCTACGGACGGTAGACACAGAATCACTCCATCCACTCCGTTTCTCTTGCGGATCTGTTTGTTTTGGAAGAGGGATGTTGGTATAAACTCATGCAAAGAGCAGGGGTCTGTGATGGTAAAATATCTGCCTTCTCCTCCAGGAGATGGTATTTAACCTCCCTAAGTTTGATTTTTGCCCTCTGCGGCAGTGAGGATGTTCAACTCTAACGTCTCTTTCAGCTCTAAAAGCATTCTAGGATTCTAATTTTACTTTAATTCGCTTAGGATCCATATGATACTGACTGAGAGGTCAGAAATGACCGTCACTGACTTCTGCCTTAGATCTATATTTTCCTAACTATTGTACTGCGTGCACCTGCAGAGAGAAAACTGTTCATATCTCTTGAATTCATACTATTTGGGCTGTGCTGGTCTTACTGAAGAGGCCTCTGCTTTGTGTCAGCTAGTTTTCTTTGTCACTATCACCATGCCTCCCACCCCCAATATCCTGGTACATCTCAGCTTCCCTCTGTGACCCTTCATCCATGCAAGCTTGAAAATTAGATTCAAATTGCTATCTGTATCTTCATTTCACCCTCAATATTGAAAACATACTCTAATTCTCTCAATCTAGCTCCATGTTTACCTACCAACTCATTAAAAAGGGGCTTTAGCACTGGAGCAAGAGATCATGTATTAGGGAAGGAAAGCAATTTACTTGGCAAGTTCATTTGCGTGTTCTTGCCAACGTCAGAGCAAAGGTTTGTCCTTGGGATAAGGGAGTTTTCTTGCCTAGTCTGGTCTCTCCAGCTGTCTGATTCTTCAATTAACTGACACCTCTGTGCCAGTGATTTTATCCTGGACTTATTTAGTGGACAGACTGGAAATAGTCTCTCAGTGACTTACATGCTGGTTTTATAGCATCATTACAATCGTTGCCTAAGTATCACTGCAAGGAGGGAGGGAAGTGAAAGGAAGGCTCCTGGAGAAAGTGTGTTTGAGATATGCAACAATTTGCAAAGCGTAAGGAAGGGTATTTTGACAATTTCCAATGGAGGCCCAAAATCTAAACAAAATTACAAAGATCAGACAGGAAGCAATTGGCTTTTGTATCATGATTTGTGTTATAGAGCAGAATTCAGTGCCAGGGATTTCTGTGTCAGGTCTCAACCAAGAACGGTATGTTTTTCTTATTTAAAAACACATGGCATTGAGTAATGATACATTTTCGCTCTGCTTACACATTTCCCTCTGCCTTTGGACATTAAAAAAGTAAAATTTATCGTGAATTTTCTTCTGATTTTTCACATTAGAACATTAGAAAAGTAAACCAAAAGAAAAAAGATTTTGAATCATTTATGCCTGGCTCACAAGAGCTATGCGCTTTACCTGGCCATTCAACAGATAATTTTCTTCGAGCTAACTTCAAGGGAGAAAGTAGTGAACAATATTGACTTGTTTCTTGCTGTCAAAGTCCTTACAGTATGGTTAGAGGCACCTGCGAACTTATACTGGTAATAAAATTTTGTTATACGTCTTCCTACATATATATATGAGCACACAGTAAATGCACTCACCTATATATACACCTATAAACTTTAAAAGTTTTAGATCACAGGGTATCCATCAATTCACTGTCTCACTGAGGTCAGGCAAGAACTGAAAAGTGACAGAAGCAGGTTGGGTATAAGTGCATTCAGCTCCCACTGAGGTGGGAACGTGGATGCAAAGTTGTCAGATAATAAGGATTGTAAAGATACACAGGAAATCTGGATTTTTATGTGTATTCTCCTACTTTTTAAATCTTGGTTCAACATTATAAAATACTGATAAGTGAGCAAAACTTGTGTGTGTGGACAGAATTGGCCTGTAAGCCCCCACTTTCTGATCTTTGGCATTTACTGGCTTTTAACATTTTCAAGTAAAGATAATCATGGACATTTTGCTTTGACATTAGATAATGTTCTAATGCATCATTTTAATGGGTACATTACATTTAGTTTTGTGGCTACACTATAATTTAATTAAGCAATCCTCTATTTCTGACACAGGTCATTTCCAGTTTTTCACTCTAACAAACAATCCTGCAGTGAACTTTCTTGTACATAATTTTTTTTATAGATCTCTGGTTGCTTTTTAGCATAAATCCCCCAAAAGTGAAACATTGGCCAAAATTATACATACTTGCTATTTTTGATTGTAAAATCCCACCATCAATGGATGATTGTTCTTTTCCTACAGCTGTTAATAAAAATAAGAATTATCATTAAAAAGCTTTGTCAGGGGGCTGGCCCCGTGGCCGAGTGGTTAAGTTCGCGCGCTCCGCTGCAGGCGGCCCAGTGTTTCTTTGGTTCGAATCCTGGGCGCGGACATGGCACTGCTCATCAAACCACGCTGAGGCAGCGTCCCACATGCCACAACTAGAAGGACCCACAACGAAGAATATACAACTATGTACTGGGGGGCTTTGGGAAGGAAAAGGAAAAAATAAAATCTTAAAAAAAAAAATTTGTCAGATAAGTAAAATATTCTGTTTGAAGTTTTAACCATCACTGTATTGATTTGTGAAGTTTTACATTTTTAATATTATTGACCATTGACCCACTTTTATTTTCCCTTTTTACAGGGGATTTTTTTGGATATGTGTATATCTATTAATATTTAACTTTATGGTATCATTCAACTATTCAGACTCTCCGCTCTGAATAAGTAAATATTTAAGATAATCTCCTTTAACTATTTCACATATTTTATACTTGAAAATGTAATTTATATGGCCTATATTTTAGAATAATGTCTGAAGAGATCTAATATTTACTTTTTTCCAAATACTTTAAAAATCACCCAGGAACATTTATTGAGCAACTTACACTTTCTCCACAAATATGGAAAAGTAATTCTCATATCAGCTAAATGTTTCCATAAACATGGGTCTATTTCCAGGCTTTCCATTCTATTCCATGGTTTTATCTGTTTTATTCTTGTACCAGTAACGTTATCTTTCCTCAGTTATTTTATAATATATTTAGAAGCTCTAATTGTAAATCCAATCTATTAGTGTTCTGTTTTTAGTTATCTTTATTATATTTTCATACTATACTAATATAAACTTTAGAATATTTTGTGAACCCTTTTATCCTTAAGCAGTTTTTTTTTGGACTGCTATAAATTAACTTGGAAAAAATTAATGACTGCCTGAAGTCTTCCCACCTAGGAATGTTGTCCATTCATTCAAGTTTTCTCTTTTGTCCCTCTATGACGTCTTTTAGTTTTCTTCATAGATATCTAACGTGACATTTTTATAGATATGTGTTTGTTTATGTATATTTCTATATATTTAGCTAAGATTGACCTTTCTTATTTTTAGTTTCACAATGAATAAATTTTTTTGTCACTATATTTCTAATTGTGATAGATGCATATGTAAGCAATTCATAGACTATAGGGAATTTGCTAATAAAATAAAATTATTAATTTTGTATTTGGCCACCTCTACTTAATGTCTGTAAGATACATTCTTATGTGAAAACAATTTTACATGTGGCCACTTTCCATGTACAAATAATTGCTATATTGATTAAAAAGTATGTTTATATATTTATTAAAGTTCATATTATTCTACCGCCTTCCCGGCTTCGAATGAGGATTATTACAATAACTTGGTGGCTATTCTCTTGCTTCCAAATTTATCCTGTATAGTAATGAAAGTTTTCCAAAATGATGAATACAGTGCATCAATCTGCACAGCCCCTCTTCCTGATTAAACCAACTATCTCACTCTATAATTAGCTGAGATTGTAGAGAATGTAGTAGTCGTCGTAGCTACTTTTTTTTTTTTTTTTTAAAGATTTTATTATTTCCTTTTTCTCCCCAACACCCCCCGGTACATAGTTGTATATTCTTCGTTGTGGATTCTTCTAGTTGTGGCATGTGGGACGCTGCCTCAGCGTGGTTTGATGAGCAGTGCCATGTCCGCGCCCAGGATTTGAACCAACGAAACACTGGGCCGCCTGCAGCGGAGCACGCGAACTTAACCACTCGGCCACGGAGCCAGCCCCTCGTCGTAGCTACTTTTTATCACATAATTTGATACTTATCAATTTTAAAAATTTATAGCCAAAATATTTAATATATTTGCTTTAATCACACATAACTTGAAAGATAACCTAATAATTGTGGCAGTTATTTGAGTAAAGACAATGAATCTCAATGTGTCTTTTTGTTGGAAAGGAGCAGAAGGTACTTAGGAAAGTGAATACTGTATAACCAAATAAATACCTCTGTGTTGAGTAAGGAACTGATGTGGCTTATGTAGTGTGGCCCAGCGAGTAAAATGCAAAGTGGAAATAACATTTTTTAAGCCAAAGATATCTATTGATTCGATTACAATGCAAGAGCATCTCGAAAATAACTTTCATATGGAGTAACCACTAAATGTCAGCAAGCTCGGACATGAAATACATTACTGACTCCTCCAAATCACCATTGATGTTTGAGCTCTGACACTTTTTTGACTATAAAAACGACAGGTTTATTTTTGTTTGAGAATGTCCCCTCAAGCTGCCCAAGGTCTGTCACTTTGTGATGGGGAGGTGAGCGAAGGGGTTGGAGCCTGGCAGCAGGTACACTCAGAGAACCAGAGAGAGCATTTGGAACAGCAAGGTCCTGATCTCACCCTTCATCTTTGAGTTTTCTGCATTTACATGGCATTTCAACAATCACACAGAAGCAAGTAACCCTTAAAAAAAAAACAGTGGCAACATGGGCACGCTCATTTTTTGCATTGTGTCTGTGAGCTAGTTGACTGAATTTTTCACTTTCCCATTGGTGGCTGTGACATCTATGAGGACAGATTTTGTTAGTGCTTTCTTCGTTTGAAAAAAAGATCAGGAATGGAAAGTGTGTGGGGTCTGTATTTTTACCCATCTCACCTATTCCCTCTGATTTCGGGTTTAGTTCCTTGATCATGGAAGTTTGGAATAAGAATTCCACGGCTAATGTATGTGAAAGCTTTTCTTTATTAATGAAATAGGATCAAAACCTTACAACTACCCTGTGTCTATGCTCTTCTTAGCTGGGCTTATTTAGTGACAAGCAGAAAGCCACTGGGCCAGAGTTGGCTGCTTTCCCTCATTGGCCATCCCTGACGCTTCTCCATATGCCTGCCAAGGGGCTGCAGCTTCCTCTTCAAGGGAGGTTGTGCATGTGCACAGCCTTACATCTCTCTCCACATTCCCCAGGGAGCTAGTGCCGAGAAGAGCTAATTTTTTTTTTCTTGTTGAGGAAGATTTGCCTTGAGTTAAGATCTGTACCGATCTTCCTCTATTTCATATGTGGGTCACTGCTACAGCATGGCTGGTGATGGTGATAAGGTCTGCTCCCGGGACCCAAAGATGGGCCAGTGAAATGGAGCATGCTTAACTTAACCACTAGGCCATGGGGCCATCACAGAAGAGCTAACAGTTTTTGAATATCTGAAAAGAATAGGCCCAATATTAATCAATATTGTCATCCTCTCTTTCAGATAGACGAAACTTATAGGTCAGTAAGTTTTCCAGTGCCAGCTAGTGGTGGTGCTCAGACTTGAAGCCAAGGGTGTCTGGTAGCAAAGCTTTTGCTCCTAATTGTGTTAACTTCTCACCTGTTGGAGCAGGAATATTTTGTTTTTCTCTCTTTTTTTGTGTGTTTGTTTGTGTATGTGTATGTGTGTGAATATATGGTTACAACTTGCCTCTATAAATAAAAACACCACTCAGGGAACTCAGCTCACTATAAGCTCATCAAAATCTACCAAAACTGTGATGATTAATTTTATGGGTCAACTTAGGCCATTGTACCCAGTTATTTAATGAAACACGAATCTCGATGTTGCTGTGAAGGTATTTTGTAGATGAGGTTGACATCTACAGTTGGTTGCATTTAAGTAAAGGAGATCGCTCTCAATAATTCGGGTGGGCCTCATCTGATCAGTTAAAGCCTTAAGAGCAATAACTGCAGTCTCCTGGAGAAGAAGAAACTCTGCCTCAAAATTGGGATATCAACTCCTGTCTGAGTTCCCTGCCAGCCTGCCTGCCCTACAGATGTCGACTTGCTGGTCCCCACAACTGCATGAGCCAATTCTTTAAAATTAATCGAGAGAAAGAGAGAGAGAGATACAGTACATCATTGTTACTCATAGTAGTTATATTCTTTAAAGTCCACATGAACACTGAATTAGTGAATACTGAACCATTGCTCCTAGGGGAATTACAGGGTTAGGTACTTGGAAGCCTCTGGTCACTACATTTTTGTGAATTAATCAATCCATAACCTTGTTTTATGTATGTATGAGTTTCCATTTAAAGACTTCTTATTTAACACATATATATTGTTGATTCATTAACAATGAACTCACAGCCTGTAATTCATGCCTGAATGATGACCTAACACATGTATCTTCTCCATATGGCACATCAAAACTGTCTTGTGCCTAAGAATGTCGGACAGCACTTCAGCACTATGCTTGAGAATCATTTTAACCAACAAAATCACCAACAAAAAGCACGAGTGGAAAACGTGGCATTAAATGGACCACAAAAAGGACGCAAGAAGGCAGAGCATCACCTTCTTTGATTTCAGCTGGGAACATGTATGTCAGGTGACTCAAATTTTTACTGGTCTATGCATGTCTGGAAATGACCAAGAAAGTACCAAAGAAAGTGTTGATTTTAGGGTTACATATAAATTTTAGGAAGTAGGCAAATTCACAAATGTGGAATCCATACATAATGAATATCAACTGTATATGTATATCCCTATATATATCCTCTCAGTTCTGTTTCTCTGGAGAACCATGACTGATGCAATGACCATATCAACACCACCCCAAAGAAACTGGCATTTTTATTAATTACGAATAACTAAGTCCAGATAGAGAATGAAACTAAAAGCTATTAAAAAATATCAGTATTGTGCCCAGATTAAGAGTAGAGCTTATTAGAATTAATTTGATAATTGCAAATGTGTGCCTGAATTAAGACAAGATATAGAGAGACTGAGATTGTGTTTATTATGCCTCAATCTATCATTTGGGGAAAACATTTCAAGTTATTTGTTAGATGTAAGCTCAAAATCTTGGTTGCTACGCTGCATTTAATCATTGAGTATACTGAATCCACTTACACTGGCTTGTGCCTATGGACACTACACATACTGATAAATGGATTTGTATCGCTTCTTTCATTTCTCTTAGTTCTGTTACCAATTGTGAGCATTGCATCTAAGGTAAGCATTAACATGCTGAAAGTTTTTTTTGTGCTTTATATATGTGGCTGCACAGATATTATTATTATACGTAGACTAGAACTTAAATATATGCATATTGTTATACATCTGTGATCTACAATTTTGTAACCAAGAATATAATTTTTTAAAATATTTTCCCAGTCTCAGCCTTACCCTCTTCTTCATTCCCTCCTCTCTACATTTTACTTACAGAAATGATAGTTTCTGCTATGTGTTCCTCTGGCCTCCTCTTCCCCCATGATTCTTCCTTCTTTAGGACTGAAATAAAATATTTCTTAAGTAGTCAAAGTATAAGGATGAGGAGCCTATGAACTAGTCAGAATAGAGGTTTGTTTTTGGATATCAGGAAGAATGTCCAAACTCAGAAAATGTTGACATACTAAACAAGGTGCTTAAAGTAAAGTATGGACCCCCTTCTTGAGAAGTTGAATTAACTTGATTTGGAATAGCAGGCCTCTCCTCACAAACAGCTTGTCTCTGCTCTATGGCTGGCCTCCTTAGGATGAAGTTAAGAAAATGTCCTAACATAACAACTAATTAGTTGCTATTTTTAAAATCATAACAGTATCTGATGTACAATTTGACTTGATAGATCTACCTTTCCAAAGGATTATTGTGACTTCACAGCAACTTAAAGTTGTGTCTATAAAATCTATTAATTTTAGCAGCCGTGTCTTGCCTTCATGATACAGTGTGTTTGCCAAATTCCCCTCACATGGCATCATTGGATATTGATTATGCTTGTAATTCTATCAGCTGTAGACGTGGCAGAAAAAAGAGTTTCCATCAGAGAAAAAGAAAATCAGGAGAAGACTATTGATTTGCATAAATATCTTTGAAAAAGTACCACCCGTCTTCAGACCTCTAGACGGTAGCTATAGAAAGCTAACTCAAGCCTGGCAATATTCTGAATGGAATAATTATGGTACCCATCTCAAAAATTTGCTGTAAAAATTAAACATGATCGTGATAATCACGGTAATGTGGTAGGGAGCAATCTGAGCACATTTAGAAAGGCCAGAAACTGCAGTGCATCTAAGTTCAGTGGTGTTGGAAATACACAATTGAGTCTGGGAAGGTAAAAGCAGGTGACTGAGAGTCAAAAAGAAGTTAAATTGTGGAATGCTCATGAGCCCTGCTTAAGAAATTCAGACTTTCATGCTATAGTGGATGGAGAACTGATGAGAGATTTTGAAAAGCAAGGTACAATGCATAAATTTGTATTTTAAGTAGATCTTTGGGACCAATGTGTAGAGGATGGATTTGAAGGGTCGGGACCAGGGGCAGGGAGACCAGTACCTAGGTCACGGCAGTGATCCGTGGCAAAGAATGGACCTAGGGAAAAAATGATAGGGATGGAAAAGAGATGCTAATTTTAAAATGTGTGATTGAACGTGGGCAGTGAAGGAGGAGGAGTCAAGATAACATACACATTTCTGTCATTAGGGTGAATTCTCAACAGCAGAGGGACTTGAACCCCTTACAAAAGGTTATTGAGACCACAGTGGATATCACAGATGCACATCTCTAGCAATGAGTTTGCAAAACAAGATAGATTTTATTCTCATTAAGTAAACTGCTTCTCAATTAAGCATCTGGCTTAGCATAGATTTGTGTTTACCATCACACTGAGATAGAAAGAGCCCTTTGAGGGGCCGGCCTGGTAGCGCAGCAGTTAAGTTCACACGTTCCACTTCGGCGGTCCAGGGTTCGCTGGTTCAGATCCCAGGTGAAGACCTACACACTGCTTGTCAAGCCATGCTATGGCAGGCATCCCACATATAAAGTAGAGGAAGATGGGTGTGGATGTTAGGTCAGGGCCAGTCTTCTTCAGCAAGAAAATGGAGGAGGATCGGTGGCAGAGGTTAGCTCAGGGCTAATCCTCCTCAAAAAAATCGGAGCCCTTTGATCTTGATAACCTAAGTTTGAGCCCCACTTCAGTCATTAATTATTGTATGACCTTGAATAAGTTACTTAACTACTTTGAACTTCATCTCTTCAAATATTAAATAAAAATAGAAAAGATCTATTAAATGGGAGGAGATAGATGAAGGCAATATGCAAAAAGTGAAAGCTATAAAAGTAAATATTATTGAGTCCTTAATAATTAATTTACTCCAGTATGGATTTTCCCCTAACACATATAGAAATAAATATGTGAAATATGGAGTCAACATAGCATTGTGGTCAAGAGAATGAGGTCTAAAATCAGACTAATGAGGACTAGATCCTGGCTGTATCATCTCCTAATTGTGTGACTTTCAATGTTATATAACCTCCTCACATCTTAGTTTCCTCTTTTATAAAATGGAGAAAATGGTGCCAAGCTCATAGGTTTGGTAGGAAGACTACGTGAAATAATAAATGTAAAGCACTCAGAATATTCCCTTAAACTTAATATGCACTGAATGTGTTAATTATTATCATGAATACATAAATTTATGTCTACATATATAAAATACATGTGTGTGTTTGAACCACATGAAATTGTCAATATTCAGCCATTTTGAATTAAATTTATATAGGTATATATAATTGAACTATACATCTATATATATATAAAATAAGTCATGCACCACAGAACATTTCAGTCAACAATAGACTGCACATATGAAAGTAGTCCCATACGATCAGTACCATATAGCCGAGGTGTGTAGTACCCTATGCCATCTAGGTTTGTGTAAGTATACTCCGTGATGTTCACGTAATGATGAAATTGCCTAAAGACACATTTCTGAGACTGCATCCTTGTCATTAAGTGACACAGGACTGTATTCAATAATAATATTTAATCTAACATATGTATAAAATATAAATTCATGTATTTAGTTGCTTTCTTCTCTCTTTTTTGCTCATCTTCTCAGGCAAGCAATGGCTCAGAAAAGAGTTCGATTAATTGACTGCTAAATTACTGTTTGCCTCCTCTATTTGTTATAATTGTAAGAGAAGCAGTAAAGAGTGCAGGCTGAGGCAGACAAGACCATTGAATTCTAACTTAGACTTACTAACCTTGGACAAATTACTTAAGCTCTCTATGCCTCAGTTACCTCCTCTATACAATGAAGAAATCATAAAATTGTTATAAGTATTAAATGAAATAATGTATGTATAGCACATAGCATAGAAGTCAGCAGATAGTGAGCACTCAAAATGTTAGCTTTCAGTACACAAATTGTTAATTATTCACTTAAATCCCATTTTCTACAGATGATCGCTTTACGTTTTTGGGCATACACCTAATTTCCTTTTCTGACCTTACTTTCCTTCTCTTTCCCATTTTTCCCTTCCTCCAGTTTCCTTCAATTTCCTTTCCTTTTTAGTGAGGAACCACTCTGACTGTCCACACTTGAATTTTTCTGGATATATCTGTCTATAAAAAGAGCCTTTCCTGCAACACAATATAATGTTGTATATTTTTTTTTTTGAATTTGAGGGAGGATGATATATCTGTGTACATATTTTTGCAAGTATGATTTACATACACAATATTCTTTCTCATTCTAGAATGGAAAAATACTAATACAATACTAATCTATGCACCTTTTTTCCCCTACCTGTTTTCTTGTTAAAAAATGCAATAAAATGAAAATGTTAGAAATCCTAGGATCAATAAAAAGTGTTATACATAGTCCCTGAAAGAGAGAAGGACTTAATTAAAGCCTGAATGTGTTTAAGAGAGTACTTAAGTGGCCCCAGAGAGGGCAATTTTGTTGTGACTAAAAAAGGAAGGATGCAAATTTAAAAGGCCAATCTCTTGGAAATAGTCATCTGGAAATAGTCATCAGTAGCTTACTTGATGAGTCCTTGCCTGCGTACAATTTATTCATTTGCCCTACCCCAGTCCATTGGCACAGCTGTCATCACTGTGAAGTGCAGTGGTAAATGTACTCATTCAAGAGGCTTTGAGTGTTTATATCTTCAACTTCTAGGACCATGTGAGGTAAACATTGGGTGTGCAATAATTGGTGTTAAGTTGAATAAATGGCCAGAAAGGAGACTCGGCATAGCTTTGAGACAATTTTCTCCAGATCCATTTTCTGACCTTTACTTCTGGATGGCAAGTGGAAGTCCTTGGTTTCAGAATGTGCAAGTGCAGGTCACAATGGATAGGCCGCCAGTACAGGCCCGGTCAGGTGAGGAAAGAAGCAGAAGCCAAGTGGCGATGGGGCTGGGTTTGTGTCTGAAGCGAGAGAGGGGCCTGAATGGTTGTCCGCGGCAGAAGAAAGAAGTTCTGAATGTGGGCTGCTGCTCTTCTAACACAAACCCCTGATGCTACTCTGGAAAAGGGGCTGTGAACCTGGACTTCAGGGAAAGGAGGAAAGGACAAAGGAGGAGGAGAAAAAGAAAGAGAAACAAAAAGAAAGGCTACCTGAAGGCAGTAAGAAACTGTGTCAAGGACACTGAAGGTACATTTTCTCAAGTAGAAGAGCAAACCATTTTTGTTTGGTTTGTTCTGGTTTTGCCTGCTTATTTTGGTTTTACTCAATTCAAGGGTGTGAGATATTTTGCATAGGATTACAGACGGAAGTTGAGTTAGTAAATGAATGAAAGAATGAATATCCTAATAAGCGAATGGAGTCTAATATAGGATGGGTACATTTCATATACAATCAGTGATTTTGAGCAACATAAAACCTCTATTCAGTCTACCATTGGAAAGGGTCCCTGCAGATAAGGGAGGCCCAGGTAAGGTATATATTATGCAGATGCTTCTGATTGAACCTGCTCGAGGATGGGTCTGCCCCAGGGATTGAGGGAAGCATTATTTGACATTTTCTTAACTAAATGTCTTTAGACATTCAGACCAAATTTTTTTTTTTTGAGGAAGATTAGTCCTGAGCTAACTGCTGCAAATCCTCCGCTGTTTGCTGAGGAAGACTGGCCCTGAGCTAATATCTGTACTCATCTTCCTCTACTTTCTATGTGTGATGCCTGCCACAGCATGGCGTGCCAAGCGGTGCCATGTCCTCACCTGGGATCTGAACTGGCAAACCCTGGGCCGCCAAAGGGGAAGGTGCACACTTAACCGCTGCGCCACTGGGCCAGCCCCTCAGACCAAATTTTTAACAAGATAAACATTTTCAAAATTATGATCAGGCAAATCAAGAAAGGGCAAAAATAGCCGATCCTCGGGGCCAGGGTGGTGGAGTAGTTGTTCAGTTCAGCACACCCTGCTTCGGCAGCCTGGGTTCACGGGTTCAGATCCCGAGCGCAGACCTACACCACTTATCAAGCCACACTGTGACAGCAACCCACATACAAAATTGAGGAAGATGGGCAGAGATGTTAGCTCAGGGCCACTCTTCCTCAAGCAAAAAGAGGAATATTGGTAACAGGTGTTAGCTCAGGGCCAATCTTCCTCACCAAAAATATAAATAAATAATAAAATAAAACAGCTGATCCTAATTGGCCAAACATATCTTGATAGGTGAACTAAAGACACGAGAAAGAAAAAGGCCTGTGTCTGGCAGGCAGTTGAGCAGTTTACAATGACTTGAACTAACTTGTTAATAGGACCTTGCATCATTTGTATACACAGTCTGCTTTCCTTTGCTCTTCTATTGGAGTGAGAGCTTGCAGCTTAGCATCTCTTGAGAATAGGACTGAGCCCATATGCACATTACTTAAACTTTTTTGGAGAATGAATGAATGTCATAGTAGGAAAATATCAATATAAATAATTTAGTTTTTGAGGGAAAAAAGATGGAGTACCTAGAGAAATTTTTTTAAAAAGTAAGGTATTTCATACTGATTTTTAAAAAGACTGCCAAAAGAAGGACATGCTTTGGTGCTCCCACAGACATGGATTCAACTGAAAAAACAGTTACGGAGTGGGTTCCAGGCCTGCTGAAATGGGCGATCCTCTCCATTTCCATCACTGCCTAAATGAGTCTTGAATCAGCTGATTGGATTTTCATCTATTTCTAGAATAGTGAAGGGACAGGCCACTTGATGTAGTTATTGAGGATCCGTCCATTTATATCAAAGAGAACAAACAAGAGGTGTCATCTGTCCTCAAGATCCTCCTCCCCTCTAACCATTTGTGCTATGGAAAAGCTATTAGAAGATTTTGTTTGCCTCGCTCACTGGTTAAAAATTAGCTCAGTGTCAAAGCTGCTCTTTGCCAAATGAATATGGGAAGTATTGACATAACCATACGTGTCCTTCACCCAAAGACGTTTGCAGAGCAACTGAGTTCCATATAACTCAGCAAACCTACCCTAACATTGGCCCTCTCCAGTGGAATACCACATAGGGGCTTGAGGAAATGCTCACGTTACAATATGTCCTGAATCTAAGACAAGCAAATTTAGGCTACACTGGAACTGTCTCTAAGATGCTCATCTAGGTCCTTTCTTGGAAACATTCTCAGAAGACTGAAATGTAATCCTGCTTAGGTTGGCACAAACTCCATTGGTTTCTTCAATATCATGACTCAGGACATTGAAGATACTACAGGTGGCTTTCAAACTTAATTCTGGCAATCTCTAAAATCTCAGTGGCTAGTCAAAAATAATATGGTTGAAATGCACATGTTTTAACACCTGCATGTTTCATCACAATACTGCATAGAGAAAATTTGGAATCGGGGTCTCCAGCACCTTGCTATGATTCTAGACCAGCGTTTACGAAGTTTGTTCTATAGAACACTAGCTCCACAAGTTGTTAAAGGATGTTCTGTGGAATAAACCGTTTCGCTCTAAATTAAGTTTGGGAAAAGTAGCACCCTCAATTCTACTTTTGGTAAATCACCGTTTACTCTGATGTATTAAAAATTCTGCAGTAAAGAAACCATTTTAACTTAGATTATTTCAGTTAATTCTCAAAATTATTTGACCAGAGAACACTTCTCACAGGATATAGATTAATATCTTATAGAAAAAAAATATGCCATGGAACACAGTTTGGGAATACTACATTAACTGAATCACGAAATGGATGGGCCCTTTGAATTTAAATAATGGAAGTCCTAGACATTCCAATAGTTCTTTTCCCTCCTTGCATTTGCACATTCTTTTCCATCTCTCTGGAATGACAGTCTATCATTAGCAACCCATTCATTCCCCTGCCCTGTCACCGTGTTGGACAAGACCTTTCAAGTCCCAAAAGTAATTTCCTGTGGGAAGCCTTTCCCAATACCTCGAGATGCATGAGGTATCCTTCCTCTGATCTTTCCTAACACTGTTAACTAACTCTATATTAACACCGACAACTCTTTTTACTCCTTTTGCTATTTGAAAAAATTGGCCATGCCTTGTTCCCTGTTGTAAACCTAGTGCCTATCATAAGACCTTCTATATGAGAAATGGTAAGCGAATATTTGGTAAATGGATAAGTGGGGAAAACAAAAAAAGTTTCAGGGAAGTATATTCGCAGAGAGATTTGGCTGATCAGGAAAAGACAGAATATCCAAAGGAGAGAGGTTTGGAGAATCAGAGGAAACCATGACGTCCCTTTACCATTAGAAATGTATCCCAGAGAGAACGGAGATTATGTAACCATTAAAACGATGGAATCAGTTCTAGGGGACACAAACTCTTAGTCATGTGGACAAGAAAGCCCTTGGGATAATTTATTCACAAGTTGCTTACTAATCTGCTTTAGAGGGAAGCCATGTGGAGAGCTTCTCTTGGATTCCAAAGCAAACAGATGTTCTGTCTCCCACAACGACGCCAAGCTACTTACATTTTTTTTCCTAAAAGCCAATAGTAGTACACATAGTA
Source organism: Equus asinus (assembly GCF_041296235.1). Lineage (NCBI taxonomy): Eukaryota > Metazoa > Chordata > Mammalia > Perissodactyla > Equidae > Equus > Equus asinus. Next base: position 190,696,982 of record NC_091790.1, on the reverse strand, counting down.
CAACAGGAATTTCATGCTTTTCATGGAAAAGCAACCACACCACTTAAATAGTCAATAGACTGCAACATTTTCAGTAACAAAACTCTATGAATGGAATTAAGGAGATGACTGCCCTTGAGGGAAAGAAACTAAGAAACTATGGCTAGTGGTTGCAATTAGACAATTAGGGGCATTGTTCCAGGGGCCAAGTAGCTTCAGGCCTGGTTGTAAGATCCATCTCTGCAACAGGGACTGAGAGTTTCTCTCTTTACATAAGCTTGAATTTGGCCTGAATAGACATCTTACTCAGTAAAACCAAAGGCTCACATATGGACCTCCTCTGTAGTCACTAATGTTCAGTATCTCAGAATCTCAGATCCGGTACATGACATTAGACTATTAAGCAGTTTCTCAGCTTTCCTTTTCCTCTTCATCTTGTCTTACAAATAACAAACTGCATTCAGAGGTTAAGATCCCAGACCGTGCCCAGTTCACAAACCTGCTCTCTCATGTGCTACTTGTGTTACTTGCACACATTCCCTGGCCACTTCCTCAGTTTACAAACCTGGAAAATCAGAACCCATAATAGATCATCTACATAATTGGGTATGATAGGATTAAATTAGTTATTAAGGTCTGGCACTTATACTAATAAGCACTCACTAAGTGTTAGCTATTAATTTCATTAGCGTGAATAATGTTAATATTTTATCACTCATAAAGCAGTAATGTCACTCGCTCTTTCTCCTATTCCAAGTCTTCTAAGGTCTTCCCAAACCTAACTTCCTAACCTTGAAAATATTCTCTCTCATGTAATACTTTATATCCCACAGTTCCTTGATATTCAGTCTAAATTTCAGCCTGGAGATGTCCTGAGTATACCCCAAACATGCTTAGCCCTTAGACCAACCTTGCGGGTTTGTACATGTGGTTCCCTTTTCATAATATGTTCTTCCAACTAGTCAATTTCTAACCATTCTTCAGGGTCTAGTTCCAATGGAACTTCATTGGGAAGATCATTCTCCCATCTGTATAGTTATGATAATTTATTTTAAAATAAAACAGTACTGTGTCACACACGGACACTGAGGTATATTTCAGATATTTCTCAACACATTCGCCTTGAAAACATGAACAAGAACACCATCATTCTTGAGAACATTGGAATTTCCTGATCTACCCACAGTGTGGTTGGAGAAGTTAATAAACTGTCCTATTTTATTTTCTTGTTTTGTTTCTGTCATTTTGTCTTATATTACAGGCACTGATCTTATACGCTTTGTTACAAACACTGACTCAACTTGCAAAAGTGAAGTCTATAGGAAGAGATAGAATAAATGGAAATATTATAGCACTGCCAATAAAGAAGCAAATATCTGCTCCTTGATATTATAGACCTTGTTTGAAAGCAACGAAAAATGGCATTTTCATGTTTTAGAATGCCAATGTGATTATTTTATTGTTGAATTTTATTTTGTTTTATTGGGGCATTGCAAATTAGTTTTTCCCAAACTAAAAAGTAAAATCTTACTCTCTAACGCCTTCCCCTTCTTGTATTAAAATAATTACTAACTAGCTCCTTTCTTCTTCCTTTCCTCCCCCTCTGTCCCTCTCTACTGGGATCTGTGATAGAGAATTTACATATTTCTCCAATTAGAAATATAATTTTATTTGGGAAAGGGCTGTGAACCATTTCTAAACCCACTTACCCTACTTTTTCAGAGTAAGGAGATGGGGAGAGTTTCTTCTTTGGGAGTCAATGATTACGGAACACCAGCAGGAAACAGGAAAGTGAGTTCAAAGTTACTGAGGAAAATTATTTTTCTTACAGTGCTATATCTACCACTTCTCTGATCTCTCAACTTACATCCTGACACCTTCTGCAAGGAGTTATCTTCAATTATTGCTCACTCCTGTGAGCTTTAAAGTACTTATTTTTGAAACTACATACTTTAGCCTCTAATTATACACTGTATTGCATTGTTCAGTCCTGTGTTGTAGGCCACACACATGGAAAACATCCTTAAATCTTCTCACATTTAAAAAAATTTTTAACTCCCTAAGATACTGCTTCTTTTCTATACTGTGTACTAGTCACCACCTTTGCACAATTACCATCACTATATCAGATCGGAGTCTCCTCAGTTCTCTCCCTTGAAGGCCGCCCAATTGGTCTCCCTGCCTTCAGTTTTATTCAAATATACCCTCTACTCTGACCTCTCAATGGTCTTTCTAACTTACAAACTTCAATATGGCAATCTGCTGTTGAAAATCAGTCAACAGAGAATAAACTCCTCACATGGAATGGCCTACAAGATCTTCCATGCAGTGGCTTCCGCCTGTTGCCAAGCCTCGTCTCAAGCTGGTACTGTATTCTCCCACACGACATTCTTACCTGAATAATATACTCCAGCAACACGGAATTAGCTGCAGTTATTGTAGTAAGGCAGATGCACTCAAGCTGGTGTGTTTTTCTGCATTCTGTTCCTTCTATTTGAATGCTTCATTGCTTAAATTTTCCCTGCAAGTCTTAGCTAAAATGTTTCCTTCTCAAATAAACCCTTCCCTGACCACTCCAGTGAAATGTAGGTGTATTTTCCTCTGATTTCCAGTACACTTTTCCATTTCCACTCTAACAAATTTCTTGTTATGCAATGGTATTTACAATTTTATATTCTCGGAGCTTGAGGGCAAACACTGTATCTCCTCTTCTTAGCACAGCGTCTAGGACGTAGAAGAAATTCATGTCCTACCTTCGTGAATAAAAGGTATTCAACAAATATTTATAAGATAAATAAATACCATATCTTCTGACCTAAAATATATTGACCTGATAACAAAGACCATGAAAACCTCTCAGTGCCAAAATCAATCTTTCTATTTTTTTATTTTTATTTTTTGAGGAAGATAAGCCCTGAGCTAACATCTGCTGCCAATCCTCCTCTTTTTGTTGAGGAAGAGTCACCCTGAATTAAAATCCATGCCCATCTTCCTCTACTTTATATGTGGGACGCCTACCACAGCATGGCTTGCCAAGCAGTGCCATGTCCACACCCGGGATCTGAACCGGTGAACCACAGGCCGCCAAAGTGGAACGTGTGAAATTAACTGCTGCGCCACTGGGCCGGCCCCCCAAAAATCAGTCCTGAGTGCTTGGGAGAAGCGTATTAAATACATTCTGGTAAGTAGTCTGATTTATTCAGGTGACATAAACATAAGATACTTTCCAATTTTATTTCTTATATTTATCTTGGATCTCCCATACAAAAATTAACAAAAATATGAGATTGCAGCCAAGGAGGCAGTGAGAATGACAATATTATGAAATGTTTTACTCTTAAGAGAGGCAATTTAACTATTTTCCATTCTTGAGAATCAAACAGTATAACGTTGATTATTAATTATTTACTGTCATGTTAGCCTATTAAATTATTGTTGTATTTTTTATCCATTTTTCTACAATGGGATCAAATCATCCCCAAAACCACATGACTTTTTAGAAAAAAAGGCAGATCAACAAATAGGCAGCACAACCATCACCCCCAATACCAATACTGCCAACACCACCATCATCACCACCACCACCATCATCACAATAACCACCATCACTACCACCACTACCATTATCACCATCATTACCACCGTCTCCATCACCATCGTTACCTACCACCATCACAATCACCACAACACCACCACCACCAGCATCATCATCATTACCTACCACCATTATGACCATCACCACACCTTCATCAATAATTCAAATGCTGGCCATAAGCACATATTAAAGTCCAGCCTAATTCATTCAAACCTGAGTTTCCATTTGGTAGCACTATCAGTCATAATTTTTTTCTTTTTTCTTTCACAAGAATTAAATCTGAGAAAATGCTAGAGGGAATGGAATCACTGGCCTGGAAAAGCCGAGTTCTTGGCAAGCAGCAGACCGTTATGTCACTGACAGAAGGAGAGAGAATAAATAATGGAAGCGCCACAGGCTATTGTTTCTGGAAACAAGATATATAAAGTAATAGACGCTATTATCCTCCAGGTTGGACAAAACAAGGCAGAGATTCAAAGAAGGAGGACAGATGAGACAGGCTTGAAATGAACACAGATACCAGAAGCTTTCCCCAAGGTGGAAGGTAGAAGAGATGTTTAAGACATAAATAAGGATTTTACCCTCACATAAAGGAAGTAAATCCTTTGGTTTTGTTTTATCTGTAAGTGGATTTATGTGCTTTTGAAAGATGGCCTTTATTGAACTTTAGGAGAGAAGCCAGGGTAAAAAAAAGAGTCATGCTGACATTCCCAAAATGGTTGTGTTTCTATTCCTCTAAGGCTCAGTATGCATAATGTCCAAATATCAGATCAATCAGTACCAAGACAGTCAAATCATTTTGCCCTTTTTAGAATCATAGAAACAAAGCAGAGGTTTTCAAATAGTTAAACAGAGAGTTCAAAGATTTTACCACTGTCTCCTCCCTTTAGAGATAAACACCAAAAATACACATGCCAGTAGTAGATGCAAAAAACAGATCCTGTAGCTTGTAAGGAACACAAGACTCTTTTAGTTTGTCCTTTGGTTCTAACGCAGAACTTTACCAACGTCATGAAAAAAAAGATAGCAATCACCAATTGCTTTTTTAAAAGTAAATCTGTCTTCTTCCCTTTTGTGTTTTTCTTCCTGAGTCTTCTTATAACTATCCTTTTCTGTCGTCTTTTCCCCAAACTCCTTCAGCACATCTTTAAATTATCCACCCAAACTCACTGAAGTAGCGTGGTCTAAAGTGTGAGATAGACGTGACGGAGTGCTGGTGCTGAGTGGGACAATCTGAGTTCTAATCTAGGGTGGCTACTTTCTGTGTGACTTGGGGGCAAATGTTTTCGCTTCTACAGACTTCTGTTCCATCATCTAGTAAATGAACAAGTTGATCTAGATGATCTCTGAGATCTGGTCCTAATTCTAATGTTTCCAGTTTCTATGCTGGCAGGTTTCAGCAATTGTCTTCAGGATTATTTCATTGAATACTCAGTCTATTTCTTCAGTTCTTATTATTGCCAGACACTGGGCTAAGTTTCAGATTAACCGAGGGGATGGAGAAGAAGAGTAATCAATTTCTTTTGCCCAATTTTTCCAATTATTTTCCTCAGATGTTTTGAAATTTGAGTTAAAAGGACATTGAATTCACCTTCTCTCTCTGTTTTGCAATGCAACTTTCAGAAAAATGGTCACCTTAGGCTTATGGCACAAACAAAATCTCTGAGAGTCATCAGTGAGGCAGCCTAACTGTGTAAAGTTATCAACAAAAAGGTGAAAAGAGGAATGGCCTTTTTCCTCTAAGGGATTGACATGGAAGATTGAGGGTGAGTAACAAGTTTTGAGAATCAGATCACATGGTGGGGAATTATATTTAGCCTACTAGCATAAAGTGGGCGGTCATTAAATGCTGCTGAATGAATGAAGGAGTGAAGGTGAATCAAACTAAAAATCATTTTTTAAAGACCTGTGTACTCAGTACAAAGAAGTTTAAGACATGGTCTCTGCATTCAGCAAGAATTACAAGGTAGTTGTGGAAAAATTACCCCCCACAGTGTAGTCATGGAAAGTTAAATAAAATATAGAATTGAAACAGTTTAAGAGAATAATAGAAGAAATACAATAAGCTAAAGATGGGTAGGATTTGAAAAGGAGGGGAGGGATATATTGTGTAAGGGAGTCATGAGGGCAGAAATGGTGTCATGAAGAAAGGGGAATAAGCAGATTTAGTTGAAGGAGAGGGGTTATGTAAAGGAAGACAAAGAAATAAAGCTAGAAATAGGGTTTGGAACCAGACCATAAACATACACTTTGTATGGATGGAATGTTTGTGTCCCCCTCGAATTCATATTTGAAGCACTAGCCCCCAAATCATGGTATTTCAGATGGGGCCTTTGGGAGGCAATTAGGGTTAGATGAGGTCATGAGGGTGGGGCTCTGCTGATGGAATCAGTGATTTTACAAGAGACACCTGAGCGCTTGCTCTCTCTCTCTCTCTCTCTCTCTCTCTCTCTCTCTCTCTGCCGTGAGAGGACACAGTGAGAAAGCAGCGGTCTGCAAGCTAGAGGAGAACCCTCATCAGCGACCGAATTGGCCTGCACCTTGATCTTGACCCTCTCAGCCTCCAGAAATGTGAGAAAAAAAACTATATTATGTAAGCCACCCAGTCTACAGTATTTTGTTATAGCAGCCCAAGTTGACTAATGTATACTTCATCCCACAGCTAATGGGAAACACTGGTTTTGAGGAAATAATTTTGGGAAGATAAGCAATAATTAAAGTAGCATTTTGAAGACTAATGTGCTGGAAGGGTGCATGTTAGTCTCTGGGAAATGAGGAGGCCCAAAGCGAAGGAAGATAAATTGGTGGCAGTGCCCAGGTAGAAGACTCTTGTAATGATGAAGTGCTATGATGTAATATTTGTGGGAATCAGGACATAAAAGAAAGCATTGAACACAGGATGAGCATGAGAGCAAGGCCTAGTCAAAACAGCACATAAAACCGGATAAGTGGTTTGGCAATGAGATTTTAAAACAACCTGGGAAATCTGAGGTGGGATGGTTTCAAGGTCTAGAAGTGAACAAGGCACAGGGTCAAAATTGGATAAGCAGTGGGTCAAGAATTCAGAGACACATGGAAATCAGAGTTCAAAGCAGGGTAGTTACCAGGCAGATAATTAGGAATCAGATGGATCCAGAGAAGAGAAATAAACTTTAAGTGAGGGTCAGATAGAATGTAAAGATCCCAAAGAAACATTGAAAAGTTAGGAGGCACTATTAGGTAAGCAAATGTTTTATTCTTTAAAATATTCATGATAAGTCATCCCTTAGTCTTTGAACATTTCTGGTGCTGGGGAACTTCCAACTATGAGAGTAGCTCATTCTGCTTTTGTACAGGCCTAAACATTAAGAAGTTATTCTTTATTCTAAAATGAACTTCACGACCCATCCTTCAAAAAAAAAATTGATCCTACGTCTGTTTTCTGCAGATCTGTAAAATATGTTTAACTTTTACGTAACATCTCCTCAAATAACTGAAGATGACTACCCGTGCCTTTTTCTAAGAATATCTCTACTTCCTTCAAACATTCCTCATGTAACTTGGTTTCTGTATTATTATACATGGAACTGCATATAATATTCAAATAGGCTCTGATGAGTAGAATTATTACTGCTCTTTTCCCTGAGCAGATTTCCATTAATGCTCATATGATTGTATAACACGCTTGTATTACTGGTTTATGTGAATGGATATTGATCAAGCTAGATCAATGAACACAATATTTACCCTTTATACCTTTCAAACTCTCATGATGTAACATAAATGTGCGTGTGTGTGTGTGTGTGAAGGAAGTCCACAACAGAGCTAGAAAGCTAGCAGTAGTTCCAGCATTTTACAAAATTCTTAAAAGACAGAAATATTTGGGATCAGATTATGAAAGAAAGGAAATCACTGGATCAAATTACTCAGAACGTCAGTGTAGTTTCCAGGGAACACTAAGCTTAAAGCACGGGTACAGGGAGTGAAATGGGGCCAAGAAACAGAAAGGGAGAAGGTTGGAGACAAAAACGTAATAGATACTACAGAAACAGAGAACAGGAATAACATAAGGGAGGAAATAACAAAAGAAAAAAAAAGATTCCTAGATCTAAATAAGTTTCCTGCCTTTAAGTTGGAAGGGCCTAATGTGTGTTAAGAAGGATGTCTTTGAAGTTAACTTATAAAATGCTCAGCTTTTCTTTATATAAATTATTAAGCCAGATCTACTTCCCTGTACTTCGATAGTTGATATTTTGAACCCCTTTAAAATTTAACTTTGGTTTAATTTATTTATTGTTCCATAATGTCAAGATCTTTTTGAATTCTGACTCCAATATGATACTCCTTCATATCCTTCAATATTTTTCATTCCATGGTTGCATTATTCACAAATTTGCTAATCATGCCAACTTTGTCATCGATGGATTGACAAAATGCTAATAGAAAAAACCTTGCAACACTCTAGTTGGGTAAGTTAACCTTTAAGGTCCCTCTAAGAAGTACTCAATTAATCTCCTCTGGATGAAATTGTTCAATGAGGTTTGAACTGCACTTTATTGTCTCTACCGTCTATAGTTTTGCCCAAAACAGATCCCGAAAAATATTGTCAAATGGTTAGCTATAATCCAAATGTACAAAAATACATGACATCTTCTGTTATATCAGTTCAGAAACCTTGATGAAGTTTTTATTTATACAGTCTTATGAATTCAGGATTATTCCCAGTCATCACTAGATGCTAATTTTCAATATGTACCTAAGCCATCGGTCTAAACATAAAGTTTGCTCACTACTGATGTCAAGTTCACCAGTATATAAGTTCTTAAATTATTCTTTTGCTGCTTTGTGAAATACAGAGGCAACATTTTCATCTTTCCTGTGTTATGACATTCCTTTCCTCCAACAGCATTTCCCAAGAACTTTAACACTGATTCCACAAACACATCAATAAATTATTTTAACATCTAGATTTAGTTTCAACTCAAAATACAATTTAAAGGTGCCCATGTCCTGGGGTATATATAGTTTATGTGAAAAAAACAAGTTACAGGTGAGTTGTGTACACTGCCATTTGTTTAAAAAGCACAGACAATTCTTATGCAAATTCCAGAACTTGTGCAGAATTACGTACAGGATTAATTACAATAGTTGCTTTTCTGGAGAGAAACTGAGAGGACAAGAGGCTGGAGGACAAGAGCAGGCAAAATGATGCATGACTATATGTACTTATCATGTGCATTTATTCCTTATTCAAAGGAATTTTGAAAACTGAAAAATAAAATCTAGTGACTCCCAGGTTTTTGAATTTTGTGAGCCAACAAAACTTAAAAACAGGAACTAACATAACATTGCCAACTTTTTATTTCATTACATAAAGACATGACGACTAATTTACATCTACGATCGCCATCATTTCATTAAAACAAAAACTAAAGCAAAAATATGGGAAAGCTGCCAAAACAAATGAAAAAATAATAGAATAACGGATGCACTTCTAAATTAGAGTTTTATAAAATAAATTCAACTAAATTGTTTTTATTTTTCTTAGTTTGCAGAAGACAAACATTTAGAGCCTGTAATTTAAAACACCAAGACTCTTCTATGTTGACTTTCCCTTTTTGGGCATCAATGATTATTCTGCCCTTTCTCGTTTACGGTATGTTCTTCTTCCTAGAAAAATGTGGAAGCAAAACAACATTTCCTGCGTTGTATTGCCTTTTGGGTATCTTTAAAATTATACCATATTCTAAAGGCGGGCGACCCAGCTTTTTCTTGAGCTCTTTCTCCAAATGAAGGCTTAAGATTATTTTTACCACCCACTTGAGTCTCTTCTTTTAAACATGTTTTAGCTCATTTAGGTATTTTCCCCCAACTATTATTCCTACCCTTCCAACACGTTCTTCTTTTGCATATGCTTTTGTCTAGTGGTTCATATCCCAGTCTGTGCATGTGTATCCCCTGAACACATGAACTCATCGTGATAACGGCTTCTGTAGCTGACCCCTGGGAGCTGGACCTTAGAGGACAGCCGTATCAACTCAGATGAAAGCTCTTTTTGAATTCATTTCTGTTTCTGTAGAAGCTTCTCTTTCTTCATCATCAAGACAGTTTTGTAAAATTATTTTTTAAATTTCCTCCCAAAGACAAAGGTTTTAAAATTATTTTCTTGTTAATCTTTCTAAGAGTAATTAGAGATCTAGCATCACGATCCCTACTTTTTTCGTTGGGAAAAGGAACATCGGTTAGTCCCTGGGTTACTCTGCTTAAAGTAGTTTGACTCTCATTCTTGGTAGCCGCACAACCCTGCTACACGATTGCATTGTATTAAGAAAGCCTCTGGGCCCCCGTGGCTGGCTCTTTCTGGCACGATTGGTAAAGAACAACAGCCTGTGAACATCTTTTTCAACTAAGTGATTTAAACACATAGAACCCCTTTCTTTCTTCAATTACGACTACATAGAAAAGTGGTTACCTTATAATATTAACAGCAATACAATTCACGGTATAAAAATTCAAGACGTGTGATCTGGTGGTGCTTTAAATTGAGTGGTTTGAATTAAAAGGTTTAATTCAAGGATGTCTTTAGCCTTTCATTCAGAAATAATCATTGAATCTTTCTTTACATGCTAGGTCCCTGTTTTGAAAGAGCTTACAACCTAGAAAAGGATACAGTCAAATGTTCCAGGTGTGTCTCATTTTGTTGATGAAATGAGGACACATTCTCTTTTAAAGACCAAACATACAGTGGATCCAGCCTCGCTCCTGCTTGAGTGCACTAATTCTAGTCTTTTGCCGAATTCTCTTCCCATATACTTCTGGGAGTCCTGAGGGGATGGTTACTATTTTTTGATGGGAAGGTACTTTCTTTTTTTTTTTCATTTTGGTAACATTGGTTTATAACATTATATAAATTTCAGGTGTACATCATAGTATTTTGATATCTGTGTAGATTACATCATGTTCACCACCCAGGACTGATTGTAATCCATCACCACACACACATGCCTAATTACCTCTTTCACCCTCCTTCCTCCACGCTTCCTGTCTGGTAACCATCAATCCAATCTCTGTCTCTATGTGACTGTTTGTTGTTGTTTTTATCTTCTACTAATGAGTGAGATCATATGGTATTTGACTTTCTCTCTCTGACTTATTTCGCTTAACATAGTACCCTCAAGGTCCATCCATGTTGTCACAAATGGCCAGATTTCATGGTTTTTACGGCTGAGTAGTATTCCATTGTGTACATACACCACATCTTCTTTATCCATTCCTCCCTTGATGGGCACCTAGGTTGCTCATCATGACTGTTTTAACTCTATTGTTCTAATTTTTTTCTGAACCCTTCCGTTTATTTTGAGCTATTTTTTCTTTTAGAGTATCTGCACATGTAATTTTACTTATGCCTCCTCTTCTGATTTGAAATTTCTTTCGCAAAATGTACTTTTGTGCACAATAAAATGGTGTGGCCACTCTCTCTGACAATTTCTTTTTGCTTTAATTTCACCTATCAACTTGCTTTCGTCAATGAGAAGTAAATCCATAGTAGCAATTCCATTGACTACTTCCTCAGCTTCTGAAGAATGAAACTGACAGTAAAACAAGACATTTCCTTTTAGATTGTTTCTGTTTAGCAAAAATGGATTCCTAAGCAATATGTAGATGTTTGAATTCCCTCACCCTTAATACACATTGTTTCTGCATCAGCTTGGATACCTGGTTTAAGAAAGCATTGTAACAAGACGGTCTGAACAAATCACCCTAAACACCATTGCTTCTGTTTCTCTATTAATTTGTCATAATTTAAGCTTATGACAATGCTTCTCTGCATGAATTTACAGATTTCTATACTTCAACATAATTATTTTTGAGATATAATTGACATATAACATTACGTTATTTCTGTAGTACAACATAATGGTTTGCTATTTGCACATATTTTAATAGAATTCTTGACATAGAAATTTTACCATTTATATTACATCTGTTTTGTTATAGTTTTCCAATATCTGTAAGACTCTATAATACCCAGAAAATAATTTGTTCAAATTGTGTTTAAAAGCTTCAGAAGGGGGGGCTGGCCCCGTGGCTGAGTGGTTAAGTTCGCGCGCTCCGCTGCAGGCGGCCCAGTGTTTCGTTGGTTCGAATCCTGGGCGCAGACATGGCACTGCTCATCGAGCCACGCTGAGGCGGCGTCCCACATGCTTCAACTAGAAGGACCCACAACTAAGAATATACAACTATGTGCTGGGAGACTTTGGGGAGAAAAAGGAAAAAAAAGTTTAAAAAAATAAATGTTAAAAAAAATAAATAAATGTTAAAGCTTCAGAAGGGAAAAGAACTTAATTCCTTTTAAGGTAAGTAGAAGGTTCTGGTTACTTTTAGTCACTTTTAATAAACAGTTACCAATTATTTTATTAAATTTAGTTGTTCCGTTGGTCAGAAAAGAGAGTAAGAAAACTGAGTAGATGTCACAGAGAGAAGAGAGACTAGGCATATGGCTGCCTGTGCTACAGACACCTATGGACAGTATGCTTTGATTAAGAGCCTATCAAGGCAGGGGCAATTCTGTTTTAATGGGCATTTCAGCTCCTTTTTTTCTAACTACAAAGAAAAGGATGTAGGAATCCAATACTTCCTGTGGGAGACTGGACAAAGAAAGAAGAAAGCATTTTGGCAATGCTCACTAGTCTTGTAATATCTTCTGATATTTTGCAGGCAGACAATTGAAAACTGTTCTGCTCTCAGTCCTTAAACTGCCAAGGCCAACTGAAGACCATAATACAAAAAGTCCAGGCAGCGTTCAAAAGGCTCATAGACGTCATAGAATGTCAAGATTTGGGTTAGTCTTCATTGCCTACAAAATCTGCAGGAGAGCAAGAGTTAAAACTTGCATGAGAACAAGCTGAAGTAGAAGTTTTGTGCTAAATAGCAATAATATACAAATGTATTTAATATAAAAGTTCTTAATTTGTTTCTAATTCTCTTTTAAAATATATTGATATATATATGTATGCCCATTTCTTAAAGATTGCGATTAATACTAATATATTTTTAGAAAATTATATTCTCATGAAAGTAGTATTCTGTCAGAATTTACTTTTTTCACTAGATACACCTGGGAAAGAATTATTTGACTAGTTACATTTTGGCCAACATGTATGGCCCAGCAGCAAAGAGCCAAATTTTCAAAACAAGAATGTTCTGCAATAAAATCTATTTCATTAATGTCCAAATGTCATATGAGCTCAACCAAACAGTGAAGTGTGCAAATGCAAAGCACAATGAGAGAACATAATTGCCACCAACAGAAGAGGCCGTTTCCGTTATAACATCTGGAACCAAGCCAGAGACATTCGACAAGCTTCTGCTATGCAGGAGTTGGTCCAAGTCTATATATACCTATACGCTGGTGGTTCTCAACTCTGGAAGCACATTAGAATCATCTGGAGAAGTTGTTTTAATTAGTTCCTTTGCCCAGGTTCCTCCCAAGTGATTTTTATTTAATTGTTCCAGCCTGGGAGCCAGGCATCAGTATTAGAGGATTCCAGTGTGAAATCAGAGCTGAGATCGCTGGTTAGCCAAACCTGCTTCTGGGTGGGAAGAGGTGAATCAGAGCTTATTTGACTAAATTAGATTAGTGGAGAAGTATGGCTTGAATAAAGAAAGTTCAGTGTCATACATTAATTTCAGCATATTCTTCCTTCAATTTTCATCCTTGAGGACAGAACATCATAGATCCTGGAGCACGCAGCTCTTCTAGGTAAATTAACTTCCTCCTGAGCTCCTGTGAACGCCTTCTTTTTCTGGTAAAGCAGCCATGACCCACTGTAATGTAACCAATGCTTCACTACTTGGTTCCCCCTGAATTGCAAGTTCTTCAAGGGAAGGATCATGTCTTCTTTATTTCTTCATTGCTTATCACCATGCCTGCTGCCTATGAGATAAACACTTGATCAATAATGTATGAATTAATAGAAAATAAAAATGGAATGGGTAAACAATCAGGCACCGTGGTCTCCATTACTCTGGCTATCCTCAGTTTATCTTGTCTTTCTTTTCTTCTGGTCTAAACTTCCTGCTCTTTTCCCTTCTGTTTCTTTTTTGTTTTGCTCCTCTTGAACTCTGGGACAATGTTTTGCCTCAAAAGTAATTTTCTCTCTCTTTTTTTCTCCACTTCACACATCTGCTCCCTCCTCTCATTCTTCCATTTAATATCACAGTTCTATTAAATTTTATTAAATTAAATTTCTATTAGATCTATTAAATTAAATTTCTATTAAAATTAAATAGATTAAATTAAATAATCTATTAAATCCAGTTCTATTAAATTAAGTTTCTATTAAATTCTATTAACAGAATCCAGTTCTATTAAACTTTAGATAAATTAAATCCAGTTCTATTAAATCCAGTACTATTACATTTAAATTTAGAAATTTAATTTAAAGTTCTATTAAATTTATCTAGCATTCTTTTTTTGTAAATACTAACATAAGTGCTTAACTATAACTGTATCAAATCTATATTGTAATTCCTATCTTCAATTTACCTACCAGTGGATACGTTCTTTGAAAGCAAGGACTGTATCTATATCCACCATAATTCTAACTACAGTATAGAACATATTTTAAGCCCTTAATGAATACTTGTTGATCTCCAGGGGTTTAATTATTTTCTATAAGTGAACTCTAAGTCACTTTGAGGTGGTTTTTAGTAATACAGAAAGTACTTTGCATAAATGTATATTTTCATTAGACCTTTCCTGGCTCTTGTAATGGGAATGCTGCTGTTTATTCCCAAAACAATGCTATTCTCCAGCAGGTGAAGCATATCGTTTAAGTGTGTGCTGATTTGCTCCAAACCAATTCTAAGTAAATGAAATTTTCACTCTTTCCAAAAGTTATATGTCTCCATTAACATTGAATTGAAAGGATGTTTCCGTATTTGAATATGAAAAGTCTAGCAGATGACCTCACAGACCACAGCATGGCTTTCTGTTCTTATTTAGAGTTTACTTAATTTTCTCCTCACCCCACGACTCCACCCTCTACCACCCATTCAGTTGACAATAATGTTGTTACTCCAGAGCTATAAAAATTTGGCTATATGCCCATCAGTGTCGTATGTCTGAGGCCCTCCAGCTGTTCCATTACCTTTTGTATGTCTGGAAAATGTGGCTGAGAAGCTATTTTTGTTTGTTCCCTGGACCCTGAACCTCTTCTGGGATAGCACTGATGTCATGTGAACAATGATGACCCAAGTCTTGGCACCTATCTTTTCCTCATCCCCTTCCTGTCTGTAACTCTCTCTCCTCTCCTCTCTTCCGCACATGAAATGGCCAGCCCTTCTTCTCTGAGGTCCTTTTACCTTCCTTCTCTTCATATTTCTTTCCTTCTACCTTCTTCTCTTCTTTATCTGGATCTCTTTTTCCTACCTCTTTCTGCTAACAAAATACATCTAGATACTTCTTTCAGTTAAAAAGAAAAGTTTGAGAATTTACTCACCAAGATTTTTACACAATTTATAAATAAATGAATAAACATATAGCTACTGCTGTCTTAATTTTTACATTAAAATATACCCCAAAGGGGCCGGCCCTGTGGCAGAGAGGTTAAGTTCGCGTGCTCTGCTTCGGCCGCCCGGGGTTGTGCTGGTTTGAATCCTGGGCGTGGACATGGCACCACTCATCAGGCCATGCTGAGGTGGCATCCCACATGCCACAACTAGAAGGACCCACAACTGAAAGAAAAATACAACTATGTACTCGAGGGGCTTTGGGAGAAAAAGGAAAACTAAAATCTCAAAAATATATATATATACCCCAAAGTAGAAATTTCAAAGAATGACAAAAAACCAAAGAAACAATATCTTAAAAGATTACTTATTTTTTTAATTAAACAGAAACTTCTTTGTTTTTATTAAAAATGTACAATTAAAAATATTTTCAGTGAGAGGAATTGTATTGAATACATTTTAAAAATATGGTTTTAAATGTTTATGGTAACATTTTAAAATACAGTAATTTGTAGGTTTGGTTCTAAGCTCAGTTTATTTCTATTCTTGTGAGATTGGTTTATTGCATCTAACACAGTGAGCTACAAACACGATATTGTAAATATTTTATTAACCATTGGCTTCAACTATGTTTGGTCAAATAACTCCTTAATGTTATTTTGAGGAGATCCCAGCCATTATTAGTTATTATAGCAGTCTACTCCACATTAAGACATCCCCCATCACAAGCAGGGACTAATTCTCTGGTTCCTGAGTGAGATGTATCCTGGTCTATTTGACCCCTCCTCCTATTCAAGTGCTGTGGAGTGAGTGAGTGGGGTCTTCTGGCCCTGGAACATTGTTTCCCTCCTTGCCCAGGGTCTAGCACTTCTGGTGTTGGGAGTAGGGAGAAGGGAAAAAGGAAGGAGGAAATCCTCTGGCAGGGTTTTTTACATCTTTATTATGTATAGGCAGCCCTAGGTGCAAGCTCATTCATTCCATGGGCTGCTGGCCACTATGTCAACATGGCAGTCTCTATATGGATAATGTGGATGGTTTTTTAGGATGGTAAGCAGTCTTATTCCAGTCCTTTCTATCTCCTAAGACCCAGTTACAGAGAAGCAGTTTTGTTTGTCTTTGGCCACTGGCAACAGCTCACTCCTTCAACCTCGTCTCAGGCTGGGGCACAGCTGCTTTGTGACCAGGTTCCAGGACCGCCACACAGCCCCTGCTCTTCCTCTGCTGTCTGTTCTCCTTCACTTGGAGCCTCAGAAACCACTGAGATGGTATCTGTACTGTATGAGGCTACTAGGAACTGGGGTGGGGTAGCCCCCTACCCTTAATTTAATTCTCAGTGTATGTCCTAGTCCTTTTTCACCCAGTCCTTTATCAGAATGGAAAAATATGGGCACTGGTTTCTGTCTCCATGTTTAAGCACCCCCTCCAAATTCTAGGGATATTGTGAAGTGCTCCTAACAACTTTCTCACCCACGACCACATTTCCACTCTGATGGAGCTCAGTATGGGCCTGCCAGATTGGCAATCTTGGAACTGGATGTTGGTACTCACGTCTCTCAGGCACCCTTATCTCAATAAGCAAATTTCTTGTTATTCCCTCACTGAAATCACTTATCTTGGGCAGAAGGGCACAGCCCCCTTTAAAATTTATACTTTGGGATATATTTTAATGTAAAAATTGGTCCAGTAGTAGGTGCATATTTATTTATTTATAAATTATATAAATTTATTGGTGGATAAATTCTCAAATTATTTTTTTTTAGCTGAAGGATGTGTATAGAGAACACTGTTAGAGGTAAGAGGCAGGGAAAAAATCTGGGAAAAGATGGTAAGAGGAAGGTAGATGGAAGAGAATATGAAGAGAAGGAAGAGGAAAGGACCTCAGAGGAGAAGAGCTGGTCATTTATACGTGGAGAGTTCGGGAGAGAAGAGGGGACTTGAGGAGAGGAAAGAGATGGGAAGACAGGTGAAGAGGATGACGTGGATCACCATCGTTCACGTGACACCAGTGCCTATCCAAGAAGAGGTTCAGAGTCTCCAGGGCACAAACATCAAAAGTCTCTCAGCCATCTTTTCCGGACACCCTTTGAAGGCAAGGAAACAATTGGTGGGCCTCTGGCAAACTATACAGAGAGATACACTCAAACTCTTAAAACTCTGGAATAATATTACTGTCAACTGAAGAGATGTTAAGGACAGGGCTGGCGGCCCACTTCCTTCCTATCTCCATTACAGGACTATTTCATGTCATCTTTGTCTCTTCCAATCCTCAACACTTACTTACTCATGCTCAGTCTCAGCAGATGACCTTGTTCCTTGTTCTTACAATGAGAAAATATAGGTGAATTAAAGAAAACGTCTGTTCCCACTGTGCCATACAGAGCTACGAGTGCTAGAGCCCAAATACTCTGCCCAGCCCGCTAGGAATGGGCTGCCTCCCCAAAGATGTTCTGGAAAAGGCATAGAAATGGGCATTCAAAGCCCTGCCTTCCTGCCCTGGCTGAGTTCTTGGCTTATTGTTCTGCCTACCCAACACAAATTGAAGTGTAGTCTTGGCACATGGTCTATAGGGCCAGCCAAGATGGTTGTCAACCCAGGCCAAAATGCCTACTTTTTTCATTAGGCATTCCTGAGGAGACGTGGAGGAGGGAGAGTCTCCCCTGCTTTCTTGAGCAGTGAGTCCCAGGGCTAACTTCATATCACCTCAAATCTAGCCTCCAAGGAGTGCATGTTCAGTGTTTGCTGAGGGGTCAGTGGAAAAAGAGCTCATCAATCTACTGCTTGCACACATCCTCTGGTAGAATGGATATTATAATAATAACAAAAGCAAAAGCAAAAATCTTCCTACGTTCCCATTCCCTGTCTCTGTTCACTGTCTGCACTGATCTGTTACTTAAGTTTACATTAAACAACCTTTTTGGCAACTGAATATATAGCCACGAGCAAAGGGACTTGAGTTGAGGCTCATGTGTCAGCAGTTGCCATTTACTTAATAATGAAAGGTAATATGAAGATGCTCTAACAACAGAAAAGAAGTATACTAATAATTTTCAAATCCTCTGGGCAGAGGGGGAGTGAGCATGTGGGTAGAGGCTTCCTGTCACCTTTTGCAACTGATGAGCTCTATGTACATATATTTTACATATTGCTGTTCAGTAATGGAGGATTCCAAAACCAGATCTATTTCCAATCTGGGCTTCCTGTTACTATCTATACCCATTAATCTTAGGTCAGAGTGAAGCAGCTTTTCTAGATGACTAAGAGTTGGCATTTCTCCTTAAACAGTATATTTATATTAAGAATCATCTAGAAAACTGTTCAAACAGAAAAAAAAAATAGTACATAAAAAAGAATGCATAAAAACCAAAGAAGAATCAAAACAAAAAGCCCACTGACTAACAATCTTTTCTCTTTCTTCTCTCGTAAAGGCCATATGCTATGTTCTATTCCATTCCAGAATCCTGAAATAGACTCCATCTTTACACGAGATCACCCTTCTTGTTCAAAATTCTTTTTAAATTCTACTATCTATGATGACAATTATAGTGTCTCTTCTTTTCCCACCAAAAATCTACATCAGGGTGGAATGAGAATCTAAACATCTTTCCTTTTGACTTACTTCTAACATCAACAGTTGTATAAGGATGAGAGAAGGTGCTCAATAAATATCAGTGAATGCTTTATCACCATTTATTCAAGTAAAATATATAACAAAGAAATTAAAATAAAAACATTATGTATGCAGGGGAAGATCCAAGATGGCGCCGTGAGTAGTCCTCTTTGTCTCTCCCCCTTTGAGTCTACAATTATTTGGACACTTATCACTTGACAAAGGATATCCAGACAGCATCTCAGGACGTCTGAGATACCCATGCGACTATACATCGGAAGGCGGACGGACTTTCCTCCGGGAGGATGTGGAAATAGGTGAAAACTCTCCGACCCCGACCGAGCAGCCTAGTACCCGCAAGCGGCTTTCTTCCAACGGATGCCCCCCAGAGGATCTACACACATCTAGGGCAGGAGCGAGCACACAACAGAGGAGCGACGGTGGAAACAGGTGACCAGAACGCTACCTAAACCCCCCGCAATTACTCCTAAATGCAGAGGGAAACTTTGGAGTTGCACACCTGAGCCCGCGGGGAGAGTCTCTCCCCGCCATTGGCGGGGAGACCCCGCCTGGTGTTCGCGGCGCCTGGAGGGTCCCAGAGAGAGTCGCTGAGGGTACGGAGGTCTCCCAGCTGCCGTTGCCCGCCCCGTGGGAGTAGGGATTGCCGGAGATCTCGGAGAGGACTGGGGCTGGGGGAAGTTTCAAAGGCCGGCTCTGCGACCCGGAGGGGAAGCTCCGGAGTTCCGCCCGGGCAGCAGACAAAACTCTCTGTCTGCCCTTAGCAGACGGGCCACACCCAGCATTCACGGCTCCGGGAGAGGCCCGGAGAGAATCCCAGAGGGCGGGGCAACCCCCAGCTGCCGTTGCCCGCCCTGTGGGACTAGGGATTGCCGGAGATCTCGGAGAGGACTGGGGCTGGGGGGAGTTCCAGAGACCCAGCTCCGTAGCCTAGGGGGAAACCCTACAGGCTCACAGCAGCCTTAGGGAAAGCCTCTGCACAGCACCAGTAGAAGGCACCCAGCCGGCAGCCACAAGGCTGGAAGACCCCAGGGCAAAAGCAGCATAGCTAAGTGAACTAACCACAGACTGTAGAAGATGCCAATAGCTCTCCTGTGACCCATAGAGCACAAGTGAGATTTTGTGAGTGCCGACAGCAACGGAGCGACAAATATAAGTGATCCCACCCCTGGCCGCTGGAAAAGCCCATAACACCGTTGCAGACCCCAAGGAGGGAGCACATCTAGGTGGCCTGCAACAGTAGGCACCAGCAGCCTGAAGCCCCACTGTGACGGCCCCCACGGCAGAGGAGGGAATCCAAAGGACCACTGTGGCTACGACGAGGGGCCCAGGCCCAGTTAGCAACTTGGACAGGGTTCCTGGTTGGTGCAGTATAAACAGCTGCTCCCCCACCGCAGCAGCTGAAACAAGTGAAAGCAGCAACTAAACTCTATCTCTATGTGGAGGCACAAATCAACAACATCAAGCAATATGAAAAAATACATTAAATCTCCAGAACAGAAAGAAAGTAACAAATACACAGAAAACAACCCCAAAGAAAATGAGATATATAACCTAAATGATGATAACTTCAAAACAGCCATCATTAAAATACTCAATGAGTTAAGAGAGAATTCTGACCGACAACTCAACGAGTTCAGAAGCTATGTCACAAAAGAGTTTGATACGATAAAGAAGAACCAAACAGAAATATTGGAAATGAAGAACACAATAGAGGAGATTAAGAAAAATCTAGATGCTCTGAACAGTAGGGCCGATAATATGGAGGAAAGAATTAGCAATTTGGAAGATGGCAATATAGAATTGCTGCAGGCAGAGGAGGAGAGAGAAGCAAGACTAAAAAGAAATGAAGAAACTCTCCGAGAATTATCAGACACAATTAGGAGATGCAACGTAAGGATTATAGGTATACCAGAGGGAGAAGAGAAGGAGAAAGGGGCAGAAAGCCTATTCAAAGAAATAATGGCTGAGAACTTCCCAAATCTGGTGAGAGAGGTGGATCTTCAGGTGACAGAAGCCAATAGATCTCCAAACTTTATCAATGCAAGAAGACCAACTCCATGGCATATAGTAGTGAAGCTAGCAAAAGTCAACGACAAGGAGAGAATACTAAGGACAGCCAGGCAAAAGAAACTAACCTACAAAGGAACCCCCATCAGGCTATCAGCAGATTTCTCAGCAGAAACTTTACAGGCTAGAAGAGAGTGGAATGATATATTCAAAAATCTGAAGGACAAAAATCTACAGCCGAGAATTCTCTACCCAGCGAAAATATCCTTCAAATACGATGGAGAAATAAAAACTTTCCCAGATAAACAAAAATTAAGGGAGTTCATTGCCACAAAACCTCCTGTTCAGGCAATCCTCAGGAAAACCCTCATTCCTGAAAAATCCAAAAAAGGAAAGGGGCTACAAAACCAAGAGCAGAGGAGATAAGTAGAAGGACAACAACAGAGAGTAGCAGCTCTACATCAGAACAGATTAAACCATGGGACGAGAAACAAAGGAAACTGAAGAAAACCGGAAAACAAGACACAAAATGGGAGTGGTAGGCCCCCACGTCTCAATAATCACTCTAAATGTAAATGGACTGAACTCCCCAATCAAAAGACACAGAGTGGCAGGATGGATCAAAGAACAAGATCCAACAATATGCTGCCTCCAGGAAACACACCTCAGCCCCAAAGACAAACACAGACTCAGAGTGAAGGGATGGAGAACAATACTCCAAGCTAATAATGAACAAAAGAAAGCAGGTGTCGCTATACTAATATCAGACAAGGTAGATTTCAAAGCAAAACAGATAAAGAAAGATAAAGAGGGACAGTATATAATGATAAAAGGGACTCTCCACCAAGAAGACATAACACTTATAAATATATACGCACCCAACACAGGAGCACCAAAATTTGTAAAGCAACTCTTAATAGAACTAAAAGAAGACATCAACAACAATACAATAATAGTAGGGGACCTCAACACACCATTAACACCAATGGACAGAACAACCAGACAGAAAATCAACAAGGAAATAATAGAATTAAATGAAAAATTAGACCAGATGGACTTAATAGATATATATATAGAACACTTCATCCATAAACAGCAGGTTACACATTCTTCTCAAGTGCACATGGAACATTCTCAAGGATTGACCATATTTTGGGAACCAAAGCAAACATCAATAAATACAAGAGAGTTGAAATAATATCAAGCATCTTTTCTGATCATAACGCTATTAAACTAGAAATCAACTACAAGAAAAAAGCAGAGAAAGGTGCAAAAATGTGGAGACTAAACAACACGCTTCTCAACAAACAATGGATCATTGAAGAAATTAAAGAAGAAATCAAATTTTATCTGGAGACAAATGAAAATGAGAACACGACATACCAAATCATTTGGGATGCAGCAAAAGCAGTCCTAAGAGGGAAATTCATCGCAATACAGGCTCACCTCACTAAACAAGAAAAAGCTCACGTAAGCAACCTCAAACGACACCTAACGGAACTAGAAAAAGAAGAACAAACAAAGCCCAGAGTCAGTAGAAGGAGGGAAATAATAAAAATAAGAGCAGAAATAAACGATATTGAAACAAAAAAGACAATAGAAAGGATCAATGAAACAAAGAGTTGGTTCTTCGAAAGAATTAACAAAATTGACAAACCCCTAGCCAGACTCACCAAGAAAAGAAGAGAGAAATCACAAATTAATAAAATTAGGAATGACAGAAGAGAAATCACAACAGATACCAATGAAATACAAGAGATCATAAGAGAATACTATGAAAAACTATATGCCAACAAATTGAACAACCTGGAAGAAATGGACAAATTCCTAGACTCCTACAATCTCCCCAAACTGAATCAGGAAGAAATGGAGAATCTGAATAGGCCAATCACAAGTAACGAAATAGAAACGGTAATCAAAAACCTCCCCAAAATTAAGAGTCCAGGACCAGACGGCTTCTCTGGAGAATTCTACCAAACATTCAAAGAAGACTTAATACCTATTCTCCTCAAACTGTTCCAGAAAATTGAGAAAGATGGAGAACTCCCTAACACATTCTATGAAGCCAACATCACTCTGATCCCCAAACCTGACAAGGACAACACAAAGAAGGAGAACTACAGGCCGATATCACTGATGAACATAGATGCAAAAATCCTCAACAAAATTTTGGCAAACTGAATACAGCAATACATCAAAAAGATTATACACCATGATCAAGTGGGATTTATACCAGGGACACAGGGATGGTTCAACATCCGCAAGTCAATCAACGTGATACACTACATCAACAAAATGAAAAACAAAAACCACATGATCATCTCAATAGATGCAGAGAAAGCATTCGACAAGATCCAACACCCATTTATGATAAAAACCCTCAGTAAAATGGGTATAGAAGGAAAGTACCTCAACATAATAAAGGCCATATATGATAGACCCACAGCCAACATCATACTCAATGGACAAAAACTGAAAGCCATCCCTCTGAGGACAGGAACAAGATAAGGGTGCCCACTTTCACCACTCCTATTCAACATAGTACTGGAGGTGCTGGCCAGAGCAATTCGGCAGGAAAAAGAAATAAAAGGAATCCAAATAGGTAACGAAGAAGTAAAACTTTCGGTGTTTGCAGATGACATGATCTTATATATAGAAAACCCCAAAGAATCCACAGAAAAACTATTAGAAATAATCAACAACTACAGCAAAGTAGCAGGGTATAAAATTAACATGCATAAATCAGTAGCATTTCTATACACTAACAATGAACTAACAGAAAAAGAACTCAAGAACTCAATCCCATTCACAATCGCAACGAAAAGAATAAAATACCTTGGGATAAACTTAACCAAGGAAGTGAAGGATCTATACAATGAAAACTATAAGACTTTCTTGAAAGAAATTGACGATGACATAAAGAGATGGAAAGACATTCCTTGCACATGGATTGGAAGAATAAACATAGTTAAAATGTCCATACTACCTAAAGCAATATACAGATTCAATGCTATCCCAATCAGAATCCCAAGAACATTCTTCACAGAAATTGAACAAAGAATCCTAAAATTCATATGGGGCAACAAAAGACCGCGAATTGCTAAAGCAATCCTGAGCAAGAAAAACAAAGCTGGCGGAATCACAATCCCCGATTTCAAAACATACTACAAAGCTACAGTGATCAAAACAGCATGGTACTGGTACAAAAACAGGTCCACAGATCAATGGAACAGAATTGAAAGCCCAGAGATAAAACCACACATCTATGGACAGCTAATCTTCGACAAAGGAGCAGAGGGCCTACAATGGAGAAAAGAAAGTCTCTTCAACAAATGGTGCTGGGAAAACTGGACAGCCACATGCAAAAGATTGAAAATTGACCATTCTTTTTCACCACACACCAAAATAAACTCAAAATGGATCAAAGACCTAAAGATTAGGCCTGAGACAATAAGTCTTTTGGAAGAGAATATAGGCAGTACACTCTTTGACATCAGTTTCAAAAGAATCTTTTCGGACACTGTAACTCCTCAGTTGAGGGAAACAATAGAAAGAATAAACAAATGGGACTTCATCACACTAAAGAGCTTCTTCAAGGCAAGGGAAAACAGGATTGAAACAAAAAAACAGCTCACTAATTGGGAAAAAATATTTACAAGCCACTTATCTGACAAAGGGTTAATCTCCATAATATACAAAGAACTCACACGGCTTAACAACAAAAAAACAAACAACCCGATCAAAAAATGGGCAGAGGACATGAACAGATATTTCTCAAAAGAAGATATGAATATGGCCAATAGACACATGAAAAGATGTTCATCATCGCTAATCATCAGGGAAATGCAAATCAAAACTACAGTAAGATATCACCTTACACCCGTTAGATTGGCAAAAACATCCAAAACCAAGAGCGACAAATGTTGGAGAGGTTGTGGAGAAAGAGGAACCCTCATACACTGTTGGTGGGAAGGCAAACTGGTACAGCCACTATGGAAAACAGTATGGAGATTTCTCAAAAAGTTAAAAATAGAAATACCCTATGACCCAGCCATCCCATTACTGGGTATCTATCCTAAGAACCTGAAATCAGAAATCTCAAGAGTCCGTTGCACCCCTATGTTCATCGCAGCATTATTTACAATAGCCAAGACGTGGAACCAGCCTACATGCCCAGAAACTGATGATTGGATAAAGAAGATGTGGTATATATACACAATGGAATACTACTCAGCCATAAAAAAAGACAAAATGGGCCCATTCACAACAACGTGGATGGACCTCGAGGGTATTATGTTAAGCGAAATAAGTCAGTCAGAGAAAGACGAACTCTGTATGACTCCACTCATAGGTGGAAATTAGTATATTGATAAGGAGATCTGATCGGTGGTTACCAGGGAAAAGGGGGGGTGAGGGGAGGACACAGAGGGGGAAGTGGTGTACCCACAACATGACTAACAAAAATGTACAACTGAAATCTCACAAGGTTGTAATCCATCATAACATTAATAAAAAAAAAAAACCATTATGTATGCAGACAACAAGTGTAGTTAGTGTTCATATGGTAATTTATAACATATGTTGAATGTGCCAAGTTGAAATTCAGGCACAAAGAGAATAGGTCTTCGTTAATTATTATCAACTTAGATTTATGATAGTATTAAAAAAAAAAACGAGCCCCAAAAGGCATAGACAATTCCCCAAATATCAGTGTGTGACAGTACTTAATCCAAAATTGTGCAAAACAAACTGGTCAGACTAAAGACCATGCTTTCTAGGACCCTAACAGCTTGACAGGGCCAAATTTGTCTCCTTAAGAACGTAGAAAGAAAAAGGCCAAGAGACTCCTCATGGAGATGAAATGGTAAGCCAAACCGTGTTCTGTCATAGCTGTGGATATGCAACTCATGGTTGGAATTTGATGAATAATATGCTGATAATGCATACAGTAGAATGTTGCCCATTTTATTCTGCTATTAAAATTGAGACTTTACCATGGGGGAAGTACTAAGGGGTCAAGTAGGAGGTGAAGGCAGGAATATTCCAGGAAGTAAACAAATACCAAGTTGACACATCAAAGGAATAGTTACTAAAAGTGCCATTTTCACTCATATTATTATAATTTGGATCAGCAAGAAAATTAATAAGAAATGAATTAATAATGTATTGATATGACTGGAGAATAAAATATCTTGGCTAGTGAAGGAAGCAGTCAGGACACATTTTAGAATTCGGTCATGAGAAATTGAAGGGAAAGGTGAATGCGTTTCTCAAAAATGAGTTGCTAGTGTTAAAGAAAGCACACATTTAAAACTGTTTTACGGCTAGATGGAAATTGGGACAACTGGAGCAATAAGGGAAACTGTGAAAAAGGGTTTATCCTGCTGTTCCGCTACTTGTGAAAATAATTAACATCCAACAAAATGAGAATTATCCTAGAGATCAAGACCTGCTCCATTTAAGTTAATGTGCTGTAAAGAGGAGAAAGCAATTGAAAGAGCCAGTGAGAAATGTTATTAGCGAAAAGGAAGCCTAACAAAAGCATTTCTTTTTATAAATACAGAGCCCATGTAAAAGAATTTATAGTGCAACTTGTTATTATACAGACTTATTGTTACATATCAGAAGTTTTTGAAAAGATTTTTACTTATGTTTTGCCCATTAAAGAATCACTCATTCCTTTCCTGGCTATAATTTAACCATTGTATATTCTTGAATGAAGGAAATATTCATGGATAAAGAGAAAGGAAGAGGATAATACGGCAAGAACGCCAAGAGAAAAATCGCCTGGGGTACCTATGAGCACCCTCTAAGCATCCCTCCTCAGCCATTTTCCTTTCTCGTTCTGCACATCACCCCCAACTTCAACTACGAATCTATACTTTTATCCTAAGAATTTGTATTCTGATCCTCAGGCTCGTATATCCTACCACCCAACACAAATCTACGAGAATGCCCTAAAGGGACCAACAAAGGAAAGTGCAGTACCTAGCATACAAGACCAGCAGGGGTGATTAATATCTTAGGCCTGAAGGGGGAAGAGAAGAAAGAGATTCCTAGAACCAGAATGTAAGTATGGTGAGGGCTGCCTAACAGGAACTTTGGTCTTTAGAGGGATGCGGCAATCTGTAGTGACCTGGCCAAAGGAGAGATGAGGTGATAAATACTCTAATCTACTTCTCCTCTTGTCTTCTGATCATCTTCTGGTGCCTCCTATTGGTTGAACCCAACTGGCAGTTAAAGGAGGAGAGAACTGTTGATGCACAGCCGTGTGTCACTTAATGACAGGGATACCGTCCCGAGAAATGTGTCATTAAGCAATTTTGTTGTTGTGTGAACATCAGAGAAGGTACCCACACAAACCTAGATGGTGTAGCCTATTACACATCTAGGCTCTCTGGTACTAATCTTATGGGACAATTGTCATATATATGGTCCGTCATTGACTGGAATATCATTATGCAGCGTGTGACTGTAGTCCATTTGGGTCAGCTTCCTGGGGCACTAAGCATGCTGAGAGAGTGGAGAATGAATATACCCAGCACACAAACCTTTTCAAAAGTCCTTTGTATTTTTCTTATATTCTAGTCTTCCTATGTTATTTGTAGTTCCACGAACTTATTGTTTTGGGGAGAGAAATAATCAGAAAGGGAGTTCAGATAGGAAATCCATGAATATGAAGAGGAAAATGTGCAAAGGTTAGTCAAAAGAAATCAAAATAAGTTGAATGAAAGCATAAAAGATAGTATACAAGTAATAAAGTCCATGGGACCTCATGGAAAGACAGGCAATATGGAGGGAGAAGCTGACAGAATTGTGGAATGGCTTACATTTTTTTAAGTTTAGAAGTAAGGTGAACAATACACGAAAGAGAGAATGGTGAAAGATTGAGATTTCACACAAAGCTAAACATGTGTACCTGGTTTTTTGCTCAGACAACAGGTCATCAATTTTTAATAATGACATTGTTGGGGGAAAATATATACGTGCATGTAATAAAGTAAAAAATAGCAGAGACAAAATGGTTGGCCTTGGATCATTTCCTCCCCCATTTTGGTAGCTTATCAAGATGTCACTCAGTCTGTGTTAGTATAAAGGAAGAGCACAGAGTTTTGACTGATATAAGTAGCTGAGCTCTTAAGACTCTTCCCACATGAGAAAGGCTATTTCTCCACCAAGATTCATGTCTTGTTATACACTTGACTAGTTCAGCTTTGGCTAAGCTCCCCTCTCATTATCATGGTGAGAGGTTGGAAGGGACACTGGAAGGGAAAACAGAATGCCTGTGCCTGTCTAAGGCAGTATCCTGCTGCTTAGATAAATCTCTGGCCTCCACCATCAGTCTGCAATGTTGATGGACCCACATTGAGGGGGAAGAAGGGGTACAACTAGGAGCCAACAGGCACTGTCTCTCTGATTCTGCTGTGCCTTCTCCTGGCTTGCTTTGTCATCCTGAAAAAATTGGCTCCTTCTTTAGGGCATACAACGCTTGCTCTGGTATAGGATTTAAATATTTGGTTTACATGTTTGTTTCTGCCACTGCCTGTGAGCTCTCTGAAGGCAAAAATCATATCTGTCCTCTATATTTTCTCTACCTATCAGTTGATGCACTTGACAGGTATTCAATGAATGTTTGTTGAATGAATTATTGTTTATGTGGCATAATTATAATGTCCCATTTGATGTGAGATTTTATTAAATATGGGTTCCTAAGGATAGGTAAAATAAATTAAACCACTCATATTACCAAGATATTTGTGATCTTGGAGAATCTTAGAAAACAAATGCACTGGAAAAGTTATCTCTATACTGAATTGTATTTTGGTAAGCTACCATAAAGGATAACTCTACAAGGTCTCTGCAAGGTCCATTTGTCAATGGCACAAAGTCAGCTGTATTGATACTGACAACCAAAACAAAAAGGGGCTGGTCTACAGGCTGTCAAAAGATATCTGAGAGGGACTTTCCTAGAGTATAACCTCTGGTCAGAATGAATAGAGGATACTAGTCTAGAAGACGGAAGACCAGAGCTTCAGGATTTAAGAACTTAAGCGGGCTAAACAATGTTCCTCTTCTATAAAATGATAGGGTTAGAGATTATAAGATCCTCAATAATAGCTCAACTAATTGTATAAATCAATAAAGTGAATATGGGAATAATAGTAGAAAAAAGGAAGGGGGAGAAAAAACAAGGGAAGTAAGAGTGTAATTAAAATATTGCTTTTAAAAGAACATTTTGCACTCTGTAGTGATAGAACATGATGTAGTTGCAAATATAATACTTTATATAGTCATATTAGAAACAAAGAACTGTTTGTCCCGTACAAAATGTTGGAAAGAAATCATTGGATGTCTTCAAAATTTCACTTGTAAGTTGTCCACTCTTTTACCTTTCTACATCCCCACAAGCCCTCCCAGCTGCTTATGCCGTTGTCATGGCAATCAGCCCGCCAGTCATAGGGTTCATCTCACAGAACACATGTTGGGACCAACCAATGATCAGTGTTCTGCTCCCACCCACCCTAAAGATCTAGGGTTTCAGTTCAATGTTTAAAGGGTTAGGGCGCCAGATCCTGTGAGTCTGATCAGGGAGTAATCTGAGTTGCATACAAACAGCTCCAGGGACACTATTTTCTCCTCAATCTGAGTGCCACTGAAGAAGGAGGAGAAAGAAAAGAACAAGAAGGAAAGATGAGGAGGCAAAATCTGGGACACTGATAGGAGGAGGAGAGGCAAAGAATTCATGTAGCCCACCGGACACCATTTCATAGAAAAATATAATTTCCTCAGTAGTTCAGCTCAGCGTATTGTTTAAGGAAGATGACTCAGTGCTTAAAACGATGAATGAAGGGGGTGGGAAAGAGTGAGAGAATGAAGGAAGGAATGAGTGAATGAATGAATCAATGAATGAATGAATCCACTAAAATATCGTGCTTGTACAGTATTCTCCCATTTCAGATCTAAAGTTATTATCTGAGGATATCATTAAGAAACGTCAGAAAATCACTTCTCTTTCTCTTCTTCTCATATGCCAATCCCCCACTCCCTCTTTTCTCATGTGCAGAGGGAGAAGAATGAGAAACTATCAAGTGTGTTATAAATACCATGAAACATAGGAGAAGTAAGCTGCAGTGATAAAACCTCCTAAATTTCTGACCAGCCAGCCAGCCTCTCTAGCAAGTCACATTTTATTATTTTCTGCTCCAACTGTCATTCCTCTAATGCCTATCATATATCTCACACAAGATTTCAAATCATATCTACATTGACCCCCACCTTTCTCCAGACTGGGAGTTCTGTGCTAGCGGTTGCTTTACAACAAATTCCATGTATCATCAAAATTGACAGGGTTCCCTTGTAATTGATGTGTCTGCCACATTTTGTTTCATTTCTGTTGGAAGACTAAAGCTGAAGTAACAGGAACCATCACAGCTGAATATTCCACATGGTCTCGTGCAAATGGCCTCACCCAGGCGGTGCCTCTGTTTGAGCAGGAAGAATCTCAGTGGAAAGGAGGCCAGGCCTATAGAGTAAAAGCACTGGACTCACTCAGTCCTAGTTCAGGCTGTTTTACCAACTCACTGTGTGCCTTTCTGCACCTTACTTCATCTTGATGCAAACTCAACATTTATAAAATGAGAGGGTCTTGATAGAAAAGGGCAATAACGCCAATAGAAAAATAAGCAAAAAATATTAACATACAGAAGAGGAAACATTTATGACCAATAAACAAATAAAGAGATGCTCGGCCTCATTCATAATCAGAGAAATGCAAGTGAAGACCACCATGAGATACCATTTAAATCCCACTAGATTGGCAACAACAACAAAATATTGTGATAGCATGTGGCGAAAAGAGTGTGAGTGAGCATGATCCCTTCTACATTTCTGGGGAAATTTTTCCTTATAGAAAACAATCTGGTCTTATAAAGGTGAATATTTCCCTTTTCTGCATCTAGTGATTCCTTATAGTATAGGTTTATACTATAGAAACGCGATTACATTTAAAGTTAATGAATAAATGAGTAATTTACTCACCTGTCTTTGTAGAGATTTAAGAGTACAAAAAAAGAGTAGACTCATGAATGGAGTTAATATATGCATGTATAGTTTTATATGTTTATTTCAGACTGCTTTTACAAACATCTCACTTGATCATTTGAAAAGTCAATCAGTATTAGACAGAGCTGACATTATTGCTATGTTTTTTTTTTTAGATAAAGTATCAGACCTAGAAATTAGGTGACTTACCCAAAGCAATTGTGGACACAGAGCAGGGTGCCTATTCTAAATTGGTACAAGAGGAAGAATGTTCAGACAGATCTGCATTTGGATTTTTGTACTAAGCATTCGTTGGCATTAATAACCTTGGAGGAATTATTTCACCTCTCTGAGTTTCTGTCTTCATCTTTTAAAAACTGAGGATAATTATGTCTACATTCTTGAGTTTTTATGAAGATTAAATAAGATGATTTATCTGCAGTGTGATAAGTATGACTTTCTGACTTCTTTACCTTCTGTAATACAGGCTTCTTTGCAATGAGCCACAGAGAACAAAGCCGTCTTGCCGAGGACACAGCTCAGTGTCTCTGTGACTAAGTATGGACGTATCTTTAATTCTTTGATTCACTTGGCTAATTCTATCCTCCCACTTGTTTTTGATGTCCTTCACCATTGCCCCAAATCACAGCTTCTCTGTTTACTGCCTTCTTTCATTCCACCTTGGTTGCCTCCCATGGCTGCCCCCGCTTCCCTTCCTGCTCTGCAACCTCTGTCTATCCACTGTGAACTGACTTGCCTTTACTACCCATCCCCAAGGATGCTGCCTTCCTGGATTACACATTGGAGGCTGCTAATTTTTCCCCTCTCTGTGCACCACAGAGCCTGTAGTGGAGAGTCTTCTCACTTCTTTTTGTTGTTCAAACTCTTTCCCCTTAACCAAGAAACAACAACTTGACATTCTTGCCATGTAATCCTACCTCCACTGCCACTTAGCCAAATCCATGCTCACTCACTCACTTTCTCAGAAGATTTTAGCTCTTGACTCATGATCTTCTGCATTTCTGATCCCACTAACCACTTGGGTGATTTAAATGTCTACGCAGTTAACCCACTGAATGTCCTAGATTCACATTTCCTTGACCTCTTCAACTCCATTTGCCTTCATTTCCACTAGATTTCAGTGATCCAATCCCATTTGACACAAGTTTAATCTTGTTATAACTCAAATTATTCCATCTTTGAAGTCTTAAACTTTAATTTTCTACTCTCTGACTCCAACTTAGTATTCTGGCTCACTACATTTCTTATTTCCAATATACTATCTTCTTAGCTATAGAAAGTCTCTCTACTAGGCCCTCTATTTTCCTGTTAGTTAATAATTTCTCCCTAATGTCATTTTCTTATTTCCATTCCTATCTATACCACACTCCATAGTCCATTACTTTACCCATCGGTAGACTCAGATCTCTTGAACCTTGCCATCCTGTAGGAATCTTTTTGTGAACTGTACCGTTCTAGTTGCTCTGGTGGCAGATTTATCTATTACCTGCTGCTACATAAAATCTCCTGGCCATGAGGACTAGAACCATAACTAAGACAAGATCCCAACCTCACAAGTGTCCTCTTTAGTCATCTCTCTATCCAAACTCCCTCAACAGCTATTTCAAACCTTCACTACTCTTCTCAAGTTTCCCCAACTCTCACAATTGTTTCTTGTCTCCTACGTTGTCAGGAATTAATGCTTTTAAGAGAGAAACCACCCATCCTTGCCACCTATTGACTTCTCTCCAGCTGTACCCAATCTTTTCTCCTAACTCTATAGAGGGCAACCTCTCTTGGCTGCATTTAACCCCACCACCAGACCCATCACCTCCATCCTCCTTAAGGTTCTTAACCTCTGTTTCTTGATCTGTAAATTGTGAATGATAATAATGTTACTGGGGACAATCATTCTCTTTAAAGAAGCAAACCTTCTTAGCAGCAAGTCCAGACAGGAAGAATCCTTATCAGGTTAACAGGTACATGACATAACTGAAGACGTCTCCCGGGCAGATGGCCAAACCAGCCATGATAAAAGAGCTATAATAAATTTTCCACAGAGAAGACTGTGTTGTTACTTAAGTTGATAAAAATCCATAATAATCACTTTACTGCAGGTCTATACTAAGCTTTGTTATTATCAAAGTAGAAAAAAAGCAAATTACTTCAATTACTGTATTGTTTTCTCCTTAATTTCACACACTATTTGTAACATTATTTCTACCCTTCTAAAACTCCCCATCCCTAGATCTTAAGAAAATGGGATAACTTAGAGAAGCACACATAGACTTTTTTACTAGATCAGACATGTGTCTCTTTTTACTTTTTCCCTTTCTCAAATCATCTGAAAAACACATCATCCTAAACTGTTTGTGTAGTTGGTATTTTCGTGATGTTCCAGCTACTTGCTGGTCATAGACATAAGACTGGCCAAATCCTTCCTCACTCTACTGAGACAAGGATGGTTTGATCAACTGGAAATGAGAAGCAAAAACAATTTGGCTAACATAAAATTGAGGATTTGAGGCAGAAATTTCTATAGAACAAACCCAGTGATTAAACCTTTTGCTACCCCAGTCATACAGTCCACTTTGGTTAGAAAGTAACTACAATAGGTCTAATAATCGCCATTCCCTGTGTCTGTAACTGAGAACCCAGAAGTGGACAGACTGAACCAGAAAGTTCTACTGAGTCAGGAAATGGTCCTTTTAGAGGAAAATGCTTCCTCCAGAAACAATTTCATACCTTTCTGCCTTTGATTTAGATACAGATCACTATGTGAGCATTTTAAAATTGCTATGCCTCTCCAGATTCAGGTGATTTATAAATATATTTACAAATGAGGAACATCATTCTACTTGCAGTAAGTTTGAATATAATATAGCACAGAGAATAGGGGTACCAAGCAAAGGTATTCACTCAGTATTGGGAGTGAATAAAAACAAAACAAAACAAAACCAACACCACAAATCTTGATTTCCTCCACTGTGCTTTCAGTCACAAGAGATCCAAGAAAAGTAGTATAGTTTATTGTCACACAAGTAATCATACACTGGAATTAAAATTACATTTTTTGAAATATAGCAAGTAACATAAGTAAAAACTTTTTAGGTAGTAAACATTTGAGGGAAGAGCTATGTCTTATATATCTTTGTGTCTCCTAATGCTCTGCACAATACCTGATTTGTTGGCATTCCATAAGTGTTTTTCATATTAATACAGAAATGATTTAATATAATTTGATCAGTTTATATCATGGATTTTGATATTGCTTCCAACATCAAAGTCTCTGAAGTCCTTCTGATTATATGATCCAAATACTTTGCGTTATACATTACTTTTTATATTAAGAATATTTTCACAAGCAAAGCAGAATAACCCTTGAGATAGGTTGCTATCCCTATTTGCCAGCTGAGGCTGCTGATCACAAGAGCTGAATGATTTGCATGATATGAATTTAGCTAGGAGCAAACCTGGGACAAGAATCTCTACCTTTAAGTTCCCAGTTTGGGTCTCTTTCCATTTCAACATACTGCTATTTTTCATTCCATATATTACAAACTATACAAGATCAGAAGAATTGAGCTGACTCCTGGAGGCCATTTGGTTCGATATGGAAGAATAACCATCCATCATAATGTCTTGGTGCTTAAATCCTTTGATCTAGCTGGGTTTGAATCTTGAACTACTAGAAGTGTAATCTAGGACAGTTATTTAACTTTTCTGATCTTTGTCTTCCTCTTCACTAACAAAAGAATAATAATATCCATCTTACTAAGTTGTGAGAATTAGCTGAGATACTACAGGAAATGAATAGCATTTAGACAGGCTCATAGTAACTGCGCAATAAATGATTGCTGAAACGTAACAGTTAATATTAGTAAAACTAAGGAAACTTGCTCTCAAAAATTGAGATGAGAAAGTCTCCAGGAACATTTTCCACACTATCTATGTGACTGATAACAAGGTCAAGTTTTAATTTTTTTCCCCTAATCCTCCCCTTTCTTCTAGTTGATCTGTCTTACCCTGCCCTCCCTAGCCACCGATACACCATTTCTTGCCCTTTCAACCCTATGCATCTTTCTCTCAGGGCTTGCTTATCTGTACCCCAATATCCCCGTCTGAAGGTAACTCTCACTGCATAGCCCACTCAATGGCCTGGTGGATGTAGTTGCTTCTCTCCCAGCTTCTTTCATTCCCTGCTGACAGATGCCCCTGTTTGCACTTAGAAAACCAACTTGCAAGGTCATGTTTGTCCTGTTATTGTTTCTGTGGTCAGTAAGTGCACGTTCACATATCTGAGAGTCCTTCCACCTGCCAGAGAGCTGGGCATGATCTTCCGTTTGGTTCTGCCCTTGTCTATGAATATGTGTTCAGATATCCCCTTTTGTACATATGAGAAGGCGGTGTCTATATGTATTCAACTCTCTGAAAGAAGTCTATTAATCAATGCTTTTGTTTGTATTTACGAGGGTGCACATTCTCTCCTTTTGTGGTATTTTCAAGATACTTAGTGTTCTCCTTGAGTGAATTTATGAACCGTCTTGATCTCTGCTCCATTCTTCTGCTGAGTCTTGTGATACCATCTGACACTACATCAATTTAAAACATGATCCTACCTTGAAAATCTTGTTGGGTCCTATCCTCAGTTTTTGTTCTTTGCCAGAGCTTCTTTTTCTCTTGCCCTAAAATGTTCCCAAAGGATAATAACAAGTTAAAGAATCACTGAGTCAGGACCTGACTTTTGGTCAATGAAATATTAGCTTGGCATCTGTTACCAGCCTAATAAGAACAGCATGTACCATAGATGAATAAATTAACATAATTGGAGAATTCATATATAATGCAAAGGGTCTTAGGTTGCATTAGTAAAGGAAACAAAAATGTTATTCCAGTGACAGAAAGTTATGTTCCTCTTGTGTTCTTTGTTTTCAGTTTTAGGGAGAAAACAGCAGTTGTAAGCTAAATTGTTTCCACCAGAGATTAAAGAAACAAATCAGGAAGCTGCACTCTATTAGGAATAGCTGAAGCCATAGATAGAATAAAAGGAGTACATGAGAAGAGATAACATGTCTAAGAGGTGATAGACTTATTCTGTACAGCTCCAGAGACAACCTCAGCAATGGTTTGATGTCACCAGGAGACAGATGACAGCTAAAAATAAGAAAGATTCCTGATGATGGCTGTGCTCCCATAACAGGATGGGCTGCACTGCAGAACAGGGAGCTTCCCAGCACTGGAAGTGTCCACAGCAAGGCTAAATGGCTGTCTGTTACATGAGCTGAAGACAGAGCCCCTGTGTGAGCTGGGCTTGGTGACCTCTAAGTTCCCTTCTAATCCTAGAGGCTATGCTTAAAATGGAAATGTGAATACATCACATCTCCTAGGATGGAATGAAGACTCTGACAGTAAGAGGTTAGACAATGAAGTGAAGGACAAAGACAGATTTTGAAAGGAGTGGGGAAAAAAAAAGAGAGAGAAGAAAAGAACCAAACAAAAAAAGTCTCTAGTGTATTGTCTGTGGCTGCCCCAGTGAGTGCCTGCAAACCAGGAAAGCATGAGAAAAATCAAAGAGGATAAAGAGATTTGGGAAAAACTAAATTATTGCTCTGCATTCCTCTTCATCACAGAGTATGATGAGCAAACAGCCTACCCTGGGGTTATTCTTCCCCGACAGTGAAGGTGAGCCTCTGTCAAGGAGTGACGTGTTAAATGAAAGGGTAAAGGGACAAGAGAACTAAAAATGTCAGACATCACAGAGAAAGGATGTGCGTTCTGAAAGAATGAGAGAGCAGCACTTTGGGCCTCCCGACAAAAATGTGTTTTATCTTTCAAAATAGGTGCTTTGAAAACTGGGTCCTGCAGGGATGCCCTGTTTGTTATTGGGTTTTAATTATAAGACTGACGTTGGTCCTCTAGGACCAGTGGCCAGGAGCACTTCCTGAGGGATGGAGGAAGATGAGCTTCTAGGAGCTGCCGGGACACAAAAGCCTGTGTTTCCCGTTGCACAAAGCAGAAGCGAAGAAAACACTGGTTGTGGTTTGGAAGTTTCCAGCTCTGGCAGAGGCTGGGGACCTTCAGGGAGATGACAGGGGGTCCCAATGAGAGAAATATATTGCACTTTATTATGTCATTATTCTACTAGGTTAATGTGCAAACACCTACACGAGGTGTTCAAAAGAAAGACTGCTATGAAGAATAGCTGGACTCCTTGTACCCTCACCTCCTCTTGAGATTCAGCTCAATCTCTAAAGGCAGACAAAGTTTTTTCACTTCGTTATTTCAACAAGACCTCACAAGTGTCAAAAGTAAGATACAGATTTCCATGTGTAGGCCTAAGAAACTGAGGCTCAAAGGGGTGTGCTTATTAGCCTAAGGTCACACAGCCAGAAATGGACAGAGCCAAGGTGTCAGTACTAGACGTTTTGACTCCAGAAATGGCAATTTTCTTTCTAAACCACAAATGTGGCAACTACACAGGAGCATCCAGGACTACTGGGATATCTTTTCAACCTCACACTGGGCTCAAAGTTAACAACGACAAGTAATAAATTAAAACGAAAAGCAAAAGAACCTCAATGACTACAACATGGCACTTAACAGGCAAACTGGAGTTACATATATATGTGCTTTTAACAAATCAGTCCAGACATATTTATAGATTCAAAAAAAAACTACAGGAAGATATTAATAACAAATTGTAAAAAGACAAACTTTTCAAGTCATGAGAAAAATATAGAGGAAGGTAAAACGCATATTGCTAAGTGAAAGAAGTCAATCTGAAATGGCTACATATTGTATGATTCCAAGTATATGACTTTCCAGAAAAGGCAAAACTATGATGACAGGAAAAAGATCAGTGGCTTCCAGGGGTTGGGGATGGGGTTAAGGGATGGACAGACAAAACACAGAGGATTTTTAGGGCAGTGAAAATACTCTGTATGTATGACACTATAATGGTAGAGACATGTTATTATATGTTCGTTCAAACCCATGGAATGTACAACACCAAGAGTAAACCAACCCTAATGTAAACTATGGACTTTGGGTGATTACAATGCATCAATGTAGGTTGATCATTTGTAACTAATGTGCTACTCTGGAGGGGATGTTGTTAATGGGGGAGGCAATGCATGTGAGGGGGCAGGGAATATATGGGAAATTTCTGTACCTTCGTCTCAATTTTGTTGTGAACCTAAAACTTCTCTAAAAATATGAAATTTTTAAAATTGGGGGAAGAAAGAGAAACCTCTCTCTGGAGTATATGGAAGAAATGTACATGGGAAGCCTACTATACGGTCCAGGACAACATACTTTACTTTGTTTCAGTTATTGTCATTGGTTTGACTGTTTTGTTTGCAAGAGTAGTATAGACTTCTGGATATTGATCCACCTTCTCTTAACTAGCTGTAGGCTCTTGATAAATCATGTAACTTTTCAGAGCTTCATTTTCCTCATATGATAATGATGGGGCAGAACTACATAATGTCTTAGGCACCATTTGGTCTTAAAAGTAAG
The DNA here is from genome assembly GCF_041296235.1 of Equus asinus. Lineage (NCBI taxonomy): Eukaryota > Metazoa > Chordata > Mammalia > Perissodactyla > Equidae > Equus > Equus asinus. The sequence continues at coordinate 190,658,721 of NC_091790.1, read as the reverse complement.
TGATTCTAGATGTTGGTTGCAACCAGGTCATGCAAGATTTTGAATGTCAAGTTAAGGTATCTGGACTTTATCCTACATACCATGGAGGAAGCACTGAAGGGTTTTAAGCTAGAGGCTGATATAACAGTGGTAGTATTTTTGGAAGATTAATCTCATAACAGGATGCAGGATGAATTGTACTAAGAAAAGCTTAGTGGTATGAAGTTCAGATAAGAGGTTAATGCAGTAAACGCAGGCCTGAGCAGATAAGGAGATGAACCTGAACTCTGTCCTGGAATCTTTATGTAGGGCTATATTATTAGCTGGGTAGGGTCAAATCTCTGTTCTACTTGAGAGTCCTTCAAATGTTAGGGGACAATATGCTTCTACTTGGTCCCTGCTTGTCCAGTTCAAACTTCCTCAGTTGTGTTAGCTGATCCTGAAATGAGCATTAATTGATGGGTAAAGGTTTTTCAAAGTCAAGCAGACATCTATCACTTATTGGTTGTGTTATATATAACCTTTCTAATTTGCAGGTTTTTTCATATACAGTATGAAAGTTATAGTACCTAACTCCCAAGGTTTTTAAAAGGATTAAATATAAATGCTTTAGTTCATGGTTAGGAACTTAATAAATATTGAACAAATAGGGATGCATTATTATCTTCATGCCATCCTATTTGTCTCCTCTGGAAATATTCTAGGTCGTGATTGCCTTTCTTAGTTTGTGATTCAGAATTAACAGTGATAATCATAATGGATACCTAACTTCGTGCCTGGCCTCGTTTTGAGCACCTGGGCTGTGCTAATAAGCCTCATAATAACTCTATAAGCCATGATTAACTCCATTTTGGAGTTGACGAAACCAAGGGATCAGACAATTAAGTAGCTTTCCCAAAGTCACACAACTTGAAGACAGTCACAAAGCCAGGATTCAACCAGGCAATCTAGTACCTTGGTCTATGTCTTCAACCACTATATAAAGATTCCTCTCGAGGAATGGGCTGTCCAAGAGGGTGGTACTGTTACTGCTTTTGGTTCAGGTCACTTCCTGAGATTGTATTCATGGCTTTATAGCATGTGAATTACACCACAGGTAATCTGATTTTGTCATCAACTTAAGTCACTCTTTCATACAAACTACATCTTCTTTCTATTTGGTTTATTTTTTGAGGCTTGGTGTATAATATTGTACTTATTCTCTTAAATAACATCTAGTTAGTTTTGGCTCATTATTTAAACCTATTGATGTTGCTTAAATTTCTGATTCCAAATTTTAAAACTATCCTATTCAGCTATTATTATCTACAATATGTTAAGTATTTTTTCTGGGTTTCATCCGAGCCATTAATAAATGTATTACAAAGTGTAAGAACCAAGTACCGAATAAAACACAACTAGTGGCCTGTTCCTAGACAAACATTGATACACAATCAACTTTCACTGGATATAACTGTGTAACCAGCTAGGAACTCATTTAAATAACTCCTCTTACATTTCACAATATTTAATCTTCATTGCAAATATAGTTTCTCCTGTGTAACTTTATCAAATGTCAATGTAAAATATCCTAAAATGTGAGTTTTTGAACCAGTTGTGTCACCTTTCCCCAATTCACTTAACATATGTGAAACTGTCTCCTCTGGTGAAAAATGTAGAAAGTAAGTCTCCCTACACTTATTTTTATTACTTTTTGTTAGAGTCAGATTAAAGAACATCTAACATTATTTACTTGATATTTCAATCCCATAATTCTATTTTAAAGAGGAAAATGTAATAAAATTCATAGAATGCTAACAAATAAAATGTCCTTTTGCATATTTTTTTCTCATTTAGTCTTCACAACAACTCATTAGTTGGGTAGAAGAAATAAATTGCTCTCACTTTACAGATAAAAAAACATTGAAACTTAAGAGGTTAATTTCTGAAATCCACGAAACTTGAAAGAGGCCCATCTCAGCATGTTTAACTCAAGTACATATTATTGTTATTAAAACCAGTAAAGCCCTGAATGAATTACAAGTTAAATAGGCTCCACACCCGTCTAAGCCTAGAAAAGGAGAGACACAATGGTCACTTTTTCCTAAAGGGAAACAGAACTACTTCTCTGAGAGGGAAGAGTCGTGGGATTTGTATTGTCTCGTAAGAAGACCTGTGTGGCAGTTTCCCTTTGTTGCTGCTTCCTCCTGGGGAGAAATAGGTTGTTGTCTGTGATGGCTAAGTGGAGTTGAAATTAGGAGGTAACTTCAGAATGAAGTCGTGAAAGGAGACCAGCAAAGAAGTTTCCTTAAACTAAAATCATGATCTCTAGTGATCCTGCTCTTAGAATTGTAATTATTTAAATGTTAAACAGCTTCTCAAGCTCTGTTCTTTTAAAAGTTTCCAAAGCCATTAACCAAAGACCCAATAACACTGCCACTCTGAGGGAGAAGCAACCTTCCAAGCAATGGACTATTCCAGAGTAGTATTCAGATCCTGACAAGATGAGGAAGCAAGGGCCAGGCCACCAAACTCCACACCACCCAGCAGGCCATTTCCCAATTCTGGAGATGCCTTCCATTCTCCTCTCAGAAAAAGTGAAGTCCAGTGATCCAGTTATATTCATAGCCTTGCTCGCGACAGTGCCAATGCTTTTGCACTCACTGTCATGAAGCTGTTGGGCTCAATTCCTCTTTATTTTGGGGACAAATTCAATTAGAGAACAATCACAGGAGATCTTCTCCCATTACACTTCATGCAAGAAAAGTCATCATCGACCACGTATTTGGTGATGAGAGAAAACTTGGGCTCTATTTCCCCTTCCCAAGTGATGTGCCATGGTCATGTTTGATGTCAGAAGTGTGATTTTAAGAACTGATTCTCTACTTTTTCAACCCCATCTTGTATATTTATGTCAATCAGAAGAAAATTCTTCATGCTTCTCCATTTGGATAAGCACATAAGACTCATTTTCTCATCAACTTACTTGAAAACCTAATTATACTGAACCAGATGTTGTGTTTAACACCAATGGATGTGGCAAGCAGTCGGTTTTTGACAATGACACAACGTCAATTCAAACTTCTCAAACTCCACCCTGGGAGCTGGAGTCCAATGCCATCACCATCATTGCCTTGCTTCTTATTTTTAGCTTATTAAATAAAAAGGATGACCAAGTGGTGAACATACTATAATATAGTGCATCTGCATGCAAGACAGATCTTAGAAACGTTACTGATATTTTCAAAAATCATTGAGAAAGAAAACAGTCTTACTAAATTCTGAAATTAATTCTTATTTCAGTTTGGCTTCTTGTTTATGTATAGTAATTAAAGCGAGAAAAAAGGAATTTTCACAAGAGAGAAAATTCTTCCTAACCTACAGTTATTCTAGCTGTCCTGAACCTGTATGTTTGAGTCACTGAGAATTGTAACTTCATTTATGGGGCCATTGAAAACCATGATCATTCTTTCTATAGAACACTGAATAAATCAGAAAAAAATTAGCAAATTCTACCTATTTTCATTCCAGTCAAAACCTATGCTCTAGGCCAAGAGACAGCAAGAAAAGCTGGAGTATATTAGTATTCAGAATGTAATGAAGTACAATGTACTCCTAGTTTATATCAGGGGGCCTATAAGAAACTCTATTCATGGTGACTAGTTTGATAGAAATCATTTGATCTTGGGACTTGAAGGCACATGTGACCTTGATCTGTTTGAAATAGAGCAGATTATAGGAGAGCAGTAACATAAAGTCACCAGCTATATCCAGACACCTCAATTTAGAGCGTTTTCAACTTATAAAGAAAGCAAGTAGAGACATAAAGGGGTAATATGGAAGAAAATGCCAAATGTCCTATTAGAACCTGTATAGAAATGTTACTCATATTTGAAAATTAATTGATTTGGTTCTGATTACAAGGTAGTTGGGGAAAACTTAGAAAATGCAGAGAAGGAAAACAAAGAATGACTATTGCACTTAAGGCCTGTATTACATCAGTTCTTCATTTCTGTGTACACACAAAACTCAGACACACATGCAGAAGAGGATCTTAAACAATTTAGCTACGATTGATCTGTAATCTGTGATGACTGATTTATAGTTTGAATTATGTCATTCATTTTAAGGTAATTTTTACATTAACATTGAACAAACCTATTAGTAGGTGCTTATTAATCACCTGTGACATCCAGCTATAGTACAACGCATTGTGATATTTATACTTTCCACCTTTGTTCCTGACTATGGGAAATTCAGCGATTGGGTGGCATTTTAAGCGTTCCATTTCTCTACTTGTCTCCATGTGAGTACATACATATCTTTATCTAAAATATATCATAGGCAAGGGCATCATTCAGACCCTCAACAATAGTAGTTAATCACTTACTTGCTGTTAGGAGAGTAAACAGCATTGGCAAGGGATGTTACTTCATATAAGTTAGTGTATTAGCCAATCATTTCTATCATGTGGCTAGACTGATGACGGAAAGTCCTCACTGAACCCAAACATAAATTTGAATCTTGAAAACAAGTTCTTTGTCAGGGGTTCCGAATGTGAAGGTGCGATATCTACTGAAATTAACACCACCCTCCCAGTGGTAGAGGAGAGGTGGGGTCAGTGGTAAGGCAGCACAGAGGGAGCAATCACAGGGTAAGTATTTTTAATGTAAATCTCACTAAGGGTTAACAGTGGAGGGTTGGACTTCGGGTTAGGTCCGTTCTGCTTTCCCCAGGCAAAGTTTCCAGAGGACTAATGTTTAGGTGAAGAGGAAATGAGCTGTTCCCTTTCCTAATCTAGCCAAGGCCACTGTATTCTCCCAGGATGTGAACACTGACATGGATACCTGAGCCAGCCTTAAAGGGGTAGTGCTACTTTTTGATAAAAATAACAATTGATGTTATAAGCTTGAAGATGGCTGCCTGCCTCTAATGTAACAGCCTGATAAAAGTAACGGAGAACTGCAGGGTGGAGTCACCTAAGCAAACAGTACATTCTGGAACAGCATCCCAAAGGACTTCAGACTCAATGGGAACAGCTGCTAATTCAACTCAGAGGACAACTCAGAGTTCAAGAAAGACTCAATCTGTAAATCTTGGTCCCTATAGTTGAATTTCCTCTTTGTGAGTGTTTAAACCTCACCATTAAGTTTCAGTTGCCTGGTACTACCTACTATTTTAATTAAATCCAGCTTGATTTCAAATGATCATCTGATCTACTGTTTCACATCACTGCTATGCACTCACCCCATTCTGGTACAGTCGTCTCTTGGTATCAAGGAGGAGATTTTCAGGACACCCACAGATACCAAAATACGTGGATGCTCAAGTCCCTTATATAAAATAGCATAGTATTTGCATATAACCTATGTACATCCTCTCATATACTTTAAGTCATTTCTAGATTACTCGTAATACCTAATACAATATAAATGTTATGTAAATAGCTGTTATACTGTATTATTTAGAGAATAATGACGAAAAAAAAAGTCTGTATATGTTCCATACAGAGGCAACCACTGTAGGCCTTTCTATCTGTGGTTGGTTGAATCTGAAGATGGGGAATCTGTAGATACAGAGAACCGACTGTATCTCATCTAGCCTCTGTGTTACCCGACTTCTTTTGTAAGTGATGCTGTGTGCTTTATATAAGAGAACAGTTTTCCATATATGTACAGGTCTCTTTCTGAGGTCTCTGTTTTATTCTTTTGGCCAATTTGTTTATCCTTGCATAGAAGCATAGTGTCTTAATTAATATAAATTCATAAGTCTCAACATCTGGTTGAGCAGTTTTTCTGGCTTTTCATTACTCATGAAGATTTTAGAATTGGCTTATAACATTCCTTGAAAATTCCTATTAGATATTTTAATTAGAATTTCACTGAATCTAAAGCACAACTGAGGGAGAATTGATATTTTCAAAATACTGTCTCCCCAATCTTGAATATAAATCCAATCTCCACTTAATTTAGGTCATTAACGCTTCTTACAGTTTTATGGTTTTTCTTATTTGTGTCTTGCAATTACTTTTTAAAATTTATTTCTAGATTATTGGTAATTTCTGATACTACAGTAGATAATGCCCTCTTTGCAATTGTATTTTCTGGTTATTTGTTACTGAGGCATAGAAAGGCAATTTCCTTTTTGCATATTGATCTTTTTGCTCAGCCACCTTACTACGAAATATTCTATTATTTGTAATAATTTATATGGAGATTGTATTGAGTTTTCTGTGTAAAAAAATCATATTATTGGTAAATAATGGCAGTTTTACTTACTCCTTTCCAAATCTTATCCTTCTGATTTCTGTTATCTTGTTCAATATGCTGGTCAGGACATCCATACATTGTTAAAGCGAATGTGATGATAGTGGACATCCTGGTTTAATTTCTGATATCAAGGAAAACACTTCTAGTGTTAAGTACATCATTTCTGAAATAGAATGTCACCAGGTACCTGGCTCATTGAGTTTTATCTCTTTTACTAAACTGCACCCTCTTTAAAGACAACTGCTATTTCTTGTGTGTTCTTATTTCTACATTGCATGGCTTAGGGGAAAAGAGTTCACAGAATCAGCCATGACCTCTAAGCCAGTAATGTCCAGTAGCAGTGATGATGTCTCCAAACTGAGTCATGGGTAACCAATGTCGGTGGTGCCTCCAGTATTGACAGAACTGTGGCTATTCAGGTCTTCCTATTAATGGATTCAGGAGAGTAATACAAGACTAGAACATTTGACTTTACTTTTACATCAACATAATTTTTGAAAAACTCTGATCGTTTTTATTTCTTCAAGAAATGAATGTAGGAATAACATAGGATAAAGAATTATAATAAAAGAATGCTTGCTCAGCAATGATTAACTAATCATCGTTTTCATTTTAGGTATTCTCACAAGTGCTAGGGATATGATGAATCATAAAATAAGTCTTAGTTATAAGGAATTTACTACTCACTTAGGGTAAGTTTCTCAAACTTGACTGCATATTAACATCACCTGAAGAACTTTAGAATCTTTTGATGCCTAGGCTGAACCCCATACCAATGAAACCAGAAGCTATGAGTGTGAGATGTAGGGAGTATTTTTTTGAAGCTCCCCAATGATTCCAATGTGCAGGCAAGGTTGAGAACCACTGAGTTAGGGTGTCTGAGCATATAAATTAAGACATTTCCCATCTTTAGACTCTACAACTTAAGTGCCAATGGGATAACAGAGATAAGAAATAAAGTCTTGGGCCTTGAGAAAATGATAGAAATGGATTGTATGTGTCATATCTAAGAAACCATTGCCTAACTAATAGGTCACAAAAACCTATTACCAATGATCTTATGTGCCTATCTTTGTGCCAGCGCCACATTGTCTCGATGACTTTAGCTTTATAATAAATTTTTAAATTAAAAAAAGTGATTCCTTTAACTTTCTTTTCTTTTGCAGTATTGTTTTGGCTATTTGGGCCCCCTTGCATTTCCCTATGAATTTTAGGATTACCTGTCAATTTCTGAAAAAAGACACCTGGAATTTTGACAGAGTTTGTACTGAAGTAGTAGATGAATTTGGAAAGTATTGCTATCTTAACAATATTGTCTTCCGATCCTTGAATACGGGTTATCTTCCCATTTATTCAGACCTTCTTTCATTTATTTCATTTCATTTATTTCAACTATATCTCATAGTTCTCACAGTACAAATTTTGCACTTTTCTTAAATTGAATTCTGTGTTTTATTATTTTTGATGTCATTGTTAATGGATTATTTTCTTAATTTCATTTCGGGTTTTTCATTTAAAAAAATTGCACTAGTATATATGAGTGTAATTTTTTTGCATACTAACCTTGTATCCTGCAACCTTGCTGAACTCATTTATTAGAGCTAATAGTTTTTCAGTGGATTCCTTAAGATTTTCTATATAAAGGTCATGGACTCTCTAAATAGAGATAATTTTACTTCTTCCTCTACAATGGATACCCTTTTTTTTTCCCCTTGCCTAATTGTCCTTGTCAGAACTTCCCATAAAATATTGAATAGAAATGGACATGCTTGTCTCGTTCCTGATCTTAGGGGGAAAACATTCAGTCTTTCACTATTAAGTTTAATGTAACCTGCATTCTTTTCATAGATGCCCTTTATCAGGTTGAGGACATTCCCTTGCATTCCTACTTTGTTAAGTGTTTTTTATCATGAAAGGATGCTGAAATTTGTCGAATGTTTTTTCTGCATTTATTGAGGTGATTATGTGCTTTTTGTGTGTTTTATTGTTTTGATGTGGTGTATTACATTAACTGATTTTTAAGATGTTAAACCAATTTTGCAATCCTGAGACAAACGTCACTTGATCATGATGTGTGATCATTTTTATATGTTATTGGATTCAGTTGCTAGTATTTCATAGAGAATTTTTATGTCTATATTCATAAGAAATATTAGGTATAGTTTTCTTGTGATGTCTTTGTCTGGTTTTGGTGTCAGGATAATACTGGCCTCATAAGAAGTATTGGTCAGTGTTGTCTCCTCCTCTGTTTTCTTTAAAGAGTTGATAAAGAATTGGTATTAAATCTCCTTTTAAACATTCAGTAAAATTCACCAGTGAGGCCATCTGGGCCTCAGCATTTCTCTGTGGGGATTTTTAAATTACTAATTCCTTCTTGTTACTTATTACATGTCTATTCAAAATTTCTATTTCTTCTTGAGTCAGTTTCATTATTTGTATTTCTAGGATTTTGTCCTTTTTATCTATGTTATCTAACAGGGTAACATACAGTTGTTCACAGTACTCCTTTATAGTCCTTTTTATTTCTATAATGTCTATAATGTAAATTTTGAAGTAGTTTATTATTTCTATGGTTGTTTTATTTTTATTACTAGTAGTGGTCTTATTTTACCAAATGCAGCCCACACAGATCACCAATGTATAAAGCTGATAAAGAGGGAGCTCCTCCAAAAATCTCAGTGGCTTGATCTCCTTATACTCTGTGTGGGCTCCTAAAGCAATCCTTAAAAAAAACCACGACTCTATGGAACACAATTTGAAAGTCTTGTGTGTAGGACTAAATGTCATACATTTGTTTGTTTTTTGCATTCAGATTTATCAAATTTTAGGTCTATCAGGATATTCTTGTTTTGGGATCTGGATATCTGGACTTGAAATGTATTTTTCAGCCACTTCTCTGGAAGTGAAAATTGAAGCAAGACATTTAAGTGGTTAAGAAAGGAAATGTAATCTTCAAAGGATCACGTCAAGGAGGCAAGTCTGGACAGTGCAAGGCAGGTATGCAAAGTTAAAGGGGGGGGTGGGAATCAAGAGTGTGCAGGAATGAACATCCTTATAAAGAAAACAAGAAATAATTTTGAGAATGTCTTTGATTTGGGTATCTTAGTAAAACATGGTGCTTTGTACGATCTAGAATCAACTGTCAGCAATTGTAATTATCTGTCCTTTTAGGATGTTCCTCACTTGGCCTTCTCTCTGACAGTACCCAAAGGCATCTTCATAGCTCCAGGAATTTCTTGCCATTTCTGTTTGCTGCCTTAAGCTGCTCCTGCTGCTTTGATGCCTGGAGCTTGCCACTTTAGGAATCAAAATCTTTATCACTTAACTGCTATACTTAGTGCACTATCTCTCCCTGGTTTCAGCTGTTCATGCTGTGCATTTGCTGGAACAAAAATCCCTTTCTGTCTTTGTGCCCAAAGTAGTTCCACTGAATTGAAAGCTAAAGTGTCATCACTTCCCAACATAAATGCTCTTATGAGAAAAGACACATTTTTGATTTTTTTTCTATTTGTTACTTATACACAATTCCAGAAAGTTTCTGAAGATGTTTATAAACATTAACCATGCACATATCTAAGCCACTGAAACCAAGAATGAATTAAAACGATCCTAGTAATACAAATAAAGAAATAATTATACCAGAAAAATTAGGATAGGATAATTCTCATGACTAAACACCCTATCAAATCCCAAACTCCTACAGATAAAGCAAAGTGGGAATATGGGATGAAGACTTTTCTGGCCATTATTTTCTACTGTATGACCAATGATAATTTTAGTTGCAGAATTAATATATAAGCCAAAAAAGAACCTCCTAGAGAAGTGTTTCTCAAATTTTAATATGCAAACAAATCAGCTAATAATCTTATTAAAATGCACATTATGATTCAGAATGTCCAGTGCCTGAACATCGGCATTTTCAATTAGATCACGGATGAAGTTGAGGCACAATATAATCCTTTTGAAACCTTTACTGCTGACACACGCATGTGGCAAATCAGGAAAGGACAATAGCAATATTTGTCTCTCTTTTTAAACAACAAAAGGAAAATGTAGCTCTAAAATTAAAGATAATAAAAAGAAAGCAACAAGGAAATAATCTGGAATTTTAATTACAGAATTAATAATGCCTCTTCTCATTCAAAATGCATTTCAGTCTTTAACATAAGATTTTCAATTATGGTTAGTACAAAAAAATAATAGACAATAGGAATGCCACATAAAAAATTATATCAACTCAAACCAATAGATTGCAGCTCTATCTATCAGCCAGAGTAGCAGACAAAGAGGAAAACTGCAATGGCTTGAAAGCCTAAGCCAATCACAAGAATATTCTAGACTGACAAAATAAAGCTTTCACTTAGCTGCAGTATGCAACTTTATCACTGAATGGCAGAAGTCATTATTTCTTTGTTGGATAAAAAGTAAATAAATCAATGCAAAATATGGAACATATAGTTCAGAAAATGTACAGACCAGATAATCCAGGGTTGTATTCCTTTAAATCTATGTTATAAAAACAGAAATAACTTTTTAGAAGTAAAAATCAGCTAGATTAGCACTGACATTGGGGCCCATTCTTTATTATAAACATTTATTTCTTTGTTTTAATTGTTTCTCATACATAGCATGTATTGAGCTTTCTCTTTAACATACAATCTGATAATCTCTGTTATTTAATGGAACATCCAGTCCATTTATATTTAGTGTAATGACTAACAGACTTGATATTAATCCTTCCATTTAACTTTATTATTATTTATTCTCCTTTGTGATTTCTTCTTTAGCTTCTTTCTTATTTTTGCTGATTTGATGAGTACTTTATTCATTCTGTTTTTGTCTTTGTTAACTTAGAGGTTCATTACATCTTTCTAATTAGTAACTCTTTTTTCCTCAATAAAGACACATATTATTTCACTATTATTTGAAAACACAGTACCAAATATTCCACTCCTCCCTCAATTTGCTCTGCTCATCAGTTCTACAATTGTTTACATTCTCCATGAGTATGTTTCTTCTCTCTACGATTCAGCCTTTCCTAGTTCAATCAACCCACAGGTTTTCATCTCTCATCCAACTCTTGTGGGAGAGAGACAAGTCTTGGACTGGAAAGAAGGAGGGAGAAAATAAAGGGATTAGAAAAAGCAGGAGTGGTCAAAAGTGGGACTGCCTCTTCTTCCTCGGGCCTGAACATCTTGGAGGAGGCTACCCTGGAACCTGGTAAAGGTGAGGAGATGGCTACTATATATCTTTATCACCAGCTTCCTTGGGTTGGTAATGAAAACTTAGGTGGACTGAGGCAGAACATATAACCTCCTTCTCATATGAATAGCTGTGTCTACAAAAATTAAGAGGCCAGATAGATGCACATTTCTTCTTGCTCTATTCAGAAAAATTATTGTGACTTTGGAGGCAAAGAAAGAATTCCAAGTTTTTAATTTGGTCTAAAATTAAGAAGTTTGGAACCTCCATACAGTTTTCTATATCAGCTGGACCAATTTACATTTACACCAACAGTACATAAGTATTTCTTTTCCTCCACTTCCCCACCAACATGTATGTCTTATCTTTTTGTTAACAGCCATTCTAACAAGTGTGAGGTGATATTTCATTATGGTTTTGATTTTCATCTCAATAAAGCTGAAAAAAAATTAAGAAGTTTGCCTTCATTCAATTAGTAAGTTTGAAGCTGCTTCCACAGAACAAGTTGGTAGGGGAAAAAAAGTAAAATGACTAAGGGTTCTATACTTCTATCTATTGATCCTGGAAAAAGATATGATATTGTGATATAATAAACATAGTTTTGGTCTTTGTGTCTGGTTCTCAGCACAAGAACTTCTAAAAGTTTTGCAATTGTCTAAGTGATGGACATGACAGGAGCATCTTTTGTTCTAATGAGGCAACTCTCGCTGGGTCCCTAGATAGCTTCACACTGGGGGCTGGTACCTAGAAAGACCAAATGTTCATTAGAAACTTGAAGCTTTCAGTCCCACCTCCCAAGCGCCAGGGAGAAGACAGGGTCAAGAGGTTGAGTTAATATTTGATTATGCCCATGTGATGAAACCTCCATTAAAAAACTCTAAACCACAGTTTGGGGAACCTATGGGTTGATGAATGCATCCACATGCTGGTAGGGTGGCCTATTTCAACTCTTTGGCAACAGAAGCTCCTGTGCTTGAGATCCTTCTAGATCTTGCCTTGTGTAACTCTTCATCTGGCTGTTCATTTATATCCTTTATAATATACTTTATAATAAAACCAAACGTAGTAAGTAAAGTATTTCCCTGAGTTCTGTGAGTGGCTATAGCAAATTATTGAACCTGAGGAGGGGGCCATGAGAACTCCAATTTATAGCTGGCCAGTCAGAAATACAGGAGGCCCAGGACTTGCGATTGGCATCTCAAGTGGGAGGAAGTCTTGTGAGACTGAGCCCTTAACCTGTGGGGTCTGTACTAACTCTGGGTAGTTAGTGTCAGAATTGAATTGAATTATAGGACACCTTGTTGGTGTCTGGAGAGTTGGAGAATTGAGTGGTGTGGGGGAAAATCCCCAACTACATTTAGTTTCAAGATGTTGGAAGTAAAAACATTTGCAAAAAGGAAAGAGAAATCCTTCACCTCATCCTGTGTTTCATTCACATAATGAATCTAAGAGGAAGGGAAGCTCTTTGCCTTGTTGTTCTGTAACAGATACAATCAATAATTAACATTAACTTTTACAGTGCTTTATACTTCCTCAAGAAATACATCTATATACATCTGTATTTCATCCTCATAGCAGCCCTTTGAGATAGGTGCTATTTTTGTTTCCATTTCCATCTCAAGTTACGTAATCTTATTCTCAGTGGTTAAATGTTTTACCCTGAAACAGAAGCCAATAAGTGGTTTAGTTGGCATTCAAACAAAATGTTTGATTCAAAATCATGAGCTCTTTCCAATACGGTCTATAACATAGTCAAGAATGGTATAGCTGCAGCCTCTTTGCTCTATAGTCTTGAAATCATGAGTGAATTCTTCTCTGAAGAATATTTACTAAATAATCTCATTTAGAAAGAAATAGCAGCTGGAATAGCCACCCTGCTAACTCAATCAGTTCCATTATTTACAATGAATACAAGTAAAGTGGGTGAATATTAAAAACATTGTTTCCTCTGATGTTTTGAAGAATTACAAAGCATGTGACTGTGCTCCAGGATCAACATAGCATGGGGTGTTCAAACCTCCCCCCTTAGCATTCAGATAGTAATCACTACAACCCATTGAACATCTACCACCTTCCAGTCTCTATGCTAGATACTTTCCATATTTCATTTACTTTAAAATCCATCAAAGAAGACATTATTATCCACAAACTACTCATGAGAATTGTGAGTCTCAGAGAGGTTAAATAAATTTCCTAAGGTCACACAGTCAGCAAGCTGGGATTTGTTCCTAGATTTCACCGTTATAGCAACGTTTTCTTTCTCTTTCTCCTCCTCCTACTTCATCTTTTTTGGCTCATGTTTTCTTATTCTTACACATTTGCTTTTCCCTTTTCTGATCCATTCTCCAGTGCAAGGTTTCGTTCAGCAACATCATAGAACAAGAAACAGTTTTGTTTCTTAATGTTTTTGAGGAAGATTAGCCCTGAGCTAACTACTGCCAGTCCTCCTCTTTTTGCTGAGGAAGCCTGGCCCTGAGCTAACATTCATGCCCATCTTCCTCTACTTTATATGTGGGACACCTACCACAGCATGGCGTGCCAAGCGGTGCCATGTCTGCACCCGGGATCCAAACCAGCACCGGGCATCTGAGAAGCGGAATGTGTGCACTTAACAGCTGCGCCACCAGGCCGGCCCCAACAGTTTTGTTTCTGAGAAAAGATCTGGGATATGAAATGTAAGGCTTAATTCCTACTCAGACTAATGAGAATCTTCTCTACCCCAGCACTATAGCATATCAGAGAAATACCTTAAACTTCTAAGTCTGTTTTCAAGGTCTATATCATGAGCTTACTTCCTAGGAGTAACCAACTTAGAGTAAGATCCTTGTGACTTGGTGAACCTCTCTGAACAGAATTTAAGAATTTCCACTCCTATACCCATATTGAAATTCCCTACCAGTGATGAGAATGAAAATGAGGGTGTACCTGATTCCTCTGAGAAATAAAACTTTACTGATCCTGCTTCCACACTGACCTCAAATAGCTTGTCACCTAAGTTAAAACTTTATTTTAGAAATTCTGTCCTTAGGTGGAGCATTGTAGGATTATTTAGTCTATAATTTGTATATTCTGGCATAAGCATTTCCTATAGGCCTTAATGGTTCCCTGAAGAGTCTTCAAGAATATAATTTCCTCAATAATACTTATCTTCTTTTTTAAGCTGTATTTTCTAGGGATCCATCAATTGATGGTGATGATGATCACTTTTGGTGCTAAAAGAAATCTTAGGGGGCCAGCCCACTGGCGCAGCAGTTAAGCGCACATGTTCCGCTTTGGCGTCCCGGGGTTCGCAGGTTCGGATCCCAGGTGCGGACATGGCTCTGCTTGGAACGCCATGCTGTGGTAGGCATCCCACATATAAAGTAGAGGAAGATGGGCACGGATGTTAGCTCAGGGCCACTCTTCCTCAGAAAAAAGAGGAGGATTGGCAGCAGTTAGCTCAGAGATAATCTTCCTCAAAAAAAAAAAAAAAAGAAAAAGAAATCTGCATTTAAAACATTGCAACATTCTCCCCACATACACCCATTTTACACACCAAGAAACTGAGTCTCTGAGAAGTTCAGTGACTTGTCCAAGATCAAAGAGTGACATAGGTTGCTAGTAGCACACCTGATATTGTGACCCAGGTGTTTTGGCTCCTGGTCCAGAGCACCTTCTGGCACACAATCTATTCCTCTGTCTGAAGTAGAGGTAAAGTAGTAATAATGAGGATAAAATAGCAACTAATTTTGAGTGCTTATTGTAAACGTAAGCACTGTTTTAAGAGCTTTATATAATGAGGCTTATTTAATCCTCGGTACAACACTGTAAAGTGGACACTTTTCATTATTCTCATTTTACTGATGAAGTAGTTGATAAACTTGCTCGAGAACATATTCCTGAATAGAGCCAAAATTTGAATCCAGGCCTTCTGACATCAGAAGCTGCACTCCTGTTACAAGATTAGTGTATTCAAAGGTGTGAACCAATTAGTGACTTTAAGGCAAACAGAAAATGTGTACTGTTGACACTTGGATGATAGAGACTGCGGCAAGGGGATCCACTGAATATGCCAGTTTAAGAGGCATGGCTTGGTTTTCTAAGTTTATCCCTGGATATAAATAGAATTTCATCAATTATGTCTCCATACATCTGACAGCTGCAGCAGGAACACCATCAGGAGGCATTGCAAACGCAGTAACTGCCTTGTTCCTGGATTCTCATAGCAAAATAAAAACTACAGTCTACAGCAGAATGGAGACAGATACAATAGACTCCTGGGACTCAATTCTCTTCCACAAAGAGCTCATTTCTTTCATACCATCCATTCCCATCACCTCCTTTGAAATGTTTCATCCTACAACTTTCATAAGCAATTTGAAGTTGACTGCCTCAGTTAAGAGACATGGAATAATGGGGCTCCTTATTTAACCTATTTACCTTAATCTCAAGTTTCAAGGACTCGAATGTGCAAAGTTCAAGATCTGACAGTTATAAAGATAGATTTATGTGACAGGATAAAATGTATGGATTTTCATGCTGGGACAGATATTACTTAGTACTCCATCCCAGATACTGGCACAAAGTGTATACAAATTTACCTGTCAAGGAGCAGCAGTCTATCCCTCCCTGACACATAGTAGGTGCTCAGAAATGTGTTGAACAGATTAATCTGAGTTGAGTTATAAGCAGGAGCAAGATGAACCAGATCAAAGTCTGGAATTGGAATCTAAAAATTGCAGGCAATTTCCTCCCAGGAGGCCAATAGAAAGTGTAGCCACATCTAGCAAGCGTCAATGTAGAGGAAGTCAGTAAACATCACAATGAGGAAATACTCAGTACCAGGCATGCAATCGAGAGAGGAAAAGGAGATGCAATGAGCCAAAGACAAGGATAATTGAGAGTGAAACAAAGGCTGTCTTGGATAAAAATCCCTGAATATTTTTGCAGATACAAGAAGTGCCAATAATTAGCTTCCCGACACACAGCCAATGGAGGGATCCTGCCGTATGTAGGAGATGCTAGAGGGTCATGAAAGGCTGTATCTCAAAACACCCCTATTTTCTATTAAGGATCTATCAATGATGAACTTTTTTGAATCTGTTTATGTTTTCAGATTGTACCGCTTTTAGGGAAAAAATAAGAGTCATCAGTTAACATACTCATTGGGAAGTTAAACCTTTTACTTCTCGCTTAATTGTTCTGTGACCTTGAGCATGTTACACAGCTTCACTGAGCCTTAAATTCCCCTATGTAACATGGGGCTAGTAACACCTGAGTAGACACAATTATGAATAGCACTTAGCTCAGGTAGCTGAGATAAAGACTTGAGTTTTTGTTTGACCAGAAACCCAATATCTGACACAGCTATAAGGCCAAAACAAATATAGACGTCATTAATAGAAACATGGAGTTCAGACCATGAGAAATAGTGGTCTGATTGTAGTCTTCATTGTTCAGAACACATCTGGAGGGTTATGTCCCATCCAGCCAGTCACATTTTAAGAGAGACATTAACAAATTGCTGTACATTAGCTGCTTAAAGGAAGAGATCATGTCTTATGTATGTTTACATCCCTTATAGCACCACACACAATACCCATATTTAGTAAAAGCTTGATCAATGCTGGCCGAATGAGTGAGCAAATGATTATAAAACTACAACAAAGTAGATGCAAATACAGGAGCTGGTTTTGGAGAAGAGTATGTGAAATATTAATTCTATTTCTCCAGGTCTCTGTGTTACTACAGAAGATAGAACCATAAAAAATAGATGGAAGTTCTGAGAAACAAAATTTGGCTTGCTGTAAAAAGGGGCTTCATAACAATTAGAGCTGTCTGAAGCAGAATATGGGCAGAGGTGAAACTGCATCGGAGGTGTCAAGCAGGAATGACCACAGGTCAAAGTTGACAGAGTGTGGGGAGTCTGCGAAAATAACTGGGTTACTCCACTGATAAACTATGATGTTATGATAACTGATCTCAACATGCGAAAGTAATTGTAAACCTAGAATCTCTTGCTAGGGCATCAATGGGGCAGAATTCCATAGGATCTCAGAAATAATGTGTATATACCACACCCACACACCCATGCATGCACATACACACATTTGTCCTTTAGAGACCTCGTATTCAGGTGAACAGATGAGAAATTTTTTGTACCCTACCTATTTGCAAGAGATGAGAAGAAAATAATTGCAATCCCTTTCATTTTGTTTTTTAAATTATGAAAACCATTTTTAGTGAAAACATTAAAAAGTCATTTGCAACACTAGTTAAAAATCATTAGAATACATGGTATATACACATGCTGATAGAGATATTGGCATATAGGTCCTACCATGTTTCTTTGGATGTTCCTTAATACAATGCAAGTCTCTTTGTGTTGAATCTATATTCATGACCAGTTCTTTCTAAGAAGCCACTCATCTCTCAGTGCCTAACTTTGGCTGAATGAAGGTGCCAATTGATTAGATTGAAACAACTCATAAATTACTTGACTGAAAAGGAGCTTTCACACTGACTCATCCAATCAGTTTGTGTAGACAGAGCAAGGAGCAAGTTCCTGGGACAACGTGTGGAGCTTACACAGTCCCTGCTGCCTATTGTGATCCCATAACTCAAAATCTGGCTTGGAAATTTCACATGTTTACTGATTATAGTTTAAAAAAAATGGTTTACCTGAGTGGCTTTGGGTTTTTTTTTGTCATTTAGGACCTCTGTTTTTTTAAGATGCATTAGTATTTTCTTTGTGTTTGCCGGATGTTTGGGTAGATCACTTAAAAGAAACATCTTACATAAAATATGGCATCAGATTCGCATTAATGATCTAAAACCCCTCTGCTCTAATAAATCTACAAAATGACATTGTAATTAAAATTTACTTAAGGGCTAATATTGTCCAAGCATTTAACATATGATAGTTCATTTAATCACTTGATCATAACAGTACTCCTCTTCCAAAAGTCCTATTGTAATCTCTGTTCAACAGACGAGTAAACTGAGGCTCAGAGGATTTCGCAAGTATCTGAGAGGGTCACTTTCTCTTATCCCTTTGTAAAGTATTTGTCTCTGAAAAAAACCCAAAACAGTCGTCTGTCAGGTTATACCTCAGCATGCAAATGCAGGGAAAGAAGAAACAACAACTCAACATATGGGGTCTTTGTTAATCAGATCAGAGTACCAGTAAAACTCCCTAACTGCTCCCAGTTGCTGAGGAGAGAGTTAAGGACTGCATCCCAGAGGAGGGACATCAAATTCAACAATTGAAAGATAAATTGTCATTATTCTGGCCTGTCGGAGGCAGTGATGGAGAGTAGCCAGGATACAGAGAGGAGCCAGAATGTGATGCTTGTAGAGTTCAAGGAGGGCAGGAATGTAAAGGAACTGTAGATGGAGAGTGTGTGTAGAAGTAGAGTGTGGAAA
Organism: Equus asinus; assembly: GCF_041296235.1. Taxonomy (NCBI): domain Eukaryota; kingdom Metazoa; phylum Chordata; class Mammalia; order Perissodactyla; family Equidae; genus Equus; species Equus asinus. The sequence goes on along the minus strand of NC_091790.1, from coordinate 190,639,888 downwards.
GACATAAACTGATAATAGGCTATGGCAGAAGACCCCACGGAATGTTGAATGTTACATAAAGGAGCTTTGGCTTTTTGCTAAGAAATATAAGCACATCTTTAAGCCAGTGGACAGATTTGCATTGTCAAGTGATCAAGTGATCCTATTAGTTACTATATTGAGAAGAACAAGGCCAGAGGGGTAGCCTGGTTAAAAAAAAAAAAAAAGTGCTTATAACAATCTAGAGGAAATATGATGTGGGACTGAACTGAGGTGGTGGCAGTGTAAATGCAAAGAGATCTGAGAAGTAAAATTGTGAGGTAAAATTTATAGGATTTCTGATTGATAAGATATGTTGCATGAAAGAAAGCAAAGAGTAAAGGATGACACCAAAGTTGCTGCTTGAGCAAATGAGGTTCAGGAGAGTACAGAACAGATAACAATGCTGACTCTGGAAACAAGATTCCTGAGCATCTCTGAGGGCCCCATTGCAGCTGGAGACCATGACTTTGTAGTGACCCCAATCTACAGGAGGAGACATATCTACAGCATCACTTGGGGGGCAGGATGTAGCATCAGAGAAGGCAGACTTGTTTTTATTAGGAAAGGGGGTTTTCTGAATGAGTGTGACTAGAACGCAGTAAAGAAAGTGATTTGAAGTAGTGATAAGAGTATTTGAAGTGATGGGTTGTGGAATTTAAACCAATGAGAGAAAGAAGTGAAGAGAGAAGGTTGACAATACAGTTAAGTTAGAGGGCAACACGTTTGAAAGTGCTTATAGTATTGAGGAGAGCATGTAATTGGAATAAGAGAGCTATAAGGGTAGAAAGTTGAGATAGACAGTGGAATGTTTGAATTTGGGACTTTAAGAAGTGAAGGAACTGCTCTAGATGATGACAATCTTCTGGGTTTTGGTAACTGAAACAGGTGAAGGCAAACTTCATTGGAGACAATGAGAAGAGACTGAAAGACTAAGTTACTAGATAGGTGGGCATTAAAGCCATCCAGGATGGTTAGAAGACTTGAAGAGGAAATAAAGAGTGTAGGCCAGGCGTTGAAGCTCCATTGAAGGAGACAGGGTGACCTGGAGGTTGGTAGGTAAAAGAAATGAGAACGGTGAAGGTTGGATATAGCAGCAGCATGAGCCACAGGAGAGCAGGGCTTTTATGTCACTGCGTAGGAGTAATGGTCTGGAAGCATTCACTGGTGAGATTGGAGGATTCCAATACCCACATCTAGATCCTGAGGTTCTTGGGCTGTGCAAAAGTAAGTATCTCCCATTTGGGATGGCTGCAGGGAAAGAGGAACCCCCAAGGGAGATAAGGTGTCAGGTAAGATTGAGAGATATTCAAGGAAGAAGCTGTGGGGAAGCAAAATTGTTCATGATAGAGATGAGAAATGTGGAGGGGATGGTGGAAAGTTTTGGTAGAAGTGGGTAGATGAGGAGTTTGTGTCCAGGAAGGGGAAACACTGGGTGCCAAGAGTTGGAGAGCACAGGGAAAGCTGAGTCGGTAGAGGGTTTTCCAGCTTGGGCTTTGAGGAACAATAGGATCTCAAGCATGTTAGATTTAAGGTGATGATACTTTTTCCCAAAATGATTAATATGCGAAGATAGTTTATCTATGCTCAGGGTTTGGGGAATGAAAGGAGTGTGTTCTAGTCAATAAGAGCAAAAGGCAGTAGGGCAACAGCCTCCTGGGGAGCAGCACCTTAACACTTCCCCCAGAAATGTTCTAAGATGAAGGTCTGAAATGCTCTGAAGAGCCTCACAGATGTGGTCAGTGTGGATTTACAATGTGGAGCTGATGAGCTCCATTCATCGCAGTGATTACGAACACACTATTTTCTCAAGCTCTGTAAATGGATGTGAGGTCTCATTGAAGTTCAAAATCTGAGTCACTTGCAAACATTGGTGGTCAACCATTTAATCACTTTGTTATGCTCCTCCAATTTATTTTATTAATCACTATAAAAGGAAGGAATTGAGGTGCAGAAGGTTTCAGCATCTCAGCTAAGAGTACACATTGACAGCAGCAAGAACTGACAAAATGGGAAGAAATGAAAAAAAAAAAACCCATAAAAATCAGGCACAAAATATAAAACTATCAGAACACCTGGGGTCATTTATTTAGCGGTAGTGTGTCCCACATGTCTCTGAATCCCCCGGGAGCACCACTGCATTACATTCACTGATCCTATAAGTATGTATAAAGCATTAGGAAACCCCAGTTATTGAGGAACACTGAGAAATACAAAAAACGTGAATAAGCCACCATGAGTTAAACATCTAGACAAATAAGCAATCCAAAAATTGATGACTACTGTGACTGAAATGTCTGTATAACACAATCGGGCTGAATGTGGCAAAGTAATAAGAGTGGAAGTGAGCAACACGTCAGGAGGTGAAACAGAATCTTGAAAGTTGAGTGGGTGATCACCGGCTAGAAATGGAGAGAACGGGCTCTCTGGAAAAATGCAGCATCAATGACCAGGGCCATGCAACACTGTGGTACATTAGGGGAACTGTATGTAGTCTCCTACGGGTCCAGAATTAAGGGTGAGGAGAGAGAGAGAACAAACCGAAGGGGTAAAAAGAGACATGATTTGAAGAACTTACTAGAATACGGACTTATCTTATAGGTAATGGAGACTACTGGAGACTATTGAAGGATTCTAAGCAGAATGACTTGACTAGATTTGCAAGTTGGAAAGAACACACTAGCTTCATTATGAATATTAATATGAGATCTGAAGTAATCTACTTAGTACTAATTGATGTTTCTCATAATGATTTTTAATTAAGGTAAACCATTTTTGTTAGAGTCTTAGAACATATGGGAATGTATGATGTTTAAAGAAGTATTTATATCTGATTGAAAGTTTTAATGAAAGCATCTTGATCCTAAAATGATCCCATTTTAAAATTTTAAGTTTAAAGGAATGTACTACCATTGTGTGAAAATTCACTTATAGAAGCACCTTTTTTCCCCAGTAATGCTAGACAGATGATTGTTTTCATATAGGGCTTTGAACTGAGAACAGGTAAGATAAAATGTTATGATATGTCCTAGGGGGTCTTCAAAACGTTATCCATTCAGCATAATATAAAGGAAATGGCCAACTGTTTTCTGCCACATTGCACTTTAGAAACAGATAGCTACACAGAAGTTGTAAATGTCCATTGCCTGGGAAAACTAGTTGGACCATTCATAATAGCTATTTCTCCAGATACCTACAGATTTCCACTTTATTAAGAAGCCACTCAACATGATTTTCTCATATTCGTATCTCATTATACAATGACATTAGAGGCCCTCAGTGTGTGGATCTCCCCAAAAAAAATGACCACCACCGACGAAAACTATTCATCCATCATTGAAGAGGAAGCAGCAGTGACGCGGGCTGTGAGCGTTGCCTAGGATACCTTTCCCATGGTATCTGCTTTAAGTCATGCGTTTCCCACTGACCAGGAATGAAGCACAGGGTCATAAAGTTCCCACAGAAAGATAGGTCACTGGGCAGCTGGAAACATCTCTGTAACACCAGCCTTGAGAATCAACAGTCTTGCTGACAATGTCAAAACTGTCATTTCAGGGAAATATTTTCACCAAATGATTAGGAATCCCACTTTATGAGCATGGAAGTTAGAGGATAACAACAGCGACATGACTGAACACAGGGTACGAATTCTAAAAGGTGGTATATAAATCTTAGAATTTCCGTGTAATCTTAAAATTCCATAACCTAACTTTTTACTGCTTTTAGTATTAAAAAGGATGAAACAAAACACCAGTTGTTATTAGCTAGTAATTTTTAGGTCAAAATTTCATCAAATATCTATGTTAAATAGAGGGCATAATGCATTAGTGAATTTCAGGTTTCTCTCTCCTGAGGTGTAAATAATCATTATTTAATTCCTTTGCTTGATAAACCCTTCCAAGGCACCAATGGACAGAAAGCTTTAAGGTGAACAATGCCCCGCTTCAGTGGTTTACAACCTGGGTGGAAAGACAAGGCATTTTGTTCCGCATGCACACGCTGGATCTTTCTATTTATTTCCTGTTCCCTTCATCCATTTTCCATATTTCTTAAAAGCTTTCTCTTCTTCTTTCTCAGCAGAAATCACAGTTATTTTAAAACAAAGGCCTTTATGTTACATGTCTGCTTTTAGTGAATTTCCAAAGTTGATCACCTCTACTCTAAGATGGATTTTCCATTAGGTAGATTATGCACGTGTTTAAGACCCTGGGAAAACAAACCAAAATAATCCATATCCAATATGACTCTACTTGCCTTTTGTCGGCTGGACTCACCTACTCCTAACCTTAACCCTGATCTTACTGACTACCTGAGTTCTTATGAAGGGAGAAATATTCCAATGGAAAGATGAAATGAAAGTTTTTAAAAAAATTCTACACCAAAGTTTTTCCTGGGCTTATCCTATATGTTCTAGAAAGATGGTGACACTGATTCATGATTGGTTTATGCTGAAGATTGCCCATTAGCTAGGGTGAAAGCTAATAGGAATCCACCATCCATGCATGTTTATCTTATTCTCTCCGTGTAAAAAGTAATAAATGTGTGCAAACTTGCTCTAAGGGTTTAGTAATGCAGAGTAGAACCACAGGAGGCACAACCAACTAAACTCCCAGGATCCCTTTACGATTTTGAGTCTATGGACAGCCAGCAACCAGCCTCTCCTTTCAATGGGTCAAACAGTAATATCTTCTTATATTAGTATTATAAACTGACAGGAGCAAAGAGACATACAAAGGTTATTATTTACACATTTCCACACATCAGATCATGGAAAATGATAAAGTAATTAAGGATATGGTGACTAATGCCAAACAGAGAAAAGATTTGAACATCCAAGAAAGGAAGAGAGGAGAAGAGGGATGTAAGGAAAGAGGAAGACAAGAGGATAATAAGTGGACAAGCCTAATAAAAATTCAAATGAAAGCAAAGAAAAGATGAGGAAAGTTAAAAATAGTGAATGTGATTGACTTGTATGTAGAAGCTATCATGTCTTTCTTTTAAATTCATGACATACCTATTTCTGAAAAGCAGTTGGTGACGTTTTATAATAAACCAAAGGTATATACTAGAACCATCAATACAAGGGTCAAGCAAACAGGATTCATAAGAAAAAGGGCAGAAGTGAGACATAAGAAGTATCTAACAAAGGAAACTTCTAAACTGAAATCAAAACTTGGCTCTAAAGTTGAGCTTCCTGATAGCTGAAGAAACTACACATATGTACACATTTACACTCACACACACAGAGGCAACAATACAATGAACTGTCAATTTATCTTGATTCTAAACGGTAATAGGAATCTGGCTTTTGTGTCTATATAGGAAGATCCTTATATAATATAGTGAATAGCATTTTCAATGGTTGTTTAAAAAAACACAGGTACATAATATGCTATAATATTAAAAATGAGGAAAGTTAAAGAAATGAATATTTAAGGAGAAAAGGAGTAAGTAAATAAAAGGGAAAAATATGATAAAAAGACAAACTTTAAAGTGGAACGTACATTTAGAGGAAAAAAATAGAGAAATATGGAAGAAAATATTTTGAGAACTTGAAATGTAGCAATACCCACTCAAAGAAAAGAACAGAAAGAAAATAGCACAAAAAAATAAATCTTCAGTTGAACAAAGTCATATGATTCTCAGAATCCATATTGTGAGGGAACCTTATAGATAAGATGAAATTCTTTCAATTCTTGAAAAAAAAACAAACCTTCTTCAATGAAGTCCAAGGTCAACCCAATATAGAGTGAATTCTTCTCTGTAGAGAATAGTATAGTATCTCAAATGAGGATTAGAAAACATGAAGAAACACAAGCCAAAGACTAGTAAAGTGTTCTTATTTTCATTTATACTTCTTTCTAATATAAAAATAGATTCCAAAGTTATGCAGCTATTTCTCAAATTGAGATACTACAGAAGTAAGATCATTTTTAATTTATATGTTTACATCGCTCCCAATCATAATAATTCTGATATGAAAACTAAGATGGCAACTGTAGTGATGGTGTAAAAGGAAAGCTAGAACATTCTCCCCAATAGGAGGTGCTAGTCTGATAAAATAGTGAGAATGATACAGTAATGGTTCCTGTAGATAGCACCTATACCACTGAGTTAGATCATCCACTATTCTATTTTTTTTTTTTAGATCATTACTCTATTAATACAACAACAATCTGCAAGCGACTACAATGGGCCAGGCTTGGAGATGGACAGAACTTCTATAAAGATGAATATGACACAGCCTTTAAGATATATCCAATTCTGCCTGGTTTCTGTTTCTAAGTAAGAAAGTGTGATTGTCCAATACACATTTTAGACTGTCTCACAGGACCAAAAAAAAAAATGAGTTTCTTCTTTTCAAAATGTCTCCTGATTTGGAAAACATAATTGTGCTTGCCACATTTTCTATCGTTTGGTGTGATGCTGTACTGAATTCACCGAGGCTAGTCATTGGCAGCATAGACGAGAATTCTGTCACAAAGAATAATAGCAAGCATTTCTCTGTCAGCCTCTCTCCTTGAGTTCCTGGGAATTTTGCATATCACTACCAACATTCTCTCTCCTGATTTATCAATTGTGACCAGAAGTTGGAACTTGTTGATATATGTGGGTCTAAAGAAGAATTTCCTAATTGAAAAGTTACGAGACTCCTCAATCTCCCTATAAAGAAAAACATGTTCCAGTTCCTCAAAAGTCTTGAGATTTCTTAAAAATATATATGACATGAAGTGGGATCAATATGTCCAAATTACTGATCACTTCAATTTAAAACCTACCAGTCAATTCAAGGAACGTAAATTAGTCACATCAATGATTTATTATAGTCTCAGCACTTGAAAATTGAACAGACTTTTCTCGGTGAATTATTCAGTAAATTAATCTTATGGTGTGCACGCACAGCCTTAATTAATTAGTCCCGTTGAACCTGCGATTGCTAATGCATGAATGTACTCTGTGACTTTAAGCAAGTAATATAACAACTTTACTAAGGCATATCTCCTTGTATTCTGCTTTCCCTAAATTATCAAAATGAGCCTTGCAATAGCTATACATCTCTCTTTCCAAATACGTTTCTTTTCTCCCCAAGTATATTTCTTATAGGAATGATATGAGCATTGCAGTGAAGGTCTGTTAAGTTAATTAACAATACTAACTCTTTAAAGGCCTGTAAGTCATACTCTGGATACAGTGTGGACACTTTGGTGGATGCATTAACCCCTCCCTCTAGTCCACTAGGGTATCACACAGGACCTCAGTTCTTTCTGTTCTGAAAAGAAATCAGCAATTATCTAAAAACTAAAAGTGCCCAAGGATTTAATCTGCCATTCACTCAACAGAGTTTACTTCATTATAATAACAAACATGTGGCTGTAACTTACAATTTACTAAAACTTGTCATTTGCATTACCTTTTTTGTTCTCCTACAATAGTTCTATATGAGTGATAACGTAGGTTTGATTAATATTTCTATTTTACAAATGAAGAAACTGAGGCTCAAAATCCCACTGCTTATTAGAGCTACCCAACACACCATCAAGGTGGCACTTGAATCAGCAAATGCCATGCTCCTTCTCCTATATAATTCTGCTTTCTTTTCTTTACATATTTTAAAGGTGCTTATCCTGATTCCTTTCATGGGCTGCTCCAGGTGCAGGTCATGATGCTCCTAAGTGATCCTCCTCCCAGAAGTGGGAGAGGTGAAGTCATTCCCAGGTGGGGACCGAAAGTGAAAGCCCTGTAGCACCCTCCAAAGAGCCCAGCTCTGCCTTTCTGAAACAAGAAGGCTGACAGTATTTATTCTTTTACTAACCACTATAATATGCAATAACGAATGAAAGCTGTAATTGTTTTTCTTCCAAATATAACCTTTCTTCAGACACTGCTGTATGAATCCTTTGCAATCAACTGGAGGGTAGGTGAGTCTGAGGTTGCCACTTCAGTGATTGCATAATCAATTGAGAAAAATTGCATGAACCGGGAACAAGACTAACAATCGGAACAATAGTGAAATGAAATAAAAGGAAGCGGAGGTAAGCGATTGCATGTGTATTTTTGGAATCCTGATGCAAGACAGGAGCTTGAGTGAAGCATGAGAGGGAAGGCATTAAAGTTAGGTTTCACTCTCATGGTTTGTGTGATCTTTTGCAATAAGGTCCAGACTTTTCATTCAATATACCAAAATGGCATTTAATGAATGACCAGATAGCAAATGAAGAGTATGGCACTCTTCTTGGCACAATGTGCCACCAATCCGGATGGAAATAGTTCCTGCATTTGGAAATGAGTTTTGGGAAATAGCCTAAAGTGGGCAATACGCTATAATGGAAAATGAAAGGCGTTTGCACTCAGAATCCCAGACCTGCTATCTACATGGTTTGTCATTTCTCTGGGCTTCAGCCTCATTGTCTTTAAAAAATAATACCCACTTCAAAGCATTGTTTTGAAAATTAAATGTCGCCAAAGTGATACACAATTAGTATGCACTCATAAATGGCAGTTGGTTGTTAGGTCTTCAGTAAAGCTACTCTGTATTTCAGGTCTCCAGTCTTGGAGAGCGGAGACAGTTCAGCTCTGCTTGCTGTGGGCATAAGCTGAGAAGGAATATTTCCTCAAAATAGGTAAATGTGCTCTGGAGACCTCCTCCAGAATATGAGAGGTTACTTCAGCAGGATTTCCAAAGATTTTTTTTTGCTTCTGAAAAATGATTCCTTAACTCCTTTTTGTAGAAACAGAAAGCCGATATTCTGCCACCTTGAATAATAAATAGACTAATCCATAATTTATTTTATTTTTATTCTAAATCTTTCGATCAGAATGATGCCAGCCATGAAGAAGGTATGAACTCAAAAACATTTATCATATAAATTAATAAAATACTGTTTTATTGGATAGATATTGACTACTCATTAAGTTAAACATTTTATCGTGAGCTTAATTTGTTAAAATGTATTAATTACAAATTTATATTTATCATAAATTAATATATAAATGTCAGTTTTCCGCTTGCATTCTAGGTTTTTTCCCCTCTTTTCATTTCTATGTAATAGTAAGGAACTAAATAAAACTATAATAACAATACTATAATAACACTTATTGAGGCTTACCATGTGCCAAGCATCACAGCAAGCTGTCTGGTGAATTCCCATGTTTACCCTGCACAGCAACCCCATGAGACAGGTATTCTTATTACCCCATTTCACAGAGGATGAAACTAAGGTGTAGATAAGTTAATATTATGTATGTTGGTAATAGATTTATTTAAAGTCAGTCAGCAGCTTTGTGGTAGTAATGACAAATATTTATCCATTTTAGTTATGCTTTTATAATTAATATGGTTATTTCCATGGGATGATTTAGGCTTCAGTCCTATTTCTCATTTAAAATAGCAATACTTTAGGTGGTAAACTCTTTACCTCCTAATAAACTATGCCAAGAGTCAAAAGTTCTGGGTTCAAGTCTCTGCTGTGCTCTCCACTGCTGAGAAAGAGAAGATCCACATGTACTTAAGAGTAGAATAGAGTGACAGTATTGTTAAGTGTGATGAAGAGAGCGCAGGAAAGGATGGGAAGTGGGCACAGCGTCTGGGTTCCTTTAGGACAAGAAGCAGGATTTATCATCTTTATATCTCTCAAACCAATATTTTTCCCTGCTGTGATATACATGCGGCAGTGAAGGGACATTCCCTTGGGCATACTCGGAAATTAACAAGCAATAACTAAAATTCTACTTCTTTTTCTCTCACCCAAGTGAGTACACTAAAGTGGAAGTGACTAAGATTAAAATAGATCTGCTCTAACTTATTAAGAAAATAAACCATTCTCAGATTTTTGTCCCTTAAATATTATTGTGAACAAATTACTTGTAAAACATGTCAAAAATTGATAGAAACACAACAGGAAATCTAAGGTAACTTGTGGTACGTGTTCAATAAATATTTATTGAATTGAATACATTTAGGAGGAAAGAAGTGAAACAACTATGTTATTCTTTGATAGCATCCAATATTAAAGAAGTAAATATTTAAGCATATTTTGCTTAAAGAAAACCATAATGTTATTGAGGGAGGAGGGAGTCAGAAGCATTTAGTTATCTTTTTTTCTAATATTAAAAAATTCCTTTTCCTATAAAGAGACTTTCATAGGAAAATATAAAAAGTAATAACTGTGTTTTAATCACATTTTTATTGCAAAGACAAAATCGTAACAGTCAAATATATTATTATAAAGAAAATGAGAAATGGCCATTAGCCTACTATTCTTGATTTAATTTATTTTTTGAAAGCATTGTCTATAAGAAGAGATATTTAATATGGTTTTAATATGTAAAAAAGAAATGGAAGAATTTTATGGATGATCCCTTGAGAATTCACTTGGATCTATTGATAAAGCAGATCCCCTCTCCACAGTGTCTAAAAAGCTGCCTTAAGATTTATTCTAATCCACATTGATACGAATATCATAATCTGGATAGAGAAAAAAAGCAAATAAAAAGAGAAGAAAATCAGATTCACCTACATGAAAAAGGATGAGAAAATTCAATACATAAACTGGTTTGAAAAGAAGGCAATTGATTGAAGTGAGACATTTTATAGCTAGGTTGTAACTAGCTGCTAAGTGTTGTTTGTAACCAAATGCAATCACTCCACTTGCTCCCTCCTCCACACACTAGTGTGTATGTGATGATATAGCCTGAGGATGCAAATAAATTAGCGTCAGCATTGTGTGGTGGTGAGGGGCACAGCTTTGAGTCCCAGCCCTGCCAGAAACTAGTTGTCTGACTTTGGGCAAGTTACTTCATAAGTTCTCTGATCGTTAGTTTCCTCAAACGTAAATTGGAAAAAAATAATGGCATCTAATTTACACAGAGGTTGTATATGTAGAATACCTACGCAAGTACTAAATGTATAGTAAGAATTAAGTAAAGGTTAAGTTTTCTTTTTGTTGTGATTTTGCTGCTGTAATGTTTAGGAGCTATCAATCTAAGATATTATATTAGATATATTGTTTGGTATTATATGTTCAGCTATGATTTTAGTGATGTCAAATGAAAAAATATTAATATTTAATCTGTATCATTGCTGAAATCCAACATTTTGTTTGCTAAATAAAACTAATTTACTCCTGAGCCAACCCTGATAGCCTAATGGTTAAAGTTCCACACTCTTGCCACTTCGGCAACCCAAGTTGACTTCTGGGTCTTGGAACCACACCACCTGTCTGTCAGTTGCTCTGCTGTGGCAGCGGCTCACATAGAAGAATTAAAGTGACCTACAACTAGGATATACAACTGTGTACTGGGGCTTTGGGGAGGAAAAAAACAGAGGGAGATTGGCAACACATATTAGCTGAGGGCTAATCTTTCCTTGCAAAAAAGTAAATAAAAAATAATTTATTCCCCAAATGAATAATTTAACATCATTGTACAGTAAGGTTGTTAGTTCTGTCACTTACTCTTAAACCAAGGCTATTTGGAAGAGATTGATCAGAAATAGCTAAACTTTTCTCTGGAAGTGACAGAAACCATGAAACATTAGCTCCACTACTCAGGAATAGAACTTGCATATTGGAACAATTAAATTATTAAGCAAAAACTAAGTTAAAAACACATTACTTGGAAAGACAGCGGAGTGACTAAAATTTGAATGATTTAATTTGACATCATCTGTCTCTCTCTCTCTCACTCACACACACCCCACTTAATTTTAATTAGTCACACTTAAACCTAAGAATGATACAGTCAGAAGTGAGAAACTACTCATCATTAGCAAAACATCAGTCACACAGAAAAATAGTAACAATAATGAAAAAGTCAGATTCAAATTTTCAAAGATAGCAACATGCTGTTGAAAGATGAGAGGAGAGAGTGATGGCAGATTTAGCTGTGCATAAGCATCTGCACACCTCCAATCACGTTCCTTTGTATGTCCTCCCTTAGTAAACATGAAAGGCTTTATTCTGGGCATCTCAGTGATGAAAAGAGATTTGCAGTCTTCATATCTTACAAAGGTGACAGGTGTAGTCGCTGAGCCAATAGAGCATTTGGTGCCTTCATAGAAGGACTTTAAAGTTCTGAAAGATGATTCAAAATCCTGTTGGAGGGTCTATCTTATTCCAACAATAATTACTTGGCTTTATTTCAAACTTCCAGAAAACAAAGAAGCATTAAGATCATATGGACATAGAATGTTACTAAAAGAATCAATACGTATGTTTACTATGCTAGTGAAAATCATAACTAATTAATATCTGCTGAGTATTTATAAAGTTATGATACTATATACAAAACTGGGCAATACTTTAAATATGAAGAACAAAATAATTAGGGAGGCATCTTTTTGTCTGCTTGAATTACTAAATAATCTGAATGTAATGCTATCTTTGCTCTCTTTCCCACGTACGTACCTGCTCTCCTAGCCCTAGCCCCAACCCAACCTATTACCTGGCTAAAAATCACACTTACTGTTAGTCACCCAATTACTAAAGATAAATGGCTCTTAGAGTATGTTATATATAATATATATGTTTTTTATATTGGAGGGATTTTATCTTGGAGAGAAAGTTTATTCAATCAGTAACACTTCTTTCATCCATTGTTGGGTATGCTCTGCAAATGACCTAGTACAAGATGATTTCAGTACCTTAAAGTCAGCCCTTCTCTGACAACTTTGACAAAAATGGTTGTTTATCTATGCATATTTGTATAGATTTGTGTCAGCTATGTGAGAAATAGGTATAAATGTGTGTGTGAATTGAAGAAGGAAGTGCACCTAAAGGGGTACACTGAGGCAGGTTTGTGTTTGAGAGTCTCTGTAGACATGCTTGAACGGTGTGTGTTTTAGGAAGGTGTTTATTCTGCATGTGCAGTATATGTGTATATACCTGTGCATGCATAGGTATACATATAGAAGATCCTGGGGGGTGCAATTCAGCATAATTATGAACCTGAACTCTGCAGCTGAATTTTTTTAATTCAAATCCTAAGGCCAACGTTTATAAGCTGTGAGCTGTGTGACCTTGAGTAAGTTATTTGAACTCTCCTTGCCTTAGTTTCCACGTCTACAAAGTGGGCATAAAATTGTACCTACCTCATGTTGTAATAAGGATTAAATAAAGGAATCTTTCAAAAGGCATAGCCCTGGTACACAGTAATCAGTAAATGTTATTGTCTAGTATTATCTCCCCTACAAAGAAAGGATACATGCTCCAATAAATATAGCTGTGCTTGCCGACTCCGTGTCAGAGAACAACACTGTCTATGCCTTGTGCGTATTTATTATTTTCTCCTTTTCTCCCCCAACGAATGTTGATGGCTTCTCATTAGAATAAAGTAATATTCAGAATAATTGGAAGCATTTATTGAGCCCAGAGTAATGCCTGAGTCAATGAGATGAAATCCCAGTGAGAAGCATGTGTGACCCTCGCCGATCAGCATAATTAAACATATTAGCACACAATTAGCACACATAAAAATAAAGCAGAAAACTAGGCAGACGTCAACTCGACAACTCGTAATTCAAAATCTTTTAAAAATTTCCCTGTTGCTCAGTGCCCGTATAAGTGGTTCTAGCATTTCAAATTCTGCGTATGTTAAGGCAATCTCCTGTATATTAGAGGTGCCGACTTCTCTTTGATCCTCCAAGTTTACTCTCTCATATATATTTCACCTCTTCCTTTCCTTGATATATCATAAGATTTGTAGATAGTCAAAATAGATTTTCTGCTGATGTTTTACAGGATATTCATCAACAAAATAACTTAGATTTGCAGATAAACATACTGATCCTGTCAAAAATTCCACTTTGAAAATCAGAATGGGCTTGTTCATTTCGTTAAAAAAAAAAAGCATGATCATTCACAATTTTGTCAATACACGTAAGCATACTGCTACGGCCAAAGAGGAGAGAAGAGATGAAAATTCTTCAACAACTGTTAGTCAGAATGCTCGACTCTACCGATGTATCAGGGTAAGTAACCTCACCTCTGCTACCCGACTGCCCCAGTTTTCTAATTTACAGGCTTGTAAAGTCTTTACCACAGTCTATATTAAAAACCCCAATTTAGGGGCCAGCCGGTGGCGTAGTGTTTGCATGCTCCACTTCGGTGGCCCAAGGTTCATGGGTTCAGATCCTGGGCTTAGACTTAGCACCACTTGTCAAGCTATGCTGTGGTGACATCCCACGTAAAAAAGAGGAAGATTGGCAACAGATGTTAGCTCAGGGCCATCTTCCTCACAGAACAAAACAAAACAAAACAAACACCAATTTATAAAAGCTATCATAATAGAATCTGAAAATATATTTGCTTATGAATAAATGCAATTACTTATGCCCTATCTTACTTTGCCTTTAGTCCAAAGATGCTAAAGCATGGAGGCTATATTGCACTGCACTTAAGAATAAGCACGTTGTAACCGTGTCCTTTCATTTCCTGTATGTTTGATCAAGAGCAAATGACACAAGGCTCAATTACCTTGCTCCCTAAAAGAAGGATGATAATTAAAACTTTAATCTCATACAGTTGTTTTGAGAATTAAATGAGATAATGAATATAAAGGGCTTAGAGTTACAGGCATATATTAAGTCCTCAAACATTTAGTAGTTATTATTTTTCCTATTCTCTATGCTGAAGATGCTCTTTTCCTATTTCCCCAGTAGAAACTGATACTCATACTTCAAACATGAATGTAAAGGATTCCTTTGTAAATGCTTCATGGCATCTCCCAGGAAGTCAAGCAGATTTACCTGATGGAGAAACAGGGAAGCAGCACTCTGGGAAGGCAGAAGGATACTGGCAGAAGAAACAAGAAAAACTAGGTAAGAGATGGACTCCATCCTGCCCTGGATTGAGAGCTTGGCGAGCTCTGCTTTCTCTTTCCTGAATCCCTGATGGCACCTTCACAGTCTGAGGAGATGAAACTTCGAGGATGGAAATGAGGGGTTTACAAAACTTCAGAAAATTTAGAAGTGAGATCTTTTTGTTGGAAATTTTGAATCTTCCCCTCTCTCTTTTATTCTTTGGCTTGGTAATGCCTATTTTGTAGGTACCTTGGGATGAGACAGAGTACAAAACACAAGCATGCTACACAGACTGTCAATACGCTCAAGAGAAAGGCACAAAGGGGCAATGTGAATTTCATTTAAAAAATTTGCTCTTTCCTGAATATGAAAAAATTAGGGATTCAGGGTGAAATTTAGCAATATAAACATAACTAGAATGTACTAGAACATTCCTGATTTTGTGTTTCTTAATAATCGGAATGAATGTGAAATAAGTAAAGAGCTTAGAATATTTCACAAAAATATCCATCCAGTTGAGGGCTGGGTTCTCAGGTTCTATCAAGGCAACGCATCCTAGTTCTCACCCAGGGAGGTGATGCAACTGTTGTTCTTGCCTCCACATTTATGGACTGTTTAAGAAGCACTTACAGTCTTGAGGGATAGAAGATTTTGAATTTGAGATTTTTATAGTCACCTAAGATATTCATGTGTGAAGGCAATATAAAGATATACATAAATATGTGTTGGCTCAAGAAATATTAAGTTCATTAAAACAAAACTAAGTATTTAAATCAATTTTCCAAGAGATTGAATCAGAATAAATAATTTAGAAATAGAGAGATCCTGCTCTACAAGGACTTGTAATCATAGAAACCAGTGAAACAAGAAGTAGTAAAGTAATGATTGTACCGTACAGCACAACTGATTGAAAACATTGGAATAAAAGAGAATACGTATAGATAGATATGAATAAACAATGAAAATACAAAAACTTAATAGCAATAATTTCACTCTAAATCCTTACATTATATCACAAAAGATCTGAAACTGAGTCTGAAATAAGCAAATGCTAATTCAAAATATATTACATTCCACTATTGGCTTTGATAATTACTATAAAATAATGATAAAATATAGTTTTTCTAAGTAAAACTAAGGGCTAATTAAATCTTGAAAACATATATATTCTCCAAATCACTATTTTGTGAGAAAGAGAGTTCAGAAAGCAAAAGATGGAGATGAAATGAAACATAAAGGAAGTATAAAATGAAAGCAGAAAAAATGTGAGAAGAGAAAATATGAGGATTAAGTTACCAATTTAAAAGCAAATACTCGAGGATCAAAAATAAATAAAATTCAATTATATGATACTTAAAAGAAACTGACCTGAACAAAATGGCACAGAGAATTTAAAAATAAAAGTACAGCAAATGTTTCTCAGACAAAGTAAAAGAGAAGAAATAGGAGGTAGCAATATTAGTTTCATATAAATTAGAATAATAGGGAAAATATTTTAAATGGAAGAGAGAAAATAGTGATAATTATGAATTATGATTACTTGAATTATAAAATTCAAAATGTGTTAAAAAAAGCTATTAGAATTTGACCAAAACATAATAGGCGCAAGAAATGCAAATTCAGCCATAGATCAGGTAGATTTAAAAAAATAAGTAAGAACAAAAGGAAATAAACAATAGAGTGAATATGGGGAATGAATATAAATAAAATGTGTGCATATGTGTGTGTATATAACTGGTCCTCTTCAATAAAGAAGACAACTTCTTTTCAATTATCCAAGTAATCAAAAACTGAAAAACAGAAAATTTCAAAAAATAGATATTATAAGACTACATTTGTTACTAAAAAGTAATAAATTTAGAAATTGATAAGGAAATTTTAAACAAGAAGAACAAGAGCAACAAATACTCAACAGTTTTTAGCTATTAAATATTAAAGTGATTATTAGTCAACAGAAAAACCAAACTATGATTTTCAACAAATACTACTATTTGTGTTGAGCATTTGATTTTGCTGTCTTTCTTCTCTACAATTACAAATATATTATTTCGTTTAATCTTGCAAGGCACTGTAAGGTAAGTAATTTTACTATAAATTAAAATGAAGTTCTTGATGAGTTCAAGCTCCTTTCACAACATGTGCAGAAATCACACTTAAGCCGGCCTCATTCTAGCCCGATGTTCTTATTTACCAGACTCTGTATCAAACTTTTAGATGAGACCAACGCATTTGTTAGAGACAAATTCATAGTCATAAATGTTCTCAATACTATATAAGAAGGATTTCTTAAAAAGAAGAAGGACCTAAGTGTTCAAGTCAAGAAATTATAACGAAAGGAAAACAAAAATCACCATGGAATTAGAAAGAACTGCAAAAATAAGATAGGTAATAAATTATAAAATCAAAACCAAGAGAATTAAGAAGTTTAAAATTCACAAAACCTGGCAAACTTTACCAAAAAGCATGAGAAAAATACAACTAAAATTAGAAAAAGAAAATTACTAACAGATTTGAAGACTAATCAAGTTTAACAGAATCATACACAATTATTTGATAAAAATTGTAAGCATTTCCATTAAATAGATAATCGATAGAGAATTCATAATTTACCAAAATTAATGAATGAAGAAACATAAAATATTAATAAGCAAATGGCTTAAAATTGTTATAATCAATTTTTAAAATTTTTGTAAAAAAGACTGAGCTTTGTACAAAATATTTTACAGGTGGGCCATTCAAATATTTAAAGAATTAACAACCCTCCTGCTATATAAACTTTTCAACAGCATAAGGAAAAATAAGCCACCAATTAATTTTATATAATCAGTGTGACTCTGATATAAATATGAGACAAATATAACTTAAAAATTTTTTTAAACTTTAAATCAATTTCAGTTATAAATGTAAATGCCCAAAGTATTAATAAAATATTGGCAAATAGAATTCAACAGTACATTAAAAGAGTAACATATCATGACAATTAAAGCCATTGAATTTGGAAATGTCTTAATATTAGGAAAACTAAAATTTGGTACATCATATAACAGTCCCAATAAAAGTATATATTTTTTATATACCTATTTTTATATAAATAAATAAAATATAGGCATATAAAATAATCCCAATGCATTAAAAAGAAAATATTTGATAAAATTAAATTCCTTACTACCATACATAACACTTACTTTAAACCAAACCCCAGTGCCATATTACTGGTAAAAGACAACAGAATTCTTATTAAAATATAACATGAAAGATTGTTTCAACCTTGTTATTTTTTATAAAAATAATATAGTTATATTGACCATTTTATAACATTAATATAAAACATCTACCCAATTCAAAAAGATGTTAAATAAAAACAAGGAACTAATTTATTGCAAAGCAAGGGATAATTTTTCATTATTTATGACTAATATACTTACATACAACCTAAGTCCAATAAATTCAAACTTTAGAAAAAATTCAATGTTTTATATACTAGACTTACCTATCACTAAAAATCCTTCTATACATAATTAAAATCCACAAATAAGTATTTTACTTACTCTCTTATTTTTAATTAGCCTTTACAAAAATAAATTTTTATATTTGCTTCCATTTTAATAGAGTACATTGAGACACCAGCTTTAATAACATCCACAAAATAACATATTTTGACGCAGAGTTGGGAAGTTTATCTCCAGTTTTGAAAGAGGGAAGAGTAAGATTTCTTTATGAAGAAGATTTGCACATACATGGAAGACACCAATTTAATTCCTGGGAAGGCGGGTTAGAAGTGTCCGCTGCTTGTGAACAGCTCAACAGCATGGAGTCCTCCAGGTTGGTGTATCTCTAAACGTGACCCACCTGGAGATCCATGGTGTCGAACAATGAACTTTGCAAACCAGCAAGGTCTCCATAAAGTGAAGGGAGCTCCTCTTCACCATCGTTGGTTGGAGAATTCACAACCTAGATCTACACTAGCCCACATTAGGTTCTGTCCTTGGTCTTCTCTGTCAGGATTTTCTCCATCCATTTTCCATTTCTGGCCCATTATTAAGCTTTTAGCCATGATGCATACTTTTTAGACTCCAGAGTAATCCCAGGCGTGGACATTTTGCCTTTGATAAAGAAAAATGAACAAGTAAACTAGCAAAAGATTGCACGTTGTGTCTGCCTTATCTTAAAGGTCCAGAGAGTACAAAATTTAGGTTGCTGTATAACAAAACGTATTAAATTGTGCTTGGTGGCCGTATTTACATGTTGCCGTGGAATTTCAAAGTTCAATGACAGTGCTTCTGATTATGGTTGTCATCTATACTTACAAGGCAGAGAAAGGATGGTCAGCTAACAGTCATGTAAAAACTGTCCTGGGCTTGTGATACCGACACTAATATTGGTTTCCCAACATTAAACCCAGCATGTATGGGGTTAAAACCCAAACACTCTTTCCCTGCTTACTCGCTGGCTTCCTGGCTCCAGAATCCATTATCCTCCAGGGAGACAGACACAGCCAAGGACAATCACCTGGATTCATTATCTCGTCCTTGTAAAGAGATACAGGCTGGAGGGAAAGCTCTGACCAGCAAGGCCATAGGCTCTCCATCCCGTACCTAAAACCCCAAATAAAAACCCTTCCTTTTAGCTGTTTGGGGAGTTTGAGATTTCAGCAATAGCTGCCCTCTCTCCCTGCTCAGTGCTGTGCAATAATAAAGTTCTTACTTTCTTCCACTACCCTCGGTCTCAGAGATTGGCTTGCTGCGCAACGGGTGAGCGAACTCACTTCAGGTTCGATATCACTTGGAACTGCAACCAACTTTTAAGGGCCTAGTTTTCTGTGATTTTCCCTTTTCCATTCATGGTTGTCCCCAGTCTAAGCTGCTCCATCCTCCTTGTGGTCTGCTTCTGGTGCCCCTGGAGCTACATTTTATGGGTTCCTTGAAATCTTTTTCTGCCCTGCTTACTTCTACTGTGCTCCTCAGTTCCTCACAGGTAGGCACACTGGCTGCACCGGAGCCTTGCAGTTATATCTTCTGCAAACATAGCCACTGTCCCCAGGGTGAACTGAGGTGTAGGCAATGAAAGTGCTGGCACATATAGTGCAAGGTCATAGGACCAGGGGAGGATTGTGTTTAAACACATGTATCCTACCTGTTTCTGATTTTTAGGTGCATTTAACTGGGGCTATGTCTGTATTTTTCAACTAGAGAGATAGAGAAAAATTGAAAGGTGCATACTCTTGGAAGACACTATAGGTTAACTTCTCACTTGTTATGAAGTTGCTATCCAAACCCAAACTCTTCTGAAATTTATATCAATTATTAATTCCAAAAATGATTCTAATTATCTTAATTACTGGCAACTGACTACAAAAATAGATAGATGGATATATAGATAGACAGTTGAGTTTAAAAGAAAGATCATAGTATGAATGTTAGTTGTCAATGAATATTTTCATATTTTGATCTGTGAATAGGCTTTGATGGATCAGAGAGGACCCTGGTGCCTGTTGACAGCCATGGAAAGAATAATGATCTGGTAAGGGGAGGCTGAAGAGTTAAAGATAGCTCTTAATTTATCTAATCTAGTTTAACTAAGAATACCATTTCATTATAGGAGGAGAGAATGACCACATCTATTGACAGTTCTTCCTCTCCAGCAATATAATAGATTAACATAATCAGAGACGGACACACTCCGGTGTCCGAAAACTTGGATTTCATCTCATCTCAGGGCTCTAACAATTTATGACCAGCAACATCTTGGCAAGTCACTTAGACCCCAATTCCATGCTTCTCCATGTACTGTTTGGAAATAATAACAGGAGGTTTGGTAAGGTATGAATAAGATAATGTGTGTGCGAGTTCTTTGTAAGTTGTAAAGCTTACACACTTAAGAAATTTTTAATATTCTTATTTTAATAAGTGCAATGATCAAGAAACTACAGGGCTAGGTCCTTACAACAAAAGGATCGAAAGCATCCATATATGTCTAACAATAGTAATGGAAAGGAGAAAAAAGGACAGAAGGGAATGGCCACAGTGGGTTCCTCAAGATGGAAGATCATTGGTATTCCTGTCACTATACTACAAGCTCAAGCGTGCAGCTGCTGGTCTGTCTGTTTCACTCTAGCACAGGGCCCAGCACATGAGAGATGCAACATAAGTATCCACTGAATGAAGAAATACTTGTTTTTCTTCTCTTTTGGTCAGTATTTAGTGTGTCTGTTTTCAAATCTGCCTAGGTGCCATAACCACAGTGATATTGGAATCTTGCCTGTCAAGGGCCTCTGTATCCAAATTGCCTCAGTCCATTTCTACCTTGATTACTGCTGCAAACCCACTATACCTTTCTACTTTTCCAAGAACTAGGGCTCACCACTCTATGTCCTTAATTTCGTGCAATTCATTATTGTTTGGATCTCGAAAGGACGTTTCACTTTCCCAGCAGAGTGATCTTCATACAGCGGTGTCTACACTCCAGGGGCTGTGTAAGGCTATCCACAGGCTTACAGGAAGAATTTATTTTTAACTCATCCTTTTAAAAAATTGTGCATGTTACCATTACAATATATAACGAAGTGATAGCGCATTCATCCATATAATTTATAAATAAATATCCATACACTGATCAGAGCTCAAAATATTGTTATTAGAGCTATGTAGCTGACATTCTCAGTACCCACCCACATCACTCACGTCTTTCAGCGTCCTCCTGCTGGCTTCCATATGCCCATATCTGCTTCTGTGTCTGAAAGCTTTTTTAGGAACCTAGGAAGTCTGCTCTGCCCACCCCTTGTGTCAAGTTGGAAATGCCCCAGGAATTTATAGCCCCTAGGAGCAGCCTTCAAATAATGATTATTTCAGCCATTGGTATATAAATACTCCGGCTCCCTCAATCTTCAGGCAAGATAATTATGAGCCTAGTGATTTGTCACCATATTTTAGAATTTCCCACTTGTTCAAGCTCCAGTAACACTTCGAGGTGCCTAGCTTACTAGAAAACCTTTTGTTGGCTGCCTGTCCTTTCCCGTTTTACATGCCCTCTTCCCTGCATAGCTCCCTGCACTTACTTTCCAAGCAGAAGTAGGGTCTTGTTTCTGGGAGAACCAAAACCAGAACAAGTGTGGGGTCAGAGTCATTCAGATGCTACTGCTCCAAACCATGGCCCTATTTTATGGATTTTCAAGGCAATCTGCTCCCAATCACTGACACAGCAAAGTCAGTCCTGTTTTACCACTCTCTGTGCTGTAGTGTAGTTGCAATGTGGTATAATCCCCCCCCCCAAAAAAAACCCGAACTTGGGAGCAAAACATTTTGGTCAGTATGAGACTTGTTGAAGGGTCCTTGTTTCCTTTCACCAGTATCTCCATGTCCACACTGGGCTGTTCTCAGGTTCGGAGTGGAGGGATGGGGAAGATATCACAGTGGGTGGAGATGATGGTATCAGAAACAACCCTGCCTCTGTTTATGTGAAATTGCTTTTCTCCTATGAATTCATGCAAACACAATCATGGCTCACTAGGTTTCTGTGCATGTTTTTGTTTATTTAAACAGTCTTCAATGCCTCCTGGAAAACAAAAGGAAAAATAATGACAATAATAAAAACTTAGCACTGCTGTTTAGAGGAAACTATTTTTCTTGATCATACACTTTTCAGTATTTATCTTCCCTCAAGAATTTGCTATAGATATTTGCATGAAAACATGCTGTTTAAACTCTGAAGTGCACCCACATCTACTGTGTGTCAGCTAATTCATAATACTCTGTATCTTTTCTTCCAAATATTAACTCTGAAGAAGATTCTGATGTTCTCAAAAATAGGTCTTTTAGTTGAAGGAACTGTAAAACAAGAAATGGATTGCTACATCTACAATGCACATAAACACATCAGGGAGGAGGATGCAGAATTTAACATTCTCTGTACATCTACTGCATTCTTTCTAGAGGGAATAGTGAAATACTTCTTAAGCCTCCTGTATTAATGCCTCCTTAATTTCTTAATTTGATTGAGTGACATATATTCTGGCTCTAAGTGACATGAATTAGCTGTTTAAGTATCATATACTTCTTAACCAACAGATATGCAAAGATGTGACATCTTAAAAACAAGTTTCGTATTGTTTATCTCATTTGGGTAGTAGACGGAAACTAGGCAGGTTAGTAAGAATCCCCCAAGAGCCCTACAAACACCCACCCAGTTTAGAATCAGTGGCTCAGATTCTTTTGGGGGTGAAGTCAATTATTCACGTTACAAAGTTAACGAACAGTCGTTTGTGCTCTATGCTGTAACAGGAAGTTCTCTCAGGGTGCCTAATTGTGGGGTCATTTTCAGTTTGCTAAATGATGAGATTTCAGTACAGAGTTAGCTTTCCTTTTAAATTAATAAATAAGCAACATATGCGTGAGAACTTCCTAAAATGAAATTGCTTGTTTTGAGGGCGATAGAATATGCCCACTAGTTTAGTATTGAAACTACAGGTTATAAGATATGAGAAATCACTAGAAATATAATTAAAATATTGAAATTCAGAATTACATAATATTCCTTAGCGGTAAGTTTCCGAAGAAGAAGAATGAATTTGTACAGCACAACACACTCACCATAAGCCATAAAGCGCCAACTCCACTTTAGCACAAGAAGATTTGCTCAAGATAATTTAACTCTTGATTATTAATTCTTTAGAATTTTCTCTTCTTCTGTAACTGTTTTACGTGTGTTCTTATATTAGCAACAAGATTTGAAGCCCTTTGAAATCTTTCACTATTGTGTCCGTCCTGATAGTTAACAATGTTAGGTTTCTTTAACAAATCAAAACAAATAGTGTTCATTTTAGCCTTTTAATTTACCACTTTGTGTAGCCATGTCGTGGCATCAATCTTTCTTCCTTTAGGATCTACTGTACTCAGTGTACACTGAATACATCTTTTATCCTACTTTCTATTTACTGTGTGTCAAGATATGGCTCATCCTCTTTGGTCAGCTTCTTTCTCTAACCTTGAAAGCGAATTAGCCAGTGGAACAGTTAGTCTCATTCTTTCTCTAACAGAGTCACAGAAAGGGCTCCACATAATCTATTAATTAAAACATACACACACAGACACACACTATTGAATATTCAATCCATAGTCTTCAGAGATTTAACAATGTGAAATAATTAACTGCATGAATGATAAAATCAATGTACCAAAAAACTGGTTATTGATAGGACCTAAACTATCTCTTCTACTAGTTATATCTAGTGCTTGTCAATAAAGATAGCTTGTCATCAAATTAAGAATATTCTCCAGTTAGCACTACACGAAGCATTTAACAACTGCTAAATTTTTGTTTTTAATTCTACAAGCACATGATGCTAACATGAGCTTATCACAGAAGCATTCCAAGAAACCATTTTTATGGACTATGAGAAATACATAAATCCCAGGAAAAATATTTCACAGTCTTCAATGTTAATTTTAACATTTTGCTCTTCATTAAGTTCACTTTCAACTTTTTAGCTGAAGTATCTAATAAGAAGAAATATGATCACTTGGAATTTATTTATTGCCATCACGATGTGGCCATTGCTGACATCATTAGCAATCTCGAAGTATTCAAGAGAGGAATGTATACCCAGTATAAGCCGGCCTTTATGATTCCACTACAGAAACAGGCATAAAAATCAGATAGGATGTTGATTTTAGAAAGAGAAGACATTTAAAATTTTATTTTGTTTTGGCCAGCATTCTTATTTTAAAAACCTGCTAAAAAACACATTGAGGGGAGACACAAAATGAAAGACAAAAAGTGGGGAGAAATAGTGATTAGGTTTACACAAAAGTAAAAATGAAGACACGCAGGTGTGCAAATATGAGCTGTCCTCTGTGAAATACACAGAAGCCACATCTGTTTTGACTTTTAATGACTGCTATTAACAGTTACTAAAAATGGCTCTAACAGTGGTGCAACCATGACCCTTTAACTATAATTTGAGTTACACTTAGGTGTTCAGAAGGCAAACAGAAAACAAAAAGCAAGCAAATACATAAAAGATAAAGTATTTTCTAATAAGAAAAATGACCTAACACTGCTTTCCAATTTAGGTACTCATTTATTACAAATCTACCTTTTTTATGGCCACTTGGCAATTCTACTCCATAAAGGGATACGGCAAGAGAGCTTTTGAGTCGGGAACAAATGTTGAGTTGAAAATAAACGGTTTATATGTGAATATACATATGCAGTAACAGTTTGCCATGAATATGCTGGTAAATACTCAATGTATATCTTCAGTCCAAATCACTCTACTAAAACCTATATATCCAATAGCATTACCCCTATACTTGTCTAAATACGCATTGATTTCCTCAAACTCAGAAGTTCAAAACTGAACTAATTATCAATTTTATAAGACTGGTTCCATCTGCATCTGCCCAGTTACGCACCTAGAACGCTAACTGCTCTTTGGGCCTCATCCTTTTGGGCCAACCTACCACCATCACCGACCGCCACCATATATGCCAAATCACCCAGGCTAATCTACCCTGCCTCTTTCATATGCTTCCAATCCGTCCCCTCCTTGCCACCTGCATCAACATTGACTTGGGTCAGAGGTCATCACCCTTTCTTATCTGAGTCACTTATCTGGCCTCCCTCTTTTCAGTCTTTCTTCTTTCTAAATCACCTTGCATTCTTCAATCTCATTCATTTTTCTTAAACACAAATCAGCCATTTCTCTCCCTTGATTGACCCTCTAATGATGCCTCACTTTCCTAAACTCAGCCTTGTTAAGGCAATATCCAAGGCTCTTGATAGTGTGTCATTGCCAACCTAGGCAGCCACATCTTCACCACTCCTTCCCCACCACTCTTTAGTCTTGTCATTCTGAACTACTTTAATTTAGCAAACATGTCATGTTCTCCTCTCTGGTGATTCTTCAACCTCATCTGAGATTCATTCCATGACCCTAAAGATGTTCTTGCGTACTTTTCATTTTTAGCTACAACCACTCTGAATACACACATGAGTGTGCACGTGAACACACACACATGCACACGTATGCAAGGCAAACTTACTAACTCAAAAAGCAGTCGGGCCTTATATCTCTCTGGGTTGTATGGGCTTACAACTTACTGAATAATCAATCTTCCAGCCTGGAGAGTACCACATTCTACTTAGAAAAATAATCCCTTCTAGTGAGAAAAGTAATGTTGCCTTTAGATACACTAGAAGACTGCATTATAATGCTTTCCTAGACCTAGACGAGGAGAAGGAATTCAGGGAACTCATGAGAATTCAGGAAAGCAACGTTTACTTTAAGCCTTCTTAATCATTTAGAAATCATGCTCCGTCTCTCAGAGAATTGTGGGGCAAGGCCTTTCTTTGTAATAGGAAACTAAGACTGACTTTCCAAATGCCTCTGATGGACATCATCTCACAGATCTTTCAGTGGTCATCTAGTTCAGCCCTCTCACTTTCAGATGAGGGGACTGACGCCCAGATGATGTGACACTCTCTCTGAACAGGTCTACTATTGTTTTGGAGGGTTTTTTCTTTTAAAAAGATTTAGAGGTAATTTTCCGACTACTCAAATGTTTTCATTTTCCTCTTGCATTATATGTGAATAAATAGAAAGATGAATCTTTATTACCCTATTGAAGCATGGAACAGGTAACAGAAATTTTATGTTCAAAAAGACAGTCCACCCAAGAACTCCTCCCAACTTGACACACACCACACATTCTCCCAGCCCCCTGACATGTGTTTCACATTAATTGATCTCACTGACAGTCTACACCTTCAAGATTTGCAAGGCCAGGAGCAGAGCTTTATGTTCCTAAATGTCCTGGAATCCAATCCACGTTTGTGTGATGGTAACTGTACTTTCTTTTTATTTAGTTCTTTATTTGAACATCTAATAGGTTGAGAAAATTGTTTACAGGTACCTGAGCATTCCAGTGGATTCTTTACTTTTTAAAGGTGCAAAAGAGGTTTTCAAGTACGTTTCATTAAACAAAGCAAGGCTGCAACAAAACAGAATCACATCAATAATAGAATGCACCAGCAAAAGGGCATATTAATCCATCAAATACAACTTGGCATTTGAGACTTTTTCCATAAAAGGGAAGAAGAGATCTACCAAAGGAATGCCAGGAGCTATGGGCAGGATGAGGAGAGTTTAGTAGCAGGAAAGTTTAAACTGGGTGAATCCTGCCATTGAAACCAAGGGAGACGGGGGAAATGGGCAAATTAAGACTAAAACTCCTATTGTTTACTAACAGAGGTATTAAATTTAATTTCAGAGAATCTATGCTAAGAAGTGTAATCTGAGTCATGGATGAAAACAGCATGGCCAGAAGAGCAGAAACATCAGAAAAGGTTCATAGAACTTGCCTATTAATTCTGCTTTCGTGTGTGTGTGTGTAAGGAAGACTGGCTCTGAACTAACATCTGTTGCCAATCTTCCTCTTTTTGCTTGAGGAAGATTGCCGCTGAGCTAACATCTGTGCCAATCTTCCTTCATTTTATGTGGGATGCCTGCAAGCCACAGCGTGGCTTGAGGAGTGGTGGTAGGTCTGTTCCTGGGATCCTAACCTGCAAACCCTGGGCTGCTGAATCGGAATGTGTGAACTCAACCACTATGCCAATGGGCCAACCCCCAAATTCTGCATTTTAAATACAACTTCTGGACTAATGGAGAGATGGGAATGGAACAAGGAAAAAAAGGCTGTAGCTCCAAGCATACATCAAAAAGAAAAATTGGGGTATTGATTTGCTAAAAACTGGAGGATTTCAAATTATATTTTATTTTAAGAGAGTTCTGCAAAGTTAAGACTTAGATTCTCATTATACAGGCTCAAAATTATACATTATAGGACACATATAAATTTCATCAAACTGGAAATGGAGCTATTTTAAGCACACAGCTTTATATTTCTACCCACAGGCACATTATGAAGATCAAATAAAGAATAATATTGTGAAAATATTTTGTATAATTCTATAACATTGTGAAAATATATTGTTATTATTTCCAGGAATATTTGAATTCATACAGATAAAACATTTTGCCCTAATTTCCTTTGCTGATCCTAGAAAAATTTTCCAACTCTAAGATGCAAAGAGATGCCTAGATATTCCAAAGCGCTGTGAACTATGGAATACTGACTCAGAAAAAGAAACAAAAACCATTTCAAGCAAGCTCAAGTGCAAATGTACAAAACCATTCAACGATAGCCTTCAATTTGTTAGTTACGCTGTGCCCCATTGACAGCAATGACAATCAGGTCCTTTTGAAGAAATACTGCCCTTTCTGAAGAATTCTCGGGGATTGATGACTGACCACAGCTAAACATTGGATGCTTATGGAATATAGTAGCTTACATATTGTTTATCGTTTGAAAGCATTAAGAACTTTTTTCTCATTGAAAAATAAATGTATACACATTGTAAAATTAAAATACAACTCCATAAAGTATAAAAATAAAAATTCACTACGTTTTTCTCTGAGGGATAACCAACATTGCGTTTTCTACTTATCCTTTGGGATTGTTTTTATTCATATGCTATCCTTTATATACCTTCTATGATGATAATAGTGACATCGTTGGTATCATTCATATAGAGAGTGATCAGAGAGGATATTTTGAGATGAGATGCTTCTGTTTTTATCATTATAAAATACTTTGTAATCTCCTATGATTTTACATAATGATTTATATGAACGGGTGTCACCTCCAAGCTGAGCATAATTCCATGATGATAGAACCAAGAAGAGCCAAGAGGCCTTTTGGGTGGGAAATACTCTGACTTTAGAGTGAGAGTAAAGGTGGAATGAATTGGTCAAGAGCAAAGGGAGCAGATAGCCACAAAAAATGAAAAAAGAAAAATTGAGGACATAGAAATAAAAGAAGGGCAGAATAAAATGTGAGACGTATTTACAGAGGAGTGCTTCAGGCCTAGTAATCAATTACAATCATCTCTCGTGCTCCCAAGAGTTTCTTTCCTCTCTATCTACGATCTCCCTTCTTTTAATGGAGGATGGCGCTTCCAGGTCAACACAACCCCTCAGCCCATCCCCTATTTGCCTCAGGTAGGAAGGCAGTCTATCAGCATACTAACAGTTGGATATTAATCCAATATGGTTATATTCTCAGGTAAAAGGCTTCATTGAAATGTCTACACTTCCTCTTATGAAAGACTCCAATATAGCAGAGATCCTCCTATCTGGCTTCAAGGTAGGATCCAGGAGCCATGATCTTCAGTAACCTCAATGAGCCTGACTGTGAGACAAAACCTAAGAATGAATCTAAAACCTTATCAGGGAGCAGCTCAGGATAATGGAAGGTAGCCCAATGTAACCTTGGTTTAACTGATGACTCTGTGGCCTAAATGGTGAACCAGGGGTAGAAGGAAAGACAGAGTTTGCACCATTATCTTGACTCTATGTCATTATGATCAACCAATGGTAAGATTATTTTAATTCAGGCAAATTGATGGTTCCAATGAGTCCTTCTAGATGTGCTGGGGCATAATGCAAGGATGATATTTGCTTCCTACATCCTCAAACAAATCGTTGCTGCAAGTCTTTGCAGCACCCCTCCCCAGTCAAGAAGGACCAGCCCTAGAAAGACCACAGGATTAGGGAAAATGTGGGTGCCACTGTCAGTAAAGTGGGGAAGGAGAGATCAGATAGAAAGGGGGTGGTGAGCAGAGGGGAGGACTACTCCCAAAATTCTGATGGCAATTTCAAAGAGGTCGGTGGAATGGCAGCTTTAAGAAGAGAGAAGAGCAGGATAGAGGGACTTCTGTTTATTGTTTCATAGTATGGAGGATAGAAGAGACATGCACTCTTAATCTAACTTCACTGTAAAAGTACTTTGGTGAGTACCTTATTTTTTCTTCCTTGCCATCACCCTTAGGCATCTTCAGATATGCACAACTTTTCTCCATCTTGGTGCTTAAGCCCTTATCATATTTGGGCCCAAATGAACTCATTGACACCTATTTGTTCGATTGCTTGATTGTTTTTTAGGCTTAAGCCATAATTCTCCATTCTGCTCATGCCATGGATCTTTTTTTTTTTTCACCCTTGAGCTTTGTCCATTGGTTTGCACGATCTTGATATTCAGGGACCATTAAGCATGATAACACAGCTAGGGTCTCACAAGACCAATATCATCTCACTGAAGACTTAGATGAAAGTTTTCCTGTATTCATCACAGAAAGTAAATCTTGTTCTTTCAATCTTCTTAAAATATACTCTTAATTCTTGTATCAAAGCAAGGAAGATAACATTAAATAAATTAAATGAAGCACAATTTACCAGCTACCAATAATTTAAGAAAAAGAGATTTCTCTAAATATAAATTGTCATTAGACTTACCTAATGCATGTGGATAATTTCCCCTCATCTTTCAAAGTCAAGCTTGGTGTTTATCTAAGACAATATATTCATTCATTTGTTCAACCAATGTTACTATTTACTGGATATGAGATATCATTTTAGGCCCTGGTGATTCAGTGAGTTCTTGTCCCTGCCTTCTAGTGGGATATTAAAGACATAAAGTAAAAGTTACATAAATGACTGCATTAAATTCTAGGAAGGAAATAGATAAGGTGCTAAAATGGCTTATAATCCAAGCCATTATTTTAGACTGGATTCACAGGGAAAGGCTTTCTGAGGAGTGGCAGATAATCAGACTGAATAATGAGAAGATGCTTTCCATGTTAAGTATGAGAAGGTCCTCCATGAAGGGAACAGTATATGGCATACATTAAGCAGAAGCATTACAGCAGAAGAGGGCATATCATTTTCAAAATAATGAAAGACAAACAAATGTGGGTAAGACTTGATTGGAGCAGACAGCAGCTCAAGATGAGACTGGAGAGGTGAGATTTTCTAGATCATGCACTGAAGACCATGATAAGGAGTGTAACGAGGGAAGAATTTAAAAAGCCAGGTGATCCAGCTTAACATCAACAATGATGTCATGTTGATAGCGCGTACCCTTGATCTTATGTGGTCTTCCCCCCCAGAAAATCTTAGCTTAGTCTAACCACGAGAAGAACATCAGACAAACTGAAATTAAGGGACCTTCTACAAAATATCTGACCAGGATTCCTCAAAGCCGTCAAAGTCATCAAAAATAAGGAAAGTCTGAGAGACTGTCACAGTGTCAAATAGTCTCGGGAGAGAGAAATGACAACTAAATTTATTGTGGTATCTGGAGGGGATCTCAGAACATAAAAAGACATTGGGTAAAAACTAAGGAAATCCTGGGCCACCTCCAGTTGCCTAGTGGTTAAATTTGGTATGCTCCGCTTTGGTGGTCTAGGTTGGATCCTGGGCACAGACCTATACCACTCATCTATTAGTGGCCATGCTGTGGCAGCAGCCCACATTAAAAAGAAAAGAAAAAAGAAGATTGGCAATGGATGTTAGCTCAGGGCAAATCTTCCTCAGGGAAAAAAAAACCCTAGGGAAATCTCAATAAAGTAATAATAATGTGTCCATATTGGTTCATCAGTTGGGTCAGAAGTTTCATATTAATGTAAGGTCTTAACAGGAGAAACTAGTTGAGGGGTATATAGGAATTCTCTGTCCTATCATTGTAACTTTTCTGTTAATTTTAAAATTGTGCTAAAATTTATAAAGTTTATTTAAAAAAATGAGTTCTACATTTCTGGACTTGGCAAATTAGTTGATGGTGGTGCCATTTCCTAAAATGAGGAAGATAGGGAGACAGTGTGGATGAATGCAGGAAGAAGGGGAAACAAGTTTCAAGAGGTTGCAAAATTTTACTTCGGAGTACTTTAAGTTAAGATGTGGTGAAACATCCAAAGAGAGATGCTAGGTAGGTGGGAATGGATGTCTAGGTGATACCTAACAAGTGAATGAGAAAGTAAAATGGTGGTTGCCAGAAGATGGCGGAGGATACAGAACAATGGGTACAGAGTTTCAGTTCGGTTTGGTGAAAAATTTCTGGAGATAAAGAACGGTAATTATGCACAGCAATGTGAATGTACTTTATGCCACTGAACTGTACACTGAAAAATGGTTAATATGGTAAATTTTATATTATATATATTTTACTTTACTGCAATAAAAAAAGTAAACGTTTCTGGGTGGCAGGAACACAAGTACTTATTTTATTATCCCTTTCTGTATTATAAATGCAATAATAAAGAACACCAGTGTACACACGAAAACAAAAAGTGCTGAAAAGAACACTGAAGGTTGAGAGGGGGACCTGCTCTAGATGGAAGGTCAAGGAGAGCGTCTCAGAAGGGGTGACTTTCAGTTGCTTGACTTTTTTCTATATGTCTTTCCCAAAACCTCTTTTCTTTAAACACCCTTGACCCCTCTATGACTTCTATGACAACTTCTAAGGATGATAATGTGATCTAGAGACAAAG
Source organism: Equus asinus (assembly GCF_041296235.1). Classification (NCBI taxonomy): domain Eukaryota; kingdom Metazoa; phylum Chordata; class Mammalia; order Perissodactyla; family Equidae; genus Equus; species Equus asinus. The sequence continues at coordinate 190,607,691 of NC_091790.1, read as the reverse complement.
ACATTGGCTTGCATTTAAATCCTAGCTCCAGCTCTTACTGGCACTGTGACCTTGTTTACGTCATTCGACTTTTCTAAACCTCTTTTTCCTTATCTGTAAAATGGGGATAATATTTATCTTGAAGGTTTTGGTGAAGACTGAATAAGGTTATATGTATGCATATATACGGCTTCATATGTATATAATATGTGTATACATATATATATATATACGCATACGTTTATGGCAATTAGATCTGAAGATGTACTCAGTAAACGGCAGCTTTAATAACTACAAAGCATCTTTGGATAGGGGCACTGTCATAGTCTACTTCAAGTTGGCAAAGCCAAAGTGGCAAACCCTGCCCCCTCTTTGGGCTGGAAGCTTCTATTACTCACTAGAGCAGAAGCCATGGTTTCTGGCTATTAAGATGAAGCCAGTCCTCTGGGGCTTCTCCCTAGAATACCCCTGAGAAGCAGACTGTTTCTATTCATGATCTCTCTGCCTCTGAGTCACAAGTTCTCACTACTGCAGAACATGGCAATTTTCTTTTGAGTACTGACATCCTTTTGGGACTCTGCAAAGGAAAACTGCTTAATTTAAAAGGTAGCTAATGGTCACAAAATACTGCGTTCAGAACCTTCCTTTTTTCTCAGACCATATGATCAATATCATTGGTTATTCTTAGCTGTGTACGCACTGCAGTACATTGCCTTGTATTAGAGGCAGTGACACGAGAGAGCTTTGAAGTGACAGCTTTGTTCCAATTCCATGTGCCCACACCTTCCCTTAGATTATATTTCAGTTACCTCCTTCCCAATCCATCTCGGCAGGATACAAGTCAGCACTTTCAAAAACCATATTTAAGTGCAAACTAGATATTCCTTAACTCTCCCCAAGATTAGGAATATATTATATCAGTTTTGAAGGAATTTCCTTGAAAATTTGGCAATAACTTGAACCTATGACCCCAGGTTAGAAAAAAATTCCCATAGGACAATTAATTGTAAGTTTCATGCTGGACTTTGACAGAAAACAGTTATGAACAGCTGGATATGATAAGGTGTGCCAGGGCAAGGAGAAGTCTTTCATCCTCACTGGATAATCCTAGTTGACTGAGAAGGTAGCCAAGTTCTCATGTCTGCATATAACAATTTTAGTACACTTCATTTATATAACATTTTAAGTGTTTACAAAATACCTCCAAATTTATTTCTTCTGATTCTTGAATAATCTTATGAAGTCAGAAGTACAGGTATTAGCAATATCCATTATAGAAATGAAGACACTGCAGGCTTGGATGATGTCCTGAGAGTCACTTTTTTTGAAAAGAGGCGTGGCACACTTGAGTTGGGAAAATTAATTTTTTCCTGGTTCTGTCATATACTTAAAGTTGAGATTGGGCAAACTCTTAAAATACTCACAGTGCTCACCTAGAAATCAATAATAACACCCACCTCACAAGATGGTAAGGATAGCAATAGAAGCAAACATAAATGTGAACACAGTAAATGTTAAACAAGTATAAACGGGTTATTCTCTTTCCTTAGCCCAAGAAGAGCTAGGCGTGCTTTGAAGTCAAGTGCCCTCTGCGGAAGGAGGAGTGGTTCCCTGTGCACTCACAGAGCTCCCTGAAAAGGGCTAGCACTCAGTGATGGCTGAGCATGCAACCTCACACCAGCCTATCTCAGAACACACCTACCCACCAGCACTGAATATTATCAATATTCAAAAGCAATAATTCTGAAGGAAATGAGGACAGTGCAAATTGGGCTATGAGACAAAAAAAGTTCCTTTTTGAATAGGCGATCTCTTTTAATTGGAATAATCACAGCAACATTTCTTTGAAGCTCCCAAGTCACTTTATTAAGAAGAATAACTGTTCTTATGATTTTCCCACTGGAGGAAATAAATCAGATCCTAGCCCCAGGTTGAATTAAGGGAAAGTGTGAGGCATAAGTCTCATCAACAAACAGTCTGAGCAGGAAATGCTAATTCCTCATTTCTCAAAAATCATTCACTAGCAGAGAGACCTTTTGCCCTGAAGATTGAGGGCTGATGATTGGTGTGACTTGAAAAATGTTATTCCTACTCATATATGTAATTTCTTTCTGAAAGCCTGCTAAAATATTTCTCACTGAATTCCCATAGCTTCCAACACCACGGATCCACTGTTCACTTTAGGCGGAAGCAAGGATTAGACCAGGAAAGTTCTTGGAGGCCTCATATCTCTCCTCTCCTCAGTGCAGACATGGGCATGACATCACAGGAAAGAAGGGAATTTGGATCCTATCCATTTTAAGATAGGAAGACCTTTCTTAGGTTTCGTATTAGGGGCCCATGGACTAAGCTATGACTTGATGCTCTAGTCCTCTGTGGCGAATGGCGGTGCATGGGTAAAATTCAAATGTTTAAATACAGCAGGGCAAAGCAAGACATCCAGCAGAGCCATGACAAGGAAGAAAAGAGAATGAGGATTGTTGATGTTAATCCATCCCTGAGGAAATTGTAGTGTATCAGGGAGTCCTGGAATGCTCTCCTCAGGGCTCCCAGGAGAAACCTTATGTCCCACCCAGAGGATTTAAATTCCTATAGGTAGCTTTCTCTCAGATCTGTCTTCCCAAAATTTCTGGAGCTGCGGTTGTCTCTCAGTGAATCAAGCGTGGCCGTCAAAGCACCTTCAAGGACGGAGAACATTTCCTCTCCACCTCAGCTTCTTCAAAAGTAAAATGAAGACACAGTCAGGTCAGGAGGGATTTCCAAGTAAAATTAAAATATAAATACATCCTAAGTGTCCTGCAAATGGGAGCTGCTCCACAGAGGTCAAGCATCCAGACTTCTTCCTCATCTCCCCTGAGGGAACACTTGGTTTCCTCAAGAGAGAGGCAGAGTCATTCCTGTGAGGCAGGGTGAGTGGGGTTTTGAGTTCCACAATGAATTGCCTGTTTTTGAGGGTGAGTTGATTCAAGAGAAAAGTTTGTACCCATCATTCTTAATTTACTTCTCTGTAACCCATCTAGAGGATTTATCACAGACGAGTTTGCAGTTGACTTTTGCTGCACACTCAAGGGCATGTCTGGCAATGACAATGGGTTTTCTGAGAGAAGGATGGAAAACACAACTGGATGGGAGTGGGGCATTCTGAATTCTCCTGCAGGCTGTATCGCCCTAGACAAGTCATCTGAGATTGCTAATTCTGAATTTCTTCAACTTGTTATTATCATCCTTTTGGAGTTTTTGTGAAAATGAAATGAGGTGATGGATCTGAGAATCCATTGTAAATTGTAAAGTTTTTTTTTAACAACATATTATTTATTTTAAACAAGCATTAAATAATCCACAAATATGATGTCAAGAGAGTGGGAATCAAGCACAAAGATGAAGAGATGGACTTGTGTTCTGACAAATAGAAATGGCAAGCAATAGGATATATTGGAGACTATGAGGAAGCCATTTGGTGTAAACCTAATTTGGCCTGACCTTGTCTTTCCAAAAGCGTCTGATGGAGGCCGTTGAGCACCCACTGTATGTCTGCTTTAGATATTCCCTATGGCAAGAACAAAGGCCCTTGAGATAAAGGTGCAACTTCTCTTCCCCTCCCAACGTTGGCATTTCCTTAGGGATTAAGCATCTTTCCTTAGGCTGGAAACTGATTGCTGCACTCACCTGTGACCACCCAGCTCGAGACAATAGACTTGCCTCCTGCTACGCCCTCGGAGATAGCAGACCAACTACCTGCTATGTCCATCAAGCGCTGTGCCTTCAGGGCAATCTTGTGACTATTGTGGGAGGGACATTTCAATCATACGTGAAACATCCTGTTTGGGGGTATACAACCACTCTGTGTACCTCACTTCTTTGGTCCCCTTTCTTCCTTCGGGGAGAAAGGCCCCCGGCCATGGTCCTCAGATTTTAGCTCAGAATAAACTCATCCCAAATTTTCATTTATAGATTGGTTATGGATTATTTTCGTCGACAGTTCTGAAACCCAAACTGAGACACTTGATTCACTAGGCACATTTACGAGAGAATAGAATACAGAATTTGCCAGTTAGAACCACCACAACAAATTGAGTTTTAAGTCTTTAACCTAAACTACAAGAAGCGGGGCCATTATGCTTTACCCATCTTGCCTTAGCTCCATGAGGAGTGGAACTGGGTAGAACTAGTCACACTGGGAGAACCACTACAATTATCTATGCAGCTTCTTTTGAAGGGGGGCCGGGAAAAGTTTTTGCACAGTGCCAGGTAGTATATATTAGACATATTGGAGTCCACATTCGATCTCTGCTGCACCTTCTTCTTCTTCTTCTTTTTCTTAACAACCTTTTAACAATGCAAAAAACATTTTTGACTAGAAGCCATATAAAAACAGGTCAAAGGCTGTACTTGGCCCCAACCCCTGCTCTAAAACAATGCAATGATGGGCTTTGGGAACTCTAAAGCAACATGCAAATATAAGGGGTTATTTGCTCAAATCCGCACTATTGTTTTTCTGACCTCTCAATGTGTACTTTACATATTTTGATACTTTTTGTTTACTCTATTGAGACTGCCATTGCTTGCTAAGTTATAGTAAAGTGTAGTTATTCTCTTCATACTTTACATGCACTTACATTTAGAATTGTATATAAATTTATATGTTCAAAACACCTTATATGCATATAAGTACTCAGTTATAATGTTTGTTGTTGAAGCCACCTTGTCTATGGTTTATTTGTTATAGGAGACCAAGCTGACTAAGACATCCCCCATCAATCTGGTAAACCCTACTCACTCTTTAAAGGCTCTCTTAAACCAAGCTTCAGCTGGGTTACTCCCACCCTTTGCTTCTGTGATTGCTGGAGTCTATTGTGAATCCTTGTTTGTTCTTCACCTTACCTCCCAAGATAGACTGGGAGGGCTGGGATTATGATTAATCATCTTTGCGTCCTAGATGTCCAGCAGAGTACCTGGCTGGACCTAATTTTGCAGCAATCAATGTTGAAGGATAAATGAATAAACAAGTATTTGCAGTGTACCCAAGTCCATCCCTTGCAAAGCACTTACATGTGCCTTCTGTACAATAACCCACTGAATACTGCAGGGAGACAGCAAGGTAAACTTTAAAATGCAGAATGATGAGAATGATACTGACAGGAGTAGTGGCTTTTTTTTCTCAGTTTTAAATATGGATAATGTGAATATACAATAGCCCCCCCCCCCCTTATTTGCAGGGGATATATTCCAAGGCCTCCAGTGCATGCCTGAAATCGTGGATAGTACCAAATCCTACATATACTATGTTTTTTTCCTATACATACATACCCATGATAAATTTTAATTTATAAATTAGGCATAGTAAGAGATTAACAACAACTAATAATAAAATGGAACAACTATAACAATGTACAATAATAAAAGTTAGAATGTTTTCTTTTCTTATTAAGTCAAAAACTTTCACCTTTTCACATAAAGTGAGACTTTTATGGCTTCTCTTTGGCATATCCGAATTGCCAGCATCACTATTCTTGTGATGGCTTTTAATAGTAGCTTTGGGGCCATTATTGAGTAAAATAAGTGTTACTTGAACACAAGCACTGCAATAGGACAGTCTATCTGATGATAGTTGATCTCATAACCAAGAAGGCTACTAAGTGACTAATGGGTGGTATCATATACAGCATGGAGATGCTGGACAAAGGGATGATTCATATCCTGGGCTGGATGGAATAGGACAGCAGGAGATTTCATCACACTACACAGAATGGTGTGCAACTTAAAACTTATAAATTGTTTATTTCTGGAAATTTACATTTAATATTTTCAGACAGCAGGTAACTGAAGCCGCTGAAAGCAAAATTGTGGATAAAGGGGGACTACTGTATATATGATATCTCTGGAATTTGAGTTCTTTTTCTGGGAGAATTTGGAGTTGAAGGATTTTCCCCAGTCCTGCTCATCTTTGGGAGCAAGCTGTACTCCAGCTTTCTTGGGAATCCATAGGGGTTCCACAGACAGAGAAGGTGGGAAACACTGGCGTCCAATTTGTTTTTCCCTTTTCTCCATCATTAAGGAGGCGCCATCTGCCAAAGAAAGATTGTCATCTATGTCCAAATTATTTTCTCTGAGCCTGTATGAAGATGAATGAAACATTTTCTAAAAACGTGGAGGGAAATTAGCCTTCAGCCTTCTCAAATACGGTTTCTCTGAACACAAATTCCTATCCATCTTCTGATGGATTGCTTACTGGTACTAACTAATGGCAACAGATCGTTGATAAGCTTGGGAGCTCACATTGGAGAAACACAAAACAAACAATTTCCTGTGATTTTTGTTGAAATGTTTCCATTTTAATTTTAAGTCTTCATTTAGTGTAAAAATCTCTTCTAGTTAGGCAAGAGAAGCAGCTTTATTTCCTGGCAAAACATCCTTTTGCTTTGGCCACTGAGTAACCCTTAAAAAGAATACAGTATTTACAAACAAGGCTTCTGGGATGTTCTCCTGTACTTCCTTGTCCTCTCATAGTTGCAAATGCCTCTTAAAATAGCTTTGCAAGTGCCTTTCCCACGTTCCCCAGGAGTACATCACATTCCAGTGTAAGTGACAGTGGTCTGAGAGAGCATTCTGTCACCTCATTGTGAATTTCTCTGGACCACGAAATGCCCAGTGTCCCAGGCAACACCAGCTCCTCAACTCGCCACCAATTGCTTCTCCTCTCCACTTTCCTTTGATATAAAACAAAGCAAAAAGACAACCAAAAAAAATGGGCACTTCATTCCGAAAACATTTGTGGCAAAGCTAATTACATTTATGTTTATCAGGACTTCAGGATGAAGTAATCTGCTATTTGGAAGAAAAGTACATTGACAGAATTAGGAGAGATGACATCAAAATACAGCTTTTCTATTTGTCTCTTTTTTTTGCTCTGAAGACACTGCATGGACAATGTTTGCCAATTTGGCAGTAGAGGTGACAACAGAGTTTGCCAATGACCTCAGGAAATGGGGAAGCAAAAGAAAGAAGTGGATTTTGATTCTATTTCTAAAAGGCTTTATTCATCATACTTTCTTCTGCTTTTTAAAAGCTGTCATACATCTCTAAGGAACAAATACATTGTGTAATTTATTTCCAATTATTTTGTATTACATAAAATTAAAAGGTTGAGTTGATATCTTTTTATAAGTATCAATATTATTTAAAAATATAAATATTGATCCAAAAAGATACTGCAAGGATTAGTAAAATCGTAATTATCTACATGCAATTCAGTAACAAAAATTAATGGATGAGGTCTCCCAAACTTCTGGAAATCAGGAGAGTAGATACTCTCAAGATTGGAGTAGCTCATTGAACCAAAGTTGATTCTCAGCAGGGACCCAGAAGAACGACATAATGGTTGATCTCTGTTCTGACAGGCTGGCACCATGTCGTATCCGTCATTAAAGTTTTCATGGTTACTCATGTTTGAACCTCAGGCTTTCCGACAAAATCTTACCATTAAATCATGAGACCCCTTTGTAAAACGTCAGGAGAACAGAGGAAGGGAGGTGGAAAAAGAATCAGAAGTTCCATACAAATGAGGAAGAATAACAAGGGGGTTTTTATAGTCTCAGATCTTTCTTAGAAGGAATTAAACTCTAAGATTAAAAATAATCACGTGGAACATTTCATAGGAGTAATCATGGTAGGGTAATGATATTGACAATGGGTTGGGGGGCAGGATGTTCAGACCCCAAAGCTGAATGGTTCTATCACCTCAACTCATTATCACCTACAGGACAACCACTACTGTTTCTTGCTCACAGTCTCCTTAACTGCAAAATAAAGGTGTCAGACTCGATGATGTTGAACATTTCACTAAATTCTTGAATCTGTGAAGTCGAAGGAACTAAAGGCAAACTGACAATGGTACAGTAGTCTCCAAAGTGTATATTCTTAACCACTACTTTATACTACCTGGCAGTGGAGTATACCAGAAACTCAAATCAGGGGAAAAGGTTGAAACCTTATCTTTCTTAGTGGTGAAGAGGTGGTGAAGGTCAGTCAGTGGTCTTCCTACTTCCGGGGAGCACAGTTCCACCATAACTGCGGAGACTGCAGCAGTGCTGTTAGGAGGGATGCTAAGTCTGCATAACAGAGGGGGAAAGTGGGCATGTGAGTGTAGTACCTCTCCTTCCCCCATGGATACTCCTGTGTGATGATAACAATGAGTCAGGTAAGAGGGATAGCGAGGGCACAAGGGTTAGTGTTATGCACAAAACAGGTGTTCTGCCAATATCTCTTGAATGAAGGAATGAATAAAAGAACAAATAAATGAATACTCCAATTCTGTGTGTAAGACCAAAGTTATAGTGTGGCAAATTATCCAGAATGGTATGTAGGTTCATGATGTAAATTAATCTCCATCTTTGGTCATATATCTTGTAGATAGCATCAAACAAAAAGAGTCAGTGGTCCTGTAAATCCATCCTAGAGTCGGGGAAAAAAAGTGATCTGTTTAAATCACATGTGATCTGTCCTAGCTAAAATTTGTTTCAATCATTTTACATATAAAAACAAACAAGTTGGGTCCTTTTAAAAGTTCATGTGCTAGATATTAATTAGATTCAGCTGAAATAAAGTAATAATACTATATAGCTAAAAAGATAGCCCATAGGACATTTTGTTTAGGCTTCAATGAAGGGTTGGTTTCAAAAGTGAGAAGATTTGTCAGAAGGGAAGCTTTATACTGAAAGGAAAACTTTACCTAGAAAGAGAGTTTCTTTGAGATATTTCAGACAATGATGACTTGCTGTTATGAAACCAAGAGAAGGAGATTAGGGTTGAAAGAAACTTTGGACTTTTAGCAGACTAGTGGCATAAAATCATCACTAAAAAATATTTATTGAGCTTTGCTATGAGCCAAGCTTAGAGCCAGGCATAAGATTCAATGCCGAGAAGAATTAAAACAAACAAACAAACAAGAAATCTTGCCCCTATAGAGCAGGTTTCTTCTAATAAAACCAAAGAATATCCATGACAATTTCATCGTGTGAAGAAGCTGAATATAAGATGTGTGTAAGTAGAAGAGTGGGTCCAAGCAAAGATACTAAAAGTCAAGTTAAAAAAGTGGGTACTATTAGCTGCCCAGTGCAAGGCCACATCTAAGCGGCTGGAATGACTAGACCAATATATCGAACAGCATCAATTTTCCTAAAAGCAGAGAACAGAGAAAAGCACACAACCCAGAGGCATACGAAACAACCTCTCAGACTTCTCTTACTTCTAGTGCTTATAGTGTTCCATTTAGGGGTCAGTAGACATATCTTGAATAAGTTTTCAGCTTTTTTACTTAGCTTCATCATGAGCATGACTGCTAAGTCTTGGAAGACCAATTGGTAATGAGAAATGGGAAAGAACAGTTCTGGGATGTCCTTTTCTCCCTCTCCTTGTATTTAAAGACTCAAGGGAGCACGAGCGTTTCCAAAATGGATAAGCAAACCATTTAAATCTCTCAAGAAAGAGGTGAAGATTTTTGTGGCCTGAATTACAAAAAAGCATCTTATGAAAAAGTTAATAATGGGAAAATAAAAATAGTTAAATAAAACCCACAAATGCCAAGTAATGATACTCTTTTCTCACTAAGTGCTGAAATAAGGGTAGGGTGGGTTAAAGGAAGAAGAAAAAAGAGATAGAAATAAAATATTCAGAATATAAGTTCTTTGGCTATTATTGGAAAGTTCCAGAATTTAAGAACATGGAAACGTAAGAGTAGAGAAAATCCAATACAAGAGTAAAATAATATACACGACAAAATGAAAAGACTATTTCTCTAACGTGTAGCTAAAATTTACCTTCAAGAAGTAAGGGAAAACATTTACTGATTTAATGAAAATACCAAAGAAAAACTAATGCAATGGAATATTATTCAGCACTAAAACGAAATGAGAAATCAAACCATGAGAAGACATGGAGGAAACTGAAGTGCATATTACTAAGTGAAAGAAACCAATCTGAAAAGGCTACACATGGTATGATTCCAGCTATATGACATTTTGGAAAAAGCAAAACTATGGAGACAGTCAAAGGACCAGTGGTTGCCAAAGGTTAGGAAGGAGGGAGGGATAAGTTGGGAGGAGCACAGGGGATTTGAGGGACAATGAATCTCTTCTTTATGATACTATAATGGTGGATACATGTCATTAGACATTTGTCAAAACTCAAAGAACATACAACACCAAGAGTGAACCCCAATGTAAACTATGAACTTTGGGCAACTGTGATGTGTCAGTGTAGGTTCACTCATTGGAACAGATGTACCACTCTAGTGCAGGATGTTCATAGTGGGGAAGGCTGTCAGTTTTGGGGGGAAGAGGGTATCTGGGAACTCCCTGTACTTTCTAGTCAATTTTGTTGTGAACCTAAAACTGCTCTAAAAAATAAAATCCATTAAAAAAAACCAAACTAATGCAGTAAGAAAAGTTATCTTTTGATAATTATACAGAGTAATGAAAAAATAAGTTTGAATATTAAATAATTGAACTGTTGATATCACTTCATTTTCAATTATATTGGGAAAGTAAAGTAAGAACACACGAGAGCTTGGGAGGAAAAAATAATTTTAAAAAGTAGGCAAATATTTGCTGCAAGTGGAGTGAATAAGTCACATTAATTTAATTAAAAGAAGCAAATAGGGATAATGACCTTTAGAAGATCTGACCAGTATATGTTGCAATGATTTCCATGATCTGCAATTCCTAAGTTTTAGGGAAATCAGCTAAAGGATTTACAGCCACCATCAATTATTTCTGAAAATGCATCTCCCACCAAGAGGTGCCAAAATAAAGAAATTGGAGCAATATCTATCAAAGGAGAAGAGAGCAGGACTGCCAATTATAGCCAACAGTCTAGATTCAATGTCTACTAAAATAACAGGACTAAACCAGAGGGAAAAATATAACAAACCTTGGGCACTGACAACGCTGCAGAGAGGCAGGAGCAATTACGTAGCTGAGGATTGAGAAATGGAAGAAAGAGTCAAGAGGAATGAACCATGGGAACTTGCATTGTGATAAAGAAGCCAAAATAAGCCAGTGCACATCAAAGTGGAAACATCTGACAACCTTTCTTCCATGAAAATGACCCCTGGGATTCTATCTGAACACTTCAATGATAGAAAGATGTCATTTTATTTTGTTTGAATATAGAAACTTGCTGGAAAATAAATATGACCTCCTTTCTGTATCACTGCTTGAAAATAAAAGTAATTTGCATTTTTAGTAAATTCCAACAGAGATAGAAGCCAAGGAATCTCCTTATAAATGGAGGAACTTTAAAGAAGAATGCTGAGGATGTGAATTTCCTGAAGAATGTGTTATGTAACTAACAAATTGCAAGGGAGAGGAGCAATTATCACTTTAATTAATTAGAGCCCTATTGTAGCTCCCTTGCGAAAGATAATCCTTGATTAAAAGTGTCAGTATATAAAAATATTGACTGATATTAAAATGTAAGAGTGTGAAATTTCAATTAATTGTAAAAAATTAGCTGGTATTATCATTTACCAATAGACACTAATGATTCTCAGGAGACTTGAGACATACAAACAGAGTTGACAATGGACATGTAAACAGGAACAGAATTAATCCACTGATGGTTCATCCCTTGGAATAATTAACTACTTTGGCCTTTTGTTTTTTACCTGCAATGCAGAGGTTAATGTAACAGCAATTGTTTCACAGAGGAACGGAATAGATAAAACAATATGAATAGAAGCAGATTAAAAAATAACATTTTACTAACACATAGTGTTTTCACAGCCAACATATCAATGTTTTATAGATATTGATGAAGTTACATATCATGCCTTAGAAATTCTATACCTGGAAGCCTTGCTGAGACTCTTTCCCCCTCTGTGCCTAAAAAGATCTCCCCGGGGACTGTGAAGGATCAAGCATTTTCAAACGTGAAGGTTATAATGTGGCTAAGCCAGGAGGTAAGTGGCCAAGACAGATTCCATCTCATCTGAGACTGATTCTCTAACATAAACTCTGTTTCCATGATTCCCTTTTCTGAACAGTGACTCAAAGTGTGATGAGCCTCTATTTCTTTTTCTTCCCTATTTCTTTCTCCTTGGCTTTATCAGAATTAGATGCCAAATAACATAATGGATATTCTCTTAAAGAAAGTGCTTACGGTATAGTAAAACAAAACAAACAAAAAAACCCCAAATTTTTAAACTCATCGATTTTAGACATGGACTGATGCCCAAAGGAATAAACTCACTCTTAGACCCAGAGCAACCTACTCAGTGTCAAGAAACACCAGTTTCTACACTTCAAAGAAAAAACAACAAACATCCACCACATAGGGTTGGCGTGAGGTATAGGAATAATATATGTAAAGAAATGGCACAGGTCCTAAAATTTGGTAGACACTCAAGAAAGAGCAGCTGTTGTTTCATTGTTTTTGTTGTTGTTCTTACTGCCACGGAAGAGTATCTCAGCCAAAATTCTGAAACGTTCCTTAATGTGGAAATATCCAGTCGTGGAAAAGATCCAGTCATGCTCACTTTAAAATAGCAGAAAAATGGTGACTTCTTGTTTACCTTTGAATGACACCCAGTGCTCAGAGACAACAGAAATTAAACCTACAGCATCTGCCACTCTCCCCGCCTTCAGTACTCCCAGAACACAAGACAGAAGGTGAAAAAAAGTCTGTACTAGTTGGGCTTACATATGAACACATAACTGGCCACTCCGCTGATAAAATCGGATAGAAAAGTACTTTTGAGGATGAAGCAAGAAAACAGCTGACAGATCTGGGAAACACATTGGCCCTGAGGCTGCTCTTTACCTTCTCCCTAAAAATGAAACCAAATGCCGTGATGCTCTCCAAAGAACACAAAGATGTAGCGTTTTCCTCTTTTCATGCCAGTTGTGTGGTGGAAGCCTCTTCCGCGTAGCAGTCCCGAGGAAGGCAGGGAGTATTAGAAAAGCTTCCTTGTGTTCAACGATACGAAATTGCGTGTGAAAACTATGTTCTTCCCTCTACCAATAAAATTATTATATGCTTAACTTTTCTGAAGAGTGAGAAAAATCAGCCTTCAGGTAATTCTTTAGCTCTCTATCTCATGCCTTCTAAAGAGCTCCTCAGTAGTTAATTAAATAATCAAGAAAAAATGGGCTCGTCTCTCTATATTATTCTGTGTTGTTTGTCGACTTGGAATAGTTGTGGAGGTAAAAAAAAGCTTCTTTGCTTTATTCAAAGTGGAAGAATCATCTTCACGACCAAGGGTGAGGAATAGCATCAGGAAAAATCGTTAGAACTTTCCAATTTCTAGAAGAGGTATTCTATCAGTCAGTGACTGGGGATCAGCACAGTGCACCAACATTCTGCAATAGTAACAGTGAAATGTATCCCCATGACAATTCCCTCACTCCCATGAACGGCTCCACTAGGGCCGTGAGAGAGGGAGTGGAAGAATGCCAGGCTCTTGGTCCCACTAGATTAGTAATGAAAAGCCTAGACAGAACACTAGATAGGAGGGAGCACAGAGGAACTTTGGACTCATGAAGCTATCTTCCCAGGCAGATATCAGGGAGAATGAGGACTTGTGGACAGGGGAAAAATGAAACAAGGCATAGAAAAGAAATCACATGCTTATTTCTTAAATGGCCAGGACTGATTTAACTCTAAGAACATTAATTACACAGATGGGGGTTACCCCATGTAAACAAACAGGTACAGGTATCATACGACATGGAAGAGAAGCATCTTTATCCATGGCTGTCCTCCTGAATTGTTATTCATCACCCACACTGGACAATCAAAAAGTCTCTGGCCACAGCTAAGCTCTCAGTCTCGATGGCCCACACAAAGTAGAAAGCTCATGTGATGATATTGGCAGCAAGATGTGGGTTGAGCATCCTATCTTCGTTCCTTTTCAATGCCCCTTATATGCCTATTCTTCAATTTGGTATTATTTTAATGTTGTCCCGTGATTATCTACCTCAGTATCACCTGAGGTACTAGTTAAAAATAGAGATTCCTACGTCTGACCCCAAACCTGCTGACTCAAAGTCTTTGCAAGAGGAGTAGAGTATTTCAAGAACTCAGCCAGTGAATGAATCATTTTTAAGAGACTTCTTAGAAGACAGTAGTGACTTAACTAATTCAGAATCTGGCTATTCAAAGCACTCTACCTCATGACTATGAATATTGACTGCTGAAAAAGTGGGTTCATCTCTGCCATGAGATCAACATTCAGTATATAGGGTCCTCAACCTCAGAAAAGAGAAGTTCTGCTTTTCTGAACCCAGTATATACAGGCAACTTCAAAATACTGCCCTGCTACCACACTCTTTGCTATTTATTTTCACTGATCTTAAAAACATAGATCCTTAGTTTTGTTATTATGTTTGTTGTTACATATTATCCATGGACTGGAAATTTGAATTTAAATTGGTGTTTAGCCTATAGAGATGCTTACAACTTCTTTGATACAATAAAATGGAATGGGGACTAGGCATATTTACAGGGTAACATATTATCTGTGCAAAATATTAGAGAAAACAAAGCTCCATATTTCCAATACATTTGAACTGTATATATTTATAAAAAATATGGCCTTTGTTCTCATCTCAGACCTCATCAGCATCCCTAACAAGTTCTAGTTGGTACTCTACTACCAGGACTGGGTAAGATCATCCAAGTTGCTTAGCACTTTTACAGGTTAACCCTTTTGTAAACAGTTTAGTTTAATATCCAAGAAAACAGTTCAGCCAGCCCCATAGAGCTCTTTACAATGAAAAAACAAAGTTTTCACCTTTCAAAGAACTTTGCCGTGAATATTAAGTGCCAAAAATGTCTTTATTGTTATATTGACTGTGCATACCACAATAACAAACATATATTGAGTACCTAGAATGTATCAGCCTATGTCCCTGACTGTGGGAGATTAAATGATATAAGATGTAAAATATTCAGCAAAACATTTGCCACATCATGGCCTTTCTTAGCTATTATTACTAGTTTGGTGGATAGCTAGTGTAAGTCGTGCTTATCATTGCTTTTTAGTATTGTAATAATAGTAAATTAGATGAAGAGGAGCAAAAGAATAAAGAGAAAAAGAAGTACGTTAGCCAACAAATTAATAACATTTACTCTGTGCTAGTCATTCCACTAAGCTATTTCTACGTATTACGTCCTTGAGCTGTGGGGGAAGGCAGAAAGGGCTGGTAAGGCTTGGCAAAAAGGCTTTGATCAGTTATGGAAGATCTCATGTGGGTTTGATTTTAGAGTTTATCCTAGATAGTTGAGAGGGAAGAATTTCTAACAAGAGAATAACATGTTCAGATTTGCATTTCAGAAAGGTCATTCTGGCAGTGTGAGGCATGGATTGTACTAGGGAAAGATTGGAGGTGGGAGACTAGTTAGAAACATAAGGTTCTGGTGATAGTTCATGTGAGAGATGCTAAAGGTCTGCAAAAGATGTGTGGATGGAGAGGAGGGGATGAATTCTAGACAAGTCTTAGAGACAGGTGTGTCTTGGTGACACCAATAGGTGGTGACAGTAGAATTTGGAGAAGGAAAGAAGGCACGTTTGTAGCATATCAGCCTCACTTCTAATTTGTCATGTAATTTCTGATTACTAATAATGTGCAGATTGATATTACTATTCACATAATAATACAGAGTAAAACTGCCAAGTTTATCACATAACACAACAAGGAATTATATATATAATTTAATATAATATATATAATATTTATATATCCTATCCAGCAAGAAAATGTTCCCATTCTAAAGACTGAAAACTTCTATTTTGAAGTCTTAAAGACTTAAACATGTAGAAGATTCCATCAGATTTCTTTTTTTTTTGAGGAAGATCAACCCAGAGCTAACATCTGCCACCAACCTTTCTCTATTTTATATGTGGGATGCCTGCCACAACAAGGCTCAATAAGTGGTGCTAGGTCCGAGCCCAGGATCCGAACCAGCGAACCCCGGGCCACCAAAGCAGAGTGCATGAAGTTAACTGCTAGCCACCAGGCCGGCCCCTCTATTAGATTCTTCTTCCTGAGATATCTCAATGGAATCTCTTTGTCTCCTATAGGAACATTTTCACAACAACGTTAAACACATAAGGCTATAAATATCCCCCCTCACCTATAACTTTCTAGAATTCTTCATAGCAAACAGTAGTCAATATGCCCAGGCAATGAACATCTTCTATTAATCTCTTTGCTTAAAAATATACTAATTAAAAGTCTTTGTTGTTTTGTCCATTTCAAATTACAATCAAAATTGAAATTCTCTCAAAGTTTTAAAAATGATGTGCTCCAGAGTAATGTGCTTTCTGTTATTGAACACCAGAGGGCATCACTCAGTGGAAGCCTGGATTTGAGAGAGAGGGAGGAGAGAGAAGGAATTCCATTGCTAATGAAAGAAACCGATTTTTTAGCATGTAACCTTATCCACCATGAAACATTCCCATGGTAACAGCACCAGTTAAGATGATTGCATATTTAGGTCACAGTATAAAAGAAGGAGCTGGAACATGTGGGGAAAAAAATGGAAATGAAATAAAGACAAGAATATATAAAGTGTGGAAGAAGGCAAACCAGCCAGAACCTACCTCACCCTTGGCTAATAGTTTCGCAAAGTCATGTTATGCCTTTCAGAGCCAAGGTGGATAATACATTATAACTAAAGTTACAAGTTTCCATTGAAATTTAGAACCTCAGTGCCAGCAATCTTAAGAAAGAAAGTGCAGCTCATTCAGCATGGCGAAACGAAGAGACAAGTAGACTGGAAGGGAGATCCGTGTGTCCTTAGGCAGTTCTTGGTGAGCTGAATCACGTTGTAAAAGCCTCTTGATCCACTTCAACACCCATTATGAGTTAAACCAGAAGATATCAAAATTCTCTTCCATCCTTTTGCACCAGACGAAAGAGAATCTTGGTATAGCTATAGGTGGAAATAACATCTGCCAAAATATCAGGTAATTTCTGTGCCTTTGTTTGCCTCTGCCAGAGGCATCACTGATTAAGCAGAACAAGCATGTTGTGCCAACTAAGAACCTAGTTGGCACTGAATCTTCCCTGCTTACTGTTTGGGAGATCCAACAAGAATATGCAGAGTTGAATTAAAGGATGAGGAGAACATGATTAAACTCCGAACACCACGGTTTTGATTTCCCCAAACACAGGAAAACAAGCACTGTGACTATTCATAGAGAGCCCATCAGCACAGCATAAGACAAAGACTGGAGTCCAACAGGCTTGTGTTTGAATCCAGGGACTGCAACTTACTAGCTGTGTGATCTTGGGCCATTACCTGACCTCTCTGAATGCTGCTTTCCTCATCTGTAAAACAGGGAAAATAACACCCACTTGATAGAATTGTTGCAATGAGAAAATGGATTCGTCTATTCACTCATGCAACAAACATTTAAAGCTCCTAGGATGTGACAGACTCTATCTTCCATCCCAAACTAAAATGACCTGCTTCCTTTGCCCCAAACAAAACACACACCACCGCTACCACCACCACCACGTGACCCCGCTGTGCTTTGGAGAATGCAATCAGCACACTTGCTCTGATACCCTTTAATGCAAGCAGCCTCAACACCTGCTAATGAACCAAAGGTAGACCAAGTGGAGACAGGTGATAGGGAATGACAGCCAGGTGGTGGTAATAGTCACAAGGAGGATGTTGACAGTCTTTAACATACAGGAACTCACTGAGGAAAATGACACAGAGTCCGCATCACAAAATGCTCAACTAACTCAATTATTAGTTTAAAGAAGAAAAATAGTTCTTCAAGCTAACTATGTGGCAAAATGTTTGTTAGTCTCTGAAACTACTCAGTAAAGTGAAGAAAGATGAAGATAAGATGAATAGTGGGGCTTGCGTGGTGGTGTTCAGACAATTGCGAACAGGCACTCTCTCACAGGCATATAGACTCCAAACACAGACTGACACAGGTCACGTAGGGTGAACCCAACACTTCTGGGGGCTGTTAAAGGCATACCCACAGATTCTTGCCCTCACTCTTTTTCTTTCTCCTATTCCCTCTTCATTTCCTTTGTTCTCTTGTCCTCTCTTCCTTTTTTGTACTTGCTTTACCTCTGTTCATTGCTGTGGGTCAGAGAGCCATGTGCCTCCTAATCAGTGTGCCTACCCTCCTCCACTGAAGCGGGGGCCATGCCTCCCTGCCAGCCAGCAGGCTG
Source organism: Equus asinus (assembly GCF_041296235.1). NCBI lineage: Eukaryota > Metazoa > Chordata > Mammalia > Perissodactyla > Equidae > Equus > Equus asinus. The sequence goes on along the minus strand of NC_091790.1, from coordinate 190,589,515 downwards.
GGGACTGCTGTTTTCACCAAACTTCTGATGCTGCCCCTCCTTCCTGTGCCCTCGGCCTGGGGGCTGCCTGCCTTGGAGCTGGACCTGGAAAATTGCCACTGAATGTACATCCTGATGTTGGTGCCCGGGGGAGTATCTGGGCAAAGAAGGGGATGGGGTCACATATGGGAAGATAGCAATCTCTGACCCCAAAATTGAGAGACTGTGGGGCTTCATTCCACGGGGACTTTTACCTAAGTTTGACTGCTAGTGTCTTCCACATCTGCACCTGACGTCAGTTGAGAGCTGCAAACATGTGCTTTGGGCTCTCTTGAACAATGGTAGGGATATTACAACCTGCCTGTTTTCTCACTCCAACCCCCTCCAGACACCCTCAGGCACACTTAATAAACAACACACCTCTTTCTTCTATAGGAAGACCAAGCATCTGTCAGGAAGCCCACCCTGTACTTCAGGTCCCAGGACTCTCCCCAACTCCCACCCCACCTCATTCACAGAGATTTAAAACAGTAAGCTGATTTGGCTGGAATTTCCACTCCTTTTTAGGCTCAAGCTTTATTTTTCCTTTTTTACTGGCAGAATTGTTTAGCCTAGTAAAGCTTTTACAGTCAATAGAAGTTGCTTATCTATTGTACTGCCACAACTGGGACACATTACTAATAATAGTAATAACAATAAACATTCATCTCACTTTAACTTATTACTTCTTGAGTCCTTAGCTGCCAAATCCTGCAAAGCTGCGACATTGTTGGCACAAAATTCCTCCATCCATTTGACAAGAGTTTCGAAAGTCCACTTTCTGAATTGCAGCCCAATACAGTTCCTGGTGGGGGGTGAGGGAACTGTCTCTCGACCAAATCAACTGGTTTACTTCTATGATCACCCATGCCCTTGTTGTTATGGCCCCAAAGATCGCACACACACGCGCCTAATTGTTTGTAGTTTCTAAAGTGTAGCATCATCCTTATTATTTGCTTATCAATGAAAATGTGCTCTGCCAGATGTTTTTCAATACAGTGTACACGAACATGCAGGTTGCCAACAGCCGCACGATGCGGGGTTGACCATCAGGAGTTTGTGGCTGCCTCACTTTCAGAACCCTCTCAATCCCGGTAAATCAGAATGTCTGGAGCAAAGTGAGGTGCTGGCACACCCCAGGACCCGGCCGTCTGGACTTCCCTAGGCGGGCTGAAGAAAGACTGCGCACGACGGGTGGGTTCTGGCCTGAGGCACAGCGGGGGCGGAGGTCTGGGGCGCCCCAACCTCGGCCCTTTTAAGCTCCGCTCAGTTGGAGCCTGAGCTCTGGAGGACTTTTCGCCCTGAGCCTCCCCCCACCCCACGTCCAACCCAAATCTGAGTTTGTCGCAGGCCTTTCCTGTCGCCCCACGGTTTGTCTCAGGAGACTGGACTGTCTCCCCTCTCCTCCGGCCCTGCCCTTGACCGGGGCCGCAGGAGCTTGGGGCCGTCCAGGGGGGCTGCGTGCCTGAGCGCCGGCCAGTGCGCGGTAGAGTGTGGGGACTTGTGTTTGTGCTGCTGGCTGCGTGTACTAGGGGACGGAAAAACCATACGGCTGGCTGCCACGTACCCACTGCCACCCAGTGCTAAGAAAAAGAGCAAGAAAAGCAAAACAAACCAAAAAAAGAAAAGAGAAGATGAAAGGGAAATAGAAAGTCAATGTGGGGGATTCCAGAGCTTGAGGACTGGGAGGCGCCGTGCTCTTGCTGGGCTCACCGCGCCGGGGCTGGCAGACTTAGAACCCTTGGTGGCCTCAGTCACAGACGTGCCATGGCCATGAACTGACATAAGGACACAGGAGGGCGGCTTGGGTGAGAAGTCAGCGGGCGGCTCCTCTTGCCTTAGGTGTTTACCTCCATTTCTCTGCTCTCCCGCTGCCTCTCCATGCCGAGCGACTCGCCACATATCTCCACACAGCCAACAGCCTTGGTCTCATGGCCTGGGACTGGGGAGCTCGGTGGACCCTCCCTTGGAAGATTTTGTGGTTTAAAGCAGCCTTGAGGACGGCGACGGGCAGGAGGATAGAGAAAGGGATGGGGACGCTGGAGGGGGACTGAGGCAGAGAGGATGTGCCACTCTCTGTGTCAATAATTCGGGGGAATATCTTCACCTCTTGAGATCTCCCCTAGACAAGCCTCCTCTTACCCCGCGGGGGGCGCCCCAGGGGCGCAGGGCAGGTGCACAGGTGGAATTTCTGCGCGATCTACCCTGGACTGCACCTCCCGGGTTCCGAGAGCTGCAAGTTAGCGGCGGTAGCCCAGGTCCGCAAGCGCGGACGGCGAGGGACATTTTGGGTGCAGCGGCCCCCTATCTACGACCCTGGGCGCCGACGAGGTGGCTCAGGGCCCATGGCGAGGTGGGTGTCCGCGAAGCCCAGGCACTGTCCAGGACCTCGCGAGCCCCGAGCTGAGACCCAGTTCCCAAGCCGAGGCGGACAGCCGACCTCGTTTGCGGGGACGAAATGGGATGGGGTTGCAAAAGGCTTCCTCTTCCTCTGTCCTGGGACCCTTTCTTCATTATTATCCCTCCTGCCTCTTGGCTATAGTCCTCGGAGCGCGGCACCAAGCCTCCCTCCAGCCACCCGGCGCAAGAACCTGAGGGGCTGCTCGGAAGGCGAAACTAGGGGACCGCGCCGAGCCGGAGAGGGCCGGGCCTCCACCCCAAACGCCTGGAAGACGGGGCCAGACCCCGGGCAGGAAGGAGCGTGAGAGGCAGGAGAGGGAGAAGCTCTCCTGTCTTTTCCATGACGGCATCTCGGGGAGGGGGAGGGAGGTCGGGTGACAGTGGAGGGGATGGCAAGCTGGAAGAGGGAGCGATGCCTCGGCAGGCGCGGCTCCCAGGCTGCCTTCGCCACATTCCTCCGGACTCAGTGACCCGCGCAATCGCGCCCTCGTCCCGCTCTGTGCCTCACTTGCCCCATCCTGCCCACCCGCCATCGCTGCCTTCAACCCTCCAAGCCCCAGGAGCCAAAGTTTCCGTTTGAGAATCTGCACTTGTGGAGGACCATCCTCCAATTTCCCAACCTCCCGGCCCCGGGTTCTGGGGATTGGGAGGGACCCCGCCGTGCCAGGGCCCCTGGCGCGGGCAAGCTGAGAGCTGGGCAGCGCGGTGCCCTTACCTGCCGCCGGTTTAGCTCCACTTGCCTCCCCGAGCTGCGATTTCCTTGGTGAAGGCTGGCAGGAGCGCGGAGCTCTTCGCGGGTTCAGGGCTGACCCGCCCGGGAGCGAGCTGCGCACCGCTCAGTGTCTGAAGCTAGCCGCTGGCTCGCTTTCTCCCTTGATCTTCCAAGAGAAAGGGAAAAGATTAGTTGGTGCCGCGACACTTGGAGGGGTGGGGCGGGGGGGGGGGGGGCGGGGAGAGAGCGGACCCAAAGGCTCCGGCGAGAGCTGCGGGGCTCGCGCGCGCGCGAACAGAGTCGCTCACCCAACACCCGTCCCAGTCACTTGGCGGATCTGTATCTCCTTCGCGGTTTGGACTGGAGTTAAACCCACGCTGCCCCAGCTCTCCACACCAAACCACCAAAGAAGAAGCAAAAAGGACTTTCAAACCTGTCTTTCACGAAGACGAGTTTGGAGAGCAAAAGAGAACCGAGACCTGGATGGACCGGCGAGCTGGGCGGGATTCATTTCTTCACCAAAGTGCTGGGGAAGTAGTAATCAGTGTGGGAGGCAACACCTACTTCTATGCCTCTGGCAATTTCCTAGTGGGATCTGCAGTTTCAAGCCTCTGGTCAACCCACAGCCTGGTGTGTGTGTGTGTGTGTGTGTGTGTGTGTGTGTGTGTGTGTGTGCGCGCGCGCGCGCGCGCGTGTCTGTGTTCCTGTGTGTGTGTGTGTGTGCGCGCGCGCGCGCTCGCTGGAGCAAGTCTCTGCTCCCGGGCGCCTTTGGTATCGCAGCAGAGCGTGTCTGTGTTGGTGCGTGTGTGTTCGATTAGCTGCAATGGGCGGACACTTTCTGGAGAGAACATTTACAATTTTCTTTCAATATGACAGGATTAGTTGCTATTGAAGGCGCTCCTCCAATGAAATCTTCTCTGCTCTCTGATTTGGCGGTTCTTCTGAGCAAACATGACAGCCTTTTCTCCAGGCTCCTTTCCGCTCCTCTCCATGGCCATCCCCAGAGCCCAGCTCTCCATCTGCAATTTCTACATCAGAACCTATACAATTACCACCGCCACTACTCAGTCCCATTCCTACAAGTATATGATTGCTATAAAGGTGACGTGACTATTGGGAAGAACGCAGTGTTGCTTTTCGATTACCGAAGATGCTTAAACTCAATCTTTCCAGGTGGGAAAATGTTAGAATAAATTCACAATGCTTTGTAAACATATAATCGTGTTGAACCATTCACTGATTGTTACTTGGGTACATCGGCAAATGTGTTAGAGGGAAAGTTAATTTTGGTTTATTATAAAGGTCAGTGACCATGTTTTCTTCAACTAACAGGCGTTGGATTATAAAATATTTATGGTGCTTTATGGAATTTGAGCTATGAAAAAAATTAGGATGCAAACGTTTTGTGTTCTGATCAGCCTTAGGTTTTTATATCTTCATTTTAAGTTCTTTCCAACAAGAGTACTCATTAGTTTTAGGTACTAACCCATTTGATGAAGGTGCAATGATATGGTTCTAAAGTATAGCTGAGGGCAAGACTTGCTTTTGTGAAAGTATAAGAAGATAACATCAATATATGATATGTTGTATAGGCTTCACTTTCTCTCATCCACCTTTGACAATCAGATGAAAAAACTTAAAACCTTAAACTGAATAACACAGAATTAGATCCATCACCTTTAGATCACAAAGACAGGAAAAAAGCAAGTTAAACATGCATTGGTTTAATATATCCAACTAAATTCAGTTCAATTCTCAATGCCCAGGCCTTTGCTAGTTGTCAAAGAGCATACAAAATAGAAAAAGTCACTGCCCCTGTTCTTTCTAAGCTTCCAAGCATATTAGCAGGGAAAGGCACTCATATGGAACATCTATACAGCAGTTGGCAATCAAGATAATTAATTATACAGAAATATAAATTCATTGATAACTTGAAATCCTGTAGCTGGAAGTTTCTACTCTGTCTGATAACTCATAGCTATCACCAAGCAGGACATAGCACAAACTTGATTTTGCCTGATTGAAGTCATCCTGAAATAATGCATTATAATACTGTGACTCTGCCTTCAGCCTCCACACCCTTGCATCCCACCATCTCTGGGAGATTATAAGATATTTTTTAGAGAATCAAGACAGCTCTGCGTTGTCCTGATCTCTACCTCCCCCAGCACTTGGGCCATTACACTAAATATCTGATTTTGCATTTCTTCTCCTTTAGGTGCTCTTTTGAAAATAAATTCACATTGTCCTTCCTTACTCCATTATTTCTGTCTATTAGCCTCCATAAACCCATGGAGTTTCTTGAGTATTTTTGAAAACACACAATCACACACAAAACAAAGCAGAAGAGGAAACAGGAATGGAGCCTGGACCAGCAATGGAGAAAAAGAAAACCCAGTGATCTGTTGCTATTTTGTTCTTTCATGCTATTAGTGCCTTCTTACCAACAGGGCTGCGTACTCCAAAAAGAGCAATAAGGCATAAAGCCAATGAAAACTAACTACTATTTTCTTAAGCTTGAATAAAACAGGGTCCATGAGTAATTGAACTGCTATGTTCAATAGAAATCACTATACTTATGGCCGTTTAGAGAGAAGCTGCAAACGGAAGCAGCGTTTTCAGCAAACAATCCGCAATGATGTGCGTCTTCTTCTTTTAGGTCATCACAGAAGAGACTTTTTAAATGTATATTCCTGTAGTTGTGCCACTCGCTGTGTGATTTTGGAGAAATTATTTAATTGCTCTGTGCCTCAGATTCTTCATCCATAAAAGGGCTATAATAATAGTAATATCTCCTGGGATTGTTGTAAGGAATAACAGAGTTAATTTATGTAAACTTTTCAGAAGAGTGTCCAGCAGATAGCAACTTAACTATAGTTGTAAGTCTGTCAGTGAGGATTTAAAAACACACATTCCTGGGCCAGACCTCTGACCTATTGAATCAGAGTATTTAGGAGTGAATTTTGCTGGTGAAAACCATACTGCTCATCAACATCATGCAAGAAGCGTGTTAAACATCCATCATCATATTGACCCCAAGAAACCCCATTCTTTTCCCCTTCTAGTTTTTCTTTCTATACAAGAAAAGATCATGCATATTCTGGCATTTATTTTTACGTCTTAAGCCAGTTTACTTTCTGAGATAAAAGAATACTCCCCCATCCCAGGAATATAGCTTTACATTTATTAGTAACCCATGGTGTGGAACACTTTCAAAAGTTCTTTGTGAAGACTTTATAGAATGCACCTATGGGTTTCCCTTTATCTACAAGCCTATTTTCCACCTCAAAGAACACTAATAAATTAGTAATTTCCACTTGTGAAGCCAAATTTCATTAGTGCAACCTCATAAAGCCACTTTTGGGCATGCACTGAAGAGCTCTGAATCTTTGAGAAAGTTGCTTTTGAACAAGGCTGTAAATAAGGTCACCGCTAAGGTGAGGAGAAGGGGAGTGAGGGGTCTCATTCCTGGGAAGGTAGTGCATGTGGTACTGTGTCACATTAATTTCAGTGCAGCAATAATTAGATGCACAAATCAGCACTCTGTCATCATAAGTGGATTAAGAGGGTAACAAGTTCAACCTGAGTCATCTCCCACCAGGTATGGCAGCCATAACATTTTCTTAATTTTCTGCTTTCAAAGAACCAAGAAAATGAAGACGAGGACTTTGCGTATATGGGGAAGATGAGCCAAGAGCAGAAGATCTTGCCTGTTCTTCATCTCCCACTCACACAAATGGTTTGAGAGTTGGACTCGGAAACACAGCATTTATCAGCAGGAGGTTTGGAAAAGGTGGGCTGACTTATCTGATGTAGGCCAAAGGAACTGTTCTTTTCCTTGACCTCAGTTTGAAATGTAACAATCCCGGGTTAAAAGTGCACCTCAGCTAGATTACAGTCACTGCATAAAATGGATTCTTCAGTCTCCCTCACTGTTTTGAAATCTTAATAACAGCCCTGTAATAGACACACTATTCTTCTTAGAGTTACTTATTTTCCCTACAAACCTTCCCTGAGAGTCATTTAAATGCTTCTATTCTTCAGCCAAAAAAGATTATCTCTTTTTCTCTGAGGAAATCCTAAGCTTTTCTTTTTCAGAGCCTGCCATAGGAGTTTCCATACACAAATGAGACTGATTCTGAGTGATAATGTTTGGTGACAGTCTAACAATGCTTTGCTATTTTTTTCTTTTCCTCTTTCTTGAAGTTTGGCATCACAGCTGTTTTAAACTCATCCCCTCCTAGCAGTGATGGTGTTATCCAAAGCCTTGAAACATTTACTGCTGCTGAGTCTAAAACATTTAAAATACAGAGCTCTTTTTCAAACAGGGAATACAAAGAAGCTGGGGTGGGGGGGGGGCAGGAGTGAAACACCGCCCTGCAAAATGTTAAGCAGCTGCAATGGTGGTGATAAATCAGCGTTAAGAAAGCAGGAGAAAAAGGCCACAGGGGACACACGTTTACTTAGAGAAGCATTTATTGTATGCACATTCCTCCTTCCAGGAGGAAACGCCCAGCTTCCCTTTAGAGATGAATCTCTTAGACTGGGAGAACGAAAGCAAAAACACTTCAAGCACATCTACCTCAGGGTGTATTTTGACAAACAGCTTAGATTTCCCCTTTTCACACCCCAAGTTAGAAGCTGGAATCTCAGATGGAGATAAGATTCTGTCAAGTTGAAACTGGAAGTCTTATCAGTCTCTTCTCTGCACAGGAAGCTCCAAATTATTTGAATCTATGATGCTTGTGCAGGAAAGAGTGGTCTAGGAATACTCAAAACCTTTTTAGTCTGTAGGGAAACCTAATTTCTTAGAATTAAGAGTGAATTAACCACTTACCCCTAGGAATTCACATAATTTCTCAGATCATATACCCACCTGGTTCTTAAGCTAACTGAAATGGCTTTTCAATGGACAGGTGGAAATGCTAACATATTCCAAAGAAACATATCCTGGGAGCCACCACAACATAGGACAGCCTCCTCACTAAATTTGATCTACCCTCTATTTCTTGAGAGTGACTGAGGTAATTGTGATACACAAAGAGGTGTTTTGCCAAGCAAGACTCAGCTGAATGTGTCTTGATCCTTTCACCCCCTACAGACCTTTTCCCTTTAAAAACAGATTCTTTCTCCTACTAGTGTGCCCAAAGAAGCGTTTTCTAAAGCATTCCCTGATTTACTGTGCCTAATAAGACGGATCCTGGACATTTTGTCCTTTCTTCCTCATTTACCCAGCAAGGTGACTGCGTTTGGGCTTAAGGCCCTCATTTGCAAAATCTCATGGGCAGTGTTCTATAAATCCCTGCAGAAAGGAAGGAAGCAAGACCCCAGGCAAAGTCAATACATGTCCTACGTTCCTACAAGGCTTTTATTGACAAATATTTTCCTAGAAAGTGAGTTAATTTAAAAAGGATGCCCAGTGGCACAGGGGTTAAGTGCGCACGTTCCGCTTTGGCGGCCTGGGGGTTTGCCGGTTCAGATCCCAGGTACCGACATGGCACCGCTTGGCAAGCCATGCTGTGGTAGGTGACCCACATATAAAGTAGAGGAAGATGAGCATGGATGTCAGCCCAGGGCCAGTCTTCCTCAGCAAAAAAGAGGAGGATTGACAGCAGTTAGCTCAGGACGAATCTTCCTCAAAAAAAATTAAAAAATGATGCCCAATAACTGTGTATTGGTAATCATTGAACGTCTTCAAGAGTAACCACTCAAAATCTACCTTTAGAGCTCCACAACTGACACAATGTGCTCTCCTTTATTGATGCCAGGATATGAAGAGACAAATTCTCCCACGTGATGGTAATTCACTGGAAACGTTTCTTTCTTGAGCAAGTCTCATGTAAACAAGCCGCCATTGCCGTGGTTCCTTCTGCAGCTCTGTAAACTGCAGGGACGCTTCAGAGAAGGCCTGCTTGCACCTCTGAGAGCTGAGCGTTTCTCAGAAGCCTACCATAAACTGAATTTGAAGTTTAGAGGTTGGCTCAACAAATATTTATATATCATTCAATATTCTCTTAGATATTAGGGCAACCACCAAAATAAGAAAAGATTCCTGTCCTCCCCAAGCTAACTCAGCTGGAGAGAACAAAATAAACAGAAATGTTGTTCTTAGGCACCTGAGATAAAATCTTGGATGTCATAACCCATTGGAAATTCAGGAAAGTGCCTTAGCACTAAATCAGGGAGCTGATTCCAGAGGAGGAATCTGCCTAAGGGATACTCTACCTGGGATTTGTAAGGTACATACAACAAGTTAGGTCTTGGGAGTTAGATATTCTGGATGATGAAACAATACTTAACATATTTAAAGCCATCACCAGAAGGTACAGGAAAGCAAAACTGAAGACACATATTAATGACCATATTCTGAGAGCAGAATATGCCACCCCAAACTATGCCTCTTTGGCACATTGATTATTTTGAGCTGGTTGTTTTTAAGAAACAGCAGACACAGGAGAAGCTCTGAAAACTGAGTAGAAGTTACCCTTTTGTAAGAGACATTTACATTTGTAAGAGAAATCTACATATGTAAGGGTGTCTCCCTCTCTATATGTACCAGGAAAGGAAGAATAACTCTAAATCTCTAGAAACTCTTACCAATAGAGAAAGCAATGGCTTAAATCTGCCTAACAACTTTTCCCTTCTTTACTGTGCTTTTCCTGGAAACCTCCCATAACTGGTTTCTTCCCACCTCTTCCCCAATATCTTCTTTTATTTTTAGCTGAAAATGTTTTAAAGGTGGTGGCTTGGGCCATTTCAGAGAGTAACTCAGTTTTCCTGGGTCTCTCCCATGTATACTGGAGTTATACATGTTCTTAAACTTTTATTTGTTTTTCTCCTGTTAATTTATCTTTTATTACAGGGAGATCTCAGCCCAGAACCTAGAAGGGTAGAGGGAAAATTATTTTTCCTTTCCCATACCATCTACTAAAACCTCAGACTCATATTTTATAGTTTTCAAGGTGGACAAATGTAACTAATGTCTAATTTCCAAAGTTAGTTAATGGAGAAGCCTAGTGTCAACTTAGAAAGCAAATTGGCCAGTTGTTTTACCTGCAAAATGAGTTTATTGGGGAATAGCAAGAGGAATTGTAATTCAGGAAATGCAGGCTATGGTGGACCATAGGCAAATCCAAAGGAACAAAAGGAGGGGCTTGCTTTTAAAGAAGAAAAGGGGGAGTGGGGACAAGCTCTAATAAACCAAGAGTCCATTGGAGGAAACTATGAGTCCAAAGTGTAAAGATTTCTCTTTGGTTGGATTGCCACAGTCTCTCATTGGCCGAACTGTTGCCCAGCAAAGAGAGAAATCTTCCTTCTGCTGTGTAGTAAAGTAGTAGACACCTTCCTGTCAGAGATGCAAGCACAGGTCTCTTCCTATTTGGACTTACTGACAAGGTATGATAGGGCACGAGAGCTCCTCCTAGAGGCCTTCCCTATTCCAATTTAGTTGAGGTTTCTTTTAATACCTTCACGCTAGAATGGGACAGAAGCATCCCTATACACTTTTTGTCTAGGGCACTATGTTCTAGGATGTACTTCCAATTTCTCTGTAGCTCTTTCTTTTTCTTTTGCTAATTTTGTTTTGTGTTTTGGAAGTAATAAGGTGACTACAAATTTACTTAGCAATGAGTATCTCTGGCACATGGAAATTTCCATAATTTCTTGAGAAGAAGACTCTTAGTCATGGTTGTTACAGCTTATTCTAATTATATAATGGCATTGGGGATGAGGGCAATGTTACTAAGAACTGGAACGCAGTCCCTGTTCAGAGAATGGACTTAAAGGAATGGAAACCTGTTTTGAGCCATAGTTTAAACTTTCAATTTACAGAATAATACTAGACATATCCCTGGGAATGTTCTCTCTGTTTCTATATCTCTCCCTAGAGTGGGCCCAGGGTGATGAATGAGAGAATGAAAATGGGCAAAGGATGTAAGCTTTCAAGGAGAAAGCGAGAATAGGCTACCCAGTATCTAAGAAGAGCAATGCCTTATAGAAGCTTCTTTATCATCATCTCAGAAGCAGGGATGACCTAAACAATACTAGGAGAGCAAAGAAGGTGGAAAATTGCTAAAGTATAAACAGTAGACTTGCTTTTAGGACCAAAACGTGGGAAAGATGGGGTCCAAAACTCTCCACACAGCAGAGCAAACACTTCACCACTTATTAGCTATGTGACCTTGGACAAAATGCTTCATCCCTTTACACCTCAGTTCTCTCATATGTAAATAATGTGTAAATTCTGCCTCGGAGTCATCATGATGATTAAATGAAATCTTATATGTGAAAATCATTTTGTAAAAAGTGAATTATTATTGACTATGGATATGTAATTAAATTGTGATGTGAATGACTGATTTCTTTTCTCCTTGCCCAATTCCAACTCCCTCAGGCAAGTTTTTCCTTCTTAATTAAAAATAATGTCTACTTAGGAGAATATTAGCCAATATATGGCTGGAAACAGGCAAAGTTTTGGGCAGGTGTTAATCTTGTCCACTCACATTACACCAGAAAAAGAATATATGTGTATCCTTACCAGAAAGATGAGGAAATCACTGTGTCTCTTTTTCTTTACTCTCTTAGTCTCGTCAATCAGCTCCTGGTTTGGAATATCAAATCTAGGTACCCCTTCTCCTTATACGGCTCTCAATAAATAAAGATGAAATTTCTACTCTGAAACAAAGACGCCTGCCCTGCCCTGTGTCAATTATAGGACTCCAACAGTTGTTTTGCTCTGGCTTCTAAAACTATGAGCAGTGATATCTCTTAACTATAGGAACTAGTTTCTAATCCTCTAGACCATAAATACTTTCTGATAGTAAAATGATACAGACAAACTCCCTATGAATCTATGCCTTTCCTCAAGAAACTCAGATTTTCTTTCTGATCCACTTAAATTCACAAATGTTCTTTCATTCCAAGGCTTCTTGTCCTTAAACATTCTCCCAGGCCCAATAATTATTCTGTTCTTATGCATCCTATACAGATTGGGTTGAGATTCACCAGAAAATCTTGACCCAAACTCTCTACTGCCTAGTGCTTCTGTGTGAGTTTAGATTTGGACTCTTCCTTCTTATATTTAAAAAAGAAAAAAATTCTGGCCTGACCCATGCTCCTGCTGTCTCTTTTAAACCTGACAACATTTCTTGTAAAAATCAGTGTTTTCACCGCAGCTGAGTAACACGCATAGTAGACCCTTCCTCCAATTATCAAGTCAGTTTCATTTAAATGTATTTAATCTCAACTTTATTTTGATGTGATCAATTGCACACAACTTAAACAACTATCATTTCTCAGGATGCTATTATATGAATATGATGATGATTCTCATGAAAGAATTTTAAAACGTATTAAAATATGAGTTGTCTTTGACACTAAGCTTATTATCTTTGGCCAGAACAGTAATATACATATTAACATAAATGTATTATCTGTATATTATTAAAAGTAATCCCAACACATTAAAAACATTTTTTTACTGTGACTGCTTAGTGACCATGACTTATTTCTGCAATACTAGAAGTGGCAAAATTTCTTATTTTATTCTCTCTCCTCTCCAGAACTCCTGATTATTGTTTTTTGTTATAATCTGGAGATATCCCTGGTGAATTTAACTTGTGAACTAAAAGGAAAACATCAAATTAACAGACTAATGAGGAGAGAGAAAAATAGGAATAAATTCTAAAAATGATTGCTGTAGATGGAAAGTGATTAAGATGGAGAGAGGGAATGTGGGGAAAAAAATGTGAAAAAGGCACTTACCTAGTGAAATTAGATATCCCAATGGAGCCAATGCTCATAATCTAAAAAAGACAACCAAGAGCTAGTTCCCTATGTCCAGCACAAAACATATCCCCGTGAGGATGAGACACTAAAACAAGCAGTGTCAGAAAAAGGCAGCAAGCCACGGTTTTGTGCTCTTTTGCTAAACTGCTAGAAACTATAGCATGCCTCTCCTAGTAAGCTGAAAGTTCTCAGCTTCTCAAATGCAGCTTATAAACGCACTCCACTGAGCTCTTAAGGTAAATAAGTAGCAAAAACAAAAATAGTTGGAGAAAGCTTCTATTTCTTTTCTTGGCTTTTGCTTGCTTTCTCCCTTGTGTGGTGACAGTCTTCTGTGAGCCTCTTTAAAAACCTGATGGCATAGACAAAAAGAACTATTCAAAAGAGACCGGGGGTGTGGTGACAGGGTGGAGGGAAGAATTGAGATGTATAGCAATCTAGCTTCTAAGGATCAGGGTCAGAGTCTAATACCCAAAACCAATGTGCCACTCTGGCTCTTAAAATGGATCCGTGGTGAACCGGAAAAATTAATCTAAGTGTTTTATTAAAGATATAAATAGCATCTCCTATGCCAGTTTTACAAAGCACAGCAGTGCTAGGGAGACAGCATTTTTTAAGAATCTCTGTGTGACTATGTATAAACACCCAGAGTGTTTAGCTTTCAGCTAGCCCTGAAACATAAAAGTGACTCTCTAGTATAGATAATATTTCGTAATACAATTTTAAACATGAATTTGTAGATGAATAGTTCTTTTGGAGTCGATCTCAAGTCTCCATTCACCTTCTCCTAAGTTTGCCCCCATCATTACCAATGTTTATACTTTTCCTTAATAGTGACCATCTTGACTCACTTAAAAATAACTTGCCAAATGTTTGTCTACTTACGTGCACAATTTTATGTGGTGAGATCAGCAAATGGCAAACTTCAGTTTGTCAAGGAAAGGATGTATCCTGTACACAATATTGCCCTCTCACTATGGAATGAATTGAGTGAATAAGCACCTGGCTACATCTGGGAACATCAGCCTCTTGTAACTAGGTCACCATAAGCATCAGAATACCCCTTTGCATCATGTACTTAGAGGAATGATCATTTGGCCAACATCAAAGGATGAACTCATTCTATATTTTCAAACTACCCTAGTAATGTAAATTTAGGATTTTTGGCTTCATGAATTTAAGAACAAATGTTAGCCACTTGATAGATTTGCTGTAAAATGTATTACAAAATAACCTGGCTTCCTAAATGGAATACAACAGTAATGTCTTAGTAGAAAGTGCCCTGGATCCTAATCCCAATTCTTCCAAGGTTTTGGCCTTGGATAAGTAATTTAACTCATCCATGCTTCACTCTCTTTATCTGCAAAATGACAATGTGTCCATCCTAATTCCTAATGATTCCAGATTATTTAAAAAATATTTTAATACTTCAATATTTATTATATTATATTTTGAGAAACCCAGGTATATATAATACACCTTTGGCCAATTTTATGGTGATTTTTATAATCTTCAATGTTTATATGTACTAAATTTGTTTGGCAGAACAATGCCTCCCTCTCCAAAGATGTCCACATCCTAAGCCCTAGAACTTCTGAAAATGTTATCATACATGGCAAAAAATAAATTTAGATGGGGAGTGGAATTTAAGTTGCTAACTGGCTAACTTCAAGATACGGAGATAATCCTGCATTACTCAGTTGGGCCCAATGCAACGTGTCCTTAAAAGTGGGTGACTGAAGCAGAAGACTCAGTATCAGAGTAATGTGATGTGAAAAGGACGCAACTTGCCATTGCTGGCTTTGAAGATGAAAGGGACCATGAGCCAAGGACTGTAGGCAGTCTGTAGAAGCTGGAAAATGTAAGAAAATAGATTCTCTCCTAGAGGAATGCAGTTCTGCGGACACCTTGATTTTAGCCCACTGACATTTGTGTTGCACTTCTGAAATATTGAATGATAAGATAACAAAATTGCATTGTTTTCAGCCACAAAGTGTGTGGGAATTTGTTACATCAGCCTTAAGAAACTAATATACTAAGTTTTCCACTAGCGTCAAAGAAAGTGATTTAGGTATTGTAGGTATAGCATTAACTTAGCTTGTCCACATTTCCAGATGGGTGCTTATGTTAGTGGCTATATAATTGTGCCAAGTGTTGTTCCCAAACGTCTCAGTCAAGTGTAGTGGCTACAATAACTTACCTGGGGTGAGGAGGGGAGAAGTACAAAAGTTTTGAGGAAGCAGTTTATTGATTCTAAATGTTCAGCACTTAGGACAGTTCAGCCATATTTACCAGTTTTGAATCAGTACCTTGGAGAGAGGACAGAACACATTCTTTCGTAACTGATCATCAGGATAGGTCTGAATGGTCAAATGTTCTGTGGTATTGACATTTCTGAGATTTGTGGAGTGATTGGGATGATAACAACCTGAGAAAGAAGTATAAAGTTGCCTCCATTTTAAAGTAGCTCTTGCCTCACCATCAAGTGCCCCGAGTCAAGTTTTGGCAAAGCCAGAATGTCAGATTTTCTCTGACCCAATGCTGCATTTCTCATGCAGCTTTTGTGAACTTCCTCAGTCTGAATTTCCTTCCCTTTGTCTGCGCATGTACTAGTCTCAATCTCTGCCTTGAATCTCACAGCCCTTGCTTATAACCCATCATTGAAGTCCAGTAATGCTCTTCACTTATAATAAAGAAAAACTGAGCTCAGTACTAGAAGCCTTGGATAGAAGAAGGTATGGGTTAAGAAAAGCCACCACGCATTGTTTATTCATTCATGTAACAAACAATATTTATTTACTGCCTACAATATGCCATGCATGGTTCTATGTACTAGAGATAAAGGTTGACTAAGACAAAAATCGTGTTTTCATGGGCATCTTGAGGGTGGAAGCAGGCAGTAAACAGAAATAAAAAAATAGATATGGGGGCTGGCCTTGTGGCCGAGTGGTTAACTTCGCATGCTCCACTTCGGTGGCCCAGGGTTTCACAAATTCAGATCCTGGGCATGGACCTAGCACCTCTCATCAAGCTGTGCTGAGGTGGTGTATCACATAGCACAACCAGAAGGACCTACAACTAGAATATACAACTATGCACTGGAGGGTTTTGGGGAGAAGAAGAAGAAGAAAAAAAAGAGATTGGCAACAGATGTTACGGCCTATCTTTGGGGAAAAAAGGAAATTTTTTAAAAATTTAAATAGTAGATAAGATTTATATAGTCACATCAAACAAAGATAATTACTATAAAATGCAAAAGCAAGTAAAAAGATCTTGTGCCATTTGCCAAATATTTATAGTTCTCTCTCCTTACAGGCATAAGGTTAGATTGCAGTTGTGGTGGGATAGGGTCATGCAATTAGTTCTGCTTATGAGATGTGAATTGCATTGATGTGACTCAAAGATGAGCATTAGTTACCATTGTGAGAACCTCCAGGACTCTCCTTCTCTCTAGTATAGCAACTGGCAATATTCAAGATGGTAGCAGCTCTGCAGCCTGGGTCCCTGAGTGACTCCTGCTAACCAAAATGGATATGCAGTGGGAGTGCAAAATAAAACTTTGTTGTTTTATGCCACAAATATTTGTCATTCTCTCCACAGCATAATCTATCCTAGTCTGACTGACAAAGATAGTCAAGGAAGGCATGACACTAAGGAGCTGAAATTTCAGTGGCAACCTGAATGGTGATAAGAAGTGAGCACTGTTATGTTTTGGAGTAAGAATATTTCGGCTGGAAGAAACAGCTAGTGTAAAGACTTTGAGATAGGCATAAGCCAGGGTCCAAGAAAGTGCTACACAACTCTGAACCAAGATTGGACGTAGATCATAGTTCTGAACAATGACAACTTTTTTTCTTGCCTAATAATGTCTATTTCTTCACATGTTAATATTTATTTTGAAAAACACAGTAGATGTTTGAACCAGTATCTCCAATTCTTAAAAATATAACCCCAAAAATATAGCTAAGGACCTAACTTATTTCTTACCTATACAATTATACTATTTAGGTGCAGTCACTTTTTTTGCCATTATCTTTATACCCTAGCCCAAGTTCTTCTCATAATTTTCTTTGTAACCCTGGGACAATGCTTAGGAGTCAGGATGGCCTCTGAATCACTGCAATGTAATCATTTTTCATTCATTCATTTATTAAATAAATGTTTATTAAGCAACTATAATATGCCATATTCAGGGCAAAACACTTGGGATAAAATGGTGAACAAAGATAGAACTTGCACTGTAGTGGAGGAGACAAATATTACGCAAATAATCACACAAATTCAATAGAAAATGAGGACTACAATAAATGTAAGGGAGTAAAGGTCATGTTGCTCTGAGAGTACCTAATAGGGGGATTTGAATCTCCCAGGGAGGTCAGAGAAGATTGCCTGAGGAAGTGAAGCTTGAATTGACATCTCACAGATGAGGAGAAATTAATCAGGTGAAGAGTGGAACAAAATGTCTGCTAAGAAAAAGGAATCACAGGTCAAATCTTCTGTGGTCAGAGAGAGCATGGAGAATAGAAAAAATGAAAGGAACCCAGTGTGGAGAAATGAGGAGATTTATGGGATGTCTTTCATGAGAGGAGATATGTTGGGCAGGCACTGTGGAGAGAAACTATGCACAGAACTATAGCCATGTTTAAGAAAAATGTCTTTATAATGAAAGTAGTGAGAGACTATTGGAGGGGAAAGATGATTATAATCAAATGTGTTTAAAAAAATTCTGGCCACAGAGAAGAGAAAGGATTGGAGGTAGGCAAGAGTAAATGTGGATAAGTCAACTTGGCCATTGCCTAAGACCAATTAACAGATGATGACAACTTTGATTAGGAGCATTGTGGTTGGAATAAAGAAAAGTGATGAATTCCAAAGTATTCGATGAGGTGAATTTTATGAAATTTGGTGAAGAGTGGATATGGTGGAGGAAGAGGGGGGTTTTGAGGGTGACATCTTGCAATCTGAGGTGATCATGCTATAGACTAAAACTGGAACCAATGGAAGAGAACAAAGCTCTCAGAGGAGGTTTCATGTTGCACATACTAAATTTGAAGGAACTTTGAGACAAACAATAGGGGATGACAAATAGACAGTTGAAAAAACAGATCTGGAACTCAAATAAAGGTCTAAGCTAGATATATAACTTTGTGAGTCATTTGCTCCTAGGTGGTAATTGAAACCATCGGCAAGGCTGAGACTGCCTAGGGACAGATCGTAGGATGAGGAGGAAAAATGGGGGGAAGGCAAGGGGACTAATGGAAAATTAGCAGGGCAAGCAGAGAAGGAGCAGAAGATGCAGGGTTGGAACTAGAACTGGATCAGGGAAAATATCATGAAATCTGGGTTCTGTCCACCTTGGTCCAGTGACAAGTGTTTAAAGAGTTTCCAGTACAAGTTCTCTATAAGAATATTTACTTCACAAATTAAGCATTCAGATCATCTGAGTTAGAGAACAAAGGACAGTTCTCTTCTCTGAAATCAGCTACTAATCTTTTCCCTACAATTGTCCCAAAGTTAGCTGTTTATAAATCAGAGACTCATTCTAAGAACATGACTCTTTCAGTACAGTGCACTCAGGAACGTGCAGATGATTAACATACCCGTGAGAACAGGGCAGTAAGCCTTATGTTTTAAGACTAAAATAAAGCAATCACTTACTTAGTCAGAAGACAGACTGCCACCAAATGCAGTACTTGGAACATATCTATATGTTCCGAGCAAACAAGAAAACAGACGTCTCCTTTGCTTTAAAAATAGATGTTAAAAAAAAAAAAAAGACTACAAGATATGTTTTGTGAGGGAATTCCTCAGACACTTACACAGATCCAATTTTTTTTTCTTTTATATAACTCTTATGGACTCCGTTATCTGATTTCTCAACCAACAGAAGATTAACTGTATCCAATTATAAAAATTAAGGAACATGCATTCAGACACTAAGGAGAATGGATGGCTAGAAATCTGGCAAGAGTAAAAGGAAGAAAAAATAATAAAAAATCATCCTAAGACCTCAAGAAGCAGAGCTTTCTGGAGCCACAGCCAGAACGTGCACCCTAACAACCCTTGAAGCCTTTGCTATCTTACAAGTTGGCTAAATATTTTGAGTCATCCTGATGATCCTGTGGTTGAATTATGTTAACTCCACTCTTTAAAAAGGCAGAAAAGCTTATGCACATTTTAGATTAATTTCTTTGACAGGAAAACAATGGCAGCACTTGAGTGAGCAAACTTTAGTCATCTTAAAAATAAACATTTTCCAAACCTCTAATTTCCAGGTAAGCTAGATAAATACATAAGCATGAATTAATCAATGTATTAGCTATCGTCTTTCCCATCTTTAAACATTAACTCAGAGCATATTTAAATTTAGTGTATTAGCTTGCTAGGGCTGCCATAACAAAGTACCACAAACTTGGTGGCTTAAGTAACAGAAAAATATTGTCTTACAGTTCTGGAGGCTAGGAGTCTGAAAACAAGATGTTGGCAGGGTCAGTTCCTTCTGAAGGCTACAAGAGAAGGATCTGTTCCAGGCTTCTCTCCTTGGCTTGTAAAATGCTGTCTTCATGTTCACATGGCGTTCTCCAAATTTGGCAAGACTGTCTCCAAATTTACCTTTTCATAAGGACACCAGGCATATTGGATTAGAGCTCATCCTAATGGCTTCTCTTAACTTGGAAAAACCCCTTCTCAAACAAGGTCACATTCTGAGGTACTGAGGGTTAGGGTTTCAACATATGAATGGGGAGGTGGCACAATATAATCCATAACATATTACATCTGAGAAAAATGAATAAGTAAATTAATAAATGTTCTATTTTCTACCCGCTGCTAATGTTGGTCAAAGGCATGCTCTTTAAAGTTTATTTTAGTATTGCTGATGGGTTGCTTTAAGTTCACTTGCCTTATCTGCTTCATGATCAAAAGCAGTGTTTAATAATTAATGATTAGCCACTGTGCTTTCATAATACTGATCACAGTCAGCCTGGTGCTTCTTCTTCCATAAATATCACCTCCTCTAATTTTCTTGTCATCTTCCTGGGGGCATGGACCATACATTCATCATCTAAGTATGCTTGTTGCATCTAGCATGGTGCTTTGTACACGATCAGTCATGAATAAGCATTTTCTGAGGTGAATTGAATTGAAGTGTTAGTTGAGATAATAAATTTAAGTGACTATAGAACTGTGTGAAGTTAACTGACTCACATAAGAGATTGCCTTAGTCTCATTCACCACATTCTAATTACATAAGGTAATGAAAAATTGACAAATGGTGGCTAAATTAGACCAATTCTATCCATTTTGTTCTCCGGACGTTCATTAGCCTTGCATTCCAGGAGTGATTTTAATGAGTTGGGATGATCAGGACTCTGGTCTCATACCTAAAACAATGAATCCAAGGATTTGGTGGCCCACCTGTCTTCAAAAGTCAGTCCAGTGGCGTCTTGTACCCGGCTAGTGAGGTTGGCACAATTAAAGTTAATCATACCTGATAGAATTTACGCAAACGCCACACGCTATTAGCTGAAATGAGAGAAAAAGTATGAATACGTGTGAATTGTGTATAGTTTCTACATTGTTCACTCGTTTATGTATAGGTTCTAATGTCATTTTAGATGATTCAAGTCTGAGTTCTAATATCACTTTTTGGAGGTAATTTCCAGATCATGCAATCTAAAGATATCTCTCTACCTCATTCATTTTCTATAACTATATCCTTTTAGAAATTTTCTTTTTAGTGCTGACCACCAGTGAATATAATCTTTTATATCTTTTGCTATCTACTGCTCTGTACTCCCCAGCCTTGCAACTGAATATAAATTCCACAACAGCAGGAGCCTTGTCATTCTTGCTTACTGATATCTTACTCATCAGGCTTGGCTAGAGTAGAAACTCAACATTTGGTGAGTATGACTCTGTATGACCCCCTGTGTCCCCAAACCAGCTCTCTGACTTCATCCCTTACCCACCTCCCCTCTATTCATGCCAGTTAAGCCTTAATGGTTTCCACACTGTTCTTCAAACACATCAACCATCATGTCCTACCTCAGAGCCTTTGCAGTTCCTTTTTCCTCTACTTAGAAAGTTCTGACCACAGAAATCTGCATGCCCCATGCTTTCACTTCTTTCATGTCTCTTCTCAATATACTCTATTGTCTTTCATGTGTAAAGGCCCCCTCTGCCTCTAGGACTTTAATGCCTTGCTTCGCCTTATTTTCCTCCATAGCACCAGTCACCACCTGACAGCACACATTTATTGGTTGTACTAGATGCTGTGATGAACCACTCAGATAGCCCCTCAGGAACTAGACACTCATTCTCCAAGCTGTGGAGAGTGTTGCCTGCTCACAGGTCACGTGTGATAAACCCGCTCCCCTCGACATTGCCCTTAGCTAAAGGAAGCTGTTTCGCTCAAGGTTTTGTCCCTCCCTAAGGGCAACCACATCAAGCTCATGGTCAGTGTGAATGCCACCTCAGCTCCAGGTTGCATCTGGGGTTTTCTGAGGCCCTTGTTGCAACTGATTCTCAGTTTAGCCTTTCCCTCTGCCCAAACTTGCTTCGTTCACTCTCTGATATATATTGATCCCCGATAAACCTCCTGTACGCAAATCTCTATTTCCTGGGATTTACATGGAGGGTAAGCTCTATGAGAACAGGGACTCTGTCTAACATCTGACTCACTCCTATTCACTGTTGCATCCCTCAGTGTCTAGAACAGTGCCTGAAAGGTGCTTGATTAATACTTATTGAACAAATAAATGAATGAGAAGACACTCATCTCTCCTCGTGGAGGAGAATTTATGGACATGGAGGGACTCTCTATATTTTTACTGGGAGACAATACAGAGCAGCTTTCAGGAGATTTAATAAACTCCTTTGAAGAAGGATGCTGCCACACTATCAACAACTCCTATAGATAATTTATCCGGCATATCACAATTCCAGTTGTTAATGTTTTCACAGAAATATCCAGAGCCACTCCAGTGTGAGCTCAAAGCTCGTTTGACCTTCCTAAAAACTATATGAAGAAGGTATTTGAGCAATTATCTCTATTTTCTAAATAGTGAAACAAGATTGGAAAGGTTAAAGTGACTTACGTAAGGCCACTTGATATTAGGACACAACAGAACTAACACCCAAACTCAGGTCATCTGAATTTTTGGCCTATGTTCCTTTTCATTCTTTCGTTAAGAATAAATCCAGCCATTAATGACTATATTAATTTCATATAAGTATAAACATTTACACACACACACATGTGACTTGCCCAAGCTTTATTTAAAATTTAATGTCCTTGTTTAAGTGACCAGATATTCCTCTTTGATTAAAACTCACAAATTCCTCTGTAGAGTTGAAACAAGTAGAAAATTAAATAGAAAGTATTCTATTGCTTTTAAGATTCTTTTGTGAAGATCTTAACACACACTGCGGGGAATATAGTCATTATGCCATTGATCTTCAGAAGTCTTCCCTCTAAGAGCCACCAATTAGTTCTGTTACTACCGAGAAATCAATATGGTTTGTCAATATAACTTTCTTATATAAAGTCTAAAGTTGAATAGGAGATATGCACAAAATATTTAATATACTACATATATATTTTATTTTAACATAGAAAACTGTCTTTATGCATCCATGCATAAATACACAAAACAAAAAATAGATTCAACCAAGACATGTATAATTCCAGCTAAGTGGTTTTTTAAAAGCCCAATACGTTCAGTAGTTTTGACTTCACAATGGGCCACTTGAATCTCATGGCAAATCAAGCTAAGAACATCTAATGGTATTAAGACATCAAAGCTGTTTTAGAGAAACATGAATAATATCAATATGTAGCAGCCATGAAAATGCCCTGCCCAGATCTCCTGCTGTGGTGAGCACAGCTGACTGGTGACCCTAGCTGCCATCCCTCTGGATCCATGGAAGCCATACTTCCCACGGATTGCTCCCAGTGAATGACTAAACCTGGCAAGGTGCCAAGGTAGGCCAAGCTGGTGAGATGTGGGACTTCTCCAGTTAGTGGCTTTGGCTCAAGGACTCTATAGGAACCTGGCTAGACTGTTCTTGGAACTGTGCTACAGTCCAGGATTCTTTTTGCCCAATCCTCCTACCTTGCTTCTCACCTTCCAAAAATGTTAGATTTATATTGCTGTCTAAAGGATCTCCCTGCCTTGTACGATTCCTTCCTCCACTAAACAAATCTCATATGCATATCTAAAGCCATATTGGCATCTGCTTCTCAGCAGATTCAAATTAATACAAAGGATAAAGACTTTCTGTATTGCAGAATGTTCCACCTCCATCTCACCATTTACTATACTCAAACACAAGATTCAACATAACTTTCAAAATAACCGAAGTTTTAAGAATTCCTCATTAAGTGTCCACAAGATATCCCAAAATCCCGCCAGTGGAATCTCACAGGTTACATCCATCCTCGTGATGTGCAAAAGGGATACTTTTTCTAATGTGGCAATTCTCCACGGTTAATTTTTGGGATGGCTACAATAGGAAAAATAACTGTGGCTGAGATTTCTAGAAATTGTTGTGTGATATAGATCCAAATGGAGAAAAGTAATGTAAACTTTCTCAGTTTGAGAGGGAAAAAACGATATTGAGCTCTAGATAAGTGAAAGAAGATATGGGAGAATGGTGAGTCCACGTCCACTGTTAGAGTCTGCAAGAACTGTGATGACCACCAGACAGCTGTCCCTACTGAGCATGCTGGAGGGAGGAATGTCTCCTCTGAGTGACAATCTTCATCTTCAGTGATGGACACACGCAACAGCTTTATTCCTTGATATATAGCTAGTTACATTATAAACTTTAAAATGCAGTCATCAATAAATCTTTTTTCTTTCTGAAATCGTCTATATTTACTCTGATATTCTGTATAAGGATGTATGAGAAACTACCCTTTGGTAGCCACTGCGCCTTAGGAAACATTGTTATCAGAGTAACTGCAGTGAAAGAGACCTGGGCGATTAACTTCAGCTCCACCGCTAATCAGCCCCTGGCCTTTGGGTAAATCATCATAGCCTCTCTGAGTTAAAGTCCCCTCATGCAAACAATGTTGTAATCACCAGCATCCTTTGCTCAAAGGGTTGTGCGTATCCAGTAAAGTCAAAGAGTTTACAAGGGCTATGTAAATTAGAAAGGGTATGCAAGAATAAAATATATTTTTATCTTTACAAAAGAAGTCTGCATCATAAAATGGCAAAATTTAAACCTCCCAGTATTTCACTTGTTAGAATAAAAATTGTACAATTTAAATACGGGGGGAGGGGAGCTCCTTGTGCCCTGTCCTATGTGTGGCACACGTCCCTTGTGGTTTTCAAATCTTAATGCACTGCGTTTGTGTTAGCTAATGTTGGGTAGATCATCCCACTTCCATTCACAGGCAAGAATAAAGATTTTAAATGTACCCCCTATAGTTTATAAGTCAGTGACCAAGGCCCTAATGAATATTACCCAGAGCTTAAATTTGAATCCCTTTTCTTTTTTTTCCACAACAGGATCCAATAGTGACATTCACGTTTCTGTCTAATATTTTTATTCCTCAAACTGAAATACCAGCAACAAAATTACATCTTCCAACCCTGAGGCCTCTGTTATCTGTTCTAATACCAGGTCAAAGATTTCTCCTTTTTTCTTTTCTTATGGCCAGTGTGCAAAGCAAATTATTTTTACGTCACATTTGTCTATTGACAGGACATCCAGAAAATCCTGCCCCCTACTTCTAATCTCTTATTTCTTCATATCACTGCCTAAAGTTCCTAAAGTATACAGTTCCTAAAGCAGTAGTTTGGCAATATAAGTCTCCGACTCTGAAATCACCAGTGATTTCCCATTAGGTGAAGTTCATCCTTTTTAGCCTGACATTCAAAGTCATCTACAATCTGATTCACACTCTACCTTTTCAGCAATATTTGCCATTATCCTTCTCTATTAACCTTTTTCTGTGGGAAAAGTTGGTTTACTCACTAATTTCTGAACTACAATTGCATCTTTCTGCCATCTTGTTCCTCCTCCCTAGAAATGCTCATTCCTCCCCAAATATTACTTGATTCTTGAATGTAAAGAATCTTGAGAGATACCTAAAGTCATTTATTTTAAATTGAGATACAGAGAGATTAGGCAGACCCAATTCCTTCAGTAAGTGAAAGCTCCATATCTTAGATCCACAGCTCAGAAATCTGATATCTGTGCTTTTTCCACTGTTCTCAGCAACTTTCAGTGAGTTGGCACCTAAGACGATGCTAATACTCAGATTCCGTGGATTCTAATGCAGTATCCTCTGGGACTTAACTTAAATGTGACCCTTGTTGTCAATCCTGCATGATTAAGCCATTTGGACATTCTCTCTCTTTTCTGAATCCCTACATCACTTTTACTGTCTCTGTAACTCACCTGAATATTAACCATATGGTGCTTTGTGATATCTCAATTTTTCTTATTGATTTTTAAATTACAAAAGTTCTACCTACTTACTATAATACATTCAAATTGCACAGAGATGGACAAAGAAAAAATGGAAAGACCACTAACTTCCCCACAAGCTCCCCACCCAAAGTAGTAACTCCTAAGAACTTATTAATGTTTAGACTTATTTTTTTACTCATCTAATAACATATGTAGTGAGTGTACCCAGAAAAAGAATCAGTCTGCTCCACAGAGCTCACATTCAATCCTCCCCCTCACTATCTCTCTCTTGTTCTCTTCTCAAAGTGAGCATATGCACATGTGCACACACACACGTTTTTAATGTGGTCATATATCTATATCTATCTATATATATGTACATCTTTTGGATTGTTCCAGTATTTTACTATGACAAAGAACTTGATGATGAATGTTTCTGCTCATACATAGAATACTTACATAACATTTATAGAAAAGATTTATCAGAAAGTAATTAGTAGTGTTAAATGTAAATATGCTTAAAATTTAGATAAAATTTTATAAGTTCCCCTCCAAAATTCACCAACAGTATATACAAGAATTTATTTTTCCTCATACTAACAAATCTGGATGTTTCCATTTTTTACCAATCTGATCGATAAAAATGCTAACGTTACTAGAATATGTATGTGTGTACATACATTGCATTTATTTGTTATTTATTTATTATCTTTTAAGCTGCTTTTAAGCCATGTTTCTTGTTCTGTACATTTTCCTGTCTTTTCCTCATTTTCAACACTTCTTCCATTCTTTTTCTGAGGTTGTTTTTTTAAAATATTTTGCTGTGAATTAGCTTTGTTCAGTGTTTTTCCCTTATTTAAAGCTAGAAGGGGAATCTTAGGCAGAGATTTTTCTTTTCATCTTTGTTTTCTTGGGAGTTTTTAATACAGAGCTTGCACATAGTAAGTGTTCAGTAACTGCAATTTGGCTTTCTATGACATATTGTCTAGCTGCCTAGTTTGAAAACTAAATTAAACAGAAACAAGAGATAATTGAGGACAGATACATTTGAAAGATGGGGTTGAGAGGACAATGTCTGTGACAAAGTCTTTCTTCAATCCAACATGGTGGCTGTAGATCCAGGAGTGCAGAGCCTACTGACTGGATACCATGGTTATAGACATAATGGGCTATAGAAGGAGGTCAGCTTTAAAAGGTTCATGGAATTAGGGATAGTCATCTCCTTTACTGACCTGTGAGACAGTGCTGCTTAGAAAACAATAACCCACTTCACTATTTATTCCACTGTCTATATCCCTCTTTACTCAAAAGTCATGCACATTTTAAGGCTCCTTTCTATTTTGTGTCCTCATGTTTTAAATTCATATCATTTTTTTTGGTAGAAAATGTGAACTACGCTTGACATCAACTGGTAAAAGTCAAAGACATATACTCAATCCATTTCCATTCTGTTGATCAGATGAGACTATGTTCCACTGTTTACATCCAGGTGAATGAAAAAAAAACCAATAAAATGGATAGGCATAATTGGTAGAAAGAGAGGGGGAAGAACATAGTGTGTATCTTTTTCCTGTGAAGCTTGTATCCATCTCAGGAAGAGACTTAGTCTCATGGTGCCAGCTGCCTCTGCTGCTCAGGGTAAACCTACTTTTTTAGTCAGCTTGAGGAAGCAGTTACCCATCAGCTGCCCAAGGGAAAAAATCCATGAAATCTAAACTTAAGTGTCTGTCAAATCAAATATTCTTTCTGTTCTGTCACTGAACTATATACTGTTCAATGAAAAGTATAGGAAGAATTTGAAGAAATTTCCATCTTTCCTTAAGTGTTCAACTTTCAGAGCTCTCTCCAACACTGTCAAGAGTTCCTGAGTAGGATGCTGTTTCTCAGTGTTCTCAGGCAATATAGACACACATCACTGCTCTTCTTCCCCATCATTTCCTCTGCATCCCCACTCCCACAAGACTAATTTCTTCCATTCCATAATACGAACCACTACCCAATTACTCCACCCCACTCATTACCTTGCCTCACTGGCCCCTTTCTGTCATATAGCCCAACAATCCAAGGATAGAAATTGGTAGTTGTGTGTGTGATTCTACATGCTTTATTTATTTCTCAAGAATGTTTAGGAAAGGTTTATAGCCCTTCTACTCCCCAGAAGAACGAACACAGTTCTGCTTCTGCAGCCTGAACTTCTTCCTTCCTTTGCATTGCAATCTCTTTCACTCTTTTCCTGGGTAATATCTTTACCACCCCATGGAAACAACAGGAGCTCATTCTAACCCTGTACTACTAGATTGCTCCCCTGTGTTTTTCTCCTACTCATTCTTTTGTCCAACTATCTGAATATCCACCTCAGATGTATTTTCCCTTTATTCCTTTTCTCATTTAAACTTCAGTGCTTTGGTTGTTTTTGTTTTCATTTTGTTTTTAAGAATTATACATCTTTACCTTTCTTCCCAGAGGCCCTTTAGGCTGCAGCCCTTGATATTTCTTATGCTAGTTTGTTACATAAAGGTTTCTAAAAGAGTTGTTAGGGAGCCAGTGAGCTCTGTGATTTATGACTGTTGCTCAAGCAGTGGCATAGCTGGAAGAATTGAACAAAACACAAGAATCTCCAGGGAAGCAAAAAGCCAACATAAAATGCCATAAACCTCTAGCTTCAAAAGGATCTTTACAATAATCTAGTCAAGCCTCAGTATTTTATATAAGAGGATACTGCAGCTCAAAGATGACAAGTAGTTTACCTAAGGTCATACAACTAATGGGTAGCAAGATTGAGAAAAAGGTTAACTAGACTCGAGTCTCCCACTTGCCACTTAGATTCCTTCCTCTATTTTTTCCACTACTGTCGCTTCACCATTTTTTAAGGTCCAGAATTAAGCACAAGCTACATGAACCCTGTCTCATTAATCTAGGGGTACACAGGTCTCTGGCGCACGTCAAGGGACTTACTTTCCATGGAGGAGAAGTCGGTCTGACAACAGCTTAGGAGCTCACAATTGCATTGTCTTAAGAGCAAACTGCCTCTCTGTTCTGCCCTCTAAATTATAGGGAGGAAAAAATCCAAGCTCTTCACAAAGTTTTAAATAGACTGTATTGAATGGCATGCTAACTTTGAATAATAACCGTGCCATCCAGGAGAGCCTCATTCTTATTCTGGCAGATGGGGGCTTGAGGCTAGTGCCAGAGGGAGCCGATAACTCTCAGAGTCCTTGCCCAGCTCTTAGCTAAAGAGGAAGTTAATGGAGTCTGAGTCTCCAATTGCCTACCCTCAATATCTTCACCAGTTTTATGGTTGGGAAAAGGAGAAGGCATTCCCTACTCTAGGTGCTTCATAATAGCTGCTTGCAAATGATTTCACTGGATTTGCAAAGCTGCTGTCTCCAGATTTGTTTCAAGATTGCAATACAGTGGGAAATGGGACAGAAGTGGGAGAAGAGGATGCCTCCCCAACTAATCATCTTCATTACAGGAATGTTTGCCTGTATTTATGAGTTCTTACTTCCATGAGAACACCGTCCCTTGAACAAAATAGTGGACCCTGTTTATTTTAAGGCACCTCACGCATGCTATCAGTGCCTTGCTTTTTGTTTGTTTTTTTCCCTCAAAGTATTTGGGAGGGGTTTAGTATGGAGGAGGGGAGAAAGCATTTTTAACTGTAGACTTTAGATGTTGTTTTTATACAAACAAACCCAGTAAGCAACATTTGTGATAATGTCTTCTGTTTTTATTTGCCTGGGCCACACAGGATTATCATTCATCAGGGGGGAAAATCTCAAAAACTACATTGCTTTAATTTCAATCAGACTTGCCAGGTAAAATACAAGACACCCAATTAAATCTGAATTTAAGATGAACAACAAATAAGTTTTTTTGAGGAAGATTAGCCCTGAGCTAACATCTGCTGCCAATCCTCCTCTTTTTGCTGAGGAAGACTGGCCCTGAGTTAACATCTGCGCCCATCTTCCTTTACTTCATATGTGGGACGCCTGCCACAGTAAGGCTTGACAAACAGTGTGTAGGTCCACACCCGGGATCCAAACTGGCAGACCCTGGGCCACTGAAGTGGAACATGCGAACTTCACTGCTGTGCCACTAGGCTGGCCCCAACAAATAATTTTTTAATACGAATTGTTCCAAAAATTTCACAGCAGCATTAAATACAAAAAGCCTTCACTTTTTAATCTGAAATTCTAATTTCACTGGGTATTCTTATATTTTTATTTACTAACGGTGGCAACCCTACTTTAGATATCAATATTGAACCAACTGTGGATTCCTCTGTCTCTGGAATTTTATACAAGTCCTTATTGTAAGAAGCAAGGAACTCCTGATATAAACAGTTAAAAGATAAAAAGAAAAGAGAAGAAAGGTAAACTAAAGCACCCTAGAAATATCAAAGAATTTCAAAGTGTTTTTTAGATACACTTGAAAAATATGGCTTCACTCTGCAGATTTATGATTTTTGCTATCAATGTAAGATTTGATGTTACAAATATGGCAGAATTTTAACCATTTGTTACCACAGTGGTGGTTACTGTAGAAGGAAACAGTTTTACATACTTTTGGAGGTAGGTGAAGAAGGAACATTTCATGTTTGTGAAGATTTAGGGTGCTGAATAAATACGGTAAATGTTCAAGTCCAGGATCAGTCACTTATTAGCAATTTGATACACTTTACAGGTTCCTTGTGAGGAGTAATTGCCAGAATGCATGTAAATTGTCGAGCACAGTGCTTGTCAAACAAATGCCCAATAAGTAGTAATGACTTTTCTTCCAGTTTCCTCTTCGTCTTTCAAAAGTATTTATCAAAACATTAAATGTAAGATAAAAAAATTCTGGAACATTCAACAATGGACTCCTATTCAGCAACAAGGAGAAATGAGCTCTGATATACACAGCAACAGCATTATTGAATCTCCCAAATATAATTCTGAGCAAAAGTAGCCAGATAAATGAGAATATATCATATATTTATATAACATCTAGAGTGGATCATTTTAAACATATAATAACGTATTTTTAATGTAACATTTTTAACTTATTATTCAACATGTTAAAATACAACAAAAGTATTTTCAATAATAATCATAAAACTAAATGAAAGATCATTGACCAAGGAAAAACAAGGCAAATAGTGAAAACAAATGAACTAAAAACTGTTAGTAAAAAATTGTAATTAAAAGTGAACACTGGAGCAAAAAAAGGGAAAAATCAACAATATGTATATTTGATTTTATTTTTATAAGGTGTTTCATATTCGTTTTCATAATTACATGGGAAAATGTCTGAAAAGCTATACCAAAATAGTGACTGTGATTATCCTTTTTGGTGGCGTGGTGGGATATTCTTTCTTTATTATACTAATTTTCAAGAAAGTATAAGAATTAAAATATGTAATTTTTTAGAAAGAAATTTGCTTTAGTCCTGCATTTGCTTTATTTTATTGATTTTTCCAGAACACTGCCACCTCTTTTCACTTGTCTAAAATCAGAATTCGATATCAACAGGTAAACTGTGATGCTTTTGTAACGGCCTCGTGGTGCACACGACCACCCTCCCTGTTGATGGCTGATGTGTTTTATTGAGTGAGAGACAGGGGTCTGGAGCGTGGATTGAAGGGGTGAGGAGAGGGAGAGAATCAGGCAGAGAGAATTCCACTTGGTTATGATTTTTGAAATCAGTTTGGGTAATTTCTGTGGGAAAATCTTCAAATTCCCGGATTCTTCTCTCAGTTGTTTTGAGTCTACTGCTGATTCTGTCAAAGTGATTTCTCGTCTCTGTTACTGCGGATTTTGTTTCTGGTATTTCCTTTTGACTTTTTCTTATGGTTTGCACCTCTCTGTTGAAAAGTCCCATATTACGACGTCTTGTCAATTTCCTCCACTGGAGTCTTGAACACATTAATCATGGTTATTTTTAAATGCCTGTCTGAAATTCCAGAATCTCAATCATTCCTCAATCTGGTTGTGTTGATGGCTTTGTCTCTTGACCATGTATTGTTTTCTATCTGCATTTTTGGATGTCTTATAATTTTGATTGATTACTGGACATAGTTTGTAAGGTAGTATAACTGAGATAATTAGTATTTATGCCTGAGATGCACATGCTTCTTTTGCTGCCAGACCTTCAGTGTGGAGGGTTGAATTAATCAAGACAAATGTTGTTCTGTTTTGGGGTTTGTTATCTTTATGATTGTTTTCAGTGCACCATTGGCTTCAAATTCCTTTTGTGTCATCTTGTGCTTAATGTAGAGACTGGTGTGAAAGTGGATTTTTCTCAAGTTTCACTGGATAGAGGCACGGCTTTAGCTACACCCAATGTATTTTGAAATGTTACATTGTTGTTTTTATTACATTCAAAATCTTTTCATTATAACATTTCTTCTTTTACCTATAAATTTTATAAAAATGTGCTAAATATTTGGGGTATTCCAGATATCTTATTGTTATTAACTTATAATTTATTTTGTGGTCAGAGGACACACTTTGTATGATTTTAATCACTTCATATTTATTGAGATTTGATGGCCAAGATTGTAGTCTATCTTAGGAAATTTTCCATGTGTACTTGTAAAGAAGATGGATGTAATTTTTTACAACTCTCTATCAGGTCAATTTACTTGATGAATCTGTTATTGTTCCCTATATCTTTGTCTTCACTGATTGTCTATTTTCTTGACTTGTCAACTTTTGAGAGTGAGCTATTGAAACCTCCAGATGTAATTATGGATATGTCTATTTCTCCTTCCAGATCTATTCATTTTGCTTCATGCGTTTTGAAAGTTTGTTATAGGTGCCTGAATATTTGAATTGTTGTGTCCTCCTGATGAATTTATGACTTTATTATTATGAATGATATCCTTTATCGCTGGTAATATTCCTTGTTCTGAGTTATACTTTGAAATTTACAAAACTAGACTAGCTTTTTTGAAATTAATATTAGCAAAACATACATTTCCATCCTTTTATTTTTAATAAAATATTACATTTGCATATTTTAATTGTATTTTATACATAATATACTTATAAAAATACTCTTTATATTTATATTTAAGTGGGTTTTTTGTGGATTATGGTGAAGTATAGCTTATTCATCCAGTCTGAAAATCTTTGCCTTTTTATTAGTGAGTTTAGATAATTTATATTAATGTACTTTTTTTAAGATGAAAGTCTACCTACTTAATAGTTGATTTCTATTTCTCTATCTATTCCTTGTTCCCCTTCTCCTCTTTGTATGTTTTCTTTTTAATTGATTATCTTTCATGATTTCGTTTCATATCCTTAATTAGCTTTATATATCCTTAATTGGGACTATATATAGATAGATACACACACACATATGTGTGACTGTTTAATTTTTTAGTAGATTCTTTAAAGTTTACAGTATTCTTTTCTAATATACTACGTCAGGTATAGTGCTAGGATCCTACAACAGTGTATTTCTATTGTTCCTCCTTTTGTCATTGTACAATTGTCATTTTTTTAAACAAAAAGTTTTATTTTGAGATAACTGTAGATTTACATCATTATAAGAAATACTATGGTGAGATCTTGTGTAACATTTACCCAGTTCCCCTTCCATGGTGATATCTTGCAAAAGTATAGTACGGTATCAGAACTAGGGCATTGATGTTGACATAGCCATGATACAAAACAGCTCATCACTACACGAATACTTCATGTTGCTCTTTTATAGCTACACCCACTTCCTTGCCACCCCAAAATATTAGGAAGTCAAATCCAGCAACGTAGAAAAAGGCTGATATGTTCACAAACAAATGGAGTTTCTCTCAGAAATGCAAAGTTGGTTCAACATTTCTGGGGCCAGACAGCAAGGATTACTCAAAAAACAATGTCAGAACATGTCAAAAGACATAGGAACCAACCTGAAAGAGCTCCCAATGGCTAAAAGCTAGAACCATTTGAACAACAAAATAAGGAATCATAGCATTGGATTATAATCCCCCAAATGAAATAAATATCTAGGAGTCCGTACTGATATAAGTAAATGATTGAATAAGTAAATAAATGGAGGAGAAGGGACAAATCTTCCTTACAGAAGAATTCTAAATATTAAAAATAGAAAGAATGAGGGAAATAAAAATTCACCTCAGTAATAATTGCTCCAGGCATGATCTAATAATGCATGCTAAAATTCATGGGTGAAATTTCAAGAAGCAGCAAGATATTTACGCAGCTTCAAAGTATGTCCCCCCAGTATATATTCATTTCTATGGTGGTTCTAACAGATGTCCATAGATATTTGCTATTCCTGTCTCCGAGAAGTGGAGTTTCATCCTCTTCTATTTGGCTGGACTTAGCACTCACTTCTAATGAATAGAGTATGGAAAGGAAAAAATAGTAACTTTACAGTGGAGAAACCTCACAGATCCTACGTTAACAAAATGATCAGAGTTAATACCATCAGTACGAAGTCCTAGTGATATCACGTACTTCCTGATATGATGTAATGATGAGGACACTGCACCTCCGTAGTATGCTTCTCCCAAATCCGTGACCTCATTCCAGTTATTAGGAAACATCAGGCAAAACCAAATGGAGGGAAGACTCTACAAAATCCCTGACCAGTACTCTTTAAAAGTGTCAGCATTATGGAAGAAAAGGAAAAACCTAAGAAACTGTCAAAGACACTAAGGATACTAAGAACACATGGTAATTAAAGTAACATGGCATCCTGATTTGGGTCCTGAAATAGACAGAGGGCATTAGTGGAAAAATTGGTAAAATCTGAATAAAGTCTGTAGTTTACTTAATCCTATTGTACCAATGTTAGTTTCTTAGTTTTGACCAAGATAATATGGCAATATAAGATGTAAATATTAGAGAAGCCTGAGTGAAGGGAATATAGGAACTCTTTGTGTTATCTTTGGAACTCTTCTATGAAACTAAAATTATTTCAAAATGAAAACTACAAAAGCAAAACTCCTTAATATTTGTCTACATGGCAAAATATGGACCCCACCTACCTCTGTCATTCTCACTCTTCCTGCCTCAGTCAGGATGGCTGTCTGCTAGCCCCCAATACTTGGGATGTTCCCTCCTACCACAGGGTTTTTGCACAGCATACAGAGATGTTTCCTCTGGCTTTAATTAAAGCCCTTACCTGCCTTTTGAGTGTACTTACTCACCCTTCAGATCTCCGATCAAGCATCTCACTTTGGCACCCCTTGCTAGAGCAAATCCTTTTACAGACTCTCGTATATCATGTACCACTCCTTCATTGCCCTAGTCGCAGTTGCAATTGTTCAGTTGTTTGTATGATTATCTATTAGTATTAGTCTCTTCCGCCAGACAGTAAGCTCAATTGTCAGGGACTGTATATACTTTAATTTACCCAGTGCTTAGCATAGGTTCTGCACATTAGGCACTCAATAAATACTTGTTGAACCAATGATCTAGTTGTACATATTGAAGCATCCAAAATTGTACTACTACTTTCCCACAAAAAGAGGAGGGAGCACTTCCATTTCCATCAAGCATGGAGCATCAAGCATCAAGCTGGCAGACGAAACATCCTCATTGTAAATATTGTGTGGGGAGGAACCTTAAAGGGGCGAGCTTTTAAGTGCTCTGAGCTCCTTCATAATAAGAAGCAGAAATGTGACAGCACTCCTATCCTCCTCTCTGTCCAACCCCCCACCCTAGAAAAATTTCAAGCTACTCTGCCACGAAGTGTGAAGTCTTGGGCTCCTGCAACAGCTGAGCAAGGCTTTGTCTCCCTTTCTTTTCTTTCTTCTTTTTCTACTCTCCTTTTTTTTTGTTAATTGAAAGAACTTAAAACCCATTTTGCAATTTGTTGTTTATCAGGCAAATGATTCTTTGAGGCAATTCCCTGTGGGACTCACTTTACATTTTGGGGACATTCCAGTTCAGTGACAGCAGATGGAACAGCATAGTTAAAAAGGGAGACAATGAAATGAATTCCGGAAAGATAACAAAGTGGCTGTCGCACAGGCAACAAAAAAAGTAGAAAGATTGCTGTTTGGAACTAAAACCTGCACCAGGGAATCGAGAGCCGGAGAAGTGTGAAGAGAAGGGATGCGAACATTTTCTTGGCTTGGATTTTGAAGTGCCGCTTGTCATGGGGCTAACTTACTGAGAATGGGAGTCCTCTATGTTGATTTAATTTCTTGAGGTAGCTAAAGTTCCTTTGTGGGGGGTGGGGAAGGAGTAGAGGAACTCGCTTCCTTCTGGCACTCAGGATAGACTCTTCATATCTCAATATGCATGTGGCTTTTGTTATTTGACTCTCTGTGGGATTGTTACTGGACATTAGTTGTTCAATAGAGATCAAAATAATTGGTTCTTAATTAGAAGAATATCAGGTATTAATGAGCTGATAGGAAAAATTTCCAATAACAAGTGTTCCCCTGATTTGTAAAGCTCAGCTGGTCTCTTGTATGACTAGTTTTGACTCATTTAATAAGTCCTGTTAAATGGATTATGAAGAGCCTATGATCAGGAATTTCTCTCCAATAAACGTATTTTTCGACAAAAAAGACATTTACGCATGCATACTATGTTAACGTTTAGAAACAAAGCAGAGAGAATAAACATCACTGGCCTATAATTACACCACCCAGGAAGAAGCCCTTCTCTTCCTGCATGTTTTTAAGTTATAATCACAATGAACAATTATCAACATTGTTTTTATTAACTCATTTACTATATCTTAAGAATTTTCTAATATCATGAATGAGTCTTCCTACATCAAAAGGGATTGGGTGTACAACAGTACATCAGCTGAATGTACAATAAAAGAAAAAAGACTCAAACCTTTCTGAGGTTTCTAGGCACAATCTAATACATGTGATGAGTAGGGACTGGGTGAGGTTACCTAACAAGATGCCAGTTTCTCTCTCCTATCATATGCCAAGCTCAAGTGCTGAAAATACTGCTACAGATGTAGTGGTTTAGATAAACTGCCAAAAAATATTTACTGGTGAGAGTTAATCTTACCAAAGTTCCTGCCATCCCAGCTGTGGGTTGACCAAGGATTTCCGTTAGGGAAAAGTGAGAGGCATTTCTCCACTTTGGATCCGGGAGCTGGCAAATGACCATTTACCCTCAAATTGCCCCAACATTCTTCTACATTTTATTTGAAACTCTCAGTATTTAGATGGATGTTTTGGATTGGACACTGACTCTTCCAGGAAGTCCTCGGTTATGAATGTAAGTACCACAACATAAGTCCTTGAAGGGATGGGGGAATCACAGGCACAATGCATTTTAATGAAGCCTGAAAGGTGGAATAAAGGATGTGGTAGTACAGTTCATAATGGAGTTCTGAATCACGGAGGTTAGCTAAGAGGAGGGGGCCAGGAAAGCGGGGGTCATGGGTAGTCCTTTGAAAATTGGACATATGGGACACATAGAGACAGAAGGAGACTGTATGTCATGCAGAGAGGAACATGTAGATGGGAGGACGTGGACATGGAAGCTGCTTGAGGTTTGCTAGACGTGGAAAATTATAGGAGTTATGAAGCATTCAAGTTTAATAAAGTCAAGGTCAGGATATTTACTTGTTTGTTTATTTAGAATCTGCTACTCATATATATAACATTACTTACACATTAAACAGCTGATACTACCTGGGCTGGTCTTCATGAATGTTTGGGTTAAGTTTAAGATTTTAGTTTATTTGATGAAAGAGAAGATACAGAGATAGTAGATAAAAAATCAGCTATCTCAGGATATTTCCACCATAGTCTTCATTGTATGTCACCTATTTATGACAGTAACATGTTCTTGCAAAGTAATACAATCCTGCATAAAGTATTTTCCACTTAAAGTGAATCCTTACTCTATAGAGAAAGAGAGATGCTATTTATCCATAATTTACAGAAACAATTTTTTAAATTACCTAAACATATCCGCACATCAAGATAAGGCAATAAACATGGCATTTAGTAAAACAAAAACACTGCTTCCTTATGCATAGGTTGGAAAAACATACAAGTTGGGTACTAATTAGCAAAGCTGAACTGTTGCAAGGGCACCAATTAACTTTAATAAGTTGAGAAACACCTACAGTACATTTCTATCTTCATTATGTTAAATACACTTTAG
Organism: Equus asinus; assembly: GCF_041296235.1. Taxonomy (NCBI): domain Eukaryota; kingdom Metazoa; phylum Chordata; class Mammalia; order Perissodactyla; family Equidae; genus Equus; species Equus asinus. The sequence goes on along the minus strand of NC_091790.1, from coordinate 190,552,081 downwards.
TAGATCTACATAAACTAGCATACAGTTTATTAGAACGGACTTTGGTTCATGGTCCTCTCTTCTCCAGTCCTATAATATCTTATTGAGATAATTCTATCAGTTTTGTTGAGGAAAAGAACGATTGAGCTGCAAAGCCACCTATCCTTTGCCCTGAACTTCAATAGTGAGGACAAAGTTTGAGAAGCACCTTTTCAATGCTTACATTCAGTGCTTTGCTGGTAAATGTTTGATAGTTGGTTCTCTGGAGGCAAAGGAAGGAGCCCTGATTTGTTGCTTTCGCTCATTTCTATGGTGTAAATATTCCCATCACGGCCAGTTTCAAGCTACTAATGTGACAACACTGGCTTCCAAAATTCCTGAAAATTTAACAGTTGTCTCTCTTGAGCTATTATGACCTGGATCCAGCAAACGTCTGCTTTTTACAGCTCAGATATGAAAGGCATTCATATCCCACTGGCTAAAACTCAGAAAAATTAATCTGATTTCTGTCGTCCCTCTCCTCCTGCAGGGGTCAAATGCAAATCTTCAGGTGAAAAGGTAGAAGTGCCAGGAGCCAGGCAGCTGGGGTGCTTCCCTCTTTGTCTATCCACGCTTCTGTATTTTACTGAACCATGACCCCATCTGGGTTGGGAGGTCAAGAGAAGAACCAGAATCACTTAAGAAAGAAGTAGCTTATCCTTCCTTATGTATGGATATGAAAAGATTGAATGCAGATTAGCTCTAAGTGGCATTCCAGCTTTGAGAGCTTACAGCAGCAGTTTTCAACCATAAATGCATATTAGAGTCAGCTGGGAGCTTTTAAAAATGTGAAGACTAGTTTCAATCGCCAGAGTTTCTGCTTTAATTGGTCTAGGGAGGGGCCTGGGCATAGGTATATTTCAAAAGCTCCTCACGTAATATATCCAGGTTTGAGAACCACTGGTTTATAGGTAGCTTATAGTTATCTTTCTAGATAAATGGTAATGAGCAGAAGCAAACGTGTGGAGAGGCAGTTGGTGATGTGTGAAGAGGTAGAGACATGTGTTTACGTTTTACAAAGAAAGTCACATTATTACACTGAAATGCCTAGCAACATTCAATAGTGTCATTTTGGCAAGTTGCTGTAGATGGAACCAGGTGAACATATTTCAGTTTTATTGAGAGTTGTCTTTGAGTTCACTACCTTCCCTTGGACAGTTTCTAAAAACTCTTGAGTTAGAACCCATAGGTGCTACATCTTCAAGTCTTCAGTTGAACTTCCAAATAACAGAAAAAGCAGGGCTTTTTCCATCTAGGTTTTATTATGGCCCCAAAGTCGGAAAGAAAACAATAAGGGCCAATTAATTATACCATTCAAAGAAGTGTTAGACCACTCATGGAGGACCTGCAAGAGTGATGTACAAAGACAGTTTCATGACACTCACCTACCTCCAGGCTATAGAAGAGAAGTCATGATTCTTCTTAGAGAGGGGACTTTAGGGGTCAAATTCTGAGAGAGTTGTGATATTTTCCCGCATCCCCCAACCCCCAGAGAAAGGGGAAAGGGTATTTCATTCTCACTTCTAGTCAAAGGAAAGGGGTTTTAAGAGGGTCACTCAGAGAGCTTGTGATATATCCCTTGCAATTTGGAGGAACACAAGAGACAGATTTTTGTCCCATGTCTCAGAAATTTAAAGGCAAAAGTTGTGGCTGGAGCTAATGGGAGAGGGAAAACGAAGTCTCCACAGGAGTCACGCAAGCATCCACTAGCAGCAAGGCAGACTGTGTCTTTCCTCTGGATAGGTGACAGCCGTGCAGCAGTGAGCTGGTCTGCAGGTTATTTTAAAGGAAACACTTCCAAGAGGGCTTCCTTCCAGGGAGACGCTATCCCAGCAGAAAGAAGCTGAAGGTGTACCCTCAGATACACATGCAGATGGGACTGTCTCCAATGGCCACATTGGTGTCTGGTGGGAGGAGGGATTGTTGCCCATGTGGAGAGAGATACAACCAAATATTTCCCATGGAGAACCTCTAAGATATCCATTAAGTACCATACAGGAAAGTCAGCTTTAAACGCTCCGTAAACCCAGAGAACACCAACACCAGACCATAGTTTGACACGTTAAATAAAATCTTTTCTGTTCCCATTTTACTCCATACTGCCCCGCTCATACATCCAGCCAGGGGCCAACAAGAACACTCTGTAGGGGGAAGCAGGTCAGCATAAGAAACAGCAAAAGACAAGGAACTGGAGACGTTGTGGGGCACAGCCTATTTCTTCACTGAAGGCTGCCCGGCTTGAAGCGTATCACGCTGGGAAGGAGTGACTATTTAACATCAAATTTGGAGCTGTGATTAGACTGGATTGAGCATTTTAATTACAGAAATGGAGATTTTCTTGTGATAAATGGGACTAGAGGAATTTTTTAATATTCCAGAGAGTAAAAGAGTTATTAGATCTGCCCAAAGACAGTGAAAACAAAAATGTTGAGCCCAAATAGTGGGTTTAGAAGAACAATGAAAGGAAGGAGTAAAGTTATATTTTGCCGCACCCTAAGGAAGCGTGCCTCTCAATGTACTCGCTGTTGTATTCCACCAAAACTCAGGGATTCAGAGAGCCTGTTTGAAGTCTGAAACCTCATTAGGAAGTAATTCTTAACACTGTAACTATGATTTTCCCTGAAGTAGTATAATCATGATGAATGATAACAAAGGCCAGCGCCACGACAAGGTGCATGGGGGTGTGGCGGAAAGACACTTACAGGAAGTGAGAATTCAAAGGTTCCATCGAGTCTGTGCCATTTTTAAAGTGTGTCACTAGGGGAGAGTGACTTAACTTCTCTTAACCTATGATGGCTCTGCATGCTAGAAATAATGGTATCTGCCATTATTGCCTGCCTCCCAAAGTTTGGGGAGAATAAGAGAAGGCAATGCTTTGAAAAACAGCAAATTTCTGTAAATGTTTGGTGTGACAGTGATGATAGCAGGAATCAGAATGTAGTGTACCGTTCAGAAGCCATGCTGTTGTTCTTCTTAAACTATTTCTATTGCCTTTTTGTATCAGAGGAATAAAATCTTTTCTTCACAGGATGCTATTCTCTTTGTTGATTTCATCCAAGGGAAAAAAATATTAGTTCTCTGGCTTTTGTTTCCTCTTAGTGCATTTCCCTTGAGAGGTGGAAATCAGAAGCAAATCTTAGGGAAGACATATTTCATATATTTTAAACTTACATTGATTCATGGTAAAACAAAACAAAACAAAAAAAAACGTGTATTGTAGAAAATTTGGAAATATATAAAGAAGTATAAAACCAAAGTCTCCCAAAGCCCCAGCATTCAAAGAACAATTACTGGCAGAATCCCACCACCATGCAATCTCTGGAGCAGGTGTTTGGTTCACTTGCTATATTCCTGTGCTTGGGATCATGTGAGGCACATCGTAAGCACTCAGTGCATATTTCAATAAACGTGTTAAGATTTTGCTATATTTCATTTTTGTTTATCTTTAGTGTGTATGGACATGTGTACATAGATTTATCATCCAAAAAAAGGACAATTACAAAATGGGGCTCTTCCGTTACAAGGAACAAAATGACTTGAGGTAATATAGGATTTAGCATAAGGATATATATGGAAAAAACAACATCTTGCAGGTACTCGGGAATATTAATGTAATTTGTCCTTATGGAGACAGGAATATAGATTGGGGATCGGAAAGTCATCCAGACTCTAAAGCAGGTCTACTCATCAGGTTTTAGTAGCAAATGTTGTGTCTTCCTGATCCGGAGCTCTATCACTGCTGTAGCTTGGATGGTGTCTCCACATCAAGGCTCTTTTCCAGGTGTTAGTTTTGTTTTTTTGACTTACATATCTACCAAAAACTGCTCAACTCTTTCTCTGTTTAAAAATTCCAGTTCCTTGGGGCTGGCCCCATCGCCGAGTGGTTAAGTTCACGAGCTCTGCTGCAGGCGGCCCAGTGTTTCGTTGGTTCGAATCCTGGGCACGGCCATGGCACTGCTCATCAAGCCATGCTGAGGCAGCGTCCCACGTGCCACAACTAGAAGGACCCACAACTAAAATATACAACTATGTACTGGGGGGCTTTGGGGAGAAAAAGGAAAAAAATAAAATCTTAAAAAAAAAAATTCCAGTTCCTTAATAGATTGAATCCAGTTGTTCTGAATAGTCTCCATTATCCTTGAGTGGCCAAAATTTTTACCCAACCACATCCCAGGCCACTGGCTAGCAGAGAGCGTGGTTAGGCCAGATGGCCACTCTGGTCTTATCTGCTGTATCCAGGTTATCCTGGGGACCTAGGTGGGAGAAAAGAAACCTTTAAAAGTGGATGTGAGATATTCTGAGACCAGATTTGTTCAGAAATTGTGCAGTATATTGTTTTGTAATCTGCTTTTTTACTTGATAATGTTCTTATCTCATTTAATTCATAATGTCACAAAATTATATTGATAGCTGAATAGTGCTTCATAGTATGCATGTATCAAAATTTTTAAAACTTGTATCTTATTACTAAATATTTAGATTGCTTCATACCCTCAGTATTATGAATAGTGTTGAATAAACAATTGTGTTTGAATTTTTTTTTCACATCTTTGATTATTGCTTGGGGTTAAGTCTCCCCTTGGCTGTGACGGTTTCTCATATATTCCTATTTTTGATGACCCTGACAGTTTTGAGGAGTACTAGTCAGGTTGCAATCTTATTTTTAGGGCATAGATGATGTTCCTGGTATGGATATAGCCAAATCTAACAATTCTTCTATTATTGATCATTTGAATTGCTTCCATTTTTTCACTATTAAAATTTTAATTTTGTTTAAAAAATTGCTTCATTGTCTTCTTGACTGCAGAGGATAACTCAAAGTCAGCCAGCTCTCTTTTTGTTAGTAACCTGTTACACTCCACCCTCATTCATCTTCCCACCTTGAAGTTTCAGGCTAGGCAGGTAACCCTCTTTATATGAACTCAGAAATAAATATAAATTATGTTCTATCCAGGATCTAATTCGTCTTTCTTTGTAAGTAAGCTGTTATTTTTGTTATGTTCTGTTTTACTCTCTCTTTTTTTTTTTTTTTTTTTTTTTTGGTCTCAGTGTTTCTGTGATTGTTTACTGGGGCACATTTTAAGAGAAAAAAATATTACCATATTTTATTTTCGATTTTAATTTTTTTAAAATTTTTTATTATATTTTAACTGACTCATGTTTTCTTCAGCTCTGGATATTTTTTCTTTTCTATTCTGGTTACTGCCTCACTTCCATTTGTCCTTTTCTGTTCTTCAGAAAGTCAAACTATCTTAATTTATATCCAAAATGAAACATTTGTCAACTGCTCTTTTTTATATTTATTTTTCTTTATATTTTAATATAATAGTTGACATGCAAAAAAACTATAGATGACATGAGTGTCAGTTATAAAGCATAATACAAATACTAGCAATCCTGTCACACTACTCCATGGCTAAAACATGACCAACGCTATGATCCTAATGGATTTCCCTGTGTACTCCCCATCATCCCATCCTGTATCTCTCTCCAAGGAGGGGCCAGTCTCATTTCGTTTTCATCATCCCTCTGCATCTTAAAAATAGTCTTAAAAAATCACAAATATATGTATATACATTCATATTCATGATAGTCCATTTATTAATTTTGCTTAATTTTAAGATTTATAAAAATAGTATCAACCTACTTATAGATTTCTGGGATCCTTATTTTTTCCCCAACCATCTAATATAACGTTTTCTAAAATTCTTCATGTTACATGTAGCTAGAGTTCACTTATTTTCATTGCTGTGAAATAATCCATTGTTTGATAAATTATTTTACTTATCCATTGTCCTAACAGTGGGGGCAGATATGTTGCTTGCAGTTTTTGTTTTTAAGATTAGGGCTGTAATGAACATTTTGAATGCGTTCTGCTGCATTTTCAAGTGTTTCTCTACAGTTTCACCTGAGTGTAATAGCTGTCATAGGTAATGCGAATACTCATGTTTTCAAAGTAATTCCAAATTATTTTCAATCTGCTTATACAGATTTATACTTCCGCTATCAGTTTATAACAATTCAAGCTGATCCACACCTCTTTTTAAATTTTCAAGGTTATCATTTTGGTCAATCTAATTGGTTCAAAATTATATCTCATTAAATACTTCTAATTTATATCTTTGATAGTAATTTTCAGCATCTTTTTGCATGTTTATATACCATTTGTGTATCCCTATCTGTAAAGGGTCTCTTCATATTTTGGCCTATTTTTCTGTTGGATTGTTTTCTCATTGATACATAGAAGTTTCTTTAGAGAAGTTCCAGTACTTCGCAAACTCTCATTTTGTTTTGCTTAAAATGTCTTAATTTCTCCTTTGCTCTTCAAAAGTTATTTTGCTGGGTATGTAATTATACTTGACAGTCATTTTCTTTAAACACTATGAGTTTATTAATTCACTGTCATCTGACTTCCATTGTTGCTTTTGAGTCTGCTGTCTGTCTAATTGTCATTCTTTTTAAGTCTATCATTTCTCTTTGTCTGCTTTCAATATCTTCTTCCAGCCTTTAATGTTATCTATTTTATCATGATATATAGTGCTTTTTAAAATTTTAACCCTCAGAGGTGTGTGTGTGTGTGTGTGTGTGTACCTGATGTCCAAACCATCAAGTTTTAGATTTCACAATTATGTCTCATTTTTTGAAGTTCTGTTTTTTTAAAGAGCTACCTTATTATTCTCATCACTCGTGCATTTTTGTTTCTTTTTTTTTTTTTTTTAAAGATTTTATTTTTTCCTTTTTCTCCCCAAAGCCCCCCGGTACATAGTTGTGTATTCTTCGTTGTGGGTTCTTCTAGTTGTGGCATGTGGGAGGCTGCCTCAGCGTGGTCTGATGAGCAGTGCCATGTCCGCGCCCAGGATTCGAACTAACGAAACACTGGGCCGCCTGCAGCGGAGCGCACGAACTTAACCACTTGGCCACGGGGCCAGCCCCCGTGCATTTTTGTTTCTACCCTTTATTTCTTTAAATGTTTCATACATTGGAAGTCTACAATTTATATTTGACAATTACAGTATCTTCCGTTCCCGGCATCTATACGTGTTATTTCTTGTTTTTGCTGATTTTTACTTATGATTTCTGTCTCTTTGAGCATTTTAGATCTTTGATAGGATATCATTGTTTGATGCTAATCTATGCAACTCCTATGAGTTTAAATTCATGATGCTTTTCCTCCCGGGAAAGTTTGCTTCAGCTTCTGCCAGGAGCCAGAGTCTAGCACATGGGGCGTCTGGGCTCAGTACAGGACTCTTGGCTCAAACCTGTGCCTCTTAGCTGGCTCAAGGCTCAATATCCCAATGGTAATGTTGCTATAGCCAAGTATCCTCAGCACAAACCTGTCGCTTGGACTTTCTGTTGTTTATCATTCCCAACAAAATCCCCCTACTCTCTGAAGGGCCGAGTAGAATGGTGAACACAGAAATAAATTTTTTAAATGTGTCCTATCCAAAATATAATTCTATTTTGGGGTCATACTGCCAAAGGTGGAAGTATTTCAACTTTTTAATACTATGTTTCATCTCCTCCATTTCCTCTGCCTTTCCTTAAGTAATATCTCAAGTTCATCTTGCTCTTCACTAATTTAATTTTCTGTAGTGCCTCTCTGCACTTATTGTTCTCATACATATTTTACTTCTGCCCTTTTATTTTTAATTTTATTTCAAGCTACTATATCATTTTCATCAGACTTTTATTTATATCTGCCTCTCATAGCTTTTTCTCATCTCAAACTGTAGTCTTATCAATTCACTGTTCATTTCTCATATCCTAGAGGCCATATTTTCTTAAATTGTATGAGAAGATAAGAACTGATGCATTCTAAATTTTATATCTTGCTTCCTGAAATACTTTCTCAAAAGTATGTTAACCCTGCATGCTATTTTGCTCTTATGCTGCAGATTGTGTTATAGTTATCCACTCTATTAGTTATCCTTCACATAAGAGCTACCTTCTAGCAAAGCTTAATATTTACCAAGAGAGAGATAAAGATGAAGGGAAAAACAAAGCTTCTTCTTAATTGTTATCACTGTACCTCAACTGTCGTTAGAATTCTCTTGGCAGAAATCAAACGAGAGAACTAATAGATAAATATGCAGCCTAGACAAATTTTACTAGGGTGAAAACTATTCTGAAACAGAGCATCCTGGACCTGGTGTGCATTAGTCAGAGTTCTCCAGCAGAACAGAACGAATAGGATATATATAGAAAGAGATATATAAGAAGCAAATTGTAACAGAAATTGGCTCACACAATTATGGAAGCCGAGAAGTTCCACTATCTGCTGATGTGCCACCTGCAAGCTGGAGAACCAGGAAAGGCAGTGGTTTATTTCAGTATCAGTCCGAAGGCCTGAGTACCAGGGGAAGCTATGGTGTAACTCCCAGTTACACCTAAGATCCTAAGGCTTTAGAACAGGGAGAAGAGGTGGCACTAGTCTATGTCCCGGAGTCAAAAGGCCAGAGAACCAGGAGTTTTGATGTCCCAGGGCAGGAGAAGACGGCCGTCACAGCTCAAGAAGAGACAAGAAGAGAGAAATAATTCACCCTTCCTCTGCCTTTTTGATTTATTCAGATCCTCGATGGACTGGATGATGCTCACTCACAATGGTGAGGGCAAATCTCTTTACTCAGTCTACTGCTTCGAATGCTGGTCTCTTCTGGAAACACCCTCACAGGCACATGCAGAAAGAATGTTTTACCAGCTATCTGGGCATCCCTTAGCCCAGGCAAGCTGACACATGAAATTAACCATCATATGGTACATGTTCCTTTTACTGTAAAGAAAAGAATTTTCTCGGGAATGATCTAAAGCTATTTGTGATTTTTCTCTTTCTAGAGACTATTGTTTTGCTGTAACCTCCAAAGAGATATTGCTTACTCAGCCTCTCCAGTCCTAACCCTTTTCTGCCCTTTCTGCTGCTGACTTCAACGTCTCAATGCAATGCAGCACTTCCCACTTCAGCATTCATCTGTGTTCTGATACTGGAAATTCTTATACAGAAACAGATGTGGGGAGAGAATGATGGGAGGATATAAGGTAGGGAACAGAATTAACTCAGTCAGCTAATAAGGCAGCAGAGGGACCACTGCTTGGATTTCTGGTTGATACTGCTCTGGACTTCTAATCTGAGTGTCAGACTATAAATGAGAATAGGCACCCCCATGTGGTCCTTCACACCGGTCAGAAGATTTTCTCTTGAGCAGCACTGCAGTCAATATAAATTGTGGATTAATGGTTTCTTATTGCAGTTTATAGGTCTTATATTAGTGTTAATTCCTCTAGGATTCTATCAGTAACTTGTTTTTCACTTTCAATTTTTGACGTTACAGATTTTCTTATTTTAAGTCTTCACAGGCATTTTGTTGAAATCTCAGACAGGCCAAGTCAGGCAGTGCTGGTCAGACACCATCCTAATCCGGAAGTCCGCCTGATTTTATGACACACAGTCCATCTGCACTCAAGTGTCATAATTTAATTATCATTTGCTAAAGAGAAGAAAATCAGGGAAGAACCTCAAAAGCCTTATTTGCACTCATAAGGCATTGCTTTCCTGTGATGTCTGCCCTTTCCCAGAGCTTTAGCTGAATAAGAGCTATGGGCTCTCTCTGTGTTTTACCGACAAGGGCTTGAGGCTGGGGGTAAAGAGATCCAAATTCTAATTGTGTCAACAATCAGAGTATGTAATCTTGGACAGGCCATTTAAAATTTACAGTGAGAAAAACAGTAAATTTTTTTTTCTTATTTCTCAGGTGAGAAAAACACCAGCCTTTCCTGCTTCAAGTGGATGCAATTAAATTCACGTGGATGGCAGTGGGGAAGAGGAGCAGGTGTTGTATTTCAAGCAGACAAGACAAGGAGTGGTGGTAGAGTGAGGGAGAGTAATAAATAGCATAGGAACATAACAGAGAATATGAAGGAAAGAAGAGTCTGCAGATCACCGGCAGGAGCAACTTCCAACAGTTTCTGTAGAGCAATGGTTCTCAAAGTGTGGTTCCTCCAAGCAGCAACACTGGGGAATTTGTTAGAAATGTAAATTCTTGGGTTCCACCCCAGACCAACTGAATCAGAAACTCTGAGGGTGGGACCCAGCTGCCTGTGTTTTAACAAGCCTTTGATTTTAATTTTAATGCTCATTAAATTTTGGTAATCACTAGTGTAAAGAAATTCCTAAGTATATCTCCTCACCTCTCTTCACCTTGAAGGTGAAGATTATCTTATTCTACTTTGAATACCATGAACTTAACTTTCTGATAGAGAGCAGATGTCCACTAATTTTTAAAAATTAATTTTTAGATCAAATATGGGGCAAAAGTTATATTTTCTAACCTCAACTGGACTCTTGCTGATGCTCACTAATTCTATTTATTTCTTGTTGACTTCCTATTGTTCCAAACTTTTCAATTCAATTCAGTTCCCAACTCTAATCTTTCATTCTTTTTTTTTATTATTGTCTTCCAATCCGTAAATGTAGGGAGTCTTTCCTTTTATTTAGGTCTTCTTTAATTTTTTTCAGCAATGTTTTGTCATTGTTATGTCCAAATCTTTCACTTCCTTGATTCAATTTATTCTATGTGTTTTATTTTTTATATGATACTGTAAAGGGCATTGCTTTTTTAATTTTTTTTCAGATTGTTCATTGCTGATATATAGAAGCACAACTGAGGTTTGCATGTTAATCTTGTACTCTGCAAATTTGTTGAACGTGTTTATTATCTCTAGTAGCTTTCTTGTGGATTCGTTAGAATTTTCTATATATAGAATCATGTCATCTGTGAATAGAGATGATCTCACTTCTTCTTTTCAATTTGGTTCCTTTTTTTCTTTTTCTTGTCTGATTGATATGATGACAACTTCCTGTGCAATGTTGAATAGCATTGGTGAAAGTAGGCATTCTTGTCTTATTCCTGATCTTAAAGAGAAAGTTTTCAGTCTTTCACCATTGAATATGATGTTGTGGGTTTCTTATATATGCCCTTTATCATGTTGAGGAAGTTCTCTTCTTTTCCTAGTTTTCTGAGTGTTTTTATCATGAAAGGATGCTATATTTAGTCAAACACTTTTTCTGTGTCAATTGAGATGTTGCATTTTTTTTTCAACATGGTACATTACATTGATTTTTTTGTGTTGAGCCACCCTTGCATTCCTGGGATAAATCCTACTTGGTCATGCTATGTAATTGTTCTAATATGCCGTTGGATTCACTTTGCTAGTATTTTATAGATGATTTTTGCATCTGTATTCATGAGATATTGGTTTATAATTTTCTTTTCTTTTGATGTTTTTATTTGGCTTGGTATCTAGGGTAATGCTGGTCTCATAAAATGAGTTAAGAAGTATCCCTTAACCTTCTATGTTTTGGAGGAATTTAGGAAAGATCAGGTTTAAATCTCTTTAATTCTTAGTTAGAATTCACTGGTGAAGCTAATTAGCATTGGAATTTTCTTTCTTGGGAGATTTTTGATTACTGAATCAATCCATTTATTATCAATTTGTTGAGATTTTGTATTTCTTCTTGAGTCTGTTTGAGTAATTGTATATTTCTAGGAATTTACTCATTTCATCTAGATTATCAAATTTGCTGGCATACTATTGTTCACAGTATTCTCATAATATTTTTATTTTCTGTAAGGTCATTAGTAATGTCCCCAGTTTCATTTCTGATTTTATTTCTTTGCCTCTTATCACTTTTTTCTTTGTCAGTCTAGCTAAATATTTGCCAAACTTATTAATCTTTGCAAAGAGCCCACTTTATTTTTGTTAGTTTTCTATGTTGTTTTTCTATTCTCCATTCACTTATCTCTGATCTAATCTTAATATTTCCTTTTTCCTGCTAGATTTGGATGTAGTTTTTCTCTTCTTTTTCTAGTTCTCCAAGGTACAAAGTTAGGTTATTGACTTTAGATCTTTCTTCTTTTTTAATGTAGCCATTTATAGCTTCTTTTTTAATGTAGCCATTTATAGCTATGAATTTACCTCTGAGCACTGCCTTCACTGCATCCCCAAATTTTGATATTATGTGTTTTTGTTTCATTTGTCTCAAGGTATTTTCTAATTTCCCTTGTGATTTCTTCCTTTTTCCATTGGTTGTTTAAGGGTGTTTTGTTTGATTTCTACAGACAGTGCCTGGGGCTGAGGTCATGAGAAGCATTATTCCCTCATATGCCTGATGTTTGATTTGGGGAAATGCAGAAGCTAAAACAGCAGTTAAGGATTTCTATCTCTTTATAGTCTCTCCAAATGGTCTCTCCAGCATGGCAGCTTCAGGATAGTCAGATTCCTTTGGAGCCTAAGGGCTCTAAAGTTGTATGTAATGAGAGAGAGAGCCAGGAAGAAACTATATCCCTTTGATGTCCTAGATTCAGAAGTCATATAGTATCACTTCTTCCTTCTATGTGTCAGAGCAGTCAAGGACTCTAACCAAATTCAAGAGGAAGAAACATAGTCCCCACCTTGTCATTGTCTTACTTAAGAAGAGCAAGTAATATGGGAGATATTTTTGTGATCATTTAGTTAAACACAATAGGACATAATGTGGTAACAGTACTATCATTCTGAACTCCAAATTTAAAATAAAGGTTATGTAATGGAAGAATTTTTGATATGTAAAATAACAGACGTGTGGTGGTTGAACAATAAAACCAATAGTTTCTGGTGAATTATTAATCCTTTTTCATGTCCATCTCAGATCTTGTATTTGAATAAATTATATTTGTCTTTGATACACTTAGTAATATCACACAATGGCTTTAGAATTGTCACTTGTATAAATGTAAACAAAGTGACTATTTTTACAGTCCTCATCCACCCTGCTACTTTCATCAATCAGAATTTTCTGGGCACAGATGTAGCTTTGTAGGGAAAAACAGAATTGAGAACAGAGACACAGAAACTCAAATATATAATCATATTTATTTCTGTCTGAATTTATATCTTACCTTGTTCTACAGAACTCATTCAGTCCTTCTTCACACAAGGTTTGCTGGGTGTAGGTATTGATACCATGGAACAAATAGCTGGAAGAAGACACGAAAAAACACAAAAAATGTCAGATAAAATGAGAATCATATAACTTATGTATGAATGTATACTTTGCCTCATTCCAAGAAAAGAACTTGAATTGTCAAAAAGATATCTGAAAGAGAAAGGCATCAATGTTGAGCATTCACAGTCCTATCTCTTCCCTTTGCAAAAACAAAACAATGCAAGGAGTGTCTCTATCATCATGTGTTGGTTCCTGAATTTGTGCAAAGTAGCATAAGGGGTAGATTGGCTGGACTGATTTATATGGGGAAAAGGATAGTAACTCTCTGCAGAGAAAAGGGCCATAAGATGAGAGGGGAATGATGAGAAATACAAAAGTCTTCGTTTGCTGAATTTTAAAGTGGAGAATGGTTTAAGTCAGATATGGAGCAATTGACAATTGAGCTCTAATGAGGGGAGCTTTGGGGAAACAGATGGTAAAAAGAAGAGTTAAGAAGTATTACACTGTGTGTGAATGGAACTCTAGAGAGGATTTTCATTTAAACTCTAATTAAAATTTAAATAGCTGTTCAGTTATTTTTGGATATTAGATCGTCATTTCTTTTGAATAGGACACCATGTTAAGACAGATCAGAAGATTAAGGACACAATTGCTTTCTTGTTTGATCAATGAGGATATTCATGAAAGAGAACCAACAATTCATAGAATGTAGTGGAAAGAGCACTTAGTTGGGAATTATGAGGTATGACTTTTAGTCTGGGCTCAGAAAGAACAAAGGTTCTTTTGCTTCCAACCTGCTAAGATTCTATCTTATTTTAGCTATAAGACAAAGAAAGATATACAAAATATGAATCTCTCTGCCCTTATGTCCTTACCACTCCCAAACACAAATAGTTCACAAGGAAATGTGTGAGATTAATTATAAATACATTTCTACAAATGGTAAACAATCACATATAATCTTGATTTTCCAAAGGAGTTGGAGTTGGGAATATATATATATATTATATATAAATGGTGGACCTTGATTTCAGACAGTTTCTTGGAACTCAAAATAGACTTTTTAAAAGTAGTTTTTAAAGTTGCTGTCTTTTAACCATGACCACATCTACAACTGAACCCATTTTCAAGGCAAATTATCTGGCTCTCTTCAGCAACTCATCTTCACTCAACTGATCAGGCAAATTAAACCTCTGCGGTCATTGTAGTTATCCAAGAGATCGGTTCAATTGGATTTCAATTTGATGTGTTTTAGCTCAATAGACACAGTTTGAGATGTCTGGGAGATGCACAAGGCAATTGTCTCAAGAGCTTGTAAATTTCTATAGTCTTATTAGACATGAATTGTTTCTCATTAGAGGAAATCTATTTGGAGATAATTTTTTCAACACTGTATTCATTGTGCCTTACAGACTGTTTTAAAACAGTCTTTGGACTTATTTTTATTGTTGCCAGCCTATAGAAGCACAATGTGGCAGAATGATCAGTGATCTAGGAGTCAAATAACTGGGATTGTAGTCCTGCTTAATCTACTAACTTCAGGAAAGGTTCATAATTGCTCAGAGTTCAGTTTCCCCATCAGTAAAATGAGAGGATTTAACAAGAGGAATGTTATAGTTCTTTTCGCCTAAAATATTCTCTGACTGTGCCATCCTTTAATGAACTTGTTCTAAAAGGTATAATAAGTTGGATCTGGAGTGAAATAGATGCTGAAGTTGATGTTGCTGTCTACCTGCTCTGTTTTTATGTCTGCCCAAATTTGAATCAGGAAATAGCACCACAGTTGCCATATTAGGGATTAGGACCACAGATCTAGCCCATTTTCATTATATAGCACACACAAACAGCTCTTTGGAAGTCAAGGAAATACCAAAGTGCAAATATTTGCTGCTAACCTTAAAAGAGAGAGGGGGTACAGATGTGGATCAAAGCATGGGAAATCTACACAAACAATAGGAGAAAAAAATCAATGTTACATTTGGAGCATAAGCTGATGTATTAGACATATACAATCAACAGCAGTATCTACTCAATACAAGTACTATTCTCTTTATAAAAACTGGATGCATCATTTTGAAAGTAAATGCAAAGATCTACTACTCCAAGTACTACTCTTTACTGTTCTCTTGTCTAACATTTCCTCCCACCTGACCTCATGCTCCCATTATTAGAGCAATTTAATTGAGTTTAGGTAGAAGGATTTTGTTTTCTCTAGAAAACTGCTATTTAATAGCATGTACGACCATGGAGCATGAACTCCAACTTACACTATAGGAAGAAACATTTTCTCCCTCTACTGGCATTTCTACTTTAGCTCATTACATGAGAATTTCAATCGGAGAATTTCAAAGATTTTGTAAGTTTTGAAAAAAATAGCTTCTCTCCTTTGTGTCTCTTCAGTAATTTCTTCACAAGAGAAATGAATTGGAAAGAAACTTCACAGAAAAACTCGAAAAACACTGAAGCCAAAGACAGCTGCAACTGTGTTTACAACAGAGATATAGAAAGTACACAACCAGAACATTTATGTAGTTAAATTTCGATGGTTTAGTTAAACACCAGCTTCCCAACAGTGTGATTAAAGTTTCAGTTACTATGCTATATTAACTGTGAGTAATTGTGTAAAGTACAAACTCTCCCGCCAGCTCTTTAGTCCAGAAGCACTATGTAAATCACAAGTGCACATTATCATCAGTGACCAATCCTGTCACTTCTTTCAAAATCTGTTGGTGATTGGTCACTGTGTATCTGTTATTCAGTTCACACACAGACAACAAACCATGCAGTTGTGTCGTAGTCCCATCTCCCAGTCTCCCAGCAATAAACCCATATAACATTATACAAAAATGGATAATTGAAAGAGGGAATTTGCCAACATAGATGAAAGTGCAGCAAAGAAGTGAACAAGGGTAATGCTAAAAGGGGAACTCAAATCCAACATAAGTGGAGTTATAGAAGAAATAGCAGACCGTGGGAATGTTCACACTGCCGCCAACCCAGAGTCCCTAGATATGCAGCCAAAGGAGCATAGTGAAGGCCAACTTCTAGTCATAAATGAGGAAAGTGCTTATGGCAAAAAAGGATGAAGGCATCCCAGAAGAAGTGCCACCGGTGAAAATCTTCACATTAAAGGATCTCTCAGACATGCTTCACAACATTGAAAGCATAAAGGATAAAATGTTGGAAGTTGATCCAAACTTAGAATAGAGTATGACAGTTTTCCAAGGCATAAAAAGATACTTGCTCTGTAGTATAGGTTATATGATGAAAAGAAAAATGTAAGCACGGTTCAAATTACTCTTGATATGTTTTTTACAAAGAAATAAAATGCTTTAAGGGGCCGGCGGTTAAGTGCACATGTTCTGCTTCGGCGGCCCAAGGTTCGCTGGTTCGGATCCCAGGTGTGGACATGGCACCGCTTGGCAAGCCATGCTGTGGTAGGCGTCCCACATATAAAGTAGAGGAAGACGGGCATGGATGTTAGCTCAGGGCCAATCTTCCTCAAAAAAAAAAAAAAAGAAAAAACGAAAGAAAATGCTTTAATTCTTAATGTTTCTAATATTTTAAATTATAGTTTAATAAATAAATATGTATCTAATGTAATATTTAAATACTTAATGAATGTTTTAAATTTATTTATTGATTAAATTTATAAAATTTATAATTCTATATAGCAATATATTATATATTATCTATAATGATGTATAACAAATTGTTTTAAAATTTAATAAAACCTATAATTTTATAGTTATAAAAATTAATGCATATTTATTAAATAAATAATTGTACTATTTTGTCATTTCCCTATACATCTATCACTCAGAGTTTTTAATGTTTTGACATTTTTCTTAAAAGTTATAGAACAATTGTGATTTTCCCCATTGATTATTAATACTGCTTTGCACAGTCATTTTTATGGCCTGCTTTTACTGTGTAAGGTGAAGATCGCCTGTATTAAAAATTGTAACTAGATGCCTCATCCCTTCCCGTCCTTTAGTTCTGATTCCTTCAAGCGACTATGTTTATCTCTTTGAGCTGTGTCTAGTGGTATTTATCTCCACATTTCCAAATAATATGCTATAATTGCCTTTTCTTGACTTGTTTCAATATCATTTCTTAATTGTTCTTTACCGTCTTTACTTGAATTCTTTTTTGTACCAGTATAGTATTTCATTGTTGTATCGTATTTTATTGACTGAATATAATAAAATTTATCTGTTCTACTATTGATGGGCAATTGGGTGTTTTCCTGTTTTTGCCTATATAAGCTGATAAGAACATTCTTTTATATGTCTTTTGGTGGATATTGACACCTGAAGCATCAATATTTTATTTTCACAGCTGTGTAATTTAAGGAAAAAGTGATTTTTCTTTTTCACTATATTCACTTCAGAAACCAAACATGGGGGCTGGCCTGATGGCCCAGTGGTTAAGTTCACGCTCTCTGCTTTGGCGGCCCAGTGTTTCTCTGGTTCGGATGCTGGGCACAGACATGGCACCGCTCCTCAAGCTTTGCTGAGCCGGCATCCAACATGCCACAACTAGGAGGACCCACAACTAAAATACACAACTATGTACTGGGGGGCTTTGGGGAGAAAAAAGGAAAAATAAAATCTTTAAAAAAACAAAAGAAACCAAACATGGATTTTTTTTTCACTGTATGTACAAGTAAATTCATATAATGAATTCCAGCATATGTATCAACTTTGTACAACATATTCAGGAATATAACAACTATGTTCCTCTGGGTTTGTTGGTAACAATTTATTTCTAAAATTACATATAAAACAGTGATGTTTATCTTCACTAGTGCTTTCTCTTTTATCATAGCAAGGAACTATTCTCTTGGTCCTTCCCCGCCCTGCTTTACAAAGTGACAACAGAAAGTTTATCTGAGAAGTTAGCATTTGGCTTTGGATGGCATGAAGTTCAAAGTTATATTTTAACACTTAATTGATCTAAAGTTTCAGTGTTTTTCATTTCTCCTAACATTAAAAAAAACTAAATCTAGGTATATGTTCATGATTCTATTGCGTGCTTTTTTCCTTATAGGCTGTCCCTTACAGAATATAAAAAGATTATAAATAGAATAATAAATGGATAAGTTATTTGAAAATTGAAGTGTGATGACTAATCATACTCATTCCTCATGCTTCTCCACCACCGGGAACAGATCCGTTGAGAGATACAGATGTCAAACAGACGGATGATAAAAGTATTTAACTTGCTATTGGTAAAACTGACTTTGAGACTGTGGCTTGTCCTATAGCCAGTCATTACTTTCCCTGGAATTAAATTTATCCTTCAGTAACTGCAGTTTCCCCCACATTTAGGTGACAGTTGCCACAGGAAGTGACATAGAATCCTTGCATCTTAAGGACAGGCTGCTCTGAGGGAGGGGGAAATGCTGGTTGGGTTTCCTATGTGTAGAGCCCTTCTCTAAGCTTGTCTGTCAGAGAGATCACTTTGTGGCAAGGCCACAGTCCCAAATCTCCTAAAGGATCATGGTAGAGGGATAAAGAGAAAGAGAATTGATACACGAGTAATGTTTACATAGTGTTGCCATATGCCAACCTCTATTGTAAGAACTTTTACATTTATTAAAGTATTTAATATTTTATTTCCCATACTCAGGATTCTGACATGTGTCTGGACCATACATTAATTAAGGTAACACAAAGACTACCCTATACCCCAAAGTTGACATCCATCACAATTATAATTCCCATTTCAAACATTTCCCTGCCATTCTGTACAATACAGCTCACCAGAAGTTATGCAAAGAACACAAATGACTCCATAAAATTACTAAGGATTTTTTTGTCAACATAAAAATATCCAATTTTGCACAATATAAACTCTCTTCCATTATTAAATTATCGAGGAAGAATTAAAGGCTGAAATTTTAATCTCCTTGCTTTTGCAATTCAAAGTCCTAAGGAATTAAAATCCTTAAATCTTCCTCTCCAATTCTTTATTCTGGTAGTCCCAGACTTAGGGGAGGTTTCCTACTTCTTGGTCATTTCCAATTTTATCTATCATGAACATCCTTGTACATGTTTTTGATGGGCACGTGCACACATTTCTTGTGAGTGTCTATCTAGAAGGGGAATTGCTAGGTCACAGAGTAAGCATATGTTGAGCTTTAGTGGACACCACGAGACATTTTCCCAAATTGTTGTGCCTATTTATACACCTACCAGGTATGAATAAAATTTTAGAACAATTATTTTATCATTATTTCTTCAGATAGTGCCTCTCTTCAATTTCCTCTATAACGATTAATTTTAGAATTCCTATTAGATTTATATCAGTAACATCTCAGGCTATCATACATATTTCATATTAGTTTTTCATATTTTCAATCTTTTGCTTCTCTGAGCAGTATTCTGTAAATTCCATAATATTATTCTCTAGTTAGGGAAAGAATAGCTGCAATTAACACTGACATTCAAAAATGATAAAATGGGGGAAACATAGGATCACTGGTCATAGCAATTCTGAAAGCCTGCTGGGCAAATGTTCACAAAGTTCTCTCTCTGGAGAGGTAACTTCCTAGTCAATTGCTCTTCATGACTCTTGTCTCCACTGTCTGGGGGTGAGAGTCATTTCTTTCCTTCTTGCCCCTCGATCATTTCTGAAGAGGGCCCTGAAGAATATGCCCTTCTTGTAGGCTTAGCTTCCTCACATGTTCTGTCTCCCAAGTTAACCCAGGTGACGGTTTTGCCAAATATTTGCTATTACGTAGCATAGGGCAAACTTTCACAGTCTTCCCTAATAGTTCCTTACAGCCTGCCACATAGACAGGTTTTTTTGTAAAAGCATTACCCTGCTTCCAGCACCAGTTTCTGTGTTGGTCTCTTATTTGGTTGTAACAAACATCCACAAAATCCCAGGGGCATGTAACAATAAGCGCTTATTTTACTCATGCATCTGCAAGTTGATTGTAATGATTCTGCTTCAGGTTTCGTCTGCCGAAGGCTAGGACATCTCTGATATTAGAAACGGAAATTAAGAAAACAATCCCATTTATAATTGCATCAAAAAGAATAAAATAACTAATAGTAAATTTAACCAAGGAGGTGAAAGATCTGTACATTGAAAACTATAAGAAAATGATGAAATAAATCAAAGAAGACACAAATAAAGGGAAAGATATTCCGCGCTCATGAATTAGAAGAATTAATATTATTAAAATGTCCATATTACTCAAAGCAATCTACAGATTCAATGCAAGCCCTATCAAAATCCAATGGCATTTTACACAAATAGAATAAACAATACTAAAATTTGTATGGAACCACAAAAGACCCCAAATAGCCAAAGCAATCTGAGAAAGAACAAACCTGGAGGCATCATACTTCCTGATTTCAAACTATATTACAAAGCTGTAGTAATCAAAACAGTATGTTATTGTCACAAAAACAGACACATAGATCAATGGAAGAGGGTAGAGAGCACAGAAATAAACCCATGCATATATGGTCAATTAATTTACAACAAAGGGGCCAAGAACATACAATGGGGAAAGGATAGTCTCTTGAATAAATGATGTTGGGTAAACTGGATATTCACATGCAAAAGAATGAAACTGGACCCCTATCTTACACCACACACAAAAATCAACTCAAAATGAATTAAAGACTTGAACGTAAGATCTAAAACCCTAAAATTCCTTGAAGAAAACATAGGAAGTAACCTCTTTGACATCTGTCTTGGCAAAGAAATTTTTAATTCGACACCATAAGCAAATGTAATAAAAGCAAAAATAAACAAGCAAGACTATATCAAACTAAAAAGCTTCTGCATAGTAAAGGATAACATCAGCAAAATGAAAAAGGCAATCTACTGAATGGGAGAAAATATTTGCAAACCACATATCTGAGAAGGGGTTAATATACAAAATATATAAAAACCCATACAACTCAATAGCAGAAAAAGATCTGATTAAAAAATGGGTAGAGACATGGAAGCAGCCCAAATGCCATCAATGGATGAATGGATAAAGAAGATGTGGTATATGTATATATGTATACAATGGAATACTACTCAGCCATAAAAAAGACAAAATTCTTCCATTTGCAACAAGGATCAAGCTTGAGGATACTATGTTAAGCAAAATGAGTCAGACAGAGAAAGACAAATATTGTATGATTTCTCTCATATCTGGAAGATAAACAAATCTACAAGGAAAGCGGATTAGTGGTTACCAGAGGAGAAGAGGGTGGGGGAAGGCAAAAGCAATAGAGGGGCACACATGTATGATGACGGACTAAAACTAGACTATTGGTGGTGAACGCAGTGCATTCTATACAGAAACTGAAACATAATAATGTACACCTGAAATTTACAATGTTATAAGGCAATATGACCTAAAGAAAAAAATAACAAAATAAAAGGGCAGAGAAACTCAATAGACATTTTTCCAAAGAACATATGCAGATGGCCAACAAATACATGGAAAGGTGCTGAACATCACTAATCATCAGGGAAACGCAAATGAAAACCACCATGAGATATTACCTCATATCTGTTAGAACGGCTATCACCAAAAAGATAGAGAGAAGTGTTGGCGAGGATGTGGAGAAAAGGAACCCACTGTTAGTGGGATTGTAAATTGGTGGAGCTACTATGGAAAACAGTATGGAGTTTCCTCAAAAAATTAAAACTAGAACTATCACATGATCCAGCAATTCCACTTCTGGGTATATTTCTAAAGGAAATGAAACCAGTTTGTTGAAGAAATGTCTTCACTCCCATGTTCATTGCAGCATTATTTATAATATTCAAGACATGGAAACAACCTAAGTGTCCATTGATGGATGAATGTATACAGAAACTGTGCTATATATATATATATCTACACCTACATACATATATATATACAATAGAATATTATTTAGTCATAAGAAAGAAAAAGAAGTAAATCTTGCCATTTGCAATCACGTGGATGGATCTTGAGTGCATTATGCTCAGTAAAATAAGTCAGACAGAGAAAGGCTAATGCAATATGATCTCGCTTACATGTAAAATCTAAAAAAATTGAATTCATAGGAACAGAGAACAAATTGGTGGTTGCCAGAGGCAGTGTGTGGGGATGAGGTGTGGGGAAAATGGGTGAAGGTGGTCAAAAGGTACAAACTTCCAGTTATAAGTTCTGGGGATGGAATGCACAGCATGGCGACTATAGTTAACAATACCGTATTGCTTATTTGAAAGTTGCTAAGAGACCAGATTTTAGTTCTCTTCATAGGAAAAAATTTGTAAGTATATGAGGTGATGGATGTTGACTAAACTTATTGTTAGTCATTTCACAACATATGCACACATTGAATCATTATGTTGTACACTTTAAAGTAATGCTATGTGTTATGTAAATTATATCTCCATAAAATTTAAGCTTGGCTTTGGTTTACATTGCATGAGGATGTCCTTAAATCTAGTAGTAGAACACCAGGCCACTACTCACTATTTTCAGGAAGTGGATGGCTTCAGACGAAGCTTACTTCTTCGTGTTTCCACCCTCTTTCCAGTTTATGGAGACACTTACCTTGAATTTGAGCATATTAGTTTTTTAACATATCTATCAGTGCAATAAATTATACATGTAGAGGAAAGCAATTTTCTCACTAACTCTTTCTGCCATTTTGAAATATGTCTACCATTATTATATACACATTTAAAAGACACACACACACACAATTCAAGGTATTGATCTTTTAAAGTCAGTACCTATGCAATAAGACTGATGTGGGACTGCTGTGTAAGCAGACACTTACCATTGAGGATTCAATTGAATATATAGAGAAAGTGTTGTGAGTGGAGTTATTGGTCTTAAAAAGTCTTATTGAATTTTAATACTTAAAGATAATTTGCCACTAGCACAATATATATTGACCTTCATTTTACTCGATATCACATTTCACAAAAGATGTTAACTAATTTGCATCAATAGGGTAAACAAGAATATGAGGTGTAATCTACTCTAAAAATTTGACAAGCTATTTTCAAGCTCTTTTAGAAACTAATTTTGGAGCAGATGTTTGCATACAATGTGCTAATTTCAAACGATGCTTATTTAATTCTTGGAGAAAAACGCACCAAATTATCCCCCATTTGAAACAACTATACGTTCCCTAGAATAACCCCAAGTATCTTAGAGATTGTTTTTCTAAAATCTCTTCTATTTTAAAGATACTTCAATCATTATACTTTACTTAGTAGTCTACCTTGAAAGGCAGTATTTTAGTGAAAAGAGAACAGATTTTAATGTTAGACAAAGCTGCAATCTAAACTTATCTCTATTATCTTCTAATTGTATGAACTTGGGCAAAATTAACTTCTCCCTCCTTAGTTTTTATTTATTTGTTAAATGAAAATGACAATGATTTTTAATTTCTAGTACTTTGGGTGGTTTAATTGAGATAATTAATATAAACCTCATAATATGAACTGGTACAGAGTTGATGTTTAATATGTATTAGTTTTAGTGTCTATTCATCCCACATCTGTGAAATTTTATCCTAAAATGTAAATGTGACAATTACGTTCTTCTCCTTCCAGTCATTCTTGGTGAGTAAGATTATCCTTTCCAGCTCTTGTACCCCTTCGTGTCAGAACAACAAAAGTTGGATCAAAAATAGTTGTTACTTTTTTATGTGTGCATTTGTGTTTCCATTTCTTATTGCAGCTTTGAAAAAGGCGGGTGTGTTTTAAAGATAGGAGCTTGTGGGAAACAGTGCAATTATTTAGTCATTCTGAATGATGGCCCAGGAGGTGTTGTTCTGCTTACATAGGCTCTACAAATAGATAATGCCATAATGAACTTTTGTTCTAAGGAGATATTTTATACCTCTAACATATTAAATATAACAAATGCCAAATGGAATTACAGAGATAGAACAAAACTCAGCACATTTGTTTCTAATCTAAACTCACCCTTGAGGTACATTAGGACAGAATCTGAGGTATTCTGCCAAAAGAAAATTTCCTTCTTTTAGTCCCACAAATATTCTGTTGTGCTGTGCATATAGGCGCTTCTCTGTAAGCAAGCCACCAGTCTTTTGCAAATACAAATCAGGTAGAGGATGCTTGAGCAGGAAATGCTGAAGGCATTCTTGTAAAGCCAGTTATTTAGGATGGGAAGTTGTAATAATGTCCTCTAGGAAAACACACACACACACACACACATACACACACACACAAACTTGAAGCAAAAAGACCTGGATTCAAATCCAAGCTTCAATTCTTTCTGTTTATATGACCACGAACAAATTAGTCTTTTCAAATTTACTTTCATCACTCCTAAAATACATAATTTCTGACTGCCTAACACTACGTGCCACGCAGACGGTAGATACTGAAAGGTATAGGTTACCCTCCACTCCTTCATGTGTAGGTAATGTTACACATTCTAAAGAAAACTCTCTGGCAGTCTCTGTGATGAATCGAAGAATTCAAGTTTCGAAGCACTAGAGATAGGTTTTTGCTCATATGCGCGAATCCTGCCCCTAACATTTACATTATCAAACAATCAAGGCAATAGAGAAGAATAAATTAAATATGAAATTAAACAGTGTCATCAAAATAATTTTATTTTTTTGATTTGGTTTAGCCTTCTTGATTTTCATTTTCAAGGAAGTTTGGAAAACCAGAAAATTTGAAGACGAAATAACTATACAATTCAACAAACGTTTGTTAAGCGTCATTATGTCTTATACTGTATTAGGTATTGATGATGTAGATAGAAATAAAACACCACCCCAAACTGTAACTCTTGTACACTGCTGATGGAAATGTAAAATAATGCAGCTACTCTGAAGAACAGTCTGGCAGCTCCTCAAATAGTTAAATATAGAATTATCATATGATCCAGTAGTTCCACTCCTAGTCATAGACCTAAGAGAAAACTATGTCCACACAAAAACTGGTAAATGAATATTCATTGAAGCATTATTCATCACAGCCACAAAGCAGAAACAATCCAATCTCCATCAGCTGATGAATCAATAAATAAAATGGTATATTCATACAATGTTGTATTATTTAGCAATAAAAAGAAATTAAGTACTGATATATGCTACAACATGGACTAATTTTGAAACATTATACTAAGTGAAAGAAGCCAGTCATAAAAGATCATATATTGTATGGTTCCACTTATATGAAATGTCCAGAATAGGCAAATCTATAGAGACAGAAA
Source organism: Equus asinus (assembly GCF_041296235.1). NCBI lineage: Eukaryota > Metazoa > Chordata > Mammalia > Perissodactyla > Equidae > Equus > Equus asinus. The sequence continues at coordinate 190,526,882 of NC_091790.1, read as the reverse complement.
GAATATTGCTTAGGGCAGGATGGGGGAGTTAAAAGAATTGTGAGATGGGGGAGGGTGGTAAAGGCAAAGGGGTGTGGAGTTTTTGGGGCAGTACAATGATAATGTTCTAAAATTGATCGTGATAATAAATATACTGTTCTGTGAATATACTAAAAACCATTGAGTTGTACACTAAATGGATGACCTGTATGTGAATTTTGTCTCAATAAAGCTGTTAAAAATAAATAAAGCATGAGTCCTGCCCCCAAGGAGCTATTGGGTGAGAGAGACATGTTAACAAATAAATGATGATGGCTTCTGGTACAGAGATCCATTTCATTATTTCATTGTCCAGATATTTAGTGAACATCTACTCTGTGTCAGGCACTGTCTTGGGAGCAGGACACATAAACAGTGGTAAGAAAAATAGACACGGTTTCTGTTCTCATGGAGATGGCATTAATAGCACAGTAACCAGTGTTCCATTGATTTTCTTTATTTAGAAAAATGAGAGTATGGCCTATTAATTTCTGGGAGTTAATTCCCAGTTCCTGTGTCCTAAATGGAATTACTTTAATTAAGTTTCAGATAAGACATAAACGTTTATAGTGGAGCATTTTTAGAAAGAGGGACGAAGTCAAAAAATCAGAAAGAAATGAGGTGCTTCATTTTCGAAAGATGGTCATCTCAGACCAGCTTTATAAATTTTTTCTGACGTTAAATAGTCAGAAATAGAAATAATTTGGAGTTCATGAGCACAAATATAGCAATTATATGATCAACGAAATAGCTTATATGCCACATTTTAGGGCAACACTGAATCTTTTACCATATCTGTGCTGCACTTTCCACCCCCCCACTCAGAAGAGGTGGTTCAGTATATGTCTGAAGGAGGTTTAGTGGGAGAGTCAAAGTCAAAGTCTTAACCTTCCCTTTTCTGTCTCTTTTTTTGTCTACCCCATGCAGAATTTGTAGCCTTCTTCCGATTCGGAGAAGTCTGTCCGCGTCTTACTTTGTCCCATCCACCTCTCCCTCCCAACTCACTTAGAAAACTAAGAAGAAATCAGTATGAATCTCAGTAGGAAAAGAGCGTAGGAGAGGGACTTATTTTCATCCAGGCTGAAAGAGCTTTCATTGATAATACATACGTAGACTTACGAGGATACAATACCCTGTGGAGATTTGGAGCAAATGTGCATTAAAGAAACCACTGATCTACATGGCGGAGTAGGATCTTGACCCTCAGGACAGCTCGGTGTTCTGATCTCCGCTTTGCCACTAACTAGTTGTGTGATCTTAGGCAAGTTAACCCCTCAATACATTAGCTTTTGTCCTTTGTTGACTGAAGGAATTGAACCAGAAGATCTTTCAGTTCCTCTTATCCAAAATTAGTATTTTCTTCATTATGTTACAATCAACTTATAAATTTTTCTCCTTATATATTTTGGGGGTATAGAGTGGAGGTTGAGAGTATAGGATTTGGAATTAGACAGAGCTGAGAATGCACACACATCTTATCATTTATTAGAAAGCTATGCCCTGGGAAAATTCCTTATAAGCCTCATTTACCTCATCTATAGAAGAAGAAAATAGAATGGCCTCATAAGATCATTTTGAGGATTTTAAATGACACTCTATATAAAAAGTACCTGGACCACACTATGTGCTCGATAAATGAAAGCTATTATTGTAATTGATCTAGACTGAATGTACTCATTTTAAATAAAGTAGTTGGCTTAGCATCTTTGGTATTATATTTCTCTTATATGCAAAATTTTCATCTGATACATTGTAATATTGTATTTCTCTGATATGCTGTGTGTCTATCTGTAGTATATGATGGACAGAAACAACTTCTAAGCTGCTCTCTGAAATAATGAATTGCTCCAAATACCTGACTGCTATCTCCTCTCTGTGGCATTCTTGAGAAGAAGCCTATACGACAATGTCGAAAGACGATGGGGGAAGCTGGGTGAAGAGAGAGAGGAGACAGAGCAATATAAAGAGCATGTCTAGAAGCTAGAGGAGATAAAAAGGTAAAGAAAAGAGATAATGTAAAAAAGGAATATCTTAATTTGAATTTTTATATTTTTGTGTTTTCCAAGTCTTTTACCAAAAATTATGTTCATAATAGGAAAATTAAATAACTCACACAAGGAAGAATATATCATTGTACAAAAAAAGTACTTAAAAATTTCAAAGTAGCTCTTGAAGAGAGAAGAGCAGAGGCTAAGTGGATTTCTTCACTCCTGTTTAAAATCAGACCTAAAGCATATCCAGACGTTTCACCATATACTTCTCCTGTCATGAATATATTTATAGGTATGTTTCCAAAAAGAGGTACATCTCTACACCTATTTACACTTGAACACAGGTTTGTGCTCACTAAACATAGAGATCCGTTCAATCGAATAGACACATATACAACCTTGTATTTGTATTCCTCCAAATATACAGACATGCAAACACTGACACCCACACTCAGGGGAAGTATCTGCACCAGCTGAAACTAATTCTTCAGTTTTTGTGAAAGGAAGAGTGGTTTTTCTCACAATAATCTTTTAAAACTTTGTAAGTACCGCTGTCTTTTTTTTTTTTTTTGCACTTGTAAATCTAGATGTGTGAAAGATCCCAACTCACCACTAAAATAACTTAGGGTTTTAAAGTTACAAATAAACCTTACAGTAGTCCTTCCGTTATCCATAGTTTTGCTTTCCATGGTTTCAGTTACCCAAAGTCAATCGTGGTCTGAAAATATTAAATGGAAAATTCCAGAAATAAACAATTTGTATGTTGTAAATTTTGTGCCATTCTGAGCAATGTGATGAAATCTCAGTGCTGTCTCACTCCATCGTGCCCAGGGCGTGAATCATCCCTTCGTCTAGCATATCCACACTGTGTAAGCTACCTGCCTGTTAGTCACTTAGTAGCCTTCTGGGTCAGCAGTGTTTGTTTTTAAGTAACCCTTGTTTTACTTAATAATGGCCCTGAAGCACAAGAGTAGTGATGCTGGCAATTCAGATATGCCAAAGAGCAGCCATAAAGTGCTTCCTTTAAGTAAAAAGGTGAAAGTTCTTGACTTAATTAGGAAAGAAAAAAATTGTATGCTGAGGTTGCTGAGATCTACCGGCAACTTTTATCACAGTATGTTGTTATATTTGTTCTATTTTATTATTAGCTGTAGTTGTTAATCTCTTACTTGCGTAATTTATGAATTAAACTATCATAGGTGTGTATGTATAGGAAAAAACATAATATATGCAGGGTTCGATGCTGTCCGCGATTTCAGGCATCCACCAGGAGTCTTGGAATGCCTCTTCTGCAGATAACAGGGGACTACTGTATATAGTGAAATTAGTTTTTGCATCTCCCTCCTAATGTTATATGCAATGATTTCATAGGTGCTTTAGGAGAGTGTAAAGTAATGAGCTTTTGGGCTCATTACAGCAGTGTGCTGGGCTGGCTGCTGGGAAGCAGCAGTGGGAACTGCCTAGTGCCCTTGGAAGATGCTGAGGAGATGATGTCCTCTTTGCAATAAAAACTATAATCTTTGGTTCTATAGACTTGTTTAAGAGTTTAAATGAGCAGTTTTCAATGTGCCAGTGAAAGGCCCAGGACACATACCTGATGGGCATAAAAGTGATTTTAACCCAGGTGTTCCACATAAAAATTAGCATTGTTAATTTGGGAACTACACTCTGCAGCAGTGGTTCTCAAGGTTTAGTGAGCATCCAAATTACCTGGAGGGCTTGTTACAGCACAGATTGCTTGCCCCCCCACCCCGGCCCCGCAACGACCTCCACCAGCTGCCCAGTCTCTGATTTAGTGGGTCTGCTGTGGAGCTGGAGAATTTGCATTCCCAGCAAGTACCTAAGCGGTAATGATGATGCTGGTTTGTGGACCACACTTGAGAAGTACGCCTTAGAGAGAGAGAGTGATTTAGGGAAGAAGGATGTATCAGAATCCTCCAGGAGTGGAGCTGAGATCTGAGTGGGCATATGTAATTCTGCAAAGTTCTCTAGGGGGATTCCACTTTACTCCTCTCTCACTCCCAATCCCACCCTCCATCTCCAGACTGATAACTAACTACTGGGTTAGGTAAACTATGTGGTTTCAACGATAGAAGTGGATAATACTAGCCTTTAAAGCTTTAAAAAATTAGAAATATGTTTCGTAGATAAAGAGTTATTATGAAGTGGGGAAAACAAACTGGACAGAAGCCCATAGCAATTGCCTGCTCTTTGCCAAGCTACCATACATTTTGGAAATAAATACTTATATCTTTTTCTATACTAATGTGAACTTAAAGGTATTGATTAAGTGACAGGAAAATCATAAAGCAAAAGGAAGGAAACAAATTTATGGGAAATTAGTGCCAAAGATTCACTCTGGTAATGTTGATTAGAAGTTCTGTAGTCTCCGCCGACTGAATCAGCTTCCACACCTCAGTGAGTAAAGGGTGATTCTCAGTTTCTTAGCAGAGGGAAGGCAGGCAGAGAGAATTAGCAAGAAGTCCAAAGGACAGTGGAATGCTTTGCCTTTAAGGCAAGAGAAAGGAATATCCAGAGGAAAAACTTATGCTTCAGCTTCTGAAATCAATGAAAATGGTTTTAGCTTTCAAAGCGGTAGTTGTGAAGCAGCTTGTCCTCGAGGCACTGAGTTAATGATGTGGCTGATTACTTCTATGCAGAGTCATTATGACTGATACTGGGCAAGCTGCTTAACCTCTTTTGGTCCCAGTTTCCTCATCTGTAAAATGAGGAAGTTGGAATAGATGATTTCCGAAGTCCCTTCCAGCTCTAACATTTTATGATTTAGTGCCTGACTGGCAATGTGGCCTCTTAAGTGCTACTGTGCACAGCCGCGCGTGACTTCAAACACTCCTGTGCAGGGTGCCAGCTTGTCTTCACAATTGAAAGTAAAAAGAGCTAGCTTTAGGCAAAACAGTGAAGTACTCCAAGTTTCATTTAACCTTCTTTAACTTTTGTTTAAACATGTCTCTTCTGGGCTTTTAGATTCCCTTTCAGGCAATTAGAGTTTCCTTGCATTCCTCATTACCCTCTCTTCACACTTCATTTTTGAAGGCACAGTGGGCATTGGTAAGCATAGAGGAAATATTTCTTGGGTAATTGGTAACTTCTCTAAGGTACAGGAGGCTGTACGTTGATTTGAAAAAAATGTTCAAAGGTAGATGATGACACCAAGCCTTAGTGCAGATAAGAGTGACAGAATCTAGGCAAAGAGATTAGGAAATCAGGATTAGGAATCCAAGCAAAACATTGGCAATGAATTTGAGAGCTCACCTAGGAGGCTGAAGATAAGCTTTGGTAAATCTGAATAAATGGGAACGCTGATCCTCAAAAACATTCTCCCATGATCGAGAAGAGTATCAAAACGTACTCTCACAAAGAGCTAAAAAAGTCCAAGCTTAGTTTGTTTGGGGAAAAAACGTTGAAATAATTGTAACTACCTTATCAAGGCAGTATGTAGGCATAGAACTGGGGAAATTCCCAGCAGAATCCTTCCCACGGCTCCTCAAATCTTCCCATACCTTCCTCTAAGGCTGACTCCTGAGCAAAACCTGATCAGTTGCTCTAAAATCTCCGAAGCCGTGGCTGTATTTTTCTGAACTCCTTTCCAAACTTCATAGGAAGGAAGGCTTTCAAGGACCCTGAGCTGGTGGGGGAGAGATGGAGGCGCATGTATCCAGGAGTTACTGGCTTCTAACCAGGACACTTAAACTTGGCGCCTTGAGCACTGGTTTGCCTCCATACCGAGGCCACTTTCCTGTCCGTCTTCCTCTTCCCTTCTACTTGGGAACCCCCAACAGTAAAGCACATGATCACGTTCTAATGATTACAAAGTGAAATTCTGATCACATATGCTATGATTCTATGTCTTTATAGTTCATTTTTGGAGGGCGTATCATTATCTGTTCATAACTCAAAAAGAAATGAGAGGAAAGAGTGAATGGTTGAAATGTTGTTTATAGATTCAGTCCTAAAGATAAATGAATACTGGCCTCTTTAAGATCTCCATTCTCAGGAAAAGCTAAAACGACTGCTTTTATCCATTTTCAAAACATTAGAAATAAGCTATTCTTATGTGAATGGGGGTGCAACTCAGGAGCCCAAGTTTAGTTCTTAATTGTTCCCTTCATACAGACATGGCTTGGAAGAGAACCAACAACCCAACCCTTTTCTTTCTACATCCACTGACTGGAATAAACCCAGGTTGAATATTTTAAAATAATCACAACCAATTTTGCTTTACTCTTCAATGCTTTTGCGTTGAATACAGAATTCAAGAGTCCCTTATAAAATTATCAAGGGGACTTTGAAGAAATTCAGATGAAATCTTTGATTAATTTTAACTCCAATTCACTCTTCATATTTTATCCAAGTATGAAAATCTAGACTGTTTTCCAAGTATCCTTGGCTTTTCGTAGAGTAGCTGCTGGTCCAGAGATAATGGCAGCATGTCTAGAAGTGCTGGAATATAGCTGAAAGGGGGGCCTGGTATGTTTAACTTAACTAATGCAGGGACCAATCAGAACATAGCACTTTACTATAAAGCATAGAGTAGGCCACACAATCTCCAAAAAATCCTACAGCTTCAGGTAGAAGGGGCCATAGGAACTATCAATAATAGTTATGGAGACAACAGCAAAAGAGAAAATAATATAAGAGAGTAGATGTGTTTTCAAACTTTGACAATTCATGTTATACCCAGATAGTACCTATAATATTATTTACCAAATAATTTTACTTAAATGTATTTAAGTAGCTTCATTTAAATAATTTTTAAAAGTAGCCTCTTTCTCTGAGTTAATATATGTGAAAATTTGAGATTTTATTAGTTACTTTTTCCATACTATATATTATATAACATATAACTATATATGTCATATTGTAGTAAATTGTTTATATTATATAGAATTAATTAATTATTAATATAACATATAATATTATATATTATTATAGTTTGATATAATACATAATATATAAATACAGCATATATTAATATAATATAATACAGTCATGCATTGCTTAATGATGGGGATATGGTCTGAGAAATGCATTGTAAAGCAATTTTGTCATTGTGTGAACAACACAGAGTGTACTTACACAAACCTGGATGATATAGCCTACTACATGCTTAGGCTGTATGGTACCAGCGTCGCATATGTGGTCCATCGTTGACCAATATGTTGTTACGTGGTGCATGACTATATATAATACATATATTATATTTATATAAACATATAACCATCTTGCGTATCCTGGTCACAGTGCTTCCCTTCCATGTATCCACACCCCTTGCAATCTTCCCATCAAGTGGTGGAGTCTATTCTTTGAATCTGGGCAGCCCTTGTGACTCAATTTGGCCAATAAAATGTGGTAGAAGCAATGTTATGCCATTTCTGAGATATTAGGCCTTAGGAGATTTTGCACACTTCTGCTTTCTCCTGGGACCCCTGCCTCCACCAAGGGATAATTTGCTCTAGTAATACTTAATTAATACAACCATCTGCACCTTTCATAGTCCTCCTTTCTCAATTGAAGACAACTCAGGGGTTGAGTAGGATGGAACCTTGGTGGGAAACAGTAAAGAGAATTTCTTTTTTTGTTTCTGGCTCTTTTGTAGCAGCAAGCACAGCTGGTTCTTAGACTTGGTTTCTAACAGCTTTCTCTAATAAAAGGAATCAGAGCTTATTGGAGAATTGACTGATTCTAGGACTGAAGGAGGAAATATACAAGGTGAGTATACAAAAACATACTCCACCAGAAAGAAGGGGCAGCATAACTCCCCACTCCTTAAGTGTGGGCTGCACATGATGACTTACTTCAAAAGAGTACAGTATGGAAAGGGACAGAAAAACCTGTGAGAAACCTGACAATCACCACTTTAGCCAGGTGATCAGGTCAACATCAGCAATCATAAATCAGGTAGGGAGTATTTATCCTTGATATGACGTGATGAAAATGGCCCTTTACTGCTATTAAAGTAGTAGAAGAAAAACATCAAACAAATTCCAATAGAATGGCATCCTGCAATATACTAGACCAGTACTCCTCAAAACTACAAGGGGCATCAAAAACAAGGAAAGCCTGAAAAACTGTCACAGCCAAGAGGAGCCTAGGAGACACGGAAACAAAATGTAATGTAGTATCCTGGATGGATCCTGGAACAGAAAACGGACATTAGGTAAAAATAAAGGAAATATGAATAAACTGTGGATTTTAGTTAATAATAATATATCAACATTGATTCATTAACTATAACAAGTATATCATAGTAGTGTAAGATGTTAGTAATAGGGGAAATTGTGTGTGAGGTGAGAGGGGTAGTATGGGAACTCTTTGTACTATCTGCTCAATTTTTCTGTAAATGTAAAACTGTTCTAAAAAATAAAATCTATTGAAAAAAATAGCAGCAGATGTATGGTAAGAACATTCCAGCAAATGAGTGGTGAGTTTACCAGGATTTTCCTCCATTATCTCCCAGATGAAACTCAATTCAGCCCCAAATCCTGAAGTGGATATCAGAGAAGATAAAGAGAAGTTCTGGAGAAGCTCCCTAGTTCTGGCTCAAAGATCAGGAAAGATGTCATCTAACATCAGATACGATGGAGGAAATTCCCAACTTTCCTTTTTTAAAAATTCTTCTTTTCTTTGTTTTCTTACATCCTAGGCCCCAAACAATCCTATGATTTAAAAGCAGCAGAGGCAATGGGAATCCTAAAGAATTCCTAAATTCTTTAGAAGCCTAAAACGCTGAAAGAGCAGAAACTTTCCCTCCTATTAGAGAAGCCGTGGTCTAAGCGGCAGAGGAAAACTCTTGTTACTTTCTGTTTTTCTGTCCTCTGGCCCCTTGACCCCAGACACAGGCATAGTCCAAGGAAGTACACAGCACAACAGGGTGGATAAAGTCCTCGTTTCCTCGATGGAGCGTCTGAAAGGGAGTACTGAGGATATCACAGAGAGGGAGGAATGTGGGGATGTGACCTCCTAAAGTCCTTTATAAACTCTCAGGCTCATCCCTAAGCTGAGCATGTATCAATCTGACCCTAACTAAACACAGTACACAGACTTTGATAACCCAACTATGGAATGGACCACCATTCAAGTACCAGACTGGCCACTGGGTGGTGCACACATGGCACAGATCCTAATAGTACTGCAAAGGATTTAAAAATTGAACTAACATTGGAATCGCAACCCACAGGTTGGTCAGGACTTGCAACCTGAACCCAACCAGGATGATTGACTGTTTAAAAATATAATTAATATTCTCTACAGAAATTAAGCCAGAGTCTCATAACATAATGTTGAAAATGTCCAGGATACAACCCAAAACTACTCAGCCTATGAAGAACAAAGACAATCGCAACTTGCATGAACAAGAACAATCAGACTTCAACATTGAGAGGACATAGATGTATCATTTTCTATCTAAAGAAGAAGCAAATGGAAATTTTAGAACTGAAAAATGTAATAACCAAAATTTAAAAAAAAAATGAAACATCAGTATATGAGCTCAATAGCAGAATGGGTAAAACCAAGGAAAGAGCCAGTGAATTTGAAGACAGATCAGTAGAAATTATCCAATAGAAACAACAAAGAGTAAATGGATGGAAAAAATTAAATAGAGCCTCAGGGACATGTGAGAAAATACCATGTGTCTAACATTCATGCTATCAGTGCCTGAGAAGGGAAAGAGAGAGAATGCAGTCCAAGAAAAAAAAAATGAAAAGAAAAATTGGAAACTTTCCAAATTTTGCAAAAGAAATAAACCTACAGATACAGAAAGCTCAGCAAATCTCAAAGAAGTTAAAACCCCCAAAATCCACATCTATACATATCATAACTAAACTGCTTATGATCAAAGATAAAGAAAAAAATCTTAAAAGCACCCAGGGAAAAATGACACATACTTTTACTGGAACTATGATTCAAGTGACCATGGATGTCTTGTCAAACATCATAGAGCCAGAAAAATAAGCAACAACCTTTCTAAAATACTAAAGGAAAAGAAGTATAAAGCAGGGGCAGGCACAGTGGCATAGTGGTTGAGTTTGTGTGCTCCGTTTCAGTGGCCTGGGGTTCATGAGTTTGGATCTCAGGTGCAGACTTACTCACTGCTCATCAAGCCGTGCTGTGGTGGCATCCCACATACAAAAAATAGAGGCAGATTGGCACAAATGTTAGCTCAGGGACAATCTTCCTCAAGAAAAAAAAAAGTATGATGCAGAATTCTATATCCAGCCAAAATATCCTTCAGGAATGAAGAGGAAATAAAACATTCTCAGGTTAAGGAAAACTGAGAGGATTTGTTGGTAGATGGCATGCTGTAATAGAACTGTAAAGAAATTCTTAAGATAGAAGAGAAATGATACCAAAAGGAAACTTGGAACATCAGGAATGAAGGAAGAGCAACAGAAATAGTAAATATCAGGGTGAATATAATAGACTATTCCTCTCTTATTTAGTTGTATAAAATATGTTTTGACAGCAGAAGACAGAAATTATAACACTGTTTGATGAGGTTTTCAATGTGTGTGGATGTCATGCGTAGATAACCACAATACAAAGGGCTGAGGGTAAAGATGGTGGTAAGTAAGGTTCTACCTGAAGTAAGAAAAACACTAGTAAAGTTAAATACGTGTATTAAAACACCTAGAGAAACCTCTAAAAATTGTACAAAGGGAAACGCAAATTAAAACCACCGTGAGATACTTCTATCAACTTATTAGAATGGCTGAAATAAAATATACTCATAGTACCAAGTGCTGGTGTGGAAGAGAAGCAAATGGGACAATGCTGGATGGAATGAAAAATGAGCCAGCCACTCTGGAAAACAGTTTGGCCGTTTCTTATAAAGTTAAACACCCACTCACTCTTAGGTGTTCACACCAGAGAAATGAAAACTATTATTCACACAACTGTACACAAAAGTTTATAGCAGCCAAAACGGCCTTCAATGGATGGATGTATGCACAAATTTTGGTACCTTCATACACTAGAATACTACTCAGCAATAAAAAGCAATGAGCTACTGATACATGCAACGTCTTGGAAAAATGTCAATGGCATTTTGTTGACTAAAAGAACGCATTTTCAAAAAGTTACATACTATTTATGTAACATTCTTATAAAGATGAAACTACAGATCAGATCAGCAGTTGCCAGGTTTAGGAGATGGAAGAGTATGACTACAAAAGGAGAGCAAGAGAGAGACTTTTAGGATGATAGAACTGCTCTGTATCTTGATTGTGGTTATAGTTGTTGCTTGTCATGTGTTGTAAGTCATATAAGTGTATACATATGCACGTATACGCATATAAGTGTATACATGCACAAGTTAATTCTATTGTACGTTAATATAAAAAGTTATATTTTAAAAAAAGCATTCACAGAGATAAGAAAAGATTAAAATTAGAGGAATCAAATGAAATCTTTACCTCTGTCAGCACCAAAGGTAATAACACAGCATATCCTGTTGTCAAAATGTCTTTTGAACTTGAGAGGTCAGAGATAGCAACCCAATAGTGCTAAATTCACAGAATGTTCTTCATCTATTGAATAAATTAAATAAAAAATATCATGGAGCCAGATGGCGTTAACTCCAAGTATTTTGAAGAAGTCCTTTTAATGAGAACCTGGTTCCTATTCTCTTGGGTTTTTCCAGTCATAATCTGTTTCACCTGTGAATTTCCAGCTACCAGAGCACCTACAGCACGTTTCATCTTCTGGCAGTTTACTGACAATCAAAATCACTTATAAATGTGAAGTATAAATTAAAGATATTATAATCTGAAAAAGGAGACAGAAATTTAATTTCCCCTATAGAATGCAGTGAATCTTTGTTCATAAAAGTCACCCTGGAATGGTTCTATCTGATGTCCTGTGGAGGGGAGAGGCAAAGATGAGTTTTATAATGAGGACCACTGATGTCTTGGATGCCAATCTCTTGGCCCCTGCGAAAACTATCAGGCAAAAGAGAAAAATACCTGCAGTCATGAAGTGACCTCGAGATATAACATGATGTACACAGGTAATTGGCATAAGATAATAGGAGGAAAAGAGAAAGGCATTCTGGGTAAAAATGGAAATGAGGAATTGATGAAAAAATTTGTAAATCTTCCCTTCTAATTATTTCTTATATTCATATTTGTTCATTTCCTTCAGAGGAGAGAGGAAATGAAAAGAATAAATTTAAGATAAACTTTTTTTTTAAGCAAATGCTTTCACAAGTCTTTTTTGTATAATTATCCAGCAGGGTTATTGAAGTAACCTGCAAAGATCAGCTCCATTCTCCACCATTACCAAAGGCTGACATTTTTATAATTCTCTTTCTTGTTCTCTTTGACACCTTTATGAAAATCCTGACATGACCCACTATGGAAGAAAATGGATTACTCAGACTTCAATAAAATTCATTTTCCAATGTGATTGATTCTCTTCATTTGGTTGAGGAGTAGGGGCTAACATGATAGCTGTTCCTCTCCCAGATGTAAGAAGATCTAGAGAGAAAAATTGATCAGGCTGCTTTAGCGCATTATTTCAGAAAGGAGATACAAAGTTTCTATGTCTGGAAATGAGAACAAATGGAAATGAGAAGAGAGGAATTTTGACAATTCTATCCAAAGAAAATGGGTCTTCTAAACAAATGACTATTCATGAAAAGTGATCACAGATCAAGAGTTCTCTGTTCCAGTTGCAATGATAGACACCGTATACACATAACTCAAGTTAATTCTCTCAGCAAACTAATAAGTTAGGTGTAACAGAGCTGAAGTCACCACTCATTGCAACACTTAGGTAGCATCTATTGGTTAAGGAGTAGTGATTGAGCAGGTGAAACATAAAAGTTGTTCTGCTGGGTGCTGGACTGAATATGGCAGAGAGAGTCTCTCCCTGTATGGAGCTTATGTTCTAGGGGGAAAACAGATAGTAAAGAAATAATTGTTTTAGGAGGTTTCTAGTGAAGTTTCTAACCAAACACGGAAATCAGAGAAAGTCTTCTCAAAGAATTGATATTGAGTTTAATAGCTGAAGAATGAATATCAGTTACCTGAGCTGGATTGGATGTCTCTTCAGGGTGAAGCTGTGGCCCCCCCACCTCATCACTGTGCCCTCTGCTTAATTCCACTGTGTAATCCATCAAGATATTACTCCTGACCTAAAGGAGCTCACAGTAACGTGGTAGAGGAAGTATAAAAGTAGATGATGAGATTTGAGGGCATTGAACAAGACACTAGATCCTAAAAGTGAACTCTACTTCCTGGTTAATAATTTGAGAGTTTTAAAAATAATTATGTTTTCATGAATTAATTATTAAAATGCAAATATTCCCAGAATATAAAAAATAACTGACACAAATATGGTGGTTACTTTGTGCCAAGTCCTATTCTATGGGCTTTACACATATTAATTAAATTAATTCTTATAATTACCCTATGAGGTGGACACTAGCATTATTCCCATTATGTAGATGAGAAAAATAGAGCACAGAGAAGTTAAGAAAGTCCTTTAAGAACACACAGCAAGTGGGTGGTGAGCAGGATTCACACCCAAGTTCCATTTTCTTAACCTCTTTACCTCTACACATTTATCAAAGAGCTGATGATAAGACCCTATAATTATAGAACATAAAACAGTTGTCAAGGAGAATTTAAGGGGAGACAAGGAAATAGAGTATAAGGAAGCAGGAAGAACTAGTTACAGGGGGTTTCTTCATCCCTGATATGAGAGATGAGAAGGCGCAAAGGAGAACTCCACAATATTTCTTTATAAGACAAAATGCTGCCCCTAAGTAGGTGTTTTCACTTATATTAACAGTTTTACTAATTTTGACTAGGTACAGATTGACAGTCCAGCGTGAAACTTCTCAGAGTAAAAAAGTCCTATAAGAAAGTTTGAAAGCTATGGCCCTATCTGCAGAAAAATTCAAACATACATACTCTTACATATAATTTTGAGGACTTGAAGTTCTGCTGGAAATCATCTATGAATCTGGCCATTTTGGGGACCCTCCTATTTTTGTTTCTATGCTAACTATTGAAATGATTTTATCAACATGCTACAGCCAGGAAAAGAATCTATCAGCAGTATTTAGAGTTTACCACCAGCAGGATAGTGAGAAGGTTCTAAAAATTCAAATAATCAAGGCAGGAATAAAGAAGAAGGATAAAGCATTGTGATATTAGAAAATATCTGTTCTCCCTGTGTTGCCCTCACTTCTGTCACCTCTAAGCAGATGTCCAGGTCATTATATTTCTCATTTTGTGTGTTATGGGGTAGGAAGTAGAATGTACAGTTAAAAACATTTCTAGTGGTTTTTGTAAAAGCCTAAAGAATTGGCAACTTTTACGCTAGTTGTCCAGAAGGGGATAGAGAAAGCAGAATGACTCTGAGGGGAGGAACAATGGGAAAGAAATGAAATTACAACTTTGGGTGGATTCTGCTCTATGCCAGTTCCCAAGAAGGTGGCTTCAGGGTAGTGACTTCAGGGAGCATGTGGAAAGACAGGAGCCTGAGCACTGGCATTGCTAGGCCTGGACAATTTCTATGTCTTAGGTATGTCACCAAATAGAGAGTTGCCAGAGATTAGCACTATTCAACATTGGAAAATGTGCTGCTCAGTGGCAATTGATATGGACCTAAGTCTGAAAGCACCTTCTGGAATATTTTGTTCAAAACCAGATATCAAGACCTTTGTATGATTGTTGATTGGAGAGGTTACCCCATCGATAACTTATACTAAATTTCTAGATGTGGCTTTAAATTTAATTTAATTTGATTTAATGAAAAAACAGAACATTTCTGGTAATTTATTTTGGCACACTTTATTACAAAGTGAATCTGATTTTATGCAAGAGGTAAGAAATTTCACATTTGCAGAAGTAAAACATTTTGAGATCGTATGGGGTACTTGAATCAAATTTAGACTCCAATCAAGTAACCCAAGTACTAAGATGAATACAACCATTGTAGAAAACCCCTCTCACCTCACAAACACCCACTAGCCCTCACATAATCCCCACTAGAAACAGGAAAGAGGATGCAAATGCATTCCCGTTCTCATAGTAGAAGTCAGACTATGGGAAAGAGATGCAAGAAAGGAACTAATGAGGGTGGGCCTTTCTATTTTCAGTTTTCAAATTTAATTCTAATTGAGAAACATGACCTGGAGCTTGAAATGAAAATGCAATTAAAGAAACTATGGTGCTTGCTGAGCATAGGCTGGGCTGCCCCTTTGGCGTGATCTGCTTTGATTCCCTTCCATTTCCTCTACGTCTGCTGTTGTTATCTTCCAGTGCACCAAATCTGCCTTCCTTCATTAGCACGCCATGATTTCTGGCTGACCCAGTGTCCTGGAATGAAACCAATGTTAATGGTTCCTGTGATTCTGGCTGTTTTTGCTTTATGGATGTTTCCTTCTCCCTTCATCCCGTCTCCAAACTAATTTTCATTCTATTTGAAAACAACCCAAAATGATAAATTATTTTGTGCTTTTCTGCAGTGGTAGGATTTAATTGGGTTTCCCTGGCTGAGTTCAATTCCTGGCACAAATAAATCAAATCCTTGAACACGAGGGACAGACGACAGGTAAGATGGTGAATAATGTGGCCTGAGCACTATGAAAGCTTGCTGAAAACCGTTATGTCACCCAGATGTCTCCTTTCTCTTTCCTTGTTTCTTTTTTTTTTTTTTTCGTTATTTTGGCAAAATATTTTCAGAATAACATGGAGTAACATTAAGATACAGAAATGTTGCAAATAGAATTAATATCAAAAGAAATGAATTACTTTAATATTCTGGCTCACAGATTGGAAAATGAAATATTGTGAAACCTCTTTGTAAGTTCACCTTTAAGGAGAATGATGATAATATTTGATTCTTCATTTTCCTGACTGAAGAAGACTTAAAAGGAAACGCCAAGTATGTCATTTATCTGTTGCAGCGTAACAAATCACCCCAAATCTGCTGGTTTAAGACAACAACAGTTATTATTTTTCATGATTCTGCGGTTGGCGGGACAGCTCTATTGCTGGTTTTTCGTGGGCTTGTCACGTGGATGTGGTCAGCCAGTCTCCTGCCTGGAATGGAAGGATCCAAGATGGCCTCATTCCTAGGTCTGGACTTTGCTGCTGCCTATCAGCTGGGCTCTCTCTCTACGTGGTTTTTTATCGTTCATGGGCTAGGTGAACTTCTTATGATTATGCTGGAAGAATTCCGTGGGGTCAGAGATGGAATCTGTACGTCCTCTTGAGACTGAGGCTACAGAACTCACACAACCTCATTTTTGCCACATCTATTGGTCAAAGGGAGTCATAAGGCCAGCCCAGATTCAAGGAGTAGGGAAATAGACTCCAGATTTGGACTGGAAGAGTTGCAATAAATGTGTGATTGTATTTTATCTACTACATCGAACAAAGAAATTTGTATCAAAATTGAATATGGCTAAATCCCATGTTAGACTTCTTGAAGGCTGGGAATAGGTATTATATTTATTTTAATATTTCAAGCTCAGAGTGCTGTCATTTGAGATATAGTAGATCCCAATATCTGTTTGCTGAATGCTGATGCAAATAATCCATAACCAATCTATAACTGAAAATTGAGGTCGGTTTATTCTGAGCCAAATGTGAGGACCATATAGCCCAGGGCCTCTCTTCCCCAAGGAAGGAAGGGCATCAAAGAAGAGGGGTAGTAGTTATATAACCTCAAAGAGCATGTTTCACATATGATTGAAATGTCTCTTTACAATAGTCATGAGACTGCTCTGTTGGCACAGTGATTGATGGACACAGCAGGTAGTAGGTCTTCTGTCTTGGTGCACACAGCAGGGAGCAGGTCTGTTATCTTGAGCTGAGTGGTCACAGGTGAGTGCAGCAATCAGTTCCTAGCCTAGGGAGAGATGCTTATCCTTGAGGAAATGCCAATGTGAGGGAAGTTGCACCTTGTCTTTGGGACACAGGAAATGCTTAAAGCAGATATACAGTGCATGCTCAATGGTCATATCAGGCCCTTTTGGAAAAACAGTCATGCTGAATTAGGTTTACACCAGATGACTTCCTCGTATACTCCAATATATCCTATCGCTTGCCATTTCTATTTGTCATGAACAAGTATGGATGGACCAGGAATTCAGAAAATAAAACAGAAATAAAATAATAACAATTCCTTACGATCACCTTGTAACATCGTTTTTATGGTTGTTGTTTGAGGTCATTTGTTGTGTGAGATTAATTTGGGTAGATCTAGAAGAGTTTAATTTCAAGCCCTCTTTTAGGGGGACAGAGTTAGTTTGACAAAGATAGCTTGAGACATTTTAGACTGGGAATATTACATGTATAAAACTAAAAAACGATGGGAAGAAAAGTTATATGTGGAGGGCAGTCAGTATATTGTTGAATGCATAAAGGACCATCGAGGTTGAGCTGAGAAGTGGAAAATTAGTGGATTTTTAAAAATCAAGACAGATAATATCAGATGCAATATCATAAGCTTGAGGAAGATGTAAAAGAAATGACAGACTTTCAAAAAGCGGCTCAACTCTTTCCTAGGGAGCAGTCTTTATATTCAAACACTGATTCTTCCCCTGAAACAAGTCATTATCAAGCACTAAATGTAAAGGGGCCTACACGGAATACTAAAGAAACGGTGGTGGGGAAAAGACACTAACGGTTTGTATGAGGCTTAAACTCTTTGCCTCGAGGCTCAAACCTAAAGAATCTCCACTAATTCTTGTCCTTCCCATTCTCCAGCACCCTCTGCCTGTCTGACCACTGCCACGCATGCCATCTGAGCATTGCTTCTGGCATGCACTGATTGCAATAAACACCATCCTGCATTTTGCAGCCCGTGAAGCATTGTTCACTTTTTGGCCATACTCCATTTCCCTAACCAGACTATACATTCCTTAAGGACAGAAAGGCTGTCTTTCTCCCGTTTTTCCTCTCAGTGATGGTATTCATTAAAATCTAAAATCTAAAATAAATAGAAAAGTGTTTAAAGTATTTTCCTTGCATGGTAATAATATACATGCCTTTTGTTTTCTTTTTAAAATGAATTTATGTGTCAAGCGTTTATACCAGTGTCTGACATATGGGATTTACTAAATGATATTTTACTGTTGTTATTATCATTACCACTATTACTTGTATGTAACTTATAAGCTGATGCATAAAATCAGGCAACACCTCTCCTTATAGATGCTCTGTAAACCATGGGCAAAGTAGCCACCTGTACTAATTGATTTATGTAACAGATATTCATGGGACATTTAACATGTGCCAAGTTTGCATTTTCAGTGGTAAGCAAAATGGACATGGTTCCTACCTTCAAGGAGTTAACAGTCTGGGTTGAGGGGTTGGGGGAGACACATATTAAACCAGTAAAGAAGCAAATTACAAATATCAACAAATGTTATGAATGGAAAGAACAAGGTGCTACAAATAAGTACATAGGGGAAAGGGCAACAGACTAGACCATGTCATCAAGGGACATGTTTCTGAAGAGGTTGTGTTTAAGCTGAAATACAAAATAAGATAAATTGGATCCAGCCCAGTGAACAGTCATACAAGAACAGTGTAGACAAAAGGAGCAGCATGGAGTCAAATGCATACAATGAAGAAAGAGTATGGCAACCTATAAAATAGAAGAATTCTAAGTTCTTGGTCTTTGAAGCTGACTACCTGGGATCAAATCTTGGCCTTTCCTTTGCTTGCTGTGTGATTCCAGGCAGTTTACTCGTGTGCCTTAGTCTCCTTGTTGATAAAAAGAGATGACACTAATTACCTACAGGGTATTATGAGAATTAACATGAAAGTGCTTAGCACATTGGCTTAGCACTCTATAAATGCTTTCTCCACATTATTGGACAAAATTGGCATGGTTGACTCATTCATTCAACAGACATATGTTCAGAATCTACTGCATGAAGACATTCTAGTGATGCTCCTGACATCACCTGGATCATTGGCCTCTGTATCTCTGGTACTAACCTCGTTTTTCAGCTATTAGAGTGACATCACTCATGTCCAGCTTTTTTTGGTAAGAGCTCCTCGACAGAGCTGTTTGGGTTCCTAGTGATAAAGGCTTACATTTTCCAATTATACCATAGCCCCTCTTTCCCAAAGCTTGGAACCCTTTAGGTGGAGCCTGGGCATAGGGAGGGGATGGGATGTGTTGGATCGGGGACTGTCTTGCAGTCTCACACTGCACCGAGAACCACGTGCTGCTCCTGTGTATGCACTGCTGCCAGCCTGCGACTTTTATCTTCACACCCTCTTTCTCTCTGCTTGCCCTTTCTCCCTCCAGTCCTCTCGAAATGTCTCAGAAATCTCGGCCGCCCCTCAGACGCACAAACCTCAAGAGGCACACAAAACCTCTTGCCTCATCTGGCCCCAAGATTTGCTTGTGTGCCCTCAATAGGAGCTTGTCAGGCCCTTGTTCAACTGTCGCATGGAATGAAGGAAGGTTACTGCTCCTGGGGTCGACCAAAAGCAGACAGGAGCCAATGCACAGAGGCTTCTCTTCCCTCTCCTGCCTCTTTTTTCATGTTGATCACCCTCATCAGTTTCGTACATTTCTCATAGCCTCCCCAGTGGAAACCTTGATAAATGCCCTAATATTGGTATTTCCTCCTTCCCTGACTTGTCCTCACAATTGCTTCTGGTAGCAACCTCTCAAATTCCTACCTACACTCCAAAAGAATGGTCACCTCTGCACCTAATGGCGCTTTTTATTTTTCCTTTCTTTCTTTTTAAAATACAAATATTATGTAAAGCTAGAAGCTGTCTCATAAGAATCATTTGGAAAATTCAAAAGAAATATATATATATGTATACATATTCTAACATATTTTATTCTCTTTCCCTATATATACACATATATACACTTCCATACATATATACAAATACATATACACACACACACATATATATATATACTTCCTCCATGATTCCTTGTATTTAAAGTGAAAGAATGAAATTCTCCATAAGTTTGAGAATACCAACGAGTACACATTTTAGAAGTACAAAGCAGGTAGCTTACTGATGCTTTCTGTCTCTGTAGCATTAACTATAGTGGATGCACACAAGGGAAAATGAGAAGAGCATCCTAAGATTATATTCAGAGTGAGTTTTCCTGACATACCACCCAAGAATCAACTCAACCTCTTCTGGTTTTTGTTAGATAATATTTTTAAAAAACATCTCAATCCCCTCTGCACTTCCCCTTTTCTTTCTATTTAAAAATATAAATAGTATGCAATTCTAGGAACCATCTTATGAGTCATTTGTAAAACTCAAAATAAGTTACTTAATCAGAAAACCTCTATATGTCAGCTATATATGGATTCAACTAGTTTTCAACACTTTATGAAATGCGTTTGATTTCAAACAGTCTGTCTTTTGGTTTCTGTCATGTTTAAGGTTAAATACATTCACCACATTAAACATGGAAACTTATTGTTCATTATTGCTCCTTACCTTCATCTGTTCTCCTGCTCCAAGACCTCCTCTGTGATTATCAAAGATTATAACATTTTAATAAATTGGAAAGGTGAAGAATTTTGACTGAAAAAGCAGGTTATGGAAATATATAGAGT
Source organism: Equus asinus (assembly GCF_041296235.1). Classification (NCBI taxonomy): domain Eukaryota; kingdom Metazoa; phylum Chordata; class Mammalia; order Perissodactyla; family Equidae; genus Equus; species Equus asinus. Next base: position 190,506,281 of record NC_091790.1, on the reverse strand, counting down.
GTGTGATTTTATTTTAGGAAAAAAGACACATTTATGTATGTGTTATTTATCTAACTCTGTGTGAAAGAGATTTATTCACCTAACTCAGAGAGAGAGAGTGTGTGTGTGTGTGTGTGAGAGAGAGACAGAGAGACAGAGAGGAAAAAGAAGAGAAAGAAGAGGAGAAAGAGGGGAGGAGGATGGAAGGAAGTGGAGGGGAGATCTGGAACTGTGTACACTAAAGTGGTAACACTGAGTATGCATTTTTATTATTGTTTATGGTTTTTATTATCTGTACCTCTTAATTTTCTACAATGGCTATATATAGCTTCTACAAAAAATGTGTATATATATATATATATATATATATATAAAACAACTTGAAGAAAGCACTAATTTAAGTTTTGTTTGAGGCAACGGTTTTACCCTTCTGAAAAAAGAAACACATAGTCTCTTGCCAAGGATAAATCTACTCAGATATCAACAAGAACTTTCAAGTTTACCTGGAATTTCCAAGTTCATAAATGCTGAGTGGTCTCTAAATTTGGGAACCTGTTTTTCCCATTGCTAATAATAAGTCCTCTGTAGTATCATAACAAAGCATTGGATACCCTAAATGCACACTATAAAAATAACCTGCTTTATTTATGGTCATGCTGTTTCAGATGCCCACAGCCAATTGTCGCCCGTGCTTTGGAGGCTAGAAATCTTCTTGTTTCTCTTCATTTCTCTCTTATCATTCCCAATTCTCAATCAGATTTGGTAAATACTAAAATAACACAGGCAGTTTATTGAAAGATTGAAAGCAAGTGATATACGTATCTTACATGTTCAAATCATCTTCAATGTGTTCATTGAGTTAGTTCTTCTTCATATGTTACATAGTATACTTCCTTTAAAAAAAGAAAAGAGGAAAAAAAGAAAATTGGGAAGGAAGTGTATGTCATCGCTAATGAAATGATGGAGTACAGACTATGAGATGCTTTCCCTGGGATTCCCAGCAGCCTCTGCAACATCTCTAGATCTCTTACCTTTAAGACCCCTCTCCTCAACCTACTACTCTCTACAGAAGGCCCTTTACAGGGGTATAAAAGGTGCTACTCTATTTTCATACAAAGCAAATGGCTTCCATGGTGAATTTTGGAGGGAGCAGGCAGACCCAATAGTTTGTTGTGGAACAAATTCCCAGAAGTAAAGAGAATAAAGAAGTAAAGGGTAAAGGTTATTTCTCTGTCACTCTCTCTCCCCCCATTTCAATAGTGAGCATCATTTCCTTTCTGCAGTTGAGAAGAGTCAGGCAGAGGGCTGAGGTCCCTGAGAATGATAAGTATGTGAGCACTCGAACTCCATTATCTGTAGCTGCTGAGAGCCTTGCCAGACTGCTGTAACGTATTGATACTTCAGAGAAGCATGGAAACAGTCTAAGATTTCATTTACTTAATGGCTTACAGATTAATTGAGTCCCATATAGCCCCGAATGTTGTACAGTTTTCCTTATAACATATTGTATGATTTTTTAAAACAGTACAAATGATTCTTTTTTATATGGAGATAACATATTTTTTACTTTTGAATTAACTAGCTCCAACTGATCCATTGCATCAAATTCACGTGCAGAAATTTTAGGCTGAAAGAAGTGAAATTATATTATACCTCTAACTCCAACAAAAAGCAAGATTCCACCCTACAGAATCCTCCATTAATAGAACCCCAAACACAGTGGCTGACTTTTACAAATGTTTTTCAAGTAGGAGAAGTTTGCAAATGTACTTCCTTATTTTTTTTAAAATGGTTATTTTTGTGATTCTTTTCTTCAACTGAGAATGAGGAAAAATACTGTTTGACTTATTTCAATCCTTAAAGAAGTTTGAATTCTCTTTGAGTTGTGTAGTCCGTGAATCCTGGGGAGAACTGAAGTCAAAAGCTTTTTTTAAGCAGCTTCCTCCCCAACAAAATAAGACCTGTGTTGAATGAAGTCACTTCAAAGAATTGTTTCATTAAATAAGTCAAACTAATGTCATACACTTCTACCATTTAGAAAACAAAATTAATAATAGTCATATAAGAATTGTCAAAATTCAGAGAAACAAGCAATCTGTACAGGTCACAATAGACAGGGAGTTGTCATTGAGAAGGAGATAAAATGTACTTTGGATGATGGGCTTAATCTGGCTATGTGGAGGTAAAGAGTATTTTATGACCAAAGTGCAAGTGCAAGGGGTACCAGGGAAAGGCTGGTGTTAAGGAGGAAACCAGTGTGCCTGGAACAGCCATTTCACGTGAAAGAAAGGTGATGAAGTTGGAAAGGAGGCCCGGGTTGGGGAAGTAGACAGGGAAGATGCTGAGCGAGAAAATAGGGCAAATCTTTAAGTACCCATTTGAAGAGTTTAGATTTGATCCTTCAAGTATAAGAGGCATCAAAGTTTTCTGAAAAATTAGGATTGTCATCTCTATAAAGGTAAGGGGGAACTAAGATATGAAATATAGGAAAAGGTGATTTGCGATTTTCTCTACTGAGAATGACGATGAAAGTGATAGACATTGACATGAAAGCATATGAACTCTAGGACCACAACAATAGAGCCACAAATCACTAGAGAGTCAGAATGATATATACCGGACGCTGACCATGGTCAAGATTTTTTTTTAGCGCTAAGTGGGCTCTTGGCAGTAGAAATAACCCACATGGAAAGAGGTCAGGCAAAAAAGATTATAAAAGAGAGAGATCTTCACAGCATTGGAAATACTCTCATTTTTTTTTCTCTGCTATAAATGGAAATACTCTTTTTTCCTGTTATAAATAGCTGTGAAGATGAGGAAAAATTTTGCCTATTTTAAATTAGCTTGTCGATTTTAAATCAACTTTAGTTAGTTAATTAATTAAATTTGTCTATTTTAAATTAATATTAATCAGCTTATCTTATTTTCCAGTTCCCTGTAACTGGTCCGCTGGTCCTCTTGTTCCCTTCCACTACATAGTCCCCTTCTAGCGTTTCCCATATTACACCACAGATTTTCCTGCCTCCCTCAGCCTTTTTGGGACCTGCTGTGCTACTCTTCATATTCAGTGCTTCAGTCTCTCTCCCTCTCTTTGTCTCTCTCAGACTGCCCCACGTGATGCATTATAAATATTTTGCTGTTCTCATAATTCTAGTCTTATTTGGCTAAAAAGCATTCCCTGAAAGGTCAATTTCAGATCTTTTCTCCTCCAACGTCTCCATTTTTCTCCTCTTAGCTTTTAATTAACAATTAAGCTTTGTATTGAACTGAGAAGACGAAAACCATCTGTGTGAGCTTTGTTAAGCACTTGTCTTCAGTAAAGTAAATGACTGTCTCCAAAGATATCCTTTCGGTTCTCAAAGAATTAACGTTTTTCACTTCTCTAGGCTGAATTCCCTCCCCTAAATGCCGGACCCTATCACTTCTTGCTTCTTCGGGGGTTTTGTTTCCACCCCAGATATTCCATCTGCTCTTAAGTAAATTTTAGCTTACTATTTATCTTTTGGAAAAAAGTGCACACAATTTACTGAAGGAAACATTTGTTCTATTAGTTCGTGGGATTTTAAGTGTTTGGTTTCCATTTTCCAAATTCCTATTAGAGATTCCTATTTAGGATGGTTGACTAACCATTCATGACTACCTCTCCTCCTTCTTCAAATCTCATTGAAATGTGAGAAAATTCTAAAAAAACCTTGCACCACTAAATCCATTGTACCACTGCAAATCCAAAAGGACATGATTAAATTATCAATCAGACCATAGACGAATTTATACATTTATTATTTTTTGAGGAAGATTAGCCCTGAGCTAACTACTGCCAATCCTCCCCTTTTTGCTGAGGAAGCTTGACCCTGAGCTAACATCTGTGCCCATCTTCCTCTACTTTATATGTGGGACGCCTACCACAGCATGGTGTGCCAAGTGGTTCCATGTCCACACCCGGGATCTGAACCAGTGAACCCCGGGCCACCGAGAAGCGGAACGTGCGCACTTAACCGCTGCGCCACCGGGCCGGCCCCAGAGGAATTTCTTGACAACATAAAATGGATTGTTTATGAAATCTGACAAAGCTTAGTCTCCTGCAATTCATGACAGGCCGCAAAAAAAAAAAAAAAAGAAGAAGAAGAAGAAGAAGAACCACAAAATAAGTGAGATTCTTCCAAACTTGTCCAATTCCAAAGGCAGCTGGAATTGGGAATAGGACCAGCCCTCTCAGGTGGTTAGCAGGTTGATTAATTCAAGGACTAGTGGAACACTCGGGATCAGTCTCTCACTAAGGAGTTTTCCTAGAAGCTAAAACTAAGTAACTATCTCTCTCAGTAACATGGAAGTTCTCCCTTGGAGGCTCTCTGCAAGGACATAGTGTCAAGAGAATGCTGCTATAGTCGACAAAACACTGTTGTACCCATGAAGTCCCTTCTCCTTCTATGGACAGCGCAGACACACATTCTCACCATCGTCACCACTTCCCAGCCTTGCTCTCAGCCAGGGCCCCTCATCATCAGGGTCAGCATCATTGTGGGAGAAAAACTTACTTTGCCTGTGGTTTGGAGAAGCCTCAACCTCACATGTTGATAGATTTGAGCTCTTAGTCATAATTAAGAGCAAACTACAACCTCAAACAATTGAGGGAAAATAAAGGCAAGAAAGAGACAACAGATTGAATAAATAAACCCCCAAGGAACCCCAAAGCAATAAAGAAACTAGAATATAACATCCAATATAGCATGCTTAATAACCTCAGAGATTCTAAAGAATAGCATACCTCTGAAACAAGAACTGGCTACAATAAAATATAAATAACCAAGTAAACTGAGTTCTTGAGAATTAAATTGAAAACAAACAGAAACCTTCAACTTCAGTGTTAATAAAGCAGAATAAGGCACAGCTGCAGAGTGACATTTGTCTTAAACGTCGTGCTCAAAGAGGCATGCCTCAAAATTAAAAGTCAGAGATGAGAATTATGAATGAGAGGTGAAATCATGAGAATACAATGAAGATACATGAAAAACAGACCCAGGAAATCAAATAATCATTCCAGAAGGAAAGAATGGAATGAAAGGAAAGATTAAAAATAGATGAAAATTTATCTTCCAGAAGAAATAGGTAATGCAATGAGCAGAATTTTCTAAAAGTGACCCTAAACGTTGCTGTGGGACCCTAGATGCTATCCCTGGACAAATCGGTTTCTTCTACTTCTTTCAGAAGTATTGCACCGAACTTGGCTTCCTATAGCCAGGAGGACTGCAAAATCTCATGAGCCCAAGGCCACCAGGTGCTAGATAGCTGGTTTCCCAGACAACTCCTGTAAACACCTGGCACCACAATTCCAGACTACTCAGAGCTAAGCAGTCTTTATTTCCCAGAAAACCCTTCTGCTTTCACCATAACAAAGCAGATACATACAGGAAAGCCTTTCCAGCTGGAGCTCAGATTCACACTGTGGGCCAGGAGGACCCAGGTCTCAGGACAACCCTCTGCAGGATGTAACAGAACGGGAAACTGCCTTTGCTTCTCTGCTTGTTGAGCTTGAACATGTGAGTTGTCCCTTTCCTCAATGAACCCTGTTCCTTAAGCCACACAAAGTGGTGTTGTGACGCGTCATAGATGGAAACCTAAAAGGTACTCATCTTGCACAACAATACTTGAGTCTTCAGAGAAAAGGACCCACCAGATGTTTGACAAGACTGCTGGTTATTTTCATATTCTCAAGAGAAGATTTATGTTCAAGAATAAAAAGAAATTCCTACATTTTCATATTTTTGGATGGACTATATTATAGAGCCAGTTAATCTTTAATTTAGTGGGATTTCAAATACATTTCAAACAAGAGTTTAAAAAGGACCTTGATAGGTCCATTTTAAAATTCATTTGGAAGAGAAAATATAAATAATCAAAAAATGTTTCAAAAATATAATGTGGTGAGTCATGGATTCTTTGCTTTTCTACTCATATTCCTCTTGAGAACTAAAGGACATATTCCACCTGCTGCTTAGAGTTCTGCCAGCTGGTAACCTTCAGAACCTGTCCTCTCCAGGAATGTCTCCCAGCTAAGGAAAGTGAATTCACCCAGAGTTCATGTCCCTTCTAAGAAGGACCCTGTATTCAACTACTGGTTGATGCAGGAGTATAAAACTCGGCCATCTCATCCCAACATGGGACATCTCTGAAGGGCTGCCCTTTCTTCAGAGCTCCCTGTGGGGTCAACTGTGGCTTTGTTGTGATATCTCAAGAGCATTTTCTTCTTCTGCCCATTGCTACATCAGTCTCTTCCTCCACGGATGCTGATCAGTAGAGCACTCTCTGATAAACGTCCTGCATTCTAATCTCCATCTCAGTCTGTCTCCGGAGAACCAGACCTGACCTATCAGGAGCAGGTATCACAACAAGCAAAATGCATCGTGATAAACATGGCGATACCAGTACGTCAATATACCACTGAATCAGGAAGAAAATAGGAAGGCCAGAAACAGACACACTCGTGTGTATAGCGATTTGGTATGTCATAAAGGTGTTGTTTGTTTTTTAATTTAGCTAGGAAACGGTGGACTTAGATAAACAGTTGGGGAAAATGTTGTCTACACATCAAAGGAAAACAGTGGTTCTCTATCTTGTATAATGCATAAAAACAAATTGCATAAATTAAAGATGTAGAAATAAAAATCAAAGTGTGAAAACACCTGGAATTAAGTATCAGACAATATTTTGTAATACTGGATGGGAAGAGGGTGTTATGGGAAAGAAACACAAAATTCAAAAGTCATTTTAAAAAAATGATTGTCAACTTTTAAATTGTTTTTACCTTTACGTTTTGAAACAATTTCAGACATACACAAAGCTGCAAAAGGTAATACAAAGTATTACCATATATGCTTCTCCCATGCTAAAGAAAAACTTTTATAAGAATATTGTGCAATATTTAGTACGCCTGTTTTTCTTAGGAGGTATGATTTAGTAATTGTACAACTACTTCATTTGTGTTCTAGGACTGAATAAATAGGTAAACATTGTGGATAATGAGTGCCAAGCTTGTCACAGTCAGAGAAAAAGTAAAGAAATAAATAAAGAGATAGGAACACTAGAATGAACCCTGTAGTAGCTGGTAGTATTAGTTCGTAAGTCATGGTTACAGATAGATAACCACCCAGGCCTGGATTTCTCCATGGGGCTCAATTCTTCAAGATTAGATTTCATTCCACTTCTATTATCTTGTCTCCATTTACCCCAGCCTTTCCCCAATGTCAACTCTTTGCCATAGCAAATTTAAATTTAAGTGTTTGGAAGCTCAAATCTTCTCTTAGAAATTTTCCCTTGTTAACTCAAAGGAATCTCTAACATTTAAAATTAAATGCAAAGTAATAAAGAAAAGTAAAATATTTTAGACAGTGTTCATGAGAGATATTAGAAAAAACTGTCTTCCCTAGTCCCACTAAAGTACCCCATAATAAAAATCATCAGCTTTATCCTTAAGGACTGATTAACTCCCAACTTCTTCATCTAGACTAATTTTCCCCTCTGCAAACCCATAACGTAGACTTCACCTAATGAGGTAGGGTCCTACAGCCCTGTTTGTACCCTGTGATTACACCTCTTTAACTTTTTAGACCAGGAATGAGTCCAATCAAATCCTCTTTTGTGAAGATGTAAATTAAAGACCAAGAAACTAAGAATTAGACTGTAGTCATTGCTGAAGACAGGACTTGCAAACATGGACTGTGGGGCTGTGGAGGTCTTCTCGGCCACGTGCCCCTTTTTGGCCCATGTGCACCAATGGGGCTTGTGATGATACTTGGTGTAGAGGACAAAAATGACACAGGAGACCCTGCATTTCCCAAAAGAATGAGTAGCTGCAAAGTACATTTGCTTGCTGACTTTTCGTGTCTGGTAATTTCTAACTATATCTATAGTTAAGTTCAATTAGATGCCCATTATTCTTTAATATATAGTGCCCTCCTTGCTTAAGCTACCTTGAGTGGATTTTTGTTTCTTGCAATTAAACGATTATCTGACAAGACATAGTATCATTGTTAAAACTGAAGTGAGGTAATGAAGGAAGTCATTGCAGTGTGGATCTTTAGTAAATAATGCTTGCGACAATCTATTGTGTTTTCAATCTGAAGGCTCACATTTTGATTAGCAATATTAATTTAAACCATTTTACGAAAAATGTCAAAGCAAATACAGTCCTCAAAGGTAACCAAGAAAACTTCAGAAAGAATTACTCTAAGATATACATATGTATGTCTATGTATATAAAATTATGTATAATTATATATTTATTTATACAAATACACATAATATACAAAATACAACAATAAATTATCATATTGAAGGTAAAATAAAAAGAATGAAGCCTCTGTATTCGTGTTTTATCTATAGTTCATTGTGGGATTTATTTCGTAAAGTGTATTCTTCGTTGATAAAGAAGCTATTAGATTTTTTTTTTTTTTTTAGAGATTGGCACCTGAGCTAACGTCTGTTGCCAATCTCCTTTTTTTCCTTCTTTTCTCCTTTTTCTTCTCCCCAAAGCCCCTCAGTACATAGTTGTATATTCTAGTTGTGGGTCATTCTGGTTGTGCTGTGTGGGGTGACACTTCAGGATGGCTTGATGAGCGGTGCTAGGTCCACGCCCAGGATCCAAACTGGCAAAACCTTGGGCTGCCAAACTAGAGTGCATGAACTTAACCACTTGGCCACAGGGCCAGCCCCTAAGCTGTTAGACTTTAACCCAAATGATTTTAATAAAGTGAGGATATAAAGATAAGTGTTTCAAGGACTTGGAAATGGGAAAGAAACATATAAACATGGTATTCAATGGTCCTAACATATCTGAAAAAATTGTTTAATATTAATTCTCCAAGATAAGCTGGAATCAAAGAGCTCAGAAATACTAAGCTGAATACTACAGTATTATGAAAAGGTAATTGTCAATAACCATCATATTAAAAGTTACCCTTTCCAGAATTCAAGGGAAAGAATTCTCCCCTTCCCTTTTAAAAAAAAAAAATTAGCATCCTTTGGAATATTCCACATTTCCTTTATCAAAAGCATTTTAGGCAAAACTAGCTAGATCTGAGGAACTAAAATATAAATAAGTATCAAATAATTGAAGAAGAAGCTGAGTAGGGTTAAGCAACTAGATTTTATTGCTCTCAAGTTATTTTAGAAGATTTGAAGCATGCAGACAGTGACGACCTTTTAATTTTCCTCTTAGGCTGCCTTGCTTTTTCTACTTAGTGTTCAGCAAATGCAAAACTGACCACTAAACACTCAGCATTGAATATTCAGAAATCAATAGATAATTCTCTCCTCTGAGGCCAAGATGAAAACAAGCCAAGGAATTAACCATAATCTTTACCCTCACTCCATTCTTCACTTTATCTGCACTGTCTCCTGATATGACCTTTCTAAACACTTAGTGATAATATTTTGAAAAGTAAGCATATGCAATTCCATATAAAATTATCTTCTCAAACTATTTCACAAGGAAAACTCACTTTTCCATTATGGTCAATCTATAAACTCAAAGTCAATACAATAAGGAATTCAGATAAGCAGTGAAACTGACATATTAGGCAATTACATTGATTTTGTGCTAGATGTTTACATTTTTGTAACAAAGATTAACACATGTATTCTTATCCTCATTTTACAGATGCAGAAACTGAAGTTCCAAGAAATTATTGTTACCCAAGGTAACATAGGTAATTAGGTACTAAGTGTTTAATCCAGGATTTTAAAATAAGCCTTTAAACATTAACTATCCGCTTTTGCCCCCATCCAGGAGATAATGTAGAAATAAATTCCTTTAAGTATTTCGCTCCCCATATTTATCATAGATAGTCTATCAATTGGTATACAGTAGTAAAGAAAGAAAAAGAAATTAAAATTATATCTATATTCATTTTACAAACAAAATGTAAGCTTATCATTCTATAGAAATACATTATTCTTAATTATGACATCATTAAAGGTTGTCTATTTTTCAGAATGACAGCATTGGTTGTCAGTTTGAGGTTTATCTTCCTTAAAATAGGATCATAGCACTTTCATGCTAATTTTTATATATGTCGAACTGTATCTTTTGCTCTTACTTTTATGCTACTTCATATCCACAACTCACAAAAATGTATTCATGTCTCAGAAATACTTTAATAAAATATAAAATTAGTGATGAAAGGAGTAACATGAATTATACAACTCAGAAAGATGTCTCAGATTACATCAAGCATGAGTGTCTGGTACGAAAAAAGTAAATCTGCTAATGTAGTGACAAATGTACACAAAAGCATGAATATTTGCATAAGCACCTTTATCAGAAAATTACAGTCAGGATATATGATACTAAATATCTGAACATTGGATGCTCGTTAGACTGTACAGCCAGTTGAACATTGGCATACAGCCAATGAAGTCGGCATGTTTATAGGTAAAAAAAAAAAATAAGATAACCTAAAGCTTTGTGTCCTGAATTAGCCTTAATACAGTACAGTAAAAAATAATTAATTTCAGAGATACAGACAGGAAAGAAACTAAAACTATAGTTATATCATTCAAAATTGTAGTCCAAGACTTAAAGCAAGTACAAATCACAGCATGGCAAGATATTTGTGAAATCAAGTAGAAAATTAAGAATTAATGCTCTGCTCAAAAAGAAAACAGAAAAAGTCATTGAAAAAAATTGTAAAAGTGCCCTTGTTGTTGGTTGTCACATAGTGGGAATGACACAATATGCATAACAATTGTTATCAAATAATGCCTTCACTGGCTATTTTGGTGTATAGCTGTGGAAAACCCTTGAGGTACAGAATATAACTCTGCTCTTGGAACATATGTGGTACCTATTTCAATGAAACACTCTTAGCTAGTATTTGTTTGATCTGTTACTAAAAACCCAAACCACTGGGAAAGAGATATTTCATCCAGTTTACGTGTATTTTTGTGCCACAATTTAGCCAGAGAAGGAGGCATTAATGTCAGTTGTGATGGTGAATCAGCAATTTGTGCACCAAGAAAGGGCATTTCTGTGTGAAGAGAAGATGCTGACTGTGAATACAAATCTACACAGATTTTTATTCACAGACAATGGTTGGTAGTCAAAATTAGATTTTGGGATCATGACTCAGTGATGAAAAAAAATAAATATCTTAAATATGTGCAAAGCAGATTCTCTGGGTCTACATCTTTCTAGCTTGTTGAGTGAAGAATTGGGCAGTAAGTACAAACCTAATTTCCCATATGGAGGCCAATGAACTTCAAAGCTAAAGGTGCTCACTCAAATTTAAATAATAAAATATGAGATAAAATTATTTCTTAATGAAGGATTCTAATATTGAAACTTGAAACATATCTATGATTTTATGTGGCTTGCTTAGGTGGCATAGATTAGGCATGGGTTATTATACACTCAGCATGTTGGAGAGTCTCAATCTATTACTTGACGATCAAAATATTATTTTTAATATTGGATATAAAAGAACAATACATCTTAAGAAAAAAAGTCTATCTGAGAGTGAATTAGTCAGAGTTCTCTAGAGAAACAGAATCAATAGACGATGGATAGATCTATGTATCAAGATAGAGATTGATTGATCATGAGGAATTGACTCACGCGATTATAGAGGTTAAATTTCACAATCTGTTGGCTGTAAGTCTGCAAGCTGGAGACCCAGGAAAGCCAGTGCTGCAATTCAGACCAAACCCGGAGCACTAGGAGGGCCAATAGTGTAAATCTCAGTGTAAGGGAAGGAGAAAATGAGACTGGGTGTCCCAACTCAATCAGTGAGGCAGAAGAAAGGGGCAACTCCTCCTTTCTCTGATTTTTGTTCTATGTAGGCCATCAAGGAATTGGGTGATGCCCATCCACACTGGGGAGGGCAATCTACTTTACCGAGTCCACCAATTCAAATACTAAACTCATCCAGAAACACCCTCACGGACACACCAAGACATCATCTGGGCAATCCTTAGTCCAGTCAAGTTGACACATGAAATTAACCATCACAGGGGATAAATAACTAGATTGCTGAAAATTTTATTTTTTCCTAAACTTTTATTATTTTCTTCACTCAATAAAGAAGGAAATTGATGATAAATTATTAGGCATATTTTAAAATCACATCCAAATGATACTACAGAGCATGAGAAATCCTGTTGGGTGCTGAATCCTTCCAAAGAGTGGATTGGGAAGCCATTTGCCCTTTTCCTTTGAGCTGAACCAGTCAACCCAGCAGCTTTTGACTGAAACATACCTGCCATCTAGGCATCCAGGGAGGAGAGCTGAAAGAAACTGTTGAGTCTACTTGAATCTAACTATCAGAACTATCTGACAGAACCACCACATTCTGCCTGCCTTTCCCCATGATCTGCAGTTGTAACTCAAGACTTTTTCACTTAGTGGAAGGTAAGAGAAAGGAATGCAAATAGAACCTGATTCATTGCTCACATTCTCCATCACTAAAACAGACGATACATTTATTTTTCTGCTCACTTTTAGAAAACAGCTGTAACTATTAAAAGTATACACTTGTATTTCCATTCTAAATTTAATAATATTGTACTAAAACTTGTTTTGTAAATATACCTAAAACTGACGGTCAGTGTATATATAGAACACACTATACTGGGCTGAAGAGGCCAAGTGTTTGAGTGTGTGAATGGAGAACACGAGTTCTGTGTGCTGTGTCGCACTACTCTATTCTTCCTCCTTTCTTCTCTTGCCCCAAAGAACAGGCCCAGGAGGGCGAGAATCCCTATAACCCATCACATATTCACTTTGTAATTTTAGATTAACCAAGGCAGGAAAAAGACTGTTACAGCTTCAGAGGCTTCACCTGTCGATGGGCAAGTCCTTCCTAGAAAGGGCTTTAGGAGAATGTCAAAAGTGCAAAAACTACTCAGAGTATCTTATGATAAAGAAATAATGTAAATGACAAAACAAGCCGGAATATTTGGGCTGGCAGGGCTCTCATCCATCATCTATTGATGTTTTTAGAGGTCCAGAGGGTTCAGTCTCTTACTCTGGAACACACAATTAGGTAAAGGCAAATCATACACTGTAACTCCGTGTTTTGGTCTGTCTCAAAGTTCAGTGTTCATTCTACCTGACTCTGCAACATTGTTTTTGTGTGTTTTGTTTTTATCTAAATTGCCCTTTCAAGGTACAATAGATATTTTCCTGAAGATGCGGCACAAATTCGCCTAATATTGTAGTAACCATATTGTAAACATGAAACGCACCTCTCCATAAAAAACGTTATCTTGAATGTTTTGTACTGTAAAGAAGTCTTAGGTAATGGGAAGAATCATGTAACCTATTTGAATTATGAGTTTAGTTTTCATTTAGTGGTACAGTCTGCATTTCAAGGTGTCTTGACCCTGCCAAGTTTCCTTGCTCTCTTTATGGAATACAACAGTCCGGGACGGACTGCAATGCTTCTACAATCCCAAGGGGGAGTTTCATATTTTTATAGATACGCTGCTGCTGCTGCTGCTGCTGCGTCCTGCCCACCGGAAACAAAGGCTGCAATTACCACCCATGGCACTGGCCCCAAACATATTGGATATTAGAATCACCTGGGAGGTTTCGCAAATCTTAATGTTCAGGTTACACCACTTAACAATTAAATCAAAAGCACCAGGCTTGGGTAGTTTTTTAAAGATCCCAGGTGATCCAAGGTACAGCAAAGTTTGGGAACCACTGACCTATTCCCAGGAGCTGTCGGACTACCCAAGCTACAAAGCCGCCTATGGGTAAATGGAGCAGAGTTGTTTCCCTACCTTTTCTGTATTAACCTGTTCTTGGGTGCATCGGTTAGTTTCCTCTTGGCTCTCAGCCTCACATATGCCTTTTCATTTCCTCCTCTATTCTGCCAAGGACTGGGAACCTCCAAACTATTTTCCTGGACTCCTTTGCTAACTGGGTTTTGATTAAATTTGCCAATGGGAGGCACTGGCAGCCAGTTGGAAGTCAGGAGAAAAAGAGAAGTCATTTTTTTCTGCTTCTGGCTCAAGCAGCTGCTTGCGATATCAGCAGTGAGTCCAGCAGCGTCAGAGGGATGCAGGCTCCTGCCTCTTGGCTCCGTGGTGGTCCTCCCTGTATGGCTTCTGGGCAATGCCACCGAGCTTCTCAGCCTAAGCAGCTGCAGTACCTTCTTGCGTTTATTTTTATTACCTTCTCCCTCTGGATCTTCCTCCTTTCCAACAATTTAGAAACATTTAGCTACACTAAATGCTTCTGAAATACCTAGAGTGATTGCTTTCCTCCACGGCTTTATTGAGGCGTAATTGACAAACAACATTGTAAGATATTCAAAGCGTACATCACAGTGATTTGATACATGTCTACAACATGGAAGGAGTCCCCCCATCTTGTGAATTAACACATCCATCACCTCACATATTTCTCTCTTTCTTGTGTGTGAGAAGATTTAATTCTACTCACACAATATCTTTGGGTAAATTAGAAAATGCACTTCCTCTGGGCAGATTAACTTTTAAAAAAAGAATAAATGGGGGCCAGCTGGTGGTGTAGCAGTTAAGTTCCTGCACTCAGCTTCAACGGGTGGGGTTCACCAATTCAGATCCCAGGAACGGACCTACAAACCCACCATGCTGTGGCAGGCATTCCATATATAAAATAGAGGAAGATTGGCACAAATGTTAGCTCAGGGCCAATCTTCCTCAGCAAAAAGAGGAGGATTGGCAGTGGATGTTAGCTCAGGGCCAGTCTTCCTCAAAAAAGAATAAGTGTACAGTTTCCAGGTGGATACAGCCCACAGGCACATGACTTGGGAAATGGAGATATGTTTTGCGGGAAGAAAGAGTCTCTTCCTCCAGTAGGACACAGTAGTGCACTGAGGCATATGCTCAGCAGATGGAGAAGTTCCTGCCCCCACTCGCCCCCTCTGCCAGGCAGCTTCCCACTTCGCCATTGCCCTGGGGGGCGTTGAGTGAGGATAATGCTGTGAATCAGGCTGTGGGAATTTAAAGAAGAGGGATGAATACAGATGACTGAGGCATTTTATGGGATAAAAAGAGCAGGTGTATCCACTGAAAAAGATGGAAGAAATAGTGAGTGCGGCAGGAAGAAAAACAGTGCCGTGAAACACAGCACTCAAACCCTGTAAGAGTTCAGGGAGGAGGTGTCCACAGTAGATTCTGCAAAGCCCATAAACAGATTCAAACCGTTAACTAGGAAATGATTCTCTCAGATGGTTTGGTCGTCTCCATTTCTCTCTGGTTCTGGTTATGACACCTATGAAAACCTGACTATAAAACCTGGTAGGAGCGTATTTTAATTACACACAAAACACCTAAAAAGAAATCACCCTTCTATTCTGTTCTGGCTTAGAAAACCCAAAACTATAAACTGAATTTACTTAGTTTCTGTGAATATAAAATACTAAATGTCTCTGACTTTGTAAAATAATGTTTTTTACCTTTTTTCACAATCTTAAAGAAAAAAGTATCACTCATCTACCATTCACTCACTTTAATGTTTTCTATGTATATCCAGTCATTCTTCACATTTTTCCTTTTTCTGTATGCTCATAAATTTAAATATACAGTCTAGGAAAAAAACACTCAAATAATTTTTCTATGGAAAAATTGTATTGTATACCATGTCATCCTCCTTTTATCCCTGCCACCTTCTTAACCATTAAAAGAGATTAAGTGCCTTTTTGTCTAACATTTATTTTTGGCACTTTACAAAGAGAAACAAATAAAAATAGTCTGTTTATGCTTGTAGATTATAACCTTTATGTTTGAATTTGAAATTATTTTTATTTCCTGATTATAAAAGTAATGTATACTCATCATAAAAATTCAGATAATGTAAGAATTTGTTCTATCATAAATTAAGTTGACTGAGACCCAGAAACAAAAGAATAAAAATATTTCCTGATACAAAATGAATTAATTATATGTAAATAGCTAGTTAATTTTTTATAACAAAACTAAATGAAAGCATAAGAGTAATAGTACTGTTTTGTCTTTGTTTTTAGAGCATCTAACAGTTTACAAACACTTTTATGTACTTAAACATATACGGTTAGGTGTTATTGCTCCTGTTTCTATACTCCGAGTTCTTATTTCCGCTTACTAGATTGTGACTTGATCTATTTTCTGATCTGTGATTCATAGAAGGTATTATTATAATCTTACAGTACAAAGCGTATCTTATAACTTATGTTTGTTTGCAGCTTGTTCAAAGGAAAGTTCATACAGTCCATGCTCATTATTCTCATTTTTTTGCTGCATTTACCATTTGCATTAGTTTCCGAGGGCTGTCATAACAAATCGCCACAGACTGGGTGTTCAAAACAACAGAAATGTATTTTCTCATGGCTCTGGAGGCTAGAATTCTGACAGTCAAGGTGTCAGCAGGGCCACACTCCCTCTCAAGGATCTGAAGTAGAAATCTGTTCCATGCCTCTCTCTTGGCTTCTGGTGGTTGCTGACAATGCCTGGCATCACTTGGCTTGTAGCTGCCTTTCTCCAATTTCTGTCACCATCTTCCCCTTCCATTCTTTGTCTATGTGTGTCTGTAGCTCTATGTCTGTGCATCTCCATCTCCCTCTGCTTATATGGACTCCAGTCATTGTATAAGGGCCCATCCTAACCTGTATGATCCCATCTTAACTTGATTACATCTGCAAAGACCCTATTTCCAAATAAGGTCATATTCCCAGGTGCCATGTGGGGTGAAGGGAGTGTCTGTTAGGACTTCAACCTACTTCTTTGGGACACATAATTCAACCCACATTGTTATGTGACATTTGCTGTTGTCTATGTCTTCTTTCTAGAATGTTTCTTGACTAACGCATCTCTCTTCAAGGAGGCCCTCTCTTGGTCTCTTGGAAAAGACAAAAGTGTTACTATAGAAGTTAGGGCAGTGGTTCTCAATCAGGAGTGATTTCGTTCCACAGGACATATTTGCCAATGTCTGGAGAAATTTTTGGTTGTCACATCTGGGAGGTGGGAGAATTTCTACTGGCATCTACTGGGCAGCAATGCCACTAAACCTCCTACAATGCACAAAACCCCCTCCCAACCCCACAACAAAGAATTATCCAGTCCCAAATGTTAATATCACCAAGATTGAGAAACCCTGACCCAAAGGTTTCCCAGAGCAGTTAGAAAATACATCACTTAGGATACTTACTTCATGTCTCCATCAGAATGCACTTTTTTTTTTCCTAAGGAAGATTAACCCTGAGCTAACATCTGTGCCAATTTTCCTCTACTTAGTATGTGGGTTGCTGCCACGGTATGGCCAACGAATGGTATAGGTCTGAGCCTGGGATATGAACCCAGGCCACTGACGGGGAGTGTGCCAAACTTAACCACTACACCGCACAGCTGGCCCCAGAATGCACATTTTTGAGCTGAGGTTGGTGACATGGGATTTGGAGACACAGACCTGGGACTCTGTTTGATCTTTTGAATCCAAATTGACAATGGATTGTAGAAACCTATCCTTATGAAGTTCACAGTCTGCTAGAGTGAGGTAGAGAGTAGAAAACCACACAGCATAATTCTCCACCATGTCCCCTGAACAGTGGAGTTCTGGGCACTGTGTTTACTTGAATACCTCCTGAGCATTCCACAGACTTGAAACACGGTACCCAGCCAAGTCTTCTTCCCTTGGTGCCAGCCTGTGTAGTGAGGTAAATGCCTAACACCTCAAACCAAGACTACTAAAAACAGTGCCTGGTAAATATTAGACACTCAATAAATACGTGTCAAATGAATGAATAAATAAATGAATGCTCTAAAGTATAAGGAAAAAATGATTTGATCCTAGCTGTCCTTCAGACTAACCCAGTATCATTGGGAAAAAGAATGTTCCGCATTAGCAAAAGTGATATGTTTCCCTCAGTCCTGCCAGAACACTCTAGAACAAAGAGTAAACTGTAATAGTTGGATAACATTATAACTGGGATATTGAATGAGCACGATAAGTAAGATGCAATAAAATGAAACGTATTTTTGCTTTCCACTCTCTTTTTCAAGCGAATTAACTTACTCTAAGTCACAATGTACAGTCTCTACTTGCTAATAAGACAGACTGGTCCTTTTTTATCAGAACGTTGAACCTGGCCAACTCAGATGGTACCAACCCACGCCTCCCACCCCCTCAACCTCCTTGCCCCACGCGACACTTCCTTTCCCTGTTCTACCTTCCCCTTCTTGCAAATCAGGACTTTTGGTCCATTTTGGATTGAATTGGAGAAGGGCATATACTTTTCTTAAGGAGGAGAATGACTAACTGACTAGTGCTGCTGAGCCTGCCTGGTATTTAAACCTGTCTTTCTTGGATACTCTCCTTGGTCCTTCAGATGTCCCTTCCTCCCCTCCACTGGGACACTCCGTTTGGGCTGTGTACACCTTCCTTTTCTGGCAGCTTCTCCCAACTTAACCTCTTGTTTTCTCCTGGATTCACTCCACACGGAACTCTCCCTGTGGAAATCCCCACTGCTATTTCAGCGCTGTAAGGGGTAAGGTTTGAAAGGACTCCAAGTCAGCTCACTCCTTCAACTCTGGACCTGGGGAAAATTCATGGGAAAAACTTACACATTCTTTAAGATGCTGCCTTTCATCTTTGGGGAGGGTGCAGTTTGCACTGATATTCCAGATCAGTCTCTTTCTCTCCCTCCTTCTCTCTCAATGCTCCAGGCCTATAACAACTCTCTCTCTCCTTAAGATAATCCAGACTTGTGTCGGACACCTTGTCTACTGAGCATCCTAACTGCAGAGAGTGGTTTCATTGAGGCTGCCTGTCACTCAGCTTGATGATGGAAGGGAATACCCACTCCTCACTCTTGGTAGTGTGGATCTAAGAGTATGGGCAGCAGCTCCTCACATATCCACAGTCTAGCCTCTCACCTTTCAGACTCTTTCTATTTTCCTTGTGAATCTGAGAGCTCTCTCACTGTCCTGAGAAATGTCTACTCAGCAGTCTGGCACATTGCTTTGAGAGTCCACATTTATTGGGTCCAGTCAACTCAAATGAACTGAGAAACAAAGAGCCCAATTGTAGGACTCTTACATTAGTAACTGAGAGTCTTCTTTTTTTCAATAGTACATAGAATTTAGTAATTGGCAAATGGCTATATTCCGGTTCCCCTCCCCCATTTTCATGTTTAATTTAGAGTAATAATTAAATGAAAAGGTGTGTAAACTTCTAATCATGGCTATGTAAGATTTTTCATGGCCAAGATGCTGTGTCTTGATGCCTAGCCAGATGAATTATATAGTCTCTTGGGTGAAATAGCCTCTACAGTGCTCACCCATCAAATCTAAATCCATAAAATGAAAGTAAAAATTATTACCAAAAATCTAAAATGAGTTTTAGCTTTGAACTCAAGTAGCCAATCTACTAATTCAAGTAAGTTAGTAAAATTAGGTGTTTGGCAACATTACATATGGAAGCCGCAGTGATGTTAACATGTAAATCATATTAGAATTTGCCTTACTTAATCCTCCAATGGCTTCTACCTCTACCTAAAGTGATGTCCCAGGTCCTTACATAGTCTGCAAGGCTCTAATGTGAGTTGGCCTCTGCCTACACCCAGATCCTTTTTCCTCCCATTCTCACCTTAAATCACTACCTTCCAGACACACTAGCATTTTGTATGCCTCTTTAGCTTGTTGCTGTTTAGGGCCTCTGCACATTACCACACCTCTATGCCAGCAGTTCTCATCTGGAACAGTTTTGCCCTCCATGGGACATTTGGAAAAATCTGGAGACATTTTAGTTGTAACAACTGGGGTGAGGGGTGCTATCAGCATTTTCTGGGTAGAGGCTTGGAATGCTGCTAAACAGCTATAACCACAGAACAACTCCCATAACAAATTATCATCCACCCTCAAGTGTCAGTATTCCCGAGAGAGAAAAAGCCTCCTCTGTCTGCAGTGATCTACCTGCAGATATCCTCATGGCTTCTCCCCTTCTCATTCTAGCCTCAGTTCAAAGCTGCAGTGAAACATTCTTCCAAGCACCCAAGCTAACATAGCCCAGACCCCACTCCATCCCCTCCTAGGTCATCACTGTATCTTGCTTATTATGAAGTTTATTCTTTAACTGATTTTCTTCTCTGATAGTCTCTAGCTGTAGCAGGAAAGTCCTTGTTTTTCATGTTCACTGTGTATACTTCACATCTAAGCAGTGCTGGACACTCAACGACATCCATTAGCTATGTGTTAGATTAGTGAGACAGAGAGAAAGGCACATAAGAGTGAGCTAATAAGTAGCTAAAACATTTTTTTAAAGATTCTTTTTTTCCTGAAATACTTTGCTGGGCCAAAAAAAGGGAAAAAGTGTTCAGGAATTGATTTACAAAAACAGCAGGGGTTTTCCGATGCAATGGATTAGCAGATCAAGATTTTCAAAGGTGTCACTGATGTTTGAAGGCTCAGGTATGTCAGAAGAGAGCTAGAGCACGACACACACTAATTTTACAGTAAAAATAATATGTTCACACAATGGCAACTCACTCTTCCACAGAAGTAACTCAACATTGCCATAAACAAATCCTACTAAATGAGTGGCAAAGACGGGAAAGGCCATTAGGTCTGTCCTGAGGATAGGAGGGGATCCACGTAGACAATGTTGTAGGAGCTGGGGTTTATACTTTCATTTTACCTCTGAATTTAGTCAGCACACTTGCTGTTAATTAATGTCAACTCAGTTGTTAATAGGTTCCCACTTTCTCAAAGCACACCAGATGAATTTTTCCCTTCTGGTTTGGTGCCTGAAAAGTAAAAATGGCATCCTTATTTCCTGCTGGTTTGATGGCTCAGTCTTTGACCTCTGTTGATCATTCAACACAGGAGAGAAGAGGACATTCTCTTATGCCCTTCGAATGCTACTGAAATTTGCTCACTTTTTATCATTATCCACTCAGGTTTGACTTTCAAGGAAGAAAGATTTTCCAGTTTCCAAAACACTGGGTATGCAGCTGTGTGGGGTGGTGGTGGAGCAAAGACACCAGAAGGAGGGGAGAGATTAAATCTATATCTCATGAAAGCACCTTGATTCATCCCAGTATTACCTTTAGTCAAACGACAGACTCTCCATAGGGCAACGATGGGAGTCTGTGAACTTCTCAAAATTAGATTTATAATAATGTTTATGTGCATTTATGTTTTGTCCTAAGAAGAGGCTTCACTTCTTCACTGGAAGTTCTAATATTTCCTCTCTTTAGGTATTCCACATTCTGTGAGTATTTTCTATTTGATGACACAGCAGTCAGTTATAAAATTACTATAAATGGGGGCCTATTTTGATGAACTTGGTAGAATTTGGTGATACATTATTCACATGTTCCCTTTTTAGAAATTTCAAAGATTTAGTAAAAGAGTCTATGACTCACCAGAAACCACATGGAATCTTTGGGCTGGTGACAAACTATTCCTGAGCATCCTGCTACATCCTACAAGGACAGAAGTGAAGTGAAGAAAAGAGAAGAGGGCAGGTATCGCCTCCTAAGGGCAAAATAGAACAGGTACAAAAGATCTGACTCCTCTGGGTGTACCTCAGATTTTTGTTCCCTCCAGATATCATACTACTTTTCAAAATAAAGGAATTTATTTGATGAATATATCTATGTTTCGAGTTCATGGAAGGAGTTAGGAGAAATATGGGAAAAGAGGACAGCAGCATCAGACGGGAATGCAGTATGAATGAAGCATGGTAAAGCAGGACAAACTTGGGAAATTCTGGATTTTTCAGGTTTTCTGGATTTTCATTAATTCTGGATTTTCAGCCGTTAATAGACTACAGAGTCTGAATTTGGAAAAATAAAGGACAGGCAGTGTGAGACTTTCGCCTCCTGCTTTCTCTTCGCACGTTCATCAGTCACACTTAGGAAAGGAGCTTAGGTTTTATTCTCCTTCACTCTGTTTGAAACTTGTGACAGGTGAGAAGGGAGGGCAGTGATCAGAATATTGCCAAGTAAACTTGCAGCAAGTGGAAAATATACCAATCAAGAAAAAAATTGCTACAATTTCTGCATCTTCCTGAACCAATGATTATATTAAATTTTCTTTTTGCTTTATTTCATGTAGAAATATGCAATACTTGTGCAAAATTATCCTGTACCTGGGATAGGGGTGGCATGGAGATGAAAATACTGTGTTACTTAGCAATTCTGACCTCCAGGAGTCAAGTGAAGTTTCTTTGGGCATAAGACTTCCTTCTATGACACAGGTTTTATAGGTAGCCAGAGTCCTTTGGTGACTAATCCTTGACTTTTCACATCAAAAATAGATGGTCCCTTTCAATAGGAAGATGTGTTAGTGAATCATATCTCCCACTTTGAGGCTATAAATCTGATACAAAGGTGATAAAAATGCTGATTGTATGTGTTTACACTGTGATGGAAAACAAAAGTAGGAGTGCTCAAAGAAGAGAAACTAGGGATTCCTGAGGCTGGATTTCAAGTCAAGAATAATGGAGGATCCAAACATACTTTCTGTCTCTAAGAGGACATGGCAACATGCCACCCCCCCCCCCCCCCGCCGATGTATTAAAATGTAACTGTTGTGTTGTAAGAAATATGGCTAGTAAAGAAAAGATTCGATAACCAAATCTTGGGTTACGTGAAAATAATAAAAAGTTTGATGAACAATTCTTTGTGAACTCTATAAGCAGTTCTGAGGCACCTGTCAGAGGAAGGAGAGATGAGGACATGAAATCAACCAGTGAGCCTGTCTCCTTGGATGCAGCTGAAGTCTCCCGATGTCACATTTATAGTGCCTGAGGGCATAGTAAATAAATGCCTTCTTTTTCTTTGCTGTTCACATCTGTAGCTGTATGATTCCACTTCAACCTTGGGACAGATGGCCATGAAGCTATCCTAAGCATTAATAAGGATTTCTTTGAGAACCTGGCACAGCTTCCCAAAAGAATGGCTCTCTACTTGCATGTATGTATGGCAGGTAGTCACCTATACTCTGAAATTTGGGAGATACTCAAAACCCTTACTATATTTTTTCCCATCATCATAGTGCTGGGAAGCATTAAAATACTGGTCGTCATTTCCATCTGTATAGGTTTCCTGAAGATTCTTAACATTAATTATGCTGGGACAATATTGATCTTAGCACCTTGTTAGCTAGCTAGCTGATATTTTATTTTATTTACTTTTCTGACTAATTCCCTGTTACAAAGTAAGAGATTATAAGCATAGACAACTTCTGATGCAGAGCTGAGGAAGGGAGGAAGGAGCTGAGAAAAGTCCATTCATCAGGTTCTGATTAGAATGGTAGAAATTCAAAGCATTAAACAGAAAGTACTTCATTAGGAGAGACTGAAAGAAATTACAATAACAATTCAAAATATTTTTTCTGGGTGTATTTTCAGGATTCTATATCTTCTCTGAATATATTCCACACATCAGTTGTTATATCAAATTCATTTTCTGCTTGGAGAGCTCAATCCCGCAGTACTGAGACCATTTTCTTCAACCTGGTCTGTGTCTTTTCTAGGCCAATCACACAGCTGTCAATGTGGCATCCGTCTTCATGCTCTTCATGAAAGTTTCTCCCTCGTCTCTTCTGAGTTAGAGCTCCTCCTTCCTGAATTAAACACATCTCTCGCTTCCTGGGAAAGGGCACTTAGGAAGGAAATTTTCTGAGACTTTGCAAATTGACTAATAGCTTCACTGAGGATAGAATTTTAGTTATGGTTATTCTGTCCTTTCAATTCGAAAGCAATGTTTCATTACAGTCAAATTTCTAGTGCTGTGGAAAAGTTTTGTTTTATTTGTATTCTTATTGCTTTCTATGTATTGAGGTTTTTTCCCCCTTTCTGGAAACTTTAACAATCTCCTATTCTCTTGTTTTTAAAATTTTACAATACTAGTATGTCAGTATGGGTCCGTTTTACTGTCATGAACTTGGGCGCTGGGTAGGCATTTTTAATCAGCAGACTTATTTTCAGTACTTCTCTTGAATTATCATTGATAACTTCTTGCCCTCTGTTTTCTCTGTTCTCGTTAACAGAAACTTCCTGTATTTGGATATTTAGACTTTAGGATTAATTCCCTAACTTTGTTATCTTACATTTCCTATTACCTATCTTTTAATTTTTGTTGTTTTTGTTCTACTTTCTGGTAGATTTCTGAAACTTTACTTTTCAAAATTCTTATTAGCATTTTCATTTCTCATATTATATTTTTAATTTCCAAGATAAGAGAGGGTAATTTCCAAGAGGGTAAGAGAGAAGAGTTGTTTTGTATTATTTTATGAATATCTTGGTTTCTAATTTCAGTTCTTTTTTAGGAAAGTAACTTAACATTAATGTTAATTGTAGAAGTAATTTATCTTTCCTTCTCTCTCTCTCTCTGTGTACGTACATTTTTTCCTACTTTCTTCATAATTTTTTCCTCCTACTACATTTTTCCTCTTTTTGTTTGATTTCTGGCTGTTTTCATGTTATGTGTTTGTTTTAAATATTTAATGACTCTTAACTGTCTGTTCTTATTTAAGAGTAAAATATTAGAAAGCTATTTGGAAGCAGGTTTTTCAGTGCTTGGCTTTATTGCAGGATGATCTGGATGAACCATTTAATCCCCAATTGGCAGACTTATTATTACTATTTCCTTAGCCTGATCAGTTTTCCCATAAAGGAAACAGCCAGTTTCTTACTTGGGAGGAATAAGCTCTGCTACCAGAATTGTCTTTAATCCCAGGAGGAGATGGAGTGTGCGGTGTTTATCTTCTGAGAAGGAGACTTTCATTTAATCCCTCTGTTTTCAATATTCTATTTCCAGCCTCATGTGTGCTTCATGCCCACAAATCCAGTTCTCTCTCATTCAACTTTTATCTTCCAGTGGTTTGAGAATGGAGCCATTACCCAGCTGCAATTTTTATACAAATATTCAACAGATTCTACTATCTCAAGCTGTATCCTCAACTTTCACTTTTAGATCTATCCAAGGTCTCTAATTCCTGAAGTTTTCTGGAATTCTATGGTACAAATCAACATGATTGTAGTTCCGAATTATCCTCTTATGAATTCTCTCTGTGTCTTTGTCTCCTTTCCTCCCTCCCTCCATTCATCAGTTATGTCAATAGTTTGCTGTTGGGTTATTTGGTAAGGAGGAAATAACTTGCTCTCCTTTTTCTTTCCTGAGTATTAAACCACTTCAAAAATAAGCCAAAGGGAGGAAGTATATGGAAAACAAAAGAAACATTTTGAAATGTTAATGCTGATATTAAATAATGTTTCTTTCATCTACAGGAAAGTGGACTTCCTACTAGTGAATCTTAAAATGAAAAGACTTACCCACCCAGCAGTACTGGACTGAAGCAAGCCTCAGTCCTGGGACAGTTACTCCTAGAGATACAAAAAACGACATACGTTACCTGCAGTCTGCTGGCACCTTAGAAAGAAAGGAATCTGCTGGCCACACATGCCCGCTTTCTCCTTTCAAGCTCACCAATCAGATAAAGTATTCCACCTGCTCTTGAGTAGAGTGATTAAGTATTTAGTGAGAGGCTAAGAGAATTATGCCAAAGGGTCTCCTTTCACACAGAGCTAATCATCAGGAGTAAAATAGCAGCATCACCACTTCCACTATTCCCCAGGTTTTGTTCTCTTAACTCATTGGCTTAACCATTGAAGCTATGGTTAGTTGGGAATGTACTACCTCCCTCTTGGGAAGAGATTAGCTGTCCCTCAGAATAATCCTTCATGATGGCACTCTGCATTTAACAGCTGCTCATTTGGCCTTCTTCTTGGATATGGGTCACAAGAGTGCATTAATTAAATCATCTCCAAGGCCACTCTGTACTCAAGACTAAAAAGTCACTCTTTATTCTATTTCCCTTCTCAAATTATGTCCAGCCACTTTTTCAGAGGTCCTCAATGAGACCAAATGACATCATAAATATATTTCAATAATAAACTACATAAAGACCTTGTAATAATAAAATTCCAGCAACACAGAGATGTTTCAGATATGAATATAAATCTCTTGCCATCATCAAATTCTCTGGGAGAAAACAGATCCAACTATTAAATTCGCTTGCAAGTCAAAGCCCAAAAATCAAAAGATTTGTAGATTCAAAATTGAATTATATTTTCCTGATGTGTTAATAGTCCAAAGAAATTTAAAAGTCCACTCCAATTTCTTATTTCTGCTCAATTTCAAAGTTTGGTTCTATTTGTCTAGATGGTCAAATGTAGTGGATAAAAGCACAGAGTTTAGATCAGATTGTCTTGGTTCAAATCCTGTGGGCATTACTTGATAGTTGGGTGACTGTGGGCACGTTATTGAACCTCTTTGTCTCTTGGATATGCAAACTGTAAAAGAGAAATGGTAAACATATCCATGCCATGAAATTGATGTGAGTAATAAAGTAACATATGTAAAGTCCTTAAAAGAGTGCCTGGGACATAATACACTTCGTTCAGTGGCTTCAACCTGGATTGTCTCCCATAGGAATGGGTAGTACTCCTTCGAGTCCTTGGAAGTTAAAGTGATCAATGCCAAGTCTCAGGTTGCTTGTTTTAAGAATCTATATCATTAACAAGACATCTATGAATGCGATGACAATGAAGCCACACCCACCGAATAATACAAATCCCTCAGGACCTGGAGCAGTTATTCCAAACAAAATTACATTCCCATAAGTCAGTATTTGGAGTTGCCAAAGATCATAGTGCATTCCTAATGGTAACTGATTGAGAAAACGTAAATAGAAAAAATCTTTCTTTAGCCTTGCCATTATCCAAGTAACTCAGAATCCATGACCTGTGAGTTTAAAATACCCATCAAGACATTAGTTTGGGCACCTGCATTTTCAGTAAATGAAATAGAAAGGAGAGAATCCACACATACATACTACTTCTCCTACAGAGTGGCATTTATGTAATAGCAGCCCTGCTTATCAGAAATGTTTAACTTGGTGTCTTTCTTTATTTTCCAGTATTTTCACAACTTCCTAATTTCTTTTCCCACTTTGAATCCCCTGTGTCCATGTGTCTAGGACAAAACTGAGTGAGAGAGAGAGATCGACAGAGACAGAGACAGAGAGACAGAGAGACATTGGCTAACTGTAGCCAGCTACTCCTTCCAATGCGTTAAATAATTCCACTGTCCAAGGGCAAAGTTATGAGAGATGGCGGAGATTATGCTAATGCAGCACACTGCACATGGAAGGACACTGCACGAATGGGGCTAAAGTCTACTAATTTTTTTTCTTTCATCTTTTTGCTGAACCTAACTTGGTTTTGTGGATTATTTTTTATTTTAGCTTTGTTTTCTCTTCCCCTAATTTATGTTCTTATATTTGTTAATTTTCTTCCTCTACTTTCATTGGGTTAGTTCTCTTTTTCTAACTTGTTGGACATTTAACTCATTAATTTTACCATTTCTTTTATTAAAAAACCCCTTTTAAACATTGCTTTAGCTGCATACCACAAATTTATGTATGTAGCATTTTGATTATAATTTAGTTAAAAATTATTGTCATTATTATAATGTCTTCATTAACTGCAAATTACTTAGAAAACTGTTTTTTAATTTTCAATTCTATGAAGGTTTTAATTCCTCTTTTATTTTTGCTGTCTAATAATTGTATTAGAATAAGAAAATGGGTTCTGTGAAATTTTAATTCTTTAATGTTTATTGAGACTTTTTAAGGCCTAACAGGCAATAAATTTTATGAATGTCCCTTATTTGTTTATAAAGAATGTACATTAGCTAATTGTTGAGTGTAGTGTTCTTATGCTGTATAGCCTCTGCCCATTTAGGTGGGGCAACCTCTAACATCCTGTACCTTATCTCTAGCTTTCTTTACTCTTTTGTGTGCAAGGAGGCTAACCTTTTTGGAGCATACAGAGGGGAGTGAGAGTAGGGTGTTTAATCCTGGTACTCCCTCCCTGCAAGGCCACAGATTGGCAGTGGCTACATTTCTCCACCAAAGGCCACAGCTTCTGTCAGGCAGCTGTCTTCTACACCTACCACTAAACACCTTTCACTGAGTTCAGGGACACTCTCTGCCACATGCTCTTTTACATTTAGAAGTGGGAAGGATTCCATGCCGTAGCTAGCTCCTGGAAAACTTGTTGGTTTCCCTTGACTCTACCAACAACTCAGTGAACAGTTCCTTTACTCAACCCTATTCAATTAACTCACTTGAATGTGCTGTTTTCTGCTAGGGTCCTGGCCGATATAGTTCTTCTATATGTGTCTATTCAATTAAAATTGTTAATTGTATTGTTACATTTTTATACACCATTCCATTTTTGGAGGGAAGTCAATTATTAAGATCAACATCTTAAATGGTAGACATACTAATGGTAGATTAGTTAATTTCCCATTTAATTCCTTAGCGAATTGTTAACTTTTCTTATTATGTAGTGTAAGGGAAGACAACAAATCCTCTACCCTTTGGATCCTTCTGGCTGGGCTATGAATTAAATTGACACAAAACAGAATAACACTAGAAAAGCAAAGAAAGCTTTATAATGTGTATACATCAGAAACACTCAGGAAAACTGAGCAACTCAAGAACTTGGCTGAGCTGCCAGCTTAAATATCATCTTCAGCTAAAGACAAAGGAAGGTATTGGGGGTAATCATTTGGGACTTCAAAGGGGAGGAAGGCAATTCACATGGAAATAGAAAAGCAATGGTTTGGTAAACAAAACTTTGATAAGAGTGGGTTTAGCAAAGATCCTCCCCAGTCTAGATACCTAGAGGTAGCTAAGACGATGGGCTGACCTGGGGACAGGCCTTCTATCTTAAATTCTTTTAGGCAGTTAGCTGGAAGGTCAAAGTTCCTTTCAGAGTCTTTTATTCTGAAAAGTAATCAAGCTAAAGAGACACATTTTGAGGTGGCCAATTCTTATCCCCTACAGTAACCATCTTCTTTATAACTCACTGACTTTTGTTGCTTATTTCACACTAAAAATTTTTATTTTTTGAGGTCTATTTACATACAGTAAAATTCACCCTTTATATAGTATAGGTCCTATCTATTTTGACGAGTGCATAGACATGTAACCACCACTACAATCAAAATGTATAAAAGTTCCATTGCCTCCCCCAATTTCCTCATTCTTTGTAGTTAACCCACTCTCTCACCTCTATCCTTAACAACCACTGATACAGTATCTGCCCCTATAGTTGGCCATTTTTAGAATGTCATAAATGGAATTATATATCATATTGTCTTTCAAGTTTATATTCTTCATTTAGCTTAATGAATTTGAAATTTATCCATGTTGTTGCAAGTATCAATAGTTTGTGCCTTTTGTTGCCGAGCAATATTTCATTACATGTATTATCACATTTACATGTTATATATTTATGTATTACATATATGTATTATACATTTACCTGTTGATGGATATTTGGATTATTTCTAGATTTTGTTGATTATGAACAGAGCCATAATAAACATTTGCATATGGGTTTTTATATTGATATATGTTTTTATTTCTCTTGGGTATTTAGCCTAAGAGTAGGATTGGTTGATTGTAAGGTAAGTATATGTTTTACCCTATGAGAAAGTGGTAAACATTTTCAAAATGGCTATATCATTTTGCTTTCCAACCAGTAATATCTCCTTGATTAATTCTGGGTAATTTATTCAGATATATAGTTTACTAATTTTCTCTTTACTTATATCTTATCTACATTGTTATCAAATTCATTAAGGTTCTTAATTTTGATAATTATATTTTTCACTAATAGAAGCTTTATTTACTTGCTTTCATATCTATCTGATAGTTTTCTACCATCTTGTTCCTTTCTTTTGTTTTGGTTCTTGATTTATTTCTTTAAATGTTCATAATCTATTTATGTATTCTCTCTGATATTTCATCATCTGAAGTTTTTGGTGGCTGAGGCCTAATTTTGTTTTTTCCCCATGTTCATGATATTTACATTGATTTTTGGTCAGTGTGAGCTATTTCCTACTATGCTTGGTGATTCTGGATTATTAAGTCATGTTTATTGGGATTTTATATAAGAATCCAGTGAGTCCTGGTTTGAGGGTTTACCTTGCAGAAATTATTTGTATAAGGTTTTGCTAAGACTCCAGAATGTTACCAAGTCAGGCTAATTTTAAGTTAATTTTATTGACCTGAGTTTCCTTTCTTTGCAGGAAAGTAGGCTTATGGTTTCAATTTCTTACGAGACTCAAGGCAAAAAAAATGTTTCCCTCTTGTTTCTCATTTATGTCAGGTGCAATTTTTTTTTCTATCAGTCCTTTTATTCATTACGTAACGCTTCAAATTCCTAATTTTATTCCAGTTTCTCAGTTCTGTCTCTCCACATGGTCAGCGTGAACATCATGTCTCTTTTTCCCACGTGGCTGCTAAAACTCAAACCTTTTGGTTACTGAGGCATATAAACTCACTTCACTTATAATTCCATTTAACAGTATTTTACTTTTGCCCCTTGGTTATCCCAGAAATTAACTATGTTATTATTTTACAAAGCCAATATTCTTGAAAATTTTTAAAAATTTTATTATTTCCTTTTCTCACTATTTCTTCTTATCTCATAGATCTTTCCTGCAGGTCCATTTTCTTATGTTTCATACACAGTTGCTTAATATTCTATAATTGATAATTCTAAGATAAAATTGTATGATTGTTGTTTTGCTGGGTTTTGCTCATGGGACTTGTTTTTTTGTGTGTGTCAATTGATCTTTGATTGTGATTTCATATTTGGTGGTTCTTTATTGCAGTGGGAATCCTATGAGGCTCTGACTTTGCCTTTGTGAGGTGCTGGGAGAAGTGTTGTTTAATGATCTTGGGCCTATTTAGCTCCACCTTCTACTTCTGTGCTTAATGCAGGAGTTTAAGCTCAGTTACTGCACATTGCAGCTGACCCCAGACTTCTTATCTAAATCTTAGAATTGATATAGGATAACACAATGCTGTAGGCAACCAGTACCACTAACAGGGCCTATAAATACAAACCTATTTGCCACCTCTGTGCGTTTGTAAGATATGAAGGATAATTCTCCATGTCCTAAAAGATTGCTTACATCTGCCAGGGTCTATGGCTCAAGTCCTGGTAACAGCTTAGCACTTTATAGAACCTGTCCAATCATTTTTTAGATTAAAGATACAGATCAGAATTAAATATATTTACACAAGAAAGAGAATTAAGTGATTGCCTACTGCCTTTACAGAAAAAGAAAATCACCCACCCAAGTTCATACATCCACCTGGTGGTAGAACATGGATAAAGACCTAGTTTGGTAATAGGTAAAACATGTGAAGTGTTTCAGTAGACATAAGATCCATATGAGCTCATCTCTCAGGATCTGGACATCTGCAGCCAAAAGAATCAATTCTTATTGAGTTTTCTGCCTTCCTCCCTTCTCCTTATCCATTATCCAACCCCAGGCTCTTCATTAATATGGATATTTAGGCTCTAATTACACTTGTTATGGTATTAAACTAGATAAAGTTGTTGCAAATGTTCCTTGCTGGTTTTGCATTTTAAAGATTATAAATCCAAATCCTGTTACAGTGCCATAACAAACATTTATTTGTATGTACTTCAATACCACATTAATCTGGAATACACTAATTTGTAACTTATCACTTGGAACAAGTTGGATTGGAGTTCACTTGTATTCTATTTGTGAAAAATTCATTTCTGAGCACATGGATGATACATGGAAATTTCAGGAAGTGTGGTTAACCACTTTAAGAGAAGAAATTATTTTCAATTAACATAGATCCTCTGTTTCCAAAGGTTAGCATATTACTCAAAAATCTTGTATTTCAGTAAAGGGAGTCATGGATATTCATTAGGCAAAGTTTTGTTAAACTGGTTCAGATTTCATTACAGCAGAACTCTATTTAATTAAAAATGTCAAAAACTAAGACATTACTAATTCACAACCCATTCCACTATTTCATTTAGCTAGAAAGAGTTAGAAGATTAGGGTAAGATTTTGAAAAATTACATTGTGAGTTCATTCAGTCTTACAAATTAAGAGAACAAAATAGCAATAGAAATAGTTTATGCATGTCTTTAAAGAAGCTAGTTTGGACAAAGAACAGATTAAGCCAAGTCTAATCTTGTGAATTGTAGAAGAATGAACCTTGAGAGTTATCCAATTGCTAACATCTTCTCTCTCCCTTTTCTATGGACCCAACTACCACTGTTGGTTCTGTAAAACTCCTTTCATGTGCTAACGTCTCTAGGAAAATTTTCCTGACTCAAGGTCTCAATTAGATACCGTTATTCTGTTCTTCCAAAATACTTGTATAAAGTCTATCAGAGGACTTCTCACGTGGCAATGCAATAGTTGATGCACATATCTAGACATCCATTGAACTTCAGTTTGCTTGAAGGTAGAAACTAACATTATCTGGCACAAGGTAGGCACCTTGTAAATATGTGGGGCATATAAGTAGCTAGAATTTAAAGCTCCATCCCCTAGAAATAGGCTATAATTATTGAAATATTCTGTATATTGAACAAATTTTATCGGTATGATTTTTATTATCCATACAGTTTATTTTATAGGGAGGTTTTTCAGAGGAACAAAGAAATAACTTATTCCCAATTGTTACTTTTTTTTAACTTTTAGGCATTTTGTCTCAATGTATTTGATACTTTCCTTAAACTTAGCTGAAAACTTTACAAACTTTGTACAACTAAGCAGTTCTAACTCATTGAGTTAGGAAGAGGAGATTATATAAAATAGGAAGTAAGAGAAGAAGTCAATTGAGAACAGAAGAAAAGAAAGCAGAGATATAAAGCATTCTTCAAGAAACTGAGGAAGAGTCAACATCAACACACTTTTATTAAGTACTTACCATGAATTATATACTGTATTTGATGCCAAGATGAATTTTTTATGGATCCTGAATTCAAAGAGTTAGAGTATTAACTTGAGAATAAATAAGGAAACAGATTTCATTTCTACTAACATGATACTAAGGCCTAGGAAAGGAAGAAAATGAGAGGAAATTCACTTCTATACCTGTTGCATTCTAGCTTAACAGAGGACTACTGACAGAAAGGTTGTAGCTATTATTCTTGCTCTGCCACTTAATAGATATTTAGCATAAGGAAAGTCACTTAACCCAGCAAACTTTCAGTAGTAATGCCAGTATGCAGAATGGTTACAAAGGTCAAATACTGAGAAGAAAAGTATATAAAAATGCCTGGTACATGGTAGGCACTCAATTTAAGTTTTTAGTGTAGTGTTATTCTTTCTCTTTTATCCTAGATAATAATAGACTTTTTCATATTATTAGAAACAGTCAAACGATTTAAGAATTAGAACATTCTTTTATGTTCTCACATAATTAAAGGTAGTTATGGTGTGCCTGACATGCAGCACCAACTCCATGAAACAGCGGAACTAAGTGTATAGAGCTGCCTTTCTGTCAGAAAAGCTGGACTGGAACAATGACTTCTCAAGGTCAACCTCACCTTCAGGTGTCTGAGATGCTTTGTTTTATGACGGAGGTAATAAATGGTTATGTTCCTCTCTGTTCTATGTTGTCACAGCATAACTGATACATCTGTGACACACAGGATTTCTGCTGTCCTGAAAACAATTACTGAAATAAAAATTCAGATGACTCCTTCTTCCAAAATGTGTGATTGCTCTTCTCATTGCTTACATTAGTAAGGAGATAAGAGAAACAGGGGGGCTTGGGGAAATGCTTTGCTCTGAAATCCACCAGAAGTGAATCACGCAAATCTAATCCTCAAGAGGGATTACTCTCCCACCTGATAGGGCACAATGCCAGAGATATGCGGTTAAGGGAGGGTAGGGATTTAAGATTCAGGTGGCTACCCAACTCTAGGCTGAGATTTCTTAAGTCCACTTACATATACATAAACACATGCACACATACACAAACCCAGATAGATACTCTAACAAACACTCATGCTGATACATTTACTAACACCTACATACATTCAAAGACATGAATAGAGTAGGTCAAGATGAGTGAGTGAGCTGGAGGCTTGGTAGTGAATCACGAGGGTGGGGAGCTGATAGAGAGATAGGGATCAAGGTAGATAACAGACAGAGAGGAAATGTGAGTGGGCTCCACAGAGACCAAAGGATGCTAGTGTGCAACACGTTTCAGCTTAGGACATAAACAAGCAGTTGGAAGAGCCAGAGGGATCATGCCCCCTTCCATGAGTGATGATTCTAAACTTATCTGTGGTATTTGAAGCTATCATACACAGCCATGTTTGGCCTTCCCCAGGTGCTGGCTCCCTGATACCATTGAGATATTTAATTTGAAAAGACTGCATCTGCTGATTATTTATTTTCCTAAGAAAATAAAGAAATCCTTCTTTTCCATAGAAGATAATTCTTCCGTGCCTAACAGCAAATGCCTCAAGCCTTTAAATGGCAATGTCTTGAAAGCAATAATCACATTCATCTTCCAAGTGCTTCCTTTGCCTCTTGTCACCCGTTAGGCTGGAGTGCCCTTGACACTCTACTCCATGTCTCTGCATATCACGTCACTGGGGTGTAAATGCCCCATTTGAAACAAATCAGGAGTTATCATCTGCCAATTAAAAGTTTACTAGAACTCCATCTATAATATTCTACCATCTCACCATTGGGGAGAATTTCCGTATAGTGACTATTTTGTAATTTATGGAATTAAATGATTTAAGCTGTATAGAACAGGGAATTGTTCCGACAGCTGATGTGTTGTTGGGGCAGTGTGGATCCCTCTAAATCAGCACGCTTTCAGGTATTTTTTAAAGATAAACGCAGTGGCCTGATAGCTCAGGGAGCTCTGCCAAGTGTTCTGGCCTTGTGAGAATTCCCCCCGCCTATGTGAAGAATTTTTCAAGCAACGCATGCTATCGAACTGAGGTGGAAGAGCTGGCACTGCAGGGTCAACTGTCCTCATCTCTGAGGTTGGTCTTACGCAGCCCCAAGGCTCTGGTTCTGGGCATGGCAAAGGGAAGGCCTAGGGACATCATATTTTCCAACTGCTTCCCCTTCTCCTGGAGCCTGAGATGACTGTATGAGTGACGCCTTCCTTAATGCAATTGATCCTTCCAGACACTGGCATCACCAGAATGCCTGGAGTAAGTAAGCAACATTTAATAAGTGCAAACTATTTTCTAGGTAAGGTGCTAGTTGCTTCACCTTCAGCATATCACTGAACTTTAACAATCATTCTAACAAAGTGGTATTCTGATATTCATTTTACATACAAGCAAATTGAGGCTCAGAAAGGCTAAGTAATAGACGAAATGCATCATAATAGTTAGTGGGCAGGACCAGGA
Source organism: Equus asinus (assembly GCF_041296235.1). Classification (NCBI taxonomy): domain Eukaryota; kingdom Metazoa; phylum Chordata; class Mammalia; order Perissodactyla; family Equidae; genus Equus; species Equus asinus. Next base: position 190,471,033 of record NC_091790.1, on the reverse strand, counting down.
TTCAAATTTGGTCAAGAGGCCCATAAAATCATGGGAATTTATCACGCCAGTCTTTCACATATCAGTTCATAAGAAATGCCACCTGAGTGCAGCCACACAACAGCAAACCCAGTGCGCTCCAGACTGGGAACCATCCCAAGGGCAAGTCTAGGAGAAGGCCATTTCAGAGGAAACACAAGCCATCATTTCCCCAACAGATGGCTGCCTTTACGAATCTTCCTTCCAAGGGTGTAACTGTGCTGACGGGCATGTAGATTTTCACCAGGCAGGAAAAGTCATGGCGTAATCTGAGGAGGTGTCTGTTCTCTGGCAAATCTCACTTCTCACCAAGAATAGTCCCAGAGGCTGGAGATGAAGGTGAGAAGAACATTCTCTCATTTCTGTTCCCGGGAGGATCGAGGGCCAACTTCCTGGCTGGAAGGCAAGGCAGTTTCTCTCTACAACCCCGTGCCTGTCGCCACAGTCCCCAGAGTGTCTGTTTAATGCATACTTCTTTCTTCTAAGAAGCATAATTTAAGAAGAGAGCAAGTATACAATTTCTGGTCAGAGTGGCACTTTCAGAATTAACACTATTTTAAAGTTCCAATATTTTTAAAATAGGGTGTTGGAAAGTAACTGTGAAGCTACTGAGAAGGGGGGATTAGATGTTACTTTTAACTGTGTTTTCAGCAATGATGATACTGAAACTGAAAACCTTCAGTTCTATTGGTTTCACTCACTGCCATGTGGAATGCTTCTTTAACTGAGTCCCTGTCTCTAGAATCAGATGTAAAATACAGTCTGGGCTCCCACCTACCCTGGGCACAGTGGCCAATGATCAGCCTCTATAAATGAGGATAATATCAGTGGCCAGGGACACAATCTTTTCCTGGGCGTAAGGATGGATGTGAGCCAGACCACACATTTCTTCACCTGAAACCTCCCTGTAATCAACAATAAAATAGTGTAAAGGTAGTTGGGTAGATTTAGGAGGGCTGTCCAGGCAGTTTTTCTGTATAAAATTATCTGGCTTTTATAGGATATTCAATTCCTCTAATAATATAACCAGAAAACACAGACAAATAAAAACATACAGAAAACACACTTCAAGAATGATAAAAAATAAATAAAAATGCCCCCAAAAAGACAACATTTTTCTCTTCTCTACAGCTCATCTCTTAGATTGAAGATGCTGGAAGGTATCTTTGAAATAATGCATTTCAACCATCTCAGGATGGAGATGGGACTTCTTTCCTTTCTCCCAATTTAATGTAAAAGCTTTGAGGGAAAGAATTGGGTTAGCTTCTCTTTATATCTTTGGCAGTACCTAGCATGTTTCTCGTACATGATAAGCATTAAAAATACTTATTGAATTTATTGAATTAAATTGCCTCAAGTCACACAGCCAGAACAAGTTAAGCTGAAGCTGGAGCCCAGATTTTTGATAACTAGCATCATGATTTTCTCATTACACTTTACAGTCATAAGTAAAAGAAAAAAAAAGAATATCTATGTATTGAATATGCTATGAAAATTGTAAAATTTCAAAAGATATCTTTTGATGATGGTCGTTTCATTTCCGCTTCCTGAACTTCAGCATATCCTAAACTGCTCCTTCATATTATAAATTGTCCCCCATATTGCACTAATGATCTAATGATAAAATGTGTAGGAATTTTAAAGCACCATACTCATATAAATATTATCACTATTGATGCTATCTCTGCTCATGGGGTTTTAGGCATAACCACAGTTAAGTAGGATAAGTCAAGATTCTTTATACCGCTGACCTTCTTGTATCATCTCACAGCCAATAGTTGAGCATTTAGTCTCTAGAAGTTTCAGAATATCATAGAATGTTAAAGTAAATACCATAGACAAACTAGAGAGTTATTTGGAGGAACTCAAAATAGAATGTCACAGAGACAAAAGAAAGGAAAAACCATCACATCAAATTAGTAAGAGAGGTGGACACTGGCACCAAGATGGGGAAGGAGAACTGATGAGGACGGTGCCAGATGGTTTGAAGTGGGAGGTCAATGGGTAGGCTGTGTAGAAGGGTTAGGGCTTGAATAATAAAATATATTAGACTTGGTATTAGGGATCATTCAATTAAACATCTTTAAATTATCTGAGGACAAGAGCAGAGACAAATCAGAGAGACAGTCAAGGTTAGAATGAGGAGTGGAATTATGTTTGTTTTAGCACAGATTTGCTATGCACTTACCTGAAAGGGGGTGCCAACTCAAGGGCAAGGATATGCAACAAACTGATATAGGTTTTGGGGCTCAGGAGAGAAGGACAACCAGCGGGAATGGTTGACTGGAGTAAGAGAATCCTGTTGTTTAGTGAGAGAGGACGGCAGGAAGAAATAAAGATAATGAGGTAGCTAGGGACTGCAGAAGGTTTTTTAATTTTTTGGCCTTTAATCAGCCTCTAATTTTTCAGGCTTACCTGAAACTAAAAGCTGTTTTGAGATGACCACATAACATAGTTAGTGAGGCTGGCACCAGCCTAGCTTTACGGGCAATTATCCAGTTTGCTTGGGGATGAGATGACAGAACTGAAAGAGAAGTATTTCATGTCTGTGAACAAACTAGATTACTGTCTGGCAAATCAGTGACTGAGTCTCATCTTTAAGAGGTTCCCAGATTTTCTATTGAGAACAGAAATAACCTTGATGCTCGACGCCTCTGGTTTGTAGTTGCTGGGTTACTCAATGGTTATGTGTATGTGTGTCTATCTGCACGAGGTTATTTGCACCCTCATGCATGCACAGGTGTTGGTAAGAGTAACAGATAAGTTAGAAGCAGTTTTCAAAGTATTGTTTGATGTTAAAAATCTTATTAATGGCCTTACCAGAGGGCAGCATGCTTAGCATCAGCTTTAGAGCTACATAGTTAGATAAAGATGGATTTGAATCTACTGATTTATGTCTCAATTTTCTCATCTATAGAATGGAGACAATAATAATAACATCTACCTCATGGGAATGTTAGGGAAATTAAACAATATAATAGATACAAAGCCCTAGCCAGTACGGGCTCATAATGAGCAATCTTATTCTTGTTGGTGTTATTATTATTATTATTTGAACACATTCGTGTTTTGTACTCAAGGTAAGAAAGGAGTAGGAAAAAGACACAAGAATAACTAACATTTGTTAAGCACCCACCATGAGCTTTATGAATTATTATGCATCATCTTATTTAATCATTTCAACAGTGCATCAGGTAGATATCATTCCTATTTAACTGATGCTGAATGTGAGGTTCAGAATGCTATATTTAACTTTCCATAAAGTCACACAGCTTATAAGTGGTAGATGACAGGATTGGAAACCAAATGTGTATCCATTTTGAATAAATCACATAAATTATTCCTCTCATTTGGAAATTAGTTTGTTGGAGTGAAAGTAGAAGAGGGTTTATATGTGTCTATATTGATTTAACAAGTCTTCATAAGCCTCTACTTTAGTTGCTAGAAATATTACAAAGAATTTCATAAGCAATAGCTTGATCACTGGCCTGTACGCCCTTATGGTCTGGAAATGAATATCACCCTTAAACTGCTACAGAGAGACCCTCCCTTCCTGGAGAGGAGGGAGGTACTTACACAAGCTCAAGCAAATGTGTCACCTGCACAGCCAAAGCAGCCTGTCAGCCAGCCAAAGTCAGACACTGATGGCACAGCTGACATCTGTATCTCATATTAATCACAGTGCCCCAACTTGGCCAGAGACACAAAGACACAGACAAGGAAGGAGCAAATAACCCCAGCTCCTCTGTGGTTCCTCCATCTGTCTATCAGAAATGCATCAGCATGAGTACTACTAAACTGACATATTCAGTGAAGAAAAGGCCATCAGCAGAAGAGTACAATACCTGATAAATGGTCGCTCTTCTTTTTCAGAACAGTTTTTTATAATTTCATGCACATTTGTCCTGAAAAGTCATGTAAGTGCTATGTTTGTGAAATATTACCTCCCATTCCGTCAACCCATGGGAGCAATTCCATCATGCTCTCTTGGGGCTCCTCCAGTATATATACTGAGTCTTGAAGATGCTAATAACAAGCAACAATCAAGTAGAAAACAGATTTTGCTTTGAACAAAAATGAACCACTTATTAAAGTTCTCCCCTATTTCATTTTTGACACCCTTGATTCCTGGATAAGGCTTCTGTCCTTAGTATTTCTTTATATCCTAACCTTAAAAAGCCCTGAAGTTTCCCTTTACCTATCTTTCTCAAGTCTGGAGGTTCCAGTAAGTTCTAAGCATCCAAACCCTTTCTTCCTCCTCCCTGGGCTCTATCTTGTCTGCTCTAACTTTTAGATAAGTGGCCTCCAGGCATATGTGAGAGAATCTATTGAGGTTCCAATAGAAAGATTTTTTTTAATAGAAATAATAAGAAAGCAGTTAGGTTTTATAAATATTATATATGTCTATATGTGTATCTATATATGTATATGAATGTCTGTGTGTGTGTGTGTGTGTGCGTGTGTGTGTGTGTGTAGAGAGAGAGAGAGACAGGGAGACAGAAAGAAACAGAGACAGAGAGAGAAAGAGAGAGATTGGTGCCATCACTTGGAACTTGAGCCATTTAGTCACATGTCACTAAAGTGAAGTTTTTCTTGGAAGTTGGGATGCAACAATGAGCAGAGATGGAGATCAGTATCCTCACTTATTGCTATCAGTGGACTGAGACATTTAAAGTTTGTGAACATCTGATGATTAAGTGGATTTATGCATCATACTATCTGACATACCTCAGTTAGCTCTTGTAAAATGCAAAGAGCCCTAAGAAATTTCCCATAAGGAAACCATGGTTTGACTATATCCAATAACGCCAAAATAAATAAACAAGCAAATGACCGAGCTGACACTTCTATTTAGTACATCTGTGCAACATCTCTGTCAGAAACTCTAGAGACAAAAATAATTATTGCAAGCAGTGTGCTACCTGGCAGATATTGGGAAAATTATGCATACAATCTACCTCTTTAAAGTAAAGGAGATATTTTAATTATAGTTACCAGAGTAATTGATTTTTAAAAGAAACTTACGCTATGGAGAGAACATCTTTTAAATTGGATATTCCAAAATATACACATGGTTATCTGATTTTGTTGTTGAATTTAAGCTAATTGAATAAAGCTCTACTTAGATACTTTATAACTTAAAACACAAGAGAAACTTAAAAGTGTTATTTTCTATCCAAAGTAAAAATCTTCTATACAAAAATTGGATTCATTTATTAAACATACCAAAGTATAATTTCTTCCTTTATATTCATAGGAAAAATTTGTTGACATCAGAGAGGATCTAGAGCAATAAATAATTATTGTGTCATGTATAAACATATGAATAGAGGTATTCATAAAGTACAGTGGAGACGTGGAAGAATTGACCTGTTCTGTTGCTGGAGTGTGTGGGGATGGAGGTATAAAGCAAAATTTCAATATTTTTAAGTTGGCCCTTTAAGAATGAATCAGGTAGACATTGGGGGAGTTCTTTCAGAGACCAAAAGACTTAGTGGACAGCCTTTAAAACACACTGATGTGTTCATAAGGGTAACCGTAAGAGTGCAGCATGGCTGGAATGAAGTTTGCCAGGTGTAAGAAATGGTTAGAGCAGAAGCTGAAGAAGTAAATAGGGTTCATCAGGACGATTCTTTGTGCTATTCCAGAAAGCGTGGCTTCTAGAGGTGACAGGAAACTGCCCAGTAAGCAAAGCACCACAGTCAGATCCACAATATAGAAAGATCACCCAAGCAGAAAAATGAGCATGCATGGGAGGAGTTAGTAGTTTGGAAGCAGCGAGCCTAGTAAGAAGATACTTAAAATATTACAGAGTATCAGATCTTCAGGTCTTAAAAAGAACCAGAAGCAATGAGGACAGAAATGAGGGGGAAAAAGTGGAAAGATCTGTGGAATATAAATAAATATTTTTTGATGGCCCCCATGCCTGGCTAAGGCAAGGGAGAAAGGTCTAGGGCTGATGAAGTTATGGAGAAGCAACAGAATCACTCAGTTTAGATGCTTGCACTAGAGATTTAGGAGTCAAGGCATTTGGTTATAGTTACAGTATGCAAAGATGCCCTCAGAGATCATAGGTTGTCCAGTGTCTTCTCTCAGAATTATTTTCTCCAATTTCCAAATAGAGATGTTAAAAGGTATCCTATTTCTAATTCCTGATAATATGATGATCATTAAAGATCTAAGAACAATGGAACCAAGCAATATACAGTATAGCTAAAGCTTATTTATATGGAAATCTGAAGAAGGATGTCCAAAAACAGAATTGTTCTAATTTTTTTTAATGATCTCATTCATTTAAAAGCACTCATGGTAAACACTGAAGAGAATGTGCTATAATATTTAGCTCTTGGTGATGGTGGCACATGCCAGGCCGTGATGACTGATTGGCGATATTGCAATGGTCCAATCTGTGCAACATGGGCAGGGCAAATCATTGTGACTAAGGATGGAAAATTATTCTGTCAGAGACTAGATTGTGTTGGGAAGGTATAATAACTCTTATGGAATAAAGATCACTTACTATAGAGTAGGAAATAATATATATAGGCTGGTAGACAAATTTTAAAATGTAAGGCATAACAAGAGAAAGCAGAAGACAGTGCGAAATCTCTTCAGATGAGCTAGTGTATCATTCTCAACTTCAGGTTCTCCAGTACTGCAAAAATCCGCATGCCTCGCTGAAACTCAACATGGGTTTCCTGGTAAATTACCTTCTATCAAATTACAACATGATACACTTTTGGCATTTTAAGGAAGTACATTGAAAATCAGAATTTTCAATGTGAGTTATTAGGAAAATGTATGCGCTACGTTTAAGTCACTATGAATTTGGAATTTTATGTAATATTTTTCTATTTTCATGTAAATTCAGTTGTTTTTGTCAATATTGAAGTCATGATGTATGTATTACATTCTTCAACTGCATTCATGTATGTATTTATAGTATATAAGGGCTTTCTAAGATATATGCTCTGAGAAACATTTATTTTTCATATCTTATAGGCTCAATGTTCCTTTTAAACTGTAGTGTTATTTTGAATGAAAGATAACTGAACTCTAGAAAAATATTTCGTATAGTGTCTGGAGATTCAGGATAGAATGAACATGAAGATGATTTTGACAGATTATTTGTTGCGACTTGTCATTGCTCCACCAGAGAGCAAGAGACAATGTATGAATAAGAAAAAGATATAATTCTGACTCAATGGAGTGGACTAAAAACTGAAAGGCAGTATAGTAGGTGACCCCACACCATGTTCCTTACAAGGGGGAGGCAAGAAAGGACTAACTGGGGAGAGGCTGTGTCTGAGGAGGTTCCTAGGGGAGGTGAAAATTCAGTAGGGCCTTGGAAGATGAGGAGAGCTTGTCAGTTGGAAAGACAAGAGGAGAATTCCAGGAAGATAGAACACTTCATCCAAAAACAGAGAGAGATCATAGATTGTAGCTGCATTGCTCATATTGAAAACTTTCTTTGACTACATGGGGCACTAAGTGAGGCAGGAAAGAAGGGAAGTACCAGATTATCACATGAGGACATTCAAGAGAGGAAAGGGACACTCCAATTGGATTGGGACAGGTCTTCTACGCCAGGCTGAAGAACTTGAGTTTGCTTCTCTTGGCAAAGAAGAATAATTGAAACCTTAAAGCTGAAAAGTAATATCACCATAATGGTTATGTTGACATCAATAAATAAGACAGAGGAAGAGATGTTGATGATATGGAGTCTCATGAGAAGGCTGTTAATATAGTTAAGGAGAGGGGTATACATTTAGGGTACAATAATATTATGGTATCTTTGTGCTTGTGAGGTAGGAATCATTTACTACTTTTGCAAATGGAGAAACCCCTGGTGAGTTGAAGTAAACTGTGGTCACTAAGACATGAGAGGTCACTCTGGGATCTGCCTTTAAACCTTACTATTTCTTTCCAACAACTCTGACTTCTTTTTCCATCTTACCAGAAAGCAAAAACGTAGGGAATAAAAACTATTTATTGGCCAATTCTTCCTCCAAAAATGTGAGTAATTATTGTTTAAAAGTATTCTAGTATCTCACGCATTTTATGCTTTCAATAATTGAAAAAGGATTAACCCTCGTATAGCAAGTATATGTAACAACAAGATTAATTTTAATGGCCATTCTCTCTGTTAATTCATAAGCAACATTCCAAACTGAGATGTTCATGGGGGAAAAAGGCTATTTTCCTTTTACATAAAACTTCTAAGGAAGTCATAAAAAAGTGCATCTAAAATTCCAATGAGTCCAAGTCCAACACCATCTTATCATGGAAGAGGGGATTGGATGGTAGATATTTCAGAAATACTATGAAAATTCTAGACTCAGGGAATTAATTCTAGGACCACCTGAGTCCCTTGGAGTCTAGTTCTCCAGGGCCATTAGAGTTCTTTTCGTAGCACCTTAGTGGTCTGACTCTGATATGGGATAGAAATGTTTGAGCATCAGCTCTGCCCTTAGTAACGGGACCCTGAGAACTTATTTAGCATTACTTTCCTCCTTTGTGAAGCAAAGGCAGCATTTACTTCATCCACGGGCTGGTTTAAAGAGTAAATAATTTAATCCATGTAAATAACTTTAACTAGTGTCTAGCCAAAAGTGTGTGTTCAATTCATTGTAGCTGTTGCTGTAATCGCCCATTTAGAAATCATAGAATCAGTGCTAAAAGGAACTTTAGTGATCACCTGAACAACCATCTGCTTCTGAAATTGAAAAAACTGAGGCTGAGACAGAACATCTTTGCCCAAGGTCACATAGCTAATCCATCACAGAGCCAGTACTGTAACGCAGATCATTTAGATTCTGGTCTGGTGTCCTTTCCAGTAAAACACACCATCCTCCGTGCTGCAAGACATACCGATATACCATGAGTTGTTTTACAGCAGATGCACCGCAGTTCTGTCTGGTATAAATATGTGTAGCTGAAACGCAAGCATTTTGAATGTGCCCAGGGAAATGGGTGGGATAAGTAAGAGTGAGCCTCATGTTCTGCCGCAGGTTGAAGAATCAAGCACAATTATAATATGAACCACTCTTTTGGATTTGGGGGGATTTAGAGATCTTTCCACATAGGAAGCTGAGTTGTTTGAAAGACAGGTAGTGGGAGACACATGCCCTGAACTTCAGAGTGAAGAGCAGCTGAAACAGCTGCGCGAGCCCAGCCCGCCGCCGAGCAGCCCCTTCATCTCCTGGCTGACAGAGAGCTGCTGGCAGCATCTGATCTGGCAGCTCCTTCACTCCTCCGGAATGAGCAAATAGTCTGGGCTCTGATCTAAGACGAGGAAAAACAACAGCATAATCAGTAAAAACTCTGCCACTGACGCACAGGCAACAGCAGTTTATAACAATGAAAAGGAGTCACGTAGTTGGTGGAAGTCCACATTTATATTAAATAACTGTGTGAATAAGTGCCTGGCTCATCTTCAGGAAGAGGGGGAAATCTCGCATCAGGGCTTCGCTCCAGCAGGGCCAGTTTCAACATTCATCATTTTTCAATAGAGAAAGGCTTACCTCTCTGTAACATTGGGAACAAAAATAATAATAATAATAATAATATTACTTTAAATGGAAGACATATGATCACATTTCAATCAATATTTATTTTCTGCTTAAAAGTCTCCACATGTGACTAAAACAAGTGACCTCTGACTCTTAAGTGTTAAATTAGGCTACTGATTTAGATAATCTCTAAGGTCACTTTCATTCTGCATAATATTCTGACACTGAGCTTAATTGTTTAACATTTAATTGTACCTAGATATCTAATCACATTTCTCTACAATGATTTACTAGTCTACGATATGTAGGGTTCTCATTGGTCCAGAAATAGTCTTCAAAAAAATATTTTATGAGCTCAGGCAATTTTACAGAACTATTAAGAACCATTTTGTCTCTTGATACATAAGAAAACAGTTATATCTAAGGATCAAGAGATAAGAATAAATAGAATAATAACAATACTTTATATAAAAACATTTTATAGCTTCCCCAATACTTCTGTATACTCTATTTTGTATAATCGTCACAAAATTTCACATAGTCCATATTTTCTCTTCTTTTTTTCTGAAAGTCTATAATTCGAAGAGTTATCCTTGCCAAGGATACACAGTGTTAGCCACAACCCAATGCTAGGCTTTTTGATTTTACCCAAATCTCCAACCCTAGTCTATGTCTGCCCCCGATGAGGGAATGGTTTTCCCCAATTAAATGCATATTTTTAATGAAGAAATGACAACGTTAAAGTTCTCTAGTTTACTGACTCATTTAAAATATTTCAATATAAATACAAACAAATATAAATTGTTTATCAGTACAAACATGCAGCAGAAAATTAAAATAGTTCTGGAATGAAAAAGATAAAATTTGTGTGAGAATGTTTCTTGGAATAAAGGATAGGAATAGGATTGGGAAGGGAACCTTATTGGGGTTAAACTCTTTCTGCATTTTTTTAAAAGAATATGTATAATAAATATGGGAAAATATCAAGAATTAGCTAAGTTGGCATGCAGATACATAAGTGTTCACTATATTATTCCCTGTATTTTTTTCTGTGTGTTTGGTATAATTTACCACCTTTTTCTTAAGATAATACATGACAAATGCATGCCTATTGAACTGCACCCTGTCACTCACGTTGATACTTTGAGGAAGAAGAGTGGATGTGCCAATCCTGACCATTTCTACATCCTAGTACCTGGATACCTTTGTGTGGTTTTGTTTGGTTCTATAGTCTGTGAGTTCAGATGGCTTCATAGTGTAATGCTGGAAATTGTTAGAAGAAAGAACAGTAACACTAAGAGATCACAATAATGAGAGATGAGGCAAATGAAGGATAAAATATCGCTATTCAATCATTTGACTATTTTCTCCCTCTACAGTGCAATTGGAACAGGATAAAATTCTCCCACTAGCAAATAACCATTATTGGATGATGAATACGTTATTTATTATACTATTGTTTATAATTTTCTATTTACTTGATTTTAATGAACCATTATGCCCTTTTCTACGTACAATGTAAGGAAGATAGAGGATTTTCCTTTCCAACTATTCAAAGCTCTGGTTTTAAGAGCTGATGATTCACCAAGAAGAAAAGAAATGGAAAAAATTTCCCCAATGAGATAATATCTTTAGCAAAAGCAGTCTTTCTGTGAAAAGAGGAAATATTTATTATTAGATTAAGATAAATCTTAAACATTGGAAACTGAGCTATGATAACAGTAAAGTAATGTAATCTGATACTCACTTTTGGTCATGAAGAGCCATCTATAATACTAGATGGAAAAGCTGTCTTAGTTCATCAGGGCTGCCATAACATAATACCACAGACTGGATAGCTTTGAGGCAACAGAAATTTATTTCTCACATTCTGGAATCTAGGGAGTCCAAGATCAAGGTGCAAGCGTGGTCAAGTTTTGGTGAGAGCCTTCTTCCTGGTTCATAACCAGAGCCTCCTTGCTGTGTCCTCACATGATGAAAGGAGCAAGGGATGTCTTGTGGTGGGTTACGGAGAGTCTCTTTTTTTTTCTTCTTTTGGTGAGGAAGATTGACCCTGAGCTAATATTTGTGCCAATCTTCCTCCATTTTGTATGTGGGACACTTCCACAGCATGGCTTGATGAGCAGTGTGTAGGTCCACACCAGGGATCCGAACCTGCAAACCCCAGGTTGCCAAAGTGGAAAGTGCAAACTTAACCGCTAGCCACTGGGCCGGCCCCTGGGCAGGGTTCTTTCATAAGACATTAACCCAGTTATTCATGATGGTTCCATTCTCATAACCTAACCATTCCCCAAAAGCCCCACCTCCTAATACCATCACCTTTGCGAGTTAGGATTTCAACGTATGAATTCTAGGGGACACAAACATTCAACCATAACAAAGATACTAAGCATACTTTAATATTTTTCTCTTCTGCTGTTGGGGCCCAGGGCAGGCTACCCCAAAATCTCCCACAATAGCATATTGATTACTTTGAATCAAAGTTACTTGAGAAGCAAAAAGGGCGGTCTGACCCTCCTGTCTCTATTCTCCCTGAAAGCAGGAAATAAATCTCCATGTGAAAGATGCTCTCCTTGCATCCTTATTACTAGAGCTAGGGAACTCCAGGCCAGGAAGGTCATATAAACAAACCTTGCTAGTTTACTACCTCAAGCTTAAACGTCATTTAAATTCCTCACTATTTACGTACCTCAAATCTAAGTTTCTTTGTCCTGTCATTCCTCACAAATTTATTGCTTTTTTGTATAAAAGAGATGTATATTGCTGCTTTGTCCAGTCTCCGAGCATCGTTTCTCTATGATCTCCAATACGCACGTATTAAACTGGGGTTCTCTCCTGTTAACCTGGTCTTGTGTCAATTTTATTATTAGTCCAACCATAAGAACAGAAGAAGGGAAGAAAGGGAATTTTTCCCCATCCCGACACCGCTATTGTCTCTCGCGCTCCAGGGCATTGAAAAGGCAGATGGGGTTTGTTGCACTTTCTCAAAGTATTTGGATTTTAATTTGCAGTGCATTCATTCCTCTTACTGTTAAGAACATCTCGCAATCTAAAGTCTGTTGTGTTTAATTCTAAAATGTATGCCTATAACTCCTGTTTGTAATCATGTTTTGGCTGTGGCCTTGTTCTTCTCACCACGCTGCCCAGTGATGGGGCCAGATTCTGTTAGTCTCTAGGTGCACACAATCTACGACACCTACTGGTCCGTAAGCATCCTCCAATTTGAAAACTGTTCATTACATCTGAGACGGATGATATTTCTGAAAATTAAGTCAGTTCTTTTCACTGCTCCTGCCAGTGGCAGCTTAACATTTAAATTCAACAAATAATCTTCCTTACCCATTATCTGCCCTTTTTCATTTCACATTTCTATCGAAATTTTCATCATTCTAAGCCATACAGTCTTAAAGTGCTTTTCAAATCTATACTTCTCAGCCAAATCAGTATCAGATATTCCATATCTGTCAAAGCAATAATCCTTCTACTTCTACATTGACAACGTTATTCTTCAATTATTGAGAGGAAGGAGAAACCAGGACTTCATTATATCCCCAAAACTCATGCATGGATGGCTCACACAATCACGGAGGTGCTGACAGGAAGAACCAGGGAGATTCCTGAGAGAGCTTGCCTGATGGTGCAGACCCAGGGAGAAGAGGACAACCACTGTGGACAGAGCACAGGTACATGACTGGACCCTACTGTCCTATATTTCTGATGGAATGAAAGCTTTAATATTCAAGGAAAGGGAAAGAAAAACTGTCTCCCATAGGTCACTGGTGAAATCCGTTGTATACAAAAGAAAGGAACAGAAAATCCTCTACTCCTGGCAAAGGGGAGGAAATGAATACTGGATCCAGAATGACACTGCAGTAGTGACTGGAAAACTTGTGTACACAATGTGTGCTAAGACTGAGGCTTGAGTAGAACATCAAAAAATGTCCCCATAACTCCCACCACTAGGGTAACAACAATTAAGTAAGAATAAACTATGAGTATTCCTGGAGGAGTTGTAGGAAGCACGCTCGTTTGAGGTACAGCATAAAGAGGAGCCCTAAAGTGGAGGAGGAACTGACACCGAGACAAACCCTCTGGCAAATCAACCTCCCCCTGAATGCCAACCATCACGAGAAGAATTCCAAGACTGCGGTACATCGAGGGAGGCCAAAGTCATAACAGACCTCAAGCTCAGGATTGCTTCTGGATGGATTACTGCAAAGCTCCACACTATAGTCCTAGCAGAAGAAAAGCATGCCACGTTCTAAGAATGAAAACTATTTATGTCAGCCTACGCTATCCTACAAAAGATATCTGTCTTAACAAAACAATCAGGCATACTAAAAGGAAAGAAAAAAAATACACTCCCAACAGATAAAGAAATCAACAGAATTAGATTCAGGTATGATGAGAGTTGTTCAAACTCTTGGACAGGGAACTTAAAATAACCATAATTAATATGTTGAAAGTTCTAATGAAACAGATAATATGCAAGCTCAGATGGGTAACTTTAGCAGAGAAATAGAAATGGTAGGACAGAATAAAATGGAAATCATGTATTTTTATTTTGGCCTGTTTTTATGGTAACCTTCTATGGGCAATAGTGGTAAGTTTTCCTACAGCAAGTGTTATTTTAAAGTTTCTTTTTAAAATAATTTTTAAGAAAAATAGTTGGATATTTTAAAGATAAATGTGAAGTAGTCATGAGACAGGAGTTTGCACTATGTATGTCGCTTGAAGTTTGTGAGCAAGGAGAAAAAAACAAAAGGAAGAGAATTGGGATAGAAAGGGGTTTGAAAAATAATATTTTCTGGCATAATGAATGAACCTTGTAATAATCAATAGCCTTCAGGTTTGGGGAAGAGGGAACATTAAAAAGGTCTGCACTTCCATACCATGACTGGCAATTAAAATTATCTATATACAAATCATAAGACACACCCTTGAATGGGAACATGATATGCCACCCCAAAATATGTCACTTTGACATAAGGATTATTTTGACCTGAAGGCAATTGAGAAGAAGCAGCTACAAGAAAAACTCGCTATCCTCCCACTCTTGGCCTGAAAGCAGAGCATAAAATTCCCTTTGTGAAGATGTCCCCCATTCCTCCATACTAGGAATGGGACACTGAGCCTTATTACCAGGGATGGCACTGAGATGAGTCAGAGCCTTACTAAATAACCCTTATCTTCCATTAGTTTCCTCCCATATAGTTATCTTCCCATAATCTACTTCCCCTAAAAGCCTAACCCTTTTTCCTTTATCTTCTTACCTCTCCGCAAATTTATTGCTCTTTGTTAAAATGCTATATAAGCCCCTGGGTCTAACTGCTTCTTTGAATCTTCACTATTTTTCTATGAAGGCCGTTGTATGCATACATAATAAACCGTTTCTCCTGCTAATCTGTTTTTTGTCAGTTTACTTATTTATTTATTTTTTTAAGGAAGATTAGCCCATGTAGGATACCTGCCACAGCATGGCTTGATAAGTGGTACATTGGTCTGTGCCTGGGATCTGAACCAGTGAACCCCGGGCCACCCAAGTGAAGCATGCAAATTTAACTGCTACCCCACCGGGTCGGCCCAATGCCAGTTTAATTTGTAGATCTCAGGTATGGAATCTAAGAGAGTGGAGGAAAACTTTTTCCTCCCCTACACCCTCATAAACTTTCATGAACTCTACCTTTCCATACTCTGGAATTTTTATTGAATTTGATGCTACAAAACAAAAATTTGGGGGGCCAGCCTGGTTGCGTAGTGGTTAAGTTCACATGCTCTGCTTGTGCAGCCCAGGGTTCACCAGTTCAGATCCTGGGCATGGACCTACACACTGCTTATCAAACCATGCTGTGGCAGGCATTCCACATACAAAGTAGGGGAAGATGGTCATGGATGTTAGCTCAGGGCCAATCTTCCTCAGCAAACAGAAGAGGATTGGTGGCAGATGTTAGCTTAGGGCTAATCTTCCTCAAAGAAAAAAATTTCCTATTTATCTAAAAAAACAAATACTGTAGGCTAAAGTATTCTTTCCTGAATATTTTAGGGATTTCAGCTGTTTGACCCTTAGAAATGAGACTCTAAATCTTCTGCAGTCTGACGGACCTGACCGAATACCCTGTGACACAGGTGGTAGAGAAGAATCCAACGTTCCCAGTTTCAACTTGCTGACTCTGACCACAGGGAAACTGGAACCGGCTTTAATCAATAAAGGAAGTAGATTTTACCTCTACAAGAACGTGGTGCTAAAGGTGACAGTGGGTTTTGCTTGGTCATTTTTGAACATAACAGCACTTGGAAGATGACCGTTTAACTCTTTTGTTATTTATTTAAGCAATCAATTGAGAGGTGAGCACAGTGACTTCCTGAAAACTTTAAATTGACCTCCTAGTAGCTCTATAAGCAAAAGAAATAGAACGAGCAATAGCCAGAGGACTGAGTCATCCTGCAGAGAAAGCTTTCAAATGCAGTGTATTTGCCTTATTTTCAGCTTTAAGAGCTGTGTAGTCAAGAGAAACATAAATGTAAGGAAATAAACTGTGTAAAGCTGTTCATTCAGGCTGTTATTTTCATAACTTATTTGCAGGAGGAAGAGCTCCAGATCATATATATACATATATACATATAAAACACCCATACTTGGGCATTAAATATCAGCAAAT
Organism: Equus asinus; assembly: GCF_041296235.1. NCBI lineage: Eukaryota > Metazoa > Chordata > Mammalia > Perissodactyla > Equidae > Equus > Equus asinus. The sequence continues at coordinate 190,454,844 of NC_091790.1, read as the reverse complement.
TAATGTATCATGCTTTTGTTTGCATTTCTATTCTCAAATGTAATGGCTCAGCTAAGTACCTTCTGTTTTCAGACGATGAAAGAGATTGCTGGGCCTGTCTTCTTCGAGGGCATGCAAATTTTATGAAATCCAAACATATTGAGAAATGTAAACACTTTTATTGACTAAGGACTATTACCAAGGATTGAGCTCTGATTTGAAATTTGAAAAAACTGCTTTATAACTTCAAAATCTGTTTGTGTGCAATATTTCATTTAATTGTCACAACCCCATGAGGTAAATATTGCTACAATTCTTATTTGATGAACAGAGAACTTGCAATACAGAAGAGTTAGTTATTTTGTCACATTTTGATAAAGGGCATAGCTGGTTATAAACCACAGATCCATTCACTCAGAAGACTGTGAATAGCTATTTTGTGCCATATATAATGCTGGGTGGTAGAGGAGAAAGAAAACTAAGGCAGAGTGCCAATATCGAGGAGAAACAGAATAATGGAGAGAGAGATGATAAACAACTGAAATACAGTTTTGTTGTGTGAACCTAAATAAGGAGGCAAACTAAGGCAAGCTCGAATTACCAGAAATTGAGCTTATTTGGGATAGCAGAGGAATTCACTTTGGGAGACCACGCTATAGCAAGCTACAGGTGAGTCCATTGAGAGTTTGGGTGGGCTCTATTTATCCCAAGGAGTGCAAACTGGGGGAAGTCCAGCCAGAGTCCAAGCAGTAAGCTCATTGGCTTGAGGATGGGAAGAGATTTGTGGCAGACGTTTCTTGGTCAAGAGGTAAGTCTTGGTCTTCTGTAAATCAGGTATTTACAGGAAATCAGTCTCTTGGTTCTTACGTTCTGTTCTTCTGAGATCGCATCCTCTGGCTCCATTTTGGACTGAAATCCTTTCATAATTGTTAATAAGTTCAGATTGCTATGGAAATACATTTTTTTTTTTTTAAGGCAGCTAATCCATTTTAGCTGTGTGTGTTCACAAGGGCTACCAAAAGGTATATAATTAAAATTTTAAGAACAAATGAGGTTAGTTAAGGGGAACAGAGTTTGCCACCCCAAAAGATGCCTCTTTAAGATATTAATATTTTAAGTTATTTTTAAGAAACAGAAGACTCAGGAAGTTTTTCTTTTACTTCCCCCTTAACTGCCTGAAAGAATTTACATAAATGGCCTATAACAGGAACCGAGCTATCACCAGAGACAGCTACAAAGAGTATGGGCCAGGTGTGGTGGGGGAGACGTGGCAGAGCCTAGAGATTAGAGTGCTCTCCATGCCTTCACTGCTTGAGAAAGGTTACCATGGCAACTCCAGGGAAAGTACTTTTAGTAAGGTGGAACAGACAGAAGTGTGTGTAAAGATTGATTGGGGTGTGAGTGACAGGGGAAAAATGAAGACCACTAGCTTAGACAACCTTCTGGAAACTTGGGTGTGTAGGAAGGAATGAAATTGACCAGCACAAAACAAACATAGGACAAACCATGATCCCAGGGGCTCTCACTCCAAATTTCTGGGTTCCACTACCCTTTTCTGTTTTTTAAAAAACATGATTTTTATGACCTTTTCAGATTGTTTTCTTCCAAGAAGATTAGTTTAGTCAGTGAGAACTTGGTGCTAATGAGGTGAAAGTTCCCCCTCAGTGACAGCTTACACTCTTGACCCAGCTGATGGCCTTGCAAATGCACACCTTTTGACTAAATAGAGAAAATGAGGAGCTGTGAGAGGCTCAGAAACCTCATTATCATCCTGTGCAAACTATAGGTCACAGATCAGTAGTATGCACTTTGCATTAAAAGATAAGGCTCTTAATGATGGTAACATTGTAAATCTTCAGAGATTCTAAATGCAAAGACAAGAATTGTGCTATATTCCTAAGTTTCTAACCAGAACTTGAACAGCAGTAACCCTCTTCCTGCTCCAATTTTCATAATGGCAGGACTAGTCTAAGTAATAGTGTAAAGTATTCAGTGGTATTCCCTTATCATTTTGTTGACCAAATTCCACGTGCTGTTTGACCACTCTTATGCTGAGTCTCCTTCAGATGATAGATATTTACTAAATCTATCCTTTATGCCAGGCAAAAATGTGCCCTGAGACCTTAAAGATTGCAACCATTCCTGCCTGACTTCAGGGAGTTCACAATTTAATAACAGAGAGGGGAATTGTAATACACTTGGATTGGCAAGTCTTCCTCTTTCTTAGCTCTGTTGGAACTCCTACACATCCTTCCAACCTGTGTTCAGGTATCACTTCTTTCTGGGGCCTTTAATGATAAGGCCAACAGTGGGAGCCACCCCTTCTTCTGCTTTCCCACAGTACCCTTGATATGTTCCTATTAGAGGCCTTGCCACGTCCTACAACAGCTGTTGTTAATTGTCCAGCCAAACTGTTAAACCATGGTCTCCATGGGGGCAGGGATATTCTTATTGATATTTCTTTCTCAGAGCCCAACCTCATACTCTTCAATTCCTGATACAATATTGGATGTTGACTAGACTTATTGTGGTGATCATTTCACAATATGTACAAATATCGAATCATTATGTTGTATACCTGAAACTAATATAATTTTATATATCAACTATATCTCTATTAAAAAAATAAATAAGTAAAAAGACTGTTAAATGCCTGCCATGAATGTAAATGACTGTAGTACAATGAAGAATCTGTCATAAAAGAACTATAAATAAAGTTCTGTGAGAGGTCGGAGAAGAGAGTATGACGTAGCATTTGACTGAGCCTAAACGAATCAACAAGATGTGGATGTGCAGAAATGGAACAAGGGAGGTATTCCATGGAGAGGAGTTAGTGTGAACAAAAGCAGACATCTCACAGGAGCTTTCAGACATCCTGGGTAAGGGAAGCTCAAGGGATAACATTGAGAAAAGGGGTTAGAATCCAGCTCTGGAGAACTTTGTATATCAAGTCCAGGATTTTGCTCATCCATAACCACAGACACATTCAGGTACAAATTCATCCCCAGAGCTATGAAAATAGGCAAGTCTTTATGTTATTATAATAATGAAAAATATGAGACAGAAGCAGGACCAGGCTTTGCTATTCTTAGATGCTCATTTTCATATGGAGCTTTAGGGGAGCACTTTCAATGTATGGACTTAGGTTCAGAGACAGCCCACTGAAGAATGCGAGTGTTAAGTGAGGAAGCTTATTTAGGAGACTACATGACTTCAGAATAGGTTGGCAGTCACAGTTCAGAGGGGGGGTACTGGTCAGCAGTGGGAGGAAATCCTCTAATTCAAAAAATAAGGGCCAGTGAGTATTGGCCCTTGTCTCATAGACAAGAGCACCAATCATCTTTAAGACTGTTCACAGACAACAATTATATCACTGACTCTGAAAGGTGTAGTGGAGGTGAAGGACATAGCCTGTTTTACTGATGCCTGAAATACTTCCAAGAATTCTTGTTTCAGGGATCCAATTTGATTTCAGTTACTTCTTTGGTGACTTGGCTATAGTCAGACTCCCAAGCATGGAATATGCTGCTCCCATCTCTTAGGAGGCCAATCAGGTGTTGAGCCACTTTCATATTAGGTGGTGGCTGCAAGGCCAGTAGTTTGCTCTTGATAAACTGGGGATGTCATTTTGGGCTGATGCCCATATAGTCTGAAGAGGGCCTTGGATTTTTGGTTTCAATAAAAGACCCCCATCCATTTTCAGTTGACAGTGCTTGAAGGGTATGCAAATGCAAGCAGTTTCCTTGTTAGGGCCATTCTAAAAATATTATGAATATTCACCTGAAATTTGCTTAAAATACTGTTAGGAAAAATAATGGCAGTACAGATGAAACAAGAACGTCAGAATGTTAATATTAAGAATGTAAATGTTGATATTGTAGAATGTATATTTGGTGGTTTTAATAGACTGTCTTCCTCTTTTGTGTGTGTTTAAAATTTCAAACTGAAAAAAGAAATTTTAAAGGCAATATAATGAATGCTTGGACTCCAACAAGCAATTCATGTTATGCTCTGGTTTCCCCAACTCACTGATGACATATCATCAGCTGCAGAGTTCAGGAAAGTCATTGGACGCTGGATGTGGCTTGCTAAAAGAAGGCAAACTTAGTCTACTCTTCTTAGTGAAGGAGCATGGAAAACAAGCTGGTCCAAGGCTCCATACCAAGTGCCAGTAATGGATGAGATGTGTTAAGTCCCTGTTATAGTACACGTCACCCTGGGAACGACAGTGGACGCTTCTCTGAATAGACCTGACAATCCACAGTGAAGTACTAACTACTAGTGACTTTCTTTTTAACTAGTCAGATAAGGTTGTTAAGCTGAGAAAGAGTGCCGTGTAACATCCCTGTCTGCATTAAGTCTTTTACGCGGAGACGAACTCATTTCTCCATTCCTGGCAAGTGGTATTGTTTCAATTCCATGACTGTGGCAAGTTTTAGGATTACAGTCATCTCTCATCAATGCCCCTGGCCAAATGTAATAGAATCCATCAGCAGGAGGTCATAATGATTTCATCCAACCAACCTGTCCTCTCACTAGTGCTGATTTTAAGAAACTCAGAAAATCCAAATCAATTATACAGTCTAAGAAAAGAATAGCAAGGCAATCCAGTTAAAATAACTGACTACAGCTCCATAAACTCCAATACAGAAGGCCTTATATAAGGCCTTCTTCTAGGGTGGGAGATGGGAAATGGAGCCTGAGATGAGCAGTGGGAAATGGAGCCTGCGATGAGAACCTGGCCCTAGCTCTACTCTGACTTCTTGCTGGGCTTGTCCCTGTATCTCTCTTAAACCTGTTCTGGGTCTCTGCAGAGGCTATAACCTTCTCTGTGTTCCCATCTACCTTCCTGACCTACAGGAGCAGCTGCCACAGAATAAGTTTCTTTGGCTGCGTGTGTTGACCCTGTGTGCAAGCTCTCCTGCTGGATCTGCCCAGCTCTGCTGAGACAGGCCTCTTTCCCCTGGATACTAGCAGCCATATTACAGCTGTTTGTTTATTTATTTTTACCCTGAGACTAATCCACTCTTCTGGAATTTCCAAAGGATCCTTTTACTTCTAGGTTTTAGTGGTCTGGGGAATCCACAAACACGATAGCTCATGAATACCAAAACTACGCAGGTATGAGGCATTTTAGTCTGATCAGTGACCTTGTTGCTGTCAGGCTGTTGTGGCTTACAGAAAATATGGTCACCTGGTCACCAGCCATCTAGGTGATCTGCAGTCATCACTGGGAGAATGTTCCACCACCAGGATAGCCTATTAGAACTCTTACATCCTTTCCTTGAAACCACACGGCTATAGAATGTGGTATATCCGTTGTGGTCAGCAATGGCTGTACGAGAGCCACAGGAACACACTGTACTAGCAATACACGTAGTAAGGTTTATTAGGGAAATTTACAGGCAGGTAAGTAGCCCAGCATATGGAATCCTCCAAGCCTTCACTATCCCACGGGGAGGAGTGCTTGAGTTAGGCACAACTGGACTTATGCGGAGTATATTCTAGGAGAGGGACTTTGCCTATACCACTCTATACATTTATAAGGTAATAGGTAGGTGAGTTTGCACACTAATGCTCTTGGTATTAGCTAACTCATAAACTAACTCAATCCAGCTGAAAGAGCTTCCAGGAGGGAAATAGCAGAGAATGAAATAGGACCATAGGAGACAGAATATTTGTCTATCCTCACTTAGTCTATGTTTTTGCCATCCATTTTTGTACCTGCTGTTTCATTACACCAAAGTTTCTTGTAGAATTGTCTTCATGTCCCTTGTATAACAATAATTTGGCTCAATGTCTGGGTCCAGTCTGAATCCTACTAACTCTGACTATAGAAGGATAGAGCCCAGAAATATGCTGTTTTAACAGGCTTCCTAATTGATGCTTATGGACAGTAAAGTTTGATAACTACTATTCCAGACCAGTGTTTCTCAAATCCACCTGGTCACCTGTGACCCTTGTTCAAAAGACAGATTCTCTTATCTCATTTTAGACCTACAGAATCAGATCCTCCATGGGAGTCTCCAATGATCAGGGGCTATATCAAGAAAAATTAGAGCAAAAATGTACTCTTTTTTTCAAATAGTGGAAAACTGCTTTCTCAGGAGAAGTAGCCTGAAAGGAAGTAGAATTAGAATAGTACTGATCTTAGGAGTTAAAAAAAAAAAGAGAGAAAATTTCAAAAAGAAAGATCTTAACACAATCTTATACTGTGGAGAGATCACGAAAGATAGTGACAGGGAGCCTGCCACTCTCTGGTTAATGGGGTTTCCTGACCACTGAGAGTCAGTTTGAATTATGAGCTAAGGGTGGGGTCAAGTCATTCTTGGCTGAGAACCTAGAGAATGTTGATGAGTGAGGGTAATTCATGTTGTTTATTCTATCAAAGTGTGTGGCAACAAGAGGAAGGAGACAGAGGGAAGAGACAATAACTTGAACAATAATAAACTGAAGAAAATGATCCATTAATAATAACATGAGTATATTTGTAGATCAAAGGGGGAAAGTCAGTGGAAAGAGGAAATTTGGAAGCACAAGTTAAGTAGTTGAGGAGAAAGGATTAGATTTAGGGAACTGAAGAATTTTTAAGACTAGAAAAATATCCATTGTTTATTATGACAGAACCTTCACCATAATCCCCCATGTGGAAACCCAGGCAGGGCCTACTGTGACTGCACGGCCATTAGGCCAAGGCCTCCATTTATGAAACTGAAGTGGACCTTTACGACCTGTGTCTCTATATACCAATACTTGGGTATCATCTGCCATCCTACCACTATCTAATATTAGGAAAGATTAATCCAAGTTTCCCCCTAAATTCTAGAGCATCCCTTGCCTATGTCATCTGCCTCTAGACCTTTGCAGGACAGCAGTCAGGATAGGAGAAATAAAACCTTCCAAGTATGAGGTGGCACCAGAATTATTTTTGCCATAATTTCTGCATAGAGCCGTTAACTAAAGTTTTCCAGAGCAAAGGTTGCTTAAATTTGAAGCCTAAAGAATTAGTAGATACTAGACAGCCAATGTAGAGAGGGAGGATTGTTCCAGAAAGTAGAATGGTAAATGTGATTGTCCGGAGGCAATATGGAACATAGTGCTTTTGAATAATCAGAGGAGGTTCAGTGTGACTGTAGTAAATTGTAAGAGTAGTGGTGCAAGATGAGGCAAAGGAGTAAAGGGAGAAGCAGACCCTGCAGATTCCCTATGTGTCGTAATAGGGGTTTTTAGACCTTATCCTTAGAGCAATGAGAAAGCATTGAAGGATTTTAAGCATGATCCTGAGAACTTTGATTTGTATTTTTAGAAAAACATCGCCTGAGTTGTAATACTGTAGAACACTGACTAAAGAAGATTATAGCTGGAGTCAGGGAGCCTTGTAGAATTCTGTTGGTATAATGCAAATGAGGGAACATGATGGCCTGAATTCCTTTATGGAAGTAAGGGTGGAGAGATGTTAATAAATTGGAGGGAGAGATTTGTGAGAGGAGGAACTATCCTTCTCTTGATAAATCTACCTTTCCTATAGGACGGAAGAGACTTTCCACTCACATTTCCAATGCGTCTCCTCTCACAACTTTCCAACTCTTTCCTAAGAAAGAAGGGGTGGCTAACATGATTGGTCAAAGCCTAAGATATTAAATGAACCATGTTTACTAGTGTTTAAAGTTACTATGCTTAATGAACAAGAACCATGATCTGTCTTCATCTTTCACTCTCTGCCTCCATAAACTAAGCTTGGCTGTGAACTGAGTGCATGTTGAGGCTCCAGGGGCAAGCCTGGTCTAGGGGCAAGCCAGCAAATCTTATCCAGATAATGGAATTCAGGGCCTCTTTTGGGGTCCGGCCAGTATTCTATTTCCTCACAAACATGCCTGAATATATAGGCTCCAATATTGAGATGTGAGAGAAGGCAGGAAGTATCAATTAACAACAAAACACTGATGAAATTTTCACGGAGGAGCCTTGTTCTATGGTTTGGGTGAAGGTTATTGGGGATTTAGGTGTGGACCTGTCAGTTTGTTGTCAGGTGGCTGATGGAAACAGTGTCCCTTGCAGTACCAGGCATTTTACACTAAATGGGCAAAGAAGTGAGAGACTTCACTTAAGCTACTATTCTTCAATCTACTTTCATCTGAGAAACTCTCCAGGGAGGATGGCAGAGAGACAAATATTAGGCATTTGCTCAACTGTCAGTTAAATGATAAATATCAGTCAGGTTAGATTGGTTTATATTGTCAAAATAAACAAAGCCCAAATGCTGGTAGCTTAACACATCAAAAGTTTACTTCTTGTTCCTGGTCTATGCCCAATGTGGGCTGATGGGGAGCTGCACTCATCACGGTTGCTCAGGGACCTGGGATATTAAAACTTTCTGCAAGCATATGCTTCCTAGATCACTGCAGAAGTGAGAGGGGCTGTGATGAATTCCTCATTGACTTCTAAAGGATCCATTGGAGGGGATATGTGTCACTTCCCCTCACATTTCCTTGAATAAAGAAAGACTTGATTTCAACAGATGGTGTGGAAATTCAGTCCATCCATGAGCCTGGAAGGTGGAAACCTCTAAATACTTGGTGAACGTTGCTAATAACTGCCATGTGATATCATGTTTCCCTTTTGGCTATTGCTTCTTTTGTGTATGCTCACATGATTGAGAAACTTGGAATAGAAAAAAGACAAGAGTAGGTCTCAGTGAAAATCCCACCCCAGATTCTTTTCAATACTTGAGAGCTATAATCTAATGAAATTGATGTGTCAGGTGGGAGGGAGAAGGAATAATTCAAAAAAAGTCTTAGGTTTCTGTGTTGGAGCATCTAGTAGTGGTGGTGCCAGGTTAAGCATAGTCTCAAGGGACATGGTGGCCCATGCCCCCAAGGAACCTCTTCAATTTCCGTATCTTATTACAGTACACCTCCAAATATTGCTACATTGCATCATAAATCCCAGAATAGGGGAAATATTTATGACTTTTAGAATTGTGATAGAATGGAATACTTGATAATACATAAAATTAGCTGCAAACAATTTGAAACATTTCATAACTTTTTTTACAGGTGTAAAATTTCTTACAGAAAATAAGATGTGGCATTTCATGGGAAAATCAATGACTACCATGTAAGATCACTTTATTCTCCCTATCCTCACCCAAAACCATCCTGCCCCAGCCCTGCCCACCCCATTATAGTCACATGATGCTTTTGAGGTCTTTCACAGAGATAGAGAATATGAGAGGAAGAGAAGATTTTGGAGAGGAAACAAGTTCGGTTTTTGCAAAGTTGAATGCTAGTTGCTTATAAAGCATCTGCGGAGAAATGTTAACAGGCAAAGACACATGTGTGTTTGAATCTCAGAGGAGAGGTCTGGGTTAGAGACACGTATTTCAGCATCACCAGCATATAGATAGTAATTGAACTATGGAAGTTAATATTCTATTTTTTTCTCCTACAGCCAGACTTCTGAGTGTTACCATTTCTCTTGGGGTCTGGTAATAGATTCAAAAAATTCTCTCTTAAAGGAACATTCTTAGTTTTATATTTCAAGTCATAAAACTTACAATTCTTTCTCTTCCTTATGCATAACTGATCAGTTGGAAGCTGAAATGGTATTACTTTGAGGTGACGGTGGAGTCCTAGGTGAAATCAGGAACAAGAGCAAGTGCTATCTAAGTGCCCAAACAAGAAAATTTCCAGGATAAGTTTTTTTATCTGTAGGATATTTTTTAAAAGTACTTAAGTAATATTGAGGATAAATAAGAATATAATTTTATAAATTTGGCTTATTTGACAAAACTGCTATTTAAGAACCAGTGATACACAGAGACTAACTTGTGTCCCTCAAATATTTGTCTCAATGTGTCCATCTTTGATGCAATTGGACCCTTACCTTTTTTAGAAATCTCCATTCCGATACTCTTACTTTGCTTGATTTCACTTCTTGGCTATATACGCAGGCATATTGGCCTCTCTGGGAAACATTAGTACTCATGGGTGTGTGCGTGTGTGTGTGTGTGTGTGTGTGTGTGTGTGTGTACCATCAGATCTTCCATGTTTTATATTTCACCAATAAATATCCTATAAATCAATAAAAGAAGTTTTTGGAGAAAGAGGAGTAAATCAAAGATAAAGATGAAGCCATACTCACACCTTAAACTTCATCATCTTTGGTAATTATGTCTACTGTTTTGGAGGAGGAGAGAAATAATTAATCTCTGTTTGACTATTCTGTATGCATCCTGTCTTCTCTAATAATATTCTCTTACCAATTTATATTCCTCCCTCCTAAATATTTAAAAGGCTTCTAATTTTCCATCCAGTGTGTACCTAGGCAGATGGAGCATGTTTAATTAAAGGATTTGCCTTTACCTAGAGTTTATAATGTTTTTTTTTTAACAAATTCAGAACAATCTTGCAAAAGCAAGTTATTATAAAATCCTAAATTGAGTTTCATTTTTAAACAAATATCTGGAGTTACAGTTATTGCTGTGATAGTGCAGTTCCTGGGATTATCTATGGTCTTACCTCTCCACTTTAGAGTATCCGAATGACAAAATAGATTTGTGAGTACTTATGGAAATTTAGAAAAAGATATTATTGAATCTATAAAAGATTCTAGATGTTTTCAAGTCCAAAAACTATATATATATTTTCAAACTATGAAGACACAAAGCCACAGGGAAATATAATGACACAAGGAAAGTAATAAGTTACTGAAGGACAGAGTTTGTATACTTTACTTCCCGTCAATGCTTTTTCGATAATTTTACTCTGTAAGAATATTTATTTTAATTAGTCACAAAATATTTTTCTATTATAAAAGAATATTTGACTTCTTCCTAAGACTTTCTGTTTCCTCTCAATAATTGAAAAATCTTACTTATCAAAAAACTGTTTCATTGTTAAATTTTCTTCTTCTGTTATCAGTCTTTCGGGTTATAATATTTGATCAGTCAAGAAAACACTCAAGTGTGTGATCAACCTATATAAATATTTCCATCTGGCCACAGAGGGTCCTGCGGGAATTGTTAAGATGAGTCTGGAAATTGGGATATGCTGTGAGTGTCACACACCGATCCAGCCTCTCAAGGAAACCAACAGGGAAAATAATGAGATCGTTTGCCACACCTCCGTTCTAATTTTCACTGGTTCCTGATGATGCCACTTTCTCTTCTAAGTGCTACAGGCTATCTCGCTAAAAGTGCATTTTAAAACTTTTTTCTTCAGTGATACATATGAAGTTTACATGTCAATTCTGGGATCCACATTTCCTCTCTTAAAACAAAAACAAAAGCAAAGACAAAAAAACAAAACAAAACAAACCTGAGGCATTTTCGTGTCTTAGAACTGATTGATAAGTGGGCCGTGCAGTCTGCCAGCAACAAATTCTTTCAAGTTTTCTGTGTCTGACAAAGTATTTTGTCTCTATTTTTGAAGGATACTTTCTCTGGACATGGAATTTTCAGTTGACAGGTTTTTTTTGTCTTTCAGCACTTTAACGATGTTGTTCCACTGTCTTCTGACTTGCATTTCTGATAAAAAGTTTGTGGTGATTCTTTGTTTCCTTTTTTCTCTGGCAGTTTTTAATAGTTTTTTATTTATCACTGATTTTCAGTAATTGTACTATGGTTTACCATGGTGTAATTTTGTGTCTATTCTATTTGAATATTCTGTTTCTTTGTAGTCTTAAATTTGTGTTTTAGAGTTTCCATCAAATTTGGAAAAGTTTTAGCCATTAATTCTTCAAAGATTTTTCCACCTTCCTCCTAATACTTAGACTGATTGATATTTCCCACAGATCACTGAGTCTCTGTTATTTTTTTTCTACTTTTTCCTCTCATTGTTTGATTTTGTTCGTTCCATTGCTGTATCTTTGAGTTCATTGATGTTTTCTTCTGCAGTATCTAATCTGCTATAAAGCCCATCCAGTGAATTTTTTTACTTTAAATACTGTATTTTTGAAGTAGCACTTGCCTCTTTTTTAATATCTTCTATTTCTCTTCTTATGTTCACGTTTTCCTTTAATTCTTATTCATATTTACTATAATGTTTTTAAAACTAATTAGCAGATAGCTAATTGCTTAATTTCTTTCCTTTCTGAGTCTATTTCTATTGACTGAATTTTATCCTGGCTATCAGTCACATTTTCTTGTTTATTTATGTTTCTGGTGATTTCTTATTTGATGTTTGATTTTTAGATGTCATGTTGAGTGTATGGATTTTATTGTTTCCTTTAAAGTGTATGGAATTTTGTTTGGGTTGGCAATTATGTCACTTGCAAATTAGCTTGATATTTTCAACGTTTGTTTGGAAAGATCTCCAGGAACTCTTAATCCAGAGCTCTATTAGTTGTACTGCCAAGGCCTTACCCTTCTGAGATTTCTATTAAATGTCCTAGTGTTCCGGGGGGATTTTCTACTCTGGATAAACATGAATATGCCCCAGCCCTGTGTGAGCTTTGGGAATTGTTAAGCTTTAAGTTTCTCTAACATTCTTTGCCCAGATTCATGGACTTTAACCCTAAGCATGTACAGCTTATTATTAGCAACAGACTCGAGGGAACCCCGTGGAGATGTTTGGAACTCTTTTTCTGCATAGCTCCTGTTTTGCGATGATCAGCTTGGACAATTCTCACTGACTTGTTTTCCTGAAATCAGATCTTTGTTTTCTCCATTCAGTAGTACCTAGTGCTCTGTTTGGGTTCCCCTTCTCTGCACCACCAAACAAAAAGTGACTCCACACAGAAATCTGGTACAAATGCAGAACTTATTCTTTGTCCTCTGTTAAGGATCACAGACCTATGTGATCAGTTGTCCCATATCATAAAATAGTTAGTTTTTTAGTTGTTTATGGTAAAAAGACAGGAACAGTACTACTTTCTTCATCATGGCATCAGTATCATTAATATCTTTATTTTTCCGTGCAGTATCAACCTATGCACTACCCAGAGCTTCAACGATGCAAGATTTCTTAAAAGAATGATCCATATTGTTTATGGAATTTTTCTACGAAGCTGTTGGTCCCACGTGTGCATTTTTATATTGGCTTTTAAAAAAATCTTACTAGAAGATATCAATAAATGATTTTCAGACAACAAACAAGGCATATATTCTGTCCTCGAATGGGCCACAATCAATTTATTGACTGGTATGTTGGCTAGATATAGTTGTCCAGTCATACCACCAGAAAAAACAACCAAGTTTGAACATGTGAGGAAATGACAGGTACATCAACGCCTGACCTACAGATATTTTTAAATACCTCTGATGATAAGTTGCGTTCTCATTTCTTAAGGGTGAAACTGTGAAACATCAATCTTAAGACAGATAAAACGTCTTTCTTACCACAGAGCAACTTTACATAAGAGTGTTAAATTTCCAGGGCATCAGGGGCTAGTCCAAATGAGCAAACATTTAGTGGCCTAATTATGTGTTCTCTGAGAAAGAACCTCTTCCTGCCTTGAAATGAGGAACTAATTCTTTGTTTGTTTGTTTTATTTTTGGTAGAACAGACAGCATTGGAGAGGAAATGGAAATGGAAATGGAATGGAAGCCAGTTGTAGCCCACATAAAAGACCTGTCCTTCTCTAACCAGTCTATACAACCGTCTTGTGTAATGGCCAAGAAATTTCAGAAAACTGTATAACCTTCCTTAAGTGACGGAAATAAGGTCCAAGCACATCACCATCAAAGCAGTAGCATGCCAGCCGTCACTTCCACCAATAGAACCTGAAGGTGTCTGAAAATTGGGACCTTCATTTCTTGGTTCCTTCCTCTAGGCATTTATATAGTGTTTTCTCCCTAAAGGAGTCTTTCCTGCTACATCTCCTGTTGCCTTTACTGTGAGTTCTAACATTATTTCCACATTGTGGATGTCCTGGGTTTATACGCGTGATGTCAAGTATTACAAAGGACAATGATAACATATTAACCCAAAAATTCACTAAATTCTCTAGATTCCTCTCTTTCTGCAACTCTTGCCAAGGGACATTAACTCATTTTAGTTTTGTTTTGTTTTGGGATTTATATCTATATTTTGTTTCTTCCCTCAAACAACTAATCCAAACCTGTCTCTTTGAAATGTTAAAGATATTGTTTTTTAAATGCAATTCAATGTGTGTTCCTGCCAGATTTAGGCCTGGGTAATTTGGAACTAAATAACGTCTTGAGCAATCCATTTCTTAACCTTTAATGTAGTGAAATTTTTGAGAGAATCTATAAATACATGATCTTCCTTTTTTTCTCCACAAATTCTACTTTCCATTTCCCAATCTGCAATGACCATCTTATTTTAAATAACTTACGTATTTACAGTGTTGTAGAAACTCAGTAAGTCTAAATACTATGAAACATTGGTTAGGTGATGAATATAGAACTGAAGACAGAAGAGAGAAATGGGGATAAGCCAGTGAATAAAGACAAGAGAAAGAAAATCAAAGACATTTGTATGTCAAAATATAAAGCATTGTGGAAATTGGCGTCAGAGAAACTTCAAAAGATGTGAATATGCATTTATGCTTCTTTCAAATATGCAGTTTTGCAAAAGTAACCATCAAAGGCTTAAGATATAACATTTGATATGCTTTCAAAGAAATGTTCAGTTCGGAAATTATTACAGCTTTCTTATGTCCATTAACGTCTACCCAATTTTCAGGCAATGACTCCATTGATTTCAACAGCTAAGATTATAAATTATAGTTACCGTCTATTGTCACTTTATATCGCTTGTTCAGCAGTCATATTTGTCAATCATTAAATTAGTAATATAAACAATACAAGCTTTTGATAAAGGAAATGTCACCAGATCTTGCAGCATGGTGTGACAAGTGTGAGGAAAAACACTTTGAAATAGAATCTTACTTATAAAAAACAAAAGAGGAGACAATGTAGGAAAAAATAAAAAGTAAAATAAGCTGTGAGCCTCTATGAAATGAGCAGTCTGGCTGACATAAAAGAAATCACAATCTAAAACCTGTATTTGAAGACCTACAAAACCAACAATAACAAAAGTAAATTTAAAAACGAAAATATACAAAAAATTATCAGAATAAAGCACACATATGGTCAATATCTAGCAATATATGTTGTGGCAAAGGACTACTCATCAACCAGTGTCTACTGTAGGCTTGCTGGATGCTCTCCATTGGCCTGTTCAGATTCATTCTGTCATACACTAATGGGACTACATTTGTTGTCTGACTTCTGGTTGGAATTGGCCACAAAATGACATTGAAATATCACAAAGTGAAGGAGAGGGCCAGAGGGTTCTTCCTTCCCTGCCTCAGCTGGGCAGTAACTGTGACTCTCTGATACGGGCTCAACACAGGGTTGACATAACGGAAGCCCTATTGTAGAAAAGAAATCGTATTGTAACTTTGAATGACCTATGATTAACTAACCCAGACATGTTCTGCAGATTTTATGGCCCCTCCCAGCTGCTATAAGTTGATAACTTTGTTCATTTGAGTTCCTTAGGAATGTGATGACTCCCAAGCAGAAAGTCTATGCTGGTTGCCATCATCAATGACAACTGAAAGATCAGGGTATAGGGTTTATATCCAGTAAAACAAAAGAGTATCAGGAACTAAGACCAGATGTCTGCCCCCACCTGGAGATCAGATGGAGGCCCCAGTGGGATTAGGTCTATTTTTCAGGGAACTGTTAAAATTTGGGTTGACTATACTTCTTATCCTTCCGGTAGGATACTAGCTTATGAATTGTGTCTTTAGATGTTGTTCCAAAACTGTTGAGCAAGGTAGAAAATTCTAATAATGCAAAATGTCAACCTGAAGCCAGGAACAAGAGAATATTTCCAAATGAGTGCTAAACAGTTTTATTCCCCTAAACCAGATCTATGCCTCAATTCAGCAGGAAGTAGTTAGATTGGTTATCACCCTACATCTTTCAAGAATGAGGAATGACCAAAGAATAGGGAGGATTGAAACAGCAAACAGTTAGCCATTGATGATTAAGTGGCTAGGAACTAAAGTTTTCTTATCTTTTTGCAATTACTGATTATCGCTTTTAGTTGTTCCCCTACCCATTGGTAACTTTGCTGTTTAGGCAATATGCTATCTGATTCTCACTAGGTTCCTATAGATGACATCTCCCTGGAGCCTGGGTCACCATGGTAATGGCTGTTTGAGCTGTTTTTCAGGAATTAGAACCCCTTGTCCACTTTAGGCAGGTTGAGATCACCAACTCATCAACTGGGCCTGTGCAGATGTCCAATAAGTGACCTTTTGACATCAAGAGGCTAAAAACTCCACACTCAGATCATGCTAATGCTGCCATTTTGTGAGCATGCATCCTGTGAAGAGGCATGAAGTTTGACTACACTTGTGCAGCTCATTAGTTACCTCACCTCTCCTCACCTCCAATCATCTATCTCCACATTTCAGACCACCTTGCCCCCCCTACCCTATAAATATCCCTGAGTCTTCATTTTCAGGGAAGCAGCTTTGAGACTCATCCTCCTGTTTCCTCACTTGGAAGTCTTGTGATTAAACACTCTCTGTGCTGCAATCTTGTCATCTTGGTGTTTGGCTTTCTGGGTGATAGGTAAAAACTAACCTGGCTCGGTAACACCTCCATGAGTACAAATCCAGCTGGGCAGTTACTCTGCCACTGTTACAGCTCTTACTGGCTCCTGGAGTATTGATTCCTCTCTGTCCCTTCAACCTTAGAAGCAATAATAGCTTCTGGTTACTGCTAGTTTCAGAATTTTATAGGTTACTTTAACACTGCCCACAATTCTCTAAGTAGTCCCTTCATTAAATTCTCTTAATTTGAATAATCCAGGATGAATTTTGTTTCCTACCAGGAATCCAATTGAAATAGCAGGTATTTATGTCCATTAGAGAGTATCCCATTTAGGTTTTCCATTGTGAACAATAAATACATAAATATAATTATGTGGGTGTTTATATAAACACAAACACTTTGGTATAGCTTACTTGAGGGAATACAGACTGATTCATTGAATCTGAGACATTAAGAAAGTCAAGTTGATATGAAACATTGATATTGAAATAAATACATATTTACAAAAGGTATTAAGCTGTTTCTGGAATGGATGTCAAAAAGGCTAGCCAGGTTCTCATTCTATTCCTAACACTTACTAGCCAGAGTGATTTTAGAAGAATCATGAAATCATAGCAGCCTGGATTTTGGTGCATAGGAGTTCATTAAGGATCTTATATTTCTGAATCTATTATATTCTTAATTCTGCTTATGTTGTTTTTGTCAAGTGGTGATTAAGCCTGTATTTGAACACGACCTGTTGCTAAAGTAAACTAGTTCCTAAGGTAGGCCATTACAAATTTGAACAGTGTTACCTGTTGGGAACTTTTCCCTCATGTTCATAGAAATATTTCTCTAATAACTTCCTCCACTGGTCTCATTTCTACCCTTCAATGCCATTCTCAATATGTCTAATCTCATTGCCACATGCTCGTCTTTCAGATATTTGAATATAGTTATCATCTTATTGAATTTCTTCTTTTCAACTAACTTTTCAAACACTTGCCAAACCCCTCCCTAGTTTTATGATCAGATAGGACATAAAATTAGTTTATTTCTATTTCCCCAGCTCTTCTCATCTCCCTGAGAAAATTCCCTTTGTTGGAACTTGCTCATTTGTGACACTTTTATACGCACTTACCCCTGCAGTTTCCTGATTTGCATCAAGCCACCTTGCTCTCTGATACTCTTTTCAAAAGCTTCCTGTATTTCTGCACAAGCTCCTCATTCACCTCACATATTAGTGCCATTGGTCTGCAGACACAGATGGCTAGAAATCAAATCTTGCCTAATTTGACATGAATTTATGTACACTTGGCTATGATCACTCTTTATTCATCCAGACAGGATTACGTCCAGGTCCATATAGAAATGGGGGAGAAGTGTTTGGTCTTATGCACTTTTTGTCTCATCCTAGTTTTATAGGGGATACTTCTACCCCAAATAATTGATCCATTAACAATGTTGTGCCCCTCTCATGTACCAACTAGGGTTTGAGAGATGGGTTCACCACTTCTTCAGATATCAACTTCTGACTCTCTTCTTATGTACGGTTAATAGAACAGACTTTGGAACCAGTTTCCAAATGTTTGCTAATCCCTCTAATAATATCTGCATCAATTTCTTTGTTCTAATACATAAAGCCTAGAGTAAAACATGTCTTGATTGTAGGAAATGTTCGTTCAAGGATTCATTCAAAAATATTTACTGAGTATTTCGTACACGCCAGGGCCTCTGTTTGAGTTGGGCTCACAAAAGGGAAGGGGGACATGCTCCTTCTCTGGCTGCTGGACTCCTCTCTTCCCTTAAGTACCTGGGCTTCAACTGTGAGACACTCTGTCTTATTCCAGTAGAAAAAGTTACAACATTAAGACAAAAATATCCTCCAAACCCCCACAATGTCTCTATTCTTTTATAAACAAAGGACAGAAACAGATGAAGATGAAATAGATGTAGGAATACCAAGAGTAACAGTTATGTGAATCATAAGCATTGAGTGTACATTTCAGCTTGTAAATTATCAATACTATGATTGTTTATTGGTTTGTTTGTTTTTTGATGTTTTTATAGTCCTCAGCAACAGTGAGATAGGATCTCATCTACTCTCGGCCTTACTGAATATTATATAGTAAAGCATGACAGTTCACTGTGGCTACAACTAAAAGGAGACAACCTAATATGAAAACAATACTGGCCTGAGAGCCACAGATTCTAACCATAGCTCCATCTCTAACAAGTACGTGAACTTGAGCAGTTCTCACCATGTTCTAGGCCCTCAGTTTCTCTCCTGTAAGCAAGAGGCTGGAATTTGATGGTCACAGGGCTCCTTAAATCTCAAATTTTCTGATTATATCATTTTGCTTGAAAAACTGGAGAAGGAAACAGAAGGAGCCAGTTTGCCCAGTTGCAAAGGGAGTTAAATGCTGGCACAGGAATTCAGGACGGTATGTGGGAATGTGTGATTATAGTACAATCATTATGATTCATCAAGAGAATAAATTCCCTTGTTGGTTACACATACACACTCCCCACCCCTTCCCACTCACAACTTTCACTTCCTGGTTTAGGAACAGTCTAAAAGTAGGGGAAGGCTGTGGGTGGAGTGGGAAGAAGGGAGGGGAGGGAGTGGGATGTGTTCTCTATTTGGAAGAGATTTTTGGAAGCTCTTTTTCAAGCTCATTTATACCACCTACAGTGCTTTTATTCTTCCTTGCTGAATGTTTGATTATCCTAACCAGACAGAAAGTAATAAGTCAAAATAGTTATCGTCACTCCTTTTCAAGGATAATAAGCTCAGTTAAAACATTTTCATACATACACAAGTGATGACTGAATTCACTGAATAAAATTAAAAGAAATCAAAATTAAGAGACTCAGTCATGCCGATAAGACAGAGGGAAAATTCCATGATGAGGCAACTCAATTTCTATGCCCATGGGGAGAGAGAAATGACCAAAATTGACCTTTGAAAGCAATTTTCCACTTTTTGTTCTCCGATATAGTGAGTCCACTCTCACAGTAATCAAATAGCTTAAACGCAGAGCTTGGGAGTAGGTTTTATATCCAGATAATATTCAGCTCAGTGACTGTCTGGATGAGGGCAGTTGGTTTTGGCACTATCTGGATCACAGCAGGAAAATCACTGGACTTGAAGTCCTTAAATACTTGTGTGAAGCTCATGATAATAAGAGGATGGGATTTAGCTGAACTTTCTGTGGACCAAAGACTTAAATGTGATTTCTGGTGGGAACAAGTTAGCATAGACTCATTTCTCCAAGCTCCTTCTCTCTAAGTGCAACAAAAAGTCCTGGAAAAAATGCAAAGGGCAATCACTGAGAGTTCAGGAGAACACTGAACGATGGAAAGAGGAAGGCAAACTGATTGAGGACCCCAAGACGGGAGGAAAAACATAGCATCAAGGGCATTTTAGGACCTCCCAGCCTACACCCTGCATCTCCAGACCCCAAGCTGATAACAGACGGTCACTGTTACGGATTGAATGTTTGTGCCCCTCCCCAACCCCAAATGCATGTGTTGAAGACCTAACCCTCAGTGTGGTGATGTTTAAAAGTGGGACCTTTGGGAGGCAATTAGGTTTAGAGGAGGTCATGAGGGTGGGACCCTCATAATGGGATTAGTGCCCTTCTAAGAAGAGGAAGAAAAAGAAGCATGCACAGAGGAAAGGCCATGTGAGCACACAGTGAGAGGACAGCCATCTTAAGCTAGCAAGAGAGTCTTCACCAGAACCCGCTCATGCTGGCATCCTGATCTTGGACTTCCAGCCTCCAGAACTGTGAGAAAATAAATGTCCATTGTTTAAGCTGCCCAGTCTGTCGTATTTTGCTATAGCAGCCCAAGCTGACTAGCACAGTGATTCAAGTAGGTCATTCTTCCCCGGATGGAACCGGAGCTCCACTGACAGCACCAGGAGAGACTGGTAGCTCCAGAAAGGGGATTGATCAGGAGCTCTTGACTAACAATAATTGGTCAGGGATGCACTTTTCTTCCCTGCTAACCCTGAGACTCCCTGCCACCACTGAGGTACATTAGTGGCTGATGGCACCCAAGGGGTATCATTCATTTAGTCATTCAACAAATATTCGCTTAGAAGCTATTTTGTGCCATGTACTGTTCTAGATCCTGGGATATGTCAGTGGAAAACAACAACAAAATATCTATCAATAATTATACTTGAAGATATTTTTCAATTAAGAATCTTAAGAAGGCAACTGATTGAGAATGATATAAATCTTATCATGGTAACCTCAAACACAGATGTTCACGCACAGATTAAACTTCAGACCTTCATTTTGAATCTAATTTTATCTAAGAAACTGTTGAAAACCTTAGACTAAAATTACTAATGTAATTGTCTCTTCTGCTTTATCACCAGGCTTTGCAAATTTTCTTCTTCATGCTCCATGCTGTTATAAAGCAGGCAAGTTTGTGCTGAGTTAGCATTTCCCTTTATCAGAATTCTTAGTCTCTGTATCCACAGCTATTCACAGTTTAGATCTTAAACACAGTTTTCTTCAAGACTGCTAAGATTGCTCCTCCCCAACATACTCTGTGAAATACCAGCTGCCTGCTTTAATCTAGAAAAGACATCTGTTGATGTAATGCGGTGATGTTCTGCTCTATGATCAGTTTTTACAGGTCTTTTACTTGTCTGAATATTCTCTGGGATCTGTCCAACACTGTGGCAATGGGAATAGTGTAATAGTCTCTAACTTGTTAGGAAATAAGTAATTTCCTACCCGAATCCAAGCTAAAAAACATTCCACATGGAGCAAAATCATGGACTTTCAATGTTATTCTATTAAATAGCCAAGTGACTGCAGTCTTCTGAGGATTAATCATTCAAATATTTCAGGTTAATTAGCTAAAATATTCTCAGGCAAAATGGGACTGCATGGTCCTTTTTTTTTTTTCCAATGTATTGTGTTTGTTTCAGATATAAAATACCATCCATTCAACTCATACTAATGGGAAGTTGTCTGCCTGAATTTAAAATGATCTATTTTTAAAAATTATTTCATTCTTTTTAAATACACTGTTTTTTGGAACGGTTGCAGCTGTATAGAATAGTTGTAACATAATATGGAGAGTTCCTGTATATTCCCTATCTAGTTCCCTCATTGTTAACATTTTGTTACATTTGCCAAAATTAAGAAACAGATGTTGATACATTGCTATTAAGTGAACTCCAGACTGTTTGAATTTCATCAGTTTTTCTACTAACGCCTTCTTTCTGTTCAAGACCAAATGCAAGGGGCCATATTGTTTTTAGTTGTCATATCTCCCCAATCTCTGTTCTATGACAATTTCTCAGTCTTTACTTGTTTCTCATGATCTCAGCAGTCTTGAGGAGTCCTGGCCAGGTACCTTAAAGAATGTCCCCTAATCTGGGTTTTTCTCGTGAATAGATTAAGTTTACGGGTTTTGGAAAGACTATGTGTGATCTTGGCACATCAAATCAGGGGAGCATGATATCCACAAGGCATCGTTGATGATGTTAAACTTCATCATTTTGACAAGGTGGTGTTTGTAAGGTTTCTCCACTGAAAAGTTACCATTTTCCTCTTTCCCTACTCTATTCTTTAGATGTGTAGCTTATTTTTTTTTATTGAGGCCATAATAGTTTACAACATTGTGAAATTGCAGTTGTATGTTTTTATTTGTCTGTCATTATATAAGTTCTCCCCTTCACCCTTTGTGCCCACCTCTCAGCCCCTTTCCCCCTGGTAACCACTGAACTGTTCTCTTTGTCCGTGTGTTTAGCTTCCACACATGAGTGAAATCATATGGTGTTTGTTGTTCTCTGTTTGGCTTATTTCGCTTAACATAATATCATATGTTGTTGTGAATGGGACCATTTTGTCTTTTTTATGGCTGAGTAGTATTCCATTGTATATGCAAATATACGACATCTTCTTTATCCACTCATCAGTCGATGGTAACTTGGGTTGCTTCCATGTCTTGGCTATTATGAATAATGCTGCAATAAACATAGGGGTGCATAAGTCTCTTTGAATTGATTTCAAGTTCTTTGGAAAAATACCCAGTAGTTGGATGGCTGGATCATATGGTATTTCTATTTTTAGTCTTTTGAGAAATCTCCATACTGTTTTCCATGGTGGCTGCACCAGTTTGCATTCCCACCATCAGTGTATGAGGGTTCCCTTTTCTCCACATCCTCTCCAACATTTATTTTTTGTCTTGGTGATTATAATCATTCTAACTGGTATAAGGTGATATCTCACTGTACTTTTGATTTGCATTTCCCTGATGATTAGTGATGGTGAACATCTTTTCGTGTGCCTGTTTGCCATCTGTATATTTTCTTCAGAGAAATGTCTGTTCATATCTTCCGCCCAATTTTTGATTGGGTTGTTTGTGTTTTTGTTGTTGAGTTGTGTGAGTTCTTTATATATTATGGAGGTTAACCCCTTGAAGAATATATGATTTGCAAATATTTTCTCCCAATTTGTGGGTTGTCTTTTCATTTTGATCCTGGTTTCCTTTGCCTTGAAGAAGCTCTTTAGTGTGATGAAGTCCCACTTGTTTATTTTTTCTTTTGTTTCCCTTGTCCGAGAAGACATGGTATTTGAAAAGATCCTGTTAGGACCAATGTCAAAGAATGTACTACCTATATTTTCTTCTAGAAGTTTCATGGTTTCAGGTTTTACCATCAAGTCTGTCAGCCATTTTGAGTTTATTTTTGTGTATGGCAAAAGATAATGGTCTACTTTCATTCTTTTGCATGTGGCTGACCAGTTTTCCCAACACCATTTATTGAAGAGACTTTTCTTTCTCCGTTGTATGGTCCTAGCACCTTTGTTGAAGACTACCTGTCTGTCGGTGTGTGATTTTATTTATGGGTTTTCAATCCTATTCCATTGATCTGTGTGCCTGTTTTTGAATCACTACTATGCTGTTTTATTACTCAAGCTTTGTAGTATGTTTTGGAGTCAGTGATTGTGATGCCTCCAGCTTTGTTCTTTTTTCTCAGGATTGTACTAGCTATTCAGGGTCTTTTGTTGCCCCATGTGAATTTTAGGGTTCTTTCTTCTATTTTCATAGAGAAAGTCATTTGGATTCCATTGGGATTGCATTGAATCTGTGGATTGCTTTGGGTAGTATGAACATTTTAACTATGTTCATTCTTATAATCCACATGCATGAAATCTCTTTCCATTGCTTTATGTCATCATCTGTTTCTTTCAGTAGTGTCTTATAATTTTCATTGTATAGGTCTTTCATCTCCTTGGTTAAATTTATTCCTAGATATTTTATTCTTTTTGTTGAGATTGTAAACGGCATTGTATATTGAGTTCTCTTTCTGTAAGTTTGTTATTAGAGAATAGAAATGCAACTGATTTTTGTAAGTTGATTTTGTACCTTGCAACTTTCTGTAGTTGTTATTACTAATACTTTTCTGATGGATTCTTTAGGATTTTCTACATATAAAATCATGTCATCTGCGAACAGCATGAGTTTCACTTCTTCATTTCTTATTTGGATTCCTTTTATTTCTTTTACTTGCCTAATTGCTCTGGCCAAAATCTCCAGTAAAATGTTTAATAAGTGTGGGCACCTTGTCCCTGTTCTCAGAGGGATAGCATTCAGTTTTTCCACATTGGGTATGATGTTGGCTGTGGGTTTGTCATATATGGCCTTTATTATGTTGAGCTACTTCCCTGCTATTGCCTTTTTGTTGAGTTTTTATCATAAATGGATGTTGGATCTTGTCAAATGCTTTCTCTGCATCTATTGAGATGATCATGTGGTTTTTATTCCTCATTTTGTTAATGTGGTGTATCACATTGATTGATTTGTGGATGTTGTACCATCCGTATGTCCCTGGTATAAATCCCACTTGATCATAATGTATGATCTTTTTGATGTATTGCTGTGTTTTGGTTGTCAACATTTTCTTGAGGATTTTTGCATCTATGTTCATCAGCAATATTGGCCTGTAGTTTTTTTTTTCTTTTTTTGTTTTTTGAGGAATATTAGCCCTGAGCTAACATCTGCCACCAATCCTCCTCTCTTTGCTGAAGAAGGCTGGCCCTGAGTTAACATCCATGCCCATCTTCCTCTACTTTATATGTGGGATGCCTGCCACAGCATGGCTTGCCAAGCAGTGCCATATCTGCACCCGGGATCTGAACCAGCAAACCGCAGGCTGCTGAAGTGGAATGTGCAAACATAACTGCTGTGCCACCGGTCTGGCCCTTGGCCTGTAGCTTTCCTTTTTTGTGTTTTCCTTGTCAGGCTTTGATATCAGGATGATTTTGGCCTTGTAGAATGTGTTAGGAAGTGTTCTGTCTTCCCTAATTTTTTGGAATAGTTTCAGAAGGAAAGGTATTAAATCTTTGAATGTTTGGTAGAATTCTCCAGGGAAGCCATCTGGTCCTGGAATTTTATTTTTGGGCGAGGATTTTGTTTACTATTTCAATCTCTTTACTTGTGATTGGTCTATTCAGATTATCTATTTCTTATTGATTCAGCTTTAGGAGATTGTGAAAGTCTAAGAATTTATCCATTTATTCTAGATTGTTTCATTTGTTGGCATATAGTTTTTCATGGTATTCTCTTATAATCTTTTGTATTTCTGTGATATCCATTGTAATTTCTCCTCTTTCATTTCTAATTTTATTTATGTGAGCTTTCTCTCTTCTTTTCTTTGTGAGTCTGGCTAAGGATTTGTCAATTTTGTTTATCTTCTCAAAGAACCAGCTCTTTGTTTCATTGAATTTATACTGTCTTTTTTGTTTCAATTGCATTTATTTCTGCTCTGACTTTTATTGTTTCCCTCCTTCTGCTAACTTTGGGCTTTGTTGATTCCTCTTTTCATAATTCTGTTAGGTGTAGTTTGAGATTCTTATTTGGCTTTTTTCTTGTCTGTTAAGATGAGCCTGTATTGCAATGAATTTCCCTCTTAGGACCTCTTTTGCTGCATCCCATATGAGTTGGTATGGTATGTTTTCATTTTCATTTGTCTCCAAATATTTTTTGATTTCTCCTTTAATTTTGTCAATGACCCAATAGATGTGCTGTAGCATATTGTTTAGTCTCCACATCTTTGTCCCTTTCTCAGCTTTTTCCTTGTAGTCAATTTCTAGTTTCATAGCATTATGGTCAGAAAAGATGCTTGTTATTATTTCAGTCTTCTTAACTTTATTGAGGCTTGTGCTGTTTCCCAACATATGGTCTATCTTTGAGAATTTTCCATGTGCACTTAAGAAAAATGTGCATTCTGCTGTTTTTGGATGGAGTATTCTATATATATCTACTAAGTCCATCTGGTCTAGTTTCTCATTTAATTCCACTGTTTCCTTTTTGACATTGTGTCTGGATGATCTATCCATTTATGTAAGCAGGCAGTTAAGGTCCCCTACTATTATTGTGTTGCTGTTAGTATCTCCTTTTCAGTCTGTTAATAGTTGCTTTGTGTACTTTGGTGCTCCCATGTTGGGTGCATAAATATTTATAAGTGTTATGTCTTCTTGGTGGAGTGTCCCTTTTATCACTATATACTGCCTCTCTTTGTCTCTCTTTACCTGTTTTATCTTGAAGTCTACTTTGTCTTAAATAAGTATGGGAACACCTGCTTTCTTTTGTTTGCCATTAGCTTGGAGTATCATCTTCCATCCCTTCATTCGGAGCCTGTGTTTGTCATTGGACCTGAGATGTGTTTCCTGGAGACAGCGTATCCTTGGGTCTTGCTTTTTAATCCATCCTGCTACTCTGTGTCTTTTCATTGGTTAATTCAATCCATTTACATGAGAGTGATTATTGATATATGAGGACTTAATGCTGCCATTTTTAAAACTTTATTTTTTTGAGGAGGAGGATTATCTCTGAGCTAAGAGCTGCCACCAATCCTCCTCTTTTTGCTGAGGAAGACTGGCCCTGACCTGACTTCTGTGCCCATCTTCCTCTACTTTATATGTGGGATGCCTGTCACAGCATGTCTTGACAAGCAGTGCACAGGTCCACACATGGGATCTGAACGAGTGAACCCTGGGTCGCTGAAGTGGAAAATGCAAACTTAACCACTGCACCACCTGGCTGGCCCCTAATGCTGCCATTTTATCACTTGTTTTCTGGTTCTCCTGCATTTCTGTTATTTCTCGTCTCATGAATTTTGGGCTATCAATTCAGTTACATAATTTTATATGCTAGTTTTCTTAGTTTTCTACTTATTTATTATTTGTGTCTCTGTTCTACTTATTTGTTTAGTGGTCACCATTAGGTTTGTATGAAAAATATCATAGATGAGATAGTCCATTTTCTGATAACCTCTTATTTCCTCAGACTAAGCTGATTCCATCCCTTTCTTCTTACCCTAAGTTGTTTTTGTCACATCTTATCCCAGCTTGTGTTGTAAGTTTGTGGTTAAATTAACAAGATTATATTTATTTTTGGTATTTTCCTTCCCTTTACCTTTAATGCTAGACTTGAGTGTTTGCTAACCTGTTTGTATGGATAGCCACAAGTTTCTGATTTTGTCTACCTATTTACCTCCTTATGCAGGGCTTTGTAATCTCTTTCTTCCTTTTTTTTCTTCAGTTATGAGGGCCTTCTTGAGGATCTCTTGTAAGAGGGGTCTTATGGCAATGAACTCCCTTAGCTTTTGTTTATCTGGGAAAGTTTCTATTTCTCCATCATATCTGAAGGATATTTTCACTGTATAGAGTATTCTTGGCTGAAAGCTATTGTCTTTCAAAGATTTGAATATATCATTCCACTCTCTCCTAGCCTGTAAGGTTTCTGCTGAGGAATATGCTGAAAGCTTGATAGAGGTTCCTTTGTAAGTTATGTTCTTCTACCTTGTTGCCCTTAGTATGTTGTCTTTGTCATTGACTTTTGCGAGCTTCACTACTCTATGCCTTGCAGTAGGTCTTTTTACTTGATACAGTTAGGAGATCTGTTGACTTCTTTCACTTGCATTTACAGTTTCTTCCCCAGACTTGGGAAGTTCTCCACTATTGTTTCTTTGAACAAGCTTTCTGTTCCGTTCTCCTTCTCCTCTCCCTCTGAAATACCTATAATCCTTATGTTGCATTTCCTAATTGAGTGGGATATTTCTTGGAGAATTTCTTCATTTCTTTTTAGTCTTAGTTCTATCTCCTCCTCCATCTGAAGCATTTCTATACTTCCGTCTTCAATATTGCTTACTCATTCTTCCATAATATCAGCTGTATTGTTCAGAGAATCCATATTCTTCTTTGTCTCATCAGCTGTGTTTTTCATCTCCAATATTTCTGATTTATTCTTCTTTATAGTTTCAATCTCTTCTGGGAAGTAGCTCCTGAATTCATCGAACTGTCTATCCGCATTTCCTTGTAACTCTTTGAGTGTTTTTATGATAGTTATTTTGAATTCTCTGTCATTTAGATTATAGATTTCTGTGCCTTCAGGATTGATCTCTGGGTACTTGCCATTTTCCTTCTGGTCTGGAGATTTAATATATTTTTTTCATAATGCTACGTGGCGTGAATTTGTGCTTCTTCATTGTGGTAGTATTTGATCAATGCTTCCACTTGCCGCCTTGGTGGGGGTCAAGAGCTGCATACTCTGAACCCTCCTTGGTCTGTGGCACAGCTCCCAGCTGCTGAACTGGTGTGCCGGGTTGCTAGTAGGGGTGCTTTTCCTCTCCTGCTCGGTCTTGGGGACTTCTCACTCTGCCCTCACTATCTGCTGTCTTGGGGTGTTAGCTTGATGAAGACACTCCTGCAAAAGCTAGTCACTTCTGTGTGAGGCTTTCCACTGGGCTATGAGGGACCTCAGAGAGCAATGGTGTTCCCACAGAGGGCTGCAACCACCCCCCTTTCCTCACAGAACCACGTGTCATCTCTGGGTTGCTGCCCTTCAGAAGGAAGAGAAGATTTCTCTTACTTTGTTCCACTTCCTCAGGGGGTTCTCCAGCACCTCTACCTTCCAATGTATGGCTGCATGGATTTCTCAGACATCTTTTGTATTGTGTGGATGTCTCATTTTGGAATATGAATGTCCTTTTCACTGTATCTTAGTGGGGAGAATTTACAGGGAGAGCTCACTCAGCCATGATGCTGACATCAGTCTCATTTATGTTTTTATTTTAAAATGAATAAATGATAGAAAACATAACAGCATTTGTATATCTACCACTCAAATTTTAATACGTTTTAATAGTTTGCTCCAGGTATTATTATTATTTTTGTGTGTGTGTGAGGAAGATTGGCCCTGAGCTAGTCTATAGCCAATCTTCCTCTTTGTGCTTGAGGAAGATTGTTGCTGGGCTAACATCTGTGCCAGTCTTCCTGTATTTTGTATGTGGGACACCACCACAGTGTGGCTTGATGAGCAGCATGTAGGTCTGCACCCAGGATCTGAATCTGCTAACACTAGGCTGCCAAAGTGGAGCAGGTAAAGTTAACCACTATGTCACTGGGCCAGCCCCTCCAGGTATTTTTAATTACAAAAAAATTTACCCATTGAGTTGATTTTCCTTATATGTTATTACTCTATTTCATTTTCTTTTCTTGCTTTGTAGAGACAAACAGGTAAAAACTAATGTTGAGTGAAAAGAAACAAATGTCTTGTTGACAAAGACACTATGACAACATTTTTATAAGTTAAAAAACAAAAAAAATATTATTTTATGAATATCTATATATAAATCATAGAACCAAAAACATATTTTTTCTTTCCTCAACTTTGCTTCTTGAACTCTCTTCTTTCTTTTGAGTTCAATTCTTGTTTAAGTATACCCTTTACTAATATGCTTTAGAATGAGTTTGAGAATACTGAACTCTCAGTTTTTGGCTGTCCAAAATTATCTTTATTTTACCCTAATTATTGAATGATATTTTAGCTGCACATAGAATTCTAGGCTGAAAGTTATTTCCTCTCAGCATTCAATGATAAGGATCTGATAGAATGCTATCAACAGTCTAACAGTAATTCTTTTGAAGGCTAACTGCTTTCTTTCCTCTGTTTACTTTCAACATTTTACTTCATGTCATACAATTTCAGTAAGATGTGTTTAAATTATGATCTAATTTTAGTTATGCTTCTCAGAAGTTAATGTCCTCCTTTGATTCTTTGAAGATTTATATTTTGTAGGTGACTCTTCTCCCAAATATGATTCCAGTCCATTGAAAGCTTTCCCTTAATTGATAGAGAGAACTTAACTAGTTTCCATTTGTAGAGTAAGGCAGCCCTTCATGAATTCTGGCTTAATGATGATTGATCAGTTTCATCTAAGCTTTGGGCTGAATGTCTTTTTTTTTAAATTGAGGTTATGATACTTTACAACATTGTGAAATTTCAGTTGTACATTATTATTTGTCAGTCACCATATAGGTGTGCCCCTTCACCCTTTCTTCCCACCCTTCACCCTACTTTCCCCCAGTAACCACTAAACAGTTCTCTTTGTCCATGTGTTTATCTTCCACATATGACTGAAATCATACAGTGCTTGTCTTTCTTTGTCTGGCTTATTTCACTTAATGTGGTACCCTCAAGGTCCATCCATGTTGTTGCCACTGGGACTATTTTGTCTTTTTTATGACTGAGTAGTATTACAATGTATATATATATACCACATCTTCTTTATCCTATCATCAGTAGTTGGGCACTTTGGTTGCTTCCACATCTTGGCTACTGTGAATAATGCTGCAATGAACATAAGGGTGCATAAGTCACTTTGACTTGTTGATTTCAAGTTCTTTGGATAGATACCCAGTAGTGGGATGGCTGGGTCATATGGTGTTTCTATTTTTAGTTTTTTGAGAAATCTCTATACTGTTTTCCACAGTGGCTGCGCTGGTTCACATTCCCATCAGCAGTGTATGAGGATTCCCTTTGCTCCACAACCTCGCCAACATTTGTTATTTTTTGTCTTGGTGATTACAGCCAGTCTAATGAGTGAAAGGTGATATCTCATTGTACTTTTGATTTGCATTTCCCTGATGATTAGTGATGGTGAACATCTTTTCATCTGTATGTCTTCTTTGGAGAAATGTCTGTTCATATCCTCTGCCCATTTTTTGATTGGGTTGTTTATTTAGTGTTCATTTGTGTGAGTTCTTTATATATTATAGAGATTAACCCCTTGTCAGATATATGATTTGAAAATATTTTCTTCCAATTGGTGGGTTGTCTTTTCATTTTGATCCTGGTTTTCCTTGCCTTGTAGAAGCTCTTTAGTCTGATGAAGTCCCACTTGTTTATTTTTTCTTTTGTTTCCCTTGCCTGAATAGACATAGTATTTGAAAAGATCCTTCCAAGACTGATGTCAAAGGGTGTACTGCCTATATTTTCTTCTGTGAATGTCTTTTTCTTTTTTTATTATTTTTTTATTGAGTTATTGATAGGTTACAATCTTGTGAAATTTCAATTGTACATTAATGTTTGTCAGTCATGTTGTAGGTGCACCACTTCACCCTTTGTGCCCACCCCCAACCCCACCTTTCCCATGGTATCCACTAAACTGTTCTTGGTCCATAGTTTTAAATTCCTCATATGAGTGGAGTCACACACAGATTATCTTTCTCTCACTGGCTTATTTCACTTAACATAATTCTCTCAAGGTCCATCCATGTTATTGCAAATGGAATGATTTTGTTCTGTTTTGCAGCTGAGTAGTATTCCATTGTATATATGTACCACATCTTCTTTATCCATTCGTCTGTTGATGGGCACTTAGGTTGCTTCCACGTCTTGGCTATTGTAAACAGTGCTGCAATAAACATTGGGGTGCACAGGACTTTTGGGATTGCTGACTTCAGGCTCTTTAGATAAATACCCAGTAGTGGGATGGCTGGATCGTATGGTAGTTCTATTTTTAGTTTTTTGAGGAATCTCCATACTGTTTTTCATAGTGGCTGCACCAGTTTGCATTCCCACCAGCAGTGTATGAGGGTTCCTTTTTCTCTGCAACCTCTCCAACATTTGTTGCTATTAGTTTTAGATATTTTTGTCATTCTAACGGGTATAAGGTGATATCTTAGTGTAGTTTTGATTTGCATTTCCCTGATGATCAGCAATGATGAGCATCTTTTCGTGTGCCTATTGGCCATCAGTATATCTTCTTTGGAGAAATGTCTGTTCATGTCTCCAGCCCATTTTTTGATTGGGTTGTTTGATGTTTTGTGGTTGAGTTGCGAGAGTTCTTTATATATTAAGGATATTAAGCCTTTGTCAGATATATGACTTGCAAATATTTTTTCCCAGTTAGTGGGTTGTTTTTTTGTTTCAATCTTGTTTTCATTTGCCTTGAAGAAGCTCTTTAATCTGATGAAGTCCCATTTGTTTATTCTTTCTATTGTTTCCCTTCTCTGAGAAGGCATGGTGTCCAAAAAGATCCTTTTAATACTGATGTCAAAGAGTGTACTGCCTACGTTTTCTTCCAGAAGCCTTATGGTTTCAGGTCTCACCTTTAGGTCTTTGATCCATTTTGAGTTTATTTTGGTGAATGGTGAAAAAGAATGGTCAATTTTCATTCTTTTACATGTGGCTTTCCAGTTTTCCCAGCACCATTTGTTGAAAAGACTTTCTTTTCTCCATTGTATGCCCTCAGCTCCTTTGTCAAAGATAAGCTGCCCATAGATGTGTGGTTTTATTTCTGGGCTTTCAATTCTGTTCCATTGATCTGTGCACCTGGTTTTGTACCAGTACCATGCTGTTTTGATTACTGTAGCTTTGTAGTATGTTTTGAAGTCAGGGATTGTGATGCCTCCCGTTTTGTTCTTTTTTCTCAGGATTGCTTTAGCAATTCGGGGTCTTTTGTTGCCCCATATGAATTTTAGAATTCTTTGTTCTAATTCTGTAAAGAATGTCATTGGGATTCTGATTGGGATGGCGTTGAATCTGTAGAGTGCTTTAGGTAGAATGGACATTTTAACTATGTGTATTCTTCCAATCCATGTACATGGAATGTCTTTCCATCTCCTTATGTCGTCATCCAATTCTCTCAGAAAGGCCTTGTAATTTTCATTATATAGGTCCTTCACTTCCTTAGTTAAATTTACCCCAAGGTATTTTATTCTTTTTGTTGCGATTGTGAATGGTATTGTATTCTTCAGTTCTTTTTCTGTTGGTTCATTGCTGGAGTATAGAAATGCTACTGATTTATGCAAATTGATTTTATACCCTGCAACTTTGCTGTAGTTGTTGATTACTTCTAACAGTTTTCCAATGGATTCTTTGGGGTTTTCTATATATAAGATCATGTCGTCTGCAAACAGCAAGAGTTTCACTTCTTCCCTCCCTATTTGGATTCCTTTTATTCCTTTTTCTTGCCTGATTGCTCTGGCCAGGACCTCCAGTACTATGTTAAATAAGAATGGTGATAGAGGTCATCCTTGTCTCGTTCCTGTTTTCAGGGGGATGGGGTTCAGTTTTTGCCCATTGAGTATGATGTTGGCTATGGGTTTGTCGTATATGGCCTTTATTATGTTGAGGTAGTTTCCTTCTATAGCCATTTTGTTCAGAGTTTTTATCATAAATGGCTGTTGGATCTTGTCAAATGCCTTCTCTGCATCTATTGAGATGATCATGTGGTTTTTATTCCTCAGTTTGTTGATGTGGTGTATCACGTTGATTGATTTGCAGATGTTGAACCATCCCTGTGTCCGTGGTATGAATCCCACCTGAGCCCGATGTATGATTCTTTTGATGAATTGCTGAATTCTGGTTGCCAAAATTTTGTTTAGAATTTTTGCATCTATGTTCATCAGTGATATTGGCCTGTAGTTCTCTTTTTTCGTGGTGTCCTTGTCAGGTTTTGGTATCAGCATGATGTTGGCCTCATAGAATGTGTTAGGAAGTGTTCCATCTTCCCTAATTTTTTGGAATAGCTTGAAAAGGATAGGTATTAAATCCTCTCTGAAAGTTTGGTAGAATTCCCCAGGAAAGCCATCTGGTCCTGGGGTGTTATTCTTTGGGATGTTTTTGATTGCTGTTTCAATCTCTTTCCTTGTGATTGGTCTGTTCAAATTGTCTGCCTCTTCTTGAGTGAGCTTTGGGAGATTGTAGGAGTCCAAGAATTTATCCATTTCTTCTAGGTTATCCATTCTGTTGGCATATAGTTTTTTGTAGTATTCTCTTATAATCTGTTGTATTTCTGCAGAGTCTGTTGTTATTTCTCCTCGCTCATTTCTGACTTTGTTTATTTGAGCTTTCTCCCTTTTTTTCTTTGTAAGTCTGGCTAGTGGTTTGTCAATTTTATTTATCCTCTCAAAAAAACAGCTTTGTCTCATTGATCCTTTCTACTGCCTTTTTCATTTCAATAGTATTTATTTCTGCTCTGATTTTTATTATTTCTCTCCTTCTGCTGACTTTGGGCTTCATTTGTTCTTTTTTCTCTAGTTCAGTTAGGTGTGCTTTAAGGTTGCTTATTTGGGATTTTTCTTGTTTGTTAAGATGTGCCTGTATTGTGATGAATTTTCCTTTTAATACAGCTTTTGCTGTATCCCATATGAGTTGGTATGGCATGCTATCATTTTCATTTGTTTCCAGGTATTTTTTTATTTCTTCTTTAATTTCTTCAATGATCCATTGCTTGTTCAGGAGTGAGTTGTTTAGTCTCCACATCTTTGTGCCTTTCTCAACTTTTTTCTTGTAATTAATTTCTAGCCTTATAGCACTATGATCTGAGAAGATGCTTGTTATTATTTCAATTTTTTTAAATTTGTAGAGGCTTGCCTTGTTTCCCAACATATGGTCTATCCTAGAGAATGTTCCATGTGCACTTGAGAAGAATGTGTATTCAGCTCCTTCAGGGTGGAGTGATCTATATATGTCTATTAAGTCCAATTGTTTTAGTTTTTCATTCAGCTCCACTATTTCCTTATTGATTTTCTGTCTGGATGATCTGTCCATTGATGTGAGTGGGGTGTTGAGGTCCCCTACTATTATTGTGTTGTTTTTAACATCTTCCTTTAGGTCTGTTAATAGTTGCTTTATGAATCTTGGTGCTCCTGTGTTGGGTGCATAGATATTTATAAGCGTTATTTCTTCTTGATGAAGTTTCCCTTTGATCATTATATATTGTCCCTCTGTGTCTCTCTTTACCTGTCTTATTGTGAAATCCACTTGGTCTGATATGAGAATTGCAACACCTGCCTTTTTTTCCTTGCTATTTGCTTGAAGTATTGTCCTCCACCCCTTCACCCTGAGTCTGTGTTTGTCCTTGGGGCTGAGGTGTGTTTCCTGGAGGCAACAAATTGTTGGATCTTGTTCTTTAATCCATTTGCCACTCTGTGTCTTTTTATTGGAGAGTTCAATCCGTTCACAGTGAGAGTGATTATTGATGCATGTGGACTTAATGCTGTCAATCTGTCGCTCATTATCTTGTTTCCCTGTGTTTCTTTTCCTGTGTGCTTTAGACTATCCATTTAATACTGCAATTTCTTATGCTGGGTTTCTTAGATTTTTCCTTATCTATGATTTGTGACTCTGTTCTGTACTTTATTTTAGTGTCTACCTTGAAGTTTGTATTTAGAATCTCGTGTATAATATAGTCTATTCTCTGGTGGTCTCTTACTTACTCGACCAATACTGATTTAGACCCTTTGCTCTTCCCCTCCTAAATAATTATTTTCATTTTTTATTTCAACTCGTCTTATTAATTTGTAGTTAGAGTGCTAAGATCGTCCTTGTTTTGGCAGTTTCCTTATTTTTACCCTAATGCTATAGTTGAATATTTGCTATCCTGTTCTGGTTCTATCCATCGGCCTCCCTAGTCTGTGGCTTGTGTCCCCTTTCTCCCTTTTTTCTTTTTTCAAGTATGAGAGCCTTCTTGAGGATTTCTTGTAATGGAGGACTTTTAATTACAAATTCCCTTAACTTTTGTTTGTCTGGAAAAGATTTAATTTCTCCCTCATATCTGAAGGAAATTCTTGCTGGATAGAGTATTCTTGGCTGAAGGTTTTTATCCTTTAAAGCTTTGAATATATCACTCCATTCTTTCCTAGCTTGTAGGGTTTCTGTAGAGAAATCTGCTGACAGTCTGATAGGGGCTCCTTTATAGGTTATTCTCTTTTTTTTTCTTACTTCCTTGAGTATTCTTTCCTTATCATTCCTATTTGCCAACTTTACTATTATGTGCCTTGTGGTGGGTCTTTTTACATTGACAAATCTAGGAGATCTAAAACCCTCCTCTACACACATTTCTCCGTTGATCCCTAGATTTGGGAAGTTCTCTTCAATAATTTTGTTAAGCACACTTTCTGCTCCATTTTCCTTTTCCATATTCTCAGGAATTCCTATGATCCTTATGTTCTTACTCCTCATTGAATCCATTATCTCTCGGAGATTTTCCTCATTTTTTTAATTCTTAGTTCTCTTTCTTCCTCTGTCTGGCGCCATTCAGCCTGTCTGTCCTCGATTATGCTGATTTGCTCCTCTAGGTTGTCTACATGGGCATTCAGGGGAATCCGTATTCTGTTTTATCTGGTCCATTGTGTTTTTCATCTCAAGTAATTCTGTTTGATTCTTCTTTATGATTTCAATCTCTTTTGTGAAGTAACTCCAGAACTCGGCTTTTTCTCTATCTTTCTCTCTACCTCATTGAGTTTTTTGATTATAGCTGCTCTGAATTCATTATCACTTAGTTTACCTAATTCCAAGTCCTCAGGACTTAATTCTGTGTTTTTATTGTTTTCCTTCTGGTCTGGGGCTTTTATAAATTGCTGGATGGTAGAGGAGCGGTTTTTTCTCATGGTGGTAGAATTCAGTTGCAGTTACAGCCTGTCGCCACTAGATGGGGGTCGAGAGTGGCGTGTTAGCTCTCCGCCTTGGGGCAAGATGGCTGCGCCCACTGGCTTCGCTGGGGGGGGAGGGGCTGTTACTCACAAGTGCTGGTCTGGGTTCAGATCAGTTCTGTTCTCTGGTCTCCCAAGGCCCTTGATTTATGGGGTCCCCGCGGACGGAAGCTTTCCCCCTGTCAGCAGGTCTCCACTGAATCAGCGGCAGGAGTCCTGGATGATCCCCTGGTCGCGTGGCCCCTCCCCCGCTCCTTCCCGACCCCCGCCGCAGCCATCGCAGACTCTAGGGGAGGGAGCGATGTTCTCTCCTACCGTTCCAGCGCCTCCGAGGGTGTAAAGCTAGGTTATGATCTCCTCCTTCTTGGTATTGTAGGTCTCTAATGAGCTGGCATTATGTTTATTCTCTGAAATTCAGTTCTTCCAATCTTTTGTTGTATTTTGGAGGGGAGAGAATCCCGGGTCAGCTCACCCCGCCATTTTGCTCTGCCCACTGAATGTCTTTTTCTTGATAGAAAGTGTTTGAAGATTGTTCCTAGCTACTAAGGCTTATGTGGTTTTGAGGGTTTATTGAGTGATTGGGCCTAAGCTCTGTCACTTCTATAACTCTCTTTTCCTTCTTTATTTCAAGAAACTGATATTTTTCCATTCAAAGTTTTGAATATGCATATTCACTTAAAATAAATTTCATCCTATTTATCCAGAATTTCTAAATGTAGGAGGGGGAGTAAAGTAGATCTGTCATGTCATGACAGCCTGCCACATTAACTGGAAGTACCTGACTGTCATTTCTGTAGAAGACATTTTTTCCTATGGAAATACAAAAAGAATGCTGACCAAAAATATAATCTCCACTTTCTATACGCTTGAAGTCTAATTGAAGATATCAGACACATATTCATAGAACACAAAAGGAGAAATATTTTTAAGTACCATTGCATAATGATTTAAGCAATATAACTTTGTGATTAGAAGCCTTGACTCTTAAGCCAGAATGCCTAGATTTGAACCAAAGCTCCATTATTTGACTAGCATGTGAAAATTTTTCGTAAAAAAGTCAAGAACTGGTTTCAAAATTAACATATAAAGATGGTGATTTGCCAGAGTAAATTTTGTAATTAAGATTTGCTTTGAAATGAGTTGTACTGATTCAAACTCACCTCAAAAGTAAGGGTTGCAGGGGTCAGCCTGGTGGCACAGAGGTTAAGTTCGCATGTTCTGCTTTGGTGGCCCACGGTTCACGGGTTCGGATCCCAGGTCCAGACATGGCACCGCTTGGCAAGCCAGGCTATGGTAGGGATCCCACAAATAAAGTAGAGGAAAATGGGCACAGGTGTTAGTTCAGGGCCAGTCTTCCTCAGCAAAAAGAGGAGGATTGGCGGCAGATGTTAGCTCAGGGCTAATCTTTCTCAAAAAAAAAAAGTAAGGGTTGTGTGCCTGATTCCCTCCCATTAACTGAAACCACTCTGACACTGAAAGTTTCCTATGGAATGTGGGAAGCATATTGGACAGGTGTTTGATACAAACTTGAGCACTAATCAGATAAATGACTTGTCAGAGAGGACTAAAGTAGCAGAGCAGAGTGTCTGGAAAGAAACTCCCCAGTGGCAGTCAAACAAAATAGTGAGAATCCTGGGGACTTGATGTGGGAACCGTGGTAATAGATATAGCTGGACTGGAGTTACTTAGCCCT
Organism: Equus asinus; assembly: GCF_041296235.1. NCBI lineage: Eukaryota > Metazoa > Chordata > Mammalia > Perissodactyla > Equidae > Equus > Equus asinus. The sequence goes on along the minus strand of NC_091790.1, from coordinate 190,416,896 downwards.
TGTCCAAAAGATAATGGGACACCAACAGAGAGTATCTCTTTACAGTGGATTGCTGAAAACCCTTTGAGGGAGGAGATACAACTGCTGAAGGAATGGAAGACATCATTTCACAGGAGTTGCAATCAGAAGAGTCTAGTAAGGGAATTTTGCCTGAAAGCTAATGAAGCTTAAAATATCTGCCAGTCACAGAGAGCTTTTAAAATATTTGACAATAATATCAGTCAAATGCAAACTTTCCGCTTCCACCATTACCCTGGCAAGTGGGGAGAGAGATAATCAAAAAAGAAAGAAAAAGGCAAACACATTCCTTTTCCTATACTACTGGTTGTCTCTTATAAAACACTGTATGAAGTTCTTGTATTATATTAGAGTGAAGATGAAGTGACAGGATTGCCAAATTTTAATTCAGTAGCAAAGGAAAATTTTTCCTAGCTAAATAAAATTTAGGAGGACAAAAGTAAAAATATTTTTCAAATACATATTTCAAAAGTACTTCTTTCTTTTGAATCATTTTTAAATCCAAAATGGTCTTCCACTATAATTTTATAATTTCTTTCTCAATCCAAATTTTGATTAAAACTGTTAAAAATCCATAATATGTGGATAGCATGAGTTGTTCATTACAAATATTGTAACACTAATATTGTTTTTCTAACCTAATGAAATAAGTTTGTCTTCTTTTCTTAGAGGTGTTAATTCAGCATATTGTATATTGTAATTTAATCTATTTCACAGTTTCATTTTTTCCTTGACCTAGGCATTATTTAGAGAATTTCTATTATTATTGTCATTACTAATTTCCACTTCATTGCACTTCTATTAAAAAGATAAATTTTTATAATTTCATATTTAAGGAATTAAGTTATCACCGGGATTAATTTTTTTCAACTTTCTGTGAACCATTAAAAAGAATACGTGCCTTTATAAAGTACAATATTTTATATATGCTATTTAATCAATTTTTATATTTAGTTCCCTTGTATACTTATTCATTTTGTGTTTGTTTCATAAATTTAACTAAAGAAAATGTCAAACATTTCATCCGTGAATATTTCAGCATATACGTCTATCCAATAAGGACTTTAAAAATATATAGTCACCAAGCCATACCTAACAACTAAATAAATAAATATTATTTCCTTTACATCATTAAATGCTGAGTCCATGACCAAACTTTCCACATATCTCAAAAATATTATTTTGGCTCCGGCCTGGTGGTGCAGTGATTAAGTTATGTTCTGCTTCAGCAGCCTGGGGTTGGCCAGTTCAGATCCTGGGTGCAGACATGGCACTGCTCGGCAAGCCATGCTGTGGCAGGCATCCCACATATAAAGTGGAGGAAGATGGGCACAGATGTTAGCTCATGGCCAATCTTCCTCAGCAAAAAGAGGAGGACTGGCGGCAGATGTTAGCTGGAGGTAATCTTCCTCAAAAAAATATATATGTAACTTAATAATCAGTATTTTTTAAGCAGGGAAAATATGATATCTTTCATTGCGCTAGATTTATATGTCTCTTAAGTAACTTTTAGGATATATGTTACTTTTCCCCATTTTTCATGTCATGTGTTTGTCAAATAAACCAAATCATTTGTTCTGTAGTGTCCCACTTTATAGATTTGACAGATTGTATCCATGCTTTTTTTTTTTAATGTTTCTTCATCTGTCCTTTGTCTCTAAAACTAGAGGATTGATTAAATACAGATGCAATAGCAAGAATATTTTATAGATGGTGTTGTGTGTTTCTCATTGTAACACATCAGGAAGCATGAAATGTCTGATTTCTCTACTTTGACCAATATTAAGACTATCAGTAGATTCAAGTGATGCTAGCCTAATACATTCACTACAAAGCTGTCATCATCATTTCACCCATTGGTTTCAGAATCAATGGTTACTTAGACCCCTTATTTTATTACAGACTGAAAAAAATGGCAATTTCTAACTGTAGCATACTCTCTTTATTTAAACTCCAGAATTTTCCTGTAAAGAATTTTTCCCCAATAGCTATTTGGTTATCTTGAAGTGCAGTCTGTTTAGGAAAAGCAAATGAATGCTTTGTTCTTTTCCCTTTAATTTACCACTTTTAAAAAATGAATTGATATCATAGAAACTTCCAAAGATAAAAAATAAGTTGATGTTTTTGTTTTATTATAGTCAAATTTTCATATATTTGAGCTGTTTCAATTAAAGCAATCATTATTCTTTGTCACGCTTAAACTGTCCCATCTTTGACCTTTGCTGTTCCCTTCAGATAGATTCTTTTCTCCCTTTGAGACAACTGTAATAGTTTTTAAAATGGCTTTCTTACTTTATGAAATGACAAAATATTCCAGGTTCATCTTGCATATTTATGATCACAAACTGAAATCAGTTTTTTCTTCAAGGAGTTCTAATTCATTTTAGTAAGAAATCATGTTTATAGACCAAAATTTGGGCTCTAGGGATGTTCGTTTCTACTGGACTATTGTTGGTCCTAAGCTTTTTAATCTACACAACAAGGACATATGTATTTTTAGAAAGAGAAAAAACAAGTAAAAACATATTTCGTATTCAAATTTAAAATAGCAGAGTTCATTTTTAATTTCATTGACTTTGTATCTGTATCTCTGTTCTCTTACACAAAAAAAATAGCTTCCCAGAGATTTACATAATTGTTCATTTGTTTTATCTGTCTCAAAATAATAATATCAATATTATTATTACCAAAAAAATTCTGAGATCAGCCGAAGACTTCTTTGTGGTTATTTTTTTTTCTTTAAGATATATACTTTTAGGGATACATGGTTAAAATAGTCATTTAAAAATAGTTTGAAATAATTCCCTAGTGTGTTTATGTTGTCAACTTCCTGCATAGTAAAGTTCATTTGTTTCACTTTTTTTAATTGCTAAAATTTATAAACACAGCATTGGTCTTAGAGAACTATATTAGAACAAAATTGTGGACTATTGATAAATTAAAGCTCCTACCAACAAATTTTGGTTGCCAACAGTCTCTTATTCACGTGAAAACCCAAAATATTTATGGATACAATATTTTCTAAGCCAAAAATTGGGACAAGGGGTCTGACTAGCGGACCTATTTTAAGTTGGCACTGACTCTCCACATCATGTCATTGTTGAACCTTAACTCTTTTCATATTCTCTACTCGGTTATTTTTTAACGTATGATGCAGGACAAATCTTTCAAGACTGAAAGATTTGAGGACTGTTATGAACCAAAAGGATCATAAAACTAAGGTAGGATCAGTAGTTTAGTCTTAAAGTCTCAGAAGCACTTAAGGATTTTAATAGATTCATTTCAGCCTCATTATCATTTCTATAGGCATTTGTGTGTTAGGAGGATTGGTCTAGGAACCTATTCATCATTTTAATGTCATCAGATATAATAAATTCCAAACAGATTTTCAAAATATGCTTTTCTAAAAGACAACCATATTGTGCTCATTTCCTGCCTTGAATATTTTTCCTTTTCACTTTCTCCAACATAAGAAGCCATTTTTGAAATCTTACAGTTTCCCCTAAGCCTTAGATGTAGTCAAAAGCAGGAATTTTCAAACTGTTTTCAGGCAAGCCTCAGAGTTTCACGAGCTGCTTCACGTTCCAGTCCCATCATGAGACTCTGAGTGGGCAGGAATCTGGACCTCAGCCCCGTTTTACTCAAAATAGATTCTTTTTGATAGGTTTCATATATAATTTGGTTCTCTGGAGGCTTTATCTGAAAAAAGAAGTGTCCTCTCCTTAAAAAGAAATTCAAACTCACCAGCTTAAAAATGTATATACTCGTCTCCTTCTCTCCCTACGAACTGTTATGAACATGTCAAGTACAGCCTTAGAGGTGGTGGAATGAGAGTTCTACAATTTTCTTAAACAAAGTGATCACATAGTACGACTCAGCTGTATTTTGACTATAGAACTCTCTACCCACCACAAAGACACATATATATCTTAAACCCAATGGCTAACCAAAAGCTGAATCCCATTCAATTGTTTCTAAAATAGAACTTATTTGTCATCATTTGTCATCACTTGCCATTGACATCATTTGTCAATAATTGTCAAATTATTATTGTCATCATCATCATTATCATCATCTTCACCAGGCTTTTCTCCACCAAGACCAATGAGATATACTGGAGAAGAAAAGTTTTGTGTGCGGGCATGAAGCACTATGGGAAATTCCCTGAAGTAGCTAATTAGCTCTTAAAAAAACTTGCTTTTCTACATGAAAAATGTTGACCTATAAATTCTTCATAGGAAAAAACCTCCAGCTCTGAAAATATAATTTAAGTATTTTATTCTCATTTCTCAGACAAGAATCTCAGTCTTTGAATTTATTTCCTAATAATGTTTAGTGCTTAGAATACAAAGATAACTAGTATGATGTGAGAAACATAACAAAAAAATGATAACAGAAACGCTTTGTAAATTTAAAACAAATGCTTGCCAGGGGGCATTTCAGATATTATTACTGAACTAAACAAGTTATATTATTATGGTCTATCTTCAGATAATATTATTTAAAGAGATCTGGAAATTTGTATCAAATATAAAAATACATTATCTTCTATTATATAATTTCAAATTCTTCTATGGCTTTATAACTTCTGCATAATTCACATCATTTAGGTCTTCCTTCATTTGGTTTATACCATCTTAATTTAAAAATCAAATATTCAGAAAGAGCACTCATGTTAATCAAACTGAGAAGAGAGAATCTTGATTTGGGGACCATTCCTTATAACTGAAGTGCTAATTTTGATGCATCATATACATTGTCAGAATTTTCCAAATTTTAATATTCTATTTAAAAGTTTTCTTAAGGATAGTATATTTGAACATGACAGGCCATACACAAATGTTTTATTTTCTTGGTTGGATAAAAAAGTGAAAATAAACATTGAGTTCTCCAAATCAGTTAAGGTCTGGGTGGAGTCGGTAGTGGGACAGGTGAGAAAGAAGAGAAACTTGTATTGGAGGTGGGGTGTGCCTCCCAACTTCTTGTCACTTTCTGGTTTATTTTGTTGAGAGTGCCCCCTGGGTACCAACATAAATGTGTGCAGCTGCAAATGGCCCACTGAGAGCACGCTGTATTGAGTTTCGCTGGCTGTCTCCTTTCTTGTTTCTGTTTCCTGCTTAATTTTCTCTGCTTTTCCATATTTGGGCTTCATTACGGATCAGGAGCTTCTTAATGAAGACATTGTCCACTGCAACAGCTGCTTTATGTGAATGCTTCTGATACTGTCCACTGTTCCATTCATTTGGTGTTTGTACATGGTCTGTATTGCTACTTTATTTTTAAAAGTCATTTTAGTTTAGAGTAGTCATTAAGAGTAAAGGCTTTGCATACAACACATTATTCTTGACTATAGGGACAACATTGTACAGCAGATCTTTAGAGCTTATCCATCTTGCTTAACTAAAACTTTATACCTGTAGATTACTGACTCCCATTTCCCCTTCTTGAAGCCCCTGTCAACCACTATTCCATGTTTTGATTCTGTGAATTTGACTCTTTCAGATACTTCCTGTAAATGCAATCATGCAGTATTCGTCTTTCCGTGAAAGGCTTATTTCACTTAGGCTAATGTCTTCAAGGTTCATCCATGCTGTCGCATGTTGCAGAACTCCCTTCTTTTTGTATGTTTGCCAAAATTCGTAGTATTGAAAATGGTTTGGAAATAAATAGAGGTGGTGGTTTCACAGCATTATGAATGCACTAAAAGCCAGTGGATTGTTCACTTTGAAATGGTTAATTTTATGTCATGTGAATTTCACCTCATGGAAAATAATGAAATAATTTTTTTAACAAGGGAAAAAAGCTCATAGTATTGCATACGTAAAATGTGTAGATTTTACCATGTATATAAATTATACCTCAATAAATGTGACAAGTAAAAAGAAGAGTAAAGGCTTTGGAGTCAAATGACTCTGTGAGTTCAAAGCCTGCCTCTGCCATTATTAGCATTCTATGATCTTGGGAAAATTATTTCGACTCTCTGCTGTTGAGTTTCCTCACATGTAAAATTGTCATAGTGATACTGTTGAGCATGTGCAAGCTGTGGTGCAATTAAAATGGCGTCATGATAGCTGATCAGAACCACAAGACCAAATCCTCCCTTGGTGCAGCTGCCTTTGTCCTCAAAGTCCATGAAGCCAGCACAAAGCCACCTGGGATTCTGAGCCCAGACTTCAGGGCAGAACCTGGTGATTTAGCCTGGAAAAGTGCATTGTTTTCCTTTTTGACCTCAAACCAAAGCAGGTCAGGCCTCTTCCATTTATATTTACCCTCAAATCTAAATTTCACTTCAATTCAACATTTCAATAGTAAAAATAAATAAATAAATAAAAATAAAACTATACCTCCTAGTGACAAAGGAAAAGGAATGAGAGAGATAAGGCCATTTGTCCCAAAGCTTGGAATAGAGCCAGCTAAGGCCACTGTCCAAGGCCTGGTTCCCAAAGGAGAATGGGCAGAGAGCTAGTTGTTACTGTTTCCATGCTGTGTGCAGATCCTCATGCATTAGGACTGAGGTCCAGAATCAAACCTGAAATTTGACGGGTCCAAATCTGGATGCTTCTTTTTTGAGGAGAGGTAACTTGACCTTAATCCCAAATCATTTTTAGGGAATGACTGAAGAGAGGATTGAAAAGGAGCCTTGCATGCTTTTCCTTAGAAGCCAGCAAACCTCTTCCTCACTGGTTCATTAAAAGACTCAATGAAATAATGTGTGGAAGTATAGATAACAATGCTGAAAATAGAGCCAGCTATTATAAGTAGGAGACGGCAGAAATATTTGTTGAATCGACTACATCATTTTGTCAAATGGTCTATCCTGCTTTCTTCCCTTTGTCTTCATTGCGGGAGGCTGAGTTTGGGGCTGCACTGTGACTTTGTAGGAGAGGGATGCATTTTAACCTCTTTAGAAGCATTTCCCTTTGAGCCTTGTGCAATCAGGACATAAAGGTAAAGCGATCTGTATCATTGCTTTGAAAAGCTCAGGACCATTCTAATTGCTTAGCAGGAGAGAGGGACTGTGCAGAGGGCTTGAGCACCAAGATGAGCTGTTATGAAAAGGGCTACATGTATCTTAGCTCTGTTGGTTCTTTGAAAATCAAAAAGTCTCACAATGCACCCTAGGGAAGCAGCTGAGCTGTGCTTTTCAGGCAGATGAGCTTAATGCTTGCCGTAGCAGTGATCTCAGACACACTGACTTTTTGGAAATGAGATTGTATTTAAAAGAACAGGCTCTTGTTATCTATCTCTCTTCTTCCAAAGAATAGTGAGAAAAGATGGTCTCTTTGAAAGGAGATTTTGATGTTTACTGTCGCTTAACATGTTTGGAAATGTAGGACTAACCCCACAGATGCTGATCATTTTCCTCCTTGGTGCTGTGCCTGCAGTTCTGGAAGATGTCAACTTAAAATTGAATCTCCACACAGTAGAGATTTTCCTTAGGCATAGACCACTGGGAGCATGAGTAACAACATGCAATTGCATTCCTGATGCTTTTTTTTCCTATAAAATATAACTTCTTGTTAAGTAAGTAGCATAAACATTTTTATTGGGCTTTTGTAATGACCTTTGAGAATGCTTTAAAAAAGATGTTGTTTAGAGAAAGATTGAAAGAAGCATAAAATGTAAGTATAGATTTAGATACTAAATCCTCTTGCTGTCACTTGTAAATCACATCTTAACTGAACTTTGGTTTTACTTCTCTTTCTAGTGAAACTTTGACTTTCTTTCATTACAAGCTTTGGAAAAATGTATGCCTGACCAGTTAGTCACTTGAGCTTGTGTTTTAAAAGTCCTATCACACTTACTTCAGCTGCTTGCTTAACTGAAAGTCACTAATGTCAGGGCTTCTTACTGGTTTTCCTGATCACTTAATTAGCCTGCCCTGTTATGCAAGAGAAATTAATCTCGTATTTTCTTTCACTCCTTATGTTCCATATTTCTTAATTTTTTCCAAGACAGAAAATATATACCACCTATTTTCTTGAAGTACATAAAGTCTGTATTCAATTCCGTGATAATTTCTTGCCAATAAGAAAAAAGTTAACTTAGCAACAAACTTGGTTATTAATTCAGTGAACTACTTCTATTCGTCTTCATCAATATTCAGCTAACATTTCACCACTTCTTGGACAGGGCCTACCTACAGTTTAACACTCTGCTCAAACTATTCTAAAGGAAGCGATTACATATCTCTAAATATTTCCAATACATTTATACAATGCTTCTTAAACCCATTCCAGGCTGACTGTGACTGTTGTAGAAAAACAATAAGCACATTGAAGAAAAGGAAATGGCTTTTGAAAATGAAAACCCAGAAAGTAGAGATTTGGTGTTCTATGTTGCCATACGTAAAAAATATTTGCTTAGTTAAATTCCCTTTTGAACAGTGCCTATAAAAGTACCACTCTTTTCCCATCAAGTTTTCTTCCTTCTATATTCCAAAACTTTTTAAAGGTTGAGCTCAGAGGAGATGTGCTAATGAATAGCATATTGCTGCAGACTTTCTAGAAAAGGGGGAAAACCCGTGTAATATCATTGTCTTTATTTGGTGTCTTAAAATAAATAAATAAACCTTAAAATCTTTGCCCAAAATTACCTTTAAATTGCTTAATATGACTTTGATATCTGATGTAATTTTTGTACATCTTTTTTGAACATCTGTTGTTAGTTAGGCCTGTGTAGATAATAAAAAGATGTTTTAGATGAGCATTAAGTCTGTGAACTGAGCAAATGGCTATGACAATCTAAACCTTTAGGTAAGTAAATGTAGCAAAGATATTTTCTTCAAAGTTGGACAGAGTCAGAGTTTTGAATTTGTTGGCATCAAGAAGTTGAATAAGCTTTGTATAAGAATCTAAGATTACGTAAATTTTTTAGTGTTCCATAACCATTTCTTGAAATATATTAACTATTCAAGGATTCGTGTTTTGGGTTAATAAAAGAGCATCATGTCAGCAAATGATAGAGAGGGAGTGGGGTGGCGGGGAGGGGGGGGTGGTGCACAGAACAAGAAAGAATGAGAGAGAGAGCACAGTTTTTCAACTTCCCTCTGTGGTGTGTCTCAGCATGACTGAGAATGTCTATGGTTACCTTCAAACTTCTGAACTAAACAACTCCGGAGACAGCAAAATCAGATCATGTATTTTCAGGCAACAGAGAAGAGTAGTTATCTATTCCAGAGACAAATAGATCTGGTTTCAGTCCTGAGAAGCTATTTAATCTCTCACACCTAAGTTTCTTCTGTATAAAATCAGGACCATAATTTCTACTTCATAATCTGTTATAGGGTTAAATGAAATGTCATATTAAAAAGGCCTAGTATGGATCCCAGCACTCGTAGTTATTTTACTTATATATTATAATTAAGTTCCTACTATAAGACAATTCCTAAGTCTTAATGGCTATTCTGATCCCTGTATTGGTGAATAAGCAAGGCAGAATAATTACTAAGAATCAAAATATACTAGAATAATTGACTATGTGACTATCAACATAGGTACAGATGATGTATGCAATGAGGCAAAGTGAAAACAGAGAGAGATGACTTGTGGGATGGCAGTGTGAAGAGCTTCCTGGACCCTCTCCACAACGAAACAACATAACCGGTAAATAGCTTTTTTTCCTTTGGAAGCTGTCTTTATTCTAAAGCCTGTGGGTTTTTCCTTTTTTTTCTTATTAAATTTTTTATTGTGGTTGTAACAGCTTAGACCGTAGTGAAATTTCAGTTGTACATTATTATTTGTCATACACCATATAAGTATGCCCTTTCACCCCTTGTGCCCACCCTCCACCCGCCTTCCCCCTGTAACCACTAATTTATTCTCTTTGTCCGTAAGTTTGTTTATAGTCCACACATAAGTGAAATCATATGGGGTTTGTTTTTCTCTGTCTGGCTTATTTCGCTTAACATGCTGCCCTCAAGCTTCATCCATGTTGTTGCAAATAGGATGATTTTGTCTTGTTTTATGGCTGAGTAGTATTCCATTGTATATATATATACCACATCTTCTTTATCCAATCATCCTTTGATGGGCACTTGGGTTGCTTCCACGTCTTGGTTATTGTGAATAATGCTGCAATGAACATAAGGGTGCATAAGTCTCTTTGAATTATTGATTTCCAGTTCTTTGGGTAAATACCCAGTAGTGAGATAGCTGATCATATGGTGTTTCTATTTTTAGTTTTTTGAGAAATCTCTATACTGTTTTCCACAGTGGCTGCACCAGTTTGCATTCCCACCATCAGTGTATGAGGCTTCCCTTTTCTCCACAACCTCTCCAGCATTTGCTACTTTTTGTCTTGGTGATTATAGCCATTCTAACGAATGTAAGGTGATATCTCATTGTAGTTTTGATTTACATTTCCCTGATGATTAGTGATGTTGAGCATCTTTTCGGGTGCCTATTGGCCATCTGTATGTCTTCTTTGGAAAAATGTCTCTTCGTATCTTCTGCCTACTTTTTGATTGAGTTGCTTGTTTTTTTTGTAATTCATTTGCTTGAGTTCTTTATATATTATGGAGATTAACCTCTTGTCAGATATATGATTTGTAAATATTTTCTCCCAGTTGGTGGGTTGTTTTTTCATTTTGATCTTGGTTTCCTTTGGCTTCCAGAAGCTCTTTAGTCTGATGAAGTCCCACTTGTTTATTTTTTCTTCTGTTTCCCTTGTCTGAGTAGACACGGTATTCGAAAAGATCCTTTTAAGTCTGATATCAAAGAGTGTACTGCCTATATTCTCTTCCAGAAGTTTTATGGTTTCAGGTCTTACATTCAAGTCTTTGGTCCATTTTCAGTTTATTTTTGTGTATGGCAAAAGATAATGGTCTACTTTCATTCTTTTGCATGTGGCTGTCCATTTTTCCCAGCACCGTTTATTAAAGAGGCTTTCCTTACTCCAGGGTATGTTCTTGGCTCCTTTGTTGAAGATTAGCTGTCCATAGATGTGTGGTTTTATTTCTGGGCTTTCAATTCTGTTCCATTGATCTGTGTGCCTGTTTTTGTACCAGTACCATGATGTTTTGATTATTATAGCTTTGTAATATATTTTGAAGTCAGGGATTGCAATGCCACCAGCTTGGTTCTTGTTTTTCAGTCTCGCTTTGGCTATTTGGGGTCTTTTGTTGCACCAGATGAATTTTAAGGTTCTTTGTTCTACTTCGGTGAAGAATGTCATTGGGATTATGATTGGGATTGCATTGAATCTGTAGATTGCTTTAGGTAGTATGGACATTTTAACTATGTTTATTCTTTTAATCCATGTGCATGGAATATCCTTCCACTTCTTTATGTCATTATCAATTTTTTTCAGTAATGTCTTATAGTTTTCTTTGTGTAGGTCTTTCACCTCCTTGGTTAAATTTATTCCTAGATATTTTATTCTTTTTGCTGCGATTGTAAATGGAATTGTAGTCTCAAGTTCCTGTTCTGTTAGTTTGTTATTTGACTATAGAAATGCTACTGATTTTTGTAAGTTGACTTTATACCTTGCAACTTTGCTGTCATTGTTGATTATTTCTAATAGTTTTCTGATAGATTCTTTAGGGTTTTCTATATATAAAATCATGTCATCTGCAAATGGTGACAGTTTCACTTCTCCAGTGCCTATTTGGATTCCTTTTATTTCTTTTTCTTTCCTAATTGCTCTGGCCAAAACCTCTAGTACGATGTTGAATAAGAGTGGTGAGAGTGGTGAGACCCTTGCCTTGTTCCTGTTCTCAGAGGGATGGCTTTCAGTTTTTTCCCCATAAAGTATGATCTTGGCTGTGGGTTTGTCATATATGGGCTTTATCATGTTGAAGTACTTTCCTTCTATACCCATTTTATTGAGAGTTTTTTTTTATCATGAATGGATGTTGGAGCTTGTCAAATGATTTCTCTGTATCTATGGTGATTAACATGTGGTTTTTGTTCCTTGTTTTGTTAATATGGTGAATCACATTGATGGATTTGCAGATGTTGAACCATCCTTGTGTCCCTGGTATGAATCCCATTTGATCATGGTGTATGATCTTTTCAATGTATTGCTGTATTTGGTTTGCCAATATTTTGTTCAGGAGTTTTGCATCTATGTTCTTCAGCGATATTAGCCTGTAATTTTCCTTCTTTGTGTTGTCCTTATCTGGCTTTGGTATCAGGGTGATGTTGGCCTCGAACAATGTGTTAGGAATATTTCCACCTTCCTCAGTTTTTTGGAATAGTTTGAGAAGAATGGATAATAAATCTTCTTTGAATGTTTGGTAGAATTCTTCTGAGAAGCCATCTGGTCCTGGACTTTTATTTTTGGGAGGTTTTTGATAACTGTTTCAATCTCTTTACTTGTGATTTGTCTATTCAGATTCTCTCTTTCTTCTTCATTCAATCTTGGGAGGTTGTAACAGTCTAAGAATTTATCTATTTCTTCTATATTGTCTGGTTTCTTGGCATATAGTTTTTCACAGTATTCTCTTATAATCTTTTGTATTTCAGTGGTATCCATTGCAATTTTTCTTTCATTTCTAATTTTATTTATTTGAAACTTCTCTTTTTTTCTTAGTGAGTCTGGCTAAGGATTTGTCAATTTTGTTTATCTTCTCGAAGAACCAGCTCCTTGTTTCATTAATCCTTTTACAGTCTTTTTTTGTTTCAATTCATTTATTTCTTCTCTAATTTTTATTATTTCCCTCCTTCTACTGTGTCTGGGCTTTTGTTTGTTCTTATTTTTCTAATTCTGATAGGTGTAGTTTAATATTGTTTACTTGAGCTTTTTCTTGCTTGTTAACATGGGCTTGTATTGCTATAAATTGCCCTTTTAGGACCACTTTGGCTGCATCCCATATGAGTTGGTATGGTGTGTTTTCATTCTCACTTGTCTCCAAATATTTTTTGACTTCCCCTTTTATTTATTCAACAACCCATTGGTTGTTCAGTAGCATGTTGTTTAGTCTCCACGTTTTTGTTCCTTTTCCTGCTTTTTTCTTGTAGTTGATTTGTGGTTTCATAGTGTTATGTTTGGAGAGGATAGTAGATATGATTTAAATCTTCTTAAATTTATTGAGGTTTACCTTGTTTCCCAATATATGGTCTATCCTTGAGACTGTTCCATGCACATTTGAGAAGAATGTATACTTTGCTGTTTTTGGATGGAGTACTCTTTATATATCTATTAAGTTCATCTGGTCTAGTTTTCATTTAATTCCACTATCTCCTTGTTGACTTTTGTGTGGATGATCTATCCATTGAAGTAAGCGGGGTGTTGAGGTCCCCTACTATTATTGTGTTGTTGGTAATATCTCCTTTTAGGTTTGTTAATAGTTGTTTTATGTACTTTAGTCCTCCTGTGTTGGGTGCATATATGTTTATAAGCGTTATGTCTTCTTGCTGGAGATTCCCTTTTATCATTAAATACTGCCCCCTATGTCTTTCTTTACCTGTTTTATCTTGAGGTCTATTTGGTCTGATATGAGAATGCCAACACCTACTTTCTTTTGTTTGCCATTAACTTGGAGTATAGTCTTCCATCCCTTCACTATGAGCCTATGTTTATCTTTAGAGCTGAGATGTGTTTACTTGAGGCAGCATATTTTGGAACTTGTTCTTTAATCCATCCTGCCACTCTTTGTGTTTTGATTGGAGAATTCAGTCTATTTACATTAAGAGTGATTATTGATATATGAGGGCTTAATACTGCCTTCTTATTGCACATTTTCTGGTTCTTCTGCACATCCTTTGTTTCTTGTCCCATGTATATCAGAGTACTGATTTGATGAGGTAGTTTTCCATGTTGCTTTTCTTCATTTTTCTCTTTGATTATCATATATGTCTCTGTTCTAATTATTTGTTTAGTGGTTACCATTAGGTTCACATAAAAAGTCTCAAAGATGAAATAGTCCATTTTCTGATTGCCTCTTTTTTCCTTAGACTATACTGATTCTGTCCCTTCTGATTCTTCTTCCCCTTCTAATTTATTTTTGTCATATCTTATTCTATCTTGTGTTGTGACTTTGTGGTTAAGGTGATGATATAATTTTTATTTTTATCCTTGAAAAAAATTAAGTGTTTACCAACCTGATCTGATAGAGGGCTGCTGATTTCTGATTGTTGCATACCTATTCATCTCCTTGCCCAGGACTTTGTAGCCCCTTTCCTGTTTTCCTTTTTTTTCCCTTTCAGTTATGAGAGCCTTCTTGAGGCTTTCTTGTAGTGGGGGTCTTGTGGAAATGAACTCCCTTAGCTTTTGTTTATCTGGGAAAGTTTTTATTTCTCTGTCATATCTGAAGGAGATTTTTGCTGGATAGAGAATTCTTGGCTGGAAGTTGTTGTCTTTCAGGATTTTGAATATATCATTCCACTCTCTCCTAGGCTGTAAGCTTTCTGCTGAGAAATCCACTGAAAGCCTGATAGAGGTTCCTTTGTAAGTTATTTTCTTCTGCCCTGCTGGCCTTAATATTTTTTCTTTGTCATTGACTTTTGCCAGCTTTACTATTATAAGCCTTGCAGTATGTCTTTTTACATTAACATAGTTGGGAGTTCTGGTAGCCTCTTTTACATGGATTTCCATCTTCGTTCCTGGGTTTGGGAAATTCTCTGCTACTATTTCTTTGAAAAAGATTTCTGCTCCATTCTCCTTTTCTTTCCCCTCTTGAATGCTTGTAATCTTTATGCTGCATTTCCTAATTGAGTCAGATATTTCTCTCAGAGCCTCTTCATTTCTTCTTAGTCTTAGTTCTCTCTTCTCCTCCCTCTGAAGCATTTCTATAGTATTGTCTTCTAAATTGCTAATTTGGTCTTTCATATTGTCAGTTTTGTTGTTTAGGGAGTCCAGAATTTTTTTAATCTCATCCATTGTGTTTTTCATCTTCAACAATTCTGATTGGTTCTTCTTTAAAGTTTCAATCTCTTTTGTGAAGAAGCTCCTGAATTCGTTAATTTGTCTTTCTGTGTTTTCTTGTAACTTGTTGAGTTTTTTATGATAGCTATTTTGAACTCTTTGTCATTTAAGTTATGGATTTCTGTGTTGTCAGGGTTGGCTTCTGGGTACTTGTCATCTTCCTTTTGGTCTGGAGACTTAATATACTTTCTCATATTGTTTGATGGTGTGAATTTTTGCCTCTGCATGGCGTTATTCTCTGGTCACTGCTGCCACATGACTCTACTGGGTGAGAATAAGGCACTGTGTATTCCAGGTCCAGCATGATCTGGGGATCTCAAGCTCTGGCCAATGGCTGCTTTTCTGACTGTGCAATGCTCTGGCCGATGGCAGATCTGGAGCACTGGGCAGGGGCAGGGGTGCTCTCCCTCCCCAGTGCTTCCCTCAGCCTCTGCTTCTCACTCTGTGTGGAGCTCTGGGTGATAGCAGGACTGGAGCACCAGGTGGGGTAAGGAGCACTTTCTTATACCTGCATGCCTCCCCCAACTGATGCCTCTTTCTCTGCATGGTGCCCTGGGTGCTCATGGGGCTCTACCTGCCACTGCTTCTCTCTCTATGCAGTGCTACCCACAATCATGTGGCTGAGGCTCAGGGCTGGATCACTGTGCAGGGCCAGAGTGCCTCTCCCCAGCTGAGCCACTCCTCTAACCAGCCCTTCTCTCACCATGCTGCATTCTTGGCAAACATTGGGCTGGAGCACAGGGCTGGCACATCAGGCAGGAACAGACCACCCTTCCCCAGCTGAGCTACTCATCTAACTGGCCCCTCTCTCACCATGCTGCTCTCCAGGCAAATGTGGGTCTGGAGCTCCAGGCAAACGTGGGGCTGGAGCTGCAGGCTGGAATAGAGCACCTCTCCCCAACTGTACCCCTCCTCTAGCCATGGGTCTTCTCTCTCCACGGAGGTCCTGCTGAGCAGCTTCACCTTCTTCCAGAAGATCCAGCCTCACCACCACCTTCAGGCGTATAGCTGTGAGGGTCTCCTAGACGTCTCCTGTGTTGTGTGTGTGTCCTCTGTTGGTGTTTGAATGTCCCACTGGTTTTAGAAGGGAGAGTCAGAAGAAAGAGCTCACTCCACCATGATGCTGACGTCACTCTGGTAAATACTTTTTACAAGCAATAACAATTTAAAATCTGTAGAAATTGCCCTAAGAGCACACAGCAATGAAGAAACACTTATTCAAAAAGATCTACCAAATTTTGGTAAGAAAAGAAAGAGTCTGTGGCATTTGAGCCATGACCCACTGCCCCTCTCCCTCCTCCTAGCTCGGCATTATGGAAGTTCTGCTCTGGCAAGTGCAACTAAGAATACAGGGCTCCCTTTCCCTCTAGATCTCAAAGACTACAGTATCTCCTTGGGAGGAGTAAGCCACCAGCATTTCTCACCTTTTACCTTTCTCAGTTCTGTGTTGCAGAAACTTTATTCCAGAAAAGAATTTCTGAGAGTTCTGGGGTTTACTTCAACTCAGTCCTCATTTGTAGTGTGAAGGCTCTGACTCAAGAGCGGAAGACTGAGAATAATGGGGCCCTGTTCATCATTTCCCAAGGTTGCTCGTAGGGAAGAGGTCCCACATTGGGAGGGACAAGTCAAGAAGACCAGAGACTACTGCTCTAGCCCATGCCCTGTTCATGAAGCAGAGGTATTACTCAGAGAGGAGTGGGCCACTGTCCCTGCTCTAGCTCTAGAACACTGGTGCAAAGATTTAGCACAGGCAGTGAAGAAGCCAGTAAGAACAGAGCTCTGAAGCTCTCCTCAAGTGAAATGACTATTTGGAATGGAGTATAGAGAAGTCCAAGCAGAAAGGGAATTTTGAAAACAATGGAGGTTGTGTGTAAGCAGCTAAGAAGAGGATGCTATCTCCATGAGAGCAACAAGCTAAACCACAGACTAGCTAAAAGTTTACCAGAGAGAATCAGGAAAAGAGACATATAAGAAGATTCCTATTGGGATCAGAAGAAACGTTAAAGTCAGGCCTCAAAGAACCCTACAAAGGGGCATGAATTTAATTGGATCAGACTGTGGGACAATTGAAGCTCCAGGGAATTATTACAAACAAAAGAGCAATCATCTAGCAATTAATGGAGGCTGACAGCTGAATGTGATACCCATAGAGGCAGACAGCATAACAGAGATATCAGGGAGAAAAATAGTCAGAGAGACCTGCTAAAACCACTGTCTCCCCAGGGTGACTGTGTGCATGCCTAAGGCTGTGTCCTCTGAAATCTTATGGGGTGCAGCTGAAGCATTACTTAGAAGCAAATTAATAGTGGCAAAGGCCTACATTATAAAAGAAGAAACCTCAAGTTGGTGACATAACTCTCTACCTTAAGAAACTGGAAGAAGAATAGCAAACTAAACTTAAAGCAAGCACAATAAAGTGGATCAAAGTGGAAAAAAATGAAACAGAGACTAGAAAAACCACAGAGAAATCAAAGAAACCAAAAGTTGGTTCTTTGAAAAAAGTCAACAAAATTGAGAAACCTGGAGCTAAACTAAGAAAAAAATAAAAAGATTTAAGTCACTAAAATTTAGAATGAAAGAGGCACATCACTTCTGACCTTGCATAAATAAAAAAGATTATAAGGGAATACTATGAACAATGATATGTCAACAATTTAGATAACTTAGAAGAAATGGAAAAATTTCTAGAAAGACACATGATGGGATGGTTTTTGCTTAAGGATGTATATATAGATCAGTGAAATAGAATTGAGATTCTAGAAATAAACCATTTCATTTATAGTCAGTTGATTTTTGACAAGAAAGGTAAATAAAGAAATAATAACCTTTTCAGAAAATGGTTTTGGGACAACTGGATGTCTGTGTGAAAAAAAAATGAAGTTGAACTCCTTTCTTACTTCAACCTCAAAATTTAACTCAAAATGGATCGCAGAGCTAAATGTGAGTTAAGATTCTAAAAATCTAAAAACTCTAAAATTCCAAAGCTCTTAAAAGACAGTATATGAAAATCTTTATGAACTTGAGTTAAACAAAGCCTTCTTGGAAGTGATATGAAAGGCACAAGTGACAAAAGAAAAGATAGATTAATTGGACTTCATTGGAACTTTTTAAAACAGTACAAAGAAATTAAGAAATTGAAAAGATAACACAGAATAGGAGAATATTTGCAAATCGTATGTCTGATAAGAGACTTGTATCCAGAATATATGTGAATTATTATCACTCAGTAGTGAAGAGACAGCTAACCCAATTCTTTAAAAAATTGGCAAAGGATTTGAATAGATATTATTTTCGTTTTGTGGAAGATTAGCCCTGAGCTAACATCTGCTGCCAATCCTCCTCTTTTTGCTGAGGAAGACTGGCTCTGAGCTAACATCCATGGCCATCTTCCTCTACTTTATATGTGGGATGCCTGCCACAGCATGGCTTGATGAGCGGTGTGTAGGTTCACACCTGGGATCCAAACTGGCGAACCCCAGGCTACCGAAGCAGAATGTGTGAACTTAACTGCTGTGCCACTGGACCAGCCCCTCAAATAGATATTTTTTTCAAAGAAGATATTGATATAACCAATAACTTCATGAAAGGATGTTCAATATCATTAGCCATTGGGGAAATGCAAATTAGAACTACGATGAGATACTACTTCTCATCCACTAGGATGATTTTAATCTAAATGACAGATAATAACAAGTATTGACAAGGTTGTAGAGAAATTGGAACCCTCATACATTGATGGTGGGAATGTAAAATGGTGCAGCCACTTTAGTCTGACAGTTCTTTCATAGGTTACATATAAAGTTGCCATATGATCCAGCAATTCTATTCCTAGCTATATACCCATGAGAAATGAAGGTTCTGTTCACACCAAAGCTTGTACATGAATTGTTCATATAACAGCATTGCTCATAATAGCCAAAAAGTAGAAAATACTTAAGTTGCTATTGACTCATTAATGGATAAACAAAATATGGCATGTCCAATGGAATATTATACAACAATAAAAAGAATAAGGGGCTAGCCCAGTGGCATAGTGGTTAAGTTCATGCATTCTGTATTGGCGACCCAGGGTTCACTGGTTTGGATCCTGGTTGCTGACCTACACACTGCTTATCAAGCCATGCTGTGGCAGGTATGTCCCACATATAAAGTACAGGAAGATGAGCATGGATGTTAGCTGAGTGCCAATCCTCCTCAGCAAAAAGAGGAGGATTGGTGGCGGATGTTAGCTCAGGACTAACCTTCCTCAAAACAAAAGGAATGAAGTACTGATGTGTGCTACAACATGAATGAACTTTGAAACATTAAACTTAATGAAAGAAGCCAATAACAAAAGATCACACATTATATTTTTTCCATTTATAGGAAATATCCAGAATAGACAAATCTATAGAGACAGAAAGTAGATTAGTGTTTGTTAAAGGCTGGTAGATGGGGAGCTAGGATAGGTGAGATGGGGAGTGACTTGTTAACTTCACAGGATTTCTTTTTGTACCAATAAAATGGACTAAAATTAGATTGTGGTGATCGTTGCGTAACTGTAAATATAGTAAAAGCCATTGAATTGTAGACTACATTAGTGAATTGTATGATGTGAATTATACCTCATTAAAACCATTTTAAAACAAGTGAAAGAAACTAACACAGGTTCTTTAACAATTGTTTTAGGAGGAAGAGAAGAAGAAAATGGAAGAGAAAAGGAAAGGCAGAAGTGAGCAAATTGACATGCATGAAGCTATTGAGTGTTTTTGACAGGAGAGAAATAGTCTGATATAATGACAAAAGTCTTGAAAAGTTTCTCTGAAATAATACAGAAAATCTCCTAGATAACTATAGAAATTCTGTAGGGAAAATAGTTTCAAAATAAATAGAAAAAATACCAAAACACTAATTTACTGTGGTTAGCAATAGATTATTTTAATTATTTTATAATCATAATTCTTATACATTTATCAATAAACACAGAAGATTCTCTTTTTGGTCCACTAGATATTGTCCTTGAATTAAATGCTTTTTCATTTGTCATGACTTTCCATTTAGATTTTTTGCCAGATTTGAATATACTCATTTATATTCACATGAGTAATAAAATAATAGTCATAATAATAATAATAGCCTACAAGCAAAATCCCTTGCTATTAAATCAGCCTTTAATTTCCTTTGGAGTTTATACCCTGTACCTTTTAATAGAGTGATAATGCTCTCCCCTTCTAATCTTTAATCTCATACGAGATTTCATATCCAACTGTCACAATGTAAACATTACATATTCGTGGACTTTACTATTATTATGAAGATAAACTACATCAGATCTTAAAATCACAGTGCTTGAAAGTCACTCCAGAAATTATGTGGACTACTTTCTTATTTTTATCTTGCTTTTTACCTCCTTTCTCATTTCCATACTTGAATATTCTTTCTGTTAGTTCTGTTATTTGCTCTGATAGCTAACAATTGTACACATGGGACATCCTTGTGCAAATCATCATTCCACTTTCAAGAGCGGTGGAGAACAGCTATCTCCTTCCCTTTAATATCCTTTTATATAAGTGAGTGTTCTTATTGTCACCTCTCAGACACCAGTTTACTACAATAAATAACCCAGACGCCATTTTCCTACTCAAAAAGACAAAATAGAACAAACAAAAATTGGTAAAAATCTGTACTTAGGGGCTGAGCCAGTGGTGTAGTGGTTAAGTTCATGCACTCAGCTTCAGTGGCCTGGGGTTCCTGGGTTCAGATCCCAGTCATGGACCTACACACCCCTCATCAAGCCATGCTGTGGCAGTGTCCCACATACAAAGTAGAGGAAGATCAGCACAGATGTTAGCTCAGCAACAATCTTCCTCAAGCAAAAAGAGGAAGATAGGCAAGATAGGCAACGGATATTAGCTAAGGGTGGATCTTCCTCACCAAAAAAAAAATAATCTGTACTTAGATATGTAGGATTAAATAGGTAACCTTTTAATGCAATGTAATATTAAAAATAATAGCTGTCATTTACTGTTCTAAACAACTTATGTGTTCTCTATTATTTAATATTCATAGCAATACTTTAAGGAAGTCCTATTATTATCTTCATTTTAGAACTGAGGAAACTGAGGCACAGAGCTATAATTTTCTCAGTCACAATAAGCACATTTTAAATTATTTCAAAATATTTAAAAATAGAAAAAAGTAGATTGAGAAAGATAATTGAAAACACTCAAAATAATTGAAAGAGGAACTGGCCCAGTGGCATAGCAGTTAAGTTTGTGCCCCCCGCTTTGGAGGCCCAGGATTCTCTGGTTCAGATCCCGGGCATGGACCTACACACTGCTTGTCAAGCCATGCTATGGCAGGCGTCCCACATGTAAAGTAGAGGAAGATGGGCATGGATGTTAGCTCAGGGCCAGTCTTCCTCAGCAAAAGGAGGAGGATTGGTGGCAGATATTAGCTCAAGGCTAATCTTCCTCAAAGAAAAAAACAAAATTGAAAGATAACTCAAATAGCTGATATTTCCTGCTGATTCTTTTAAGTATGAATAAATTTGCAAATGCACACAAATGTAGTGAGATCAGCCCACTGAACACCTACTCATCCATCGTCCCGCCTCAAAAACCACCAACACACCACCTACCTTGCTTCACTTACACTACTTTTACTCACACTCACTTGAATATTTTCATGCAAATCTCAGAACTCATTGATACCCTATAATTTTTCCACAGATATTTACTATGTATTTCTCAAAGATAGAGGCCCTTGTAACATAATCACAATACTTTTATATCACTAAAATAAACAGTACTCCTTTAGTACTATCATAAAATATACAATTAGTGTTCACAATTCCCTGATAGTTCTTTTTTTTGACAGTTTGTTTGAATCAGAATCTGAATAAGGTTCATACATTGCAATTGGTTAATATCTCTCTTAATCGACAAGAGTTCCATTCCATTACTATTATTTTTTAACAATGTATTTGTTCAAGAAACCACTCCCTGTGGACATGTAGCATCTCCTCTAATCTGTGTTTTACAGATTACATCAGAGTGGTGTATTTCACCAGATCCCTCTGCACCCAGTACAGTTTGTACTTTCTGTAGTTAAATCTAGAAGCTTGATCCCTCTGGAGTTTTAAGCTTTAGCAAGAATACTTCATTGGTGGTGTGGACTTTCAAAATAGAAAAATGGTGGTCTTTCTAGAGAATTGAAAATGCAGAGAAAAATCTACTGTCTGTATCAGTTCAGTTAATATTAAACATAAGAATGAACGGAGAAGAAAATTACACCTGCAGTCTAACATTCAAGACAGACTCTAGAATGTGGAGGACAGACTTAAAAATAAAAATGTTTCCCAGAAGCTTGGTCAGAGTTAATTGGACCATCAAAATGGATGAAGCATTTTCCAAGCCTTAATTTAAAACCTTTCAAACTGACTCACAAGTTACAAATAGGTAGGCTTTGTTCTTTGTTCTTTCATGGTTTCTCTTCTAACAATTCACTACTAGAATTAAGTCCAGGATCATTTGTCACACATTTCTCAGTGATATTGTTTAATTTCTATAAAAGAGAGCATGAAATCAACTTTGAAAAGTAGTAAATAGCATTGGCAAATAGAAGCAATCTCAAACTTGCCTGGAAAAGACTAGAGAAAGAGAATTTGTTGACAGTATCACAAAATGAGATTTTTTTTTTTGACTTTTGAAAAACTATAGAACAAAAGAAGTCTATTGCCACGTATTCTAAATCCAATTGTGTAGAATGGATTGCAAGAGGGAAAACCATTCATCATAAATTTTGTAATTTCCCGTCTTCATGCCTAGGAGATATGCAGCTCCTATTTTTGGGTTACCTGCCTCTTGTTAAGTCTAAAATTATTGACTTTGTATGAAACGGCAGGAGATCAGGGAAGTGGGATTAAACATGATCCAGGATAAAAATTACCCTTGCAGTATGAATTGCATTGTATGTCATCATTATTTTTCCCCTCTTCTCACCCAGATTTCATATGGAGCTCTATTAATGCCATCTCCTTGATAAGTGTGTTGGCAAGACACAGATTTCTATGCACACAGGTTTGTATGGAAATCAACCATCTGTTAAACTCTTCCTTGCAATCTCCACCACATTCCATCATCTGTATTCTTTATATTGGAAGATGACTCTCAATATTAATTCTGCCTTTTTATTCCCTTTAGGAATGCTTTACATATTTTAATAGCATGGAGCCCTCTGGTAAGTGAATCTGATTAGCTGTGCAAACATAAATTTCATGTTCAGCTTCTTACCGTAGATACACCCGAGGAACAAGAGGGTCTCAGAGTTAGCGCTATCTACAGTTTTGATGGGGTAGAACCTTTATAAAGAGTACGATATTCCAGGACATGGTATTCGTCATTCAAAAGATATAAAGGCTACTTGTTATGGTAAAAATAGCACGGTCTTATAGGCCACAGAGGCCAGGTTTAAATCTCAGATCCATCACTTTACCAGCTTCATGATTTTGGCATATCTCTTACTCTGAGAGTGTTTCCTAAAAAGTAAAATATGAAAAGGAAACTTCTTGCTTCTCAGGCAGACACCATATTAATAGCCCTACTCTTATAAAATCTCAGAGGGTATGGCCTGAACTTATATATTCTGATGCATATCCAGATATGATAAATACTGCTGCATAATACTGGTTCATCATTGTTTTCGTGTACATGTCTTTGATAACTGAATGCATTTCCATAAGCTCATTGACCATTAATTTTTCATCTTTTGTGAGTTACCCATGCATGTTCTTTTGCTCGTTTTTCTACTCAGCTGCTCTGTGTATTTCATTGATTTCTACCTGTTCATTTTATACTAACAAAATTAACCCAGCTATGATCTGAGAATTTTTTCCAATTTTTTGCTCCCATTCTAGTGTATTATGGTGAAGCCTTTTGCAACAATGTTTATGAATACTTAGTAATCTATATTTGTTTTATTGGTTTGTTTTTATTTTTGTGAACATAAAACTTCCAAACCATGAGATCACAAAAAATGTGCATATAAGATACAACATGCAATATGGAATATATGCTGTAATACATAGACTGTCAGTCCTAGGTTTGCATGGTGCTACAGGACTATAATAATGACTGTGCAAGTTGAAACTGGGAAAATGATAATTATATGGGGAAAATTACAATTGGTATCTTTAAAATTTTTTGTAAAAATATTAAAAACTCCCATATTTTTGCTTATAAATATATAGAAAATGAAGAAATAGTAAAAGTAACATTTGCTAAGTACACTGCAATTTAAAATATTAGAACCATTAAGAATTGAAATGTTTTATTTTTCTGTTAAAAATAAATGTATCAAGAGTAATATGAATAGTGCTTGCCTTCTTATATAGAGTAGGATGCAGAGTGAGTATCTTTTCTACGCTTTGGCGAATAGCCATTCTCCTTTCTGCGTTTAGATTAGCTTCTAACATTTTATCCTTTGCACTTTCAATGCCATGAAGCATCTCCAAGAGTCCTTTAGTGTGAAAGTTTTGCCATTGTCACTTGCATTGGGACATCTACTTCCATTTTCATTACAACCACTTTCCAATTTATCTTCCACCATTATCGTTTTTCATTTCTAGGCTGCACTTCATCTTTATTGACCAATTTTCCTTTTTTTTCAATTTTCTTTCGATTATTCATTTTTGTAAAATGTCACATGAGTTTTCACTAGGAGATAAGAAGGAAATGTGATTAAAAACTTTCCTGTCTGTGTGTTAACAGATGCGAAGTGATTAATTACCTATGGACTTTGAAAGATGACATCATGGTCACTGATAATTCATGTATTGATTTGTTGATTTGTGGACTGAAAAGCTAACAGAGAAGTTTGTACTTTATGCAATTACTCACAGTTAATATACTGTGGTAACTGAAATTTAAACTGTGTTGTTGCGAGATTAATATTTTTTAATTAAACCATGGTAACAGAAATTC
This sequence comes from Equus asinus, assembly GCF_041296235.1. Taxonomy (NCBI): domain Eukaryota; kingdom Metazoa; phylum Chordata; class Mammalia; order Perissodactyla; family Equidae; genus Equus; species Equus asinus. Next base: position 190,392,048 of record NC_091790.1, on the reverse strand, counting down.
ATGCATGTCAGACCATGCAAAGTGAGGGCTGTCTGTATACAATATAATAACCAATAGTTTATTCAGTTTCTTTTAAGGTATTATTTATCATATGTACTTTTATTAACTTGGACTTAAAAATTGATTGGCCTCAAGAGACAGGTTGGTACCATAAGAGTCCCAGTTATACAATAGGAAGTTCATGTGAATAAAGAATATATACTATGTCCCAACTAAAGAAATTGAAATCCAAAAATAATTTTTGCAAACATTGCTGCTGAACAAAGATATAGGTACTAGTTTCCCCATTTATTCTAAATAATCCATATTTTTGTTACATTTGTGAGTATAAGGAAAATTGATATTTTTACAAAGTCACATCTTTAAAAAAACAATAAAAATTATGGTTTTATTTTGCTTTAGTCATATTTATAATTTATTTATATTATACTTGCAAAATTTTAAATATATTATGGATATTTTCCCAGGTATAAATTCTGATTATTATTGATATAGAAAAACTTTTGGGTTTTTTTTCTTCAGTTTTCTAGTGCTCTTCGAACTTTCTTTTAGTATGAATAATTTTCACTTGCTTTTAGTTGGTGAGTTTTTCAGGTAGAAAAATATGTGGATACACATATTGAAGGATATTAGCTGTCACTCTTCTCTGATGTACGTGGAGTTTCTGTTTTGTCTAATTGTATTGGGCATAATTCACTGATAACAGACATCCTTGTCTTATTCATAACTCTCCCAGGAGTGCCTCTAATGTTTCAGCTTTAAATAGTATATCACATCCAGTACCTTAATAAAACACTCATCCATTATTATTTTATCAAGTAAGTTTTGGGTGTTTGGTCAATACCTTTAAATGTATGATGAGGTATGCAAGTGATCTCCTAACGTTAAACTATCCTTGCACTCCCAGAATGAACCCTACTTGTACATATTACATTTTTATTGTCCAGAGCATTTGATTTATTTTAATTTTGCTAAGTATTTGCATCTCTCTCCATAAGTGGTGGTTATGTAGTTTTTAAGAGCTATATTTCTTGGATTATATTACTAAAATGATGATAACATAATAAAATAGATAAGAATGTTATTTATCTCTTCCCTGGAAGAGAATTATTGGTTTCCTGACAATTTTAAACAAGCGCCTAGCAAATATCTCAGAACATTTTTGTTATAACTTTACAGAATGATCCTACCATATTCACTGTTCTTTACAAACATTTCTGTCTTACTTAATATGTATGTCATCTGATATCTCAAATATCTGTTTTATCCAAAGTTTCATTTTTGCTTAGGCTTTTATAACTTTCAAAAATTCACCTGAATCATTTTTTTAATACCTTGAATCCCAGCATTTGTGTATTGTACTTTAAATTTGTTTTTCGTCAGAGCTGCTAGAATTGTCAATCTTATGAACTTTGTCAAAGATCCAATTGTTGAAAGTAATTAAATGTTAGTGTTTTCTTTCTTCTCTAATTTACTCATTTTCACTTGTATTATCATAGAATGAAAACATATGGCATATTTTGGAAAAATATTTTAAAAACACATATCTAATGAAAGACTTATGCCCCAAATATGTAAATAACTCTTACAACTCAAAAATCAGAAGAAAAATAACCCAATAATTTTTTAAAAGTAAAAGATTTGGACAGAAGCCTTACTCAAAAAAAGATATAAAGGTAACAGATAAGTACATGCAAAGACATTCAGCGTCATTAATCATCAGGGAAATGTAAATTAAAACTACAATGAGATACCACTAGACACCTAATAGAATAGCTTAAATTCAAAAGATCAGCAATACCACGTGCTGGAGAAGATGCAAGTTGTGAATAAATTGGAATTCTAATATGCTGCTGGGGGGAATTGAAAATGATACAAACACTTTGGAAAACAGTTTGGTAGTTTCTTAAAAAACTATACATACACTTACCACGTGACTCTGCAATCCTATTCCTGGTTATCTACCCACGAGAAGTGAAAAATATATGTCATACAAAGTCTTTCACAGGAATGTTCATAGCATCTTTGCTCATAATAACTAACAATGTAAATAATACAATTTTCCTATAACTGGAAAATTATCCAATTCCAATTATCCAATTAATGATTGGATAAACAAATTGAGGTAATTGTACTCTATGCACACAAGGGACTACTACTTTATACTAAAAAGAATAAAACACTGACATGTGCAACATATGGATTAATCTCTAAAGCATTTTGCTAAACAAAAGAAGACACGCACACACAATTATTTACTCTATTATTTTATTTATATGAAACTTTAAAAAGACAAATCTAATTGATAACGAAAGACAGCAAATCAGTGATTGCCACAGGATGTGGGTCAAAGTAATGATGTAAAGGGATTGACTACAAAGTACCAGGAAGGTATTTTTTTATTGGTTTTGAAATATTCTATATCATTGTTGTAGTGGCAGCTACAAGAATGCATATTTTTACCAAAACTCATTTAATTGTACATTTAAAATCAATAAATTATGTCTACGTAAATTATATTTCAATAATGCTGATTTTAAAAGTTTAAGCTTTTATTTTTTATTTAAAATTTTTTATTGAGATATAGTTGACCCATAACATTATATTAGTTTCAGGTATACAACATAATGATTCAGTATTTGTATATATTGCAAAGTGATACCACAATAAGTCTAGCTAACATCTATCACCAAATACAATTACAATATTTTTTCTTGTGATAAAAACTTTTAGGATCTCATATACAGGCAGTCCCAGCTTTGCATGGTAGTTCAAGACTATAAAAGTCAAAAGAAAGTCCAAAAAAGCTGAAACTACAAAAAATGATAATAAATGAAGAGAATTATAACTTTTATCTGTAACATTTTTTGTCCAAATATTAAAAACTCCCTATTCTTGGTTATTAATGCACAGCAAGGTGAAAAAATAGTAATAATGATGTTTGTTTATATTTAAAGTGTGTTTCTTGTAGATAGCATATAGATGTGTCTCGTGTTTTTATCAAATCTGAGAAGTTCTGTCTTTATAACTTGTGTTTAGTATATTCATAGTTAAGGCAATTATTGATTATGTTGGATTGAAATGTACCATCTTTCCAGCTGTTTTCTAATTTTCCCACTGGTTCTCTTTTTGTCGTCTTTTTCTGCCTTCTTTAGGTTTAACTGAGTATTATAAATTATCCTGTTTTATTTACTGAACTGACTTATTCTTTAGAACTCTATTATTTGACAGTTTTAGTGATTGTATTAGATTTTACAATCTAAATATTTAAATAATCTGAGCCTACCTTCAAGTAATATTATAATACTTCTCACATAGTGCGAGGACCTCATAACAGTGTCTTCCAAATTACTCTCTCCCATCTCTTGTGCTACTGTTGGCACACATCTCATTTTTACATAAACTATAAAAACGCAATCCATTATTACTACTTTAGCTTTAAGCATTCAGTTATCTTTTAGAGCAATTTTTTTAAAAAAGACTATTTTACCTTTACTTTCCTATTTTCGATGCTCTTCATTTCCTTGTGTTGTCCCCAGTTTCTAACCTGTATTATATACCATCTGCTGAAGAACTTTTGAAATATCTCCTGTGTCTTAGTTATGTTATGAATGTATTCCCTCAGGTTTTTATTTGTTTTTGATTTTTTTCATTTCAGAAAGTCTTTATTCTCCGTTACTATTGAAGAATATTTTCAATGAGTACAGAACTTTGATTTAAGAGTCTTTTTTTCTTTCAACACTTTAAAGACATCGCTCCATTGTCTTCTTGCTTACGTGGTTTCAGGTGAGCAGTGTGCTGTGTAATTCTCATCCTTGTTCCTCTGTAGGTAATGTGTCTTTTTTTCAAATGGCTGCCTTCACAATTTTCGCTTTGTTCTTAGTTTTCAACTTTGAATGTAATATGCCTGACTGTGGATTTTTTTAGTGTTTATCCTGGTTGGTTGTCTCTGAGCTTTCTGCATCTGTGGTTTCATATCTATCACTAAATTTGGAAAATTCTCAACTATTATTTCTTTAAATATATCTTCTTCCTATTCATTCTCATTTTTCCTTCTGGGGTTCCAATTATTCATATGCCAATAACCCAGTTACACATTAGAGTGCTTGATATTGTCATAGCTCTTGGATGTTCTATTCTCTCCCTTTCTCCATCTCTCTTTCTGCCTATCTCTGTCTCTGTCTCTGTCCCTCTATCTCTCTCTCTCTCTCTCTCACACACACACACACACACACACACATATACCCCACACACACTTCAGTTTGGGCAATTTCTATTGACCTATCTACATCTTCACGGATTCTTCCTCAGCTCAGTCAAGTCTTCTGATGATCCTGTTTCAAGCTTTCTTCATCTCTCTTACTTTATTTTTGAAATCTAATATTTCCCTTTGATTCTTTTCTAAAATTTCTATCTGATCTGCTTAAATTACCTATGTAGCCTTGCTTGTTGCCTACCTTTTCATTAGAGCCTTTAACGTATTAGCATAATTATTGTAAATTACCTGATACTTCCATAAATCATAAATCTTTTCAGATGATTATTTTGGCTCTTCTGTGTTTTTAATTGCCTTTTTTTGTATTCTTTTTAATTTTTTTTTGTTGAATACCTAATACATTGTATACAACAGTAGATGCTGAAGTAAATAATTTTTAGTCTTAGAGATAGACGTGCCTTTCTTTCTGCAAGACCTTAACTGTGGGAGTTTTCATCAGTCTAGTTGGGAGTTGAGCTTGGTTGAAGATGGTTGTTGCTATAGTTAGCCTCAGCTCAACACAGGCTTCACATTTCCCAGGTGATGTCTTATGCTTAGGGTGTGGACTAGCCAGAGGATTTTCCTCAATGTCTGTTCCTTACCTGGCTGTGGGTCTGCTCACTTGATGATGAGTCTTCCCTTTGAACTGCTACCCAGAGAGAATGAAGTCTCTTCCAGCTCTCCCAGATGTTATTGGTGTTGCTACTCAGTGCTTGTTAGTGTGGTGGTAAAGGTGGTTGGGTAAGGGGCTTTAGAAGGGGGTAATATTTGATTAAGCCTCAGCCCTAGTCAGGCCCTGTACACCTGGGTCTCAGAGGCGTGGTGCTCACAAATGTTTCCGCCCTTCCTGGAGATGTGATCACCACGTATTCCTGGCCTTCCTCCAGGTGTAGAACTTGTTAAAAAATGTTTTTTTTCCTCTTTCTCTCCCCAAGTTGGTGGTAGTTTCCCCCAGCTCCGTCCGGTGACAGTTTTTGTTATTCTTCCCCCTCAAATTAAGGCTTTCATTCTTTGAGAGAGATGGAGATGAGTCTGGATGGATTTTGATAGGAGCAGCTGGTCTCCTCCTCCAGCTAGTACTACAGGGTGAGTTTTCTCAATATTCTCTTGGGTCTTCCCTATGAGAACTTCATGTGATTCTCGGAGGAAAAGTCTGAAAAGGAATAGGGAGCCCCCTGTGTCTGTGCCCCCAGGGAAGTCGCACTTACATGCTGGCCTTTAGCAATTTGTTAAAAGTTTCTAGCTGAATCTTTTTTTGGCCTAAATGACCACAGACAAGCACTTGCCCCAAATAGGCAAATGCTGAGGTTCTGTTTCTCCATGTAGGCTCCTGTTTCTTTCCAGATTTCATGTTAGGTTTTTGCTCTGTGATTTAAGCTCTCTGATGGGTCAAGAATAGTCTTTGAATTGCAGTTTGTCCAGCTGTTTTTCTTGTTGTAATGGTGGGAGCAGACCTCTTTAAAGCTCTCTTCTTCTCTGAACAAAAACAAAACCCTCTGCGGGACCCCAAACATCACTTCATGGTGTCTCCTGTGATAGAGAGAGTAACGGGGACACCAAACACATTATGGGATGTAAGGGTTTGAAGCATTGTTTCTAATTGGGTAATAATGGGCAAAACATAAATATATGGGTAAATAAATTATAATAAAGCTATATGAGGCACAGCTATACAGAAATGAAATGAATAAAATATGTTTATATGCATATAAAATTGATAGATCTCAGAAATGCATCTTCAAATGCAAAAATAAATGGATACAGAAAGATATCGAAATAAGAAAGTATTTGCAATATACATTGAAACAAATATACATATAAGGCAACATTAGACATCTATGCTTTTTTCATGTAGATATCTATGTAGTAATAAGAATAGTAAGGACTGGGAAGTTACTTGGAAATTATTCATAAATTTTAAAAAGTTAATTAATGGAATTTCATGTATCTTTCAAGACTGAATTAATTTCCAGAAATGTAATATGAAGAAGGAGGTGACATTGACTTGCATCCTTCCTGCCACATTCCAAGTTCCTAGAGAATCCATATTTTCTTTTTTCCATTTTCTTGATTTGGCCTGGAAACCTGCATGTTCTCTCACCATTCTTTTTCTGCCCTTAGCCAAAACCACTGGTTCTTGTTTCTTCTTGCTATCCTGACAGGACCCCAAAAGTAAACTACATTACCCACCACCTCCCAAACCTATGGATTTGCTCACACCAGTCCTTCTGGCTAGAACACATTCCTTCCCATACTGACAACTGACTTCTTCTTCTCCATTTTTCATGTCACATTTCCTATACTTGATCTTTTAAAAAAAGATCTTTATTTTTTTCCCCAGTAAGCACGATATTTTTCTTCTTTAAAATATGAGTGATTTGTTTCTACCCTTTTCTTTGTTAGATAATGCATTTCCTACTTCTTTTCTTTTATGAGCCCTTATACTAAATAACACATTATGTAATACATAACAGAAAACCTGCCCATTTGGATGGCCCCGCTTCCTCCTCTGTTTCGTCTCTTTAGGAACTAATGAACTCCTTGTTCAATGCTTAATGATGGTCATTGGCTCTGTCACCCTTTTAGGTCTTCCACTATTTGACATTGGAGATTAAAAAGAAAATCTAAACAAAGTGAAGTCAACTTTGTCATGATGCCACATTTTACTAAGTGAAAATAATCCAAATTTTTAATTTTACATGGTGTAGAATTGACTACTCCTACATTTTATGGAAAAATATTTATTCATAGAAACAATACATGTAATAGTTTACACTTTGTAATCAGGACCATGCAGGTTTGTTTCTCACTTTGGTTTGAGAAAATTTCATTTGCCCTATTTCACCACAATCTATTTACATGATATTGTCAGCTTAGAATGGATAAGAAGTACTATCCGTGATAAAATATTGGAAGCATTTCCCTCTTGGTTTCTGTTTAATGTTGAAGATATGAAATAGGAGACAGTTTTACCTTCTTTCCCTCACACTCACACATCCCAGACTGTCAGTTTAGGCTATGGTCTAAGCTATGCTGTAAATTCAAGCTGACTTGGGAGCCTTTGGACCATTGCACTGCTCTTTCCATCCAATTTGCAGAAACATTCATGCCTAAGGCCCTTAGCCTGCAAAAGCTAATTTGGGATTGATGTGACAGGAATTCTATGCTTTTTCTGGGAATGTAAGAAATAAAACATGCAATGGAAGCAAAAATGGAAAAGATTAAAGCAATATTTACTGACTTGCCCTATACTGCCTCTATATAGTACCCAGTTCTTGTTTTTCTTATATTCTGCTTTAGATTTAGTTTATCTACCCATAAATTTTGATTTTTATTATATAAATTTTCTTTAAATATTTAGTTTTGACAGTGGCAATCAACTGAAAAGTATAAATATTGGATTGGCAACATAACGTGGTAATTAGCATTGGCTATTAAGTAAGAAACAAATTCAAGGTATTGGTCTGAGTTCCACTAGCTGTGTGACCTTGGGAAAAATATTTAAACAATACTGGACTCAGGTTCTACATCTGTAAAATGGGAAAAATTATAACATCTAAGTCATAACACTGTTGCATAAATTTATGCTGAGAATTCTCCACTTGCTCACTTCCCTTTCCTTCACTCACAGAACGGTTTTTCAGTTTTCTCTGTTCTGCTCTATACTCCAGGAGGACTGATCCCCAAGGACTTGATTACATGGGATCCCTTGCCCTCTGTCTTCTAGCTGGATTCAGTTAAGGAAAGACACAACAAGATAATTAAGAATAGATTGAGATAGATCAGGGTACTCCCCTTCTGCTATAGATTGAATGTTTGTACCCCCTCAAATTCCGCACGTTAAAATCCTAATCTCTAATGTGACAGTATTTGGAGTGGGGGCTTTTGGGAAGTGATTAGGTCATAAAGTTTCAGCCCTCATGAATGGGATTAGTGTCTTTATAAAAAAGACCCCAGAGAGCTCCTTCAACACTTCTACTACGTCAAGACGTAGGAAAAAGACAGCTATCTATGAACCAGGAAGCAGGTCCTCACCAGACACCAAATCTTCCAGTGCCTTGATCTTGGACTTCCCAGCCTCCAGAATTATGAGAAATACATTTCTGTTATTTGTAATCCACCCATTCTACAGTATTCTGTGATAGCAGCCCAAACTAAGATACCCTCTCCAGCCCTAATTTAGCGCTATGGTTCCAGCAGTGGTTGTGTCCCTCTACTTCACCTTGTGGTTCCAGCTCCTATCAGAAGTTCTCCCCTCCATAGCTCCAGCTCTTCTTGGATTCCAGAAGCATCACTTCCTCTCCTTGTCCCTTTAGGTTTAGAGGTAGTAATGGCTTCCAACTACTGATAGACTCTAGGTACCTCAACATCATTCACTTGTTCTGTAACCCTGCCCCACTTTTGAAAATAATCTTTTCAACTCAAAATAGCACTTTTAAAGCAAGACCCAGTTAATTTTGTTATTTGGGGTTTTGATAGATATGAACTTCATAATTTTATGAATAATAACCATGTTTCCTCTCAACCTTCATCTATCTATCAAACATTTAATTTTCATTCAGGATTCTTCTTTCACTCAGGCTCTTTATATTCCCTCTTTATGAATATTTTCTATTTTTGTTATTTTTTCTACTGAGAAGTAATAAACAAATAAACTCTTCAGGGGACAGTCTATGATCTCATATCCACATATTCACACATACCTTGGGTCGCAATTCATAAGAATAGTCCTAATGATTTTTCCGAAGTGATCTGATGCATTGAAGCTCACTCTTACTTTACAATATGGTCAATTTATCCTGTCAATATTTTCGCATCCCATTATGAGACACAGAGCAGACTCCTCTAGTAACTAGAGGTGCCCTTGACTCCAAAGAAACCACTCAAGGTCTCCTTCAGCTTTCTTGGTCCTACAGACAGAGGCAGAATAAATGATTTCCCTAGCACCTCAAGAACTGCAAATTTTGTCCCCCTCTTATACTCTCATGATTAAAAATAAAGTCAGGGAAAAAGAAGAATTGAAATTGTTGTTTGGACTACAGACATTCAGAGCATCATCGCTGTTTTAGCAGATGCCAGTGCCTTATATTAACTGTGACAGAAGTTGCATGTCCTGAGCCAAGGGGGAAAATAAATGTTTGCTATTCAGCTGGAAAGCTGAAGACCAAAGGCAGGGGGTGGAAAGCAAGTAGACAGAAAACTGTGGATGAAGGCAATGTCATGGAGATCAGTTCAGTGAATCTGTGCAAATGCACATTTGTATAAATCAAAGTAACTCAACCAGGCAGACGCTCTGAATTTGTTCCTGTTGGGTGTAGCATTTTATCTAAGAAAGTGGACAGAAACTAGCATAAGCTTTATCAAAGTTACTAATTCTCCAAATGTTACTCTATGGTCCTTCGGTGCTTCCTGGTTTGAAATTCTTAGCTCCCTCAGAAGAGACCAGAATTACTCTAAAAACACTGCTATGATAAATAAAGGAATTCCTGGACTTCTGAGCACACATCATATAGAATGTACTTTGAAAAAATTGGTATGACTCTGCCATGTTTTACAATCCTTGTGGAACAGTCTGAGAAGGGGTCGCTACAGTCCTAAATTAACAACTAAGTTGGATCCAGGGTGTTCCCAGCATGATTCAGAGAAAGGCACAACGTTGGAGCTGCTCCAATGGGATCAACAGAATTGCTCTTGGGAATATCTAAACCAACCAGGCCTCCATGATTCTTTTAGTTTTAGATAGCTCTTGAGAATCCTGAAGCTCCCAGAAACTTTGAGGCAACTTAAAGCCTATGTTGAGTGTGAGAAAACCTGAAAATTGAACATGTACCCAAATATTTGTCATACATGGACAGGCAGAAGCTCTAAAAATAATTTTCCAAAATATGCAGAAGCATGAAACACCACAGATCCGTTAAATAAGTATATAGATTAGGGTAACCAAACAGTTGATTGAAAGCAATACACTTATAAAAGTGAAAAGTGGAGTTATTAATAATTATGCCAAGACAACAAGTATGAGTCATGTCCATTCAGGGCAAATTAGGATGTGTGGTCATCCAAGCATTATTCGCATGGCTAGACTGTGGAGTAAGTAGGAGGAAGTGATAGAATTGAGACTAGGGACTCAGGAAGTGACACACTATGAAGGGTCTTAAGTCCTAGTCAAAGATATTTGTACTTTCTCTATAGATGTTGGGAAACATTCTACAGATCTATTAATTTGACAGATTAGATACCATATCAATGTTTTCCTTTTTATAAATCTAAAAATCAAGGGCAAATATATTATTTGGCTCTATCAGGCTGAGTTTTCTAAGTGCTTTATGTTCCAGACATTTATTTACCACCTACTGCACACAAGGCATGGTATTTGAGTAAGGTGAGAAATACAAGTGATTATAACATAGTCCCTGACATAAACTAGCTAGGTTTACTACAATGTAGAATAAAATAAGTTAGATAAGACAGTGGAAGTAGGGTCTCTGTTTTCTATCTTTGTTTTCTACACAATATGCAATGTAGGACTCTCTAAATAGGGGCTCAGGAAAGTGTTTAGTTGGACTAACTATTTGAACTCTAATTATTTTCATAAGCACAGGCATTCCTAATAAGATGGATGTTAGAGTAAATGCCTTGATTGTTTGCAGTCCAGTTATTTGCAATCCATTGCACTCAGTAAAAAATCAGCATGCAGATTGTTGATTGAGAAATTGTATTGACCCAGTCAACTTTGTCAAAATGCATTTTCTTTTTGGTTTTTATTTTCCCATGAAGTCTAGCCTACAGGATCAATTTTTTCCAAGTGCACAGGCACAATCCATTTCCTAACGTGTAGAAACTTAACATGGGGGAGTTCCTTATGCAAGCAGTTTTCTGAGAAATATTATAGGCCACAAAGAAAGTGGAGTTGAATGTTTCCGAGCAGTGTAAATAAGGCATGAGATTGCTGCACCTTCAAGATCAACAAGATAAGCACACACGTCATCTGAAATTATACCTGTCATAACATAATGAAACAGCACACATGGATTTTTCCTCCAGACTATGATACTTACCTTCTTTACTTCTTTATAAATACTGCTCTAATCCCTTCATGTAAAATATGAACTTTCAAATTTCAGAGCTTAGTCATGTTGCTAGTTACAGAAAAACTATAATAAAAATGGAGAAAAAGGTCATCATTACAAATTAAACAAATATGGTATATCCTAAATATAACAGAGTTACTTACATAAATTTCAACACATGAAAGCTTACTGTATTAACTAAGAGAGAGTATAGCCACAACCTAGATATATTTCAAGGTAGGTCTTAGTCTTGTCCTTCTAAAATATGGATATTCAGAAAATGTTTTATGATACTTATAAAATAGTATATTGAATTTGGTATCTTCTTCAATTCAACTGAACATATCATAGATCTGTACAAAATAATTTAAAAATTTAAAGTTTCCGATAGGAAATTGAGCATCTTTTAAAGCCTCGTTAATCCATTTGTGTCTGATTTCATGCAGTAAGGGATAACATAGTAGCTTAAAAAGATTAATGCAGTTATAAAGTTTACATAATTTTTAATTTAAAAAATTTTTTTTAAAGAAGATTAGGCCTTAGCTAACATCTGCTGCCAATCCTGCTCTCTTTTTTGCCGAGGAAGACTGGCCCTGAGCTAACATCCATGCCCATCTTCCTCTACTTTATATGTGGGATGCCTGCCACAGCATGGCTTGCCAAGCGGTACCGTGTCCACACCTAGGATCCAAACCAGTGAACCCCGGGCCGCCAAAGCAGAATATGCACACTTAACCCCTGTGCCACAGGGCTGGCCCCTAAAGTTTGTACTTTTAAAGAGCTTTGTAGGACCTAGAAGAATTTGGTGATATTTAACTTTATATGTGAAATTTTGGAGATTCATACAAATTTTTCAGAAGATTCATAAATTTAATATACTATTATCATAATATATGGATTTTCTCCACTACTGCTTTCCATAGGAAGTAATAGAAACTAAGAAATTAAGGTTAGAGTAATTGACAAGCAAATTATTCAGTGACAAAAATCGAGACTAATGTAGAGGCCTCTTGAATCCTGATTTAGGATTCCTTCAATTAGGGATGCATGGTGGGTGGCGGAGGCGAAGAAACAGAGAGGCAGAGACAGAGAGAGACAGAGATAGAGAGAGAGATTTCACACTGAATAATAAAGATCGAATACCGCAAGTCTCAAGAACATAATAATAAACTTCCTGCTTATGGATTACAATTTTATTTCCATTCATAGAGCTAATCAGCTGTATTTGGTAGTTTTTTAGTTGTCAAGAATGAGTGCCTGAAACTGTTATAAAAGCATGATTCATAATATGACCCCAATATTTTATCCAATAATAGTTTTCATTTTACTTAACATTAGTGGCTATAATCAGGACAGTATTTATCTTTTAAAATCATCTTCAATACAGATAGCATAAATGTATATCAAAATATTATTACATATTTTTGATTATTTTTATAATGACCCAAACATATATATATATATACATACACCATTATTTTCCATTCTAACCATAGGAAAAGTGGGTCCCAAACAAAATATCTTTGAAAAGTTTAAGTAAATAATTGATGAAGTGTTTTTGTTACTTTTTAATCAAGCTGACGGAAATGAGTTAATGGTTTTAGACAGAAAATGCCAAAACTTCATGAAACCCTCTTCACATGCTGGCACAAACAAGGTGACTCAACATCAACTGTCTAAATAGGAGATTAATTAATTAATTAAACAGTAGATTAATTAAGGTTTTCAATGGACTTGTTCCCCCAAACTCATAAGCCAAGGCAGAATTTGCCCAACAGTTAAGATTTTAGTACATTTCTGTACCAACTGAATCTACATGGGTGAGCTTGGCCTGAATTTCTCACCTCCGTCAGTGGGACAGATGTCTACCGCAGATGGCTTTCTACCTTTCCTGGGGAAGAAAAGGCCAATTCTGTATAAGATTTATAAAGCTGTATAAACATAGTTTATTAAGCCCTTTGAGGTGAAAGGTACGATATAAACGTAAGATATTAAAGTGCTTAAGCAAAAGCACCATTTTTATATCCTCTGTCAAGCTGAATAAACACAAATGCAAAAGAACATAATATATCATTGCTGGAATATCCATCAAAAATAGCCACGACTTTTCCATTTTTGGTCGATTCCATTTGCACAGCCTTAAGTTCCAAAGATTTCTACATGCTTGTTGAAATGTAATTCTACCCCCTCTCCTTCTCCCCATCCTCTGTCCCTGATGTAATCACTTCCTAAGTACCGACAGAAACAAAACTAGGCGTCCTTGCTTTATGAGGCTAAAACCCAAACCTTCAGCTGATAATAATTTTACATTAAAAATACCTTCTCTGGATATCGAACCTACAAACGTAATAGTTAAATTTTAAAAGATCTCAGAAAAGTGGAGAGGGATATGTATAAATTACTTAACCGGAATTAACTTTCCATTCTCTTCAGGACTAGTTGGAGCGTGGTAACGTTCCCTATTTTTCCTGTAGGTTCTACGGTTCAACTCGAATGGCTTTAGAGCCAATAGAAGATGAGGTGAGGGTGAGGGCTCTTGTCCCTTATAGAATGAGTAACTTAAATTTGGTTAGTTCAGAAATCCCCTGGCCCTCCCTAGGCATAAGACAGGCATATTTCAGTCTGAAGAACATGGGACCTATTCCAATATGTTGTTGAGAGGAGCAGGGGAGAGATTTAGTGTGAATGGAGGTTACTGGTAATATCTGCCTGAGAACAAATAGGTTCACGGAATCATAATGGTCATTGTCATCAGAGCCTACACTCATTCAGAATTTAGTAGGTACTAGTCACTGAGCTAAGCACTTTACCTGCATTCTTTATCACAACAACCCTAAAAGGGAGGTACTAATATCATAGATCCTATTTCAGAGATTAAGTGACTTGTCTGAGGTTACACTCCTAAAACAAAGAGGAATCTGAAGGATTTGTAAGGCCATGGACCTAATCTAGGGTTGATTCCTAGAGCACATTGCTTGGGAGGGCCTATCAATGTCCAGACTCAGGCCAGAGGTAATAGTGATAAATGCATACACATTTATGAGGCCAGTGGTGGGGGTCAGTATTTCTACATGCAGTAGGATTAGAGTAAGGAATCTTGTTGGGATAGAGAGAGGCTTCAGCTAAGGACTTGTCTTTCATTTTGCATTGCCCATAACATAAGACAGAGAAAATGTCAATTTTCCATATGTAAGAAGTGTGGCGGTAGGGAGGAGAAATGTTAATGGATGTTATAGAGGAGGAAAAAAGCTTCACCAGCCACCAACTGGTACCACCAATGTCTGAGATACCACCACAGCTGTATAGGAAAGGCCTAATCCTTCAGCTGTGCCTTAGCTTATAATGAACCAGGATGATCTTACAGTAGACTCACCCCCCGGGACCCCCAGGCATCCCACTAGGACACTTCTAATATGTGTGTTGTTCTCTGACTTTCTTAGGTCTCTTCCATATTGTACTCCTTTTGCCCTGCAGAAGTTGGGAGATTAAATCCAAAATCCTACCTCCACAGCCAATTAAGTTTCAGAATGAGTCCCAGCTTGACACTTGACAACTGTGTTGAGTGTAAGGAGAACTCTGTCATATGGTTTACAAAGATCATTCCTGGAGGCTGGGCTGGTTTTAGCCTTTTTCCAGAAGTGGAGGAGTATTTGTGGTGTGGAACAGCAGAGGAAATAGTTTCACTCATGAGATTTTTAGTTAATGTTAAAGAAAAGTATTGTGTTCCACTCTCAAAATCATCGAGTCAAGAATAGCACACTTGGGGCCGACCCCAT
This sequence comes from Equus asinus, assembly GCF_041296235.1. NCBI lineage: Eukaryota > Metazoa > Chordata > Mammalia > Perissodactyla > Equidae > Equus > Equus asinus. The sequence continues at coordinate 190,376,947 of NC_091790.1, read as the reverse complement.
GGCTGAGTGGTTAAGTTTGTGTGCTCCGCTTTGGTGGCCCGGGGTTTTGCTGGTTTGAATCCTGGGCACAGACATGCCACCACTTGTCAGGCCATGTTGAGACGGCGTCCCACATACCACAACCAGAAGGACTCACAAGTAAAATATACAACTATGTACTGGGGGGATTTGGGGAGAAAAAGCAGAAAAGAAAAAAAAAGGAACAGTACACAAACACCTGCTGTACAATTTAGAATAAGAAAATTTGTCATCAAAGGGGAACAAAGTGCTAAGTGAGTTTCCAAGCGGAAGAATTAATATGGGCAATAGGAAAGCATTCTTGGTGGATATGGCAGAAAGAAGGGCCTTCAAAATCTGATGTCCCTTTGTTCAACAGGTCATTATCTGGGGAGGTTTGAAAATAGATTGAACAGCAAAACTATACAACGTAGGGATGAGACTCAAACATGTCTAAGATTCCAGGCCTTAGGAACAACCTCATGGGAAAAACAAAGAAATAAAAAGATTGTATTAGAAGGGTTCTAGACCAGGGAATATCTGTGGAGGGAACTTGACCTCTCAGGCAAACACAAAGGTAATGTAGGATAGCCCTTGGTCTGTAGCACACAGCTCCCCACGTATTTTCCCTCTGCTTTTCCATACCACAGGGTGCAGAGCACACAGTTCCCCATACCTGTGATTGCAAGCCTCCTCCCTGTAAGGCGGGGCTGATTGTCTGTTCTTCTCACCATGCTGAACCTTCTTGAAGGTTATGGGTTTCTTGCTCACCACTGTAGTCTTAGCATAATAGATGCTGGGTACAGAACAGGCATTCCATACATTTTGGATGAATAAATGAAGTATTGTGCACATGAAATGAATAGTGAAAGAGGCTATAGGAATCAGGGATCATTGGGAACAAAGGTGGAGTAGGGAATTATGGACCTACGTTTACTTTGAGTTTAAGGCATCTTCTTCTCTGGCCCAAGACTTGGTACTGCTGGACCTCCAGAGTGGAATCTTGTCCTCAGGCAAACTGCAGTGTCTCTAGGACTGGGAACAACAGGAACAAGAAGTGGACACGTGGCCTTTGGCTTGATGAATAAACATCTCACCATTTCAATATCATAGTCTTAGACATCTTCCAGTGTCCATCCTGAAAAGTCTGGTAGGACAACACCAGAGATAGGTTACAGGTTGTAGAAGGCTGCTGGAGAGTAAAATTCAAGTAGAAAATGCAGTGCAGACTTGAAGGAAAACAAAAGTGAAGGGACAGGGTGTTCATAACTGTAAGAGAAAACAGATCTTAATGATTCTGATCTATGTTCTTTATCTTCATGGTCGGGAAGAGTAAATGTTTATCTAAGAGTGTATACATAGTGAAATAACTGAGGTGGAGGACAACTATTTGTCTCAGGTGGTAGCTTTGCACATTATACCAAGAACTTTTTTAGCTTCAAAAACTTTTTTTTAATCGATGTTTGTCTTCGTCATTTGCAGGTTTTCATGGTCAGGGTACACCTGGATTATATATTTATGAAAGTTTCCAGTTAGTCAAGTCTATTTACAGATACTTGGTATTTTTGAGGTCCCTGACAAAGCCGTCTCTCTCACACACTTTTTAAAGTTAGGTCAGATTTAATTTAAGCTCTATTTCCTTGTACTGCAGACATTCATTATCTTTTTGTCATATAAAATGTTAACTCGGACCAATCCCCCTGCTGAGAAAGTAGTCGAGATATTTTTTTCTGCATTCCATTCGTCTATTATTAGAATTATTCATACTTTTGAAGAAATTATAATAACAATTACTTTTAAAAAAGAGGTGGAAGTGTAACTTGAAAAGTAAGAAAACAAGTCCATTAGTTGGACAAAGCGACTACCAGGCCTGCAGCAACAAATATATTTCTAGAACATTGTATACGGTGTGGCCCTTCTGACCCAGCCATCAACAGGGAATTCTGTTTTGCATTGATTTCCTAAGAGGAAAATATATTCTTCTAAAGCATTCACCTTTATTCACCCTACTATTCATATCCAATGGCATTATTTGCAAATAGGTGGCCCTGGTTAGAAATGAAGGGGATCTGTGCCCATGGAAAAGGTCCTACTATAAATATATGACACCAATTGACAAGATTTAAAATGACTAGTCATCTCTTTTGAACTGAGATTGTGTTTACTTTTATTCACTAACATTGAGCGAATGTTTTATGACAGACGTTCCTCAAATAGGGTTTCTGCCACACACACACAAAAAAAGATAGGCAAAGGTACATAGTGGGTGAGAAAACCATCTCTTCCATAGAAGCCAGGGAAGTAATTTCTGGGTTCTGACTACAGCATACATATTTTTATTAAAATAGCAGCGCACAAATTAAAACAGAAAGAAGATATTCTTAGAGGCAAAGATGAAAGAAACTAGACATCGAATTCCTGTATCTAATTACTAGCACTTACCTAGAGTTGCAATGTTGACCCGTTTTCTGAATTGTGAGCCTATTTTCAGCCTTTCTGGGTACCACTGCCTGCCATGCCTTTTGTTTCGAAGCTCTACCTTGTCGTCTAGAGTCATAAACCACAACAACATTGTTGGGGTGTCACTAGCAACCTTCCTAATGCTAACCCAGTGGAATGTGATTTACCTCATCTCTGGAGTGTCTGGAGCATTTGGCACTGCTGACTGCTTCCTCTTTCTCAAAATTCTCTCCTTTCTATGACATTCGTTCCTCCTGAAGCTCCTTCCTGTCTTCTCATTCCATGTTTTATTTATGGACATCTCTCGTTCCGTTTGCCTCTAAATGTTGGTACTTCACTCATCTCTGTTCTCAGCAATGTTTTTTTTTTTTTCATTTTAGGTGAAATTATCCAAATATGTGGCTTCAGCTATCACCTCTCTGCTTATGCTTCTCTAACCTAAATCCCAGCCAGGTTTTCTCCAGAGCTTAGATTCATATAGTCAAACCTATTAATCATTCCAACTTGGACATTCTGCAGTCTTGCTTTGTTCGAATGGAACACATCATCTTCCTCTCCAAACTTGTCTACATCTTTATTTCCACTGGTGGTTGATGGCACCCTAAATCACTTGTTCACCAACCCAGAAGCTCTCGCAACCTTGTCCTTTTGAGATTTACGGAGACTTCATTACATAGGCATGATTGATTACATCATTGGCCATTGGTGACTGATTCAAGCTCCAGACCCTCTCCTCTCCCCAGAGGTTGGAGTGGGGTTACTGAAAATTCCAACCCTCTAATCACATGGTTGGGTCCCCTGGCAACAAGCCTCCATTCTTAGGTTACCTAAGGGCTTTCCAAAAGCCACCTCATTAACATAAGACACTTTTATCGCTCCTATCACAGGAAATTTCAAGGTTTCTAGAAGCTCTATATCAGGAATCAAGATCAAAGACCAAACATATTTTCCTTATTATAAATCACAAGATCACATCCCAAAACAAAGAAGATAGTGCTAGAGTCTTAGAGGAGATCATTATTCCTCCTTCCAAAAAGAACCATTTGAATGTTTTACTTTTGATTAATATTTGCTCACAGTTCATCATATTTGGACTGATTTTGTTAGTGTTGGAATACTATTTCCATCATATAGACTTTTGCGTAAGATGAGTAGAAAAAGATAATCTACATAAGACATTTTTTCTTCCGTAATTTTAAAATTTATTTAATTTTTATAAAGTGCTTGAGGGGGAAGAATGAACACAAATGTGGGAGACAAGAATATAGACAGATTAGCAAGTAGAAACCTAGATAAACAAAGAATTCTGTCCAAATAGGATGCAGAAGCTTTTGAAATATTCTGTAAAACTTGTGAATCCTTCCATATTCTAAAAGAAGGGCTTTTTGCATCTTGGTTTGAGCAGGTAATCTGCCATGCTAAGCATGAAAACAGGGAAATGATAAAGCCAGTTTCTAAAGCAGCTACTCACTCTTGGCCAAGATAGTGGAGGTTTGTTATTTATTAAGCCATGATGAGAATTGCCTTGGTATGGTGTGAGATGCTCTACTATCTAGAGTACTGGTCCCTTGGATAATCAAATTCAAACTAATATATTAAATTAGCCCAGCATTAATCACCATAAAAAGTCCAGAGAATATTACTGAAGAGGGCATTTAAATGAAGGGGGAGACTTGAAGATTATGGTGGGCAGGGCATATAAATAAAAGCAAGGATAATTACATTCTATTTTAAGCAAAGATCATGGAAATGATCTATTTGTTTGAGTTATCACAAAAATCAATTAGTCTATAATTGGAAATTTTTTTTCTGTCAGACTACCATGCCTAGGGGAAATCATTATGTTTGACATCACCAATAAAACAGATAGTTTTCCAGTTATTGTTTAGTTTTCTCTAACGAATACCATCTCAGAAAATCATCTGTCAATAAAAAAGCCTACACTTCTTCCACGTATAGATTTCTGTCCGGTGTCACAGAAGAGAAAAACCCAAGTGAAATAATTAAAAAGAGAGACAATGGCATGTGCATTAGTGGACAATCAATTAACATTACCAGAAAAAAAGAGTGATTTGGGAGCCAGATGACGAAGATTTGAATTGTACTTCACCACTCACTGTGAGATCTCAGAGACATTACTTAATCTCTTTGGGTCTCACTTTTCTCAAGTTTAAAACTTTAAAATGGAGGTCACAATATCTACTTCCTAGGGCTTTTGAGAGGAGTTAACAATATAAGGTTTGTGTAAATTCTAATTATAATACCTGGCAGAGAATAAGTACTTGATTTATCATAGTTACAGATGAGATGATGATGACGATGATGATGACAATGAACCGTTCTTACTATAGTTCCATGACAATAATTTTTATTCATTAGATTGTCATTATCCACACATATTAATCTGTATAAGACCATTCCACCCTCATCTTCTACCCTCCCCACCTCTCTGACAGGAGCAAAATGAGGCCCCAAACTCCACATGCTCCAGACAAGATGCTTACCCCTCCCTTCCCAGCAACTCTGTCCCTAGTGCCTTGACACTAGCAACCTCAAGATCACTGTGCTCTTTATACTTGCTTTTCTCAGTCCCCAAATGAAGCCCACCACTCCCAGGTTACCCCTCAACCTCCAATTCTACTTCCCTAGAAACCCCTTATGCCTTCTCTCTCCTTTCTGCCCGACTCCCAAAACCCATCCAATCTTCCCTCTGAGAATTCATAGTCAGCCGTAAGCAAAATTTCCTATATTCTCTGCCTTTTTTTCTATATTCCCTTTCAATTTCCTTCCCTACTGAAACCTGACTTTCCTGGCAGCCCTACCAATCAATGTCTGTCTTGTCTTTTACTCCCTCCCTATCACTGGGACTGTATTTTTCTCCAGCCACTTATCACCTGCAGCATAGCAAAAGCACTGGATTTAACCAAGAAAGTCGAAGCAAGAGAGGGACAAAAGACTTGAAGTGAATGCAAGGGGTGACTATGTACTCCTTAGGACTGTGTACTCCTTGCCACTTCTAGAACATCCTCTTTCTTTCCTCTCTAAGAACAAAAACTGAATCCCCTAGTCAAACTATATTACCACCATCTGTCCTTGTTATAACCATTTATCATTGCCAAAGTGTCACTCATGCTTATTCCTTAAAGATTTTAGCTCCTGGCTCACTGTCATTTTCTACAACAACATACCTTGGAAAATTCTTTACGGTTTAAATTTTCACATAAATGATTATTCCAAAACTCAGACTCTTAATTCTTAATTCTCTGAGATGAGTTATTTCTCATCTTATCACAGCTATAACTTCATAGTCATATTCCAGACTTTGTCATTACCAAAAACTACAACCTTCTCAGATCTCATTTTTAAGTATCCCATTCTCCATCCACTGCCTCCTATCTTTCTAGCTCCTTCCATCTAGTGCCACAACTTCTACAATTCTTAACTCCATCCGTACCCATAATCCATTAATCCTGCCTCCTTTTCACTGCCCTTTATTTTCCTCAGTCTTTTGCTTGCCTCTCCAACCAGTTGAAATATCATGGTCCAAATTATAATCACCCCTTGCACTCACCTTAAATCTTTTGTCCCTCTCTTACCTCAATTTACTTGGTTAAATCCAGTACTTTTGCTATGCTGCTCATGGAAAGTGGCTGGAGGAAAATTCAGGCATGCTGGCTAGCCTCACATTCAATTGATATCCACTAGTCTCATATGGACCCTTCATGGCACTGCTTCAACATTTTCTCACAGACAACAATTTCATAAATTATCTTCTTCTAAAACCTCTAACCACTTCTCCCAAATATTTATGATCAGCTGATAACCTTGCTTCCCTTTCACCAAGAAAACAGAAGAAATCAAGGAAGATTTCCAAAACTTCCCATAATGTATCTATTCACCCACCAATATCTGTGCCTTGCTCTCTTCTCTTTTATGATGGTTGAAGTTTCTAAAACCTTAGCTATGGCCTCCCATTTTCCATGCCCGTCAGAGCCCATCCTCTCTCACCTACTCAAAGACATCGTTGCAGTAATTCTCCTTTTTTCCTCCTGCATCATCATTTCCCTTCACTAAAGCAACACTCCACTAAGCACAGAAACCAACTGTAATTTCAACTGTCTCAAAAAATAACTTAAAAACCTCTTTTTTAACCCTAATCCCCTTTCATTTATCGCCTCATTTCTATGATACTTTTTAAAAGAGAAATTTATCAAAAGACTTGTCTTTATTCACTGTGTCCAATTCCTCAACATCCTTGTCTCTCAAAAGCCTGATTAAATCAGGGTTTTACCCAAAAAAACACCACTGAAACTTTCAAAGCTAGCAATGATCTCTTCTTGCTAAACTCAACAGTCACTTTTCAGTCTTCCTGCCGCTTGACTTCTCAGGATGCCCTGTCTCAGTAAACAGTAACTCCCTCCTCTAACTACTCAGAAAAAAAGAAAAATTAGAGTCATCCATGTGTTCTCTGCATCCCTCACACCCTATATCCAACCATCATCAAATCCTGTCAGCAGTTCTTTCAAAAGATATCTAGAATCTAACTCACCACATCCAGGGAACCTCCTGAGTCGATGCCGTCATCGTCTGTGGCTAGATAAGTGTCGTAACGAGTTGACTGTCTTCCTGCTTCCATCTTTGTCCTCTACAGTCCATTAGCATGAGGGCAGTGAAATTGACCCTTGTAAAACATAATTGATTTCCACCCCCCTCAAAGCAATCTATACCAGGGGTTGTCAAAGTATTGCCTGTGGTCAAAACCAGAGAGTAGGCTATTTATAGCATACAAGCCAAAAACCATTTTTATGTTTTTAAGGGTAAGCAGAAACAGAAGGAAAAGTGGAAAAGAGCAAGAGGAAGAGGAAAAATGAGAAGGAGGAGGGAGAAGGAGGAGAATATGCAGCAGAGACGTTACCCATCCTGCAAAGTGTAAAATATTTACTGCCTGGTTCTTTATTTGCCGTACCCTGACCTACACAAGCTGTCTCTCTCTAACTCTCTAACTCTCCGACCCCTCTGCTTTAACCATATTCATATTCTTGATTTTTTTTTCAATGTTCCAAACATACTTCTGTCTCAAGCCTTTTGAACTAGCTATTCCCAATGCTATGCCTTCCCCAGATATCCATATATGGGTGGGCATCTCCACCTACTTCTGGTCTTGTTCAAATGCCATCTTCTCAATGAGACCTTTGTTGACTGCCCCTTTTAAAACTGTAGCATTTTTCCTCTCCAGCACTTCCTATACTCCTTCTCTGCTTCATTTTTCTCCAGAGCACTTATCACTGCTGGTTCGCAAACCGGCTCCCACACACAGAGGGCAAGGAAAAACCAAAGAAATAGGCAGGCCACTGCTAGATTGATAGGTGGCAAGTTTAATAAGCAAGGGCACTTACGTATGAAGCTTGTCTCTGGCTGGTGCAAGACAAGTAGATATCCACACCCGCTCACCAGAATCTCAAAAGTTTATATAGAGGCCTTAGTCCTTAGAGGACTTGGAGCTTTAGTCACGTACACTATCCAGAAGGTCTCAACAACACATTGTTCTCTCAAGGCTGCATCCTTTAAAATGGCTCCCACTGTAGGCAGAACCATACATTCCAAGGACAGGGGAAGAGGCGAGGAGCCTCTGATTGCCTGGGTGTAGCTCACTGGTTAACTGGTGGTCACGTCCTCTCGATGACCTCCTCCAACAATCACTATTTATCATACTGTATATTTAACTCATGTTTTATTGACTGTCTACCCCCAACTAGAATGTAAGATCCATGAGAACAGGGATGTATGTTCAATTTATTCACAGCTATGTACCTGACATATATGACAGTGCCTTACACATAGCAGGGACTCAAAAAATATTTGCTGAGCCAAAGAAATAATATGTTGTGAACTCTGCTACGTTTTGGTCATATAAATATGCATATTCTTTGCAGTCTTGTGAATAAGGTTTATAAGTGAAAATGCAGGGGCCATGGCCTAGTGGTTAAGTTCGTGTGCTCTGTTTCAGTGGCCCAGGGTTTCACCGGTTCACACCCTGGGCATGGACCTAGCACTGCTCATCAAGCCATGCTGAGGCAGTGTCCCACGTAACACAACTGGAAGGACCCACAACGAGAATATACAACTATGTACTGGGGGTGCTTTGGGGAGAAGAGGAAGAAAAAAAATGAAAATGCCAAAGTTTTCTCTTGATTTGCAATATACTTTGGTTGTGTTTGTTGTTATCATCCCAAGATTCATTCTAGTATTTACCTAAGCTGAACACAGTACGAGAGGCAGCCATTCTCAGCAGAGACAGACAAGAGCGGACTGTTTTATTATGCCTTTCAGTAACTGATTCACTTTGTCTAATCATCTAACAAAAAACCGTCCCTCTTTTATTCACGTATCTCTCTGCTCTTCTCTCCCCAGTTCACTTCATTATTTTTTATTTCAAGAATATGTATAGAAGTATGTGTGAGAGAGAGAGAATGAAAAAAGCTAAAGTAAGAAACAAAGATAAGACATTTTCTATTCTGAGTTAAAGATTCAGACTTATAAACTAGGAAATGGAGAGTAAATTAATGGGAGAGTAGGTAAAAGATTAGAAAAGTGAGCCGGGGGGGGGCGGGGACGGGAGGGTGCTGGCCCCGTGGCCGAGTGGTTAGGTTCGCGCACTCCGCTGCAGGCAGCCCAGTGTTTCCTTGGTTCGAATCCTGGGCACGGACATGGCACTGCTCGTCGGGCCACGCTGAGGCGGCGTCCCACGTGCCACAACTAGAAGGACCCACAACGAAGAATATACAGCTATGTACCGGGGGGCTTTGGGGAGAAAAAGGAAAAAATTAAAAAATCTAAAAAAAAGTGAGCTGGGGGGCCATTCCCATTTAAAGATGGAGTGGCATCGCCAGTCACCCTGCATAAAGGTGCAGGCATGGGTGATAATCCTGGGATATGGAAAGGTGCTGGCATGGATGTGGTAATGCTCGAAAAGAACGTTAGTAAGGTCATCATGGAAAGCTTGGTTCTCATATTGACCAAGTAAAAACTGTTATTTTCAGTCATGACCATCAACTCCATAGTTATAGATATAAATAAAAAATGAAGTATAAATCAACTTTAATTTGTTCTCACTTCTGTGACAATCATCAAAGCACATACGCTACTGATGATGGATTTATAGAAACATCATTGACCACAAATCTCAGGACAATAAATTATCAGCTGATCGCATACATCTGAGACTCCTTTCCATACATAATCCCACCAAGTAGTTCTACCACTTTCCCTTCCTTTGAAGCAGAATTCTCCTGGCCTACTCTGGTTATATTCTCTATTTCTTCCTCTAGATGATTCTGACTTTTGTCCAGTAATGTCAGAAGCTGCCACTGCCAATAATAGTCATCAAGAAAGAGAAGACAAATCAAAATTAGATGATTTGAGGTAAGTTTAATAAAGGCCCATTTTCAAAGATGTGGGCAAAGTTTGGGGGAAAATGCAATGATGTAGTACCCTGGGGTCACTGAGATCAGGATGCTACTCTTAGGCGTGAAAAAGACAAGGGACAGGAGCAATAACAGAACTTAGAGTATTCTAAAGGAGGGCCACCTAAGAAGAACTGTGGCCTTCAGTAGAGGGTGGAATCGACCCACGGCGAACCCACAGGAACTTCCTCCCAGGCTCCAGATTTCTTGTCGGTACCTTCTATTGAAAAAATCCAACCAGAAGCCATAGGACAAGGCAGACTGCTGATGGAGTCCTCATAGGTCATTCTCCCAGGACACAGAACAGGAAAGAGAAGAGTAGAGAATGGACTTGGAACATAAAATACCATTATTGGTTAACTGCTTTCTCTGAATCAATTAAATGCTTTTCACAGACAGTTCTCAGATCAATCAAAATACCCAGGGTCACAGAGAAAGAATTAGTATGTTAAAGAAATAGCATATAGCTTTCAGCTCATATTGCAAAAGACATTTAATATGTGGGATCAGACTCTCATTCCAGGTAAATTCCTGGGAGGATTTCTGCAATATTTTCAGGTTAAAAGTTAATCACGACTATGTTCATAAATTTGTCAGACAGCATGACTAACAGGGCATAAGAATCTTTATTAAATAAACCTCATTCTTTGCATCTAAAACACAAACTCAGTGTGTTTCTGAACTGGAATGACAACTCCCTCTGTTCCTCTGCTCCTTCCAACCTTGCTGTGTCCCTGCTCCCAGTCCAGGTCACTGTTCAGCATACTAATGCCAAGCCTGCTTTTACCCAAAGTGCCTCTTTCGTATGCTGTCATATATACACTGCCGGTTGGATCTCAGCCAGTGGAATTAAATGAAATGGTTTTCTGTCAGACTGAATACTAATTATGTCTTCATGCCAAAGCTAGGTCTGCATAATGACATCATTTGCAAGTAGACTGGAGGTTGAAGCTCAGAGAGAGTTTGCTCTGATATTTATGGATGTAAGCAAAGCGGTTCTATGCTGTTTAGTCTACCTGTCGGGTGTTGGTTTCTGTCTTTGTTTTGTAGATTTGGCTTAGAAAATCCAAGGTCTTCTCTGCACAACATTGTGGATTAAGTAAAGTTTTCATTGCCTATGTCAGTTGTCAATGCTTCAAACCACAACTCAATTCCCTAGGGAAGCCTTTGGGACACTAAGTTGTACGTTGTCAAAGAGCCTGAGATGCCCTTCAAGTCACCCATATATGCCTAGCATGATAAAATAGCTGATTTTCTGAAGGAGTATGGTTTACATCTGTTGGTAATTCTCAAAATTTTCCCCATTTCCTGCATTATCTTCACCTTGATCTCATCAGCCTATCAGAAATAATCATTTCCTTCACCCTTCAAATGAAGCTTTCATATCTTGCAGCCTTTACTGTGTTCAATTAGCTAAATTACTAAGAAATCCACGTTATGATCATAATGAGAAGAACCCTTCTGAGGTCCTCGTTTTTCTCTCGGTTGGCATTTTAACAGTCTTTTTATAGGAGTAACTTTACTCATGGGAATAAAAAGACAAGGAATAGACTCACATTAAGGGGGGCCCGTTGGGAACAAAAGTTTAGGTCAGGGGAAAATGTATGGCGTCCATCCAATTCAGCACAGACATAACACGATCTTTTTGAGTTTAAGGCATCTTGCTAGGTACACGAAGCATAGAAAGATTAACATATGTGAATCCTATGCTCCAACATCTCGTAGTTATACAGAATCATGGAAAGAGAATCAGGCAGGTTGTCAAGAGATGTCATCTTTAGGTCAATTTGTATTCATCTCCCAAAGTAGGTAGCCTTGGAAAACCATTTAATTCTTCTGGTCGTTCAATGATGATCATAGAATTATACAAGCTCTAAAATTATCTTATCTTCTCAGGCTACAATATATTTGTATTGAAATAATTCTTTTAAATTTAAAAAAATTTACTGTTATTATACAAAAATATTTGCTTCCTATTGCTGTCAGAGAACAGCCATTATCCCTGAACATGATGACGTGTTCCACTGATTTTTAGAGTGACAGGAACAAGTTAGGGACTCACAACATTTATGATTTTTAACCTAAATATTTGGCCTACAATTAGAAAATCCTTTTTCCAAATGAGTGGTCTGTACTCCTTAACCTCCCACAAATGTCCCTTATATGGCTTATATCTGTGTTTAACTGAAATGGAGTTTATGTTCTTTTCCACTTTACCATGTAGAAGCAGGCAAGAAGCTTGGTAAAACAAGCAAATGTCAACAAGGTTCAAGGGAGTGAGATATAAGGTCTGAGAACACTGAGGTCAAAGCTCCAGACCAGCGCCCAGGGCAACTCAGTGGCAATCCACCACTGACTCTTTTGTCAAAAATTTCTTTCTTTTATTCGCTTTTACCACTGTAGATACAAAGCATGACTCCAGGTGACCCTCCTGGAGTTGAAAAGGCTCTAAGCTTTTTAAATTCTTGTTCCCATCCACTTGGGGAAAAAATCATCTTCATCTGCTGAAGACTTTTGTAACTGTGTTGGACACTAATCCATCATGAAAGTGATGATTAGAAGGGTTTTGATTACACCAGTCAGTACGTAATATGTAGTTTATTTGATATAATAGATTTTTTCTTATACTTCAGAGTTTTAACCCCTTAGATTCGCTAGATTTCCTGAAAGAAGGGCCAAGATACTGACTCGGGCTAATAAGATCCCTGAACTTTGTGCAAAGATGATGTGTAAAGTTGTGTTTTATTCTCGTGTCCTTGCCACAAAAGGAATTTTTTAAAAGCTAAAATATCTTCCAGAGAGTGTTAACCAACAAACAGGAAGCCAGGTCAAATGAGCAATGGCTCATTATCAAAGACCATCTGAAAACATGACCATCACCTTCAAATATTTCAAGATCCAACAAAGAGAAATAAAAAGGTCAGTGTAAGAAAAATCCTTCTGATCCTTTGTGCTGTCTTAGGATGGCATGAACTCTTTGGGGAAACATGTTTCCCTGCCACTTCGCTCCAAAAATAATTTAAGGTGATATTCAAGGCTAAATAAAATATTGTAAAGTTACATAAATTAAGTGTCAACAAGAATATACAGGAGACAGTAGGCTTCCAGTAGCTCCAGGATCACACATCAGGGTGTTATAGCAGGGACTTCCACGTAGAAGTTTGAACTAAATAATTCAGAAGAGTCACTGAATCTTAGAGTTAAAAGTCAGTTAACTCTGGACCAAATATCTTACCCAAATGCAGAAAATCTTTCTTCAATAATTCTGACACAATATAATCAATACTGGATTTATCCTTTCTGATCAGTACCTCCTGGGACAGTCTGTTCTCCTGAGGAATAACCTATTGTGATAAAGTTCTTTAAATTGAGCTAAAATCTACCTGTTTAACTTCTTTCTACTATCTGAGCTTTAGAGCCTCTGGAATGGCCCAGGTAAAATCTATTCCTTTTGATCATCAGTCCTTTCAGTAACTAGAGACAGCTGTTATACTCCTGTGACTCTTCTCTCGCTCAGTGGGTAAGAGCTTAGGCTTTGAAGCCAAATAGAGTTGGGTCTGAATCCTGTATTCACAACACAATAGCTTTTGCTTTTGGATAAGTTACTTAAATGCTCTAAGTCTGCTTACTCAGTTTTAAACAGGGAAATAATATCTCCCTAAACAGGTTATTGTGAACATTTTTTAACATGATATAAATTAAGGACAGTACATAGGTATAATATTTGGTGCATAATATATGCTCAATAAAGTTCCTCTCACATCCTCCTCACCCCGAGATATCTGACATTTTCTTTAAATGGCCTATATTCTAGATTCCTTATTATCATATCACAAACCACTAGGCTCACGATAATTCTAAAGTCTAGAGGACTCCAGATTTTTTATAGATGAGATGGAGACATTTATAGCACTGGTTTTCAACCATATGTGATTCAACACCTCTTTTTATAATAAATATTTTGTAATGCTCTTTAATTTCCTATTAATGTATTTTGAGGATACTAATCTACCCCCTGGTGGTATAGTGCTTAAGTTCACCTGCTCTGCTTCAGTGGCCCAGGGCTCATGGGCTTGGATCCTGGGCAGAGACCTACGCACCACTCATCAAGCCATGCTCTGGCAGCGTCCCACATACAAAACAGAGGAAGATTGGCACAGATACTAGCTCAGGGACAAGCTTCCTCCAGCAAAAAGAGGAAGATTGGCACAGATGTTAGCTCAGGGGCAACCTTCCTCAAACACACACACACAAATTAATATAATGTCCTAAATTTAATATAAATGAAACATTTTTTTTTTTTTTTTAAAGATTTTATTTTTTCCTTTTTCTCCCCAAAGCCCCCCCGGTACATAGTTGTGTATTCTTCGTTGTGGGTTCTTCTAGTTGTGGCATGTGGGACGCTGCCTCAGCGTGGTCTGATGAGCAGTGCCATGTCCGCGCCCAGGATTCGAACTAACGAAACACTGGGCCGCCTGCAGCGGAGCGCACGAACTTAACCACTCGGCCACGGGGCCAGCCCCTAAATGAAACATTTTTTAAAGTAGCGTATAATAAAATAACGTGAATTTCAGTATGCAAATGCTTGCACAAGACTTCAACGGCAGATATAACAAAGAAAAGAGGTGATTGCACCTATACATGAAATCTCTATTAAAGCATCGGCCTCAAATGCTGGCTGACCCAGGAGGGAATAGTGTGCCTACCAGTGATAGAATTTTCTGAAATTGTTAACAGCTCCTGTTAAAGTTCTGAACAAAACCAAAGTACAATCTTCGCTCTTACATATAGTAGTCCTATACCTGGAAAATGAAAACTTTGCAAAAATAGTTTAAGATTTTATGTTACATGAAGTTAGATTTTAAGCTCTGATGACTATAAACATTTTTTACCTATAACGATATCCTGCAGGTCATTTGAAGTTCATAACAGATGTAGGACAATGCTTTGAAGTTTTGACCTGGCTGGTGCATTGTAGAATGTCTAGCACCACCGGCTAGTAACACTCACCATACCAAAAGCACTGGGACCATAAAAAAATACACCCACAAATTTCCAGAACACCACCACTGAGAATCATTGTTTTAAGGCTTCCAGATCCATCTGTACTCCTATTCTTTATCTGAGCCACTTTTTAGGAGCAACTATAGTATCATTTTGATGGCATATCTGGCATGCTGTGGTTTTTGAACCAACGCCACTTCTTTCAGAAATGTCCTCAATTTTACCCTTTAAAATAAGCCATATCTATCATATTGAAGTAATTTGCATTAAAACTAAATTCTCTATCTTACATTTTTGTTAATTTCATTTTCTGTGTTTCACTTCATCTTTTCAGTCTATCATTTTGAATCTTGATTCCGACAGATCATATTATCTCCTCCTGGTTTTCATCACCTGCAAATTAGATAAGCATCTCTCTGTCTTTATCCAAGTTGCTGCTAAAAATGAGGAATCCGATGCAATGAATGACAGGGCTTTAAGGAATTTGACTGAAAACTTCCCTCCATATGGACATAGCTCATTACACATGACCCTTTTATTAATAAGTATACAGCTAAAAGGAATCCGTAAGAGGTATAGTCAATAGCCTTGCTAAAACTAAGACAACTATGTCCATAGTATTTCTCTTATGTGTGAAGTTAGTAACATTATCATCTACTTGTAATTTTAAGGCAAAATGCTCAGTAAACCTATTTTGGCCTTTAGTGGCAACAATGCACCTTTCTAAATTATTCCACATGCCTAATTTTTATAATAACTAAGAATTCTGACATAAATATACACAGTTTTAAAATCTCACAGTATTAATTTAGCTACTGTAACAACTAGACTCTAAAATCTCAGTGGTTTAACACAATGAAAGTGCATTTTTTTGCTCAAAATTTGATCTGTGGTAGGGACACAAGGGTTCTGCTTCACCAGATGATTCAGGCAGCCAAGAAAAGCTAGGTCATCCTTGATACATAGGTCCCAGGCTCATCCTGAATACTGACACACATCCAATAAAGCAACGGAAAGGAGAGCAGATGTCATGTAAGAAGTCTTTATAGGTTAGGTCAGGAAGTGGTATACATCATTTCTGTCCACATTTCACTAGATAGAGCTCACATGGCCACACCTAACTTTAAGGAAACCTGGAAAATAGAATCTTGCTGTCTACCTAGAAGGAAAGGAAATTGATTTGGGTAAACTACTAGCAGAGTCTGCCAATATCATTCTTTGACCTGCACTAGAGGGGCTGCAGGTCTGTGCTCCTGTGCTCCGGATATCCCCACATTTTGGAATGTCTTCCTGAAAATGTTCTAAGTTGCCGCCTGTGCCTAGAACTATCCAGGGCCAGCAGAGTTCTCTGGGAAGTGCACCTAAAGATGAGACTTGGTCCCACATGAGTCTCTGTCACTGGAAGAGTCAATCTCAAAATTCTGTAAGTTCCATTCCAGCGTCTGGGACCTGCCAGAGCTAGTAGTAGTGCTTTTCAGATAGGGTGTCCTGAGTCAGTTCCAGGAGCTATGTGAGCCACAGTTTCTGCTTATTCACTTCAGAGTGTTCTTTGACCTTCTACACAGACTGTGGGGTTCCCAAATGCTCCAATGAGATTGCACCACAACAACAGTGATACATTGATTTGGAGTGACTTATCCAAGACAAAATTCAGGACAAGCTCAGAGCTATGGGCTACCAGTGGTCCACTGTTGGCGCTTGGGAATGAGTCCCACGGGTAGGTCCCTGCATGGATTCTCACTCCTCTGTCTTGGACCATGGTACTGCCTCAGTTCTGCAGCACCCAAGGGTAGCAGGGATGGCAGTAGCCAATATTTACTCTTGGGACCCCCACCGTCAGTACCCAGGGAGGTCACCCATCCTCTTCACATGTTCTTTACCATGTTCTAGGCAGTCCCTCAGGAGTGGGTGCATCTAATTCCTCTGAAGGCAATGAGATATTTACTCCACAATGCCAAAGGGACCTTCTGATTAATGTCCTCTGGTCTCCAATTAATGTGGTAAGGTTGTGCTCTGCTGAGTCAGGCTTCCATGCTGGATGAGAGATGGATATTCCTTGCATGAATGG
Organism: Equus asinus; assembly: GCF_041296235.1. Taxonomy (NCBI): domain Eukaryota; kingdom Metazoa; phylum Chordata; class Mammalia; order Perissodactyla; family Equidae; genus Equus; species Equus asinus. The sequence goes on along the minus strand of NC_091790.1, from coordinate 190,359,955 downwards.
AACCATTCTTCTTGCTTTGAACACTGGGTCCTTGCTTCTTTTCTCCATGGGTGGCAGTGTGTGGAAGGCAGGAGTAAAGGCAACATTGAACAAGATCACATTCTAGGAATGTACTGATTACAGCCTAAACAGTTCAAGAGAAGGTGTAGTTGGACATGTGTTGTTTTATGTTTCAAATCATAAAGTTAACATAACCAGAAAACAAATTATTGTTTACAGTTTCCTTTATACTCTGGATAATATTTGTCTTTGTGGTTATCATCAATGAAGCATAGCAACAACTTTTGAGTCATTGGGAACCAATATTCATGACCTACATGATGGAAGATGCAACACCATGGGTAATGATGCAATCAGCATTAAACAAATAACATTAGGGAACTGCAGAAGCGAGAAGATCCATATTGTTTCCATACAAACAGAATTCTAAGAGCCATGGTATTTTGAGCATTGATAGCATTATCTTTATCTCTCAATGGGAGATACTAAATTAGCCAAGATTGATGCATTTGATAATGGATTGCATTGACCCATAGATCAATTTGGGGCGTATTTTCATCATAACAGTTTTAATTCTTCAGATCCATGACTGTAAAATGTTTTTCTATTTATGTAGGCATTCTATAATTTCTTTCAATGATGTTTTGTAGTTTTCAGTGCAGGTCTTGTGGTAAATTTGCTCCTTAAGCATTTTATTTTTTGATGCTCTTTAAATGAAATTGCTTTCTTAATTTCATTTTCAGATTGTTCAGTGCTAGTGTACAGAAATACAATTGATAGTTGCATATTGATTTTGTGTCCTGCACCATTGCTGAACTTGTTTATTAGATGTTTAATATATTTTGGGACTCGTTTTCAGTGCTCCACCACAGTTTATAACTCTGCCTTAGCCTTTACTTCCTGCTTGTACAGAGCCTCAAGGTCAGCCAGAAGTGGGAGCTTGGGGCCTTCTCAGATCTTTCCTGGGCATGTGCATAGCCTTGCACACACTCTCAGCTCTGCATATGTTTGTGGCCTTCTAGATTCCCAGGAATACATTAGAGCTTCTCAAAGCCTTTTAAGAATATGTTATTCTTCAATTTTTTCCCTGTAAGTTTTTTGGTAAGCCTCTTCTTAGCCCCAACTAGTGATACCTCAAGCAACTGCAATGTTAAACATTTGCTACTGATTTCTTTTTTGTTTTTTTGTAAAATGCCCTGTAGGTAGCTCACATACAGAGCGGCAAGTCAGGTTAAATAAATACGTGATCTGAGAATGGAGCTTCTCCAGGAGATCAAACAGTGGCAAATCTGTGGGAATGGGCTTTGGGGATGCTTCAAACTCATGCTTCCCCATTCTGTGAGTGCGGCCTTCTGCACCAGACTTCTGTTTATCACAGCTACCATAGTTGGTTTTTAAGTCTACTAGGGAGCTGGGGGGAAGGGGATGTGATTAAGGCAAGCTAAAAAGCCACAAAAGACTCTCTGTTCTTACCAAGATTCTACTGTTTATCTTGAGTAAGAACATTCCTCAAATTGTTTCAAGTCTTTAGTTAGTTTCCAGAGTTTGGAAACTATTGATTTTGACAGTTTTTGCCAGTGTTCTTGTTCTTATATGGAAGAGCAGATTTTCAAAATATCCTACTGCATCATTCTGGAACTGAGATATCCACACACAAAATGCCCAGAAAGAAACCAGATGCACACAAAAATGCATACTATGTGAATTTGTTTATATAATATTCAAAATCAGGTTTAACTAATTATGGTATTGGAAGTCAGGATCATGATTATCCTTTGGGGGGAGCACCAGGAAGATGGCAAGGAGGGCTTCTCTGGTGCTTCTTGTTTTCAGTTTGGTGTTCTGGATGCTGGTTCCGCAGGTATGTTCATTTGCAATATTCATTATCTGTATATATGATTTGGAGATTCTTCTGTATGTATGATACTTTAATAAAACCATAAACATAATAAAAAGATTAGGGACAGGTTTTTGTGTATTGGTGGGATAGGCAAGAGTCCTATAGGTAGCTTCAGTGATATTTGAGAATGTTCTGGAGCTTGAGTTTTTAGCTGGTTCATGTATGTTCCCTTAATTATGCTTCAAATGTTACACACGTGACAAATATTCTTTGATGTGAATCCAATATTACACAATAAAATTTATTTAAAATACTGTCAGTCATTGCAGACATCAGACAGGTGGGTGAAGAAGGTTTTGGGTGATCCAGCCCCAACCATTCAGGGCCCTCAGCTGAGAAAAGCCATCCTCACTGAGCTGTGCTTGATTTCTTGACCTGCAGATCCATAAGCACGATATATGGTGGTTGTTTTACACCACTAAGTTTTGGGGTGGTTCATTATAACAATAGATAACTGAACCACAGGAATTATTTCTTTATTTCTCTTCTCCTCTTTAGGTCACTAACTTGCTTCTACACAAATGACCCTGCTGCCCCACAACAGACATACTCTATACACACACACACACACACACACACACACACACACACACACTAATGTTTACCCTGGAACAGTGGCTCCTGGAACAGTGAAATCGCCAGAGAATCTCTACGAAATACTGATGCCCAGACAAATTCCAGGAGAGGGGCAGCCTACAAAATATTCAAGCAACACTCCTCAAGATTGTCATGATCATCAGAAACAAGGGAAGAGACAGCCAGGAGAAGCCTAAGGAGACAGGAAAACTATGTGTTATGTGCTATGCTGGATGGATGGGATCCTGGAACAGAAAACGACATCAGAGAAAAACTAAAGACATCTGAATAAATGATGAAGTTTGGTTATTAATTATGTATCAATATTGGTTCATGGATTGTAACAAACATACCATGCTAATGTAAGATGTTAATAATAGGAAAAACTGGGTATGGGTGTATGGAAACTCTCTGTACTACTGTCTCAATTTTTCCATAAATTTAAAACTGTTCTAAAAATATAACGCCTGGGGGCTCACCCCATGGTGCAGTGGTTAAGTTTGCGTGCTCTGCTTCGGCAGCCCAGGGCTTGTGGGTTGAAATCCCAGGCACGGACCTACACACCACTCATCAAGCCATGCTGTGGCGGCATCCCTCATACGAAAATAGAGGAAGATTGGCACAGATGTTAGCTCAGAGACAATCTTCCTCACATAAAAACAAACATAACATCTGTTTAAAAAGATCCTGATACCCAGGCCCCACCTCCAGACATTCTGATTTAATTGGTCTGGGACATGTTAGAGTTTTGAAAAGCTCCCCAGGTGATTCTAACATGCAGCAAAGTTTAGAAACTCCTAGGGAAAAAAACCGCTTCAAGAAGCTAGGAAGATAGTTATAGATAGCCAGGAACATATTTAGGAATAAGATTAAAAGGCTTTCATTGGTTGAACCATATATACAACAAATTCTGGGGCAAGAGCTCTTGGGATATTTCTGAGATTTGGAGAATCATAAGTGAAGTTTTCCAAAAGATCATCTAGTGGGTGGGTGGGTTGGTGTGTGTGTTTGGCAGTACATACCCCTAAACCAGGGTTAGCAAATATTTGATACTCACACCTCCACCCTTCCTGACCCATGCTAAATAAATAAATAAATAAAAATAAAATACTGTCCCATATCCTTTAATAGATGTTGAGGCTTAGAGACTCATAGCTTTCCATTATTTATTTGGATATGTAGAGTACTTTCAATATTTCATTTTATGATGCTGCAATTAGTACAAATATAAATAAATCTTTGAGTATGCATCTGGCGGTGTCCTTAGGATATATTCCAAAAGTGGAATTAAGGGGTCAAAGTATATGAACATCTTAAATACTCAGTACATATAATCAGATTGTCTGCTGGGAACATTTTACAAATTAGATCTCCACCTTCTTCAAAACCATATTACAGAATTCATTTTTCTGCCTCTTATCAAACACTGGGATGAATATATACACAAAAACGTATTAATATACTCATGCATGTTTATATATTTATTATATATAATTTAATTTCAAGCTATCAATATGTTAAAGGAAGAATGTTATCTCATTTTGTTGTGTGTTTCTTTGAGTAACAGTTGTGTTGAGTATTTTTCCCCAAGCTTCTTTTATTTTATTGATTTTTTTGGTTTCTGACCCTTATCTGTTATTTTTATTTATATTTGAGTGTTCCTATTACTCTTATTGATTTGTAAGCTCACTGAGCACTTTTAATTCTATTTTCTAAAGTCTCTGATCCATATTTGATTAAGCCTGGTATTTAACGTTCTTTGATAACTTAACCTCAAATATTGCTTGAACACATTTGCTAAGGTTTCAATCACTTCCATTTCACCAGGCATCTTTTCACTGAAGCTCAGAATTATGTAGAGGATATTTTTTCTCATGACTTCCTTTCTTTTCAAAATAAAATTTTCAGCCCCAGTACCATCACAGGTAATGGAGCTCTCACAGGATTCAGTATGTTGTGACCCCTTTTGGGTTCTTAAAACTGCCTTTGAAGAAGATGCCAAGGGCTAGGTGGTCCTACAGCCTTGCTCCCTTCTCCAACAGTTACAGTATCAATATCCACACCTGCCTCATAGACCATCAGAAATAATCCCACCAAGCTTTTTCTCCTTGTTTATATCCATCACCACAGGAAATAGAGGCCCCCTCACATTCCCTCTCATCACAAGATTGTCCCGCCCACATGGCTTACTAAATTCTTGAGTTGACCCAATGTCATATTCCATCCCAAGCCCCGCACTGAGTCACTATGCCTCTGGATCCCAAGGTCAGTCAACTGAAAAATCTCCTGTATCTTTATCCTCTTCCATGAACATTCCCGAAATGTGGCTGCCCCTGGGGATATTCTTTCCATGCAGCTCTTTCAAGGGTTGTGTAAAGATCATTGTTCTTCATTTCTGCCTAAGACCCATTCCCTCTTATGGGTATCTACAGAAATGCATCAACCCCAGTCTTTGAAGATTATAGCACATGGATCACTGTACCTCTCCCCTCCAAAAAACTTCTTTCATAAATATTGGTACTTTGAATATCCAGATGCATGACCTTTCTAATATCTTGGCCTCTTGATTCATTGAACTCCTTTCCCACGATGGTCTTTTCCTTTACCCAATTTTCAACACTAATTCCTTGGTTGTATCTGAAATCTTGGCATGACCACTTACAGTGCATTCTTTCTTATTCAAATTTCAAGCATCGCTTTCTCCACCCACCACTTCTCATCTTTCCAGTTCACCCTTTTTGGACCTCTCCTTCACCCTGCTGTTCTAGTCCTCTCTCTCCCAGGTTAAATTCCAATTCCATCACCATAATCACACTCTACATTTTCTCTCAACTCACATATCCTTCTCTCTCCACCAACCATGTCCGGAAAATCCCTAATCTTGGTTCTAGCCAACTCTTCATTCTCTTTTTCCCAGCCCCTGAGAGGCTTGCAGTCAACCAGAAAAGACCAATCAATCTGATTGATCTCATTTTAAATTCATGATGCCCAGCATCAAAGGGGCCCACATGGCCACGCAGCAATTTCACATATTTCCCCAGGCCATTCAGTTTTTCACTCCCCTCAGTAACTGTTTTATACTTTTTCTTCTTTCCTCAAGGCTTTAGCTCCTGATAATGAACTTCATAACTAATAAGATTATTTTTAGTTCACAGAGAATATAAAAACTATCAGAAAATAATGTCTTCGACATCCTCCAACCTGCAGCTGATCTCATATACTCTGCCTTCCCTTCAACACAATAAATGAATTCTCCATGATCCTATCCAAGAAATTCCTCCTCTTCTACACTGGACCCCAGCATCTCTTGCCTACATAAGCGCTTTCTGCTGAATGTGTGCCTTTCTCTCCTGCATCATCTATTTTTACCTCTGAATCATTCCTAAAATATATGAGCATGCTAAAATATGACCCATGTTAAGAAAACAGAAAATGTTCTTTTGTTTCCACATTGCACTCCAGCTATCTTAGGATAAAGATATTTCTTAGGATAAAGATTTTCTTAGGATAAAGATTTCTGAGGGCTGGAAGGGATAAAGAGATTGGGGGAGGAAGGATAGCTAAAAAGTATGGAGTTTCTGTCTGAGGTGATGAAAATGTTCTAACATTGATGGTGGTAATGGTTGCATATATCTGTGAATATACTAAAAACCATTAAATTTTTACTTTAAATAGGTGAACTGGTTGGTATATGAATTTATATCTCAATAAAGTTGTTAATAAAAAGCAAATAAAACAACCACAATGAGATATCACTTCACACCCTGTAGGATGGCAATAATCAGAAAGATATAAATCCAGTGGCTGCTTCATGGTGCTTTTCCTTTTCTGCAGCAGCACCACCACTAAACAGTTCCTTTTTGAGGAAATAGTGTCATCACTTCTTTGCCATAAACTCAGTTGATGGACTTCCCACTTATGACAGTTTCTCCCTTTTATTTGCTGTTTCTCTTCCCTCACCTTTTTCCATTCCTTCTACAGTTTCAATTTTTAATTCCATAGATGACTCCTGGGCCTTTGTCACAAACCCCAGCCTCCCTCCTGATCTTTAAATCTTTCCAGCTACATTCAGATGACCTCCCCCAAACTGTACCTTAACATCAAACTCATCATATGCATCCTCAATCTGTGTCTTTATTTATTTTATTTTTTGTTAATTTTTAATTTTTTATTGCAGTAACATTGGCTTATAACATCATATAACTTTCAGGTGTACATCGTAATGTATTTCAAATTCTGTGTAGATTACATCATGTTCACCACTCAAAAACTAATTATAATCCATCACCACACATGTGAGCCTAATCAGCCCTTTCGCCCTCCCCCCTCCCCCCTTCCCCTCTGGTAACCACCAATCCAGTCTCTGTTGCTATGTGTTTGTTTGTCATTGTTCTTGTCTTCTACTTATGAGTGAGATCATATGGTATTTGACTTTCTCCCTCTGACTTATTTCGCTTAGCATAATACCCTCAAGTTCCATCCATGTTGTCACAAATGGCCGGATTTCATTTCTTATGGCTGAGTAGTATTCCATTATGTATATATATCACATCTTCTTTATCCATTTGTCACTTGATGGGCTCCTAGGTTGCTTCCAAGTCTTGGCTATTGTGAATAAGGCTGCAATGAACATAGGGGTGGGTGTATCTTTATGCCTTTGTGTTTTCAAGTTCTTTGGATAAATACCCAGCAGTGGAATAGCTGGATCATATGGTAGATCTATTCTTAATTTTCTGAGGATACTCCATACTGCTTTCCATAGTGGCTGCACCAGTTTGCACTCCCACCAGCAGTGTACAAGTGTTCCCTTCTCCCCACATCCTCTCCAACACTTGTTGTTTCCTGTCTTGTTAATTATAGCCATTCTGACCCTGACCGGAGTGAAGTGACATCTCATTGTAGTTTTGATTTGCATTTCCCTGATAGCTAATGATCTTGAACGTCTTTTCATGTGCCTGCTAGCCATCCGTATATCTTCTTTGGAGAAATCTCTGTTCATATCTTTTGCCCGTTTTTTATTGGGTTTTTGGTTTTTTTGTTGAGATGTATGAGTTCTTTGTATATTTTGGATGTTAACCCCTTATCTGATATATGGTTTGCAAATATCTTCTCCCAATTGTTAGGTTGTCTTTTCGTTTTGTTGATGGTTTCCTTTGCTTTTTACAGAAGCTTTTTAGTTTGATGTAGTCCCATTCGTTCATTTTTTCTTTTGTTTCCCTTGCCCGGTCAGACATGGTACTTGAAAATATGCTACTAAGACCAATGTCAAAGAGCATGCTGCCTATGTTTTCTTCTAGAAGTTTCCTAGTTTCAGGTCTTACATTCAAGTCTTTAATCCATTTTGAGTTGATTTTTCAACCTGTGTCTTGATCCTTGTTCCTTCTGTCAATCAATGTCACCATTCTCTTAGTCATTAATGTTGTGAAGATAAGGGTTATCATTCATACTCCCTCTCTAGACTCTCTCATATCTAATCAATGATCCAATGCTACAGACTCTGCCTCTTTAAGACTGACTTTTCTTTCTTTCATTTTTTTTGAGGAAGATTAGCCATGAGCTAACATCCGTCTCTAATCCTCTTCTTTTTAGCTGAGGAAGATCAGCCCTGAGCTAACATGAGTGCCCATCCTCCTCTATTTTATATGTGGGATGCCTGTCACAGCATGCCTTGAAAAGTGGTGGGTATGTACATTTGCGCCCAGGATCCGAAACGGCAAACCCAGGGCTGTCGAAGTGGAGCACTTGAACTTAACAGCCATGCCACTGGGTCAGCCCCTGACTTTTCTTAATTATCAAATTTGGTAACTTTTCACCTCTTTCCTGGGATGTTATAATATCTATCAACCTGCTTCCAATTTTTCTACCCTTGAAAAATATGATCCACATTGTCATCAGTTATTGCTCTAAAACCTAGATTTTATCAAGCCGCTGACGTAAAACTCAAATGTGACAATTATGTACTTACGTACTTGATGCATATTCTATGCCATATGCTCTTATATATCCTCTATGACAGTATTAGCTAAATGCTTCACATGCAATAGCTAAGCTCTCCTTGAGTAAATCTTGGAGGGAAACAGTATTATCACCAAGAAAGAGATTAATGAACTTGCCCCAAATCAGAGAGTTAGTGAGTGATAGAGGTGAGTGGTGCAATTCAAACTCTGGTCTGCATCCAGAGACCGACACAGACTGCCAAACACGCTTAAGACAAAAGCTTCATTGGCTGTCTGCTGAAATCTAAATTCCTAAATCAGACATTCAATTTCATCCGTAAGATGAATACCACTTACCCTTTTCAAGTTAATGTTTCTCTTTGCAACCTTCATTCTTTCTGCAAGAGCTCATATAAATAAAATAGGTGCATTTGATTTCATTTGGCTTCAGTTTCCACGTCAGAGAAAGTTACATAGAGGGAATCATTTCTGTGGACCCATCCAAATCGCACATTATAAGATTCTATACCACTCTCACACTGTAGCCATCTCAAACTAATGCCCCAGTCTTATCAAAATAAGAAACAATAAGCAAACCCAGACCTTCTCTTCCTCGGCTCATGCTTCACCCTCTACCTGGAAATTGCATCTCCATGACTCTATTTGTTCAGTTCTTTCACAAATCTTTAAGGGCATGCTCATATGCCACTTTCTCCATAAAGCTTTGTCTGACACTGTAGGAATCATTAGAACAAACTTATCTCTCCAAACCTGTTATTCAATTTGTACTTGTATTCAACTACAATACATACTACCTTACATTTTAATTAGCTTGTGCTTTCCTATCTGATTCACTAGATGAAAAGTTCACTTAGTTATGCAACCATATTCTACCCAGCCTATTTTCCAGCCTACTTTGCTATGATGATTATGTGGCAAACAATAGCCACTCAGCAAATCTTTAATAAATGAGTTGATTCCCACATCATTAGCTTAATTCACTTTCATATGTTTTTAGCTAAATGGAGAAATAGTTTAGCATAGTGGTTAAGAGCTCAGACGGTGTGTATTTAAATCCCTAATCTACTATCTACCTAAACTCTCCGAGCCTAATTTTCTTCATCTATAAAACGGTAATAATAACAGTGCTTGTCTCTTAGGGTTTTTGTGAAAATTATGTGAATCAATTCATATAAAGAGCTGGAAGAGTATCTGTCATGTTTTAAGCACTCAATAAACATTAGTTATTATTATTGTATACTATAAAACAAAAATAAGGGTTTTAAAGAGAGATCTAAAATAGTTTCCAACAAATGTGCTTTTATGTGCTTTGTATGGGACTTCCGGGCAGGTGAAAAATAACAACAAATTTAATTAAGCAGTGACTTTTCTGGTCAGTATAAAGGACAGGGCAGTTTTAATCCCAGCAAGAAGCAGGGTCTGGAAGCTTTTCATATCCAATCATTTTCTTTAACATGAATAAGTTGAGTGCTCCATTAGATCTGGAGAGGATAGTATAATGGAATCAGGTCTATAATAGGGGCATTAAGCCCTCTTGCATTATAGGAAATTATTGAAAAAGGCTGCCAGGCTCTAATTTCCTTGCCAAAATATGACTATGGATATTCAACAGTAACATCAAGCCTGATAAAAACTTTACTTTATATAGCTGGAAACCCAAACGGCTGCAAAGGATGTGCATGTCAGTCTTGAGCAAGAATATGAATGAAAGGAAATAGACACATCCCTGTTTCAAAGCAGGTGCTTATTAGAGATGTCACTTTATTTAGATGCTTTAATTAAGATGAAATGTATTTTCTTTGCTTGTTTTTAATTTATATTGCAACTGTATGTTGGAATTGAAATTAAGCCAACATGAGCAGTCTGTGTAACACAGTGACATTTTTAACTTTTGAATGTTGACATCAGAGAGGGTCAAAACTATCATAGTAAACTGAGGAAAATTTAGCCTCATCCTTCTTTCTATTATCTTTCTTGAGAATTAGCTTATTTTCCTTCCATTACATTTTATTACTCCTTTATTTATACTCCTTGACTACTCCTTTATTATTACTGTCTTTATTACTCCTGTATTTCTTAAGGCACTAAGTTTTCTTATTCATTTTACACTGCTTTCCAATTTGAGAGGGAAAATTTTGAGTCAATCTAACAACCACTAGGAAAATTCTCATGACAGCATTTACCAGCCTGGCCCCAATTCCTTATTATTAGTGATATTCTGTGTGGGGCTTATGAGCAAAGAATAAGGCCAATAACTGTCCAGAGGCAGGGAAGCCTGTCTGCAATAGCGTCAGAAACCTCCAGAGATGCACCATGAGGCATGGAGCATGCATTAGAGTGGCTTTTCTATGCATCAAACTAAGAGAAAACATAACTCATTGACAGAGTACACAGATGTGTCCCTGTAATAAGATATGTTAGTGAAGCTGACCCCACAACCATTCCTTCTTCATCGAACCTGTTCTGATTACTTGATAGTCACACTTCTCACACACACACTGCTCATATTCCCATCCACTGAAATGAAATAGACATGTCAGGGCAGCCCCAGACAGAAGAAGTCCCCAGGTGCAGATGCCTCCTGTTTCTCACGCAGAACTCCAAGAATCCGTATAGGTTCATATGACCAATGAATCCAGGTAACTAAGATCAGCTCTCTCTTTCACATCACATGTAAAAGGTTATTTCCTCTCCCTTTGCCCTCAGTGCACTTTATCAGCCCAAACCTCTCATTCACAGAGATATTTTCAAATATCAGATTCAAAAGTGAGAGTAAAAATCATTCAACGCCACTAAAAACGCCTATCTTCCCAATAGCTTAAATCTGACAGATATCTTATTTAACCTTCCGTTCCATTTAACAGTCTAACAAAGCTTTGAAAACAGCATCCTGTGTTCCTTTTTGGTATCTTTTAAATGAGAACCATCAGTGCCTTTTCAGATTTGTTTTCACTAAGCACGACCAGATCTTATTAATTCAAAAAGAGAAAACAATAAAAAAAATTGAATTAGAGAGGTGCTTAGAGATATGATTAAACTAAGATAAGGCTGGAGAAGATTTGGCTTTATGTTTTTATGAGACATATCTTCCCAGTAAGGATCTAAGAGGTAATTCCTAATAGTATCAATAGATGATAAAAGTACCGGATTTCTCTATTTTACTGCCTCCCACCACCTACCTCCACCCAAAATTCTTGGCTATGATTAAAAAAAAGTCTTCTTTACATATAAATAAAGAAAATCTAATTTGAGATACTGACTTTGGAGCTTAGAGAAAAGTAAGAAGTAACAGTTCAAAGGTGATTTGAGTCCCCACTCCAGACCCAGATTATATAATGTTTTATAATATGCCAAGGATATGTTCTTATTAAGTGGTGAAATGCACAAACATGGGATGTACATGAAAGCAGTTTAAATTTGCTTTACATTTTTTTTCATGCATATGTGTGTTATTACTCTCATTTAAAAGGAGGAGACTAGAGGATGACTCTGGGAAGACAGTGCACAGCAGGGTACAACGACAAACATCCTTATAGTATAGGATTGCGGTTAGGAGAAGGTGATGCCTTATAGTGAAAGAAATCACTACCTTTTTAACTAAAAGCCAAATCCACCAAACTTGGAAATAAAGGGACACCCTTCATATAGGAGAAGCGGCCTGAACGAGGATCATCACACATTCCCCACAAATCACCCTCTCAGGAAATCTCTCTCTCTTTTACTGCCCTGGGGAGAAGGAGGAGCTTCTGCTGCTTTAGGACACTCTGGTTCAAGCCGGTCCACCAGACCCTGCTAATGGCCTCCAGCTTCACTGAGACAGGGCTACAGCAAGAAGAAATCTCAGTCCATAGACTATCTTCCTCCCTCCCTCTCCTTCCTTCCTTCCCTCCTTCTCTCTTTCTCTCCTTCCTTTTCTCATTCCCTCCCTCCCTTCTTCCTTCCTTCCTTTTGTTTCTATTTAGGACCTTTATCCTGCTGGAGTTGTGTCTCTGCCACAGGGGAGTCTATGTAGATATCAGATATAAGAGCTTACATGTATGTTATTTGTTGGTTCACTAACTCAGGGGTTCCCCGGTGATATCAGAAACTGACTCCCATGCACAGAGGGTAGGGAGTGATGAAGGAAAGAGGCAAACCACTCCAGACTGGTAGATGGTAGGCTTATAAACAAGGGAACTTACTTACGAGGCTTGTCTTCAGTGACCACAAGATGAGTATATCTCTGCACCCACCTACCAAACTGTAAAAGTTTACATAGAGGCCTTAACGGGGTTCAGGCATGTATTCCCTCCAGAGGGTCTCAACTACACATTGCTCTCTCAAGGATGTATCCTTGAAAATGGCTCCTCCCATGGGAAAAGTCGGAAGAAAGTAATTCCAAGGACAGGGGAGGAGGTGAAGAGCCTCTGATTGCCTGGGTCCAGCTCAGGGTTCAACGGGCAATCACAACCTCTCGATGACCTCCTCCAACAGTATTTGGGGTGGAGGTGGGGAAGCTGTACCAGATAGTCAATACAGTTTGACCAAACATGAATCCACTAAGGCACCTGTCTTCATTCCTGGTCCTTGGAGAGCTGCCTACAGGCTGCTACAGAACTGACACTCGTTTCTGTTCACACAGCACCTTCGGGTCTGGCAGCCCTTTCTACTATGTCTCTAACATCTATATGCAAACAACCATTTTGCTGCTTTGACAAGACGCTAAGGTTTAGGAAATTGTGAGATTACTTAAGACTACCTCTGCCAAGAGGCATCAGTCATTTCTTCTCTAGGGGCTTGACATCTTCCCTGGGAGTACTATACTCCAAGAAATTGACTGAAGTCTTGTTCTCAGATCCCACAGACCTATCTGGGAGTTCCTTCCTCATCCCAGAGTACCCACGGGGAATAGCCAATCTGGGAAATTAATGATTCTACTCCAATTGCTTCCACTTCACTCTCAATTCTCTTACCTTTGTTGTATGAGATTTTAATTTTCCTCAGAACCTAAGTTTTTGAAACACAGCTTAGAGAGGAAATCTTTTTTTTTAAAGTTATGTTCATCTATCCCTAGCGACAAAGAACATAGAATGATGGAGAAAGTTACTTCAATGATGGAAAGTCAATGAGTTAATAAAAATCTAGAAAAAAATAAGTAGTTGAAAATGATAGTTTAAGAAAGGGTAAAGAATAACAAAATTAACTTAAGCGTTTAAAGTAATTTGAAGTGAGGTTATCTTTCATACAAGGAATCATTTACTCATTAGCTATGTCTCCCGGTCAAGGTCCTTTTATGGCTTCCTGTAACAGACACTTTCTTCAGCAACTGCCACCTAAATGCAGTGCCCTAACCTCTGCATGCTCTGAACACTGAATACAAGACAGCAAGGGATCCAGGGATATAAAGGGGCCTCACCTTGTCAAGTTTCTCCTTCTGGATCCTGTGACCTATCTAGATTGTGATGAAACACTAGGACATAAGTTCCATGAAGTTAGGGATTTTTATCTTTCCTTTTTATTTCTGATTGCCTGCATTTAAAACAGAGCCTGGCCGGCAACAGCTGTTCAACAAATATTTGTTGGATAAATAAATCCTATAAGATCCCCTGTTTGTATCTATATACACAAAGATGTATTTTAGTAATTCCTGCTGCTAAACGTTATTCATTATTCTGAGACTCTCTGAGGCATCAGGTAAAAAGCAAACAAGCACAACAACAAAAGGGTAGAAAACAATTTGAGGAGTCTAAGTTGACAGGTGGGATGAGAGGAGAGACGAGGTTTTTCCTAGCAGCCTAGGGGACTGGCTCCCTCCATTACAATCCAGAGATCTGTAGATCTTACCAAAATTTCAGGTGAACTATGACTATGCATTAACTGTGTAACAGGTAAGTTGGAAGGAAAAGCTTTTCTCAGAGATCTCAACTGATCCAAATAAAAGCCATAGCAGGTACAGCTGCTCATCTCCCTCCACCATATTTGGAACCATAAAGGTACAAATAGGTTTTCCCTGGAGAGGATTCATTCTGCTGACCTTTCACAGTTATCTTCTAAACCTGCTCCATTCATCCCTTCCCATTTTGTGCTCTAGAAATAGAGCGGAGAAGTAGAGTTAGGATCAAAGTGCATCCTAGACAAGCTCCTGATATGAGTCTGAGGCTCATGAGTTTCCTAATTCAGCTGATATATTAGATCTCCTCTGTGATACTGAAGCTGCCTGGAAGCTGAGTGCCTGATCAATAGTTCCTGGTCTCAACAGTGGAGTTCTCTTTTCCTCTAACATTTTCTTTGAAGATCTAGCTGGCATGACTCCATGAAACATCCCTTTAGTCACCGAGTTAAATTCACTTCAGTAAACTTAAATTTTTACGCCAGAGGAGTGAGTGTTTTATTTTTCTGCTAGAGACTATAAATGGGACATTTTATTGAAAATATCTCTTGAGCCATTGCTCGAGTATTATAACTAGAAGGCCCTGCCAGTGGAGAATGAAACATACATCCATTATTAGTTCCATAATAATGTTAATAATAGGAGCCAAACTCAATAAGCCTAACTAAATATGGATCTACAGAGTAATCTCCCGGATATGGAATAAGTGCTACACACAATGATTCATTTTAACACGGAACAGTGCAGAACGATCTCATGTGATGAGGTAGTTACATTCTTAGAATACTGCAGCTTTCATTAAAATGCTTTGTATAAAATGAACACATGCAAACTATGGAGCTACATCTCTCAGCGCTGGAGACAATCCAAATCTATATGGCGTTAGAAAGTAGATAAAGGATTAGAGCCCCTTAGAGAGCCCTGAATTTATCAGAGTATTTTAAAGAAGCTCTGTTACAGGATGTGCTTCCCGAAAGCAGCCTGCTCTCTTGTCATCTCAAGGCTCTGCCGATTTTGCTATTTTCATTTGGAACAGCCTTTGGTCATTCTTCAAGTGGATGGCTCCTTCTCTCTGTTAGTACTCAGCTGATACATCGACTTCCCCAGGAAGATTTATCTAAGCCTCAGTCCCCTGGCCATGCCAGATGCCTCTCCTCTAAGCTCCTAATCATCACTGAGTAGACCACTCTCATAGGATTTATCACAATATTGATATTGTGCATTTATTTATTGTGATGTCTCACTATGTCATAAGCTGCTTCAAGACAATAACTGTGTCCTTTATCTCTCTGGTTCCTGACCTTGTATTTGGCCTGATATATAGCAGGAGCTCAACAATTATGTGTTGATACCTTTTCTTTAGCCAGCTCTTTCTCATAGCTGAGGCTTCAATTTAAATATTAGTTTCACCAAAAGGCCTCCTTGACCCCTCAGGTTACTTTGATATTCCTGTGAGTATTTTCATAGTAATTTTATCACAGTTGTAATTACATAGATATTAGTTTGACGATTTGTTTAAAATCTTCACCCACCGGGCTAAAACCTTTATGAGGACAGGCACTATGTCTCTCTTGTTTGTACATATCGCTAATGTCTCACTAAGCCTGGTACATAATTCACACTCAGAAACAGTTGTTCAGTCAATTACTGATACTAACTACAATATGGATGAACCTTGAAATAGTTACGTTAAGTGAAAGAAGCCTGTCACAAAAGATCACATATCATATAATTCCATTTATATCAACTATTCACGATAAATCTATAGATACAAAAATTAGTGGTTGCCTATGACTGCAACAGGGGAGAAATAAGAGGAAGCATTGGAAAACAGGAGTGATTGCTAATGGGCACAGGGTTCCTTTTTGTGATCATGGAAATATTCAAAAATTAGATTACAGTGATAATTGCACAATTCTGTCAATATACTGAAACCCACTGCAGTGTACACTTTAAATGGATAAATATTATGGTAGGTGAATTATATCTTAACAAAGCTATTAAATAATTGTTGGATGAAAGAATTAATTGAAAGATCAACATGAAGTTCAGGTGTCTCCTCATTTAGTGAAGGGGATGTATTTCTAGAAATTGGAACCCTGTTACCCTGGGTCCTTTCATCATAATCTCCTCAAAGATGCATTTCTGGCATAAAACACTGTCAATTGTTCTTCTGCTGTCTTCATATCCTGTGACTTCGTAGGATGGTGCTTGCTGTAGCTTCTTTCAGTTTCTAGTCACAAAATTGATCTTCAGTCCTCCCAGGCTGCAGTGAGGTTTACAAGAATTTCTGCCAAACCCTAATTGCCATCTGTTTCCTCTCCCCAGTCTTTGACGTCACCATGGAAGACTGAAGAAATTAGCATTTAAACAAGTAGGAGCGACCAAATGATTTCAGTGATGTTCTCCCTTTCCCTCCTCCTCCATTGTACCACTTGTAACATGTAAGTGATGGCATGAGCTCTAGCAGCCACTTTGGATAATGAGAATGAGGTCCATACCTTAAGAGTGTCAGGACTGAGTGGGAATAAGATTATGAAACTTTCTTCAGCTTAATTATAGAAAAATATAAATTTCAAAATACTATATTCTAAAACATGGGCACATCCTGTCTAAACTCTGAGGAAATGTCTTTCAAGTCATAGAGAGAAGATCTTATAGAAATAATAATTGCAAGAATGCCATTGCATACTTTGAGGAAGAAAGCATAAACTGCGGAGTTAAAAAGATGGATTTAATTACTAATTCTGTCTTTTATTATCTGTGAGAACTTGGGGAGTTAATTCTTCATTGGGCCACAGTTTTTTCATCTGTAAAATTGTGTTAATAATACTTACTCTGTTATCAACGGATAAAAATTATGCAATGTGTTTGATGATACCCAGGAACTATCTGGGACATTGTAGATGCTTTAAATATTCTTGTTCCCTTCCAACCTGATTACTTGAGTCAAAAAGGTAATTCAACCCTATATTTCCAAAAGATAATAGTATAGTCAATAAACCAGTCAGGGAGCATTACTTGTATCCTTACAATGTACCCTAAAATGTGCTGGGAGTCATGGAAGAAACAGAAGTAAAAGGCATCATTCTTGTCATCAGAGAGCCTACGTGAAGCTGCAAAGTCATGACTGATCCAGGAGAAACCACAGAGAAACTACATGGTAGTACACATTTAACATTGCATCACATGCTCACAGCAATCTTCATAGGAATACCAAAGTAGGAAAGATTACTTAGATGTGGAGTAGTGAAAAAAAGTTTCATGAAATAAGATGTGCTGGATCTGAACTTGACAAATCTTAATAGAAATATTTATATGTAATAACTCATTAATTATCTATTTATTGTATGTCAAAATACTATTGTGGTTAATTCCTCAATTACCTAAGCCAGGGAAATTCATAACTACTCTGGACACAGAAAAATATTCAGAGATAACAGTCAAATTGTGGCTGCTGATGACACATTATCTAAGCCCATTTCTTCCCACTCCCATCAAATGGCTGAATGACAAAATCAAGGACACGAAGTATCAGCGGACAGTCCTCCTGATTAAGAACTGAGATAACAATTCAAATCATGGTAAAATTAACCACGAGGAAAGTCAAGAAATGTACCTTTTACAATTTGGGGGCAAATAGAAGGCTAGGATTGAATTGCATTCATTCACATGGAAAGATATGCAAAACAAACAAAGAATAAATAATGAAAGACACAAGTGCCATACAGATGAAAAATTTCTTGGAAAATGAATCCAAAAGAAATAGAAGAAAATGTGATGCAAGATTTTCTCTGTATGCTTAAGGAATTTAGAGATAACATGGAGTCTATGAATGAAGTGATTAAAGAGACCAAAAATAATGTAGGATTTCGACAAAGATTCAAAAATAGAATACAATGGAAAGGTAGCTGACAACCCTAACAAAGAAACTGAAGAGGATTAAAACCTTTAAGGTATTTGAAACTCCATTAGTAGCAGAAAGGAACTGAATCACAGTAGAGTAAGCCTATTCACTGACAGAAAAGTAAAGCTCTGGAGGAAAAAAATCACTCAAAATTCAAAGTAAAAAGATAACGAGATGATAATGATTAGACAGAAAACAACACTAAGAAGAAAAGGCAATGGATCCAATTTATGGATAATTGCTTTTGGGAAGACGAACAGGAACACACAGGAGGACAAACAATTTTTTCAAATATATAGTATGAGGGAAATTTCCTGAAATAAAAGAAGACCTGAAGAGTCAGATTCAAAGGAAAGATGCTTGAAAGCAATGAGCACTAAAGCATATCCCAGTCAATTTACAGAAATCCAAAATTAGAAAAAGAATTTCCTAATTATTGAGGCAAAGCCTGCATGTAATTCAGAAAGAAAACTGAATACCTAAAGCTGACCTCTGACCCCTCTCCTAAGCAACCTTAGATGACAGGATATTGACCTGCACTGGTTTGGGAACAAAGCAATGTAACTAAAAAATTCTACATACATCTCAGTTTTTATTCTAGTTGGAAGGCTTTTCTATGCTGGAAGACATTTTCCTAAGCAAACAAAAAAATCAGGAAATATAGCAGTAATGTTCCCTTCATTTCATGCCCACTTGAAGATGGAAAATCCCAGGAACCAAAAGCTAAATGAGAATAAAGAAATTCTAAGTGGTTAAATTATGGAAAGAAAGGTCTGGCGGAGAGCATTAAATCTGAATAATTGCATAAGAAGGTAAAAAACAATACTCCTAATAAAGACTAATAGATGGATATTTTATAAATCCTGAAAGAAATCTACCTATTTAATAGTAATAATAAATGGTTGATAATGGACTGGCGCTAAGATCACAGACAGGCTTAGAGGAAGTGGAAAAAGAGGAGAAAGGAGGTAATATAAATGTACCAACTTTATTATGTGTTGTGAAGGGAGTCAATATATGCACTTTTACATTTGACGTTATGTATATACATACGTACACATATATATTAGCATGTTTATATTTGACATATTGCTTTAAACCCATCACTCCCTTAACTTATATGGGTAACTACTATTAGAATTATATAGTTTCCAAAATGAAAAACAAAGATCAAATAACAAAATATAGAAAACTAAAATAATCAGTAAAGAAGGAAAAACCTCCAATCACTTATTAATTCAAACTATCAAATGCTTACTATGTGTCAGGCACTGTGTAAAAATCTGGGTAGTATATAATAAAGAATTAAAAAAAGACATATTCCTCGTCCCCAGGAAATTTAACAGTCCAAGAGCTTACACACACACACACACACACTCACACATACACGCACACACAGATACACACACAGACTCTGGATTAAAATCTTCATGGAGGAGGAGAAGGAGAGGAGATGGAGGGGAGGGAGGGGAGGGAAGAAGGAAGGAAGATCAGTGAATAACCTAAATAATAACATGGACAGTAGTGAAGTCCAAGCTATAATTTGAAAGTGAAAATTTATCATCTTCCAGATTACAGAGCTAAAAGAAATGGAAGATATCCTGAACAAGGAAGAGGCAAGAAGAATTCCAAGTGGGCCAACATCCACTTAATAGAACAACATTGTCCAATACACTAGCCGTATGTGGCTGGTGAAACTTTAAAAGTGGCTAGTCTGAATTGAGATATGTTGTAAGTGTAAAATACCTATACAGAAGATTTCAAAGACTCAACACCAACAAAGGAAGAATACAAAATAACTCATTAACAATTTTAATATTGTTTATACATTTAAATGATCATTTTACATTATATGGTAGTTAAATAAAATATTTAAATTCTTGTCACTTGTTTCCTTTTTTTAATATACCTCCTAGAAAACTAACAATTACATAAATGTCTTGCATTATATTTCTATTGAATATTGCTGTAACTGAGTTTCAGAAGCAGAGAACAGAGAAAACAGGGAATCAGTGATCATCAGGAAAATAAGAGGATATTTCCTAGAGCTAATAAAAGATAATATTTATATTGAAAGAGGCCACCTAGTACTAAGAAAAATAAAGATCCGAAGCAAGATATATACCATAGAAACTTCAGAACTCCAAGAATGAAAACAGAATATTAAAAGCTTAAAAAGATTCTACATAAAGTAATACACATAAATAAAAAGTAGTCTGACATCAGACTCCTCATCAGCATCACTGGATGTTGAAATATAATTTGTTTGAACATATCTTGCTGTAGAAATCTTTACTCAGCTAAGCTGTCAGTCAAATATAAAACTAAAGTAAGATATTTTCAAATAGGCAAGGACTCAGAAATTAAAAAAAAAAGTTATGAAAAAATCTACTTGAAGAAAATTCAGTAGAATTTTAAAGGGAGAAAATGTGGGATATGAGACACGGTGCAAATGAATCATAATCTAGACCAAATTAGAATCAGCTGGGAGATTTTAATTCCCTGTGCCCAAACTGCCCACCCTCCACCCTAGCTAAAAAAAGATCAGGACATCTACAAGTGGGACTTAGGGATCAGTATGTTTCAAAGTTCCCAGGGTAACTCCTATATGTAGTTAAGTTGGAGAATCCGTGATTCTTCTAAATGAATTCAAAATGAATTTAAAGATAATCCATGGGACCACAACACTTCAAAATTCTCTTTTAAGCGACAGGATGTACACAGTGACTTAATATTACAACCACATTACATGGTTCTGTTAAGGATAATATTCTTATAATCATAAAAATGTAAATGTAGTTTTATTGCAGTTAAATATTCAAACACAACCTTTAGAGAAAGCTCGGTAGACTTCGTTATAGTTACATAGAAAGTGTCGTCATAAACCTTGACAATATAAAGATAATAACCTAATAAAAACCAGGGGTCAGAGAGGGAAAAGTGATGGCAAGGAAGGTCATTGCAATTGCACAAAATCCTTTACCTTTCAGAATAGGGAGTCAAAACATATTATACAAATTTGATTAAAAAAAAGAGAAGTATATTTTATATTGTGATATTTCAGATATTTAAAAAGTATATATAACATATACAAAGTATGTAGAAAATCTCTCAAATATCATATTCTACATATATAAACTAAAAGGAAAATATTGAAAATAAAGATGTGTAGCCACTACCCAGTTTAATAAATAGAATATTACCTATTTGATTGACTCTCTCATATCTTCCCTACCACATACCTCCCTCCCACTCTCAATGATGTAGGTAGTATCCTGAATTTTATGTGTAATATTTCCTTTCTTTATAATTTTATTAAGGTTTGAATGTTTCTCAACTTATTTTTCAGGTTTATCTGTTTTGATCATCATATAAATAATGTAAAAGATAGGGTTATACTTTATGCCATCTTCTTTAACATTCTTCTTTTTGTTTAAATACTGTGTTTATGAGATAGGTCCACACAGTGCTAGTTCAACAAGTTTCATAGCTCTATTATATCAAATGATATTAATACACCACGTTTTTATTTATTCACTCTCCTAATGATGGGCATTTGGTTTGTTTATCATGTTTCACTAGTGCAAACAATTCTCCTATACACATTCTTGTTCAGTTTCCTCATGAGCATCCGTAAGTGTTTCTGTATCTAGGAGGGGTATTGCTGGATAAAAGTTTGCCCAAATTTACTAGGCAATGTCAATTTATATTTTTCCGAAGTGGTGCTCCATTTTACACTCCTACCAACAATGTATAAAAATTCCTGTTTCACAATATTTTCCCAAAATATTTAGTGTCCTTAGTTGTGGCAGTAGTTCTGCCTGTATGTGTCTGTTTACTTAATGCCAATATAGTGAGATGTAAAACCAAATCTCATTATAGTCTTCATTTGTGCTTACTCGAGTATTTCTGAGATTGAGCGTGTCTTCATACATTCATCAGCCAGTTGTGTTTTTCTTCTGTGAAACGATTGCTCATATATTCTGCCCAATTTTCTACCAACTTTCTTCCTTGATCTGTACTTGTCTCCGTGTGATATATCCCTTTTGTTGATTACATTCACTGCAAGTATCTTCTCCTAATTTGTGACTTTTTTATCATTTTTCTACTGTATCTTTGGAGGAATAAAACTTTAAAATTGATGATACCAAATTTAACAATTTCTTGTCTTTACGGTTTGTATATTGGAGGTCTGATTGAGGACCTTCTCTGCCCTGAGGTCAAAAAAATAAAGCTCCATATTTTCTTTTAGAATAAAAATTAAATTTTCTTCCTGTTTAGGTATCTAATTGATATGGATTTCCCTTTGTGTATAGTGTGAGGTAGATATCCATTTTTTAATTTTACTTGTATAATCCATTTTCCAAGCACCATTTATTTTATGGTCACCCTTTCCCCTCTAAGCTACAATACCACCTTGATCAAATATAAAGTTTTCATCAACATGTGCAGATCTGATTCTAGGCTCTCTATCTTTCTCTTTGAACTATCTGTCCAGCTCTCCAGCAATAGGATACTCTTAATTAGCAAAACCTAATAGTAATAACGTGGTAAAGCAAGCCCCCTCACCTTGTTCTTTAAATGCATCTTCATCATTATTAGACCTTTGCTTTTGCTAAAAGTTTTGTGATTCTGTCTTGATTTTGATTAGAATTACACTAAATTCACAGATTTATTCAAGGACAATCAATTTCTTTACAATGTTGAGTCTTTCAAATAATTTATTTAAATCTCTCAATGACTTTCGGTGAAGTTTTGTAATTTTCTGAACAAAGGCAGTGCACCTCTTTTGTGAGATTTATTTCGAGGTATTTGTATTAATCTTCTTCAGCTGCCATAACAAAATACTGTACACTGGGTGGCTTAAACAACAGAAATTTATTTTCTCAGAGTTCTGGAGGATGGAAAGTCCAAGATCAGGGTGTCAGCCAGTTCTGTTTCAGTGCTCTCTTCCTGGCTTGCAGATGGCCACTTTCTCACTATGTCCTCACATGGTGGAGAGAGAGTGAGCTCTCTGATGTCTCTTCTTATAAGGTCGCTAATCCTATTGGATTAGGGTTCCACCCTAAGGATCTCACTTAACCTTAGTTACCTCCCTAAGGTCCCTGTCTTTGAATATACTCATGTTGGGGGTTGAGACTTCAACATATGAATTTGGGAGTAAAAACAATTCAGTCCATGGCAGTGCTTTAATTTATGTTGCTATTGCAAATGGTAATTTAAATATTAGTTGTTAAAAATCATCTTTCTTAAATCTTTTTTGCTGGTATTAAGAAATTCAACTGGACGAGCTCCTATTTTCAAGCTATTGAAGCCTGGGCACTCTGAACATGACTACAGAGGGAGACATTAGGCTAAGGCCATCTCACACCTACCATGATCCAGACATTCCATACTATTAGGCATTTACTCAAAAGAAATTAAACTATACGTCCATACAAAGACTTGTATACAAATGTTCATAGAAGCTTTACTTTTAATAGCCAAAAACTTGAAACAACCCAAATGTCCATCAACAGGTGACTGAATAAGCAAATTACAGTATATCCATACGATGCAATCTTACTTAGTAATAAAAATGATGATCTTTTGATTTACGTAACAACATGGATGGATCTCAAAGTAATCATGCTGAGTGAAAGAAGCCAGACAAAAATGTTGAATACTATACGATTCCATTATATAAATTTATAAGAAATACAAATGAATCTATATGACAGAAAGCCAAACAGTAGTTGTTGGTGGATGCTAACAAAGGCAGGGTGGCAATGAGAGAAAGGGATTGGAAATGGGGATAAGGAAACTTTTGGGAATGATGGCTATGTTCATTATTTTTATTGTATTTGTTCCACAAGTGTATGCATATGTCAAAATTTATCAAAGTGTGCTCTATAAGTATGTACATTTTCTTCTCTGTAAACTCAAAAAGCATCCCTTATGGTATTTTTTTGTATCTATGAGTACTATAAAGTTAGGGAAGACCAAACTGAGCTTCTTAAAGATGGCAGACTGGTCACATTAATTTCTCTCCATCCTAAGAATAACACATTTATAGTAAAAGAATAAAAAATACATAGTCATACAAAAAGTAATAAATAGAAGAGTTATCTAAGAATGAGAGATTTAAACAAATAAAAAATAGAATGGTGATAGTGATACAACAGGGCAGAGGAAATACCAACCTAGAAGGTGTATAGAGGCATATACGGTGGACGGGATTTTTCTGCTTGGAAAAATCTCAGGGAAACTTGGAATCACGGAACACCAAGAAGAATTGAGAAATGGTGGAAGTGACTTATGATGCTAATGTCAAGTTGGCAGTTCAGATTAAGTCCTCTGAATACAGCATGTAGGAGTCCTAATATGCATTATCCCTGTCACTCTAATAGTGGCCAATCATTTGAGAAACCTAACACAAGGACCCTGAGATCTCAAACAGCCTTCTGTTTCCTCATGCTTAAATGCAAACAAGCATCTTTTGAGAAAATCCTGAAAACCAAATAAAGCAAGATAAACAGGAAAAAAACAAAGTTCCAGAGAATAATGGTGAATTGGGGGTAATTACAATTTTTAAAAAACCTCCATTAGTGTTTTCAGATGCTTTTGAAAAATTAGTTCATCTTTAAAATCAGGAAGCAATGAAAGAAGATCAGAGAACAAGAAAAAACTCTTGAAAATTAAAAACATAACTAGTAAAGAAAAATAAATAGACATTTTAGGAGATAATATTGAAGAAATCATCCATAATATAAAAACAAAAACACAAAGAAATGGAACAAATAAGAGGAAAAATAAAAGACAGAGAATCAATCTAGGAGAACATCTGCCTAACAGAAAAAAGAGGAAAATGCCAGGTAAGTTATTAAAGGACAAATAACTGACATTTTCTCAGAGTCTCCAGATTAAAGAAGCCACCTCAAATGAATAAAGGAAGAGCTATCTCTAAGAGTATTTTGGTGATATTTCATAACATCACAGATAAATAAAGATCTTAAAAATGTCCACAGGGAGAAAAATAGTCATCTAAAAACAAACAAGAATCCAACTGAAGTCATACCTTCTATCAGTATCACTGAATCCTAGACAACGATGCAGCAGTGCCTTCAAAGTTCTTTAAGTAAATTATTTTCACCAAGAATTCCACACTTTACATACTTATCAGTCAGTGCCCTGGTAGACTAAAAGCAGTCTCAGATATGTAAGAACTTGACAATTTACCTTTCATCCACTCTTCCTTAGCAAGTTAGTAAAAGTGCTTAACAAAACCAATGAGCAATCTAAGAATTGAGGAATGTGAAATAAAGCAAGCAAGAAATCAACCTAGGAAAGCAGAGAAGGAATGTCAAGCTGACAGCTGTTTGGAAGTTTTAGAGAACAGCATCTGCATTAGGGCCAGGATTGCTGGGGGCTCTAGGTGGGAGGTCTGTGGGCAAAGGGGACTCGGTTAGAGATGGAACTGGAGGCATGACAGAGAAGGAAAAATGAGAGTGTGATCAAAGCAAACAGAAAAGAAAAATTGAGCATGCATGAAAAGACATTATAAATTATAGGAAGAATAGTAAATACCAAAAAAAAAATAACTGTAAGAGTACAATTCTTGGCTATGCAGTGAACAGCATTTTCACAGGCACTATAACATAAGCACCATTCAATATATTTTTAAGAAAATGTAGAATCAATCCAAAGACAAATCACACACACAAAAAAAAACCCCACTTCATAATGGTTATATAACATAAAGTTCAACCTTAGGAATATTAACATGAAAGTAGAGATGGCCAAAGTTAGTGGAATTGGGGGTGAAGTAAAAGAAAGGTTAGGGGTATTCTCAATTTCTAAAGTGAAGTATCAAAAGATGGAAATTACTTATCTCCCCCAAAATTATAAATCTTTCCCAGTCACCTTGAGCAATCTCTTTATTTATTCCCAAATAAGATAATAGCAGAGCGTGTCCTGTAACATGGAAAGGTGGGTCAAGATAAACAGAAAAATAATCCTCAATAAGTGCCATTAATATTTGAAGGAAAGCATTAATGTGAGCTGCATAGATTAAGCATCTCATGCCTCCGTGTCCAAATTTATCTTCTATAATGATGTTCATCCAGAAAACACTTGGTTATGTATTTTTTAAAATGTTAATACCACCAGTTTATTTTTATCTGTTTTTTTCCCATCTTCTAAATTAAAATCAAATAAGTTTCCAAACTGAAGATTTTATCCAATTAAAATTATATTCATGCAACTCAATTAGATTCATAATTGTGTTCTATGAGAAGAGATGTGTGTTTTCTGAGCTTTATTTATCTTATCCAAAACAGTGTTATGTCTTGTTGATCTGTACTAGACAGCAGGAATGAAAGCTTTCCACAAATAGATTCCTGATATTGTCTTGAAACATAACCAATAGGTTTTGTATCTTGTATTTTAGATGATAACACAGTAGAAATGAAAACTATTTTTTATATTTTTATTGACATATAGTGACTCTCTGCCTCTTTGCTTACTTCTACATTGTCTGATTAATAATGTTGATACCCCTTTTCCTGTTTATATTCTTGACCTTTCCTTTAAGTTCTTTTTATGTATTTCTTACATATCTTGAAAATGTCAGATAGCGGTGTTGATTTTAATACAACCCCAAACGTTGCTTTTATAATAGTTTCTACTATCTAAACATGTGGTCACAACAGCTATATTTGCTCACATTTTATACTTTAAATTTCTATACTCCTTTGATTTTTCCTTTGTCATCTATTTTGCATTGTAGTATAGGTTTTGTTTACTTTTATTCTTCAGGGATTAGAAATTTTGATATAATTTTTAAAATATGAAATTTAAAAAGTATCAATTACCAACTTCAGGATTTTCAAACGTGTCCTTGAAATTCCTATAGCTTTATGGGATTACAAAGAAGATGCATTCTTATCTTTCATTGTTTCTTCTTTTGCAGAAATGTATTTCAAAGAGATATGATTTTTGCCAAATATTTAAAGTGACTGTTCCTTATTTTAGCTGCAAAAATTCTTAACACCACCCCTGTATCATTCATCTATCTTTCAATCTCATGGTTATCTAACTATACAAAGAATTTTTATTTCAAAAAAATTTAAGTAATCGCAGCTCTTCTTGAGCATATGCAGTTACAGTACATCCCTCCGACAAGTCCTTTATTCAGGTCTCTCCCGTTCTCTGATAGCTCCTTTATCAACATAAGGTTTCTATGGAGAGTCTGCGTCATTGTGGATGGTTCCCAACCGCTCATTTACCCCTACACATGGCCTATTTTGAACCAGGAACTGTATTGTCTAACTAAGGACAGAAATAGCATTTCCAACGAGGTATAAATGGTGTATGGGGTATAAAGAGAAAACATGACCTCAACAAGCTCAGAAGACAATTCCTAAATTTCCACCAAGAGGCTTCTTGGTATTGGATTTTAGTTTTTAAGCCAGGTATATATGATACTGTGTTGGCTGAAGCTGATAATTAGATTAACTTAATCAACTAATTGTGATTTTTGCTATGAGTTTATCAATCTAACAAACTGTAGAAATTCTTTCCCTACGGTAAAATTTTGGCTGTTATCCATAGTTTGCAAATTTAGTTGAATATTTTTCTCTTTTATTTGTCTTTATTATTTTAATGAGAAGTTAGGAGAGGATATAGTGAAGACTGTGCATCTAACTCCATCATATCCCAGATAGGCTGAGGCTCTTATTTATCTATGTAAAGGCTAATTTGCATATTTATTCACACAGGACATGGAGTGAGAAACCAGCTGTGTGAAATCCATGGTAGCATACACAGAGACCTGGAGCAAAGAGGGATTCATTCACGTAAAAGTAAAACCGAAAAGACAGCAAAGCAGAGACTTGGAAAAAATATACATAAACTGTTCAAAGAAATGGCAAGTTCCCCAAAACTGTCACTGACGGTGGAGGCTTACTTCCCTCTCAGTATTCCTTCATGCACCTTCAGGATGCTCTAGACCTGAAGTGCTTTATCATTTAAAAGCACCATCTGTTGGAAAGCTAAAGGATACCAGATAATTTATTCACCTCATTAATCAATTAACGAGTGCCAACTGTTAGCCAAAAAGTAGATGTACTATAAGCCTTTGGAGACCCGGGGTTTCTGAAATTACCGTCATTCAAATAAGATAATTTGATATCAAAAATGTTGCTAAGGTAGCCATAAAAGCAACTAATGGTAATTAGGACACCTTAGCAGATTCTCAACCTCACAGTTTACGTACATTTGAAAATGAAAGCTGTATCAAAGGGCTTTAGAGGCAGAGACTATTAAGATTTAGATGCTTAGAGATAGCATGTCAACATTAGACCTTTTGGATAAGGTCAATAATCTTGTCTATTTAATGGGAAGTTTTTTGATCAGCAACTTCTTTTGAAAAGAAGATTTAAAAAGCAGAGTTTTCCATATCACTTGTTCAGTGGAGAGTAACAGAATAGCAAGAGGGGCAGCTGACCTTACTGTGTCCAGCTTAGTGATGCTAAGCTGTGGAGATTCTAGCACCTGGACTATGGTCTGGAATTTAGAACCATTTCTGGTGATTTTTCAGAAATAAATGATAATCTAATTGTTCAAAAAATTTTTCTGATTGTCATACCTATGGCATCTGGTAGTGTGGCAAGGGAGGAAGAGAAGTACATTTAATGAGATTAGCTGCATCAATCATGGGTACTAAGAGAGTGGAAGATGCTCACAGATCCCTACATCCTATCATAGATGATGGTTCTAGCTTCTCACCATTGTTCTGTACTCTTTCTTGAAAAAAGTGTCTAACAAAGATTTTTTTGAAGTATTAATTTTTTCTAGAAAATAAGTTACTTTGATGAAAATGTATTGGTAACAACAGTGGATCATTTCTCTCATGGAATAGTGACAAATCTCAACATAATTTTATCTGTGATAAACAATGAGCTCCTGCTTTATGTTGATAGGTACTGTGTTAAGTACCTGAGGTAGAAAGAAAGTTATAGTTCCTGCCTGGCTCTTTCAGGGTGGGTTAGGTGTTCTCCTCCTCTACCACCATGTTATGGTGCGCTCATCTCCACCACTGCCCTGACTGTGTTGTGGTGTGACTCTGTCGATGCATCTGGCTCCTCCCCCTACTGCCACTACACTGGACCTCTCTGTGAACAGGGACAGTGTCTCACTCACCTTCACATCTCAGCATTCAGCACACTATCTAGTGCTGTGCCCCACACATAGCCTGTATCTCATTCCATAATAATCTGTTGAACTAGGATATGAAATCATAATCTTGTGGTAGACACAGACAAATATACCTCAACTATGGTAACCATAATAGAGAATCAGGTGGTGATTAGTGCTATAGTGAAAGCGAAGTTAACTACAAACTGCTCTCTCGAGTTTGTTGGAGCCCAGAAGTGCAGCTCTCTGCAAACGACACTCAGAAAGATGTTCCTTTATTTTTCAGACATGTCACTAAAATAATTGGAGATATTCAGCACTCCAAGTTCCTACTGCATTAGAAAAAAACAGAAGATATAAAAAATGAGATAAATAAAATAGAAGGAGAAAAAGCATTCAACCCTGGAAAAGCAATAGGTCAATGCATTTGGTGAAGTGACCATCCCACATCTATCACAGCACAAAAATCCTTGGTGTATCCAACTGTGCTCAGAAGTATGAATATTATAAAAATGATATATCTGTGTAATGAGAAGAAAAGCTGCTACTTCTGTTTTTATAACGCTTGCTAACTTCATTTTTTTCAGTACTGCAACACCAGGATTACCAGAATGAATCTGGAGGGTTTCTGTCTACTATTTCAAATAGTTCATCATTCTTTAAACCAAAGCAACATCCACTTAGCTTTCCCCAGAAAGTAAAAACCTACTAGCATAATCCTTGAGTTAATTCTTCCCTTTAAACATCTGTCATAAAGATTGCAATCAAATGGAGATAATGTATGTTAAAGCACTGTAGGAAGTTCGAAATGTTATACAAATGTGAGATGATATTTTCATCATAATTTACATGTATACTTGTCTCTCTGATTACATGATTTGGGCACTATTGTGTACTTTGAATATAGGGTCACTGAAAACAGAAACAAATGTTTAATCTGAAAGCATTGTTTTGGTTGGCTGGGATTCTATATTGTCATTATTTCTTAGTGGTACAACCTAGTCTATTATCCAAGCAAAGTCCATCAGGACCATTCCATGCTTCAATTTTGAATATGAAACCAAGAATTAAACTGTAGTTCTCTGTCTTGGTTTTTATTAAACTCTCTTTCTTTGTTTTAGAAAGTAAAATCTAGAATTCATTTGACCATAAAAGTGCCTCTTTTTGATATTCTGAATATTTGATCCTGTTAGAGCTATTGATCCCAAGTGTATGACTCCTTCAACACTCTTGATGTAAAGATGGCCCTGGGATATCAGAAAGCAACAAAGCTATCAGAGACTAGCAGAGTCCTATCAAAGAGAGTGAGAAGCCAAACTAAATGGCTACTGGCCAAAGAATGGACAAATTTCAGAACCAATGGAGATAGTAAGTGTAATAGATTGAAACACATTCAATACATTTAAGTCCACGAGGGCATAACACAACACACACTCCTCACAGCTCATCTTTGGGAGATGCTAGAGAATTGCCTCATGATTTTAAAACCTATATATCAAAAGAAGTGACTGTTTACCCTGTTTTCTCATACAATCTGCACATGATGGTAACACAATAGTTGAAGAAGGGATCTTTCTTTTTATCTAAGTTCCAGCTAATAAATGGAAAACGAATGACAGAATTAGAATATGACCATCATATAACTTCTAGTGGATTAATGAATCTATGCAACAATTAACAATGGCTGCTAATGTCACAGAAAAAGAGGCAACCAAACATTACGTATCTCTAATGGAAGAACCCAGCACAGCATCACCTATGAAGTAGTCTTGTAAAAGTGAATAAATAAATAGGAACATGAATCTAATCAATTCTCTAGATATAACTAATGAATTTCAGAAAATCCATACTGTGGGAAACTCTATAGGACACAAAAATATATACAGTTTCTTCAAAACAACATAAAAAAACAATATAAAAGGGGCCGGCCTAGTGGCATAGCAGTTAAGTTTGCATTCAGCTTCTGTGGCTGGGGGTTTAGCCAGTCCAGATCATGGGCGCAGATGTGACAGAGCTTACCAAGCCATGCTGTGGCAAGTGTCCCACATATAAGTAGAGGTAGATGGGCACAGATGTTAGCTTAGGGCCAGTCTTCCTCAGTAAAAAAGAGGAGGATTGGTGGCAGATGTGAGTTCAGGGTTAATCTTCCAAAAAAAGAAAAGAAAAGAAAAAACACAAAATGAGAAAGATGGACAGAGTCTTGAAAGACAAGAGACATACAAACCAGTTACAATACATATTTGATTCAAACAAACAATTTTTTTTTAAAGAAAGGGACAGAAAAAAAGAAGAAGAAGCAAATCAAAGCAAAAGAAATAAATATAAAATGTGGACTGCCTGAACACTGGAAATGTGAGCACTGCCTGAATATCTGATGATATCAAGGAATTACTGATAATGCTTTTTAGTTATAATAATGATATTGTGGTTTTGTTAGAACAAGGGGGCCTTATCACTTAAAAATATATAATGAAATATTAGAGGTAAGATATGATTTCTGAGATTGCTTCAAAAGAATGCAGGCAGGGTGAGCAGGGGTATAGACTAAACCAGATTGGCCAGGTATTGATAATGATTGAATTCAAATGAATTGGAAAAAAGAGCTATATTAAATTTATTATACTATTTTCCTTGCTTTTGTATACATTTTTAAATGTCCACAGTAAAATATGTTTAAAAAAAAAAATCTCCTGGTAAAACTCTGCAGCCAAGTGTGTGAGAAATAAACTTGATGATCCACAGATCATCCTCTGATGATCTTATGAGGATAAGATCATGGCCCTCAGTTAAATATCCAATTTTTAACACAGTGGTGAAAATGAGAATAAATCAACGTCCTCTTCCAAAATGGTCACAAGAAACCAGATAGTCAAGATGTCTACTGCTGAGTATCCCCTCCTGTCCTCTGGGAGCATTCAATGTTCATTTTTTGATCCAAAGATACCTTCAATAAGATGGAATGATTGATAAAATCCATCAAAATGAAAATTAGTAGAAATCCTTGTAAGAAAATGTACTTCTGTATGGTGTTAAGTCAAAATAATGGATTTTGGAAATAATGCATGAGTATAGATAGTTTAGTAGACAGTAAACTCAATGCAAGTCAAACATATAATGTGATTACCAAAAAGAAAGTGAATATTTCAGTGAATTCATAGCCATGTACTGGGACAAGATAAGTATCAGTCTCAATCTGCTCTCTGTCAGAACACGCCTACTATATCATCCCTTTTAAACGTAGCTTACTATATTGGAAAAATTCTAGGATTAATTAGATAGTTAGAAATCCTAAAGACCTGCCACATCAGGAAAGTCTGAAGTAAAAAATATGCTTATGTTAGAGAAAAGAAGGCTTGGGGTGTGGGTGGGGGGCCTGATAGGTCTATGCAGAGAATGGAAGGGCTGTCATATAAAATGAGTAGTTCCTTCCTACTACGCGCAATGGAAAAGGATTACAGGTAGCCCAAAGACTGGGGCCATAGAAAACTTTCAACTACAGATTTGGTTGCCAAAAACACTAGAGGTCGTCCCTCCCTGGAGGTGTGCACATACACACTGGACAAACTTCTTGCTGTTGTGTCTTGAAAGGAATGAAATTCAGTTCCTTACAACCCTGAGAGTCTGAACTCAGAACTGTACTTTATCATAACCACTCTGCTTGTTTGGATTTTTTTTCTCTTGTTCTAAATGGCAGGTACTTTCAAGGATTATTACCAATCTATTTATGTCCAAATCACAGCTTCCATTCTTTAAAATTAGCCACCTTTCCCTCCTCCTGCCTGACGTGTTCACTGTTGTCGTGCTATGTGGCTAGGAGCAAAACATCTGATCACAGAGAGGCGGTTGTTACCTAGCTTGAGCTCAGCAAGAAGCAGATGGGTGACAAGAAAGGAAAAAGCTTCTATATATACACACCTAAGCATAAACGATGGGGAAGGGAAAAATCAAGATAAAGAACATGGCAAGTAAATTGTAGCCATTACTTTTAAAGTTTTTGAGTGGAAATAAAAGTCTTACACTGCAGTATGTGTTAGTGGAAACTCTGCTCTTTAAAATTAGGTTTCTAATTTACAGAAGAACATCAGGAACTTTGAGCCAGTGGGTGTATTTTGTCTACGTCTATTCCAGCATCCCATGTTATTCCCTTGTCATTCCTTGACCTAAAGATAAGGTGTGCCCACTGTCAGCACGCTAAAAACAAAGACAGACAAATAATGATATTGACCAATATTGATATTATTCTGAGATGACTAATTTGTTGCCCTAACAAGCCCTTTGGATTTTGTTTTGAAATATGTAGCATCACATTGAGTATTCTTTTTCCCTTTTTCCCTCAATATGCTAAACTGAGCAATTTGTGGAAATGATAAATATAGAGAGCTTTCCTTCCAAGCAGGTTGTAGTTCTGCTTTTATATTACCCTAGATATTTTGCCAGATTTTATGAATGTATGACATGACTAAATCTAATAAAACCTAATGTACGCTGAAGACAAAATATTAGACTTCTATTTATGTCTGCCAGTGTGAAGTTATTTCTTTAATCACGTCACGTCATCACTAAAGCTAAAATAACCCTGAACGAGTAGTACAAACAACGATTGTGTTTTATAAATGTGTTTCAATTTCCTAGCAGAATTTAGTTTTATAGAGAGACATCATAATCCTAGCTCTGGCTCCATGCTTTATTAGGTATGTGACATTTGTGAAGTCTCAGTTTCCCTATGAGTGAAATGAGACATTCAGAATGAGATCATCTTATTGGTTCCCTCTAGTTTCAATATTCCTTGAATCTGAATTGATAAATTAGGGCTAAAATATATGCGACCTTACATTTAAAAAAATAAGAATAGAAAAATTCATAGAAACACAATATGTGGAAAGACACTAGGAAAACATATTCCCCCAAAAAATAACACCCTTTGTTTGGGGACAGGAAATGGTTCATGAGTAATTTATTTTTCTTTTATTTTTAAAATATTTTCTAAAGAGTTTATAAATCACTACGTGATGGATGTATAATTGGGAAAAACAGACACCTTTTCAACATTTAAAAAGCAGTATTTATCTCAGGCCACTACTTTGTCTAAGGGTGTGAGACATCAAATAAAATTGTCACCCCACACAATAAGATTGCCTCATGTGTGCTCCTTGTTTAGGATAAGGTTCCAAATAGAGCACGGCAGCAATGTAGCATCAGTTGAGTGAAGTCAATGAGATTCTAGTTCCTTTAGGCTAGTTATGAACAGAAGATAAGAATCAGGGATGCAAATGAAGCAAACATGTCTTTTGGGTATCACAGTATTTTGTGCTGTAGTTTAAGCATAAAAGCTTAAGTTCCAGTTCAAGATGTTTTGCTAGATCAAAAACAATAAACCAAAGGGTTTGGCTTGTAACATATTTGTTTCTATCCCACACACCACTGACGTTCATCATGGGGGTTGGCTAAGCATGATTTCATTCATTTCAAATACTTAGTTGGAGTCTGAAAGTTTTCCATGCCCATATCTGAGGTCCAGGACCTGGATTCAAATTTGCCATTAAATAATGCATAATTCGTATAGATGAGTGAAGAGGCTAGTCATAAGTCTTATATTCTCATTGCTTTAGCAGAAAGGAAAAGATGTTCAATTCTTTTAGGAGAGAAGGGGATCATAAAAGAAGTACTGGAGGATGTGATGCTGGGAAGCGGAGTGGATGCTCCTTCCTACAGTAGAAAGCAGGGAGGAGGGGCAAGGGAGAGATGGGGAGGGCACCCCAAACAGAGAAAGATAAAACAATAATAGATTATGAAGAGTTTATGTGAGCCACTCTAGAGTATGAACCTCAACATTTAGGCAATGAGCCAGAGAAGGACGAAGCAATGACAGATTCAGATCCAGATTTTACAAAGATTACTATGACAAGCAGTGTAGAAAGAGGATTGAGGGAAGAAAGAAAGAAAAAAAACTAACAGAAAATAAAGCGTGAAATATTAAAAAATTAGGCTCAATTTAATACTCTTCTCACAGTATTCACTTCTAAACTGAAAGATCACATTAGTTGGAAAATATATAGTAAATATTTTCTTATATTTTGTCTGACTTACAGGATATATCGAACTGACACCATCACTCCATGCTGGGATTGGTTGTTTTTAAGCATACACTTCCAAAGTATATTAGAATATTAACAAAACTCATTGAGAAGAGATCTCCTGTTCTTCTATTTCCTTAAAACCCAGAAATGACTGTAACATATAGGAAAGTGGAATAATCTGTTGTAACGAAGATGATTCTGAAGTCCAGGTGAACTTTCCCTTTTACTATGCGTGGTTGAGATAGAACATCCAATGAAGGGAAGTCTTGGAGACAGGGAATGTTCTGGACTATTGGAAGGAATGTAGGTCATGAAAGGGGCAATCATGAAGTTAATCAGAAGCAAGAAGAAAAAAAATGGGGAAAAACACATAAACCTCATGAAATATATATATGCTTATAGAGAACACAAATGAAGGCCAAGAACAAGACAAAAAAGAACAAGGACTGAGAGGAAGGAAGACAAGAGAAAATGCTGCATGGAGTGAGTCTGGACATGCTGAAGACCAGCAGCAAAGACAAAGTCTTGAGGGCTCAGATTTGTAGCGTGATGGAGAATGGACACCTATGCCTATTTCAATACATCTAGGAATCCCTGTAGAAAGAGTTTAATAATAAAATGTACAGGAATTGGTATAAACAACAGAATTTGAAGTCATATCAGGAGAAAGAAATCCAGAAAGTTGCAGGAGAAATTGATGAGTTCCAACAGGAAAACCATTAACAAGAGGTGGAAGGGTCAGAATTAGGGAACAAGAAAGACAACTATAATCTCAAAAAAAGGGGCCAATAACCTTTGCATATTTGATAGAAAAAAGTAGCACCATATGCTTTGGTTTCGGGATAACTCAGAACTCCCTACATGAACTTGGACAAATTCCTATACCTTTTTTGCTTCCACAAAAAATAATGAGGGTAATTATATCTTCTACAACAGGCCTGCTGTATTATCTCAATTAGAACACTGGGAAAAGGCATTGAGACTGTAGAGGAAAAGCTCTACAGCAGCCCAACTTTTAAAATCAGGAGGAGAGTGTGTGATCCCCCAGCTGCAACCATCAAACAAACCCTGTTCCCAGGGCAGAGCCGAGGTCAATGGAGGAAGCTGGTACACAATGAAGCACTTTAGCAGCAGCAAGAGCTGCATGAATCAAAGTTG
Source organism: Equus asinus (assembly GCF_041296235.1). NCBI lineage: Eukaryota > Metazoa > Chordata > Mammalia > Perissodactyla > Equidae > Equus > Equus asinus. The sequence goes on along the minus strand of NC_091790.1, from coordinate 190,323,336 downwards.
TGAAACAAAACGACCGTCAGCTGCATTCAAGCCCTATTGTGAAAAGGAATCGATATTGGACAAACATTTTGTAAAGGATGCAAATTAGAAAGGCAAAACATTTAAAAATATTTCATAGGAGCCAGACAAACAGCGGGAAGTAAATATGCAAGAAAATCTTCTTAAGCATCTCTGAAGGCATTCCTTGGCACCAACGCCAAAATGCTCACACCCTATAAATGAGAACCTAAATTTTGCTGTGAGAGTGCCCTGATATTTCTAATAGATTTGGGATCATCTGAATCAATAAATACTCCACCTTAATGAGAAGCACACTATAGCCAATAGGCAGGCCAGGCAAATTGCCATGGTTGCCAGACACTTATTCAATAAACAAGTTTAGTAAGTGATTCTAATCAGCATGAAGCAACTGCGTATAGGAATTCAATGATTCTGTGATAGACTGATTGTACAGCAGGAATAAATATGACTGTAATTCATTGAAGAATAAAAATAACTTCCATCTTGGTAGGTTATTCGGACACAGTCATGCACCGCATAACAATGTTTCGGTCAAAGACAGATCGCATATACAGTGGTGGTCCCATAAGATTACTACCATATAGCCTAGGTGTGTAGTAGGCTATACCATCTAGGTTTATGTAAGTACACTCTATGATGTTCGCACAACAACAAATTTGCCTAATGACGCATTTCTCAGAACGTATCCCTTTCATTAAGCAACACATCACTGTACTGAGTGTATCATCACATCATGACATTTTATTTCTATGAAATTTTTATTCTTTACCGGGAGTCAGCAAACTTTTTCTGTAAGGACCAGGCAATGAATATTTTAGGCTTGCAGACCCTACAGTCTCTGTCTCACCCATTCAACTCTGCAGTTGTTTCATAAAAATAGCCACAGAAAATATGTTAAAAAATGGGTGTGAGTGTGTCCCAATAAAGCTTTATTTACACAAACAAATAGCAGGTTCAATTTGGCTCACTGTAGTTTGCTGATCCCTGTCCTGTTGTGTAAGCCTAACTATTGCCAAGTCCTCAACATATCAATTGAACATCGACAAAATAACTTGGTCCTCCCTTCTGTTGCCTGCTTCAGTCTCTCCAGGTTAATCAGAGAGTCACCTGATAAATCCCCTGTTTCAACTCTGCATAGATAACATGGATATGAATTTGCTATATTCCTATTTGTTTATTGTCTGCTTTCCCCCTCTCTCCAAGAAGAACATAGGCTTAATGAAAGCAAAGACTTGCCTGTGATCCTCAGTACCTGGAACCATATCTGGCACTTAGTAGAACCAGTACATAATGATGTTTGTTGAATAAACCTCTACCAGGAGTTTGAAGGAACATGTTTTCTCAGATTTTTAGCTAAAGCTCTAGACAACAGGCAAGTGATTTGCCCACATTCCAAAGAAAAATTAGCAGACATAACCTCACACTATTTATTACAATGTGGATTAACCTCATCCCCCTGCTACCCTCAGATTACAGAGAGAGAAGACTAGATACTCAATGGAAAGTCATAGAATCAAGGAACCATACGCCTGGGGTAGAGTATTTTTTACCGCTTTTCTGTCCTGCCTTCTTCCAAATCAAATGACAGTACCTCCAAGAGACTTATCCTTCAACACACTGGGAGGTCTGGAAGAAAACAGAACGGACACCTCATTTCCCAAGTGGCTGCTTACTGGGCTTCAAAAACTCACAGGCCTAAGCCCACACACTATGATATTGAAACTTGTACATCTGATATTGAAACTTGCAGGCAAAGAATATCATAGAGACTAGTGCGTATATCTAGTCTGGAGTATTCTGAAAGGAGGAGGGTTTTGGAGCAGCCCGCTGGCAATGCAAGAAGAGAGGGCACTTGGTGTGTATTTTTGCTATTTGGAACAACAGAATGTGTGATGTCAGGCTCAGGAGATCTTAAACTCACCTTGTGAAGATGTTGGTTGGCGATAGAGAGTAATAAGGAGACACAGGCTGGAATTTTGTTGCTTTTGGTCCAGGTTTGCTTTCCTTGAGCAGAACCTGAGTGGGATAGACACTGCAGTCAGAGAGTGTATTTTCCATGTAATAAAACTGTTCAGTGGAGAGATCTTTGAAAAGGGCTGGCCACAGAACCCCCAAAAATGTGTTCAGAAGATAGCCACCTTTTGAGTGCCTGCTACACAGATAACTACACAAAACATCAGCCAGGTAAGAAATTAGCTCCTTTTTCTATTATCCATCTGTTCTCCTACTCCAACACTGATGATCTCACACTTGGGGGCCAGACAGTGAGAGGAAGAATGAAAGATCAGAAAATGTAAGAACGAGTTACACCCCTTTCCCATGCATTCCTGAGGGTCAGAAGACGTGAGAAGCATAAAGCATGACGTGAACATGAGATTGCAATTTGCAGTTATATAGGATTGGATTTTAGTACCTAAAAGAGAGTTTTAATGACCAAAATGAGACTATTCTAATAATCAAAATGATTAGGGAATGATGGACTTTATAATACGATGTCATCAAGGGACAAGGAATTGAGATCCAGAGAATGTTTAAGTATGGTAATTGGAAAAAATAAAATCCAAATAAAAGCATTTTCATTTATACCAAAGTTCAACCTATTAAATAAACTCATAAAAAGCACTTGACTTTTCTTTCTCAGTCTTACTAGTCATTCAAACATAAAGTGAATGTTGAGTGCCAGGCAACATGCTTGGCCCGGGTAATATAGAATAAAACTTGCCCTGCATGTATAATGTCCTTCCACATGGCCTCAGTTAGGCATGACTTGTTCACCTAGGTATTGTTAGTATCTCTTTAATAATGTTCAGAACCAAACTTTTCTCCCTTCCAAATAAAGTACCTTTTCCAATTCTTGTAAAAGTCCTCTATTGCCCCTACAGCACCAGGTTTAGAAATTTTGTCATTTTCTTTCATGACTTTTCCCTTTCTTCCTACAATGAGTCACTGTCTTTCACTTAGCACTCTTTCATGAGTTCCTTGGTTTCAACCATCACACCTGCCATAATAATGCAAGAGGGCTGGAGTACCATAATGACCTGCACTGGTTTCCCTCACCAATCAATGCCCATTTGAAGCGATGATGTATGTTGCTACTGAGTACTCATCCTAAATTACTGAACACTACTCAAACCTTTACCAACACTCTATTTTTCTACTGCTAAAACCACAGCCTCACCTTGAAAGCTCTCTATAGCCAATAAGCTGGCATATTTCCTACCTGATCACCTTACTACTCTATATAAACCTATCTTACTTACCTATTCACCTTTCCCCCAAAGTGACTTTCCTTTCCACATTCTTTCTTTGCCCAATGTATCTCCCTCTGCCTTTGAAGGGCCTTTTGAGGAAAAGCAAGGATGGCCATGAAACTGGAAGATAATATTCCAGGCCTGCCCAGTTATCGTCCAAACTGAGATTCCCATAAAAAAGGGTCGCATTAGATCATGCATTCCCTAGGACTCATCTAGAATTTAGAATCACAGAAAAAGGAAATTAAATTCTAAAAATAATTTCTCAAGAACAGTAGTTCCCAAGTGTGCTGTGATTCTAATTTAGTAGCTCTAGAGTAGGACCTATAAATCTGTAGTTTAACAAGATTACTAATTGATTCTGCGAGTCAGACAGTATGGTGACCTTGGTCCTCTGCCCAAACTTGACTGGCCTGGGAGCCTAAGAGTCAGTGATAGAGAACCCAATATAAGACACCACCACCACGGGTACTGTCCCTGATCATTTTCATAAATATGGGGGAAAATCCGACTGTTTTTCCCCCAGCCCATATATTACATTTCCCAAGAACCACATAGCATCCCAATTAGCTCATGTTCCAGGCTTTCTTTAAAAAGTTGATCACTTGTCCTTGGCTCTATTCCACACAGGGCACGAGCACCTAATCTAAAGGAATTTAGTCCATTAGTATGGCCACAAAGTCCTAATCTGAGTAACTTATTATTCCCCTTCTGAAGAGAAAAAGCAGACATCCCCCAGTCCACCCTGCTCACACACATAGTACATTCTGCACATAACTTCTAGACTGAAAAGAAAGACCGGGGAGAATAACCTCAGGCTCCATGGCAAAGGAGAAGGGGATTGAAGGGCTCTATCAGAGTTTCACTCAGCTGAAGGAATGGTCCTTGGCTAAAGGACTTTCATCCTTCATCTAGTTAAGTTAGCCAAGAACTAAGTCATGGAGTCATGGGCTGTTTGACAGGATCTGTGAAGGGGCATCTCCAGGCCTAAAAGGTGTGTTAGCCCAGATTGATGATTTGGTACAGAAAAACATGCTGAGCCTCCCCTTGACATCCTCTGTCCTCTGTCCTCTGTCATCCGTCCCGTCCCCCTGCTCCACATTAGGTAGGACAGAAAGTTTGGAATAAGCACAACCAAAAGCCTCTTTATTCTTTTCTCTGGGGAGAACTTTGTATTTCAGCTGGGCTGTATTGTATTAACACTGTCATAATATTATGGCAATTGCCATAGCACTTGGTGATTTAAAGAAAAATCAATTAGGCAACTTTGCTGGAGGCTGTGAACCAGGTGAGACTAATTAGGGCTTAAGAAAACCAGACTGTTCTCGCTTTCCTTGGTGAGTTCGGGCCAAAAGTCATTCATCTGCTTCCCCATCAAAACATAAGGCCAAGTTTTACTCCTTCGGGGAAGCAGAGGCCACACTCCAAAAAAAAAAACAGAAAACAAGGCTTTTGCTATTTAACGAAGACCTGATATATCTTCTGTTAGTGATCAGTTAGAATTGATTCAAACTCAATTATTAAAAAAAAAAAAAAGAAACAAAAAACTAAGTGACTTAAGCAAAAGATATTTTCTCAAAACAAAGAAGTTCAAAGGTGGGCAGTTCCAGAGATGATGCAGTGGCTTAGGAACGTCAGGGCTTTGAGTGAGCATCTCTGAAATTACTTCTCCTTTCCCTCATGGTCACAAGATGGCTGCAGTGGTTCCAAGCAATGTATCTTCATAGAACAGTATCCAAAGTAGAAATAAAGAAAGTAGAGAGCAAAGAGCTGTTTTTATACACTTTCTGGGAGAGGAAAACTATCCCCAAAAGACCCAAGATTTCCCATGTCACTAGTGAGAATTACCCACATATTCTCTCCTAGAAAAACCATGGCAAATAAGATTTTTATTACCATGATTGACTTAAATCAATCACATTCCATACCCTGTGGCTTATTATCTTGCTGCTAGAACAAGGACCAACTGGGCAATGGCCCCTTTGTAGGAAAATGATGATATCTATACAATTAGCAAGGCAGTGTCCTTCACCTAATGTGGGTTAGAAAGAGATAAGGGATGTACTGCATTTAGTTTTTATCAACAGTTTTTAAGTGTTAGCCTAGGTTTTACGGTGTTTGAAGTAAATAAGGGGTGCACTACTGGAATGTTGGGGTAGAGCTGCCAGGAACAGTTTTTAGGATACTGCTGTGTTAGGACAGCAAATAGTAGGATGCTAAAAATTGCATTTAGGAGTCACTAATGAAACTTCTTTCCCATTAACTCACAAGACGCACACCTTAGAGAATGTAGGGTGTCAGTTTCAAGGAAACTCAGAGAAGTTATTTTATTGAAGATACCATCAACAAGTTACAAGATACGAGAAACCTATGGGGGCATGCTAACATACTTCAATAGAGAAGTTGCCAGAGAGCCTAACTACCATTAGATCCAGAAGATAATCTGGATGGAGAAAGAGGAGGCCACCAAACCCCAAGCCTCTGTATTAAAACAAGAACTGGAGTTGGGAAGTTGCTTTCATATCCCACCTCCCATACCAGTGGCTAAGAAACTTCTAAGCTAGAGTGAAAGGGAAAAGAGTAAAATGTCTCATGAAAAGATAAGTAGAAAGGTATGTGAAATTGTAGTAGTTCCTACACAGCAATCATTGTAATTAGAAAATTTTATCAAGCTCTTCTTTACCAGGCATGACCTATGTTCTTACAAGACAGGCCTCACACCAGCTGTAGCTCTCTAAACCAGTGATCCCCAAGTGTGGTTCCCAGACCAGCAACATGAACACCATCTGGAAACTTGTTAGAAATGCAGGCCTAGCCTCTGACTTCCTAAATCAAACTCTGGGGATGGGGCCTAGCAATCCAAAGGACTTTTCTAATGCTTGTTACTATTTTAGAACCACCCCCAAAGGTCCTGGTATTTTAATCTATACTTAACACTTTAGCCAGAACCAGGGAGTTGAACTGATTTGTTTGGTCTCAGTTCTTGATTTCTTTTTTGGCTCTCATTTCTGGCCACATAGTCCAGTCCCTAATGGATATTCCTATGCACTAAGCTGATTTTGTGTGTCACCTACCACTATATTTGTAGATTGAACCTAGAGATGAACCATAGTCTTCCCTTAAAAAGTAATGCTTTTAACATGGATTGGAAGAATAAACATAGTTAAAATGTCTGTACTACCTAAAATAATCTACAGATTCAATGCAATTCCAATAAGAATCCCAATGACATGCTTCATAGAAATAGGACAAGAATCCTAAAATTCATATTGGGCAACTAAAGATCCTGAATAGATAAAGCAATCCTGAGAAAAAAGAACAAAGCTGACAGCATCACAACCCCTGACTTCAAAATATACTACAAAGCTATAGTAATCAAAACAGCATGGTACTGGTACAAAAACAGACATACAGATCAATGGAACAGAATTGAAAGTCCAGAAATAAAACCACACATCTTCGGACAGCTAATCTTCGACAAAGGAACCAAGAATATACAATGGAGAAAGGAAAGTTTCTTCCATAAATGGCGTTGGGAAAACTGGACAGCCACATGCAAAGGAATGAAAGTAGACCATTATCTTTCACTATACACAAAAATTAACTCAAAGTGGATTAAATACTTGAAGGTAAGACATGAAAACATAAAAATCCTAGAAGAAGATACAGGCAGTACCCTCTTTGACATCGGTCATAGAAGCATCTTTTGGAATACCATGTCTACTCGGGCAAGGGAAACAAAAGAAAAGATAAACAAATGGGACTTAATCACACTAAAAAGCTTCTGCAAGGCAAAAGAAACAAGGAACAAAATGAAAAGACAACCAACCAACTGGGAGAAAATATTTGCAAATCATATATCCAACAAGGAGTTAATCTCCAAAATATGTAAAGAACTCATACAACTCAACAACAATAAAAAGAACAACCTGATCAAAAAATGGGCAGAGGATATGAACAGACATTTTTCCAAAGAAGATATGCAGATGGCCAACAGGCACATGAAAAGATGTTCAACATCACTAATCACTAGGGAAATGCAAATCAAAACTACAATGAGATATCACCTTACACCCATCAGAATGGCTATGATCACCAAGACTAAAAATAACAAATATTGGAGAGGATGTGGAGAAAAGGAAACCTTTGTACACTGCTGGTGGGGCGCAAACTGGTGCAGCCACTATAGAAAACAGCATGGAGATTTCTCAAAAAACTAAACATAGAAATACTATAAGATCCAGCTATCCCAGTACTTTGTATTTACCCAAAGAACTTGAAATCAACAATTCAGAGAGACATATGCACTCCTCTGTTCATTGCAGCATTATTCACAATAGCCAAGATGTGGAAGCAACCAAAGTGTCCATCAACTGATGATTAGATAAAGAAGATGCAATATATATAAATATATATATATATATATACACACATACACACACATATATATACACAATAGAATACTACTCAGCCATAAAAATGACAAAATCGTCCCATTTGCAACAACGTGTATGGACCTTGAGGGTATGATGTTAAGCAAAATAAGCCAGACAGCGTAAGACAAACACCACATGATTTCACTCATACATGGAAGATAAACAAACACATGGACAAAGAGGACAGATTAGTGATTACTAGAGGTGAAGGGGATTGAGGGGTGGGGATAAGGGGTAAAGGGGCGCATATATATGGTGACTGACAAATAATAATGTCCAACTGAAATTTCACAATGTTATAAACTATTATGACCTCAATAAAATAATTTTTAAAACATGCTTTTACATTAAAATGAGCTTATTCTTCTACTCTGAGAAATCTTTGAGGAGTCAAACCTAGAAATGGTCAATGTAAATTAAATAAGACACAGAGCCTTATCACCTAAAAGTGATTTTCCCTGTTCAGCAGAAACAAATGAACTCGTCTTTCCTGCATTTTCTTTACAAGACTATTTAAGAAACTATGTCCAGTTATCCTGTCTCTTCAAAGATTTCCTACATGAGTTCTTGGCCATGCCATAGAAGGAGAATACTGTGTTTATCTCCTTTCCCAGGAAAGCATAAACCAAAGCAATCATCAGAACCAGATTCAAGCTATTCTCCCAAAGAGCCCTAGTTAGGGAGTCTGCTGAGGGGCCCGAGAAAGAGAAGGGACAGGAGAAGATTCGTAAGTGATCTTCCTGTTTCTAATCAGGGACACGGTGGGAACAGGACCCAGGACAGGAAAACCCCAAAGGTCAAAGGACCCCAAAGGATTCATTGCCAACCAGACTAATAGAAACCCCACCAAGTACCACCGGCCCATCTCACCTGCTTGTGACAACTAGCTTCCTAGCAACATAGAGGATGTGGTTTTTCTATCCATCCTCAAATCACTCAGCAGCCATTGCAGACCCTGAAATCAGGTTGGAAATAACAGAAGCAAGAATGATAATCTACACCTGGAATTCAGCCAGCCTGTCCATCATTTAAGAAAGAGCCTCAAGGAGGAAGGAGTCAAGTGTTGAAAGATTTCCAGCTTTCCTCAAGAAGGCACATGTTGAATGCCTTTTGGGATCTTTAATGAGGCCTTGAAGGGGGTTATAACTCACAAAGATTCAAGGTATACTTTCCCTGTAATCAACAACTGCCTTAAGTTGGTGAATAATTTGATTAAATGGAGTTTTAAATCAAAGACATAAGAGTTTAATTAGGAACTATTCTTGTCCTACTGAAGTTAACAGGCAGCTGTGCTGAGTTTTTTCCCCTGCCAGGATTTTCACAAACTCATAGGAGAGAGGGATTTTGAAACAAGTCTTGAGCTAAATGTGTGAAGAGAAACACAGTTACCAGTGCAATGGGCCACTAGGTGTTTTCTACACAAGTTGTGAGGATGACTAGGTAGAGGAATCCAACAGAAGAAAGTATGGGGCCCTGAAATGTGATAAATATTGCCCCAAACAAGCAGAGCTGGAGGATACTCTTACATGTTTTGCTTGTTTTATTTTTTAATACTCCATTTATTTATCCCCTTAAGTACCTTCCTCCCACTTTCCAATGTTGTAATTCTCTGATTCCAAACTTCTAGCCTGATAATTCTAAAATATCAATATGCATAAGATACATTTTGCAAAATTGTTTAAAATGCAGATTGCTCCCACTCCTGTCCCCAGCTTTGCTGAATACGTCTGGGTGGGACTCCAGGATCTCCATTATTAGGAGGTCTCCCATGGGATTTGATGCAGTTGGGACACTTCCTAGTCCCAATGTTTCCATTTCTTCAGTTTTCACCCTCTACCATCACTATTTCTTATGTCCTACACACCTCAATCCATTTATTACCTGCTTTTCCACTCTCCTGCTTCAGGGACTACAGACAAACTAGGAATCTTTGATCAAACAAAACTAGGGAGCATATTAATATGCAAAAAAGGAGGCAAAAACCTGTGTAGCTGGGGTATTCCTAAAAGATTGTCAACATTTTTACTGCGAAGCGTCCCATCCATATTACTCTAGATCCTGAGGAAGTCACCTATTTCTGGAAACTCTTGGAATTCTCTCTAGGAAGTCTTGAAATTTAAAACAGAGGTGGCTCTACCAGAATAAACCTTTGACCTCAAAACTAGAAGGGGCCTTTGACATAATTTAGAACTTGTAGGTCTAAAAAGCAAAACCCACAGAGATGAAGTTATAAAATCATGGTAAATTAATTAGTGGTTAGCGACATTTCTAAAGTTACGATCTAGGTGGCTGATCTCTTTCCATAGGTGGTGTGTGCGTGAGTAGAGTGGGAAAATGAAATCTTTGAAGAACATTATTGATCCTTGAACAAATCTGGCTGTCCTGCGGTTGTAGCCAACTTGCCTTGTTGGGTCTGCTCCAATCCCAACCACCATGTAGGCCTGAAGGATCTACACTGGCCATCAAAGACCAGAGAAAAACCAACAAGGGGTTTTGGAGAGCACCATGCCTATAAAATAAATTTGCTAAGGTTTTGCCTGAAAGAAGCTATATTCTATCTACTAAAGTAACATGCAAAAAATTGACATCCAGAGATGAGATGAAGGTGTTCAAAATGACCCCATGTGCTCAGGATCAGAATTACATGGAAGCCCACACTCAGTTTCAAATGCTTTGCTGACCGAGTGTTGCTGCCTTTCCTGTCAAGCAGAGTTATGGTCATTCTTGATGAGTATCCCTGAGAGATATGAGTCTACTATTTTAGATATTTTCAGGCGGCTTTCTCTATAGGAAAAAGTCTGTATAAGAATGAAGAAATTTAAAAATAATAATAATAAAAACTAATACTATTAGAAGCTGTAAGCCTTAGCTGTGACATCACAATCTGGCTTCCGCTCTCCGGGCTCGTCAAGAAAGTAATACTTTTGAAAGCAGTCCATTGACTCCAACCTCCTCCTCTAAAAGGCAATTTTCTTGTAAAAAGGATATATACCGCCATACGCACCACTCCAAGTGAAAGCAGAAAATCCAGCCTGACTTCGTCTTATGTATCTGTGGTGTGTGTATACGTCTGCTCTGTGTCTGTGTGTGTGTGTGTGTGTGTGTGAAAGAGAGAGATTGAGCCAGCTTTGATTTGAGTGACTTTTGAGACCCTTTAAGAGGGAAAAATATTATTAATAACATTATAATTATCAAAATACATGAAAATAATCACAGTAAAAAGGCAAATCACTGACAAAACCAAGGATGTCCTGGGTGGAACACTTTTTCTTCAGTCTCCTTGTCCACAAGGGAAAATTTTTCTAACCCTGCTGTTGGTTCCTTTAAAAGAGATTTATCAGATTACTAAACCTGAGAATGAAACCTGGGCAAGCTTGGCGTACCCCACCCACCCATTTACCACTTAGGAGAGTCTGTCCTGAGAGATTTCACTATTTCTACATGCTGGAAGTCTTCCTAGGTATTAGCAGGTAATTCTGTTTAGTTCTAGAGTCTGGCTATTAGTAGGTAATTCTGTTTAATTCTAGAGTCTGGCTATTAGTAACCCATTTAGGGAACAGATCTCAATGCTTCTTACTTTTGCTTTGTTCCCTTTTTTACGTTTCCGGTTACACTGGGCTTGTTTGAGATATATTTCATATGGAGCATAGAAAACTTCCGGAAAGCCCTGTGGGAAAGAAGGGCACAGTGACAACAGCTACCAGCCTATCCAGGTGGGAGAGAGACCCGGCTACTTGGTTGAGTGGCAGCTGCTCTAAGCCTTTCTCTAAACTTGTTCCTGGCCCACCTGGCTTAGTAACTTCTGTGCATTTCTTTTAGGTCAAATTCTTGAGCCTCACCTAGCATCTACTGAATTAATATTGGTGAAGGGGCCCAAGGATGCACATATCTATCAAGTTTCTCAGGTTATTCTTTTTTATACAAAAGCTTGAGAACCGTGACAACAGAAATACTTCCTTTATTCCACAAGACTGTCCTCACTTGGGAGCACTTGAGATCTCTCGGGGAAGTTTCAAAAGCCCTCCTCAAATACGTTCCTCTTCTAGCAAATATATCCTGCTTTTATAAATTTCCATTTTCCAGCCCAGCCACGTTTCTTAGTTGGAAGCCCTTGTGTAGACTAATAGGATGTGTGAAACCTTCAAACTGTATTAAATTTTGCATGCATGTGAATATGTGCATTTTTCTAGAAAGAGTGTTCACAGATTTCAAGATTCTCACAGGGTTCTACAACCCAAACCATTCTTGGAGTTGCAAAATTAGAAGATAATTCTATTCAGAAAGACTGATTTGTCTTCAACAATTCTTTTGAATGTCCAAAGCATAACAAAGTACAAGGCTTAGCAGTTAAACTTTTGTTAAATGGCCTTGTTTGTCTGCATGTCAGTTCTTTGTAATTAAGCATACTTTGACTAATTTGAATTAAGTATGCCTGCCTTCTAAACTCCCCGTGCTATTTGCCTTATACAAACAGAGAACAAAAGAACAGGACCGTCTGTGCTCTTTTTTCAGTGTTAGCTACCTCTGAGGAGCATAGGTGTTTTTGCTTTTCTGTGGAATAAATTAACCTTAACATTTTCTCTGATGAGAGTCACAGATTCATCTGATACCAGGTGCAGAAAGAAATCTTTGAAACTCTAGACAGATTAAGGATAAAGCAGGACCCCAGGGCACAAAGCAGATGTTGCCAGTAATCAGGGAGACAGAAATTTTAATCAGTTCTTCTGTTTTTCAGAGACAATTCTGTTTCCTGGATTAATAGGAAGTGGTTGCGATGTTGAATCCCCCAGGTGTGGCAAAATACTGCCCTACCCTCTTAACCTTGGGAAGCCTAGAGCCCTGTATCCACATCCTTTCTAAAATTTGAAGTCATCTAGAAAAAAACTACTTGTTTATTTTTTAAAATAATAATCCCATTTAACATAGAACCTGTTAGGCTTTGAAGTTAAATAGAAAGGTTTTGGGGAGAGATGAGTTTGTAGGGGGGAGGGTTACATTACTTCTTGCAAATCTTCAATATGTTAAAAATATTTAATATATGAAGTTAACGAGGGTTATATGCAAGCACATATGAAACAATTTCCATGTGGTATTACTTCACTTCTACTTACCAAGTTGAAATGGAAGACTAAACATTTTGAATGATCTGAATTTCATTCCAATAGTGTGATAGGCAGTTTCTAAGATGGTTCCCAATGATCCCCACCTCCTAGTATCCATGACCTTGTGTAATCCCCACCCATGAGTGTGGGCCGAACCTCACGACTTCCTTCTAACTTATAGAATATGCTAAAAGTGATGGGATAACAATAGACTATGATTTTGGTCTTTCTCTCTCTCTTTCTTTCTGCCCTTGCTCTGGAGGAAGCAAACTGCCATGTTGTGAGTAAACCTATGGAGACGCCCACATCAGGGAACTGATCTCTGGCCAACTGTCAGTAATGACCTGAGGACCCTGAGGACTGTCAACAACCATGTTAATGAGCTTGGACAGGGGATCCGCCCTAACTGAATGTGAAAATGAGTATAGCCTCAGCTGACATTTTTTGATTATACCCTTATGAGAGACTCAAAGCCACAGGACTCAGCTAAGCTGTGCCCTGACTCTTGACAAACAGAAACTGTGAAGTAAAAAGTGTTTTGTTGCTTTAGGACACTAAGACTTGGGGTATTTTGCTATGTAGCAGTAGATAACTACAATAAATGGAAAGAAGCTATAATTCACCCTCGTGAGGAAGAAAGAGTTCTGTTTCTCTGGACAGTGGTAACCCATTCAAACTCATTCTGTAAATCTGTGGTTTTTACAATGCAACTATTATAGAGGAGTTAAAGTTGAAAGGATGAGATGGGCGTGCAAAATCAGCAAGGGAGCTTTTTCAAACGTCACCTGCAATACTACCCCAGTTTCTGGGAAGTCAAATGATGACATTTAATGTTTATTAAACTGTTAATATGTATCTGACTATGTAAAGCACTTTATATGGATCATTCCACTGAATCCTCACACTGCAAGTGTTACTATTTACGGACATTTTACAGCCGAGAAAATTGAAGAGAGGTTGAATATCCTTCCCAGTCTACACAGCTAGAATGTGAATCCAGATCGTCCTGAAACTAAACGCATATTTCAAAGCACAGCACCCTGAAGAGGCTAACGAGGACTGGTGTCGAGGGAATATATGGCTTTCTTTGCCAAGTCCATTCAATGATAATAGGAAAAATCATTTTCCGAAGTGCAGAAAATCCTAATTAACTCTATTAAACTAACCTGTGACTGTTTCAAGGCACTCATCAAAATACACAGAAATATCAAAAGTAATTTATTCCATGCACATGTAACATTTTTGTGTATTGTAGTTGGAGTTATGAACAACCAAGAGATTTCAAACCTGTACATACATAGATCACAGAACATATATAATAATGACATTTAAATTTTTCTTTGTAGTTTTCCTTTTCTTGCTCAGAAGAGCAGTTTTGCCTAGAATCATAAAACCATAAATAGTCAAAAGAGGAAGAGGCCTTTTCATCCAGTCCAATAATTTCACTTTACAAGTGAGAAAATGGAGACCTTTATTTGCTGACAGTCACATAACTAGCTAATGGCAGCAAGAATTAGGACAGAATCGACTGATTCACAGTTCAGTTCATAGTCTAGTGCTGCTCACAGTGCAAGAAACTCTGCGTAGCACTGAAAAAGCATCATCTTTATTTTTTTCCAACCAAAAAGTGGAATCAAATTAATCAAGACTGAATTATTAAGCTCTCTTTGGAGGCCAAAATAAAATATAAACTTTATATTGAAAGAACTTATATTAAAACAATAAGACTGACAGCTAATTCTTCAACAGAAATAATAGAATTCTGAATATAATGGAAAGATAACTTCAAAGTGATTAAAGAAAATACTTCCCGACATAGACGTCTACACTTAGTAAAAATATTCTTCCAAAGTAGAAGTTAAAATTAAGTTCTTGTTTTCAGGAAGCTGATAATTTATCACTAAGCAGAAATACTGACAGGAGCTCTTCAGGCAGGAAAGAAATAGTTGCAAACAGAAGCACAATAATGTAAGAAAGGATAAAGACAGAAAAGGCTAAACAAACTCGTAAAAACTGAGTATTGATTCCATAAATAATCACAATAATGATTTAGAGCATCTAAAACACATTTAGCACAAAAATGCATGACAGCAACAGTACAAAGAGAGGAGAGGATAATTGGAGTTAAAGTGTTCTAAAGCCTTTGCATTTTTCTGGCAATTTGTTATAGTACATATTTAAAGTGAATCTAACAAGTCAAAAATAGATGTGTAAACTCTAGGCTAACCACTAAAAAAATGATAACACAATATATAACCATATACTAATAGAAAAGAGAAAGTTGAAATTTTTCAAATCTTTGAAAAATACAAAAGAATTCAAGAAAAAAGTAAAAGGAACAAAGAACTAGTGAGAAAAAAAACAATAGAAATGTTATAGATTTTAACCAAATTATGTTAGTAATTTTACTAGCTATTTAACTTTTTAGTAACTATCAGCTATTTAGTCTATAAATAGATTATTCCACTTAAAGGACTACAATACTCAGGATGAAAAATAAAACTGAACTGTGTGCTTTGTACAGGAGACACACTTAAATACAATGACATAGAAAGTTTAAAAGTAAATATATGGGATAAAATTTGTATCCTATGTAAACAGTATAAGTATATCAATACAAAAAAGTAGACTTTTCAGGAAGACATATTAATATAAAAATGACAGAGTTAAAAGAAGCAATATACAAATCTATAATCATATTTGGAGATATTAGCATATCCTTTTCAGTAACTACGAGAAAAACTGATAAAAAATCAATAAAGATGTAGAATATTTGAACAATTTGATTGATAAATATAACCTAATTAGTAATAAAACTACACTCAAGAGCTGCACAAAGTCTTTTTCAAAAGCTTATGAAACATATACCAAAGTAGACCACATGCTGTGTCATTAAACAAATATTAACAAATTTTCAAAAATTGGAACCGTAAAGAGTGCATTTTCTGAACAAGGCAATCTTAGGCTGGAAGTCAATAACAGAAAGTTGAATAAAAAATCACAAATATTTAGAAATTAGGTAACATACATCTGAATTCTCCTTGCATCAATGAACCAAACATAATAGTAAAACATTAGTGAAATAATAACATACTAAAATTTGTAAAATGCAGCCAAAGCAGTGCTTGGCAGAAAATTTATCGCATTACATACATGTACTAGAAAAGAAGAAATAATTTAAGACTCTAACTGAAGAAGCTAAAAGAACAGCAAATTCAATGTAATAGAGAAGAAAGGAAATAAAAATAAGAACAGAAACCAATGAAACGGAAAGAAGATATAAAATTGAGAAAATCAACAAAGCCATAAATTGATTTTTTGAAGGTTAAAATTTAAACACCTAACAATACAATGCTGGGGTGGAGGAGGGAGAGAACACAAATTCTGGAAATCAGGAATGAAAAAAGCACCATTATTCAGATGCTACAGATATCAAAAAGGGAAGAGGCTACTGTAAGCAATTTCATACCAAGAAGCGTGATTCTTTGGGTGAAATGTACAGATTATTCCAAAAGTTGCATCACAGCTGACAGAAGAACTAAAAGAAAATATGAATACTTCAATATTTATTAAGGAATTAAATTTGTTGTTTAAAGCCTTATCATAGTTAAATAAGCCCAGATGACTTCACTGGTGAATTCTTCAAAAATATTTAAGGAAGTGATAATTCCAAGGAGGCAAGTTTGGTTTAACATTTAGAACTCCGTCAACACAATCACATTAATAAAAATGAGAAGAAAAATCATATGATCATTTCAAAAGGTGCAGAAAATAGCATTTAATAAAATTCAATGAGCACTCATGATACTTTTAGCAAACTAGGAATAGAAAGGTACCTTTATGAATAACTTATAGAACACATAGTACTTAATGTTGAAATCTTGAGAGCTTAATCTTTCATCCAAGATGAAATAAAGATGTCCCATTATCATGACTTCTACTTAAACTTGTGCTGGATGTTCTAGCCAGGTCAATAATGCAAGAAAAAGAAATAAAAGTAAGTGGACCGGAAAGAAAGAATGAAAGTGTGATTATATGCAGACGATGTGATTTTTATATGTAGAATATCCCAAATAACCTATATATTATTAGAATTAATAAATTAATTTAACAAAGTTGCTAGATCACACAAACACAAGGCCACTATTAAAAATTAATTATTCCTACGAACTAGTACCAAACTAGAAGATAAAAAATTTAAAACTTAAAATAATAAGTATGTCAAATAACATTAGAAACTTATGAATAAATCTAATAAAAGATGTACCGACATATCTTTGGAGAAAATGACAAAATATTATTGAGAAAATTAAAGAAGATCTAAATAAATGGAGGATTATATTATGTCATGGATTGGAAAACCCAATATTATAAAAATATCAATTTTCCTCATGTATGTTTATAGACTCAGTGCAAAACCAAACAACATCCTAATAGATTTTTGTGTTCAAATTGACAAGGCAATGATAACATTTACATGAAAATCCAGAGTCAAGAATATTGATGACAATTTGAAAAAAGAACTACAAAAAGAGGACTTAGATTAACAGATATCAAGACTTGTGTTAACAAGTATTGAGACTTACACTAAAGCTATTGTAATTGAGACAGTGTGCTATTGCTAAACACGGATAGATCTATGCAGAGTCCTCAAACACATCCCTGCAAATACAACAAAGGTGTGACTACAATTCATGGGGAAAAGAATTATCCTTCCAATGAATAGTGCAGGAAAAATCGGTTATTCATGTGGAAAAACACAAATACAATAGACAAAAATAAATTGCACATAATACACTTGAATGTGAAAGGTAAAACTATCTTTTTTCAAATATAGGAGGATATCTAAAAGGACATTAAAAGCACTAACTATAAAGTAAATCTTGATTAACTAGGCTACATTAAAGTCACAGCATCTATTCATTAAGACACCAACTGAAAATGAAAAAGTAAATCAGAGTGGCAGGACATTTTTCAATACACACATATGATAAAGGACTAATATCTAGACTGCATAAATAATGCATCAACAAGAAATTGATTGGCAAAAGAAGCCATATGATTGGCCAAGAAGCCTATGAAAAGATGCTTAACATTATTAGTCATCAAGGAAATGCAAATCGAATCCACACTCACTGGAATGGCTCAAATTAAAAATGATCTCAGAGCATCAAATTTTGGCAAATATGTGGAGCAACTTAAACTCTCCCTCACTACTAGTATAAATTGCTAAAACCACTTGCAAACTAATTTGACATTACCTGCTAACCGCATTGAACATATACATGTTCTATGCAAATCAGCTTTTTATTGCCACAAACTTAGCAGCTTAAAAACACACATTTATTATCTTACACTTTTTAGGTCAGGAGTTCGGGCACGACTTGGCTAGGTCTTTGGTTCAGAGTCCCACATGGTTGCAATCAAAGTATCAACTGGACTGTGTTCTCATCTAGAAGTTCAACTGTGAAGAATCCGCTTCCAAACTCTTGGAAGAATCCATTTCTTTACGACTGTATGATAGAGGGTTCCAGGTTTTGCTGGGTTTTTTTGGCTGGATGATGGCCTCAGGTCCTGAAAGCCACCCACAGTTCCCTGCTACAAGGGGCTTTCCCTACATGGCTGCTCACTTCATCATGCCAACAAGTAGAACCTTTGCTCCAGTCTGCTAAGACAGAATCTTAGGTAGTGTGACATAATCCCAGGAGTTACATCTCATCACCTTTGCCATATGATGTAGACTAATCAGAAGAGTGACATCCCATAACCTTTCTTATGTTATGTTGGTTAAAAGCAAGTTATAGGTCTTATCCTCATTGCAGGAGTGAGGAGATAACACAAAGGCATGGATATTTGGAGGCAGAGATCAATGAGGGTAAACTTAGGGTCTCTCAGCCACACTGTGCCCAAACAATTTGACTACTGGACTTGTTACAAGAACATTCACAGCAGCATTATTTATAAATGTCAAAAACGAGGCATGACCCAAATGTCCATCAACAGTAGAATGGATAAATAAATTGTGGTATACTCTAATAACAGAAAGTACATAGTAATGAAAAAAAGTGAACTGTTGCTTCACTCAAAGCTATGACTAAATCTCTTAGATAGATAATGAATCAAAGATACCAGACACAAAAGCACCCGTGGTATAGTTTCATTTATCTACAATTCAAAAGGAGGCAAAACATGGTTACTTTTTGGAGAGAATGGCTGGTAAGGGCCATAAAAGAGGCTTTTGAGGTGAGAAAAATGTTTGGATTTTGGTCTGAGTAATTGTTACATAGATGTGTTCACCTTGCAAAAATTTATCAAGCTGAACACTTAGATTGTGCATTTTACTGTGTACATTCTATGCTTCAAAATGAAACTTATCCAAATCTCTTTGAATTATTTTAATTCCTTACACAAAAACATCAACTATTCCTGATTCTTTAACTCTTTGTTGTTTACGACTTTCTATTCTTAGATGTTTTTTAAGAAAACTAAATAATAGACTTTGTAAATGGCCGAGTTGTGGTTTGAGAGAAATAAAGAGAAGAGGGCAACTTGTTACCGGCTCCTCTTCTGCGTGGCATTGGCTCCCTTGTTGCAGGTGTTATGTGTGCTCTCGTTTCATAACCATCATTATCATGTTCTGAAGATCCCATGACCCAACGGTTAAGGTCTACTAGTTGTTGTTTTCGTAAGCACTGTGGCTAGGCTTCTAGAAGAGCAGTATCATCATAGCTCATAGATGAATGGAGAGGAGAACTGCTAAGTATTTTTTTTAAAGATTGGCACCTAGGCTAACAACTGTTGCCAATCTTCTTCTATTTTTTTTTTTTAAGGATTGACACCTGGGCTAACAACTGTTGCCAATCTTTTTTTTTTTTTTTCCTGATTTCTCTCCCCAAAGCCCCCCTGTACACAGTTGTATATCTTAGTTGCAGGTCCTTCTAGTTGTGGGATGTGCGACGCCACCTTAATGTGGCCTGACGAGTGGTGCCATGTCCGTGCCCAGGATCCGAACCCTGGGCTGCCGCAGCGGAGCGCACGAACTTAACCACTCGGCCACGGAGCCGGCCCCAGAACCGCTAAGTTTTATAGTGGAAACATGACTTAAATACTAGAAGTGATCAAGAAAAGAACCACTCTATGTAGAGAATATAGGACTGTCTACTCAAAGGAAGTGTTATGCAAACTGGTATTCAAGGATGAGTGGGAGATTCCCTGAAAGAAATGGTCTCACAGCAGCTAACATTTAAAAGTCTACTACTTGCTGGGCACTGTTCCAAATGCTTTATATATCAACTTATTTAATTTTCATATCACCCTATGAGGTAGGATTTATGTTGTCAATTCTGTTTTAAAGATGAGGAAATACACAAAGAGGTCAAAGTAACTTGCCCAAGGCCACAAGCCAGCAGTGGAAGTGTAGAAGTTTGAATAAGAACTCTGGAAGCCTGTGCTTCTACCTGCTTTGCAGCAGCAGTAATAAAATCACCACCATCAGGAAGCAACTGGTCTCCTCTGCAAGCACGCCTCAGAGCGTGGTTGAATAGTGGGAGATGAGGCCGGTATGTGGGCAGGGCCCAGAGTGTCATTCCATAAATGACATTTGGACTTGATTAAGTGGGGAGCCATTGAAACACTTTAAGGTACTGAGTCATGGTAAGATCTTTATTTTAGAAAGATCACTTTAGCATGCACAGGATGGTGACATCAGCATCACCTGGAACCTGTCAGAAATGCATATTCTCAAGCTCTACTCTAGACATGTGAATCAGAAGCTCTGGGAGTTTTACTAAGCCTTTCAGGTCATTCTGATTGACACAAAAGTTTAAGAAGGCCAGGCCTAGAGCATTAGTTCTTAACCCACAGGGTGCACGTTAGACTCACTTGGAAGGTTTTCAAGATTCATTACCCCTCTACCCACCCTTCCTAATTCAGTAGGTCTGGTGTGGTGCTCCAGCGTGTATATTTTTTCGAACACTCCCTGGGTAATGCTGATATATCTCCTGATTTAGAACAACTGGAACAGAAAATGAAATCCGATCTGGTTCCTCGCTCCTCTGTAAATAGACACACGCCCACCTTGCACACAGTATTCCCTGATTCAGAAAACTCTGAAAGAGTAATTTGCTGATGTCTGGAGCTGAGACCATCTCTAAGTCCAAATCTTTACCTGGGGATGCCCTTTGATGTCTCCTGATGTGCACAGGGATGATCCTGCCGTCAAATTCATACCCCATACGACCTTTTGATGTTTGTATTCCATCCAGCAAATAAAAACAGGAAAAATGGCACATCTACTATATGGTTATTTCTGAAATGCATCAGATAATGGCTTCAGAGTGAGTGATTCAGTCCCTAATAATAACACTATATTAGCTGGTGAATCCAATTTAATCTGAATTCGTGGGAATATTCAAACAGTTTTGTACTTGTCAGTACTGAAATTTAAAAAGCAAACAAACCAGCAACAGAAGAGGGGCAGGCAGCTGTACAAAGCTTACCTCCAGAGTGGCCTCATTTCATACCTGTCTCCTTCCATCACCAGATTCGTCTTTCAGTGCTTCCTGAGGTCATTTGAGTCTCTTTCTTCTAGGCTTTCACCACCCTCTCCTCTTGAAACATGCAGACTTAACTACACATACAGACATCCCCTCTGGTTGGTGAAAATTCCAGAAACCATGCTACTCTGGGGCCTACTCTTCTCCCTCAGTATCTCCCCACAAGTTTTGGCATAAAGACCACACTCCTTAACATGGCTTATAGTAGAGTGGCCATTGAATTTATCGTCTAATTCAAATGATTTGAGAATGAAAAGAGGTACTAATGGTAATTACACTGGGATAACTGGGTAAACTGGGACAGCCCCAGACAAACAGGGATATCTATTAGCCTCCACATGTGGCAGTTCATAATCCAGCCCCTAGTTGCACAGCCAGCACTCCATTAATGTCTACCTTGTAACAGACATGATACATATATTCTTCCTTTCTTGTTTTTTGCAGGGAAACAGATGACCTGCGCTAACACCTGTTACTAATCTCCCTTTTCCCTTCCCTCCCCAAAGCCCAAGTACATGGTTCTAGATCCTAGTTGTAAGTCATTCCAGTTCTTCTTTGTGAGCCCCCTGCCACCGCATGGCAAGTGACAGACGGGTGGTGTGGTTCCACGACCAGGAAGTGAACCCAGGCCACCGAAGCAGAGCACTGAACTTTAACCACTAGGCCATCAGGGCTGACTCTGTGATTTCTAACCTGTACAAAAGCTCTGCACTATCTCATTATTACCCTTATTTTACATGTGACAAAATGCAAAGAAATTCTATAGCTTGCAGAACCTTTTCCAAAGGCAAAGATCAGAAGTCAAATCCTGATCTGTTTGGTTTCCATATGGAAACTTTTCCTTAGACGACTGCTTTCCTTAACAACTAATAACTTTCTAAAATAGAATAAATGAGGAGTTATTCAAGTCCCCATGTATACCAAAATCTGTTTTTCAAAAGTCTTATGTAGCTCTCTTCCTGAAGAACAAACCATTTATAAGGTAATTCAAAGAAAATTTAGATAAAAGTTTATAAAGTCAAAGATGTAAGTCCCCTCATCCTACTCGCAGTTTACCCAGACCCCTCCCCAGAGGTAAATAAATGCTGCTGGCAAACTCCTGTTTCTAATTCCAAAAATTTTTAAGATGAAAACATAAATGTAAATAAATGCTGCTGACAAAATCCTGTTTCTACTTCCAAAAATCTTTAAGATGAAAACATAAATGTGAATTTCTCAGTTTTCCCACTTAACTTGGAATATACTATATGAAAAACTTTCTTAACGCTTCATTAAGAAATCTACACAAGTTTTAAACCAAAGAAATAAAGGGCTTTCACATATAAATCTGCTGACAAACAAAAAAAGAGTTCACATTAATTCTTTAATTAAAGACTAAGAGACATTAGCAATAAATTCATGAGAGTGGAAGGAACAAAATATATTTCATGCTTTGTAAATTTTCTTCTTGTGGTTGGCAATTTCAAAGAGTTCAGAATATAATCATTGAAGAATGAGCCTGTTGTGTGGAAGTTGAAGTACGCATCTTTGACTCCTGGGAATGGATTACCATGAAGCCCCAACTCTGCCATGAATAACTTGGGTCACCACACTATTACTTACCTATCTGAGTCTCAGCATTCTAAGTACAAAATCAAAGAGTTAGACTTCATAAGTCTCAAACCCTAGTATCTACATGACACTAATGCACCAGCAACACCAGACAGGGCCCTCCTTCAAACCCCCTACTTTTCCTCAGAGTACGTCAGACAAACATCAGCACTCTCTCTTGTCTACCAACAGGGCCATTTTCTCCAGGGCAGAGAGAAAACAAACATCCAAGAGAAAAACCCACTGCAGAATTACTGAACTGTGCACGGGAGATCATTACTCCCCTGACCTACCTCCTAACTACTGTGTTTGCTCCCACAGAGATTCACACATAAAGGGAGAAGAGAAAAACAATTTTAATGATGGATGCATCTTTTCCACTCCTAAAGTTTCCTTCTTGTGAAAGGAGGTTAAAATAATATAACTCTTGGGCATTCTCCACCTGTTTACTCATTAGGGAGGTCCTTATATGGTTAGTAAGTCTGGAAAGGATAACTGAGTATGTTTATTAGTCTGCTCAGGCTGCTATAACAAAATGCTGTAGACTGGGTGGCTTAAACAATAGACATTTATTTCTCACATTTCTGGAGGCTGAGCAGTCCAAGATCAAGGTGCTGACTGATTTGGTTCCTGGTGAGAGCCTGCCTCCCGACTTGCAGACAGCTGCCTTATCACTGTGTCCACACATGGTGGAGAGAGAGAGGGACAGAGAAAGGAAGCAAATTCTCTTGTGTCTCTTCTTATGAGAGAGTCCCCTCTTCATGACCTTATCTAAACCTAATTACCTTTCAAGAGCCCATATCCAACTACCATTACTTTGGGGGTTAGGACTTCAACATACGAATTTGGAGAGGGGGGTACATAATTCAGCCCAGAGCAGTACGCTCAGCTTAATCCTTTTTCAGATCTTGGAAGTAAGCTTGCCCACCAAAATCATGAGTTCTCTTTTGTTCATCCATGCTATAAGCCTCACTTGGCCAAGAAGGATAAATTGCCTGATTCTTGAGTTTGTTATTAACAGTTCCGTTTGGCTTGTAAATCTGAAGCCAGGTCCTCCGTCCTGGTCTTTATCTCCAATAAACATGATAATCGGGGCATATTGCACTTTTTGTGGTTCTATTAACCACTACCACCAATTTCCCCTCCTTCCAACACATATAGGATTGTGAATGTCTTTAGCCATGTGCTCCAATTGAGCAAAGCATTTAGGTTCATTGAGGGTATTTTTCCCTCCCTGTGTGTGTGTGCTTGTGTGTGTGTTGGAGGGGGAGTTGGTGGTAGCGGTTCATCCTTAAGTTCATCAATAACTGTACTTGGCTCGTATTCTGCACACACCACAGGAACTCATGGGCAGCAACCTGATAGTGTAGCACGAACATGCCTTTCATGTAACACATCCTCCACAACACATGCTTCTTTAGAAATGAGAGACGCTGTGCATGACTCACCAACATTCAAAGGTAAGGTCACTGGCAGAAAAACTGAGTAAATAAGGCGCACATACTTCAAAGAAAAGACACAGCCACAAAGAGCAATTCAAAGGGTCAATTATATCAGTAGGGATGCGTTAAGGCAAAAGTTACAGAAAAACCTTGACTCAATAGGTTAAGAAATTAGGAAACATTTTTATCTCAAGTAATGAGATAGCGGGGCTAGCTCCAGGATTGATTTATTCAAGTGGTTCATTTATACATTAAAAACTGAGGGTCTTCTTTACTCTAACATCAACAATGTGTCAATTATGCAAGGTAGCTTCCTTTATGCTAAGTGATTACTGCTGTTCCAAGTATCTCATCCATCAAGACAAGACAAGATTCACTGGAAAAAGAGGGGCACCTCTCTTCCTATGTGTCTTTTTTTAAGAACAAGAATCCTTCACCCCAAATCCTTCAGCCAACTTCTTACACTTCAGGAGTCAGGACTTCCTCATGTTCCCATCCGTGAACCTATCAGTGACCAAAGGTAATGGGATTAGTGTGATTCACTTAGGCAAACCAAGTTTTATACTTGAGTTACAAGGGAAAATTAGGACTCAACTAGCAAGGAAGGAGGAAAGCCTATTGAGCTGGCAACCAGTCTGTTACACTTATCAGTCAGAATTGATGGGTAATGCAAGAATATGTACTTCTTAGTAGAATGTAGACTCACTTCTCACATCCAACTAAAGTCATCCCCCAACCACCCCCCACCCACCACCGTGTGCTTGGTGACTTCAAGGTAGATAGGCGACAAGGACTAAAAAACATTTGGGATGTTATCAGCTGCATCAGCATATTGAGATAGGAAGGCAGTAATCACATTTAATTAAATTATGTAAATCCTTTCCCAAAAGGCTAGCGCTCTCGTTTCCTTTCATAAATGGATGAAATGAACAAGTAAATTATAGGACTACTCAGATTCCCTTCCTTGGGAACCATCACACAGTCCTTGCCAATGAACGCAGAGGGGCAGACACAGAGCATTGGCTCTAATAGAATTTCAGCAAGACAGTAGCCCGGCCAGCCTATACTGAGGTTTAAATTAGATGTGCTTCTGCCAACACAAGAGAAAATCATTTTGTTGTTCTGACAGCCCCTTTGCTGCAACCATTTATATAGAATATACACAATTATTCAAGAAATGTTGGCAGTGATGTTATTCATATTAATTAGATAAGAATCATCTGAGAATGCTAAAATATATCCTATTTTCAGCTAACAGTTTAAGACTGTTGCATAATAATCAGGCTCTTGAAACATTTTCTTTAAACATTTCAATTTCCTTTGAACATATTAATTAAATTTAAGTTATAGTAAAAATATATGATGTTTCTGCCCTTTTTAGCTATGATGTTAAGAGCCAACTTGTGGATTGCCTAAACACATAAAGGAGATGGAGTTTCCAGGTAGTGTTCATGGTATATGGAAAGCAGAGTGATGTGATATGAAGGTGTGAGATTTCATGAGAGAAGAGGTGACTTTAAGTTTCATCTCCGCTACTTGACTCTGTTTCTTATGCAGGTCAATCGATTACTTCTAAACCATTTGCTCATCTATGAAATGGGGATAATATTATCTGTCGCGTAGGTTTGTTGTATAGAACACTCAGTGCAGTGCCTGGCACACAGTAGTGACTTGGGGATGATAGATATTAGTATTTATGATGGATTTGGATTAACTTGCATATACTTGCTATGATTAGGCTAAGTAATCTAAACTTGGGAACATAGGTAGCATTAACATTATCTTTATAGCCATGTAAATCAAATTTTTTAAATGGATAAGACTTCAGGCCGTAACATCCAAAAGAGAAACTCTCCTCTGATGGTTAACTTTGTATGTCAAAAGTGCCTAGATATGAGGTCAAACATTATTCTGGATGCTTCTGTGAGGATGTTTTTGGTGAGATTAACGTTTAAATCAGTGGACATTGAGTAAAGCAGTTTTCCCTGCATAAGATAAGTGGGCCTCATCCAATCAGTTGAAGGCCTGAAAAGAACAAAACACTGAGCTCCCTCAGCAAGAGGGAATTCTGCCAACAGATGGCCTTCAGACATGAATCACAGCATTGGCTCTCCCTGGGTCTCCAGGCTACCAGCTCACTGCAAATTTTGGACTTGCCAGCCTCCATAATACCTGAGACAATTTCTTAAAATAAATCTCTTCTACATGTATATACATTCTGTGTTCTGTTTCTCTAGTTCCCTGACTATACACCTCCTCAGGCAAAACAAGCATGTCGTGTTAGACCATGACAGAAGTTGGCAGATGTGATATTAGCATCATGGCCCTTCATACCAGTGGGTTCTGCTCCCACCAGCTATGCCCCTTGCCAATGGATAAAGGGTAAAGCGAGCTCTGTACACCTTCCTTGAGAACCAGAGCCATAAGCTACTACTCTCATTAATTCCCTTCAGGAGGACAACTTAGTCTTTGCAATACTAGAGGTTTAAAACTCTATTTACTAATTTCCCCACAATATATATCTACCTTAATAACATCCACTTATTTTATCTCCATTTCAGAATTCATTCAGGCTTCCTTGTCAAAATGCATTGTCCAACCTCTTAAATTCTCCATTTCCGCCTGCCCTTAATCTATCTATGTATTTATGTATCTACATATCTATGTATGTATCTATCTATCTGTTATCATCTTCTGGCTTATTACCAGGTGTTACCTCTCTAGTTTTTTTCTAAGGAAGAGAGCAACTTGTTAGAGGAATGTATCTATAATTTCTATTGGCAAAATTGAGTCCACTTTTTAGCTAATTTGTGGGAATATCTGTCCTTTAAAGATAGTAATACTTACTCTTTTGAAAGTGGTTGATGGCAGGTCAGGATAAAGTTTATGACGTCAAATTAAATTACTTAATTGAGGAGAACAAGAAAAACATGGGGATTTTTTTCTTCTGACTCCTGGGAAGAGGGCTAGAAGTCTTAATGTTTATATAGTCCTGGAAGTTTATTTCTTTGAACCTAGTTTACTTTCTTAAAAACCAAACTCATAGTAAAATTGTGTATCCCAGGCAGAGTAATGGTGATGAATACATTTTAGATTAAGACATATGCATACAACTGAGACATACTGTTCAGATGTACTTTGAACTAGAAACTGGACTGTAGAAATTTAAGCCTGTGTAATAACCAGGTGACTTGCGTATTAACAAGTTCCTATGACCTTGGAATTTATCCCTGAGTCCTCTCCAAGCTAAACTCTCAGTGAAACAGTATATTATTTGGGAATAGCATATGTGTATTCCATTTTACCAGAAAGGATGAAAACAGACACTCATATGACCCTTTAAAAAATCCATTTTGAAATATCTACAGACAAACTATTCAAGTTGTGGATTTGGGGAAACTCTCTCTCTGAATATCTGAAATGCATCAAATGTTTAGGTATAAGCATCGAAGGTTATCAATACCTTGTTAATCTTTTAAAAACAGTGTGAATTTGCGGTGGGCAGAATTCTAAAGATGTTCCCCCAAGATTCCGTCTCCTGGTTGTTCAATCAACTGCTATCTAGGTAGGGCTGTGAAGGGATTTCACAGATGTAATTGAGGTTATGGACCTTAAATTAGGGAAAGTACTCTGTATTATCCAGGTGGGCCCAAACTAATTACTTGACCCCTTAAAAGCAGAGAAATTTCTCCAGCTAGAGTCAAAGGAGAGATGAGGCAGAAGAGATGAGCCGGAGGGACTCAAAGGGAGCTGCAGTTGGTCTCTAAAAGCTGAGAATGACCCTCAGCCAACAGCCAGCAAAGCAACCAGGACCTCAGTCCTAGAACCAAGGAGCCCTAAATTCTACCAACAACCTGAATGAGTCTTGAAACAGATTTTCTCCCAAAGCTTCTCGATTAAGATGTAGGGCGGCCACAACCTTGATTTCACCCTTATGGGACTCAAAACAGAGCTCTTTGAGCCTCTGGATTCCTGACCTACAGAACTGCGAGATAATAAATCTGCGATTTTAAACTGCTAAATTTGTGATAATTTATTATAGCAACAATACAACACTAGTCTAACACTTGAAAACAATAATTTCTTATCTTCTTATACTCCCTCTGTTCCCTCCCCATCTACAGTTAGCAAAAGCAGTTCTCAAAGTATCCACAAGAGGGAAAATCTATGCTTTGCAGATGCAGCTTACAAATTTAAATTAACCAAGGACAGATTATTAAAATTCGTATTTTTTCCTAAAATCAGATTGCTGAAAGAAATAGGCACACATTTTTATTGAGAATGTGTGGCTCCAAATTCTGACTCTACCATTTACAAATTTATATGACTTTGGATGTATCTTTTTTAAATTTTTTATTGAGATAATGGTAAGTTACAATCTTGTGAAATTTCAGTTGTACATTATTGTTTGTCAGTCATGTTGCAGGTGCACCCCTTCACCCTGTGTGCCCACCCCCCACCCCACCTTTCCCCTGGTAGCCACTAATCTGTTCTCTTTGTCTAAATTTTTAAATTCCTGGTATGAGTGAAGTCACACAGAGATTGTCTTTCTCTATCTGGCTTATTTCATTTAACATAATTCCCTCAGGGTCCAACTTTGGATGTATCTTTAATCTTTTATAACATAGTTTCCACATGGGTAAATGGGGGGAAATGCACATATATCACAGTGTCATTATAAGGATTAAAAATGTATCCCTTAATTATGAAAGATTTTAAAATAATTTTTTCATATTTTTATTGAAGTAACATTTGTTTATAACGTAATATAAATTTCGAGTATACACTGTTATATTTTGATTTCTCTGTGGACTACATCCTGGTCCCCCT
Organism: Equus asinus; assembly: GCF_041296235.1. Lineage (NCBI taxonomy): Eukaryota > Metazoa > Chordata > Mammalia > Perissodactyla > Equidae > Equus > Equus asinus. The sequence continues at coordinate 190,294,109 of NC_091790.1, read as the reverse complement.
CCAAAGACTAATTACCATCTGTCACTTTGCACAGGTGCCCTATCGCCCCTTCCGCCCTCCTCCCTCCCTACTAACTCTCTGGTAACCACCAATCTAATCTCTGTATCCATGTGTTTGTTTGTTCATTGTTGTTGTTGTTGTTATCTTCTACTTATGAGTGAAATCATACTTTCTCCATCTGACTTATTTCACTTAGCGTAATACCCTCAATGTCTATCTATGTTGTTGTAAATGACAAGATTTCATCTTTTTTTATCTCTGGGTAGTATTCTGTTGTGTGTATACACCACATCTTCTTTATCCATTCATCATTTTTGTAAAGATACAGAAGGATGAGCCTCTATTATCTAAATTCATCATTTTGTTATTACAGAAGCAATCTATATTGATTGTAAAACAAATATGGGAAAAACCAGATGAGACAAATCTTTTTTTAAAAGAAGAAATGAAAAAGATAAAGCATAATTTGACATTTGAAAATAATTCCCGTTGATATTTTGGTGTATATATTCTTCCAGACGTTCAATTTTTGCATCATATAATGCCTATATAATAAACAATGTGCATTTATAGTATGGTAGGGAAATTTATCAGCAGTTTTTCTTTGTTTTCACTACAATAAAGAGATCAGAAAGAATAAGAACAGTTTCAATTTTTCTTTTCTAGGGAAACTAGAAATTGAGTTTCACAGACTCAATTTGCCACACCTGGGGCTTCTCTTCCCATCCCCTATGGAGACAAATTTCTCTTGACTGGGAAAAGGAGAGTCATTTAGGTCCCTTGTGAAGGGATCCTCCTGGGCAGTAGAGGTCAAGGCAGGGTGTGCAAGGAGAATGGCTGCAGTGACCCCTCAGCAAGGATCCTATGCCAAAACAAACCCCAAGGTGATAAGGTCAGATTACTCACAACCGAAAGATACACCCTAGTGAAATTTTAAAATCCAGCATTGCTTACAGCACATGTGGAGGAAAAAAATCTTACTCATAGAATAGTTTCACAAAAATTCTGAACCTGCTTTTTACACCAGGATATCTTAATCTTTTTTTCATATCAATAAATGTAGAGCTACAAAATCCTTTTAGTAGCTACATATTCTTTTGGATGGATGTTCCATAATTCTTTATTAACAATATATTTTGGAAATTTCAATTAAATTCAAATTTTCATTTTTGTAAACAATCATACTATCAAGCTCCGTTATCTTTAACATAATGAAAGAGTAAGTCAAGGTGACCTGTGCTTTACAAAGACCAAAGCCAGGAAGCTGAGAGGCATCCCTGATGGAGCTCAAAACCAGGATGCCTATCTGCATCCCACTGAAGAAGGGAAGGTCTCTATGTAAGGTCTGCCACAAGCGTATGGTCTCTATACAGCTTTGTGATATCTCACTCTCCGTTACTTATTTCCCGGTGCTTTTTAGTTTGGTTTCCTCAAAGAAAGGTAGCCTTCTGAGAGCAAGACAACAAATGTATTGCTTTTCAGGGTCTCAAGCTTTCTCCAATGTTTAGCAAGAGTAAGTACACAAAATTTACAGAGCGATTATCACACTTATACTTGTTTTATTGGCTAAACACATACTAAAGTGAAAGAATTGTGTGCGTATGTTTTTTAATATGGACTAGACTTACCTTTAAAATTATATTATGATTGGGCCTCTCAAAAGCCCATAAACCTGTGCTAGTTCAGTGTTCTTTCTAATATCTGAGACTTGATTTTATGAGATGTGTTTAGCCAATTGTAGTTTATCAAGACAGCTGGACTATCAATGCAACTTCAAGGACTGACAAGAATGGATAATTTTGCCAGGGAGCCTGTATGTCTGGGTTTTTCCAATTCTTCCCTTTCTTGATTCAATAAATACATGCTATAACTTGATAGGCTCACATTTTATTACAGTTTATTGCTCAACCTTTTTCTTTTTATTTATTGTCAGTTCCCAGGGGTTGAAGTTGATTAAATATATGAAATTATGTCTCCAAGCAGAAACTTCAAATATATTTAAATAAGTCTAAACATTGAGCAAAAAATGTTTGGAGAAGAGAAATCCTATGTATTGAGTTTGGGCAACAGTGTCTTGACATGACGCCAGACCAAATCAATGAAATATTTCATTAAATTATTCCTTGGGCAGATGTGGCCCCATTGTCCCTTGGCTGGCATACTTTTTAATGACTTGTGAGCTAGAAAATTTCAGATGGACAGCCTGTGTGTCCTATTGGCTGACTTCTGGCCTCCTCTCCTCTGAATTCCATATGGGAGATGCCACAGTGAGTTTTCAATATTGGAGAGTTGTTAGTTATCTTTGAGTAGTCAGGAATAAGCCGTTAGTGTAGAAGCTAACTTTATCATCATGTAAAAACATGGTCCTGCCAAAATTCCTTAAAAGTTCCACTTAACTAGGAGAAGATGGAAGTATCCAGGAGAAAATCAGTAGGCTCAGAAAGCTAGCCTTGCCAACACGGTGCTGTAAAGTAAGCCTATGGCTCCCCAGCATAAGTGTCCATCCACTTAAAATTCACCTATTTTTAATTCCTTCAGCAAGGTTTCAAACATCCATCTTTAGAAATATTCTTCAATGGATGTAGAACTTTGGAAAAATCACCGTGTCCTTTCTCCCACGCTCAACATGTTACAGGTACATTTTTCTATTTTCAAGTTAAGAGAGCTTTGAAAGGGAGAAAATTTTATAAAAAGGAAGCAATCCAAAGAGGTGTGTCCTGCAGGGGAGAGAAGTGTGACAATTTTGCCTTAGTTCTTCTTTCTGGGGTAAGGAATAGAGAAACGATACCCACCACCACGCATGCACACACAGTAGTTTTTTTAACTCAAATTTCATAAAAGCCCCAGCTGATGAAACTGTCTCTTCCTGAGGATGCATCCATGAATCACTGTGCAGCCACCAGTAGCTTAGAGCCCCCAAATGTGATTTTCCTGATTCGTCTGTCTCCCAAAGAAGTAAAATTCAATAAACATGAATATAAAGGCCAGCCTTGAGGGTGACTGTAATTATGTAGAAGATAAAAAAAAAAAATCAACCATCATTTAACTGACTTATCAGGATTTAGTGGAGGGAGAGAAAGAAGAGCCTGTGTATACACCTGGAATGCCACGTGCTTGTGCTCACTTTTCTTTGACCTCATGTTTTTTGCATGTATGTACTTGAATACCAGTGGAGACCCGGTGCATTTTGTTAGGATATTGTCTAATGAGTTCTGGAGTGGGTCCTACAGTATGGCTAACAGGTGCATATTGAATGATTGTGAAATAAGTGAATAATAAGAAAAACCCACCTGAATTATTGATTTTCTGGTCTGTCTCAGCACAGAAAAATAAAGGAAGTGGCACAACTTACTTGGGTCCAAATAGAATCTTAGCCTTCTAAAGGAGGAAGGGGCAAAATCTTTGGTGGGCAGGATGAATTTCATGTTAGGAACACATATACCGTGTGATGAGCTTGAATTACTATTTTACTTAGAATATTTCCAGTTTCTTCTTAACTCACAAGTGTGAGGTATCTTGCAAGCCTTCAGGCAAAAAAATTGATTTATGATGTGCCCTATTCTGTTCCATGGATCCTTCAGCACAATTGTTACTGAGCATGACAAACAGAAAGACACTGTCATTCTTCATATTCTCTTCTTTGTAGATGAAACCTTTGATTCAGACAAAAATGAGAGACCTGCCCTTGGAGTCTGAAAAATGGTCTTTGGAGTCAGTGGAGTACATCACACAAAGTAGACTGCCAAGTAGGAAATTCTTCCTGAGCAGCTTTGGCGAAGCAATGTATGCAGAATTGTTTCTTCAGGATGCTGTGGCAGCATTGGGGCACCAACTCTGGTGTATTCAAAGAGTTAATTACTGAATAAATTTCCCCCATAGTGTTTTGGGGTAAGAAGCAAGCTCTATTTTCAAACAAATAAAACTATACAATGATTTAATTTCTAAGACATAGACCATAACTAAGACCATCATTTAGAAACCAGCACGACCCTCTACCCACGCCGTGAATTAGATGATTTGTGCCAAGGAATAAACCACTCAACACAGATTCATCAACAGTTGTGTAAACCGTAGATTTCTATTTCTCACAAAGATAAGTAATCTACTTCAGAAAGGCTAACAGGAAGAGCAAGTGTATTTCATTTCTGCTACTCAATGTTATTGGTCAAAATGTTAGATTTGGTTTTTAGGAGTATTTTTTGTCAGTTGTATAATTTCAGCCCAGTTTTAAATATATCATTCTTATTTATATATCTGATTTCCTAATCCACAAGCTAGATTTCAGGTTGATGTAAATGAAGGAAAAATCCTTTGGTGGTTTTACATCCAAATCTGAGATTTTCCTACACTGCTCCCCAATTCAGGAATCACAGATACATATAAAGCTACCGTTTTTCTTTCTTTTGGTGAGGAAGATTGGCCCTGAGTTAAAACGTGCCAATCTTTCTCTATTTTTTGTGTGTGGGATGCCGCCTCAGCATGGCTTCATGAGTGGTGTGTAGGTCTGCACCCCAGACCTGAACCTGCGAACCTCGGGTTGCCAAAGCAGAGTGCACGACCTTAACCAGTATGCCAACAGGCAAGCCCCTAAAGCTACCATTTTTTGAGTGCTTAAGTGTGTCAGATATTGTGCTATTTTCCACGAATTATTCATTGATCTCATAGGAATTCTCTGAAGTGGTATTACCATCTACATTTTGTAAATGAGGAAACTTAGATATAAAAAAATTAAATAATCTGTCCAAGTTCAAATGGTAAGTGGTGAACTTGTAGCCTCTTATTTTTCTGACTTGAAAGCTGTCTTATTTTTCTTGCAATATTTTGCTATAAACTGATGTATTTTAACTTTTTTTCTGATTTAAGCAAGTTTTTGAGAACCTAGTGAGTAAATGCTTGAAGAGCCTGAGTTACAGAAACAACAGAGCAGAATTAGATCCCAAAACACCAAATTTATTATAATTATCAAATACAGAATATCTGTTTTTTAAAAGATTTAATATGTTTAAAGAAATGAAACAATCAAAAGTATGAGCTGGTAACAGAGAGATGAAACCACAAAAATGTATGTTTTCTTTCCTTTTCTGGTCTACAGTGATTTTATTCTTATCTCTGTTCAAAGACCAACCTTGTCATGGAAAACTATTTTCACCTTCTCAGCATCACGTTTTTAAAAAATTAAAATCTTCAAACATATACAAAAGTAGAGAGAATAATATGACAAATAATAACGAATCTCCATTCACCCATCAACCACATTCCTCAGTTTTCAACTCATAGCCACTCTTGCCTATTCATGGCCCCTCTCCTGATCCCCTACTATCCCTGATGGATTTTGAAGTAAATTCTAGACATCACTTTATTTAACCTGTAAACATTTCTGTATTTTTCTCTAAAAGGTATTCATTCAAAATATATAGCCACAATATCATTATCATCTTTAAAAAAAAAGATTCCTGTTTTCTTCAATTATCTTATAATTTTATTTTACAATTTCTTTCATTGGGATTCAAATGAGATCCATACATTCCAATTGTTTTTATGTCCCTTAAGTCTTTTTTAATCAATAGATTGCTCCTTCATCTTTTTTTCTCCTTTCCTTGTAATGTATTTGCTGAAGCAACTAGGCCATTTATCTTATATAGTTTACTACAAACTAAATTTTGTTGATTGCCTCTTTGTGGTGTCATTTAACATGCTCCTCTAGCTCTTGTACATGCTGTAAATTGGTAGTTAGATCTAAAGGCTTGATTCAGGTTTGTGTTTTGGGTTTTTTTTGGCAGTAATGTTTTATGGGTGGTATTGCACCCATCCGTTAAGAGACATGTAACATCTGTCTCTCTTTTTTATGTTAATAACTAATTATTACTGCCTAGATCCATTATTTCAATAGATGTTGCAAAAATAGTAATATTCAATTCTATTACTCTTTCTTCACTTATTTGCTAAAATGCATCTATCAAAAAAACTTTCTCTTATCAACGTTTGATTACCTTGAGGCTTAATCCGTAAGGGAAAGACAGGATAAAAGCTTGATTTTATTCCTTTATTCACTAGGTTTCAAAATAATGCATGGATTCCCAGCAGTCCCCAAAGGTATCCAATGACACCATTACTTTTTAGCTTAATGTTATTATTAACTTATAGATTTAAACATGTTTGATGTGTTTTAATCTATTACATTTACTTTTCTTATTGATTATCAAATTGTCCTAACTTTGGCCAGTGGCAGCTTCTTCAAGTTGACTCCTGAGTCTGTTTGATATGACCGAATAATCTTTTAAATCTTGCTTGCTTTTCAGTAAAAAATAATTACTTTTTCCTTTTTTTAATTTACTTTTTAAAGTAAAGCTTCCTTGCTTTTAACCATCCAGCTGTGTCTCGTACCTGTGAGTGTAGCCACACTGATAGTTGTCCATTGCCATGTGACTCTTTCCAGTCAAAGAGTAGAAGAACCACCCAGTCAACCCACAGGAACATAAGAAAATCATAAAGAACTGTTGTTTTAAGACACTGCTTTGTTTTTTTTAATGAAGCAATAAATAATCTTTAATATATTATACTCACTTAACTCCATCACATTTTTTTTAATTTCACCAGTATCTGGATATTGCTTTATAGCAATACATAGAGATACTCAACATTCTTCTATACTGCTGCACAGTACTCCATTGGATGGACACATCACACTGGACAACCAGTCCTCTACTGAGGACATTTGATCTGTTTCCATTCTTTTGTCATTATAACAATGCTTCAATGAAAAGTCTAGTGCATATGTCTTTTTACACTTTTTGACAAAGTTTTTTGATACAGAATAAAATAGAAACTGCATAAATTTTTTAAAAAGCAATTAAAATTAAAAATCAATGTGTAAGTTAAAAAATAGGTAAAACACTTTTGAAGCTAGAACCAGTGAATTAGGACATAAATCTATAAAATTATGTGGAATGCAACAAGGAGCCAAAGAAATAGAAAATATGAAAGATAGAAAATACAGAAAATAGATGGAAAAGTTAAATTTGTGAAAAGAATTATGGAAGGAGACAATATGAGTCTGGGGAGAAGCAACAATTGAAGAGTTAATGGCTTAGAACATTCAAAATGAATGAAAAATATGAATCATTAGAGTTGGTCACAAATACCACATAGTTTAATTAAAAGAAGTCCTTGCTAGATATATCATAGTAAAACTGCAGACCTCAAAGGCAAAGATATAAAAGGGGCCTGAAAGAAAAGGCCTACAAGAAAGCTACATTTATCCCAACAGCTGCTTTTGCAACAGCAACAGGGGAAACTAGAAGCAAAGTGAAATAATATATTCGAAGAGTTGCCAGAAAATAATTGTCAACCTAAAATTGTATACCCAGAAAAAGCTGTCATTCCAAAATGAAGGCAAAATAAAAATGTTTTCAGGTTAAAAAAAATGATCCTGAGGAATTTTACCAACAGACCCCATCAAAGGAATCTCTAAAAGATGTATTTAAAGAAAATGATCCCAGAAGAAATGTCCACTCTGAAAGGGGCAATGACAAGCAAAAAAATAATTATAAGCATGTGGACAAATACGTCAATATGGATATGCATAAAAATAGTAACAATATAATCTGTAGGTTATAAAAATAAAATCATATTAAAATTCCAGATAATAAATGGTATTTGGGAAGTGGATTGTTTGAGTTAAAGCCTTCTAAGCTACTTGTGTTGATAGAAAGAAGGGTACAGATATTGATTAGTTTTAGAATTAAGTGGTACATTAAATTTCAAGAGTAACCACTCAAAGCCTACAAATAAAATACATAACTTCCAAATAAGCAGAAGAGAAAAATGGTAAATATAAAAATTATTTAATCTCCAATTAAACAGGAAAAAGAAACAGAAAATGTACTGCAAATGGAGAGCACAAATAAAATGGCGTGCATAAAATAAAATTAATAATCCAAATAATTTAAATGGATTAAATTTATTAATTAAAAGGAAAACATTGTCAAAAAAATTAAAAATTTCTGACTCTATATTGCTGACAAAAGACACACATATATCATAAGAACGGAAAGGGTGAAAATGAAAGGATAAGAAATTATATACCAGGCAAATACTAACAGAAATGAAGCAGGTGAAAATGAAAGGATAAGAAATTATATACCAGGCGAATACTAACAGAAATGAAGCTATTGTTGCTTTCTGATAAATAAACCTAAGGCAAAAAGCATTAATAAAACTGAAGAATCCAATTCTCCAAAAAGATGTGTCAATTTGAAATCTATTGGCACCAAATAATATAGCTTCAAAGTCAATAAAGCAAAAGTTGAAAGAAGTATAGGAGAAAACTTGATAAATCTACCACCATTGTGGATGAAACTCAATAATTAGTAGGTCAACCAAATACAAAAGAAACCAGTTAAGATAGAGAAACTTTGAGCCCCACAATTAAGCTTGATCAATAGATTTGTATAGAACCACATATTTAATGCAGTAGACTGCATTCTTCTTCAGCATAAAAGGACATTTACAGAATTTGTCTATATACTACACCATGAAACAAATCATGCACACACAGCAAAAGAATTGGTAAAAATACTGACCATACTTTCTAGGCACAAGGCAATTAGTTTAAAAATACAACAGAAAAAACTCCAGATTCCTTAAATTAAAAAAAAAACATTTCAAGAAAGAAATCATGATGGAAACTAGAAAATACTTAAAAATGAATAACAATAAAAATGCTGCATATTAAAAATGTTTTGATGTAGTCAAAGTTGTCCTTAAAGGAAAAATTTCGTCCATAAGCTTATATTTGAAAATTTTAAAAACTGAAAAATAATGAGTTATGCATGCATCCAATTTAAAAAGTTAAAATAATAGAATAAGCCCCAAATACAATGGAAGGAAAGGAACTGCTGTAGCCCTGGTTGTGTCCACCTAAATTTGTATGTTGAAATCCTAACTCCCACAGGTGATGATATTAGTAGGTGGGACATTTGGGAGGTGATTAGGTCACAAGGGCTCCACCCTCATGAATGGAATTAGTGCCTTTATCAAAGAGGCTCCAGAGAGATCCCCTGCTCCTTCCATGTGGTGTGGACACAGCAAGAAGGCACCAGCTATGAACAAGGAAGAGGGGCCTTCATCAGAATGCTACCAAGCTGGTGCCTTGACCGTGGACTTCCAGCCTCCAGAACTGTGAGAAATAAATTTCTGCTGTTTATAAGATACCCAGTCTGTAGTATTATGCTATAGCAGCCCTAACGGACTAAGACAGAGATAATTTGTTAAAAAAAAAAAAAAAAGCAGAAATTAACAAAATAGACAAAAATACAAAGGTATAAAACTGCCAAACCAAACTAATACAGACACTCAGACAGTTTAGTGTCATATATACGGAACTTAATGAAGGGAATCAAAAGGAGTATAATTTGCTTGTATTAAAATAAGAAACAAAAACAAGTTGAGAAAAGCTGAACTTATATATTTCAATGAATTTGAAGTCTAGTGAAAGAGGGACTGGTATTTGTCTCCTTACGCCTAAGTCTGGAAATGTGGTAATTCAGACCAGAATCATTGAAAGGGCAACCGTGGATAGGAATCACGTCGTTGTGGGAACCCGAGATATCTAGGGTAAAGTATGAAGACAAAGAATCACCAGTGGGGCAGCGCGGCTCCAGATGGGGGAATGTGCTGGAGGGAACATGCTAAAGGCAGAATTTCTGCAGCCCCTGGATAATGTGCGATCATTGTGCCATAGTATGCAGTGGGCAGATTCCTCTTCGTGCTCTGACAAGCTTATAGGTGTAGAATGCAATGCTATGACTTTTAACTGGTTAACTTTACTATTTCCTCTCTATTCAACTTCTCTATCTTGCTTCTATGCTATAATATTGCAAATCCCAAGAAAAATATTTTTCAAATTGTTCCAAGTAATTGAGATAGTTGGCAAAACAAATCTCTCAGAAACTGAAACTTCCAAATCTGATCAAAGAAATTGTTGAATATGGCTTATTGTCAAGAAGAGTTACAGCGTTTAGAAACCAAAAGAAGAATTCATGAAGAGATGCTGAAAATCTTTTATAGCAAACATTGCATTTTATTAACAAATTCAATGAAATCAGCCCAAGAAACCACAGGAGAGATTGTCTTCTTAATTCAGCTTTATTGGCTTTCTTTGATTCAAAGCACCAATATTTATGTGGCAGAAATTTCCAACTGCCTCTTAAAAATTGGTTAATTTTGTTTTATATGAGAGATTATGCCATAGATAGTTCAGTGAATAATCATTTTGCACACATTTTCATGGAGTGTTTGTTCTCTTCCAAAACGTATTCACCCAGTAGCATCCTTGACTTGGAGTTTTTGTTGGGGAAACAATTGGGACTATTCTCATGCTCAGTGAAGATGTTTTTGAGCAGAGAGGTGGCATTATAAACAAAAAATAAGGATTGAGAGGAAGATGGAGGAGCAACTTGGTGAAAGAGAGAAAAGAAGAGAGAGAGAGATTGTTCCTGGAAAGAGATTTGAACAGACATTTCCCAAAGAAGATATATAGGTGACAAAAAACAAAAACATCAAAAGATGCTCACCGTCATTAATCATCATGGGAATGCTAATATAAACCACAGCGAGTTACTACTATGCATCCACAGAATGGCTTAAAGGAAAACTAAATATTGGTGAGGATGTGGAACAATCATATCTCTCATACACTGCTGGTAGAAATGTAAAATTGTGCAGTCACTTTGAAAAATACTTGACAGTTTCTTGTGAAATTAAACAAATGACTTAGTAATTCCACTTGTGTATATGCCCAATAGAGATGAAAACAGACGTCCATAGAAAACTTTTGTACACCAATGTTAATAACAACTTTACTCATAATAGCTTAGAACTGGGAACAACTCAAAGGCCGTGAACAGATGAATGAATAAACAAATTCATTCAATAAAACACTACACATTAATAAAAAAGAATGAACAGGCCACATCATGGATACATCTCAAAAATATTCTGAAAGCCAGATACAAAAGAATACATACTGCGTGATTCCATTCATATGAAACTCTAGAAAATGCCAACTAATCTATAGAGACATAAAGTAGATCAGTGGCTGCCTGGGGACAGAGGTAGAGAGGTACTGAATGCAAAGGAGCACTAGGAAACTTTTGGAGAGATGAAAATGCTCTGCATAGTGATTGAAGTAATAGTTACATAAATGTTTACATTTGTCGAAATGCATCAAAGTTTATACTTACAATGGGTGAATTTTATTGAATGTGAATTATACCTCAAAAAAACACAACAGTTTTAAACACATACACACACAGAAGGTACTTGGAAAGAATGAAGTTTGTGAGGGAATTAGGACAAGCTTTATTTGCCTTTAAAACAGGACAAATGTTATTTGTCTTTGAAAATGAGTCAGAGTTAGTGGCAGATGCAACTATTGCCATAGTGTTTTAGGTACCGTAGAAAGGAAAGGAGGAAGCCATCCTTTCGCTCTGAATCGAGTGGGTAGAACATCTCCAGTGCCTCACGACAGGCTTTCATCCCTGGTTGTTCTGATCAACCATTTTATCTATGACTTGGGTTCTTTGAGCTCTCATATTTTATGATTCTGTGTTCTGCAATAATGTATTGAAATTTATTTATCAAACCTACAGAAAGCTTACAGCTAGAAAGGATAGCTAACTAATACTTCGGCTGACAGATTCAGTATTCAAAATCATTTTGATGTACGGGAACACTGGACTGAAACCGACAAGATGAAATTTAAAAGGACAAATGTCTTGAAGTTAGGTTTAAAAATTCAATTCTGCAAACACAGTTTTGGGATAATCTGGTTTTCTTTAAGAAAAAAACATATTTTCTAAAGGAGAAAAATCCTTTGTAATAGATTATATAGGTGTGTATGATTTCATTTATATAAAACTCCAGAAAATGAAAAGAAATCTACAGCGACATAAAGTAGATCAGTGGTTGCCTGGGGTCAAAGTTGGAAAGGCTATTCACAGAAAAGGAATATAAGGAAACTTTTGGAGTAGTGAATACATGCATACATATATATATATATATATATAATATGTATATAAAATTTATTATAAAGTGATCAAGCCAGATTGTCAAATCATTACCAAAAATTCCATGCAGTATTAGACTACACAAAGAGAAGTAAACATCCAGAATATTGAAAATCATAGCCTCATTGAGATCTGTATTAATCAGACCACATCTGAAATACTGTGTTCAATTATGAATGGCAGACTGTAAGGAGAATACCTATAAAAGAGAGACAATTTTGATGAGAGATTAAAACATGTCATGGATTAGAAGACTAAAACCCACAAAGTCATAGGAGTTTCCAAATATTTGAAGCATTGCAACATACAAGAGAAAGAGAAACAGAAACAGGAAGCATACTGTTTTAAAAATTAGGATCAATGTAAGCTACAAACAGGTATTTCTATACGTTAAAATAGGAAAGAAGTCGAATACAGCAGCTGGTCCATAATGGTCTGAACTGTCCCTTGATATACCATGTAACCTGTCATTGGAAGTAATCGTGCAAAGGATGCATGATCAAATTATAGAGCTATCATATTCAGAATCCTACCATTAGGTGAGAAGTGGGGTTGGATGTCACTGATTAGAAAATGGAGAAGGTGGAATTCAACTCATCCTTAATGATGGAAAATATCCGGAGAGGCAAAGAAAAAGGGCAGGGAGATGTGGGCGGTATGTTGGAGGAAGACAGCATATGTAAAGATGCAATGATGTGAAAGGTAAAAAAAGAAAAAAGTCAAAAATGTGCAGCATACCATGAAACACCAACCTGCCTTACGTAGTGTTCTTGTTATGGAATAGCACCCAAATTAGCCTGGGTAAGTAAGAAAAGCCTTGACATTAGGATAGGTGGTTTAATACTTGACTATACTGAGCCAAAAGCTGGAAGGTGAGGCTTTCAAATACATTTTAGAGTTGAATGCCTTGCTTCCTTGTTCATGTCCTTAATAAAGGGAGGTAATTTAAGGGTAGACATCCACAAAATTTGCCTATGAAATTAAGAGGGAAGAAGAAAGGAAGAGAAAGTGGGGAGAGTGTTGAGGGAAAGAAAAGACCAAAAAATCAAGTAGAATTATCATCAAACCGAAATCCTAACTTGGGTTTGATAAACTTAATGCTAAACTCTAATCTGTATGTGTAAGGGAAAATTAAGAGAGGACAGACTAATAAAGAATCTGTGAACCACAGAGTAACTTCAACAATCATAGCAACAACTGGAAGAGAAAAAGAAATGATCTCGGGAAGGGCTGATCTTTGGAGTTGATCTTATGTGTCCAACTAGTCCACAGACACGACTCCAAGCTGTTTGTTCTGAAAGAGAGAGAGAGAGTACACGAGAGCATCTGAGGTTCTTTTATTTGCTCTATTGTGTTTCTCTGTATTTGTTAAGATGGATGGATTCCCTGCTTCATTGAATACAGTAGTTAAAGCAAATGAAAATTAAATGTTGACTCAGTCTGATTAAAATATAAATCTAAATGCAGCATTGAGACAGAGACTCAGAGAGTGAGGAGTAAGAGAGATTCATTAAACATTTATATATACAGACATTTGGCTTCTAAATATCCTTATAATGGGTTAGAAGTCATAAAGTCATGGACATGACAGTTTTGCTTTAACCTGCATATTATAGCCTATGCATTTAAAATTCTGGAAGCTGGACTTACTTACAGGTCAAAGGAAATTAAACCCCTAAAGCCTGAAGCAAGAAACCAAATAGCCCAAAGTCTTGTCTTTAATATAAAGGAAAACCTGGAGGTTGTAGTCAAACACTTGTCTATTCAAACGGTCACTACATGTATGAAAATACGTAAAACTTCAGTACTAGTCAAATAAATGCAAGTTGCAGTAATGATATCGTCTGTCTAATGGATTGGTACAAATTAAGGAGATGAATAATATTTATTGGCAATGGAGAGTGGTGAAATGAGTAAACTATAGGAGAATAAAGTTTTCTACTTTCCAAAATGCAACCCAATATATTGTACATATTTTTTGATCCAGTAATTTCACTTCTTAGAAAATATTCTAAAGACATTAGGAAAGAGTATAAAGAAGTAAATACAAAAATGTCTGAGGAAGCATTGCTGTTCCAATAGCATGGACAATTTAAATGCCGACAAGGAGGGAATTGGATTAAATTATAGCTGATTCATAAAGAGATACTAAGTAACTGCTTAAAAGGATGAATTTATCATTATGTATTAATATGCGAGTATATATCATTAAGGGAAAATGAGACTGAAATATCTATATAAAATGCTGTGCTATGCTATACATTTAACGTTTCAGTTTAGGTAAATAAATGATTTCTGAAAAAATCTAGAAAGATATATTTTTAATTATTAATTATGTCTGGCTAGAATTACATAGAAGTTTTCACTTTCTCATCCATAAAGACAGGCTTTCACATTAGAATTATGAGCTTGTATTATTTTGCAGTAGCAAAATCACTTACATGATTCAGTGTAGTAGGCTCTAATATTCCCTAAGTGAAGTTGTAGCCGTATAAACAGGTGGTTGAAGCAGAACACAGGTGAAAGTTGTTGGAGCTGAGGAGTTTAATCATCTTTGAGGCTGGATAATGGGATATGCCATCCACGTGCATGATGATGATAAGAGACTGAGTGTAAAGAAAGAGAGCGAATCATCTTATGATTTTAATAAACAATGCAGAAAGTCACGGACAACAAGAAAGGCCATAGGGCAGTATCGAGGTGGCTTGAATCACAAATGACCAAGCCTTTGGCACGAAGATGGAAAAGGGAGAGTCAGGAAGGAGCAGAGGGAGGTGGCAGAATGTCCCCTCTAGACCCTGCTGTTCAGTAATGAGTGGCCTCCAAATGCAGGGTCACTAGGGAGGCCCTGCTCCCTGGGGAGACTTAGTCAGAAGTGCCACGCAGGGAAGATGCTTCAATTCATATAAATATTTATTGAGCCTCTACTACATGCCAGTTACTGCACCATTTCTTGAATAATGATTTAATGCTTACGGAAAGCACAAGGGAAAAGGTCTGGACTGGATGAAAATGTAAGGGGAGAAGAAGCAGATAGCAAAATGGGGATAAACGTTCATGACAAGATTCTTTGTTCGGGTCTTTTCTTCTGAATTGTGACAAAGGGCAGTCATGATAAAAAGATCCCATCACAAGGGCTGCGCTGCAGGATGCAGGGACAAATACAATAATAAATGACATCTTTGAAAATGCCAAAATATTGAATATACAGAGATGGAAATGTCAAGGCATAAATATATCCTTAAAGCGAGAGAGGCCAGATTACATATATGGCTTTATTACCCTCAAGAGCCTTGCTACTCAGAGAGCAGTCTGCAGATGATCAGCATCGTCATCACCTGGGAGCTTGCTAGAAATTTGAAATCTTAAACCCATCCTTGATGTACTGAATCATGATCTGCATTTTATCGAGTTCCCTCAGGTCATTCATAATCATATTAAAGTTCGAGAAATATTGCTCTAGAACATGGACGCCTAAATACTCAACCAAAACTGATGGTATTGAATGTGGAGTTACAACTGGGATGCTAGGAATTATGCATAAACCTGTATCCTATTGTGTCTATGCAACAGTCTATTGAACTACTTATTGGTGGGAGTGTAAGGCTGGTGAAACTCTTTTCCTTGGGTCTCTTTAGAAAAAAAAAAAAAGAAGGGCAGTTGTAAAAGAGGACTCCAGAAAAATAGACCTGTAAAGCTATGACTGTATGCTCCAGGGGACGTTTGTGCCTAAGAATGAGGAAGCGTTGTTGAGAGAGCCATGAGGACTTATATCTTATTTAAGAGGACATTCTTTATATAGAATCAGTAATATGTACTTAGAGTATATGCATGAATTTAATTGGGCCGGCTGGCCTCTGCCACAGCCAGAACCCTTAGGGAGCAAGAGACCTGGAGCCACAGGATAAGTGAATGCGCCGTTCCAGGAATTAGGAGAGCACTAGGAGTTGGAACGTTGCTGGCGGTGGACATTATGACTCTGGCAATAAAAGTCTACACCATGCTCCCTCAGACTCAGGCCAAGATACAATTTAGAAGTGGATTAGTAAGTGAGATGTCAGCCTGGGCAATGAGGGCAATGAGATGGGCGGCCACCAGGAAGAGGGTGGGGGCTTAAACTCACCTCAGTTTCCAGGAGCTCTACAAGAGTCTGTCAGAGATTCAGCCTCAGCCCACAGGAAGCCATCCCAACTTCAGGGCAGGCAGGAGGGAACAGAAAAACCTGTCCTTGGTGGAGCCAGCACTTCCGTCAGTTCCCTCTCATGTGGGGAGGAGTGGCTGATATTCCTGCCATTGCAAGAGACAAGTGGGGCTCCAACCATTCAAAAGCAAGTTGCCCTTCTTCTCACCTTCTACTAAGGCATGCTCCTCCCAGAGAAATGTTTGGGAGAATATACCTTCCGGAGACAGAGAGCATGCTGAGCTGAAAGAAAACACATGACCTCCTTTCCTCCTTTCAGAAAATCCCCTGGTGTGAGCTATATGGACATTTCATGCCTGTACAGAAAATTCTATCAGGGAACTTGCCTACACCTCTTCCTTCATGCCTCCTTCCTATGCCCACCTCTCCCCAACCCCCACCATTTTAGAAATAAAATCAGTTTAGGCATTCCTCCCCTGGATACGGATGTGGGAAATAGCTTATGAGATGTTAGAACACAGCCTAAAGTGGTAGTTTAACCAGGGAACCGAGCAGGAGTCTCAGCCCTATTAAACTGGTAGGAGTATTATTTTTCACTCTACTATTTAACTCTTTTTGTGCTCCTCCCCTCGGAGAAACACAGTGTCTAGATGTGTATGGCTACATTACTCCAAAATGCTTTATTGAGGGTACTGCTGGACACCCTCACTTAAGATGACTTTCTTAAATCTTGAGAAAGATAACTCTATCTTTCTCAAATCAATATTTATTTCAAGAGAGCACAGTCAGAAATAAAAAGAATAGAAAAGAAAAATAGCTTTGATTATCAGTTTTTCATTTCATCTGGAAAAGGGGAATGGTAGCTTGATTATTCTAGATCAGTTAGCAGTCCATTTGGACAAAAATGTCCTTATTTAGCAACCAAAATGGCTCCACAAAGAGGAGTTTGGCTGGAGAGTTCTAAATGCCTGAAGCCCTTAGTTGGGGGCATGAATGAGATGGCCTCGAGGAGACTTTCTCACTCTATTGCATTTCCTTGGCATTCACTTGGACTTCATCATTCAAAATGGACAGACATCTTACTATTCTCCACAGTTCCCGGAATCCTTGGAGAAGCAAAGCCAAAATCACTACTTTGTGTGTCCAGTAGGGAGTCAATGGCATCAGCATGATCTAAAGAAATTGAACTTGCATTGTCTCTTTCTCCAAATATTCTACACTAAATCTTAATTATACTTGTCTTCTCTTCGATTTCATGACAGTCCATGGAAGGACTGCTAAATTATGCTGGAATGATAGGTAGAGGGTGACAGACTTGAGTCACAGTCAATTCATTTTCTTAACTGAAGTAATCACCAATCCTTGCAACATCAATTGGATTAAAATATGGAGGATTTGATTTGTTCTTGAAGGTTACTGAAACAGCTAAACCATGACATATCCAAGAGAATTATTTCTGTCATCGTAAAAATGGATTCAGATAAACTGAGCAGTGATCTGCTTCGTTCTTTGGCAATTGTCTATCATGATAGCTGAAATAAAAATTAATGACAGAAGGGTTGATATAGGTGTGCTATATAAACAAAGCCTGAATATATCTGCCGTGGACATATATTATTTTTCCAGCTTGTATAAACAATGAATCCATTTGCTACAGACAAACCATTTCACCAGCTTGCAAAATATTCCACCATTGGAGAGAAAGAGAGAAAGAAAGACAGATGTTTTTCCCAAGCAATGTTGACTCGCATATATACAAATAAATAAATGTTTTTGTCGGTGTCGCAATCCAATGTACACATCAGGATAGATGCGGAGAGGGCTGATGGCCACTCTGAGTTTATTATAACCAGCGTTTCAATATATACATAGCTTACATCTGTTAAATATACACAGGTGTTCTGGATGAAGTAATTAGCGAATGCCAAGAATTCTCAGTGATTTCTCAAGGAGCCCTCCCTTGGCCTCTGTTTTGATATTATCATGTTATTGCTGTGCTCCTATATTTTTATCTCGGAGCGGCAAGGTCTCTTAGGCAATGGTCCCTCCTGCTCCCGATATCAATATCGTTTCTCCATCTGTGCCCCTGGGCGGCCGCCGCCTGGCTTAGGTTGCCCCTCCCCGGAGGTCTTACCCGTCATTGGCTAACCGGCCTTCTCACCTCCAGGTCACAGTTTGTTGGCAAGCCTTTTCCAGTGATTATTAACCCTTCCTGTGTCAGGGGCGGCTACATTTTTTTGCAAGGCCCACTGAAAAACAAAGTGTGCGTTATGTTTTTATGATAGAAAGTATTACCAAGTGTCCAGCCATTTCATTTTCTTCTACTATTTTTCAAAGCATTTTACATCTGCCTATCATTCTGTGCAGTATAGATAAACTGAACTAACAACAGTCAAAGTATAATATGATGTCACCTAACAAATGAACCAATTGGCAATTCTAACCTACAATCATCCTTTCCACACTACCATCATGAGAAACGTGTAATCACAGTCACTTACAGGGCAATAACTAATTTTGGACCTCCAACAAGGGACAAATTCATGATTTTCTATCCAATATAAGCATTTATGATCATTTAAAACTCTTACCAAATCTAGTTTATGAATTCTATCATTTTAATTATTTGTGTTATTTCTTCAAATGTCAAACACATTTCATAGTTTTATTATAAACATTATCAGTTTATAATGCAAAAGAATATGAAGGTGCAAATAGTGAAATAAGGCAAGTCATTTAGAGGCATTTAAAAATTCAATTAGTCATATTTATACCTTTTCTTCTTTTTCTTTTTTTTGGCTGGAAAAGTGTTAGTAAAACTACTTGGCATTTGTATAAGACTATGGTTTTTAAAGTGCTTTTAATACATTAAATTTCTAATATTTTTAATCTTCATAGAAGCAAATATCTACATAATGTCATATTTTATGCAAAGAAATTAAAAACAAGCTAAAAAACTTTTAAACTCATATAGATCTAGCTTAAGGGTCAATGGCTAAAGAACATGATGAGTAGAAGGTGGTGGAAAGAAGGGTGCATGGCTCCAAATAGAATCTAGAAAGACAGTGGAAACCTTGCAGCCAATTCACCTATCAAATAACAAAACTGTACGATTTCCTGATAGAAGATGGATCGACAGATACAGACATACATAGATAGATCTGAGCAAGGATCAGCATAAGCCATTTCATAACCCATGAAAACGTTAATCTGATACTGACATTTGAAAAAGACCTAATTATAAAATTGTCCTATAGCGTGCGTTTTGGGGCAGCTCTAAGGCAAGGATCCAGCATAGATATTTAGGATCTGTAGGATTCCAGGATTGGACTGGTTTAAACACAAATACATAAATAGGGCTAGTGTTTCCCAAAGAGCACGATGCATTCTCTTGGAGGTTCCCAAAATGGTTTCAAATAGCATACAGACATTAAATAGCACCAACTCACATAAAAATTATTTCCTCTTTGATCAACATGATTAAGTCAAGGAGCAAGTCTCATTATAGTACTATTGTGTCCTTGAAAACTCTGTAGGATGTGGCAAACTACCTTTTGTAAACAAATAAACAAAAAACCTCAAAAACCATAAGCAGATTTCTACTTGACAGGCATCCAAATACACTTCTACCTCTTCCTGGTCTGAAAGTCACAAACTGAAACCTACGTCGTGGTATTTCACCAAGCGTTTTCCCACAGTATGTGCCTTCCTCCACCTGGACACGAAATAAACAACTTTTAGAGAGCTTCAACACTGACACACTTTCAGAACTGACTGATGTAAGGGGTGTTCTTTGCTTTCTTGACCTCAGACTTCTGTGGTTAAGATCATTATCACATGATAAACCCTGTAGTTTTGGTGTTCCACCACAGCTGATGATGAAAGTAAATTCAAGGGATAAGTTTCATTGGGTTTTCTTTTCTTTCATATTTCCACCCTCAACCAGGCCTGATGTTACACAAGGCGGATATTCAACACCCTATTTAGGCAGGTTTCCACTCATTTCTGTCAGCTGGAAATTGGTCTGGATGTCCTATCACGAATACGACAATGATATATTCCCTGACCAGATAGAATAGCATCCCTAGCCATTTTATACTTAGCTATAATTAAAATTAAATAAGATAATACTTTTTAATTAAAAGAGGCTAATAAATATTTTTCAAAGGGACTATGATGAAGGAAGCAATGAAGTGAATTTTTGTACATCTACTTGGTCAACTTCCAGAAGTGCATCAGTGGTTCCTGGCCCATCAGAACCCTGCATCGGTAACTCCCCACTATGCATAAGCCGGGCTTAAAGAACCCCTGCACCCTTGCCATGCTGCCCCTCTTCCTGAGTGACATCTCCTGCCTCCTTCACATTGGAGTCTCCGCCTGTGCTGGGATCATGTTTTCTAGGAAGTCTGCTTCTTGTCATTTGAAGCGTTAGATTTTCTCTCACTCTATTCCCAAAGTATTTAACACGTGTTTCTAAATTATAGCATGTAACACACCATGTGTATATCTGTTTACATGTCAGTTTCCCCAAAAAATGACCTCCCCTCAATGTGAGGTGATGGAGGACAAGACTGTACTGCTAACCATCCAGCCACAACATCTGGCAAGGTACTGGCCTCTGGGAGTTTATGCAATAAAGACAAGTTGAGTGAATATCTTACTGAATGACCTCCCAAATTTGCTGCAAATTCTTTCCCTGTTGGCAAATCAGAAAAATCCATTGACCATCTTTTATATATGGTGGGGGGAGTGGGTGGGGGAAAGGTCTGGTACATGGGTTTAGAAATGTAACTGAATCAATCTCCAAGGGGCATTCATGAGGACTCTGGGATGACGAAGCCCCCGTTTCCTCTGCTTTAAAAATCTTTGTAACTGAACATCTACTACTTTAAATTTTTAGCTGAGGATGCTATACTATTTACAGGGAACTTGCTTACACAAACACCCTTGCATTTGTCATTTAAATAGGACCCTCTATCATTTTCCCTTAGTTTGTTAGTAGCCATCCTGTATACAATTACCACAAATAAAAGAAGGAGGAGGAATATAAATGGTCAGAGGCAACACAGCATGGCAAGCAGAGGTGAGAAAGGAGGCTGCGCAACATCTACATGGGTCCCCAGGGGACGAGGAATGTAGGGCAAGTCACATCAGGAGCCTGGTAACTGTCCAGCCCGGATACATATGTATATACATACGTGTGTAAGTAGATTTTTTTTTTCTTGCAGGTGTAATCCTTTAGGATCTTTTCGATTCACTATGTTGTGCAGGTCTCTGCTGCTCATAACTTAAAATACCGTACCTCTTTTTGCTGCATGAAGCAAAGGCTAAGCTCAGTCTTGAAAAACCTTCCTCAGCTTCCAGTCTCTTCCACCACAGAGAAATTTAGTTTCAGCAAAGAAGGGAGGACAAGCCGGAGAGGGAGTTTCCCAGGTGGGAAAGCAAATGAGGAGAGAGAGAGGAGAAGGACAGATTCTAGCTCCCTAGATAGACTTGTTCCCCTCTGAAATGCAGGTAAACAGCACCAGTATGGGCAGTGGGGAGTGAATAAAGAAGTTTAATCAGTGGAGAGGTATGATCATATTTGCTTTTGGGGAGGGCCCAGCTAACGGCACCAATATTTCGGGGATGAATTGGAAGGTGATAGACTCATGGATGAAAAAGGCATAAGATGCAGATAGAGAGGGAAGAGTTTGAGGGGAATGTATTGAGGAGATATTTAGACAACACTTGGGGAGGAATTAGAGAGAGACTTGAAGAAGGAAAGTGTCCAGGTGACTCTCAGTCTTGAGAAACCACTTATATCATGGAGTCATCACTTACGATATTCGACTGCAAGTCTAATGAAGTTTCTATTGTGTTACATAATGCCTATTCTGACATCTAATTTCAACACCTTAAATCAATCACATAGCCCCTCTGTACTTCTTTATCATCAGATGAAAAAGGACAGCAATCTAAATTACTCCCCCTACCTCTGACCCCGTTTCCCAAGCTATCCTCTCTTCCCCAACTGAAGCAAGGTGGCATTACTTAATCAATATTACCTAATCAGTAGGATTAGATAATCTCCTAACAGTGAACTCTCCCTTTCTGGAGATCTAAGAATGAGGAGGCTTGCATCTTTGGGATGTTCTTAGGAGTTGTCTGCAATGAGATCTAATGAGCATGGGGATGCAAAAGCCGCTCTAGTCTTATCTAGCTGTGGACCAACTGATTTGGTGCAATCATAGTATTTCCTGATGGAAATTAGAATGTATAAGTACAATACACATTATCAAGAATCTTTGATCGGGTTTTATGGACATGGCGAATCAGGCCAGCAAAGGATTCTGTGACTACTGTCACTGAAACACTTATACACAGGTTCCTAGATAACATGGGACCATGAAACATAGATCTCGGTTCCAGGTTAGCCTCTCATTCAGGTTAGCTGAGTAGTTAAGGGCAAGTCATTTCCCAGTCTGAGATTCAGTTTTATCACCTTTAAAATGAGAAATTTGGACTTTAAAGTCCTTTCCAGATTTGATCCTCTGTGCCTCACAAAGCTTCTATAAAATGTTGTTTCATGCTTTAATTTTCATTAACTCTAGCAAACAGGAGCCATCTACTCATTCAAGGTATATTAATTTACCTGGAGTCTGTTAAATCAACAAAAATAATTTCGTTTTAAAAAGTGATCTGATATTTTCCTCCTTCTTGCCAACCCAACAAACATCAGAGACAAGAAAAGGCTTTGCTTAAGAGTAAAACAGCATGTTCTAACGGGTGCCACAATTTACAACATGCATCATACGAAAAGCATTGCTAAGCAGGGAAAAGTGAAACATTTATTTTTTCAATTTGGAAATAAAAGTGTTTTACATTGCATTTTATGCCCACGCTTGGCTTTAGAGTTCCAGCCAGGTGCCATAAAGCCGATGAAAGGGAGCCCGGGGCGTTTGATGACACTTTGCAGTGTCTCCTTTGGCGGTACTGCAGAACGGTGAGTTCAGAGTTGTCCCCTCTAGTGGAGAAATGCTCTAATTGCAAGTTTCTTTTACTAGGAAAGAGAATCAGATCTAAACCATTTGGGATCACTTGTGCGTGGGGGACAGGAGCGCCATTTCAAATGATTTGTGTCTTTCATGGTCTGTTTCTTATCCGTGACACAGCATAAAGAGCACAAGGCTTGGAGTTAAAGAGTCCCACATTTAAGTGAGTCCTAGGTTGGCTATCGTGTAACTTTGTAAATTTGGGAATTAATCTCTGAAAGTCCCAGTGTTTCCATCAATGATGTGTCACCTTCCATGCTGGGTTATTGTATTAACTAAATGAAGTAATACATCCACATGTGCTTTGTAAAATGCAAAGCATCAAGTTCTAGTATTAGTGAAATTTTAAAAAATGTTTTGTCCTTTGAATGCCCAAACCAATATTAATAAGAAAATGCATCTCTGAATAATAGGTAAATTTGTATATATTTAAATAATTTTTAAAAAGCTTCTTGAACATTTCTCCACTTTATCAATCACCTCTCATACTTATCTAGCATCTTCTTTCAGGTAAAAGAATCCTAGATGAAATTTGAATAATTTGCTTAAGACTTATCTCAAATCAACTGAAGAATTACGAGATCTGCCAAAGTCTTGGACTTAAATAAAAACGAAAATTACAGTAGTTAACAAAATCCAATAACTTATCAAGGAAAATGATGCCAGCTATAAGAAACTCACTTTAAATGCAAAGATATAAAGTAAATTAAAACTATGGAAAAGATATGCCATTTTAACATTAGCCCAACTGAAAATGGCATTCCTTCCCGAAGAACTTCTCCACAAGTTATTAACCTCCTCTGTGGTGAAAGTACCTAAAATGTATGAATGACTATTTGTCGATGACGGAATTATCCATCATTTTATTTCCTTTTTATTGTTCTATATGTTAACAATATGTCATCAAAATTATCTTTATTGAGATAAAAGCATTATCTCAAACCAATTAAAAAGTAATGGATTATTCTCTATGCAATAAAAAAGTGGTGGAAATTGACATAGATGTTTGTTATTTTAATATCTCACTTAAAGGGGTAAGCTTGCCCTCCCCCCTCCCCAACACTCTCCCCGAGAAGCGCAGCTATCTCGCTGCACACGGACAGCAGCAGACTGAATGTGCCAAGCACTCCTCCCGTTTCCCCAGATGTGTTTACATATATTCCCGGTGGTCCACAGGCTGCACCTACCCCTCCTCCCGCTCTCTATCACGTGTGTTGGAGATTAAGGATTTTTTAAATTAAAAGCGCAGTCAGTAGTTACATAATAGAATATTTTTCTGTATGAAACTAATCAATTAACATTCCACTGTAACCGAACAAAGTAATTTATGCTTCCAGGTCTGCCTGTATGTTAATGTTACATAGAGAGAAAAGCCACGTTAAGAGATTAGCAAGGAAAAAGGATGAGGAGGGAATGCCAGGAGCAGGGCAGCACACTGAGGATGGGAAGGTGGGGTTTAATAGGGGGCGGATTGGAGGGTGCGAGACAGATGGCAGAAGCACAGTGCATTTGGGTGGGAGCAGGAGGGTTTAGTGGTCAGCCCAGCCCTTTTAAGAGCCCTGCGTCCTCGCTTGTAGACTCTGAGGCCAACTTAAACCCCCAGGAAAGCCTAGAGACCATAGAACCATTTCACTCAAAGCCACACGGAGGTTCCAGCGTTCCAGAAATGCTGCCCTGTCTTCCGGAAACCCCCACCAGCCAAGTCGAGGCCCCTTCTTCTATTCTCTCACAACACTCTGAGCTTTCCTTCACAGGACTTATTACAATTTAGGCAAAAGTTAATTTATGTGATTATTTGTTTAAAATTTGTGTCCTCTATTAGACGATAAAGTTATTCAAGGAATTTTTTGTGTTTTCAACTATGTAACCAGTGCCTTGTGCTAAAGAAACGCTCAGGTAGTGTTTGTTGAATGAATAAATGAATGATCCAGATGATAAGACCATCCCTGCACTTCTCTAGGGAAACTCTTCTATATGACTTTGCTCTTTCTCTCCTGCCTTATCGGCCTGTGATGTGAGTAGCAAACCTAGGAATCAAGGGGTTTCTGATAGAGGAGGTAAGTGGTCCCAATTTATACACAGTCACACAAAATTCAGAGGGCCTCTATGCACGGCGCCCTAAAACTAGCCTGGTTAGCATTTCCAAACCTCTCCATAAAGGTGGTCCCAGACCAGGTAAGTATGCATAAAACCTCACAGGTGTGAGTTCTAACCATTCAGGATCAGAATTATCATACATTATCTCATTTAACTGCTTTACTTTTTATAATAGATTTTATAATTAGTGTCTTGAATTTTGTGGACCACAGAGACAAAACAGAGCAGAAGAGTGAAAACATTTATATTTCTCTTTATTAGATACCTTCCATTATGGATCTAAAGCAACTCCATAAACAAAAAAATAAACTGCCTTGTAGGAGTAGATTTGCACTGCTCAGTCCACGCTGTGTCCTCTGTTCCACACAGTCTGTGGACTTGAAACTGATTACATAACTACAGAGTGGTCTACTTTGACCTTTAATCCTCACAGCATCAACCAACTAATCTGCTCAGCACACACAGGCTCACTCACAACGGGAACCGTAAAGCAACAGGACGCCTAAAATTGTGTGCTCCTTCTTCATTTGACCTCCCTCCCGAACCTCTGAACTTCTCTCTTGATGCCCCATCTGAGTTCAGCTTCCAGCAATCAAAACAGCAGCTGGACAGAACTCTCCCAACCAATCTAATTACTAATAAAAGAAAAGATAAAGGATGGAGAGACGATTGTAAAAAATTCATTTAACCTCTTAGGAGCCTAAAAAATATGTCTCTCTAAAGATATCAAAATGAATTTTTGAATTTTGCTATCCATTCTTAAGAACGGACTTTGATGGTGTTCCTATTGGAGGACTGTGTGCCTGAGGCTGTGAGCACTTGCTCCCTTGCCTTAATTTGCCCTCTTCTGTTTTCCAAGAACTTCTCTCCTTGTCAAGTATTTTTGGTCCTGGAAACCAACAGAGGTTATACTCCTTCTCTGAGAAGAAAATTTATTTGAAGGCCTGGATATATCACCTACCTTTTAAAAAGAACTGTATGATATTACAATGCTGGGTACATGTTTTTAGACATTTGTCCAAACTCATGGAACGTACAACACCCAGAGTGAACTCTGATGTAAACTAGGGACTCTGGGCGATTATGATGCGTCAGTGCAGGTTCATCAGCTGTGACAAATGTACCACTCAGGATGGGGGATGTTGATAATGGGGGAGGCTGTGCCTGTGAGGAGGCAGGGACCATATGGGAAATCTCTGTACCTTCTTCTCGATTTTGCTGTGAAGCTAAAAGTGCTCTAAAAAAAAAAAGTAAAATCTTTACAAAATAATTTAAAAAAAGAAAATGCTTACATCAAAGTAGTTTCTTTACCCAGAATGTTTATCGTGGGGCATTGATTTTTTTTTCATTGTCATCATTGTCAACAGAGTGCTCTGCTGTGGGGAGATGAGCTCTGAGGTCTCCCTGAAGGCAGTGAGGGGCCTTGTACAGAACTCCTTGTTTACTCTGCCTCGCTTCGGAGGGAAGCTTAACCACCTGCTTCTTTGAAAGCTTCTCCCCGCAGGCCTTTATTTCCCCCCTGCTGTTCCTCCTCATCCCCACTGTTGTGTACTAACGGGATCGATATCATTTAGTAGGTCACGAGGGTGAAATCTTATGATGACAAAGCTTTTTTATGCAGATAATCCCCTTTTCACTAGAATCTTTACATCCTAGGGAAAAACCCCAAAAAACTACCCTCTGTTATTAGTGACAAAGAAAATAGACTAAAGGGTGTTTGTAACATATACATTGTAGGTGTCTGTCCACGCACAATGACTCCCCTTTCTGTGGGACGTTTCCCTGAGAGTATCATTTGTGTGTGTTTTTTCCCCCTATGATGATGTTAGCACCATAGTACTGTGATACGGCTAGAACTGATTGGTTGGTAATAGGAATCTGAACAAAGCTGGACCAGTTAAGTACTCATCTTCAGAAATTTGGGCTGGGTTCTGAGAGACCCTCAGTAGGTATCTGGGTTGCGATGTATAATGGAGAGAGTGGAATCATGTTAATGGCTGCACTCCAGAAGGGAGGTCCCTAAACTTCTACTGTGGAAACCCACAGTGTATCCCCAGTTCCCATCCACCTCAAAGCACAGCTCTTCTGCTCTTCCCAGCATCTATGAGATACCGCAAACTTTCTTTTTCCTTTAAGCTACGTCACTTCATTTCTGTAATAAATAATAATAATTTATTTAATGCATCTTTTCCTGAAACTCGTTAGTAACAATAAACTTATTAAGTATAATATTTATAGTCTTCTTTCTGACACTGGTAACCACCATTGCTGGTATTGTCAGAGAAGGTAGGAATGTTCAACCCCCCGCCCCCCACACTTCACTGTAAAGCATCACTTTCTGCCCTGTCCAATCTTGTTCAGCTTTCCCCAAGATAGTAATTCTTCATCTGAGGGGTAGACTTTGAGACCAGAACTGAACTGTTTTTTTTGTTTTTTTATAGTGGGCTGGGATACCACCCCTTAAAAGGCACAGAAACTTGTACGTTCTCTCTCTCTCACTTACTAGGCCCATCACCACTGGGCTCTGTTACCCTCTTGCTTGTCTCCATGCTCACCTTGGCCATGCCCAGACACAGTCTCCTCTCTGATCCTGTGTTTCTGCTCATGTTTGGATCGGCAAAGCAAGCTGTGCAGATCTTGACCATAACACTGGTTGGGCAAGTGGATTGGCCTTCTGCTCTTCAGACCAGCCATTTTTAGATATGTAGGAGTTATGAATTATGACTACTACTAGGAGGAGCCCCTACTTAGGTTTCCATACCTAATCTACCTAAGAGATTTTCCAGTCTCTTCTAACAGAGAAGTAACGCATTGAGTTGGGATATTGGGAATTTGGCCATTTATTTTTTAAGAAGTGGTATTTTACTTCCCATTTTCCATTAGGTTGGAGCTTCTTAGTTCAAAACTAGAAAGAAGTAGTGGTAGGGAGTAGAATTTAGGCACTAAAACTCACCTCAAACCCCTTTGGGGCGTGACTCGTTCTTGCTATGCTCTACGCAGTGTGTCCGGTGTACAGCTCAGCAGTTCTCAATTTGGGCTACGAATTAGAATCTGTGAGAAGCTTTTAAACTTGCAGTGCTCAGACAGCACCCATGTCACATTAAACCAGGACTTCTCTGGTGTGAACCAGACATCAGAGAATGTGCAGTGAAGGCAGAGAACCCTTGCTGTGTCTCCTACTCTCCAATGACCCCACACCTCTCCCTTTTTTTCCCTTTTGACAACAGAGATCTCCCGACCAACTATTGAGCAGAGAGACCAAAAGGAAGCAGAAAGGGGCAAGGGATTGGAGAGAGAAAGGTTGAGCTGGTGGGCAACAAACACAATGATCTATAGCAGTCTGAGTGAATGTCTTGTGCAAGATAATTTATTATAAAAGACAAGAGCAGACTGCTTTGATTGGAATTGTATTGCTCTCACTAGACAAAATTTAACAGGAAAACAGGTAAAGTTCTGAAATTAGGTGAAAAAACAACTTACACATGGGATAAGGGAGAGGTGACTAAACATGAATAATCAAAGTTGAGAAAATTTAGGTGTGTATCAGTCAGTCTCGGCTGCCATAACAAAATGTCATAGACCGAGTGGCTTAAAACACAGAAATTTAGGGGCCAGTCAAGTGGTGTAGTGGCTGAGTTCATGTGCTGTCTTCTGTTGGCAAAAGATGTTAGCTTAGGGCCAATCTTCCTCACCAAAAAAGCAAACGAATGAAAAAAAAAAAAAAACAACCAGAAATTTATTTTCTCATAGTTTGGGAGGCTGGAGGTCACAGATTGGGATGCCAGCATGATCTGTTTCTGGTGAAATTTCTCTTCCTGGCTCATAGATGGTCCCCTGTGTATGTGCGCTCCCATGGCCTTTACTCAGTGTGTGTGCACAGAGACAGCGAGCTCTGCTGTCTCTTCCTCTTCCACTCAGGGCCACCAGCCCTATCAGATCAGGGCCCCACCCTTATGAGCTCACTTAACCTTTATCACCACCTCACAGGCCCTATCTCCAAATACAGCTGTAGTGGGGGTTAGAACTTCAACAAACTAATGAGGAGGAGTGCATAATTCAGTTCATTGCAAGGGGTTTTGGTTGAGTCTAGACAAACTATAAGTCAATGCTGATTGACAAAACTTTATTGTATTTAAAGTACATAAAAATAAGAGTGATTATTTATTAAAGTTTACCATGTGGCAGACACTGTAATGCAATATAACACACATTTCCAGTCTAACACACGTGGCCCTTCTTATACGTTATGTCATTCAGTGTATGGAGAGAAACAAATAGGATTGTCCAGAGAAGCCCTCTGGAAGGTCATGATAACTGAGACGGGGGCTTCCTCTCCCCAGTAAGAGCTTATTCTGTCCAAATCAACCTACCACAATGCCAGGGCCTCACACCCTCCAACAGCCTGAAATCAAGTTCTCAGAAAGTCACAGGCACCAGCAGATGGTTCTCAGACAACCCCCTGCAGCTTGTGTCCAAACTCTGATCATTTATTCCCCGAACACAAACTGTTTCCTGTATTTGCATTATAAGATGGTAGCTAAGGAGGCGGGTTCCCTCCTCTGGGACACAAGCCCATCTATGTCCTGACGCTTCTCCCGGACGCCTGTGGGCATCTCTGTGATACCGGACAGCATGCCGCTTCTTACTGAACTTTGGCAGATTGGTTTCCTCAAAATGCCTCTTTTCCAAATACAGCGTGTTTTCAATCTGGTGCTTCTCAAATTTTTATGGGTATATGAAATATCTGGGAGATTTTGCTAAAATGCAGATTCTGAGTCAATCGGTTAGCAGGGACCCCTGAATTTCTGCACTTCTAACAAGTTCCTGGTGATGCCCATGCTGCTGAAACAGAGACTGCACCAGGAGTAACAAGCGTGTTTTGAGGAACACAGTTTGTGATGTGGCAGCACTTGTCATCTCCCACCTCCCCATCTGTCATCTCCCACCTCCCCATCAGTCCGGCAATGCTCTCAACAATCTCCTGAAGTATTCTTGTTTATAATCATAATCATTGATGCAGGCTCGGCGAGCTGAGGAGTCAAAAGAAAGATTTCTCGGACTCTCAAGGTCTGGTACTTGTACTCCTTTATTCAGAGAACGTAGGGACAAGACCCATGGGCAGTGAAGAGCTGCAAGTGTGGGGACAGGACCCATGGGCAGTGAAGAGCTGCAATGAGTTGAGGGTAGGGCTAAATTTATAAGGCATAGGTATGTGAGTTATTTCTTTACAAGACAAAGGAAAGATCATGTAAAAAAGTCATTATAATGGTATCAGTGCAGGCGGGGTCTGGTTATCGGGTGCTCGTATAACTCTGGATATGAATCGGGTCAGGATGTTGTACACTTCCCTGAGGATGATATAAATTGGCATGCAGCCCAGGACGCCTTGGGCTTCTCTCCCTGGGGCAGCCTTGATCCTCATCAATCATCATTTTGTGTATTAAAAAATGAGGACTCAAAGAGGCTATAGAATCATAGAGAAGAGATAGATACTAGGGTGTTAGTTAAATTGTGGGGTTTTTTTGGTTTCTTTCTTTTTTTTGGAAAAGGGACAATGTCCCTCTTCTTTTGTCTTTCTTTGCAAATTCATCAATTTTATTCTGAAGGATTATAACTCACTATATGATTATGCAAGCTAACTCTGGGAAAACATTTAGAAGGATCCTGGATTTTGATATGAATCACAGCTCACCAATCAATTCACTGCTGGTCCTAGACTTAAGTAGCTATAATTCAGTGGACGGCAGCTAGGATCAGAAACAGCCAGGAGGCCACCAGCTTGGTACTTTGCAACTTCTTATGTTTTTCTTCCTCCTTATTGTTTTTCAAAAAAATTTATTTTATTTTTTTTAAAATGAATTTTTATTTTTTTTAAAAGCATTTCTTATTTAAACTCCTTGCCACCTAGTGCATAGAAGAATGGGTAAAAGAACGAATAAATGTATAGATTAGTAAACGAAATTCACGTATTAGATCCAAAGATTGAATAATGTTATTCTCCTCTAAGAAAACCTGGAAAGAGAGAACGTCAACACATATACACACACTCATATATATATATACACACACACATACAATATGTTTTTACTGTTTAGTATCATATATATATTTAAATTTAAATTTATGTAAAATGTATATAAAAGACAGATATGTATACCTCATAGAAAATATGCATAACGAAGCAAATATTTTTATCCCTCATGCATGTCCTTAGAATGGACTAATCAGGAGCACTTTAAAATGACACTAAAACCACATGATCCACAAAAGAGAAATTAAAGTCATGAGCTGGTCTGTATTCTGCCCATTTCAAATAATTTAGCACGAGTTTCAGAGTGATGTTCTAACCAGGTTCACTTCACTGAACCGATTTGCATATTCATCTGAATGCAAAGCACAGATTAAAGTGAATTGCTGTTTAGCTTTCTTCTCTCGAGTTCTCTGCAGGATCCACCTCTTGCTGACAGGCACACCAAAGCCCCTAGGGAAGCATTTACAAAATGGGTTTACAAATTTGTTTATGTGTAAAACCCTCCTCCCTAAAACAACAGAAACCACCCTAACCCTGCAGTTACAGCACCTCTTCCCCTTTGCTCAGCTTCTCCTACTCATTTTTCATCCTATTCTTATGTTGTACCATTTTAATTTGAACTTATCATTATCCTATTCAAAAAGTTATTTCACATGCACAGCAAGATATTAAATATTCATTAAGTACCTCTTATACGCTCTGTCTTAGGCATTGGATAGATACAAATAAAAGTTTTAACAAGTTGTTTTCTTATTATTATAAGAATAAAACATACACATATTAAAATTTCATATGATATAAAAGGATACTAATTTGACTCAGGTCACCTCATTTTCAATACCTTTTCTGAGTTTTAGCCACTTTTGCTTATTTCCTCTGCACGCTCCTGGAAAGTTTGTATATGTTTGTACGTGTGTGGCTGGGCACATGTCGTACACCCTGAAGCTATATATATATCTTTCTGTTTCCCAAGTAAATTTAATCCTCCCGGAAACAAGAAATATAACATATTCTTTTCGTGTTATCTTCAAAATAGCACATAACAATGATCCTTGAATATAATGTGTCTGGAAATGTATTTGATAACTTATCAACTCTTCACCTTCTTTTCCTGTTAATCCATTGTAGCTTGGACATTTAGTTATGCGTAGGACTCTTCTCAACTTCTAGCACATTAAACAACACTTGGTCAAGGTCCAATTTAAACCTACTGGATGAACTTATGTCTGAAACATTAGGCCCCTCTTGGAAAGGATTATTCTGTGCTTTGTCTATTTTATAATTCTACTAGGTTTTACTGGGTTTGTTTAGAGGAAAGGCAATTGATAGAACTAGAACAGCCTTGACTGATCATTTTAGCATTCAATCTGAAATGGTGTGAGAGTATTTTAGAAATCCCATTTGTAGCTCATATGTTCTTTGATTCATTTATTTGAAAATAGTTGCAGAGTATGTTCCATGCTCAGAGGGCGGTGGTAATGGGAGGAGTGCTCGCTTTAGAAAGACAAAAGAAGGAAGGGAGGCCACCTGGTGGGAGAAGCCTTGTGCTCAAGGTGGGACCTGGCAGGATGCAGCCACATTCACAGGGCAGGAAAGCCACAGCCCGTGCACAGAAAATGAACGAGGAGAAAACCCAGAGGCAGCAATCTGGGAACCAAGGTCAACCTGGAAGGTCAAATATGTGTACATAGGAGAGAGAGAAGCTGCTGGAGGGAGATTAAGATGTTAAGAAGACATGAGACTGTTGTGGAAGTGAGTTCATCTGCCCTGGAGAATGCGTTTCTCTTTTTTATGACATTGAAAATTGTGATTACTGACAACATTAAAATACCTATATATTTACATTATGCTACAATAGATGTAAAAGCATTTCAAAGTAACACCAATTTTATTACTAACAATCGGAGGACTGAATAAACTTGAAATTGTGTTTGCAATTCTATTTGTCCTTGGAATATATTATAAACACATGTAGTCAAAAGACTGATTCTAAAGCCACTGGAAATAACTTATTCTCTCTGTGGTTAATACCATCAACTTGACAATATCTTAAGTTCATTCATTTTGTTTTTTTAATTTATAATGGTTATTCTATTGTATCTTTTCAGTTCAATTTAATTTTGAAAATGTAAATCATTTATAAGTTTCAACAATCAACATCATTTAACAGGATATTTTCAGAGAAATCTTGCTTTCATATCTGTTCCCTTTTTTAACTGTTTTTTATATACATGTACATATACATATACAAATGGTTGTGTATAAATATACTCTTCTGAACCGTGGGTTTTTCACTTAGCAATATATCCTGGAGATCACTCCATATCAAGTGATAGAGAGCATCTTCATTCCTTTTTATGGCTGCATAGTATTCCATTCTGTGAATGGACAATTTTACATGAAAGTAGAACCCTATTAATCCAGTTCTGCAATATTTCTAAGCTTTTTGGTTAAAACATTATTTTTAATGGGTAAATTATATGTATGTAATGACTGATTTAGCTAACACCTTATTTTAAAACATTTATTTCCAATACTTTGCCATTAAAAACAATGCTCTAGCAATAACCCTCTAGCAAAATCTATAAACAAGTCCTTAATTATTTGCTTAGAATAAATTTATGCAAGTGGACTTTCTGGGTTAAAATCTTTGCATTTATTTGATGTTTTATCTCCATTGATTTGGGTCCTATTTGTCAGCCAACGATATATCATAAAAATCCTGATAATCATTCCCTATCTGGCCATTCAGTAAAATCATTCTGTTATACTGAATACAGAGTTTTTTCAAATCTAAAACTTACAGACATCTAACCCTGAACTAAAAATGAATACAAACTATTTTAATGTTTGAATTTGGTCTGAACTATGGAAAAATAGTATTGGATTCTTACACTTATAACATAGAGATCAGTTTCACCTGTCAAACTAACTAAATAAAAGCTTTGATTGAAGTTGTTATACAAATGAATTTTATTCACATATATTGCCTTCATTTAAGTAGTTACAGAAGTGCAATTTGAGTATTTACTTTGAGTTTTAAGGATGTCTTTTTCTATTTTATATATGCCCTTTTGAAAATAGTAGAAATGTAGAAAACTCTGAAACTATTGCCACGTTCCTTAGAAACCTGAAAAAACTAATGTATTCTACACTATTCTCACTTAAAAGCCACCTATAGGGATAAAGTTAGCTGACTCTGAGTCAAGAGTAGAAATTCAAGAAGGAAAGAGCTGGGATTGTTTCTTCCTCTAGAGAATCATAAAGACCTTAAATAATTTCCCTTGTAGATGTATCTCCCAAAACACTATATATACATATAAATATACATGTGTATATATATATATATATATATTTAGCATAGTGTAATTAACTCAAGGATTCCACAGAAAGCCACTTGTACAGGAAGCCGTGGAGAAATAGAAATAACTAGTCAATATTTGGATTCTGACCAGGGAAGCAAATAATGAACCCAGTACGTACCTGCGGAGCTACATACCCAGTGAGAGATTATGAACACGTCAACCATTGCTAGTAAGGATGGCTGGTCTAAAGAGAAAAGAGCTACTGTTTAGCAAAGACAGATCCAACAGAACAGAGATCCTCAGCCAATAGAAACTAGGGATACCCAGGATCCCAGAAAACTACCTGAGCAGTCACCACATAGAATATTAAGATAAGGAAGCAACTGTGCTATAGACCCCATCTGAGTTTTACAATATGTAAAATTAGAAAGATAAGAGGTGGGAAGGAAGTAGAAGACAGACACTGTAAGAAAATAGGCTGTGAGTAGGGCTCCATTGGATGAAAAGGATAATTCGGGTAGGTGGAGATTCCAGAGACAAAGACTTTATGCCATAAACTGTAAACTGAAATACCTTATAGGACCAGACACATAATGTATTCAATGACTGAAGCCAACCAGACAACAGGGAGTGATGGATGAGATGGGGCACTAAAGAACGTCCTCCCACCTAAAGACAGCAGTGGCTACTCTGACTCAGCTGATGGTTACCACTAAGGAATTCGGGCCCAGTATTGCCATATTGTCTGAGTTTTCAAGAAAAGCTAGAAAATTTGTGTGTGAAAAAATCAGACTGTTATGTTAGCAAAAAAATGTTATAAAAAAATTTTTTTAATTCTATATAGGCCAATCAAAACACGTCCACAGGCCTCCAGTTTGTTGTCTCCGTAATTGTCCTCAGGCCACTGAGCCTGAGGAGGCCATTTACTCCCGCTGGGCATCCCCAGCCCCTCCTCCCAAGAGGAATGAGAGATGCTCAAGAACAATGAACTTTTCAAGGAAAAGCAATCCGCTTTTTTAAGGGCAATATGTAGTTCTTATTTACCCTGAATTTCACAAGTCCTGCCACCTCCTAAGTTAATGATGTGAGCTCCAGATACACTTCAAATCTCTTTTACTTTATAAAAACTGTAAAGCTAAAAGAACTATAACTTGCCAAATTTCAAAGTGGTCCACAGTGGTGCAATTCATTTTTTCTCATCTTGCTAATGAAAATGGCACAGTGACTGAGCATTTCATGTGTTCAAAGATGCTGATGCAGCCCTCTGGAAATAAAAGAAAAGAAAAGGGAAAGACCCCCCACCCCCCAAATCATCAGTTGAATAATCTTCCGACTGAGATGACCAGATATTTTGGTGCTGTGTAGATACAAGACATTACTCACAAGGTCAGCCTAGTGAGTTTTGAGAGCACAGCTTGGAGTTGATATTTTATAACTCCCAGTAGAGTATTAAATGTATTTCTATCCCTTTGCAAAGTCAATAGCTGTTTTTAATCTGTGAGAACTTTTTGTTGTATATGAAAACTCACCCCGCCTCTCACCACCCCATTTCCACAAATACGAGTTTTTTAGAATGAGGAATTTATAGTTGGAAGACACATTGGAGGTCATCCTGGTCAAACCTCTTGTTTCGTGGGGAATCATGCTATGGAACCCACAACAAATGACAGTTACTCTCTGCTTAAATAGCTGGGAAGTTTTAACCAGTCTCCATGAATTTTGGCTAGTATGGAGATTGGTAAAAATGTGGCTTGGAATTCTTCCCTCCCCTATCTTAAGGCCACACACAGTAGAGTGAAAGATTCCTGCTATTTACTCTCACCTCTCCTGTTCTGCTCTCTTCTTAGTAATCCTCAGCCCCGACCAACACCCAACAGGCTGGCATCCCAAGCACCATTCGTGACTCACAAGGACCTGATTATTTAAAGCAGTGAAATACCACATTTGGGGCCTCTCCTGAGAGGCAACTGCTGCTCTTAGCTAGTGTATGAGCAGTTGGTGGGTCCTGCCCACTGGCAGGCCGAGTCAAAAATAGTGCCCACGTCAACACTCAAAACCACATGGTTTCACTGAAATCCAAGAATTTGTGGGACTAACCTGGCCAAAACGAAGAGTAGAAACCTGTACGAAAGTCAGGCAAATAAGCTTCCTAACTTTTTGGCCTTTCTGTCCTCTTAAGGAAGAACAAATCACTGACTTTATAAAATTGGTCTGAATTGCTTGAGGCTGTGACAAAGATACCTTACCATCCTCAATCAAATGAATTAATTATGGACAAATAATTTCAAAATCAAAATAAATTATTTCAACTTTTTATAGAAAAATATATTTGCTATAGAGTATGAGTGCATATTTAAATATTTGGGGATTTAATGTTGCATAGGATGTCCGATACCAAGGGTGTCTATGGCTTCTAGAGCTCTTAAAATAAAATTCTGGAAGCTAGCTGTCTTCATTTTCCCTGTTTGTGCCCATGACACAGCTATTAATCTTTGGTCAGTTACATATTATTAAAATATCTTCCAAATAATATCTTGTCTTTTTGCTTTCTTTTCGGTAAATTTACATGAAAAGAAGTACCTAATTTGATGCTGTCAGTTTTATTAATCTTTTCCTGTACATTTGATTTCTTATGTGTTTCATTTAAGAAATGTTTCCCATCATAAGGTTTAAAATAGTCTTCTATATTTTCTCCTAAGGTTTATAGTTTTGCCTTTCCAATATAAGTCAAAATTGTTTTACGTGTATGGTATGAGGCAAGAATCTAATTTCATTTTTTCCCAACGCGATAAATTGTGAACGCTCACTTAGCTTCCCACTGCTCTATGATGCCACCTCT
The DNA here is from genome assembly GCF_041296235.1 of Equus asinus. Taxonomy (NCBI): domain Eukaryota; kingdom Metazoa; phylum Chordata; class Mammalia; order Perissodactyla; family Equidae; genus Equus; species Equus asinus. The sequence goes on along the minus strand of NC_091790.1, from coordinate 190,256,594 downwards.
GTTGGATATCAAGATGTCGTACATGTAGGTTCTGTTTCTGGGAACTTGATCCTTATTCTTCAGTCAGTTTGTCTACCAAGCATAAAGATCACAGCACTAAATACTGTAAATGTGGAGTAAGTCGATACCTTACAGAACAGCTTCTCACACCAGATTTTTCTTCAGGAAAGTTTTGGCCGTTTTTCTTCTCCTCAAATTTTTAGAATCAGCATGTCATGTTTCTCAAAAATCTCAACTGGTATTTTTGTTAAAATTGCATTAAATCTCTAGCTTACTTTGTAGAGAAGAGACATCTCATATAAGTTTTCTAATTCACTAGTATATTACATGTTTTCATTTATTCAATTCTTCCTTAATGTCTTTCAAAAACTTTTATAATCTTCTCCATACAAGACTCATGAATTTTTATTAGATTTATTCCTTTGTACCTTATACTTTACTATTATTGTAAAGAATATCATTTCTGAATTATATTTCTGTTGATGGTGTATAAAAATTCAATTAATTTTTTATGTTGTATAGCTAGCCACATTGTTAAAAATCTCTCATTAATTCTAATAACATGTCTGAAGACATTTTGGACTCTTCTATTTGGGCAATCATTTTTTGCAAATAATGAAACTTTATTTCTTCTTTCTTGATATCTTTTATTTATTTATCTTTTTTACTATTCTGGCTGCACTTAATACATTAAAACATAGAAGATAATATTTAATAGAGGCAGTTTTGTTGATCATTCTTGTCTTGTTCCTAATTTTACAGAGAATGCTTCTAATTATTTTTCACTAATAGTGATGTTTTTAAAAACATTTTAGTAGGTAGCTTTTATTCAGGTTAAGAAAGTTTCCTTCTATTCCTAGTTTGAAAAATATTTATAATAAATAGCTATTGAATTTTACTAATTTTTCCAACTTTTGAGAAAATCATATGTTTGTTTCTCTTTTAATCTGTTAGTGTAGTGAATTTAATTTATAGATTGCTTAAGAAGACAGAATATTCTTGAGTTTCTGGGGAAAAAACACTACCTATTAAGGATATATGATCTTTCTATGCATAACTAGATGTAGTTTGCCAATATTTTGCTCAGGAGCTGTACATCCATATTCCTGAGTAAGATGGTCTATTGTTTTCTTTTCTCACAGTGTTCTTATGTGGTTTTAGAATTAAGATTATACTAGCTTCCTAAAATGTGTTGAGGAAATGTTCTTTTATTTTTCTATTATTTTGAAGATGTATTATATTAGAACTATCTCTTGAAAGTTTGGTAGAATTCTTTTGTGACACACTGTACAACTAGTTCTTTTCTTTGCGAGAAGAATTTAGATTATTCAGTTTACTTAATGGTTACAGGAATTTTCATGCTTTTTATTTCTTCTGGAGTCAGTTTGGGTAAATTCTAAGAATTTGTAGATCTCATTAAAGTTTTCAAATCTACTGGCATAAACTTGTCCATAGTATTTTTTTGAGTGTCTTCTGTATCTGTAATTATAACCATTTTCTATATCTAACATTAGACATCTTTGCCTTCTCTTTAAATTTTGATTGATCAGATATCTATTTGCTTACTCTTCTCAAAAAACAACTTTTGGTATTCTCATTCCCACTTCTTTATCTTTGATTTCTTTTTTTATTAACTTATGTTCCTAATGAAATTATAGTCTTTCTTCTGTATTCTCTTGAGTATATTCTGCTGTTCTTTTACTCTCTTCTTAAGATGAATAATTAGCTCATTAATTTTAAGTTCTTTCACAGTAGGAAAAGAAGCCAAACTAGTATTTATGGCTAATAACAATTACAGATATTTCCATAATATATTTCTATAGTTGCAGAAATCTCAAAATATTATTGACATTTATAATTACTTTAAAATTATAGTTATTAGAGTCACTACTAGATCTTACTACTTAATAAGTTAGTAAAGAAACACATGTATTACTAATCACAAATTTTAAAAAATACTTTGATAATTTTATTTCTATGTATTTAGTTTTCTTTATACCTTTATATTTTATTTCATGAATTAGAGATTACTATTATGTGAAGGAATATATAGGCTTCACTAGATTTCCACAGAGGAAAAGAAAAGTTTAAAATCCCTTTGCAAGGGTTTAATGCAGTGTTCTCAGATGTCGCTTCCTCACTGGGCCAGAGACTGATCCAGTGCCTAAGGGGTGTCTTCCTCTGTGTCAGCGTACTTTATCATTTCCTGGTTTGCTCTCGTGTTTACAACTTACTTCTCATTTCAACTCCACTGGGTTTTATTTTTATTAGTTTATTTTTGTCCTAAAATATTTTTCTTACTTTGTAGCAAATCCAATAATTCATTAGATACCATATTTCTGTTAATTCATCAAGGATCTCATCATATTTTAGCAAAAGGATTCCTCAGACTATGTAGCCCATTATTCTGCTGGAAATAGAGGGCTTGTCTGGAGTTTTCCAACTTTTGCTTAAGCTAAATTGGGAGAAAGATTTATCATAATTTATTAAAAATTCCGAACTTAAGATTTATATTCAAGAAGGATTCTATCCGTTGAAGAACAATTTTCCCCAGTGAGACCTTCTACCTCTTACACATCTAGCCCTGAAACATTCTTTCTTTGAGGCAAAATTCAAAATTGAAATCTGGAAAACTAGTCCTCAGGTTTGAAACATCTCCTGATGCCACCTAATTTGGTAGAGACATACACACCTTCTCTCCAGTGAAATGGAATTTGTATGAACATCACGGGCAATTCTTGAAGCTCTGTGGCTCAATCCTCCAGGGCCTGGTCTCCGCCATTCTTTCTCTCCTCCCTCAGCCCTCACACCCGAAGACATCTCCCAATGGATTTCTCAACTTCCAATTTTCCCTTGGAATTTCGCTCAATGACCAGGTATCAGAACTTTGTCTTTTTTCTTAAATCCTATAGTATTCATACTGATTGATCATCTCTTCTTTCTATCTTTCAAGATTCGGAATCTCAGTTCTGTTTTGTTTAGATTCCTACCCAAAAGTGTAAAGGCATGCCACTGGTAGGGGAAGGTCTTCTTTTCTCCTTGGAAAACTGTATGATCTCTCTCTCTATATGTATATATGTGTGTGTGTGTTTGTGTGTGTGTAATATAGTATACATATATGTGTGAAGGGCACCACCTCTTTTGCTGATTTATATTAAAGCTACACTCTGAACATTATTGAGGCTAATGGGGGTGGCAATATTTGAGCCATAATTTTTTTTCTTTGCTTCAAATAATTCTGCATCTCTTTTGCTCCAATTTGTGTTTCCCCACCTTACTACCCTTCATCAGCATTAACTATTATTATCCTATTTAGGTTTATCAAATCTGATAGGCAAAAATATTTCTTGTTTTAACTGACATTTCCATGACTAACAATGTTGAATATTTTATCTGTGTTCTTAGAAGAGTTGACAAAGTTACTCTTACTAATTCATTCTCCTTTCAAAATGCACCTTATTTTTCAAACTTAGGCCAGATTGTGGTTACTGTAATTAGTATTATTTTTAAATGCAACTCTTTTCTCAAGGTCCCTGTCTATCACCACCTCTTCTAAGACTTCCTTTTTTTTTTTTTAAAGATTGGCACCTGAGCTAACATCTGCTGCAAATCTTTTTTTTGCCTTCTCCTCCCCAAAGTCCCCCAGCACATAGTTGTATATTCTAGTTGCAGGTCCTTCTGGTTGTACTCTGTGGGACACCGCCTCAGCATGGCTTATTGAGCAGCGCCATGTCCGCACCCAGGATCTGAAGCAGCGAAACCCTGAGCAGCAGAAGTAGAGCGTGCAAACTTAACCACTTAGCCCCGGGCCGGCCCCTGCAGTAATTAACTACCTGTTTTCATATTATCTTTTAGGATGGACTCTAAGAAGTGATTCTTTTTAGAAGTGATTAGATCAAATTTTTATTGTCTTACTGCTCAAATTTATTTGTTGTTTCTAACTCATGTGCTTGAATTATCTAGGGATTAAATTAAATAAACTGAATGACTTGAAGTACCTGAGCAACAGCATCAGCTCTTTTTAGGGTATAACTACAGCCTTAGGATATTTTTATAAGACCTCAGATTTGATTCAGTTGTAGCTTCAAACATTTATAGATATTTGGGAAGTCCTTAGAGAGAGTCAAATTCAGCCTCTTCTTTTGTAAATCTGACAACTAAGATCCAGAAAGGAAGGCTGATTTACCAATGTCACAGGGGAAGCTATCGGTAAATCTAGGATTAGAACCCAGATGTCCTGGCTTTTTTTCTACCAATTTATAACCATTTTTCCACCATACAAATTTTTCCAAATTGGGAAAAAGAATTATGGCAAATAATACATTTTATATATTCAGCTAGACATTCATATGTAGACTCCAGAGAATATCACATTTTCTCTGACCAAGCTTATCAACCCATTGGGGTGGGAGGAGTATGTTTAACCCACACTCAACTTGGTTTTTCTCTGATAATTTCAAACTGTTCAAAAACAATTAGGCTATATCTCATTTAGGAAGTGTGTTAGACAGCCAGCAATAGATTGGGCCTGATACAGTGATGTTTTTGCTATCTTTTTAAAATAAAGATACTTGAGTGCCACTTCAAGAAAAAAGAACCTGAGTAGAGTTAGTGACTTACTGAGAGACTTTTTCTGCACAGCATCAAATGGAACATGGCACTTGGCCCATACATCACTGAGTCCCAAACCCAGCCCACGCAAAGAATTTGGGTGTACAGTATATTTTGTTGAAAAGTTGGAGTCAGCAGCTTAAAATTTCTCCATAGGAGGAGATTATGAATAGCAACCAGGTTGAAAGGAGAGGTAGGCAAGGGACATGTTTTGAAGATGCTTTTGCATACACGCTCACTCTTTTGGCTTAGGTTGTGTTTCGATTTGAAGGATCAGGATTAAGAAATTTCCTTACTCAAAAGAACTTTCTGGTCAGCCTGCTATCAAATGTGTCCCCTAGACCTTTCTCGACATGGCATCCAATATACATCATCTTGTGACCTTCTCTTCCACTTTTCTCTCTTCTCTGCTCCCTCAGCTCTCTCGTCACTTTATGAAGAGCAAAAACCTTGTTGACTAGCTTATTTGCCCTTTTCTCTGATGTGTTGGCACCAGAATGCCCTCTGCAAACATTTAAATAAAATTCCAGCCAAACACAGTTTCCTCTGTAAGAGCAATTCTAATGCCAACTGTTTAGGTAATATCATTTTTTCACAATATTATAAAATAAGCAGAGTCAGCTATGACGGTTTAATGTGGATGTAGAGTTTACCACAGTGCTTAACTATCTCTAAACTCTAAACGATCTCCAAACCATAGTGCTTAACAATCTTTAAACTCTGCCTCTATTTCTCTACTTCCCTAAATTCATTCCATTCCTGACCAAGTGCTTCTCCCCCTATCAAGGTGAACATTCTGTGGGTAGTTCCACTCACTTCTCATCTTCTTAGGCAGTTTTTCTCAGCCCTCCTCTCTACTGAAGAGGACAAAACCCTTTCTTCCAATTTTATATCTGGCCCCAAATTGCTGCCACTTTTTGCCTGGTGCTCCTAAATAAAGGAATAGTTAATTTAATAATCCTCAACTTTTACAGAATTCTGAGGACATATTCTTCTCTTTCTTTGTGGAGGCTCTCAGTTTGTGGCTCTCAATTTTCAACCCAAGCACCCAGATATCTATTATTGCTCTAGTCTAGAGCTTTGGGGTGAAAACAGTGGTTTCCCATTTGCATACTACCATTAGCACATATTGGCGCTAATTTAAAACTTCTACATTGAAAACACCACTAGTGAAACTTTTTTTTCCCACCAAAAAGATGCCAAATAAATAATGAGGGTAGGAAAGTTTCTTTAAAAATGTCCATGTCTTTGTAATGGTTTTATACTGTTTCTCCCAAAATCAAGGTGACAGATTTCATTCTCTTGTCAGAGCCTCATTTTTAAAAAGAAATATTTAGTAGTCATTCCACCTCTGATATCAGATTCCAGTCTCATTTCCCCCTGCTTTCAGCCTCTAATAGAAGCTCCCATTCAATCCATATGTAAAACCATCCTGTAATGAGGGAATTTAATGTCACTGGGAAAAAAGTTTCTATTGTGCTCAGTTGAGTAACATGGTAAGTTAAGCAGCATTTGTGTAGCTCCTACCAGGGTCCCTGCTTCAATATTTCCAAATAAATTGCTTCAGGAGTCTTCAGATTCATCACATCATTTGATTATGACCCTCAGTTGTGAAAATAATTTTCATGTATGGACGTCTTAAGTCAGACACTGTTCTCATGAAATATTCTCTCTCTATAGTTCATATTTCTTCTTTCTACCATTTACCTTTTGACTAACCAAAGATGGAATTTAATTCAGAGAGCGAGGAAAGGCAGGCAGGCAGGAGAGAGGATGAACAAAAGCTGAGAAGTACATAAATTTAACTGTCAAGTGCTATGCAACCTAGTGACCATCAGTACAGGAGGCAGTACTACGCTTGAAAAATGGGCATTTTATAGGAAATACCACTTAGGTTTTGATAAGGCTGCAGCTACCACTCCATTGAGGCTGGCATGACATGGATGAACAGTGATTCATGAGGTGAGTCTGGATGCAAAATAACTTCATATATCTACCACCTCATGAGATTTTTCAGATTAGAGTTTTCTTTTTTCTCTAGTTCGCAAATTATTAAAAATTACATTAGCCCTCTCCTTCTAAAGAAGAGATATACTTTTTACTAAGAAAATACTAGGAAACCCCTTTTCTGGACAGTTAATTTTTTTCATGATTGGCCTCAATTCCTTCAGAATAACCTGTATCTTCAAATTGCCACATAAAGACCTAATACCTAGTCCTTGCAAGTTGGAGCATTTCAGCTCAATATATGCTTAATATCATTAAGCTGGCTGCTACACATAATTTTTGTTGTTTTTCAATTTTAGGATCACTTATTAGCCAGGGGCTAAGAAGGAAAAAAACAGAGGCATTATCTTGAAAAGACAGAACATGATTGACAAGCAAGAACTGGCCCCCAAGCTAGTTCCAGTCAATTTCTTGAACAAAAGATTCACTCAATGTTTCTTCCCACATGAAACAAACCTAACTGAGGGATTTTCTTACATAATCCAAAATCTGCAGGACCATTGTAAAGCAGAATTGAGATGTTAACTCCATCAGATAAGGGACGAAGGTAAAAGTCCTCCACTTAGGTCATTAAGGAAAATAGAGGTTTAAAAGAAAATTTTCAACATACCAAATCTGACATCTTATCATTTTTAGTTAGTCAGTATGTGAAGTTTTCTATGGTTCTTCAGATCTTCAAGAATCCTCATCTTTTTGCCTTTATTACCAATATTCCTTCTCCACCCTTTAGTATATACATACCGTGTGACCCTAACTTAACATCTAAATGTATATAACATTTCAATCCTATCAAATAACTAGAAACAACCAAATCTGTCTTCAGACATTGAGAAAATCTGCATCCATATTTGTAAGTTAGATAATTGCCGTCTCAATATCTTTTTTATCTAGAATATTATTTTCTAACTAAATAGTTCGGTTGGTCTCTTAGAGAATATCAAAAATGTCTACATATATTTAAGCTAGTGGAACCCAAAGTAAGACTAACAAATCTCTGACTAGTGAATATTAACGTAAGTCATGTACCTTATTCTCTTGAGCATTCGACTGTAGAAATGTGCAGTCAACAGAATCTTATTTATTGCCTAACAATTCCCTTTCTATCTCACAGGTAGAAAGTAGGCTGGTAGCAACCCTTCTGTGAATTTCAACCATGTGGAGAAGAAACCATAAACTCCCACAGCTACCACCCTCCATCTCTGTGGGATCAAGCTCACAAGCTCTTCCTGCTCCCTATTCCATGAGTTACCAAGGAAACCGTGTGTCACATATACTTGGTATTTGAGAGATATTCTCTGAAGACCTACTGTTCCATTTGCTTTTAAATAGGTCTTTTTACTGATAGATAGCTAAGTAACTTAGCAAACTCTAATCAATGGTTTCCTGAATTCATAGAAGGAACTTGCAGTTGGGGAATGTACAATGCCAGCAACACAGGAAAATTTGGTGCAAAGGCAGTATAGTAGTGTAGCGGTGGCTCCTCCTAGCAGGTGACCTGGCATTCAGAAATGCCTGAGATTGTCCAGGGGTCAGATAATGTTTATATGTTGAAGGTCTTAGAAAAGCCTCCTAAGAGATCAATCATCCTGAGAAAGATGGAGCCAGGGATAGTTATTCTCCAATAACAAAGACTCAGTGCCCTCCCCACCTCCATAGGCTTTCGCTCCCCTCTCCTTCCTCCCATGTCAAAGTCCCAGCTCCTCTGAAGTCCAGCCTCCAGTGTGGGGTATCAGCCATTCGTGTCTCCATTTGATTCCACACTGCAGAGAAGAGAGAGTTTTAGATCCTGAAAGTAGAGCAGGAAGAGAATGGAAGAAAGCCTCACAGTTGTCTGGGCTTCAAGTTGGATATCTGAAAACCAATAAGAATTTATGTACTGCAAAGGTGAATCTACTACCAACATATCTCCCATATTTTATCATATTAAGAGTGTCTGTATCCTTCCTAGCTTAAAGCTCACTTAAAAGACACAGCTATTATAGCCAAGCTTCTGGAAGAGAATAGAGGTAGAGGTGGGAATGAGGAAAATCATGCCAGCATAAGTTAAAAAGTAAGTTATAATACTCATTTATCCAAATCCAAAAACATTTTTTTATCCATCAACCAGCTTCAAAAATTATCAAGCTTAAATTGTTTTGAAGCAAATCTCAATTATTATATTATTTCATCCATAAATATGTCAGTACGGATCTCTAAAAACATCATGATATCGAGACTCTTTTTTGAAAACATAACTACATTAACATTATCCAAAAAATAGCAGTAATTTCTTAGTAACATCAAATATCCAATTAGTCTTCAAATTTCCCCAGTTATCTCCTAATTTTTTTATAATATATTTGTTCAAATCAGGATCAAAATGTACTGCACTTGATTGATATATCACTCAAGTCTTCTTGAATCTATAAGTTCTTCTCTCCATCTTTTTTTCATTATAATTTATTCATTGAAGAAATGACACCATCTATCCTATGTGCTTGGCCCAGTCGGGAGTTTGCTGATTTCATCCCTGTGCTTGTTTAACATGACCTCTGTCCTAGGTCTATTGATAGTTGAGCTACAGGCTTGATTAGATCCAGGTTCCTTTTTGTTTTTTCTTTTATTTGCAAGAATACCTTGGAATTAGTGTAGGTACCTTCTTTGGAAGGTACTTAATAGCTGACTGTCTCTATTTTGTGATGTTAGAATTCATTAGGGGCTGGCCCTGTGGCCGAGTGGCTAAGTTTGTGCGCTCTGCTGCAGGCAGCCCAGTGTTTCATTGGTTCGAATCCTGGGCATGGACATGGCACTGCTCGTCAAACCACACTGAGGCAGTGTCCCGCATGCCACAACTAGAAGGACCCACAACGAAGAGTGTACAACTATGTATTGGGGGGCTTTGGGGAGAAAAAGGAAAAAATAAAATCTTTAGAAAAAAAGAATTCATTATAAAAATTTCCTAGATTCTTTAATTCATTGGGGAAAATTTTAAAAGATGTAGGCAAGTCATATGTATGTACTAGAAATAGGAACTGAGGACTCAAAGATGAATAAGATAAGGTTTTGCTCAGAAAAATCTCATAGTCTAAGGTGTGGAAAACATGAAACAAGCACAGAAACAAGCTTTCATAATGCCAGGCAGACTCTGGTCAATACTAAGGAAACACACAGTGTAAGGTTAAGTCTTCTGGAACAAGGGATACAAGCTAAGCAGCAAAGGAAGGCACCCAAGCAAACCAACATCAGAAGAAGCAGTCGTGCACGAAAGTCCTAGAAGAATATGGGGAAATCCAGCCTCTCTGACCAGCAGTTTTCTTTTTTCAGCTATACAATGAGATGGCTGGTCTAAAAGCTCTCTAATCCCTTCGACCTCTAAAGTTCTAGCAATCCATATATTTAACCTATAATACAGCCAAAATACTTGCATATATGTAAAAAAATAAAAATCAGCATATCAAACGATAAAATTTTTGAAATAGTTTGTTATTTGCTGTGGAACAGCTTCTTCAATAAAGATTTCAATCTGAGGAAGCTAAGTCAATAGTTAAGATAGTTGTGGAACTTCTGCAAAAGATTTCAGAGGACTTCGGAGGGAGATTACTCAATTTTTTATTGAGTTAAGTTTAGCATCAAAACAAGATTTCCCAGGCATTCAATGGATTTTGGGCAGGGGTATAAATTAGAATAATAACCTTATGAAGAGAAAATTTGGAAATATTTGGTGATAATATAGATCCACATACATTTTGACTTGGCAATCTGCTCAAGGCAATAAATTCTATACCAATGTTCACACAAATATGCTAAGATGTTGATTCTAGCCTTGCTTGAAATACTGGTAAACTGAAAACAATTATACCCATCAATAGAGGATTGATTTTAAAAATAAGCATTTGTCACCAAAAAGAATGAGCTAGATCATTAAGTACTTATATGAGCATCACTCCACAACTTTAAGTAAAATTAAGTTGATATACTAAATGTTCTGTTTAATTCTTATTTAAAAAAGTATCTTTCTACCTGTATATCTATATGTATGGATGTATATTTATATTTATAGTAGAAAAATGTCTGGAAGTATAAAACCAAACAAAAAATTTTACCAGTATTTACTTTTAGAAAGTATAATTATAGATTTTCACATACTGTATTATTTCTACATTATCTGAATTCTTTACCTATACGTATTGCTTTTTGAGTTAGAAAAAGGTAAAATTTTTCTAACCAATGCTTTTCTTTTGCCTGATACATTTCCGTTGTCCCCCTCTCCCCCTCCTCTGATTTGAGTCCCCCATCACAGAAGCGTGCTCTATCTTACCACATACTCTAAATAAGTAAATAATAAAATCCTTGCTTGACCTTGCATGACCTCCTGGCTTCTGTCCTGTCTCCCTCCCTCCCCGCACAAACATGTCCAATTTTGAGGCCACACTCAGGGCTGTGCTTCTGCACCTTCACTTTTCAACCCAACATCATTGGGTTTCTATCCCCATCACTCCACTAAAACTTCCTTGATAAAAGTCAGCAATGGTCTTCAGATTCTGTCAAACCCTGTGGGCTATGGTGAATCTTCATCTTTGACCTCCCAGCTACACTTAACACTTTTCCGCACTGTATTCCCAAGACTTTCATGAATTTCCTTCCTGAGATTCTGTGTTACCATCTTCTTAACCCAATCTCCACATCTGTGGGAGCACATTCAATCTCCTTCCATGGGTCACTCCCTGAATGTTCTTCCCTTTGTCCTTTTTCCACTTGATTCCATCCTCTCCCATCCCTCAGGTACTTTGTTATGTATTTTATGCTGTCTCATATGTATCTTCCACATCTCCATCTTCGTCACCTCAAGTCATGTCACCAGCTTGCTCATGTCATTTCATGTAAGTTAACACACACATACACACGTCTCCTACTCCCCATCTTTGCTATCTCCAAATACAGTAACTTTTCAATTTTTTTTCTTCCCTGCAATGCCAACGTTCTTGAAGGAGGTACCAACACTTGCTATTTCATCATCACTCATTCATTCTTCACCCCAAAGCAAATGAAGCTGTATGTCATGGCCCCTCATTACATGAACCCCTCCCAAGGCCTATAACTGGTTTTAAATTCACAATTGTATATACTTTTTCTTATAAAGGAGCCCTCAAATTGTACAGCTGGAGGCCACCCATAAGTTGGAGCTATTCCTGCCTCAGCACATTGAAAACTGGCTTCTTATTGAACAATTCCTTGAAACTACTGTGACAAAGATCACAATTTAATTCCTAATTGACAAAGCCATAGGTACTTCTTAGTCTGTTTGACCTCTTTGTGATTTTGGTTACAGTCAACCTTCTCCTTCTTAAAACTGCCCCTCCCTTTCAACTTCCATCCTTCCATGGATCTTTATACATCACTTACCTCATCTCATTCTTCTTCTCTGTTTGCTTGCCCACTCCTACATTTAATTAAGCATAAGTACACCTCTAAAATCTATCTCCTAGATTCAGTGCCACCTTTATTCAAGCTTACTCTCAGCTCCTACTTTCATATGACCCAATCTCTGTGATTATGTTATATCTCTGCCTTTATCCCCACCATTAAAATCTTTAAAGGTGGCCCATAGCTTGATGATGAAATCCAAACTCCTTACAATGACGTGCAAAGCCTTCTTGGTGTGATCTCTCCTTTTCTAGCCTCATCTCAAAATGTGATTCAATAACTACTCTAAGCTCCAGTCAAAATACTTACTTTTCCTAGAAGGCACATCTGTGCTTTGTATCCACTGCTTCCTATGCCTCAAGAACAATTTCGCATTCTCTCCTTTCCTTTACCCATCATTTTATCTGACTCCTATTCAATGTTTAATATTCAGCTTAGGAATCATCTCCCTGACTACCCTATTTTAAACTGAGCTGGTTCTACTTATCTATGCTACAGTAACATCCTGTTATCTTTATTACAGAATATATCATACTACACTGCGATTGTTGACTTATTTGTCTGCTTCCCTTACTAGGTAGAATTCCTTAAGAATAGGAAATGTGGATAACTGATCTTGTATACTTAGCACCAAAAGTAATGCTTGGGACATAGTAGGCTCTTGGCAAGTGTTTGTGGAATAAATGAGTAAATAAATTAATGAGTGCTCAATATCCTTCAACAGAATTAGTTTGGGAGTCTTTTTCCCTCTATATTTTTCTGCCTAAAACTTCTTTTAAAATTTAATCATAAGTTGAATACCCTGTTCTCTGTCTGACGTGAAGCTACTAGTTTGATTCTTTATGAATATTTTATGTTCATAAAATATTTCTTTTCATCAGTCTAATCAATATTTATTCAATGCCACATGGTACATGTACTGGGTCTTTGGGGTTCCCAAACTATGAAGAACGAGCCAATGAAAGATGTTCTTGCCAATCAGGTTAATATCTTTTGTAATTGTCAGCCACACTCTCAAGTTTGAAGAGAATTTGTTCATATTAAAGGAATCAGAGACAGTACAAGTAAGTGATATATCTTTGGAGATCTAATTTTGACAAATAGTATTACCAAGATTTACAGAGAAAAACAAAAGTTAGGGTTTTGGAATAAGAGATCTGAAAGCCTGAATTCATGCCCCCTGAACTTCAGTTTTTCTTATCTAGAAAATGAAAAGATAATTCCTTAGCCTGTTGTTGACTTCACACCCTCCCAGCTCACCATGAAGACCCTATTAGGACATCCTTAAAGGCATCATATACAGGAGATGTTACAGGAGAAGAAGGCATGGAGAGATAGGCAAAAGGGAAGAAATAACACATTTGATGTTACCAGGATATTAATAAAGCGTATATTATAAATAGGAAAAATAGCTAGATAAGGTATATTTGAATAACGCTCCAAAATGAAGCAAAATGACGGATATTCTCTTCCCTGTCATCCACTACAAAGTGATGTTATATGACTGTGAAGATCCATGGGAGGCAGGACTGTGGAGTGTTCTGCTTTCTACTGCTCACTCTCATTCTCTTTTTTCAGAAGGCACCTTTGACTTGTGAAGAACACAGATTGGTCCAGTTTGGAGTCCAGAAAATGGAAAAGAGCCAAGTGACTGTGTACTAGGACTTACTCTACGTTCTTCTAGGTCCCAGGCCCCAAAGGTAAAATTAGGAGCACTTAAAGATTTTCTTCTAGGTTGGCATGCCTAATTAACTTTAATAGGAAAATAGCCAAAAATTCAGGATAGGAATTCTGATCTCCAGTAAATATTATTCATTTTAACAAAATCCTACTAAAGAAATATGTCTACATATAGTCATTTATGTCTCAACAAATATTTACTGAGTGCTCACCATGAACCAGGCACTGCCTAAGGCACTGGGAATGGCAAAAGCCCTGTCTTCGTGGAGCTTACATTCTAATGCCAGGAGTCTGGCAATCAATCAAATGAGTAAAATTTATAATGTTCCAGATGAGATAAATGCTATGGAGAAAACAATGCAAAGAAAGGGGATGGGGATTGCAGGGCAGAGATGGAAATTTAAAATAGGTTGATTATGGGGGCTTGCCTGGTGGCACAGTGCTTAAGTGTGCACGTTCTGCTTCAGTGGCCCAGGGTTTGTCGGTTCGGATCCTGGGTGCAGACGTGGCACTGCTTGGCAAGCCATGCTGTGTCAGGCATCCCACATATAAAGCAGAGGAAGATGGGCATGGATGTTAGCTCAGGGCCAGTCTTCCTCAGCAAAAAGGAGAAGGATTGGCGGCAGATGTTAGCTCAGGGCTAATCCTCCTCAAAAAAATAACGTAAAATAAAATAAAATAGGTTGATTATGGAAGGCCTCCCTGAGATGGTGACATTTGATTAATACTTGAAAGAAGGTAAGGGAATGAGTCATGGGAATATCTGGGAGAAGAAAGAATGAGCCATGGGTTTATCTGGGAGACAGACTTTCCAGGAAAAGAAAACAACCAGTGTCAAGTTCCCGAGAAAGAAGGGCGACTAGAGTTTTAGAGGAAAAACAATGTGAATCAGTTGGCTGGAGCCCAATGAATGAAGAATGAAATAATAGAAGAAGGCTAGAGAGCTAGCTTAAGGGTAAATCATGTGGGGTCTTGTAGACTAGAGGCAGGTGGTAGCTTTTACTCTGAATAAAATGAGAAACCATTGAAGAGGTTCCAGCAGAGGAGTGACACAATCTGACGAATTTTAAAGAGTGTGTGTAGGTTGTGCATATACATGCTACAGAATACATTTTAAGTGATAGATGTGTTACACAAAAAACTCTTAAGTCGCACTTTTTAAAATCAAATACTGTTTTACATTAATTAAAGGGTAGCTATTTAAATTAAATTATTTCACTATAGGGATGTCATTTTAAAATTCAGAAAATGGGACACTCCAAGGACAAATGTCCAAGTTTCCCTAACAACAACAACAAATGGAGAATCCACATATTAACTTCAGAAATTTATGAGACAATTGGGAATATTTGAATGCTGTCTGGATATTGATGATATTAAAGAATTATTAGTTTTTAGCATATAGTTCTTTAAAAGTCCTTATGTTCTAGAGATAAATACTAAAATGTTTACAAATTAAATGATGGACTATCTGGGATTTGCTTCAAAATAATCCAGATGGTGGGTATGAAAGATTGGGTGAGGGAATTGATGAAATGGGAAGGACCACATGTTAATTGTTGAAGCTGAGTGATAGGTACACAGGGGTTCATTTTGCTATTATCTTTTATACATGTTATATATATATATATATATATATATTTATACAATTTTTTACGTTTGAAAATTTCTATAGTATAAACCTTAAAAACAGAATAAACTGGATCATGTTATAAAATTAAAAACAAACCAGTTCAAAAGAAATAAACGTTGGACACTTTAAATTTGGTGTAAAGAACAATGACTTTTAAAGAAAATCTCTGTCAATTCATATTGGTGATGATCAAGGCTCTCTATGTCTATTTTTAAGGAGTTCAGTGTGGTGAAGTGGAAAAAGCATTGGACTGGGAGAACAGAAGCAGGCATATTAGGGGTTTTTTTTGTCACTAACCGACTTTGTGGCCTTGAGCTAGTGGCATAGGACCTTGGAGTTCTGTTTCCTCCTCTAAAATAATAAAAGAGTTAGACCAGATGACCACTAAGTTTTCTTCTAAATCTAAGACATAATCTTTGTGATGGTTGACTTGCATTAATTTTGATTTTAGTGACTGCCTTAAAGTACACATATGCTAGTAAAGGGTGGGGAAAAAAAAGGGTGTATTCTACCAAGCTAGAATCCTGAGAGATCCCAAAAGCTGCCTGAGAATTAGGTAATTCCATTATTTCAATGCCAGATTCTCCTTAAAACAAGCTAAATAACAAATGTAATTTGTAATGTAAAGAATAATTCTCTTTAGCAGGGATCTCAAAACTTTTTCTGTAAGGAGCCAGATAGAAAATATTTTAGGCTTTGCTGTCCGTAAGGTCTTTGTTGCAACTGCTCAATTCTGCTGTTGGTATGCAAAAGCAGGCGCATGGAATATATAAATGAATGGGGGTGACTGTTTCAAAAAATTTTATTTACAACACAGGCAATGGGCAGCCTTTGGCCCACTATAGCCCATAGTTTGCCGATTCTGGCCCTTTGGTGTAATCAGATATTAAAATTAGGAGCTTAATATAATCAGATAATAATATAGAGATAGTAAATCATACTCACCTGCTTCACATTTTCTTAATTCTCATTTTCCTGTAGCCTAATGGCAAGAGTGACTAATAATGAGATCTATTGCTGTCTATTTTTATATCCTAAGTCCTGTCTCTTTTCATCATCTTCACCGCTTCCACTCCAGTACAAGCCCTCAACATCTCCTGCTTAGATTACTACAATATGCCTCAGGTTTTCACCCTGTTGCAATTCATTCTCTGCACAGCAGCCAGAGAGATCCTCTCAATGGAGAAATCAGATCACGTCAACGTCCTGCTTAAAACTTTCCATGGCTTCTAAAGACTCCTTACCATGGCTTCCAAGGCCTTCCATGACCTGCCCCTTCACTGACTGCATCCCTAGTCACTTTTCCTCTCATTCTCAATGCTCAAGCATTCTTTCTGTGTCTTAAACACACTAAGCTCATTCCTGTCTCAGGGTGTCTGCATTTACCATACCCTCTGTCTGGAATGCCTAGTGTAGATCATCATAAGCCTGCTTCTTGCTCAACATTTGTGTCTCACTCAAATATCACCTCCTCAAAGAGGCCTTCTCTGACCCCCATACCCTCCCCCTAATCATTTCATCAAGTATCACCCTTTTACATCTCTTCCTAAAATGTATCACCATTTGGAATAATATTAGTTATGTATCTGCTTGCATGTTTATTCTATTGGTCCCATTATATTGAGAGTCAAGGGCAACAATTTTATCTTATTCACTCCTATATCCCCAGCACTTAGCACAGTGTTTGCATTTCATAGGCATTCAATGAGTGTGTTTTGAATAAATGAATAAATTATCCTCCAATATTTTATATTTTTAAAGGCCCATATTTTTCCCTAAAATAGAATTATGCTGTATACTTGTATTAGTGTTGACTAACAGTTGTAACAAATGGCCCCCAAATAGCATAATGGTTCTGACGCAGTGAAAGCGTATTTTTGCTCACATACAACACTGGGTAGATGGACAGGTTTACAGCCCCTTTCATCCAGTCATTCAGGAACCCAAGCTGGGAGAGGCTCTGCCGTCTTCCACAGGTGGCTTCCCAGTTTGTCCTGAGGCATCTCTAGCTTAGCCAGTCTGAAGATAAAAGAGTATGGGGAAAAAAAATCCAGTTATATTAGAGAAACAAACTTGGAGGCACATGTCACCTCTGCTCACGTTTATTGCCTTGAACTCAGTCACATGACTGTGTCTAGATGCAAGGAATGCTGGGAAGTGTCATTGTTGCCTGGGCAGAAGCTTCCCAGTGACAACTACTCTGTTGGTGCTGGAGCACAGATTTTTGTGCGATAGCTAAGCGTCTGTGTCAGAGCACCCATTCATAAACGACAGGACCTCCATTTGCCTGCCAGCCAGCTTTTAAACGTGGTGGCTGTAGAGTGAAGGCCTTATCACTCGGACAAGAGATTTTCACAATGTCAACAGCAATTCAAACTTAATAAACTAAATTGAAAATGCCTGAGAGAAGTCTTCATCTTTACTACTAATTCTTACACTTTTACTTTTTCTATACCTGAATCCAGGACTTTTCTAAGTCATATCAATCACGCCTCACTTGACTTTACCTAAAATCCCTTCATTGCTATATCCCAGACCCCAAATTTTCTCCTCCATGTTTCATTTTTCTCTGACCAGTTAAAAAGTCTTCGAGGTGATTCTCTAGGTTCATTCCACCTCCCCAATGCGCTTTTCTAAAACTTCCTTAAGGTTCAATCTGGAAAAGTCACAATTTGTACTTAAAATATTCGCAAAATACCTATTGTAAGTATATAAATTACCAAAATGTTTTAAAAAAATGTCTATCTCTGAGTGATGGGAAAAAGTATAACTTTTATATTATTCTTTTTTATTATGTATATTTTCTAATATTCTACATATATCTTATAAGCAAAAACCTTTTAAAAAGTATACTATATTACTATCATCATGCCTAAACAAATTCAACAATAATTCCATACTGTGACATCCATAAAGAAAACTTTTTTTTAACGTGACATCCATCAAGAAAACTTCTTACATTCCATTGCATGACACCTAAGCACAAATGGATCTTGAAACAAAAACGCAAGTTCATTGGCTTCCAATCAAATGTACAGCCCTGCCGCCACCTCTGTCTGCTTCCTCTTACCCAATTCCAAATGCCTCATTTGAGGTTGTCTTGTTTTTGCTGTGGTTCCTAAAGAAACTTCACTTCCTGAAAGAGAGGAAAGTAGCTTTGGAAATTCTGCATATCTCATCTTTTCCTTAAATCCTCTACCACACCTCCTTTGTAAAGGGCTTTAATATAAAGAAAGAAATTTTTATAGCTGTAAAATCCACCATAGAATGGGGCATTGAGCAAGATTTCAGCTTGTCTCATTATATCACTAACGGGTTTTATCTATACATGAACAATTCAGGAACCTCATTTTAAGTAACAGCCTCAACCTCCTCTTTCTAATTTTCTCAGAACTGGTAAAAAGAAGCAAGACTGAAAAAGTTTAGTTGTCTTTTCCCTTTCCTTTCACTTAAGGGAGCATGGCTATTGCCAAACATCAGGCAATAGAGAGAAAGAAAAAGTCAAAGGATAAATACTCTAATAAATGGGCAATTGGCCTCTGAATGATGGAGAATTTACGCTATGTGACTCTTGATGTCACACAGGTCTTCAGGCTGAACAACCAATTATTAAACTGCTGGAAGCTATTTCTCTCTGTCTCTTCCCAGGCCTTATAAACAGAAAGCAAATGAGTCCCCAAATTTAAAAATGCATTGATCTTATTTCATCCTCCAAAAATAGGTCTTTGTTACCCTTCCTATATTGAAGAATCTCAATGTGTAAACAAAAATGAAATGCCATTCTGATGTCTCAACAAATGACCCCTTTGAACAGTTCAAACCCTTGTAGTACAGGGCCCCTTCCACACTTTAGTATCATGGAAGCAGAAGTACTGCTCCCACTCCTTAATCTCCCCCTCATACACAGCTCTCCAAACCAAGTCCAAGTCCTTACACCCAGAAGTTATAAATATGTATGTGTGTAAGTATACATATATATACATATGTATACACACACATGCATACACACACTCTTATACTCTTGCATTGACTTTATCACATAGCATGGCACGACTAGAGTTAGTCATGAACACGTAAGACTAGATCTGAGTGCATTGCCAAGATTCCCATTCATCCAAATGGAGACAGGGTGATGCTAGGTTAAACCTCTTGTTCATAGTTTAACCTATTATAGATGACGGATCCTTTGAGAGCCTGATGAAGGCTGTGGATCTTGTACTTATAAGATAGATGTAGTTTGATGCATTCACACAAAAATGTGATGTACAATTTCAGGATGTTCACAAACCTCTTTCAGGCCCATAGACCCTCCACGTTTAGAATTTTGAATACCAAACTTAAGAAGCAATAGCTCCAGCAGTGTGAATAAAGCAGTATTAGGCTACAATCTGGTTCCTTCTTCAAAGAACCTACCCCATAATTTTCTTCCTTAAACTCCATTTTAGACATTAGATACTTAGACACTCTCTTTGTCTCATTCTTCCTCTTTCCTGTGTCTGTCAATCCCCACATATTCTCTCCTTTGGTCTTCTCACTGACTCTCTCTGCTCTTAATATCTTAATCTCTTTTTCAGTGTCTGTCTCTATTTGTATCTCTCCTTGTCTCTCACTGTCTCCATCTCTCTCTCTCTCTCTCTCATTCTCACATACACACACACACACACACACACACACGTGAATGGCATTTGTAGATTCTATTGTAAGTCTGATTTAAAAATTTGATATTTGTTTAAACACCTCAGCCTGCATCTCCAGAATTGCTCTACTCTGTACTCATTCAATCAATTCTAATTTTTCCAGATCATTTAAATTCTTTCTATTGTCTTACTCTTGCTGAGTAGCAATCACTCCATCTGTACTGTCATAGTTTAGTGTCTGAATGTAAAAGTTCTTTGCTAACAACATTCTTTATGTTTTGAGTCTTCACATTGTGGTATGGCATAGAATGCTCCAGTGCATTGACTGCTATTTGAATCCCCAATCATATTTAAACATGTCTACCTAAAAGCGATGTGTGCAATAATATTTTCCAACTGAATCAGATTTGCTACATTGACTTCTTTATTTTCTTTCCCTAGCAATGAAACATCACTGTGTGGTTATGCAAGTGGAACTGTACCTTACACATTTCTGTAAAAAGAACTCTCTCATGTGCACATACTCACAGAAATACCTACACACACGTAGAGACTTGTAGCAAGATAAATTTGTGGTAGGAGAGGATTAGCGGGAGCTGGTTGACCACAGAAAGGAAATATTGATTCTAGTTCACTAAGTCAACATGAAGTATGGGAACTCACCTTAGAACTAGGTCCAACTTCATCATTGTAAAGAATAATACCATTCTGTAGACCCTTCACAGACATTCCCATTTTCTTTCTCTCTCTTTCCTCACTACGGACACCTATACGTGCATACTTCCCCTCATCCATAATCTGCACATCTAATCACCAAGTGGTAATTGTGATTTGATTGTTACTAAGCTAGGATGGTTATTTATCCCATTTTCATGTATTAATTGCAACCACACTGTTCAATAGTTATTATTTTCCTATTTTAGTGATGATGATAAAGACAGGATTGCCATGACTTGGCTATGGCTGCGTTCCTCTACCTATGACCACAACTCCTGTCATGCAGCCTCTCTCCTTTGATCACAGCACCTCTCATGTTCTGGTGACGATTCCTTCCAGTTGCTCCTTCAAGCCTAAGAGAGGCAAGGGAGCATCTGACTTTTGCTAGTCCTAGATGCTTCCTCATTCCTTATCAATTCTCTTAACCCTGCCTATTCCTCTTCTTTAATAAATAGCCCCTTCACTAAACTCCCCTGATTAAGCATGTCAAAGAAGCATAGGCTTATTCAACAGCACAAAACTAAACACTAAGAAAGATGATCCAGTCAACTGAAAGATGGGAAGAGAAGATGAAGAGGAAGGAGGGAAAAAGAGGACACATGCTAATTTTATCATTGCTCCCAGTAAGGAGTCAATGGAGACCATCTAAAACCAAGAGTTAGAGCTCTATCACAAAGTTACAATTGTAACGCTAATTTCTTGAACAAACGAAAAATACACATACACAAAACAAGGCTGAACAAACAGGCCATGCAGTGAACACATTTCTAAAACAGAAAGAATAACTTAATGAGACAAGACTAAGACCAAACATATTTGTCATATGACAGTGAACTGAACTTGACAGCATAAGAAGATGTTTATACTGAATTATAAAGCCTTCTGTTGGCCCAAGAAAATCACAAGGCCAGCCAGATTCAGTGGTGGGGAAGTAAGTACTGATGAGAAGAACTGCAAAGTCTCCTTGCAAACCATGTGGATAGAGACAGAGGAACAGTTGACCACAGTTGCCCCATCCATCTACCACATTACTTTGCACCAAATCTCTTTACAAAAGAATTGTAACAATTTACCTTTTCCTCAACAGTGCATCAGAATTTATTTCACCACAGATGGTGGTTCATTTTCTTTGGGGTTTGTTTGCTGGGTTTTTTTGTAGATTTGTTTTTGTATTTTTTTCTTTTACTTTTCTTTTGCACTTTTACTGTAAGGTATATTTCTAAGAATTTTGTCTTTTCATTGATTTCCGAATAGTAACTTGTGCCTATCTATACTACTAAATTCTCTTATTGTTTGAGTAGTTTTTCAGCATGTATTTTCCAAGCATGGGGTCATATCATCAGAGAACAATTTTACATCTTCTTTCCAATTTTTTTTATCTAAAGTCAAATTTATTTACTCCAGTCCATGTGTAAGCTACTATCCCCAGAACGTTCTTAAATAATAGTGATGTTAGTGGACATATTTACTTTATTGTAACTTTAATGAAAATGCTTCTAATGTTTCTCAGTTAAGGAGTTGTTGGCTTTGTGATGAGAAGGACATATTTTGTCACCTTAAAGGTTTAAAACCTTTCATACCTTGTAATCGAGTAGTTCCTAAGGTGTAGGACTATAATGTGTTTGAGAATCATCCACAGATAGCAACTATAAGGAAAAGTAATTGGGAAATGATCTGCTTCTTGAAATAAACCCTAAAAAAATAATCTCAACTGTACAAAGAAGTCATACACAAAGATTTTTAGCACTGTGTAAGTTACATTAGGACAACCTAGTGCTATAAACTACAGGTATGATTCAGTGAACCCATGGTTAATGATGCCACCAACTAGAAGGAATGTGACAGAGTCATTAAGACATACATTTAAGAAATATGTAATAACATTATAAATTAAAACATAAATTATATTGTTAAGCATAAATATGCAAGAATACATACTATTTTAAAGTATGTACAGAAAAACAACATATGAGTAATCAAATAATAGGAAGAACAGCTTTAAATAGCAGAAATATGCTGTTTAATCTTTTTTCTACTTTTCTGTGTTTTAAAACTTTTCTTTAACGAGAATATATTGCTTTTATAGTAGAAAATAAATAATAAAATTTCTTGAATGGCAAGGACCTTATCAACGAGGAGGCGCAGCATAGACTCTACCCCGAACTTTGAAGTTACATTGAGCTTAGATTTAAGCAAAAGAACCACAGCCGATTGTTTGACAAATGGTATATTCAGTCAGTTCGGTCAGTTAATTCATTGGACTGATTTTTTTCAAAACTAGTTGGCAACAGAATTAGTCACACTATCCAGATATTTTTGCCTTTCATATATTCAGCTAGAGAACAAGGCTATAGAGCAGGTGATTCTTCTGCATTAGAAACCAGAGCAACAGTTACAGTGAGCTCTGGTTGCGTCCATTTGGTCATGTGGGTGAAGCGATGTCAAGTGTTTGTGTTCACACTTCTCCTCCCCAAATGCACAAACATACCTCTACTTATTTTACTTCTTCTTTTCCCATCCCTTACACTGTATAATTATCTAATGTAAGCTTCATATTTCCGGCCTCTTTCCTACTCATATTTATCTTGGCGGGGCAATTAATCATGGTGAGGGAAATGTGATGTCAGAAAGGCTTATCTCAAGACCTACCTAAAGAAGGCAATTCGAGCCCCATCCACGGTTACCGTTGTGCCAGCTTTAGAATTCCCGATAGAGGCAGTGACACAATGTTTTAGCCCATTCTCCTCTCTCACACTGCATTTGACTCCACTCCTTTTTCTTTTGTCCTCTCTGCGTTTTATTCGCTTTATAACAGGTTGCACCTATAACGATAATCATTCCATTTAAAGATGACTAAAAATAATTATTCAATCAAAATAGCCTGCTCAACGGTCTGTCACCCTTCAGCTTGTGTCTATCATTTTTGTCCTTTACACCAGAGTCTTCAAAGTTTTTCCCTGATAAAAACTTTGAGGTCTCATGCTCCAATTTTCATTTTCACATGGCTCTTAGTATTGGCAGCTTGCTTTTCCATTATCTTTCAACTGAATACTTTTGTAAATTAGTCCTTGCTTTTTATGTTAGCAACCCGACAGCTCTTTCTGCATGTAATATCTTGCTGACATGAATATAGCTTTGATTTGATGTTGATGGACAAATCTGTTCCGTTGGTGGATTTCCAAATGAACCTCTCCACAGGAACATCGCTCAAAGACAGCCATGAAGTTACCCTTGTAATTGAGTTTGTGTCAATAAAATTCAGCCATAGACCAGGCAGGACTTTAGGATACTTGATAGTCATCAACTATTTAATGAAAATATGTAACATTTACATACCATACTTTCCCATACAGCATACAGCATGCTTTCACATTCATACCTTATTTTATCTTTCAAATGACCCTGAGAGTGAGGTATAACTGTTGCTAATCGTGTATG
Organism: Equus asinus; assembly: GCF_041296235.1. Taxonomy (NCBI): domain Eukaryota; kingdom Metazoa; phylum Chordata; class Mammalia; order Perissodactyla; family Equidae; genus Equus; species Equus asinus. The sequence continues at coordinate 190,232,468 of NC_091790.1, read as the reverse complement.
GGAGCTAAAGAACCTGAGGTTGAAAAAGGTTGAAAAGCTGCTTTCCAAAGACAGTCGGTTAACAAACAGTGGAATAGATATGATTGTTCAATCAGATTCTTGTCATCACGGATGGGCTGTAACACCTGCTCCCCTGAAATAAATCTATTAAATTTTAATAACAACATGATCCTGCTACTGTATTTATTTTGAAGCAAGGCTACTGACTGGTCTACCGTTACTATTTTTTATTCATTCTTCTAATCTATCTTGTATATATGCTGTGTTTGCATAGTTGAGATCAAACTATATGCTTAACTATATGCTTCCTTTTCACTTAAATTATAACACATCCTCTTTGCAAACATCATTTTAAACGTCTCCATAATCATTCACCTCAATTCATTTAACCAGCTCCTTACTGTTAATCATTTAAGCCTTTTCCATGTGCATGCACGTGTGTGTTTCCAGGATCATTTTCATATCTGAGGTATTTCATCTAATTAATCTAATTCTATTAATGAATGGAAAAGTACTAATTGTTTTAGGTTCTCAATACACTTTAAAAAATTGCTTTCCGAAGGGCTGTGTGATTTGCATTCCCACAGTAGTATCTGCAAAAATACTCTCGCCAGTATTAAGTTATTCATATTTTTAAAATTCAAATAAGTTCATAGTCAAATACATTGTTTGGACGTTTTAATGGACATTTTATTTACTTGTGACTTACTTAACATTTTCCCATATGTTTTCAGTCATTTTACCATTTATGTTTCTACTATTATAAATTATTTGACCATTTATTTTTTTTAATCTTAGTGGGTCTTAATCTGTGTGCAACTTATATAAGTGTGTCTTGTACAATTTCTGTATATTAAACATTTTAGCCTTTTCTCTGTAATATGTATTGTAAACATTCTTCAAATTTCTAGGCTGCTTAATAAATTGGTCTTTTAATTTTGAGCAACAGAATTTTTAAGAAACATTTAATGGTAGTGAAATCTACTATCATTGCCAAGATAATTTCTTTCATTGCTTTCCAAAATAGAAGATACCTATGTAGAGGTTTGATAAAGTTTTCTGGTCTTTTATGATTTGAGGTTTTATTAGACCTATTACTTTAAAATTTTCATTGAATATATTCTAGTGCTATTGAAAAACACTTGTATATTGATTAATCATTTAATAATTGAAATTGATTAATCAACAGTCTTAGCATGATTTATTGAATGATCCACTGCTCTCTCATTGATTTGTGATGTTTAATTATCATATAATCATCCTTTATATAAAAGAATCTCTTTCTGGGCCAGTCCCACAGTGTAGTGGTTGAGTTCGGTGTGCTCCGCTTCAGCAGCCCAGGTTCACAGGTTCAGATCCTGGGCCTGGACCTACACCACTTGTCAGCCATGCTGTGGTAGTGACCCACGTATGAAGTAGACGAAGATTGGCACAGATGTTACCTTAGGGCCAATCTTCCTCAAGCAAAAAAAGAGGAAGATGGGCAACAGATATTAGTTCAGGGCTAATCTTCCTAGCAAAAAAAGAATCTCTTTCTGGTCTGTTTATGTTGTCATTTTTTGTTTAGTTTAATGCCATTTTTACAGTTTAAAATATTATAGCATTCCAAAGAATTTAATATCTAAAGAATCTATTCCCTTTTCAATACTTTTATCTCTGAATGTTCTTATCTGTCCACACCTTATGGAATATGTTCATTCCACATTTTTTTACATTTTCAAGTTCTAAGAAAATTCAGAAATATAAATTAATTTGTGAATTATGTATTTTTCTCTGTTTGGGAATCCTCTCTTATGTTTCTTAGCAAGTTTTGCGGGATCCCTTATTAGATATGGCTAATATCTTTTAATTTTTTCTTAAAAATATGGGGAAAAATAGACATGCTTTCTCCAGGACTCTTCAGTGTACTCTATTTTTAAGTTTAAATAGTCTTTTACCATGAAAGTAATACATGATTTTATTTGAAAAATTCAAACAGTACAAAAAAACAGCCTTTTTTTCTCAATCTCACCTTACAGATGTGGCTACCACTAAACATTTTTAAACGTCTTACCACAAATTTTCTACATAATGCATGTAAATCTACACACACACAAACACACACACATTTTGAGAATATTGCATACACAGTGTTCTCATTCTGATTTTCTCATTTTGCAATACCTTGGCAATTTTTTTATAATTTATTAAACTAATATCTATTAATTGATATTTGGATTGTTTCCTTTTCATTTTTGTGCACATATGTGAGAAATCCATAAAATTTAAATGTGGACTTGTTGGGTGAAAGGATAGGGTCAGTTTTTAAATTTTGAAATACTTTATCAATCTACCCTCCAAGAGGCTATGCCAGTTTTGGACCCCACAAAACAGAGTAGGAAAGAGTCTCTTGCCCCATATTCTCCACAGCAACATATATTACAAACTTTACATCTAATTATTTTAATTTACATTTCTTTAATGAAGAGTGAATTTGGCCCTTTTTTTTTCAAAAGAATGTAAGGAATGTGTTTCTTTTTTTTTCTCCCCGAGGAAGATTAGCCCTGAGCTAACATCTGCTGATCCTCCTCTTTTTTGCTGAGGAAGACTGGCCCTGACCTAACATCTGTGCCAATATTCCTCTACTTTATGTGTGGGACGCCTACCACAGCATGGCTTGCCACACGGTTCAATGTCCGCGCCTGGGATCCGAACCAGCGAACCCTCGGCCGCTGAGAAGTGGAACGTGTGAACTTAACAGCTGCACCACCAGGCCGGCCCCAAGAATGTGTTTCTTTTTCTGCAAATCTTCCTCATGTGCTTTGCCAGTATTTCTATTGAGTAGTTTATCTAGTTGTTATTTATTAGTGAGAACATAAGGGAAATTTTACTTGTTACTAAGCATAGTATATTTGAGTTTGTCTTTTGATTTTTTTTCATGTTTTTAGAGTGAATTTTCAAGTTTTTAATTAAAATTTAGCTATTATTTAATTTATATTTTCTGGGTTTTGTCATTGATTCAGGAATGCTGTACTTTTAACAATATTATTCCTTAATTCTCTTCTTTTTTTAGGAGGCCCTACAGTTTCATTTTATTTTACCTATTATTATACTCAATTCACAGATGAGGAAAATAAGGCAGTAATTTGCCTGAGGTGATATAATTATGAGTGATGAAAGCAGAGAGTGAATCCAATTTGTTTAATATGAGAGTTTAACCCATACAGTATCTCTACTCATGTACCAAGACCAAATATATTCCGTTACTCTTGCTTTATTATCACCATATTACTTTTATTGCAAAAGAATTTTTCTCACTATTTTCTCAGGATCATTTTTTCAGTGAACTTAGAAACAAACTATCATGTTCCTCCAACAACCACCACCCCAAATTTTGATATTCAATTTCACCACATTGAATTTATATGTCACTGTAGAAGGACTTGAAATCTTTGAAATACTTGGTTTTCTTATCTGAGAAAATGTCTTTCCTTTTATTCGTCTTCTTTTTTGTCCCTGAGTAAAGTGTTCTTTATATAAATTCTATAAATTTCTTGATAATTTTTGTATGCATTTTTTCTATTGTCAATGAGCTATTTGATTCTGTTATATTTTCCAATTGCTATTTTTATACTAAAATGTATTAATTTTATACGATTCACTAACTAAATTCTCTCATTGTTTGAAGTAGTCTTTCATTACAGTCTCTCCAGTTTTCCATACAAATTATCATATCATCTGCCAATAACAATAAACTTGCCTCTTCCATCGCAGAGCGTGTGTTTTTCATTTCAATCGCCTTTTTTTAGAATTTCCAAAAACCATTAAGAATTACTGGTGCTAGTGAGCATCATTGTCAGGCTCCTGACTTAATAAGGATTCTTCAAGTATTTTATTAGTTTACATTTTTAAGAGCAAGTTTTCTATAGAGTCCTGTAAAATTGGGTTTTATTTTTAAGTGTATGTAAACAGACACATACCCAAGAACATTTGTATTTCCCCGAGAGATTTACCACATCATTTTAAAAGTATACATTTAAAGCTCAGTATTTAGTTCTAACACGACAGTAATTTTAGATTCTCATGGTTCTCTCATTTTTCAATCTAAGTTTACTCTAAATCACTATTTTGAGAAATTGACTGTGGTCCCTATAAGCTAATTAGCACCTTAATACTTTTGTGACATCTCTGTATTAAAAATGAATAAAAGGTGATAGTGAACAATTTAATTTTGTACTTATTTTTGTCTTTTATCTTATCACATCTTTGAAAAAATTTTAATAGATTATTTTTAGAGTAAATAATTAACCTCACACATCATGGACAAGAGTTCTCACATTATCCCAATCACTTTCATTTTTAAAAAGGGTGGATAGTAAAAAGCCAGAAGATATGAACACAAACTCTTTGAAAGACATACACATCTGCTGGGGGGTTTTTCTTAGTGTTAAAATACTTGGTCCTGGCTTTCAATGACTACAAGAAAGCTGATGAAGAAATGAAGGGTTCTTTGCTTAAAGGTTAAAAGTATTGCCAGCCTTGGCACTGTTTTGACAGAATGCACCCTCACACCTCACTGGCAGAGTATAGGCAGGCAGTAAGAGAAAGAGTGACTGCCTTCAGCAAGACACAGCAAACTAGTGACTAGTCTTTCTACGCAGTATTTTTATTACTTAATTTCCAGGGACAAAAAGGAAGCACATGGCTGTTTAGTTCAATTCGATGATTTCGAAAGGATATCTTAAGTGGTTTCAATGTTTATAAAACAATGATTAAATTCTGTCTTAGCTTGGGCTACCAGAACAAAATACCACAGACCATTTGACTTAAACAACAACAGTTTCTCACAGTTCTGGAGGCCAAAAGTCCAAGATCAAGGTGCCAGCATGGTCAGTTTCTGGTGAGGATTCTCTTCCCGGCTTGCAGACGGCCATCTTCTCCTTTCATCCTCACATGATGAGAGAGAGAGCAAGCTCTCAGGTGTCTCTTCTTATAAAGGCACTAATCCCGTCAAGAGGATACTACCTTAGGACCTCATCTAAACCTTATTATCTCCCAAAGGCCTTATTTCCAAAAACTATCAGACAAAATTTGCGGGGGCGGGTGAGGGGCGGGGGGGATGGCAGACACAATTCAGACCATAGCATTCTGCTCCTGGGGTCCCACAATTCATGTCCATCTCACACGTCAAAAACATTCATTCCATCCCAACAACCCAGAAGTCTTAACTCCTTCCAGCATCAACTCTAAAGTCGAATGTCTGAAATTTCATCTAAACATCATCTAAATCAAACATGAGTGAGACTAAAGGTATAATTGATCCTGAGGCAAACTATCTCCAGCTGTGAACTTCTGAAAGCAGACAAGTTATGTGCTTCCAAAATATAATGGTGGGGCAGGTATAGGATAGACATTCCCACTCAAAAACGGAGAAATCAGAAGGCAGAAAGAGGTAATGGGCCCTAAGCAAGTTTGAAACCTAGCAAGGCAAATTCCATTAGATCTTAAGGTTTGAGAATAATCCTCTTTGGTTCCATGTCCCACCTTCCAGGCCCGCTAGGGTGGCAGTGTCACCCCTATGGCTCCCTGTACCAAAATCTGCATTAGTCAAGGTCTCCCAGAGAAAAAGAACCAATAGGATATATGCATATATACATAGTCAGCAAGCTGGAGCCCCACGAGCACTGAAGGTGTAGTCTGAGTAAGGGTTCAAGTCTAAAGGCCTGAGAACTGGGAGAGCCGGTGGGGTCCAGTCTGAAAGCTGGAGCCCCACGAGCACTGAAGGTGTAGTCTGAGTAAGGGTTCAAGTCTAAAGGCCTGAGAACTGGGAGAGCCGGTGGGGTCCAGTCTGAAAGCTGGAGCCCCACGAGCACTGAAGGTGTAGTCTGAGTAAGGGTTCAAGTCTAAAGGCCTGAGAACTGGGAGAGCCGGTGGGGTCCAGTCTGAAAGCTGGAGCCCCACGAGCACTGAAGGTGTAGTCTGAGTAAGGGTTCAAGTCTAAAGGCCTGAGAACTGGGAGAGCCGGTGGGGTCCAGTCTGAAAGCTGGAGCCCCACGAGCACTGAAGGTGTAGTCTGAGTAAGGGTTCAAGTCTAAAGGCCTGAGAACTGGGAGAGCCGGTGGGGTCCAGTCTGAAAGCTGTCAGCCTCGAAACCCAAGAAAACCCAAGTTTTCAGTTTGAGTCTGAAAGCAGGAAAAGACCAATGTCCTAGCTCAAACGGTCAGGCAGCCATTTATTCAGGTTTTTTGCTCTATTCAGCTATAAACTGATGCCATGAGGCCCAGCCACATTGGGGAGGGCAATCTGCTTTACTCAGCCTACCAATTGAAATGTTAACCTCATCCAGAAACACCCTCCCAGACACACACAGAATAACGTGTGGCCAGATGTCTAGGCATCCCATGGTCCAGTCAAGTTAACACATAAAATTAACCATCACAATGTTCTTGATTCGTGAATTTCCTTTGACAACAAAGAATGAATGAGGACAAATATTACCCACAGCTTTGTGTCTATTTGATGAAATTCATCTTAGAAATGCCTGGCTCTGTCTCAGACCTTCTGTCCCCATGAATAGTATAATCTGCCTGCCAGAGCTAAGATGCTCAACATATGGATATTTGAAAATCTCAGATGAAAAGCAAAATGTTTCAATTTTATGTCACGGAGAAACAGCTGTAGGTTGTTGGTTTATAGCAGAGTTATGGGAAAATGTTTCGTAAATTGATATTTCAGGTAAACATTCCCATCTTTTTATTGACCTTCTAAGGGAAAATTTTTTCTTTACCTTCTTTGGGTCTCTGGTTGGGCCTAAGAATTAAACTGACATAAGACAGATTAAGAGGAGAAAAGCATGCATATTTTTATTTAGTAATTTTTACATGTCCACGGGAGCTTTCACAAGAAAATTGGAGACCCAAAGAGGCCATTAGAGCCAAATGCTTACGTACTAGGTTTGACAAAGAGTAGTAAATTGTGAAAATGCAACAATACAAAGGGGTTTGGGCTAGGGCAGCTAATTGTGGGGAAGTCACTAGGAAGATAAGGGTTAGTTTAACAAGGTTTGTTTCTACAGGTTTCTTGGCCTCGACTCCCTGTCTCTGGTAAGAAGAATATTTTTCTTCCTCCTAGTACAGGTTGGGCACTTTCACTTGGGAGTTTTTCCTCCTGCTTTCGGGAAGAAAAAGGAAGGTCAGAGTACCCTTCTTGTGTCTGCCGTTTTTAAAATGTCTTTAGTTCAATACTGTGCCAGAATGGCATATTTTAAGGTGGTTTGCTCTGAATGCCTATAATCTCTATCAATATCTTCCCACAAAGGAAATCAACTACAAAAATCATTAAAATCAAAATTCTCCATTTTACAAGATTAAGTCAAATATTAATTGAGAATATTACATTGTTTTAGGCTAGAAATAGTGTCAATTTTGTGTTGTGGAAAGAGACCTGTCCCTGGTATCAGACATTCTAGGTTCAAATTTTGTCCTTGAAAAAGTTTCTTGCCTTATCTGATTTCACCTTCCTAGTTTCTGAAAAGGAGATAAGGTTGTTCTGAGAATTAAATGAGATGTCACATAGGAAAGTTTTTTGTATATCCTGTTTTTTAAAATGCCATTATTATGTAGCTTTAAGGATATTTTATTTTAGAGAAGTTTTGACATTATCTTGCAAAATTATTACTTGTGTTACTAACGTCCATATTTGCCATTTGTTATTCTCCTTGTATATACAGATTAGATAATATCCTAAAGTAATTGCAAGTTTCTGTAGTGAATTTTCATTTACCCATTCATTCATTCATTCGTCCATCAATTCCTTAAATACACACACACACCTATACACACACACACCTATACATGCATATACACACTGGGAGAGGAAGAAAGTATTAACAAGTATTATGAACAAAACAGACATGATCCCTGCTCTTACGCAGTTTACAACCTAGTAGAGAAGGAAGACGTGACCACATAATCAAACGAATGTAACATTGCAATGCAGCAATGACACAATGAGAGGATTTCACATAGCCAGGGAAAGCAGAAGAGCTTCTCCTGGAAAGGGACACTTGAACCAAGATTTATCTGACAGATGAATAGGAATTAACAAAGGAAAAGCTGTAGAGAAGAATTGTTTAGTCTCAGGCAAAAACCTGAGGATGGAGCACAGCCGGTACATGTGACAGAAAGATGGCCAGTAGGTCTGGAACGAACAAAGATTCCAGGAATCTTTGAGGATTCATGAAGCATGAGGAGACAGAATCAGGTTAAGAGGTCAGTAAGGGCCTATTTTAAAATTTATCCTGGGAAGTGACAGGAAAGGGAAGGAAGAATTCAGATAATGAATTCAGCTGATCATGAGAGGTTTGAAAAGTACTGACGTTAAAGGGAAAGTCAGGTTTATATGCAGAGAAATCATGAGGCAAAGATAAGGAATCAGGCCTATAGGTATGGAAGACGAGCTGGAGACAGAGTCCGTGAGGTCAGGAAGCCCTCAGAAATGCTGCTGAAGAGGAGAGTTATCCTAGGGTGATTATCTGTGTGTTTTCTGTCCTAGTTTGTGTTGTTAATGAATATAGGGTTCCCCTGGCCCGGAAGAGTTTAGTAGAGTCACAGGTCAGAGAATTGCAGAGAAAGCCCACAGCTGCTACAACTGCTTTGCTGGAGACCTTGAACGAGCGTACACACTACATCCACAGCCAGTCCCTAATGCCCGAATCCACAAGTTTGGGAAAAGTCCTACAGGTTTCTCAAGTGCCTCACTTCATCCTGAATCACGCTTCTTTCAAGGATCATATTTTTCCTTCTTAGATGTACAAAGCTGCAACTTAATTCATTTTTTTAAACTTTTACTTGAATATTGTCTCTCAGTGAATGGTGATTTTTTTCAGAAAGAAACTAAGATTACATAACTTCTAAAAATGATTGATTTCCACAAACAACAAAAGCAAAAATCAACAAATGGGACTACATCAAACTCAAAAGCTTCTGCACAGCAAAAGAAACAGTTTTCAAATTGAAAAGGCAGCTGACAGAATGGGAGAAAATTTTTGTAAACCAAATATCAGATAAAGGGTTAATATCTGAAATATATAAAGAGCTAACACAACCTAATAACAACAAGAAAAATAATCCAATTAAAAGAATGGGCAGAAGAAATAGACATTTTTTCAAAGAGGACATCAAAATGGCCAACAGGCACATGAGAAGATGTTAGACATCACTAACCATTAGAGAAAGGCAAATAACCACAATGAGCTATCATTCCACATCTGTTAGAATGGTGATCATCAAGAAGACAACAGACAACAGGTGCTGGCTAGGAGGAAGAGAAAAGGAAACGCTTATACACTGTTGATGGAAATGTTAGTCCAACCGCTATGGAAAACAATACGGAATTTCCTCAAAAAGTTAAAAATAGAACTACCACAAGATCAAGCCAAAAAAATGGTAACAGGAATATTGATGAGATAAATGCACCCCCATGTTTATCACTGCACTATCTACAATAGCCAAGATACAGAAACAACCCAAATGCACATCAACTGATGAATGGATAAAAAAGAGTGGTATATACACACAATGAAATATTATTCAGCCATGAGAAAGAAGAATATCCTGCCATTGGTGGCAATATGGATGGACCTTGAGCACGTTATGCTAAGTGAGATAAACTAGACAAAGACAAGTACTATATGATTTCACCTATATGTAGAATCTAAAATAATCAAACACATAAAAAAAGAAACAGAGAGTAAAACGGTGGTTACCAGGGGATGGGTGGTGGGGGATAAAACTGAAGGTGTTTCAGGGTACAAGCTTGTAAAGAGTACAGTCGGCCTTCTGTATCTGTGGCTCCACACCAGTGGATTCAACCAACAAGGGATCAAAAGGCGGAGGATGGTTGTGTCTGTACTGAACACGTACAGACTATTTTTCTTGTCATTATTCCCTAAACAATATAGTGTAACAACTATTTACATAGCGCTCACATTGTATTAGGTATTATAAGTAATCGACAGATGATTTAAAGTCTACAGGAGGATGTGTGTAGGTTATAGGTAAATACTGCTCCAATTTATATAAAGGACTTGAGCATCCCCTAATTTTGGTATCTGCAGTGATCCTTCCTGGAACCAATTTCCTACAGATAGGAGGGATGATTGTACTAAAATAGCCATTGAGGTTTAATGCACAGTTTGTTGAACATGGACAATAATATTGTACTATAAGTATGTAATGTGATAAATATCATTACAACAGCGACCATATTACAGTATATGATTGTATAAAGTAATACTATGTACATCTTATTTTTACACAAGATTACATGTCAAATTTATCCAATTAAAATCAATCAATCAATCAATAGATAAATAAAAATGATTACCTTTGTGAGAAGAGAACAACAGAGCAGCCCTGAGATGTAGCTGCTGAGGGGTCAGCTGGTGCTCTCACTGGCTAAGTGACAGTTTTGGAGCATGGGCAGGCCAGACTGATGCTTCAGCCAAATTACGGGTGACTCCCTGTCATGCATCTTTGGGTGCTTAGCAAGGCCAAGGGTGTACCTTGTTGTCCCTTGACAAGGAGGTGACTCGGGTAGGGATGCCTGCAAAATTGAGCTGTTTATGTTCCCTCTACTGTTTCTAGAAACTATCAGAAAGTTCTTAAAGTATCTGAATGTACAAAAATTGTCTTTTTTGCCTGTCAGGGGGTAGTTTTAAGTTTCCCATTACTGATCCTACCAAATTGATCTCAATCTTTAACCTTGAAAATGCTGCCTAAGCAAAACGAAATAAACAGAATCAAGAAAGAGAAAGCAAAGTAAAAGAGAAGAAAGAAAAGACCAAAGTAACTTGCTAAAAAAAAAAGTTTTTAGATCCAAGGCTCAGAGAGTAAGATTTATTTGGGGCACAATATAGATAGTCAGAAGAGACTATTTCAAGTGGACAAATTAAATCATCTAACATGTAAGTGAAGTCACAAGCCATAATTAATGTCTACATTAAAACTGGTCATTCTAATCCAGGTAGACAATCCGTGATTTTACGTTTAAACTGTAACCAGCAAAGCTGGACAGAAAAACCATCAGAAAGAATAACATGATAATTACACGGTAACACCCTTTCACTTGAAATAGGTTATTGATCACTGGGATGATGCACATCTGTTATGCACGAATGCATTTGAACATACCAAAGTAGGATGATAGATCTGGAGTAATTATATAGAAATTGACAGCACATTTATCAGTGTTTATGGTTATTTCACAGCATTGACATTTCCACTAATTATGGCATGCCACCTAATGTGAATACAAATGTTAAATCATTCATGGCAACAGTTGATCATTAACTATGGCAGATGCTGAAGGGTGGCACCTGTGGATTCAGTGTTTAGGTTGTGCGATTAATTTGATAGGCATGCTGCAAGTTTTAAAGGTGATTCACATTTCATTCATTTTGTTGTTTCCATCTATAAAATGTTACTGAAATGAGATAAATAAGCATGCTGAGAGGATGAAGTATTTTCAATGCAGAAATAGCCTGTATTGGGGAATACCCACTACCTGATCTCTGAGAAGAAGAGATGTATCACCCCATCTGCCAAGAGATTTTGTTATCTAGGTTTCTGAGCAGCTAGTTAGATTGGTTATTACTTACTCTAGGACTGAAGTAAGGAAAAATAGAATGATGGAAAAAAAGAGCAACATAAGAAACAGAAATATGTATATTCAAAGAGTGGTCAAAGATAATGAAGAAAGATCTAAGAGAGAAGAGGGGGAAAGAAAAAGAACAGAGAATTAAATTCGTGAACAAAAGTTTCATTCAAATTCAGTTCAATTCAACAAATATTTAAAGAGCATCTACTAAGGGCCACTCACCTTGACCTCCTTTACCAAAATCAAAGTCTTCACTAAAAGTTTCTTTGACTCATTTCTTCCTTTTTATTTATACCACCACCACTTAAGTTCAACTGTTTAATTCCTTGTTCCTGGATTACTGTAAGAGACTTATAACCATTTGCTGGCAACGTAAGTCTCTCAGCTCTTGCATTTCTTACATATCAATGCCAGATTAATATTCCTAAAATTGTCCTTGAAAACATTATTCCTCATTTCAAAAGCTCTAGTTGTCTATAGGAAAAATTCAACTTGATTCAACTCTTTGTACCTCATAATATGAGTTGTGGACATTATTATAAACGGGGACTGTAGTTGTAAACTGGCTCTCAAAAAAAAAATCCCTAATCTTTACATTCACTGATTTCCATAATGTAAGTACTTCCACCATAGCTGTTTTCAAACTACCATCTGATGTCACCGAACCAGCTGGAACTCTGAGACCAGGTAGGGTACAATGCAGGGCCACCAATAGTAATAAATTATTCATTTTATCCCACAAATTGATGTGGTGCCAAACGCTTCCCATAAAGTTGTCAGGTTCAAAACAACTGCACGTAGTAAAGGCATTTCACAAATGAAACAAAAATTATAAATCATAATTAAATAAAATAAAAACCCTTATTTTGAAATAAAGAGAGTTTACAACTTTTACTTGCCCCCACTAAGTACTGAACAAATATCTAAGAAATGAAAGTAAAGAGGAACCCCCTGGGTACCTATACGTCTCTGTGGAGTCCTAGGTCACGTTCATAGGCCGAAAAGTATTTTTGCTTACTCAACTCCATGGCAGAAATTCCACATCGCCTCAGCACTCTCCCAGATGTGCTCTGTGAATCACCTCCCTTGCCTACCACACCGTAGAGGCCATTTTATTCCTCCCTTGGCCCTGCTGTCTATGGATCCAGTCCCCCATCTCTGCTAAGACAAAAAGCAGGAAATCTGCTTCTGGCACTTTCCAAATCACAGCTTCCACACCTGCCCTCTCAAGGCACTGCAGAGAGTGCCAGTGCCTGCCAGCATCCCCACCAGGCTGCCAGTGCCCCACGTCAAGGACTGGCACTTGAGCAGAGGGCCACTGTGTCTGATGTCATGAGTCTTGTTATCTGTGCTGAATTCCCCATCTCTTGTCCTAACAAAAGCTACTGGCATTGTTTTCTGTTGCTGTGAAATTTTTTTGGCATGAATGCTGCTGATGCTTTGCATTCTCAGTGGTCCAACCCTGCATTGCTGCCCTCTCCCTGTAGGTCACAAGTCCATGGGGCTAGCCAGAGAGGCCTGATTGGAGGAAACCATGTTTTCCAGTCACCCATACGTACAGCTAATGAACCTGACTGTGCCCTTTCATTCGCCCTGAGGTGGAGATTTGCCCAACCAGTGTAAACAGGGGCTCGAGATTCTGATTGGGCCTCAAGATGGGGACTGGCTGGGGTTTCTGGGCTGCTGGAGAGCTGGAGACAGAGATATCATTCAGGGTTCTCTGGCATGGAGTGTCTTTCCTCCCCACTGTGAGGAGGCGGTCATGCAGATACTGAACCAGCAGAGCCAAATCATGGTAAGCTCTCCCTTATGATTGTCAGTGCAAATTTTTTGGAATGGAAACATAGGCAAGTGTAGAAGAATTTGGCTTCTTTATGAATTCTGATGTATGCTTCCTGTACTAAAAGTGTCATAGACAACTACATATTGGGGAGACTGTCGACAAAGGAAATACCCCACACAGACGTCCTGCTTCCATCCATATCATTGGCAAAGTAAATCAGGAACTTACAGCATGTTGGCATGTGATCTCTTCCCACCAATCCGACCCTCGGTAGCTGTGTTAAGGGAAGGCAGCACCTTCTTGAACAAAGGCAGAATTGAGAACGAAGGGGACACCCCAAAGCATCAATTCCAAGGATGTAAGCACAGGCTAACCCAAGTCCCAAGCAGTAGTTTTGTAACCAGCCAGTGGGATAACCAGCTCCAGGCCCTAAGCAGCTCCTTTGAGCTGCTGGCTCAGCCATACAACCTCTATTATGGGAATTGTCCTTCAAACTCTGTGGCAGAGACATGTGCTGCTCACTAAGTATCCATCCACATTCCCCTTGCAGATGGGGGCCATTCAACTAATTCTGGCCAATGAAGAAGACGGAAAGGACTTGTGTCCCATCTCAGCCCAAGTACTGATGAGCAGCCCTCCAGGTCTCTTTACCTCTGCCATGAGGACTGCAGAGGGCACACACTGTTCCTGCTTCCTTGTGTCTGGATGGAAGAGGGACTATGTGGGGCCAGCCCTCCACCAACCACTGTTGGACTTTAAGAGAGTAAAATACAAACCTTTGCTGCATTGTCTTAAGATCTGATGACTCATTTTTTACAGCATTATATCCTAACAAACCTGTTTTTGCATCAGAAGATCTTGCCAGTCTCTGCCTAATGAACCCATTTCCCTGGCTGCCTGTTCTTTACTTAAGCTCTCATTCCTACTTTCCAGTAGATCCTTTGGATATCTCCTCATTTCTTGAGGCTTCTGTACTCAGAGTATGAACTTGACTCCCCTTGATGAAACCAAGGGACTTAAAGGGATAAAAAAGAGGAGGAGCAGGAGAGATCCCTTAAGGCTTTGTGTGCAGAGGCAGAGAGCATTCTTAGGGAGGGTGGATCTCCTTCCACACCTAAACGTGCCCAAGTGAACTGTGTTTAACCTCAAACCAGGACCTTACTTATATATTTGAAAAGACAACACATTATTTCTGTGTTAAAACTGCAATCGTAATGACTACTTTCCCAAAGATAGACCATCAAATAGAGCAACATCCAATTCTCATCTCTGTGTAATCATCACTAGAGAAAACATCATTATAGTACAGAGGATCTAGTTGACGCTATTAATGCTCCCATGTTTAGAAACAGGAAATGGAAATGGTTCATTTCTACATAAATGTCATGTACAAATTATACTGGACAAATACCTGTGGTGAGAAGAAAATAATTATGGGAGAAAAATGCCCTGTACTGTTCCCTCACCATTTGAAAGGCATATAAAATATATTTATGAGATACATTAAAGAGCTTATTTTGCTAGTGTCCAACTCTAAATGACCATTTTCAGTGTTCTGTAGGGTATATTTTTATAACAGTATCAATTTATTATAAAGGTCAATATTTTTTTCTCTTTCAAATTCTTTCAAGTGGATTTTTAGAGTCCATTTTCTAAACTATTTAAAATTCTAATAAACTGCTGCAAAATTACCGGGAAAGTCCTATGGGATTTTTTTTTTAAACATACCATTTGATGGAACATGAACCTGGGTTACAGTGAAATATCATTAAGAAAAGGTCAGCTCTGGAAAACAAAGAACAAAGGCACAAAACATCAAGCATGTTGGAAACACTGCAGTTGGGGGAGTTTATTCAATGCAGTCTTTCTGAGTATGAAGCTTGAAGTTCTTTCTGAGGATGAAGCTTGAAGTTCTTAAGTGTTAGTTTCCCAAGGAAATGAGCACACCCAACCTGCACTATGGCTGAGCTGGCATTCTCTCTTTCTCCCATCATTTCCATCAATAGTGACTTGGTTTGATTTCTTCCTCAGGCACCATGTCTCTCAAAGGTAAAAGGAGATTTTTGTAGTCAAGACCATTTCTTAGTGATCTTTGCAACCACAATGCTATTCTGGTATGTAGTGCTCAAATACAGAGATTTGCTGTATGAATAAATGGCTATTTTCTAGGTCCTAAGACAAGTATAAAAGTAAAAATTTCCAGGGGCCAACCTGGTGGTGTAGCAGTTAGGTTCATGCACTCCACTTCATAGGCCCAGAGTTTGCCAATTCGGATCCCGGGTGCGGACCCACTCACTGCTCATTAAGCCATGCTGTGGCAAGTGTACCACATATAAAATTGAGGAAGATGGGCACAGATGTTAGCTCAGGGCCAATCTTCCTCAGCAAAAAGAGGAGGATTGGCTGCATATGTTGGCTCAGGGCTAATCTTGCTCAAAAAAAAATAAAAGTAAAATTTCCGTTGATTACATCACTCATCTACAAGGCACCACTAATTGGTTTCATAATTTCTCCATTGAGTTTTCCAAACACACCAGCTATTTCATTAATGAGCAGGTATGGGGGGGAATTTTCACCCCACAACCTTTCCTCAATTTTCCACCCAGAATGGATGAGGGTCAAGGGAAAGAACATTCTATTGGTCAGCTGGGACTGAACGTAGAGCTTTCACTGCAGTGAGCCTGGCTGAGTGTGTTCTTTCTTCTTGGCAAACTTTCTTTGATGCTGGACTTGGTAGATGGACCCCCTTGAGGGCAGCCCTCCTGGACCAGCAGAACTCTAGATTTTGAGGTCATTGCTTTCTTGTTCTTACTTTCGCTGGCCTGTTTGCTTTCCCACAGAGGGATGAGATTCCCAGGCGTACTCAGGAGGAAAGGGACAACACTCACATGTTTTAAGAACATGGATCTATTTCTAGCCTGGATTAAAGCCGCCCTGCCTCTAATCCATCCACGATCACTATTCATAATGTGGCTTGGGCCCAGAGGCCCAGCTAATAACCCAGTCTTCGTTGTCCTGGCCTTGTGCTTCATGCACTTTTTTTCTCAGAAGCCTCCCAGAAGCAGTGGCTATTGTATAATAAGGTTGTATACACCTCTGGGGATCTGTCATCTCTCTCTTTATATAGAAAAGTCTATTTCCACAACACTCCCCTTAACATAGCTCAGATCTGCTTCACTTCTGACAACTTGGCAGCATTGTTTTACAGCAACACAAACCAACAGAAATGGAGTTAGAAAAGAGTACAACAATTCAAAAGACCATTTTGACTGAGGCAATCACATCCTGTCCTATCCCACTGTTAAAAAGACAAGGAAATATTAGAAATTAAAAGCTGATGATTTTGGTATAGTTCATTGTAGGTTTTACAATGGATAAGACAACCTTGAAAGCGTCATCTAGTTTGAAATTATAACAAATGCTGCTTGTCATACTTTTTTATATCTATGCAGGTCTACTTTGCCCATGATGAAAGATCAGCTTGTAGAGGTGATGGTCACACCTGTCTCAGCAAGGAGACATGGAGAAATTATTTTTATTTTAACCTCTGCCTAGGGTGCCTTCTGAACAGCCGTGGTAGTGTTTCAAAACAGTTTCTGAGTTGATACCACCTGAACAGCTGCCAATTAGGCATAAAAGGCAATCTCTAAATCATCATGGCCAAATCTATGCAGAAAGGTCCTTTTGGGACATTTTACATCACCAAGACCCTCTTAGCACCAGGAAACAGATTTGTATAGAAAGGCCCATGAGCCCACTTTTGCCCAGTGTGGGGTCAATATGAAACACACCTAAGCAACGGAGAGAAGAGCAGCAGATTCCCAGGGGGGAGTAATTGCAGCAAAATCTTGTTTTTTCTGTCTATCTGCGAAAGCCAACAGCAATTGGACCCTCCATCTGTAGTCTAAAATCTACTTCCCTGCTGCCACTGTGTAGAGATACTGTACGTGGAACCAATCCCAATGCTTTAAATAGAGAGTTGGGAGAGTAAAGTTGGTCTAGTACATGGGAATTAGATCAGAATATGGATTCTAACGCAGAGTCTGCCACTAACCATCTGTGTTACCACCGGCAAATTGCCTAACCCCTTCAGCTTCAGTTCTTTCCTAGATAAAATGGGTACATTATGGACTTCCTTGTCTAGCTTCCAGAGCTGCTATAAGAATTAAAGCTGTGATTCTCAAGTTTTAGCATGTATCAGAATCACCTGGAGAGTTTGTTAAAACACAGATGGCTGGGCCCCAGAGTTTCTGATTTAGTAGGTCTGAGTAGAGAGGCTGAGAATTTGCATTTCTGAGAAGTTTCCAGATGCAGCTGATGCTGCCGGTCCAAAGACCAAAGGCTGAGAACTACTCAATTAAAGGAAAAGTGATAGACCTCCTTCTGTAAGGCAAACCCCAGCATCTGTGCTTCAAGTCCCAACTCACCCTGTCTTCCCAAATTTCTATCTCCTAAAAACATCCTTGTTCCCTTCTTGGCTACCTGCTATCTTGATGAATGTGTGATTCATCACGGCATCATCAGAGCCTAGGGTAAGGGCTGACCCCATAGGAGGCATTCAATTAAAAAGAAAAAAATCAATGGGATAAAGTAATCAAAAGCATTTAGAAACAGTAGAATAATATACATACACATGAGCGACTTATGTTAATCATGAAATAGACTTATGTAACAAAGATACCCCAGACTAGAGTGAGCCACCTAGGGCTAGCGGGGCAACTGTGTTCCATGATGTCATTCAAGAATCCAAGTGTCTTTCAATTTGTTGCTCTACCGCCTTCTGGGGCATTTCTTCATCTACATAGTTAAAAACAGTTCACACCATGCCCATAAAAAGAGTTCACAACCATGACCCCATTCTATGCCCACTGGAAGGGAAAGAGAAATTCAGGATAAGGGAGATGACCCATCCCTTCAGATATCCGTTGGCCTCCACTTGAATACATTATTGCCACCTATAGCTGCAGGGGAGGCTGGGAAATGCAGTCACCATATGGTCCTTCATGTGTCCAGCTACAATTTAAGGATTCTATTATTAAAAGATAAAATGGAAAATGCATGCTGGAGTACAAATAGAAGTATTTGCCCCAGGAGAGATACTTTTTGGCCACTCAAGTATCTAGGTGAACCTGTCTCTCCACACATAGAACATTCAACACTGTTCCCCAAAATTTATACCCCAAAGACCCATTCTTTTCCTGCCTCCATCTCAAAGGTCAGGCTCTCTGAGTTGTGTACAAGAAGATGAAGAAGGAATTTAAGGGAGAGCAGTTCGTGCTTAAGAATATTACCTTGAAGTTGCATGTATCAATTTTCATATCTCATTGGCCCAAATTCAGTCAAGCTCTTGGCAAAGAAGGCTGGAAAATAAGTTTCCAGCTGGAAGGTCATGGATTTAGCTAACTCCTAGGCTTTCGACTGAGTTCCTCCTGTAAAGCAATTTAGAGAAGACTGACTTTCAAAGGGAAACTGAATTGCAATTAATTTCCACACAGATATGTGACATTCATCTTTTTATTTCTCATATTGTCTTGCTCATTGTAGATGTTCACTGACTATTTGCTGAATTGTTGTTTTCTGAATAGAAAAATTAAGCAGCACAAACAACTGGAAACTAGGTGTGTAGACGAGAACAGTTTCACACTTTTGAAATAACTCACCAATTAGTTTAATATACCAATACATCATATTATTTCTTGAGCATTACAGAGTTTTAGTGAGTACTATTGTGAATAGTCTTTTATGATATATTACAAGGTGAAAAAAAGATGTTGTAAGACTGTTAACTATAAAGCCATTTTTTGTAATTCAAATTCAAAAACAATTTATTTTTCTTCTAATGATCTGCAACATAAATACACACAGACAACATCTACAAATAGGCAGAAATAGATATCATTTATTAAGCATCCGCAAAGCATACACTAGCTGACTTACATGTGTTATTTTCTATGCCTCCCAACAATTCTACAAGGGAGGTACTTTTGTCTTTATTCTTAAAATAACAAATTAAACTTCAGAGAGGTTAAGTAACTTATGTTTTTGACATTGAAATCCTAAGTGTTTGGTAATATCAAGAATTTATTTGTTGAGTATTCAGAGAACGAGTGGATAGTATACAGGTGCAGCCCCACCTAATCAAACATCTGTGGCAATAAAGATTTGATGTAAAAAATAAGTCCTTTTCTCTTATTAGAGTGTATGATTCACAGACTTGACAACTTTGATTATTATGAGAAAGAGTTACGTCATGATGCTACACATCCCAGATTTAATTCTATTTTTCTTTGTACCTGGGGGCATTTACATGAAAACAAGGCTTTATTTCCAAAGAATTTAGCTGTTTCTGTATTGCCTGAAGTCACGATTCTCCCTTTGGGTATGACAATTACTTCCGTCATAAACAATTGAGAAATGAAATATAGAAGCAAAATTGTTTCTAAATTAATGGCTTTTAAAAGTTTCCTGGGGAGTTGTCAGACAACTCTAAACATTTTTGTATTTCATATCAATTTCCAGTGTGGAAAATGGCAAAACTACACTGAAAGGAAAGTGAAGGGAACCATTGTAAATAAATTCAATTTTGCCATCTAGACATGATACACATTTCTAAGTTATAGAAAAGAATTTAAAGTAGGATTTATGCTAATAAATATAGGAGTTATTGTTTTACATCAGCACAGATTGGTTCCCAGCTTAGTGAGCATCCCCATCCGAGATGTTCTTTCACATAACATCATTATCGCTGGGGCCACAGGTCCCATCATTAAGTTGATATAAGATAAGGATTTGCATACACAGGCCTCTGAAGAATCACAATGGATCAAAGCATATTTACACGCATGTGTACACAGCATGCACACCCTTCGTGATCTAGGCTTCTCTACCCTGCAGTTGTAGAGGATTAAGTGTTCTCTGCCTTTGTAAAATAGCTAATGTTCAGAGTGGGTGGCATTTAATAGTTCTCAACTGATATTATTTAGAGAATGGAATTGCTCTTGAACCATTCACAACCATTATGGTTAAATGCATATACACACATTGTACCCAGGCTCACATTTCAGACATCATTTTCCTATGACTGGCCCTACCCTAACATCTAAGAATGTGTGCACCTTCAAATTTTGTTGTTGTTGTTGTTACTACAAATAATAACCCTATGCATGTTTAATGAAGGGAGAATTGTGAATATTAATACCTTAAAGAGCCAGGTATTAACTGAATAAAACGTATCAATAAATAGGGCATAAATACGATGTGAGTGTTGAGCAAAAGAAACTAGAAGGCATCTGGGTTAATCGAGATTTGATGCATGGTCCTGGGGCTGCAGTTTACTCACCCGGTCCTAGCCTCACACACCAGAGGGTCCAGAAGAGTCTGAATATAAAGGCACAGAGCAGAAAATACGAGACAGCTTAAGGTTAATGATGATTATTAAATCAATGGAGGTATAGGCAATTAATATTTTATGTTTAATAATTAAACCATCAATTATAATCTTTATGAGTTAATGATTAATAGTAACAAGTTCAAGAATGATTTATGGTGATAAATAAATCATACAAAAATTGAAACAATTCGGAAAGAATAACCTCACATATAAAACTAAAAAGAGGGAGTAAATTTCAAGCTCTGAGCCTCAGCTATAAACAATGACTGAGGAAGGATTTTGCATCCTCAGTGCTTGGCGCAGTCTCTGATATATACTAACTATCCAATAATCTTGTTGAAATGCGTGCTAGCAGGATGAGTATGCGATCATTTGGATGACTGACAAGAAATAAGGTGACTTAACAGAGTTGAGAAACCAGACTAAGGTCTCATCTTATTAAAAGTGGAAGCTGAGAGACCAACAATGAAAATGGGAAAGTATTGAAAGCAACCCTAGGGTTTTTAAATCTCCCATTGGCTCAAGTCAGAATTCTTAATCAGGGATGAGGCCATAGGGGACATTCAACATTGTCATGACTTGGCAGGGTACATGTAGTGGGTAGAGGACAAGGATGCTGCTGAGCATTCTACAATGCACAGGACAATGCCCCAGAGCAAAGAATTATCAAGGCCAATATGTCAATAGTACCAGGTTTGGGAAATCCTGGCCTAACTGAATGGACTTCTCTGCTCTTTCTGGAAAACTCCTATCCTTCCTTCGTAATCCAGCTCAGCTATTAACTCTTATCTAGAGCTTACTTGAACTACTCTCCTCCATACCTTTCAAGAGAATTAAGAGCCTCTTCACCTGGGACTTGTGTTGCCAAACACGTTTTATCTGTCTCTAGCACTAAACTTATCAAACACCATTCTTATTTGTAATTGTATTTACAGTTGTGTATCACTTCAGCTGAACTAAAATAATAAAGATAGCTACCATGAATTAAGCATTTACTATTTGCAAGACACTTTGCTAAAGGCTTTAGATAATCTCATTTAGTCCTTGCACAAGAAAACGTGAGGTAGATATTATTATCCCCATTTTACAACTGAAGGAAGTGAATGTCAGAGGGGTTAAGAAATAGATAGAAGGTCACACAACTAGAAAGCAGCGGAACGAAGATCAAATTAGAGGTCCATCCCGCTGTGATATGTGTCCCAAGTACAGAGGTAAGAAGGATTTGGTGGAGAATAACCATTTTTGCACTTTTGAATCAGAGAAGGTGAAAAGATTCATGGCCAGTCTGTAGACCCACCCAGGAAGATACGCAGGGATAAGGGAAACAGCCCTATTTGTGGGGGCTGACAGCTGCTGCCTCAGGGACACTCAAGCAGAGTGTCCAAAAGGTATAGAAATAATTGATCAAATTCCGAGCAAATCAGAATAGGTAAGTTTAAATGATGTCGTCATTAAATAAATGGATGATATGAAAGGGTGAATAAACACAGGCTTGTGGTCAGGTGTTCTAGCATGTAATTAAAACCCCACAACAGGCAAACTAGGGCATGAAGCTCAGTCTAAAGTGTAGGAGGATAGAATACCTAGGGATGGAAAGCCTGTGCGTAGTCTGTGACTCAGGAACAGGGTCTAGGAGAGGCTCTGGAAAAAGGGATGCAGGGCCCTGGACCAGGGGAGGCACCAGTGCATGCCAATTACAAGAGCAGACCTAATTATATGAGCCAAAGAATGGGTGACAGGAGAGATGGGCAGGCACCGAGTGTGGAAAACAATGGGAGGCCTGATACCAATTTTGAGTGACATATCAGGAAGGGAGAGTAATCAGGAATAGCCTGATAATTAAGCTGAAGAATGTGGGGCTAGAGCCGACTGGATTCAGGTGACGCCATGCAATGGGAACCGTGAGCAGGGCTGAGCTCCCGGGGGGCTCTAGCTATGCAAGACAGAGAGGATGGTAAAGTCTGGAGCCAGGTCAGGCTGAGGAGAATCCTGCCCCTGAACTGGAAGTGGTGGGATCAGTCTTGGGGTCCAAGTTAGAATCCTCAGGTCATTTAGAAAAAAATATGTATTACAGATAGACAGAGACCATATTATAGACAGAAAAGCATAATCATAGAGCCTGAGAGGGGAAAATAATTAATTAAGTGTGGGAAAAATCTTAGCATTTTCCAAAGTATAATGGAAATTTTTTGTACTGTTTGGGCAAATTTTCTCAAAATTTAAAATTACTACAAAAACAGTCAAGTCCTCTCATATGTCCTTCCATGTGGGGTAGAGGGCCCCTATATGAATGGGAAAGATGCTGTCCTTTGTAAGTTTCACCCAGGGTAAGCACTTCCTGAGCATCTCACCCAGTAGGTCGACAAGGTTGGTGGCATGGTGACGCAGAGTTGGTCTCACCAACAGAGAGAACCCCAAATTCTCTCCCTGTGTGCCCATCTCCCCAGGACCACACAGGTAACAGGCTACCATTTCTGTCATAACAACATAGGTTGGGTCCATTAAATTGAGTGATGGACACTGCATTAACCAGAAGGCTAGTTACCAGGGAAAAGCCAAGCTCCCCAGTGGTCCCCAGCAAATAACCTGTTCTCTAATCTCCGAGCAGGAATCCCCCTCAAAATCTTTTAAAAATTCCCCACTGCGAATTAGCTATGTGTGCTCAGAAAGATGGAAGAGTGTACTCAAATTCCATTCCATGTGACATCAGGGGGCACTTCTCAAGATAAGAGCCTCTCTCTGTCCACGCATTTATAAGCACAGGGGACTGAGTCTGCCTGTTTTTCATGTGGCCTGAAAACCACACTTGTATTATGACATTAGAGGCAGTTATGGATGCTCTTAAACAATACATTTTCTAATTCTTTCATCCAATGCGTTTCCAGCCAAGTCTAAGCAGAAAGGAGGAAAAGCTGATTACACATAGCCAGTAGCTAGAATCATTTAAGCTAAATTAATAGGGTCTATAAATAACTTTGTCCTTCCATTAAAAAAAAAAAAGAAGATTGTGAAGTTAGCTAACAATCAGAGGAATGGCCTTATTTCCCACATGGGGTTGTCAGAACCTGAAGAAATCTCAAATTAGTTTCAGGGAAAATGTGACAACCCAGTGTATGTGCTGCATGCAGAGTGGATGAAATAAAGGCTGGTTAACTAAAATTCTGATACAACCCATTTACTGACACACTTGTCAGTCCTTCTTTCATTAACTACTAATACTGCATTATTTAGTTTTAATGTGATTTTTTTTTAACGAGTGGATTTTAGGCTTTGTGTGTTGAAGCCATTGATTTTTCTACGTTGAATAATTTGTAAACCCTAAAATAAAGAGGATCTCAGGATTTCTCACGGAACTTTCAGAAAAAGACATCAGATGTCCTTGAATCTGACACCATAGATTGATTTTAAGAGGCACCATTATTTTGTGTAGCAACCAGAAAGAAAAACATTGCCAGTTAAACCTGGACACAATACGTTCTTATCACTGAACTGCATCATGAGGAAGCTCTTTTAGATGTATTTCACACAGATATTTATCCTATATTACTGTTGTACATACATATAAATAAAGCATACATGATATATATTGGTTAATGGATGTTCCTAAAACTTCTTCGTGTTCGGAGTCTGACTCTTTTGTGACTACTTTTGAACTCAGAGTTGCTAATGGCCAGTGTTTCCATTCAGTGTTGCTGATGCAGTATTTCTTAAAAGAATCTACAAAAGAACTCAAATCCTTTGGTGCTAAACACTAAGTAATCGCAAAGCTACAGGTCCCACTCTCCCTGCAACCACTTGGTTCCTAGGGGTTAAAAGGGTGTTCCGCAGTTTTCTCTGGGATTTTCTTCCAAGCAGCTGTCGGTCATTCTGCAACATTGGATGATGATGCTTTTGCTGTTTTCATAGCTTTGTTGTTGTTAATGCTGCGGAGTGGATTCTGACTCCTACCAACCGTGTACAGCAGAGTGGAACCCTGCCCGGTCTTTTTGCACCATCCTCCCACCTTCTGGCACTGTATCAGACAATGCTCCACTGCTATTCACAGGGTTTTCATGGCCAATCTTCTCAGAAACGGGTGGCTAGGTCTTTCTTCCTAGTCGGTCTTAGTCTGGAAGCTCTGCTGAAACCTGTCCACCATGGGTGACCTTATTGGTATTTGAAATACTGGTGGCATAGCTTTCAGCGTCACAGCAACATGCAGCCGCCGCAGTCTGACAACCGACAGGTGGGTGGTGTTGTTCCTAGACCACGAAAGTTACCTGGGCTGCAGCAGTGACAGCACCAAATCTTAACTGCTAGATCACATCTTAGACAATGACAAACGATCAACTATGGCCTGGCCATCAGCAATTGCTCGATGCTATTGATTATAAAACACAATCTAACAAAGAGATGTTGAAATTTGCACCTTAGAACCAATCAAATACAGTATGTGGTCCCTGAACTAGCTGAGCTGGAAATTTATTTACTAAATGGAGAACACCCTCTCTTCTCAATTTTCACCTCAACTGAGAATTGAAACTCAGTATTTTTCTATATTGGCTTCTCAGTAGACATCTTGAATTGTTTCTAGGTTCTTCTCAGGGAGCTTCCATCCCCATAATCATCATCTGAAATTTGAAGAAGACACTCATTCATTTGAGTAAATCTTAGCTACCTGTGGATAATTTAGAGTGTAGCAGTAGGAAGTGTATTAAGATATCTTTCTAGCGTGTGGTAAGGTATAGAAGGGAGAATGAGTTTGAAGGTGTGAGCAGATGACCAGAGTAAGTTTGGTTAATGACCTCTTAGCCCTCCACCCTCAAGAGATCAGGCACCTGCCTGAGGTGCTCAATGGAGGTGCAGGGAACAACAAATGCCATGGTAGGCACAAAGGAAGGAGACACAGGAGAAATTGGACAGCACACTAAACAAAGTCTGCTTCACTTATTCCTTCAGCCAATCAGACAACAAATATTTATAGAACCTCTAATAAATGCAAAATGCAAGCTTTGGTACTTCTTCCAGTTTTCACCCACACTCATCTTGCATCAAAGACCCAGATGGTTGTCCCACGATTTCATGAGAACTGTTCTTTCTTCCAAATCTTATTCTTTAATGTTTTAAGGGTAGAAAGGCTAAAATAGAATGTGATCAAATATTTTCCCCCATCCCTTACCTACATGAACAAACATTTCTTAGGGCAAATCACTGTACCAGAATGCACAGCGTACCCATGTTTATTCAGTTCTAGCTTTAAAATTCTTTAAAATCAGGATTTTTTGAGAATTTTAGTGGCATTGTAAGCTTTCCACCAAATTAAATTTGCATCACAATACATTTCAGATTTTCTACTACAGGACAAATGCAGCTTATATTAAAGGGAATCAAGGTTATTCATCCAAACAGCCGAAAATTGCCCTGGTTTAACTCTGAAAGACTTTGATGGGTATCCTTTTATTTATTTATTTCTTCTAGAAATGACCCAGCATTGAAAAAATTAGGCACTTTGTTATTTTTCCTTTGCCAGCCCAGAAACTAGGTTACTGCTTCACAAATTCCAAATCAGAAATACCCACTGATTTTTTTAAAGAAATGCTTCTTGCCTCCCTTCACTGTAGTTGTATAGATCACTGGTGCTGTGCCGGATGTAGGCCACCTCTATAGCCTGCTGAACAAAGGATTAGACACAGCATAGGGTGTGTCGAGTTTGCTGTAAAGTGAGCCCTTGCTCACAGTGCCAGTCAAGAGCCTGTGGTTTATCTGTTTTCCTGCACTCTAGTCACTTGGTATTAACTTGTTAAGGCCTGTATTCACGTCACTTCATTGATTTGGGCCCTGGTCAGATTCTCCAGCTCACTGCCTGCCTGGCTCATTGGTGGTTGACAAACAGGTCCTTCTCAGCTCCTGGGTTATCTCTTTGAAGTCATCTCCACGTAACTTCTCACAAAATCATTTCTTGCCTTGAAGTCCTTTATGTTTTGCCCTGTGACGTTGAAGCAACCTAAAATAGTTAAATTGGCTCTTGGTCT
Source organism: Equus asinus (assembly GCF_041296235.1). NCBI lineage: Eukaryota > Metazoa > Chordata > Mammalia > Perissodactyla > Equidae > Equus > Equus asinus. The sequence goes on along the minus strand of NC_091790.1, from coordinate 190,205,647 downwards.
GTTTATTTGTCTTTGAAGCAATATTTAAAAGCTCCATCTGCACTTGCAATTTGAAATTTTAAAACACCCCACGAGCAGTCATTGGTTTTTATTTCTTTAGGTTCCTTATTTCAACTGTAGTCAATGCAGAAACTGGAGGATAGAATCTCTGATTGGCTGAGGAGGCTGAAATTGGAGCAGGAATGTGGATGGTTTCACTGAGAAGCAGTCACTGGATATGCGCTTGGTGATTCACATACTCAGAGCATGCACCAACTTGGAAGAGGTTTGGATGCCAGCTTGTATGGACTTTGGAAAGCTAGGGTTGACCCCTCAGTGAAGTGATGGAATCCGGACAAGGTAATTGATGCAAGTAGTCCAATCATTCCAAGCCATTTTTATAGCAAAGATAAGACAGGATATATTTCCTGAGCTGTTTAAAAACTAGCAAATCAACACAGGTATGTTAATCTTTGACCAATATCCACATATACAAAGTAGTCCTGATGTATGTTAATTACAATCCCATTAACCTAGGGAATCTATTAAATGAGATTATGGAGTTCTTGACAAGTGTTCTTACCCAGCAGTTTTTTGCAGCAATCATCCTGTTCATTTGATACCAGAGAGATGTCTGGACAAAGGTACTTGAGACCACATCCTAAGGATTATTTGCCAACTGCTGAGTTCTGTGTGCAAAGGCTTATAGTCAAGAAATTAAATTCCTCTGACAAAAGAGAAGAAATAAAAATGCTCCTAGAGTAAATACTCACACTGAAAACTCATATCTAAATCCTGCAAGCTGGCTAAGTTCTAATCTTATCCTCTTCTATTACCTATACCGCTCTTTAAAGTGGGGTGGGGGGCATTTATTATTTTAGTTTATGTGCAAACTGTAATCCCAATATGAAATCAAGTAAAGCCATTTAAAAATCAAAGTTAATGTCAACAAGATGATCTATTTTGCCCCTCCAATAGAAACAAATGAATCATTGTGAATTTATTGTTGTAGACAGTCGCTGCTGGCAATTATACTGATGAGCAAAAATCCTCACAAGTGGGTACTTTAAAGCAATTATTTTCCATTTGGTTCTAAAAAAGCCTCTGAGTACAACTAAGCTTTGATTACCTGGCATCTGAAAATATACATTCTCGCAGGGGTATTTGTGATGATTATTTTAGTGGAAAGAAAGTAAACAGCACCTATTTGTGAAAGCTCAGTTGTGATCCTCTTTAAAAGCTTAAAATATGAATTGTGCAAAAGATGGAGCTCTGACTTAATAGACTAACACATTATTACAATATGTTCCCAACTGGAAAGGGTCGAGAACTTACTGGGTTCCTGAGGATCAAAAGCTGTTGGAACAAACTTCTTCAAAGTCAAAAGCCAATGTCATTTTTACCAACAGACTCTCCAATCCCAAGCCTAAACCTTATTCCTCCATTTTTTCTTGGCCCCAGGTTCCTGAAGAATGCTGTATCAAAGAATGAGCGATGGTACAGAGCTCACCTGGTACCACATGGATTCCTTCAAGAGAGGGAAGCCAGAGGTCATCCAAAGAGGAAATCAGGTGGAGAGAATGTTCGATTTCTTTTTCAAGTATAGAAAGATTGGGGGTTCTTATAAAGGGGTATTATGCCCCTTTCTGTCTAATTCAAGTTTATTGGTACACAGTGGAAGTCAAAAGGCCACATTTAAAAAAGAGTGAGGAATATGGACCAACCCAAGGTTAAAGACCGTAAGAAACAATTGTTCAAATTTGTAATCTCAGCTCATAATTCCAGGTCTGGAGATGATGGGCACAAATACGGATGGATATAATCAACTTTTTCACTTGTCTCAGGCATAATTATTCCACAAATGAAGGAAATATTAAAGAAAATGCAGTTGATGCACTTTCAAAGGCTGAGACGAAGACAAGAAAAGGGGAGGTGTACTGGGTTGTGTAACCTGAAGTTACCAAAACCAGAGTCATTTTCACAGCCATTTACATTTACCAGGCCCATTACAGTTTAACAAAGTGCCAACAAAACTGTGTGGACTGTGATGTTGGCCCTACAAAAGGAGTCACTTGCCCAAGTTTCCACAGCTAACAGATCACAGAGCTTGGGGTAACTGCTGAGTGTTTGTTTGTCTGTGTTTTGTTCTCAATATGAAAATAATACATGTTCATCTTGGAGAAAGCAGAAGGTAGAAAAAGCACTCAAACTATTTAAAAATCATAACCCCAATTCCTAGAGAAATTGTTAAAATGTTATCACAATTTCTTGATTTTTCTACATATTGCTTTGCCTACTTGATACCATTTTGTATTCTGTTTTAAAATTTTATCATAAGCATTTTCCATATCCTGAAAAAACTACACGTGAATGTCATATTTGATGTCTGCACATTATTTCAAATCTACTATTTCTTACTTTGCAGTCCCCTATGGTTGAGCATTTAGAAAGTCTTAATTTTTTTGCTGTTATAAATTACCTTACAAAAACATCAAAAATTGAATTTCTGGCCCTAAGATATGAGTATCTTTAAAACTCTTTACTCATATTCCCAAATTACCTCCTGGAAGGTTTGAAGCAATTTGCACTTTCAGCTGTGTCTGGAGTGCCCACTTCATGACACTTGCCAACATTGGGTATTCCCTTTAAAAACATCTTTGTGTATTTAATTAATACAATTGATATCTCATTTTACTTGTAAACTTTCATTACAAAATAAGCCAAATACTTTCCCAGTGTTTACTAATTATTTGTATTGTCTCTCAGGTGAAGTAAGCATGCATGGTCTTTGCACATTCATTTATTGGATTCTCAGGGTTTCTCTCATGCATTTTTAAGACCATGTTTGCCGCGTTTAGTGTTAGAACACTAGCACCGTATGGGACCAAAGAAAAATTAGTTGAATTATTTCTTTATAAATCAATATTATTAAGCATTTGCATATTTGTTGTAATGGTTTTTCTTTGCCATCTTTTGATTGAATGTGCACAGTTTAAACTCTTGAAAGTAGTTGAATCTCTGTCATTTTTTTGCAAATTCTTCCATTTGGTTTAAGGATAGAAAGTCCAGCCCAGTGTAAAGCTCAGATAAACAAACTCTCAGAGTTTCCTTCTAGGCATTTGATAGCTTAATATTTATAAGTAAAATATGACCTGAATTTATTTTAATATGGGATAAGAGCTGAAGACAACATTTTTGTTTAAAAGTAAATGACCTAAACCCCACTTATTAAATAACCCTTCCCTTCCCCGAAGATTTTTTAATAGATCATTTCTATATACTTAATTCAAATATGTATTAAAGACTTTTTTTGGTATTGTTCTGTTCATTATCATTCTGAAGATGCTTATGATTGTATCACATCGAGGAATACATTATAGCTTTGTACTAATATCTTGCAGGAAAAATTTAACTCATTAATCATCTTTTTCACATTAAATAATATATTTTTATCTGTATATTTCCCCACATAAGTTTAAAATATATTTTAATAATGAAGGTAACGATTTTTACTAGAGGAATACAGGTACATATTTCTTTTTAAAAAAAAGGAAAACAACGAATATACACAACTATCTCCTAATTCACCCTTCCCAACTCTATTCGTGGTCACTGCAAGAAATTAGATTTCACTCTTCTAACGGTTTTTGTTTTTAATACATCTGGTAACATGAAGACTCTATAATGCATTTAGGCTAATATATTTTTTAATTTATCTATTTCAAACATTATCTACTTCCAACTAAACAAGATAGGATTCAACTATATAGCTCTGTAAATCCCTCCCTTTTTCTTTCTACTGTGGTTAAACCACTATTGCAATTCATCTCTTTGTTACCTTTGTACCTTTAAATCATGTATTTTAATATTTATTTCTTGTTCAAAGATCTATAGATTTTGTTTGGATTTCTTATGTTCACGGTAAAGGTTGTGTGCCCCTATCTATTTCATCACCTATCTTCCCTCCTACTACTTCCCAACTTCTTTCATCTGCACGTTTATGTTACACTGCCTAGTTTGATAAAACGTGTGTTCTTCTTCTGCAAACGTACTTGGATAGACTTTCACTAACTTACAGTGTGATTCCAAAAGACTCAGTAACTACGACTTTTCCAACAGTTCTTCCCCTTCCCCGGATAAAAAGTCAAGTGGAATGTTTCACGGAGGAGCTTTCACTCAATAAAACAATATAGTGAGTCCTCTCTCACTAGGGAAAGTGACCTCAACAGGACCACTTAACTAATATGTGTACCCTGTATTTAGGGAGATCTAGCGGGCTGGCGTCTGACTTCTATGTAGAAATTCTAAAGAGAGAGAGATGGGTTTGCTGGATGCTTTGATGGAGGAACAAATGAGATTTGGCTCTGCTGGGATTGGCCAGCATTCTCAGAGTTTGTTGAGATCTGACTACATCCTGTGGAAAAGCAAGAGAGAGAAAGAGAGAATGAATCAGATATTGTTTGATGCAAAGGGTCTAAGGAAGAATCAAGTAACCAACGGAAATAGAGATGCATTTGTCCTTCTCCAGAGAACTTCAGCTAAGGGAGCCCCAGTGATGGAGAGAGCCTCTGAAGCACCCATAGAAACGTATCCCACAAGAGAAAAAGTGAGCTTTCATCACTTGCCACGTCTAGAGAGCATGGGAGCCAGATCATGACCCCACCAGAAGGAAGCGTCTTACCCTTTCCTCCTCTCTCTCCTCTTTTCTGATCTTTGAGAGGTAGAAATCGGTCCTCAAGATAAGGGAGAAAAACTGTATTAGGAGAAGAAAGATAAGAAGCCTTAACAATTAAGACAAAAAGGAAGTCTGAATATTATATGAGATTGGACATTTAAATACTGAGTCTTTGTCTTGTGATTGATAGTGACACAAAAACTCTCTGCATTCCAAAACAGTCACCATAACCTGCCAGACTTTTCATCCAGAAAGGGGAAGAAATAACTCTAAAGACCAATTTCAATGGAAAAATAAAGAAAAAAAGTCATTTTATGATTACTTTCTATAACTTTTGCTTGTTTAAAACAATGATTGCTTAAGGGTTAAAACTCAGATTAGAGGTTGGAGTAAATAACTTTTCAAGCCAATTTCAAACCTACACCTCTGTTTCCCATTTTTAAATTTATCCTTTGTTGGTATCTATTATTTAAAGCATATATTAAGGACTTTATAGAAGAAATAAATGTAATTTTGAAAGGTAGTCTGTAAATATATTTTTAATTGAATCATAATTTCTTCGTTTCCATTAAAATTAATTTAGCTTCACATCTAATATTTTTCAGATGACCAAGTATTCCAAGTTTCTATATCTTTTGAAAAAAACATTGAGTCACATAAAAAACAATACTGGAAATTTACTAGAGAAGCTATTTTTTGTAAAATCCTCATTGCGTTTCCATTTTGGTACAAATATTTAGCCCTACTTCTTTCTTTCATAATCTTTTATAAAAGAATTTATATAAAGACCTTTGAATGCACATATAATTGCCTATATGCATTATTTATCCCAATCAATAGAATCTACAAGAAAGTGTATGATATGTGCAACTGTGACTTGCTAAATATCACTAGTGACTCAATGACCATTTGTTGACTGAAGTCACCATGGCAGTAAAATGACCATCAAAAATGCCACTTTCGTTTAATGCTTCTATAGTTAAAGAATCATTATCCTCTGGCCCTCTGAACAGCCCTTTCCTATTCAACCCTTATCAGTCTGCTTCTACTTTCTGCTTTTCAAAAGGGATTTAAGACACCTTAAAATAAAATGCATGTATACAACAAAGTTCTGGAGAAAAATATCATATCAAAGATGTCAGGAGGAGTAGAGGAAAGCGAAAATGATAAGCATCAGGTTTGACATAATTATTGTAATTGCCTATTCAATTTTCCTCTGTGTTTCCTCAGAGGCAAGAAAATCAATACGTTGAATACTTCTAGTTATTTGTTTGATGAAAGCAAACCAGTTTTAAGAGAGAAAAAGAGTCAGAGACAGAAAGTCAGAAAGAGAGATATGGAGAAAATGGACACATATATTTCTTCCCTGGTTATACATTCTAAATAGACTTAGCAAATGAGACTATATGCAGACAATAATAAGCAATGTGTCTTTGACCAAAATTATCTACCAAATACAAACAAAACTAAAGATATAATATTTAAATTTAATTTAGTGAAAGTGGTTGTTCAGAGGATAAGTTAATATGAAACCATTACGTAATTTTCTACTGCTCTGCCCTGATTCAAGGATAGAGATGAGGGTTACCTAGAGAACTGAGTGGATACCGTGTTTCTTAGACTATTTTGCTTAGTAGGGTTTTGAACAAGAGTTGGTTGGCAGATGGTTTGAAGTCAAGCACTCCAGAAAGAGTCTAGAGAAGCAGGATTATTTGTTATAGGAGAGCCATATGTTCAATACCACATTGATGAGTTGGGCAATGCTAATGCAACTGGTCCACAGACCATGCCTTGAGAGACATGGCCCAGGCAGTAAGCGTCCACGATAAGTATTCATAAATGGAAGTTCTACCCTCTTCCATGTGTCTCAAAAAATATATTGATTTCTTTCTAAGCTCTAAGTCAATAAAGCTGCATTAGTCTGACAACAAGGACATATGTTTCCAACACCATCCTGTGAAAAGGCTTGTCACTTCAAGTTTCTCAAAATGAAAAATCTTTCCAGAAGCAAGTTTATGTCTATTCAAACTTTGAAAGTATAAGCATAAATTATGAATATTTTTCAAGTGTGCTGTTCTTTCTCTAAGTTAAATAAAGGCTCCTAGCTCCTTGGTATTTCAGTATTTCAAAGCTTTTAAAGTCAAACTCCCAATGTAACCTACTTTATTAAAAAAAATCATTTGTTTTGAAGTGTTGTGCTCATGCTAATGTATTTTAAAAATCAATTAAACTTAATCTAAACATCTCAAGAGAGAGGAAGGTTTACTCCCTTTTCATCTAAAACCACAGACACAAAGCCCTTAGTAAATGCATTTTCATGCTGTGCTGGGAATATCTAATGTCCAGTCAAACTGCTTAAATGTCACCCAGCAAAGTGCAAATCCAGCATGTAGTTCGGAGGAACAAATGTTTGAAAGTCTAATACACCCAGATTAATGGTAAGCCATAGTTATATACAATGATGCTATTATGCCAAGAAAGGATGCTAGCCAAATGAACTGGGAGAAGAACATGGAAAACGATTGGAGAGTTTCTTGGCTAAGAATGGAATGTACAACCTATTAGGACTCTCTTTAAGAAATTAATCAAAGTCCAGAAAAGTGTTTTACACTAAACTCTGAAAGGAGATCACAATCATGTTTTGACAGCTGAATAAGAACCAAACAAAACCAAATTGTTTACTAGCTCTAACACTCCCTCAGCTGTCTAAATAGTCTCAATATGGACAGAAGAGTAAAAACGCAAGCTCACCAAACAGGGTCATCCTAACAAATGAACACAATCGGATCAATTGGATCTGTTAAACATTTCACTTTACTACAGTCAAAATCTCTCTGAAAGCATAAAGTCGTGTCTCCCTAGTAAATCTCTTTTCTGACCGTCTTTCCTTCTGTAACCTGACTTAAATATCTGAGTCATCTTTTGCAAATCTATGCCCCACTTAATGAATTCCTAAGCAGATACTGAATCCCTATTCAATGCAATATATACTAAGGAAGAATCAAAATTCATTATAAGGCACAAGAAATGCCACTATGTAAAGCAAAATGCATAGGCATATGGAAAAGTTAACAGACTGGAATTAAATATACAAAAAATTAATAATTGTTATAATCTAGGATTATAGGGTAGCTTTCTCTTTATATCCCAAAAAATTCTATAATGAGAATTTATTGATTTCATATAAAAGAGAATATCTTAAAGATCATCTTACAATGTAGTTGGGAGTAGAAAAACAAAAATGCTCAAAGTGAGTCAAGAAAAAAATTCAAAAGTAGCATCTCAACACATGAAAAAGAATATGCTACAAAAGAAATTCAAAACTGTTAAGTAGGAAACAACTAAAGGGCTGAAATTGGTTCAGGGTGGCTTCCTGAAGGAAGTGACTTTCTGCAATGTGGGAACAAAGTTATCCTGCAGCAGAGCGTGACAAATTTATGAGGATACCAGAGAAGCTGGAGCAGATGTAGCATGAGTTTGTAAGGATGCTGAGTCTGCAAGAGAGAAGACAATTGTCTACACATTGCAAGAATATGTAGGGGGGAAAATGACATTTTGTTCAAAGGCAGTTGGGTGGCAGGAAAAGTTTTGTGCTAGGAAGTAAATGACCTGGATTTTTGTGCTAGTCCTGTCACTTTCATGGCTTTGGGTACTTAAATTCTCAGAGTCTCAATTTCCTCATCTGAAAAATGATAACGGCAATTATACATAGCCTCCCTTTGTTATCATAAATGTCAAATGATATGATAGTTCTGAAGATGAGAATGTAAAGCGCTACTTGTGTGAAAAAGGTTTATATGAAGAACATGTTAATACGCATCAGTCAAAATCTCCCCGTGGCCCAGTCCCCACCTCTAGACTCTCCATACACTCTCCTAAATGAACCTCATTCTTACCCATGGCTTCAATCACCATCTACATCCCGATGGCTCTCAAGTCAATATTTCTAACTCAGATCTGACTACTTATTAGATATTTCAACATGATGCTCCAAGGGCACTTAACATCAACATGTCAAGAGCTGCACTTACTCTCCTTCCTCTAAACTCTCCATACCTGGAATAATCCATCTGAGTGAAATGCAAGGTCGACATGATCCCTGTCTTGGATCAGTTTCCACAGAAGCAGAATCTGAGATGAATATTCATGTGCAGACGCAGAGACAAGGATCTACTCCCAGGAGAAAGCTCTAAGGGAATAAGAGAAAGAAGAATGGGAGAAAGAGGAAACCAAGCAATAGTGTGATTTCAGCAAAAGTTCCAGCCTCAGCCTGAGCCTGCAGGGGAACTCTGGAGTGTCTACTATATCTCTCAGTTTGTGCCACTCAAGGCAAGGGAGCTGAGCTTTCAGGTTCCTGTGCAGTGGGTCTTTGGCTAAAAGCTGTCTTGGGGTTGGGCTGGGGAAACATAAGCTCCCAGGTACTTCCAACTCTCTGTACATGTGAGTAAAGTGGCTCCAGGAGCTGTCGAGTTGTCTTGCAAAGACAAAAAAGAACACACAAGACTGGGAAGGGATGCAGAGATCTGCGAGGATGGAGGACAGTTAGTGTTAGCATCCTCTGAAATACCCAGCCCAAAGCCTATGAGGCACCTGGAGTCCTCACTATCATTCATCTTGTGCGTTTTGTTGGTCATTAATTCCTATAGAGATCCAGGATTTCTCTCAAATTGATTCTGACCACTCCTTTGCTAGACTTTGAGCCCGCATCACTTCTAGCTTGAACAAGTAGAATGGCCTCCTTCCTGTCACTATGCCTCCTCTCAAAGCCTCCACTGAACTCAACTGTGAAACCAGCCTCCAAAGGACAGGCAGAGTGATATTCAAAACTCCTAAAGAAATAGACTTGATTTGTCACTCCCCTATTTAAAATCTTTAAATATCTCCCTGTAATTTGTAAGATGACATGAAAACTTCTTAGCTTTACACACCTAGCCATTCATGCTTTGGCCTACAACTATCTCACCTGCTCAGCAGTTCTCAAACCCTCAGGTCTCAGGACCACTTGCACTCTAAAAAATTGTGGAACACTTCAAAGGGCTTTGGATTGTGTGGGTTAGAACTACTAATATTTAATGTATTCAAAATTAAAACTGAGAAAAATTAAAACATGTATTTACTTAATTTTATATTACATGTCAAGATGGAGACCTTCCTTGGTGCAAAATCCACAAATACTTGGCTCAGAAGATACAGAGATGGATGCCCCTGGATCCACCTTCACTAGAACCGGCTCCTCAATCCCTGTACCTCCATGGGAGGTAGGATTATGCATGCTTCCTCCATTCCTCTCCCTCTTTCTGGAGCAGGAACATGTGCAGATCTGGGAGGCTGACATACTTCCCAAAGCACACAAGCTTGTATCAAGGCCTCTTACACCAATCATATTTCCATAGACCTCTTCCAATTCATGACCCCTGAATCAGCACATTACATTTTTTTATTTAATTATACCTCTGCTCCTAGTCAAATCACTCCATCATCACTTCTTAGATGTTATCCCTAATGCCCTAGATTTCCAGTCTGACTTATCTCTGTGTTCTCCCCTGTGACCCCCATCTCAGAGACTCTATTAGCAACCTGTGCATGCTTCTTTCAAAGCATGGAGAATTTTTACCCTAATGATCAATTAACTTGTTTATTCTTCCCCCTCCTTTCTTCAGTTCTTTGAGGCCAGACACTGCGGCTTAATTGAGTTTTTATTCTCCTATGTGCCAACCCACCCCTATATGTGGCAAGTAGGAGGTAGTTGACAAATATTTGTTGATAAATGCTTGCTAAATGTTTGTTGATAAACATTACATAGTAGTATGTCAGATTGGAATCAATACTGTAGAAAGGGTTAAGTTGTAAAAGAAATTGAGAAGGAAGTAGGAAGCACTTCAACAAGTACTGGCTTGTCTGTTGAAAAAGGGGTAAACCACAAGAAGGGAAACCAGTTAAAAGACAAATGAAATAGTATATGCAAGAAACGTTAGAGGCCTAAAGAAGGTTAGTAAAAATGGAGAATAGGCAAAATAACTGAGACAGACCTAGGAGGTGGATTAGACAGGACTTTGTTCTCAAATGTGGTAGTTAAGAGATAAAAGAATGAAGACTTATGCAAGTCTTCAAGATAGTAAAAATGAGGTAATATTCGGTCATGAATTTTTTGGTTATTAGAAGGAACATAAGCATTTGAGAGCTTGATTTGGAATCTGGTTCTCCCATTTAGATACTATGTAATATTGGGGAAACTGCTTAAACTATCTTATAATTTTTTTCATAAAAAAATGTAAAATTTATAACTAAATCTCATAAGCTGTTGTGAAACTAGATTATATAAAAAACAGCTACCACAGTGCCTGACATCGAATAAATTTTCCTTTCTTGTCCACTCACTGTTTGTTGTTTTTCCCTATTTAATTTTTTGCATTTTCTTTGATGTCTGCATGTTTTTGAGCTGAGAGGGAGCACATGGTGCAGAATAATATTAGAAACCTGAACCTATACGATAAATGGCAAATGATGAGTGACTTTCAGAAATACTTGATGGTGCATTTAGATGGACAAAAATAAAATAAAATGAGGGGCTTTGCTAAATTATGGGCGACCATATGCCTCCAATCCTTTATTATATATTCTCACCTTCTCTTTCCTCCCCCGCATAAGACCTGCTTACATTTCAAACTGGACCATGAATTATGCATTGAGGTGAAGACCCTAGCTACTTCAAGGAAACAGCAGAGTTGCACTTCCAGACATTAATGAGGAAGAGATTGCTTTTTTTCATTGGTTTGTCCCTTTTTTCCCCTAAAGCTCAGAGTAATGCTCAAGTACTAAAAGGAGTATGCCATCCTCCAAAACAGTATCATTCCGTTGCACTCCCCGTAGGCTCTATCTGGCCCCCTGTGAATCACTTACAATTGGCCATCCTTCTCACATCTCAACAGTAGAAAATAACCCATAGGGCTACCTAACCGTGTTGTCTGTCCTTTCCCAACTCTCATTTCTCTCTCCTTCATTCTGTCTTCTCTCACCCACTCATTTAGTCTCCCACCCCTACCAAAATATCTACCTATCCACTCTCAAGGGAGTACACTTCCGATGCACACAAATGTACACATGTCCTCGTGTAGGTCTGTATTTGAGAATGTGTATCCTAAAAAGTGATTCAATTCTTTATATCTTTGTATCAGTAATACACATGGAGTTAGATTCCTTTCCTTGATCACGTGTTAAACTGCCCTTTTTCTCATTACTAATTCCTTTTTTGAATTTCTGACCTTCTCAAACACCATTTGTATCTCAAGATCTGAAAAAAGAAGACATTATTTTTTGTAATGTGGAACATACAGATCTCCTTTTCTGCCCCCCAAAGGAGTGCATAGAGAATGATCTTTGTGTGGAATTATTTTTGCCAAATACGTTTAATGGTGTCAACAATTTAGCTTTTAAAGCCAGCCACCTCCTTCCTAGGTTGCTGGATGCTTAGCCAGATGAGTTATACAACCAATGTTGGTCTGTCCTCAAAAAAAGACATGACTTCGGACATCAGAACACTATATACATGTCACGGCTATAAGCAATGAATAGCTATTACCAAATTCAAGAACAGTCTTGTTTGTCAAAGGTGGTGATATATGAAGGTAAGTAACTCCTCAAGCCTTACTTAAAGAATATTCATTCTTGGAAATAGACCATGCTTGAAAGACTCTCATTTATGAAATTCAAGTGTCAATATCTGTTACTAACTAAAAGAAATGAAGGCTGCAACCGCTGAAAAGACTTCAATTTAGTAAACTATTTTAGTTTCTAACAGAAGTTTGTGATTTTAACAATTTGATCAATATTTATTTCCTATTTATTTAATGTAAGTTAGGTCTTTAGTAGCGCATAATTACATATAGGGCTCAAGCATTCTCCATTATTCAAGTGGTATGAATTTAAAAGAAAGGACAGAAAAAGCATTTTTCTTTTTTTATGCAAAAAATAGAACAGAAGAAGCAAAAAACATCTTAAAAGAAGATGTTAAAGCTCTAGTTCTTTGAGGTGTATAGACATTTCCTAGTGACAGTCAATTGGTCTAGGATTTGAGAAGGAAAAATAGGAAGCTTCCATATTTTTGTATTTATCTGACTTTTCACATCAGTTGCACCTTCAAATCTCTTCCGGAGTGGTTACACAAAATCCAAATTTAAGAAATTTCTGGAAATAAAAGCGTTTTGCATAAAAAAATAATGCTATGACTTAATTTTACATGCTCTAAGTCTAATCTAATTACTAAATTGAAAAAGATGTATAGAAAAATTATCTTTCCATAGAAATAAATTATGTGTAAGATTCTGTATTTTCAGTCCTCCTCACCACTTCTCAAAAAGATTAAATAAACAAATGATGAAGGAACAGTTATTCTACATTAAAAAATGAGTTAGAGGGGCTGGCCCAGTGGTGTGGTGGCCGAGTTCGCATGTTCCCCTTCAGTGGCCCCGGGTACCCAGTTAGGTCCCAGACGTGGAGCTACATACCACTTGTTGGGCCATGCTGTGGAAGCATGACACATCCAAAATGGAGGCAGATTGGCACAGACGCTGGCTTGGAGAGAATCTTCCTCAAGCAAAAAAAGAGGAAGATTAGTAACAGATGTTACCTCAGGCTAATCTTCTTCACCAAAAAGAAAGAGTTTGAGGGCTTTATTAGCATCAACGTGATGATCTAAAAGGCTCCCCTGAGGACTGGATAGCTAAACAAAACAAGACACTGTTAGCATGAAAAAAAGAGGAAGAATTGCGGATAGCAAACATTAGTGTCTCCAACTACATAACAGCTGTTTCAGATATCTGAAGAACCAACACATGGATGAAAAATTATAATTGTTTGAGGAATTAGAAAGGACTACACTAAGCCCAATGAAAACTAGAAAAAGATAAGAATGGTTGTCATTGCTCTATATAAAGAAGGCAAATGTTTTAAAGTGTTTTCTTTTAATTTAAAAAAGAAATATTAAATTAGTCAAAACAAATCCCCCATAATCTCACTACTCAGAAAGAATCACTGTTAACACTTATTCATTGCCTTTCGAGGATCCCGCTGCATCTAGTGTTTGGAACCAGAATTTTTTCTTATAACCATGGTGAATATCTTGACTTCCAAATAAGCATATTTATATATCTATTACATCTTCCATAACAGCAACAGAGTATTTCTTTGTATGGAACAACCACAGTTTACCATCAATAATTGTGGACGTCTCAATTCTTTTCAATTTTATACCATTAAAAACAAACATGCAATTAAAAAACATTTATGCATGGATTTCTGTGCATCTATTCTTCTTTCATTAGGATGTATTTCTAACAATCCCATTTTTGCTTGAAAAGAGATTATGCATGTTATTCCACTTTGTCATATTGCTAAATTGCCAACCAGAAATATTATATCACTTATATTTCCACCAAGAGAGTGCTCATTTTTCCACCTCATTGCTAATATTAGGTATTAACATTCTTTTTATTCTTTGTCAATTTGACAGATAAAAAATAGGATCTCATTGTTTTCAGTGTGGCTTTTTGATTATCAGCAAGAATATATGTGTGTAAAATTTCCACCATTTATCTTTTTCGTTTCAATTTTACATAAGACTAGACAATATCATTTACAGAAAAGCCTCAAGAAAAAATTACCCAGTTTAATTAATGGTAAATTACTTATCAAGGAAGTTCATGTAATTCTTTAATAAGAACAATAAATAAATAAATAAAACAAAGAAGACATGCATAAAGTAGAAAAGAACACATTATTTGGTGGAGGAACTCACAGGCTGAAAGTCTGGCTTAGACTTCTACCTGGTGATGAAAACATCTTTACTGCTCCTGCCTGCAATGTATTTATACAATGGCCAAGAGCCTTCCTCATCCACTAGCCATAAGCACCTCGGCAACTTTTAGGCTCAATTTTGCTGGCTAACTTACAAATTGTTATTCTGAAGAAAAGAAGTCTGAGCTAGACCTACGTGGAGTAGTGTCTGATGGCCTGTCTTGGCTGAAATCTGTCATCAGTACACATCCCATGGAAACCTATTTCTCCTGCTTGAGTACCTTCTAATTTTTTTCTTCTCTACCTTTCTTGAACCAAAGTATTCCTCGAGATGACAATTTTGGTTTTGCTCATCACTTCTTTTTTCTGAAATACTATCTTAGTGACCAGGGCAACTGGGGCTACTTATCCACTTCTGGGTACCACTTACAGTTGAGTGATTCTATAGGAGCTTGGACAAGTTCAAAGACCCTGCCTAGAAAGGACTCTAACACAAGGGAAAGAGGCATGAATCTGCAACCCTAGCCTGGAGTTTATGTAGATCTAGAGAATTGGAATGCTCTGAATCAGAGAGGATACCTCAGAACACATTCAAGTACAGCTTGAAATCTTGAGTCATGGTGTTGGAGCAGAGCCCAACCCTCTCACCTCCCTCATTCGGCAGTGGGAGAGCTTGCTTAGATCCAGAAAATCTCCTTCAGCTTCAAGTTATAGCTGGGAAGCCTGGAGAAACTGGAGCAGATGATTGACTTCGTGCATCGTTGAAAGGCCTGTAGTCCTCTCACCTATTTGGCAATGCAAATAGGACAAACTCCACTTTACCTGCAGTCTCCTTTACAGTGTATTATATCACTGGGTAGGACAATGCATCATAGCGTGGACAGAATGCGATGTGGTAGAACAAGAGGGCACAAAGTCATCAGACATTTTTCATCAATGGTCAGATGATAAGTAGTTCATGCTTTTTGGGGACACATACACTTTCTTTTGCATATTTTCCCATGTTTGTTTGTCTGTTTACAACTCTTTAAAAATGAAAGAACATTCTTAGCTCATGGGAAGTATAAAAACAGGCCACGGGCCATAGCTTACCAATCCCTGGTCTAAAATCATCAGCTAAAAGAAAAAGATTATGAGATTGGAAGGAAAAAATAAGACCCAATATATCATGGCTACAAGAAATCTACCTTAAATGTAATGATATAGTTAGGTTAAAAGTAAGGTGATTTGAAAAGTATGCCATGTAAATACAAAACAAAAGAAAGTTGGAGTATCTATATTAACACCAGAAAAATTAGACTTAAAAATCATTAAAATTACAAGGGTTAAAAATGGATTGCAAAATTATCAAAGAATCAATTCATCAAGAATGCATAACAATTTTCAACGTGAATGAACCTAACAACAGAGCATTCAAATACAGGAAGCAAAAACTGATAGAACTGAAAGGAGAAAACGTTAAGTCCAAGATTATGGCTGAGAATTCAACACTCCTCTCTCGGTAATCAATAGAGCAAGTAGAGAGAAAATCATCAAGGATGAAGAAGACACAAACAACAGCAAAAACAATTTGATGTGATTGACATTTATAGAAAATTCTTTCCCCCAAAAAAGAGAATATGCGTTCTTCTGAAGTGCACACAAAATATTCACCAAAACAGACCACATCCTGGGTTATAAAAAAACTTCAACAAATTTAAAAGAATTGAAATTATATAAAGTGTATTGTCTGACCACAGCAGAATTAAACTAGAAATTAATCACAGGAAGATATCAGGAAATTCTTCAGACACTCGGGAATGAAACATTATGCTTTTAAATAATCCATGGCACAAAGAGGAGTTCTCATGGGAAGCGAATTAGTCTACTCAGGCTACCACAACAAAATGTCATAGACTGTGTGGCTTAAACAACAAACACTCATTTCTCACAGTTCTGGAGGCTGGGAAGTCCAAGATCGAGGTGCCAGCTGATTTGGTTTGTGGTGAGAGCCATCTCCCTGGCTAGCAGGTGGCCACCTTCTCCCTTCGTCCTCACACAGTGAAGAGAGGGAGCTCTGGTCTCTCTCCCCCTTCTTGTAAGAACACTAATCCCATCTTGAGGCCCTGCCCTCATGATCTCACCTAAACCTAATTACCTCCCAAAGGCCCCACTTCTGAATACCATCATATTGGAGATTAGGGCTTCTACGTCTGAATTTGGGGAAGACAAATATTCAGTCCATAACAGGAAGTTAGAAAATATTTAGAACTAAATTAAAATGGAAATAAAACATCAAAATTAGTGGAAGTAGCTAAAACAATTTGGGAAGAGTATTTGCAATACTAAATGTATGTATGAGTAAAGAAGAAATTTCTGAAATCAATGAAAGAAGCTTCTACATTAAGAAAATAGAAAAACAAGAACAAAATAAAACCAAAGCAACCAGAGGAAAAGAAATTTAAAGATAAGAGCAGAAATAAATGAAATTGAAAAGAGAAAAACAATAGAGAAAAACCAATGAAACCAAAAACAGTTTCTTTGAAAAGATCAAAAAATCTGATAAACCTCTAATCAGACTGATCATGCAAACGTAAATGTAAATTCAGTCTATTTTCTCATTTATAGGAGATCTTTAGACTTTGTGACCTTAGATTTTTGGACTTTAGGTCTGTAACTCGCTACTTCCATCTAATGTCAGAATATAGACAACGCAGAAAGTTTCTTTTAAAAAGGGAAAGTTCACCCTCAAAATGCTCAAATTTCAATATAGCTTTACGGCTGCTTAAGACACACAAGCAACAAAGTCTTCAGTAACTTTCTTTTTGAAGACAAAGAGCTGAATCACTAGTTAATCACACACATACGGAGGGTAATCTGTTTATCGATAAGCCACGTCTTCATTCCAATTGATGTCTACGTTGGAGCTTTCTCCAGCTCTGACTCTCTCTGGCCTCCTTCCAAAATCTATAGCTTTGCTTCCCAAAACATGATCTCAGTAACTGCACTGCAATAAGTTCAACCTGAAAAACAAAAGTCATTTGGCCAAGACTCCTTTACTTTAGAAGAGGCTTTCCAACTTCCCTTGGTACATTTTTGAAATTTGTCCGTTTTTGCCCCTATTCCAAACCCAAGAATTTCTATCTGATATAACATCTTTAGTCATTCAGCAGCTATGGAGACCTGTGTCCTCAAGGAATTTGCAATTAAGAGTGCGTTGGGGTTGGGGTGAGGGGTCACAAAATAAATACATATAAAAGAGCAAGCAATCTAGGACTCCAAGTGACACTAAGATTCCTGTGGTACCAGCTGTGACTACAAAATTTTAGAGAATGGGGAGATCAGAGAGAATTGGAATAGCCTTTATGTGTCAGGTTGTACCTAGAGGAAAATACAAGGTGTTTTGGAAAATGGGAACCACACGGATTAAAGCACAGAAATAAGAATATCCAAGGAGCAGGAAAGAGATAGCATGACTAGAGTACAGAGTGCATATCTGGGATGAAATGTGGTTTGAGAGACTTGAAACCAAGCAGAGGAGTTAAGACAGAAAGCCGTGGGAAATAGGTTCAGTGAAGGGATAAACATGAGAAAAGTGGTCCTTGGGGAAGGAGAATGGGGCAGAAGTGTGCATAATGCTTGAGGAGAAGAAAGTTTGACACCAGGCAGCCCAGCAAGAGTTATCGCTGAATGGCAGCAGTGGAAAGAGAAAGTAAAAGACAAATATAAAATATTTTCAAGGATGAAACTGACTGTACTTATTAAGTGAGGGTAGGAGATAAAGAAGCATTTGAGTTTCTGGGAGAATATGGTGAGATGAATCAAGAAAGCAAAACAGAGAAATAATAGAGGAACAAGTTCTGCAAGAGATAATAATAGGATGAAATCCTTGAAAACATTAAGTACAAGGTGACGTCAACACTCTTGAGTGGCAACATATACAGCAGAGATTAGAACAACACAATGGGACCAGAGACACAAATTTCTGAATTGCCTAAATAGATGTGATGGTTAAAGTCACACACTCAAAATAATGACATCTTAGGAAAAAGCGTTAGCGAGAGAAGTGGGCTAAGGATCATGATTGAAGTTTTGTGAGTACCCACTTAGGAAGGAAGAAAAAAGACAAGCTGGTGCAGGAAGCAGAGGAGCAGTTAGAGAAAATAGAAAGAGAGGTTAGGAGACAAACATTCAAAAACCTGAAGCTGGTCTATGACGTCCAATGCTTTGAAGAGGTAAAGGAGAATGAGGATGAAATGAAGGCAATTGAACTTGAGAGTTAAAAGTTTTGGCCGGTGGTTACCAGGGCCTGAAGGGTAGGGGGAATGGGGGAGCTCTTGTTCAATGGGTAGAGAATTTTAGTTTTGCAAGATGAGAAGATTTTGGAGATGGGGGTAGAGATGATTGCACAATGATATGAATGTACTTAATGCCACTGAACTGTACACGTAAGCATGTTTATGGCGGTAAAGTTTATGTTATGTATGTCTTACCTCAATAAAAAAATTGAAAGAAAAAACGTTATGGCCATTTTGTGTACAAAAATCTATCTCACTGTGTGTCATTTTACAGGGCTTTTTTCTGTCATTTTAAGAGGCACATTCCCTTTTTCTGCTTGTGGATAAGAAAATAATCAGTTCATATGTTGGAATCCCCAGCAGTTTCCAATGATCAACACTGTTCAATAGTTATTCAGATATATTTTCTTCATCAGAGAAAAATTTCCTTTTGAAACAATTTTTCATGAATGCTTCTACTACATAAAAGAAAAGAAATAGCATAGATTTCTCATAAAATCCAGAGAATTATATCTTTTGTCTGCAAACTTCTGGAGAATGTAGACTGTATTCATTCTAGTCTCTAAATTTTAGAGTTAGAAGGAAACTGACATTTCTATTCTAACTTCCTCATATTGAAGATAAGGAACTGAGTCCCAAAGAGGCTGAATGACACGCACAGAACCACCCACAGAGCTGGCAAAGAGCTGCGACAAGAACCCAGGTCTTCGCAGTCCCTACTCAATACACCTGCTACCATGTTATACTGTTTCAAAGCAGAGTTTTCCTCTGGAATAATTTGGTAAATTTGTAGGAGTCTCATGTAGAACCTCCACTGATGAAAGTCCCTTTGGGGAAAGAAATTTCTTGTTCCAGAAAGAGGACACAGACTACAACATTTCAAACTAATTGTTGCATTACAGTATTACTCATTCCAATTAGTTTATCAGTCTGTACATAACCGTAAGGCACAGGTATAATGCTGTGATCAGAAGATACTCACAAATAGACCTAACTACTTAATTAGATATTTTTAACAGAAGTATTGTACCAGGTAAGCTATTATTCCAAAACCTAGAAAACTACATGACTTATAATCCGTAAACTGGTATTGCGCAAAAGTCATTACCAAGATTGGACAGAAAAAAGAGAAAAATAAAAGAAGTGAGGGTCACACTAACCATTATTCATTCTTTTGACACTGGTATTCTCTCACTAACTTATTTCTTGGTAATTATAAAATTACTGATTTATTGAAAGTTGTTCAGCACCATAACAGTGCTGTTTTCCTCTATGAATCCACAAATTACCGTCTTTTATAGAGAGAAAGTTTACTCGTGCTTTTCTTCCATCTCTTGGAATAACACGAAAATGCTTGAGAAATGCAGAGTGACATTTCTCTGAGCAGGACCCACCCAGTGCCTGAATATGGACCAAACATTTCCCTCCTAACTACATGCTTTGCATCCACTGACATAGTACTTGTATCTGGGTTACTGGAGCAAATTAATTCTTGTTATGTGAGAAGAGGGAGACCCTACATCCACAATGGAACTAAGAAGTTCTGAGAAGTCAGGCTTACTCTGTGAGCTAAATCGTTCCTGGCCACTTTTGTAGCTTGCCTTAAATGAAACAACTGCACTGGGCATTCTAGAGAGGAGGGGAGTGGAATTTTTGAGGTACAGGGTGAGAAATATCTCCTTAAATTATGAACAAAGTATATAGCTAACTAAGAGAAGAGATAGAGAAGGCTCTGCTTGCCCTCCAAAGCGGATGTTTTCATGAAGGAGAAGAAAATTTCCTCTGAGTTATGTAAGATAAAAATAGGATTTATGAATCTGTCAAATACGGCAGGAAGCACCAATTACTAGTCTGGGATAAGTAATGGAATTACATTCAGTGTTGATGGCATGGAAATGTGTAATTTAGCTGTATGGTGTCCTCACTGTAGTCGGGTGGATTACAGTATACATTTCCTATATCTCAGTGATTTCCTTGTGAGGTTATCTAATTCTGATAGCTGGTAATAATAGGGCCAGGTTGAGGGGATGGTGGTGAAAGGTGTTTTTCAGGCACCATCAGGTGAGACTCAGCAGAGAGCACTACTTCCACAATGAACTGTGCTTTTCTTCTTAAAAAACTTCCATTGTTAAAATAAGAATGTGAATTAGCCTATATATAGGAAGTCAAACTATTTTTTTAATAGCCAGAGCATAATAAAAAGACTTTATCTCCTTGAAGGAGAAAAAACTTTTTAAAAGAGTTTTTGAGTCAAAGAAGAAGTGATCAAAACTGAAATTCCAGAATATTTTAGAAATTCCTAACAATTGAGCCTACAGCATGGAAACATTTTTGTGAAACAAATCAGAGGCAAATTCATAGTCATAAATGCCTTTATTGTTGAAGAAGAAAAGACAAAAATTAATGAGATGAACATTTAACTCAAACAGCTAGGAGAGCAAAACAAACCCCCAAATATTAAATACATAAGTCAAACCTGTGTAACAATCTAAGACATGTCTGTATGATAGAATGTTCTGGAGCATTTTGTTCAATGACATATTTCTGTATGTCCTGAAATGGCACATGTCCAAAAGGATGTTAAATGAAGAGACAGAGGTTCAGAATCACTAAAGTGGTGTGCAGCCATTTATGTTTACTTTTTCTTTTCTTTTTCTTTTTTGAGTGAAAACACATGTTTATTCCTAGACCACCTTTAAATAGAAACAAGAAATGGACAGGGGAAGTGGGGAATTAACATCAGGAATGGAGAATGGAGGGTGACTTATGTTTTATATTTCACACCTTTCAAGTTTTAGGGGTTTTTGCTATGAGAATGTATTATTTACTCAAACAAATAAATTTAAAACCAAAGTGGTCGGGGAACAGCTTCACTCAGAAGCTCATTTTTTATTCCCTTTAAAGACAAATAGGCTTCTTCCTGGTCATGGGCTCTCCACTTCCCCCTCTCTTCATCCACTCTGCCTGAAAGATGAACCTTTCTACCTTTTTACTCCCCTCCTCCCAAAGTAGGAAGGGTCCCAGTCCATCTGTTGGCCCTGACACTGCTTTCTTTCATAGTCTCATTTTCCCTTCTAGAAGTAAAGTCCTGGTTAAGTAAGCTGCTGTGTTTGTAATTTCCATTCACTCTTTCCTTTGATTTCCATCCATACTCCATTTAAAATGAAGATTATTGACCTATACAAGAGTGTTCTTCAGTGAAGTGTGGATAACACAGTTTTCAAAAGGTGCTGACTTTTTCTCGTCGATATTGACATCTTTTCCTTCTGAAGTTTTAAAATATTTTCTAAATTAAAGAGTTTTGTACAGTATTGCTTATATTCTCACATTGCCAAGACCCTATTCTAATTATTTAATGCCTATTAAAGAAATGCACTAGCAATCAACGTCTCTGTGAAATTATTTGGTAGGTATGTACAGCCCTTTAAGTCTGCTAAAAATTGAGTCTACCAAAAGGCAAACAAATTCAGTGACATTGCAACTTAGAAAAAGCAATGTTTCCTATAGTTTGAGTTCTAAGTCTTTTTGCTTAATTCTTCAATTCACATTTTCTATTCACACTTTTCATTTCGCATTCTCTGCACATCTGAGCTTCTATCAGCTTCAGGAGAGGTCATTTCCCCTAGGTCTTGTGCCCCCCCAAATTCCACCCAGCTGTAATTCCTACTGGAAATGGTTCAGAAGTTGACATTTTGAAACCACTGCTAGGTTTAAGAGCAGTCACCCTGAGAAGTAGGACAGCAGAACCATAATGCCTTCTGCCCCTGTGAAAATGTAGAGACAATCTCCTCTCCTTGCACAAACATTGAATGAGAACTGCCTCTCTGTGCAAAGTTGAGCTGAGCTCCTGCTTGCCAGATAAAGAATTGAACTCTTTTATGTTTACAGCTGAAATAATTACGGCTCACCTTTCCCGGAGATCTCCAAATAGATCCATTCTAAAGCAACTATTCTCTGCATGGGAATTTCCTTTGCATTTCTGGACTCTGTCTGAACCAGAACATTGCACACTTATATGCAGCATTTTTTAAGGCATCCATAACCTTTAGGATAATAAGGGATGAAAACCAGAGCTTACAAAGTTAACCCCCCAAAACAAAATTGGACCTACTAAGAAACAGAGAATGGGGGGCCGGCCCCGTGGCTGGGGGGTTGGGTTCTCGCGCTCCGCTTCGGCAGCCCAGGGTTTGCGGGTTCAGATCCTGGGCATGGACATGGCACGGCTCGTCAGGCCATGCTGAGGTGGCATCCCACATGCCACAACTGGAAGGACCCACAACTATATACCGGGGGGCTTTGGGGAGAAAAAGGAAAAATAAAATCTTAAAAAAAAAAAAAAAAAGAAAAGAAACAGAGAATGAATGGCCCTGGGGTAAAACCTAGTTCTATCTGACAGAACTACCTGCTTCCTGAACAGAATTCATACCTGGACTTCCTAGTTCCAGAGCCCCATAGAACAGCTCTTCCACCCGCTTGTTATCAGCTGTTATTAGCCCCAGTCAACCATCCTTGATGTTATCTTCCTTTCACAGACTAATCCTGACACCTTTCTCTCGCTGTTCTAGCTCACACCAGGTGCAACTTTTATTCAAAAATATTCATCAATTGTTAGGTACTAGAGAGCAAAGGTAAAAGAAATAGTGTTTATCCTAAAAGGAACACATGTAATTGTGAGAATTTAAACACGTAAGTAAATAATAATGTAGAGAAATATTATGAGAAGTTAACGATGCTGTTATATAAGCAGGTATTTTTCCCCAAAAGTCTCAGTCCTATCTTCTCAACTGCATTATAATCTATTTTTGTGCAGGATTCACAAAAATGCTGAAATAGTTTTCTTGAATGCAGTCAGAACTCAACAACAGTTTTTGAAATAATGGATGAAATGCATTTTTCTTCGACATCATCCTTAATATCTTAATACAATGATGGGTAGAGAATAAGCATTTCTTTAAATATGGAATGAATCATGTGATACATAATTTAATTGACTTCTAATTTAAATATCTTGACTGTATTAGTTTGCTGGGGCTGCCATAACAACATGCCTCATGCTGGGTGGCTTAAACAACAGACATTTATTTCCTTGCAGCTCTGGAGGCTGGAAAGTCTGAGATCAAGGAGTCAGCAGGTTTGGTTTCTTCTAAGGCCCCTTTCCTTGGTTTGTAGATGGGCGCCTTCACTCTATATCATCACGTGGCCTTTCCTCTGTACACAAACACGTCTGTGACCTAATCTCCCCTTTTTATAAGGAACCAGTCATATTGCATTAGGGCCCACCCATATGACCTCCTTTTACGTTAATTGCCTCTTTAAAGGCCCTAGCTCCAAATACAGGTACTAGGAAATCATTTTGAGGTACTAGGAATTAGAACTTCGACACATGAATTTTGAGGGGGGACACAATTCAGTCCATAAAATTTACTAAAATATATTAGAGTCTCACTATAATATTGTTCTCTAGGATTATGTCATGGGATAACCAGGTAAAACTTTACAGTAAAGTTCTTTTCACACTTTTGTAACCAAACCTCCTTAGGTTTTATGTATAGAATTTCACTGAATTCTACAATAAAGTATAATTATGGCAATGTTTCAGTATATGATCTTTCGATAAACTGTTTGCACAAAAAAGACCACAATAATTCTGTGCCATGCTTTTCTGTAGTGCCCTCTCAAACTGACTCTGATCTTAGCCATATGTCTTCTTTGGCCAATGAGAGAGTAGTAAAAGTGTCATAAGCAGAGGCTTGAAAATCACTTGTGCATTGGGGCATGTTCTTTTGATGTTCTGGGAACCCCTCCAACCATGTGAACAAGCCCAGCAGAGCCTGCTGGATGGCAAGAAACACATGACGCATGCACCTCCGTTACTCCAGCCAATTGCAAACAAAGCCCCAGAAGCAGAAGCAGCTGACGCGACCTGAGTGAGCCCGGCCAAGATCAGCACAAGAACCTCCAGGTGAACTTAGCCTGAACTACTAATCCGTTGAATCATGAGCTAAATTAATGGTTATTGTCTGAAGCAATTAAGCTGTGAAACAGTTTGTGACGCAGCAAAAACTAATACCAAAAAAAACTTCAGAACCTTAGAACGTACTTATTTAAACACAAATGAATAGAATTAACATTTGCATGTTAAAGCACCAAAAACAGAGTTGGTAAAAATCTTCAGAGACTAAAAGTAACCTCCAAGAGTCAACCGATACCATATTAAATGTTACGTGATGGCAAAGATATATTATTGTATGCCACAGGCAGAGAATGTTACTAAAATGACGTCAGAATAACTCAAAAAAGAATATTAAGGCAGATGGATTAAATCACAGCTGCTACAGTCAGACTTCACCCCATGTTGTAGGATCCCCTTGTAAAATGAGCTAAATTAAAACTAATTTGGGTGAAGACTAATATAGTTCAGGGGTAGAAATCTGAATTATAGACTAGTTAAAAGGAGTATATCATGGCATTTTAAGTCATACAAATCAATGGCTAACAAACTGTGGCTATGAAAAGATTTTGCAGATATAATCAATAAGTAAAATGATTTGCTATTTATGAAGGGTATGGCAGTGAGGCACAAGCAGGCTAAAGAAAACAAAATAAGACAAAAAAGGAAAGAACAAAAGAAAGAAATTTAATTTCAGTGTTGACTAGCAGTCCTGTTAACAAACAGCAACTACTTCATTTGGCAGAAGAGGAAGAGGCGGAGAGAGATGAGAAGTTTTCCAATATTGAAGGCTGTGGTTTCTTGGCTGATGACTCAGCTTTCTGAGGCAGGCAATTCCCTGTGCAAAGCCTGGCTCAGCAGCTCTAAGAAGGCTAATTGCTCATTGCTAATTCATCTCACCTAGATAAATTAGTCTGTCTACCCTGGTATGAGAAGATAGTGGCTGCAAAGCCCACATTGGAGCTCAATGGCCAGATGCGACAGGTCATAATGGGGGCTCCCTGGGGGTCCACTAAGAGGGTGATGCCACCTGACACCCCTCACCAGGAGGATGAGAACTAGGGGAACAGAGTTTGATGACAAGAGCAGGAATGACTGCACATAGGTTTATCAGCAAGGGTGACCATGTAATATACTGTCCAAACTGAGACAATTTTGAGAACAAAATGAGGTGCCATTAATAATTATGCTGAGACCACAGGTGTGAACTGGAACTGCCCCAGTTGGACTCAAGAGTTCACGGACTCTTTATCATAAACAAGTATATACCATAATCAAAGACAATTTGAAAGGAGAATACCCTAAAAAAGTACAAGGGGATCAAGAGGAAGTTGGTAGAAGATTGCAGCTTAAAAAGAAGAGAAAAGACAGTCTAGAGTGACCCTGTGGGAAAGAGGCAGCCTAGACTCTCTGTATCTAGGAGTATACAGCCCAGAAAGATCCAGAAACCAATCAACTACTGCAGGAACAAGAGATGTATCTTGGGAGTTGGTGACTGTCTGCTAAGAGATTTGACTGCTTGTGAAACAAACAAGGCTGAGCAGATAGTAAATAATATTCCTGGTATAGATACTTAGGAAAGAAAAGAAGCTTTTTGATGACTATTACCCACTCATTTTCAAAGAGTGGTTACTGAGAGGCAGCTCTCTGGTAGGCACTATTCTAGATGGTGTAGAGGGTAACTAGACAGAAAAAGCCTCTACTACAGGAACTTACTTTCTAGTGGGAGAACACTTATAATTGTTATAAGAACAGTAATGCAATAGACAGT
The DNA here is from genome assembly GCF_041296235.1 of Equus asinus. Taxonomy (NCBI): domain Eukaryota; kingdom Metazoa; phylum Chordata; class Mammalia; order Perissodactyla; family Equidae; genus Equus; species Equus asinus. The sequence continues at coordinate 190,179,203 of NC_091790.1, read as the reverse complement.
GTCTATAAGTAATGAGTGAAGTGATAAATAATTAGTAAGGAAAGATATGAGAAGATGACCTTTGAGCTGAGGCTCAGAAATAGAACTCATCATGCAAAGACCTTGAGGGGAAGAACATTTCAGACAGAAGAAACAGCTGATACAAAAGGAATGAGGGAGTGAGTGCAGAAGATGAGATTGGAGAGCATGGGCGGGGCCAAATGATGTAAGAACTTTGGGTTTTCTTTGAGTGTGCCAAGAAGTCATTAGAGGTTCTCTGCAGAGGAGAGACATGGTCCAATTTACCTTTTACACATAGCACCCTGGGTGCTCCCTGGAGAACAGTTTGTAACCAGAAAAGAGGAGAATTTGGAAGAGTGAATAGGTTGTTGAGTAGTCCAGCAGAGAGATGCTTGGATTAGTAGAGATGGAGAGAAGCCGTTTGGTTTTGGCTCTGTTTTGCTTATGGTTCAGAAGTAGAGCTTGTAAGAAAGAGAAACAAATGATGAGGTAGGCTTTTACTTGGTCAGCTGGAAGGATAGTGCCATACACTGAGACAATGAAAACTGGGGAAAAAGCAGATTTACTTTTGCCTTGTGAATATTAAACTTGGATGACCATTAAGCATCCAAATATAGACATCAAAAAAGTAATGGTATATATGGCTCTAAATCTGAAGGGAAATGACAGAGCCGGAGTTATAAATTTTGGAATCATTGCCTATAAATGTCATTTAAACCAAAGGACTAAATGAGATTAGTTATGGAGAAAAGCAAATAAAGAAGAGCATAGGCCCCTCACCCAACTGTGTGGCACTCTGACATTTAGATCATGCACTGAAGCAGCCAACACGGACAACTAAGAAAAAGGAGCCAATGAAGTAGAAAGAAAATGCAGTGTCATAGAAGCCAAGAGAAGACAGGGCACTAAGAAAGACAAAGCAGTCAGCTGCATATACGCTGAAGAGTGACTGAGTAAGGAGAATACAGAGAAGTGATCCCTGGATTTGCAACACAAAGCCTAATAATGACCTTGACAAGAACAGTTTCAAAAGCACAGTGGGAATAGATGATTCACTGGAGATGATTGAGAAGGTAAAAATTGGGGGACTGTGACTTCAGACTAATCTTTCTGGAAATTTTGTTGTGACTCCTATCTACTCCTGTAGATTCATGCAAAATGAATAACAGTGCTCAGAGTCTGGTCCTGGAGGTCCACTCCATGTCCCTTTTGGTAGCTTTGCAGAGAGCTGACTCGGCAGGTCTGAGTTAGGTCAATAGAAGAACAGGCTGACACACCAGGTGTTGAGCTCCAAAAGCCCTCCCTTTCTGTCAAGACCACTTTTTAAATAGAAAACCCTCACTCTTACATTGCTATCTAGATAAGGAGTTGGCAAACTATGGCCCCAGGAGTCAAATCTGGCTCACCACTTGTTTTGTAAATAAAGTTTTATTGCTACACAGCCATGCTCATTAATGCGCGTATTGGCTATGACTGTTTTCACAGTACAATGGCAGAGTCGAATAGTTGCAACAGAACCTGTGGTCCACAAAGCTAAAAATACTTACTTAGCCCTTCACAGAATAATTTTTCCAAACTTGATCTCAATAGCAAGTCTTTATAAATATACAGTCTCTATAAATATAAACATACAGTTCCTAAAAATATGGAGAGCATTACAGGTTCAGGGTCCTCTCGGCTGGATAGCTGGCCACGCTGCATCCCATCCAGCTATGCCCAGCTTGAGTCAACAAGTCTCTTATCAAAGAAGTGTTTTAAGGAGTGAGTGCTCTGCTACTTCTCTGCTTGTACATTTTCCCCTCTTAAATCCTATGTTTTAATCTGCACCCCTCTAACTGTATTGGCCTATATCTAAGACCTCTTTGCCACACGACAGGTAATAATTGAACCATTTTTTCTACATGGTATTGGGGCTTAAAAGGAGAGAGTATGAGAAGAAAATTGTGAATCATTGGAGAATGGTGAATATATATAAACAAAACATAAACAAACAACAAAGTTTGGCTAGGGATATTGATTATAGCTGACGGAAAGAGATATTTGACTGAGATCCTTAAGTCCTTGAATCCTTGACTAGCTGACTCTGTAACAGGTCACTTTGGAGGAGGAGGGAACAAAATGCACAGAAGATACTCCAAGAAAATGCAAGCTCTATTACTAGCAAAATCTCGGGTATCTAAATCTCAGTGAGATCTACTGCTTTGGAGATCTGGATGCTGAAAGTTCAGGGTGGGATTTGGCATCCAAAGCTCCACTTTTTTCTTGTCCCCTCCACGATACAAAAACAAATAACTAGCTAAGTCGGCATCAAACTATCAGCTTCATTGCCAATAAATCAGGATCAGAGGCTATTGCCAGGCTTCCTTCGCCATTCCCCAAACCTAGAGTTTGGAAAGTATGCAACCTGATGTACCATGCAGTTACAGTCTTGAAGAAGCTGAAATTGAGAGAGTAGAGAACTGCAAGGCCCTGCCAAGCCTGGAAGCATGTATAGATGAGAGAGATGCCCCATGTTACCTAAGTCACAGTGCAGTGGCCATACCCCCATTAATGGGAATCAAAGGCTTCCAAGAGCTCCTTTGTCTCACCAATTGAACTAGTCTCACTCTCCTTGTCGGAGGAAGAAGTTGGATAAAAGGGCAAGGAGTGCTTCTCCAACACTGTTTCCTCCTGAAGAATGGAACAGAAGATCCCATGTGTACATATAAGGATAGGTTTGTAATATCTTCCTTAATGCTGAGCTGGATGAGCTATGGGAATTACTTTCAATCCTTTAGCTTTAGGCTCTAACTAAAATGAAGCTGAATGGTTTTCTTTCTGGCTTTCTAGATCTTATTATCTGTTAGTGACAGCGTGGAAAATAAAGCCCATTTTCCAGAGTTCCAGAGCCAACCTTATGTCAGCTGTCCTTGCCAGGCTTCCTCTTCCGTTTTCTACCTAGCTCTTCTACGTGTTTCATGATCAGGGTCTCCATCCAAATGGAAGTCTTCCCCAGCACATCTTGCAGGGAGGAAAAGATAAGGAGAAAAGAGGCTCCAATGATGTCACTCAATGTCGAGAGAGGGATTCTCCTCTGCTCAGCAAAAGCCACTAACTCTGTGCTGAAGACATATATTAGTACACTTCTTCCTTGACTTTGGAAAGAGGGATCAGGGCATATATCCTTGAGTTCCATCCAGAGCTTATAGAATGCCTCTGACAAAAAGTGTATCATGATGGCAGAGAAGAAAATAACTTGCCATTCTGATTGAGAAGACTTTAACTGAAATTGGAAAGGAAGATGAAATATTCTCAGTTAAAATGGGAAAAATATTAAGATAGTCAGCATCACTTCTGACATTAAAAAAGAGAAAAAAAGATTAACAGTGGATGAGGTGCCCGGTAATTCGAAGGAGAACATGGTGGAAAGTACAAGATTCTACATATATTTCAGCAGATATAACAATGCATACAGTATAGGTTATAGGAAAAAAGTCAAGGTGAACTTGAGGCTTACTAAAGAAGATCAATTTTACCTCATAAATATCACTGAGACTGGTGGTATAGAATTCATTATGAAGACAGTGATCAAAAGTTGTATCTTGTTCAAAAGAAATCAATCAGATAGAAATGGAAGCAAAATTAAATTACAGCTTAAAGAATTTGTAGCTGAATGTACATGTATAAATGTGAGGATGTCATTGCCTAGAAACCATTTGGGTGAAGAAGAAAAAAAGAGAGTCTTGCAGGCAGCCTACCAGAGTGGCAGTGTTCTACAGAGTGTGCTGCCACGTGAGAATGCATTTAATGTATTTCTGAAACAGAAGAAAAAACTGGGCTTGAGTTGTGATGGTGTAAACAGTGTTCAAAGGGACTATACTCTCCTGCCTTCATGTATCCGTGAAATAACTTTCATTCGAGGAAGGGATGGTATGCCAGTCAAACTTCTATCTCCTCTCCACCAATTATTCACTCCCCCAAGATGGGAAAATGAGTGAGCTATCAAACTGATGTGAATAGAAAGAATCTGACATCAGTTGATTTACTTTTTTTGACTGAAATGAGATAATGACATAGAAGTCAGGTGTCACACGTTTGACCTCTCTCTCAAGGCTTGAGACAAATGAGACAATGATTCCTCTTCTGGATGGATAATTATCTGTTTTGATAGGAGTTCCACCTATAAGTTATAGAGTGCCTCTGACAACAGGAATATCATGGTGACTGATAATTATCTGCCTTAGAGACTCCTCTCCCCTTGAGGAGTCCAAGATCCAAATTCAGGGAGCAAGTTTTGGAAAGCGCGATTGTGGTTGCAGGTCCAAGCACACCTGCTCCAGTCCAGATACAGTCATAATAAAGTAGATATATTGATCTCATATGTCTGTCACTTCTGTCTATTTCTCACATGAATCCCTAAAATTCTAATCAAGGGTACTTGAATTATTTTGATTTTGGAAATATTTACACAATCCAAAATATAGCTCTATTAAAAAATGTTATTTTTCAGAGCTCAAGGCACACAGGTCACCTGGAGATCTAAATCCTACATTCTTTATGATCCAGTTCAGATGTCGCTTCTATCCTTGACTACTATAGCCAACAAAGTTGAGTTTTCTCTAGATTATTCTAAGTTCCTTAGAGCAAAAACCAATAAGTCATAAACTTCTTTGTATGTCATCATCTTCATTGTCAAACCTGTTACCATCTCTGTCAGCTGAGTTAGGAGTTTCAGAGTCATTCTAGGCTTCTGTCTCTAATTCCTGCTCCCTCATATCTCATATGACAATATGTTCCATTTGCCCTAGACATCAACTTTCACTCTTAAGAGCATCCTTTACGGATGATAAATGATATGGTCACCCTAAACCTATATCCAGCCTTGTCTTCTTCTTATGTCTTAGATTAAGTCCTCTGTATCCCCATCCTTAAAATATAAGTCCTAGCGCAGACTCTCATCAAGTCTCATTACTGTAATAGCCTTCTAGTTACTCTCCCAAAGGCAAGCCTTCAATTCTCTCTTCCACAGCTGCCAGAGCAGTCTGTCTAAAACTCGAATGTGTTCATGCTATTTCCTTATTTAAAACCATTCTATCGCTCCCCATAGACAAGCCCAAACTGCAACGTCTGGCCTCTGATTACATCTAATATCCCACCAGTTTCTCCTTGTAAATCGAACTTTAGTCACATCAAAAAGCAAGTGTACACACACCTTTCCTCTTTGTTTTTGCCCATGCTGTCTCCTTCAGCTGGAATACCCTTTCCTCCCACTGCCCTGTTTCTCCAAAGTATCTGGCAAACTGTTGTTCATCCTTTAGGACTCAGCACAAGCATCACCTAATACTAGACACCTTCCTTCACCACCCCTGACTGCCCAGTTTGGATTATGGGACCTTTCTCTATGTGGCCATAATAACTTGGGTTCATCTCCATTGAATTTATAGTACCGTATTTTTTGCTTTACATATTTGTTTCTCTCACTAGACTAGGATATCCTTGAGAATTAAGAACCCCTTTTTCCTGCTTTGGGGGACCAGGGTTAGAAATACCACTCCATAGTGGGCAGTCCATAAATATTTCTTACAATATTTATCACAAAACCCTTTAAGCATACAGAAAAAAATGATACTACAAACATTTGTGTAGCTGCCACTTGGATTCTGTCAGTATCATTTTCACTAAACTGCTTTATCACTTTCCCATTCATTCCTCTGTGCATGCATCAATCCATCTTGTTAGTATTGCATTTAAAAGTAAGTTGAAGACATTGATGCATTTCCCCCCAAATCTGTCAACATGTATATCATTAACTAAAGTTCATTATTTTTTTGGTTATAAGATTTATGTACAATGAAATGTATAAATCTTCAGTATGGATTTGTTGATTTTTGACAAATACACATATTTGGATAACCTATCTTTTCTCCATTGAATTGTGGTTGCATCTTCGTCAAAATTCAGTTGACTATATTTGTGTGGATTTATTTCTAGGCTCTCTATTTAACTACATTGATCTATGAGTCTATTTTTTCACCAATACCACTCTGTCTTGACAACTGTATCTTTATAGTAACTCTCGAACTTGGTAATTTCTACCATTTCCTTTCAACTTGTACGTCTTTCAACACCAGTTCTAGTTCGGATCTGATAGTGACAAATTCTCTTAGTTTGATCTAAAAATGTCTCATTTTGTATTCATTCTTAAAGGATATTTTTCAAGATAGAGAATTCTAGGTTAACAGTTTTCCCTTTCAGCTCTTAGAAGATTTTGTTTCAGTGTATTCTAGCCTCCATTTTTTTCTAACAAGAGATCAGTAATAATTTGAACTGTCATTCCTCTTTATAAAATGTGTTCATTTTCTCTGGCTACATTCAGAATTTCCTCCTAATCTTTGCTTTTCAGCAGTTTGGCTATGTTTTGTCTGGGCATGGTATTCTTTGTATATATCCTGCTTAGGTTTTTCTAAGCTTCTCAAATTTGTGAGTTTGTCTTTCACCAAAATAAAAAAATTGGACCATTATTTCTGCCCCATTCTTTCTCGCTTCTCCTTCTGGGACTTGAGTTACACTTAATGATACATTTTCATATTTTGCCATGTGCCTCTGAGGCTCTGTTCAATTTTTTAATATTTTTTCTCTAATTTTCAGATTCACTACTTTCTAATGATCTGTCTTCAAGTTTACAGCCTCCCCTGACATCTCCTTTTTTTCTGGTTAAGCCTATCCAGTGAATTTTTAAAATCTCAAATATAGTATTTTTCAATTCTAGAATTTCCATTTCATTCTTTGCTATTCTTTTTACTTTGCTGCTAAACTTCACCTTTTTCTAATTCATTACAAGCATATTTTCTTCCTTACCTTACCATCATTATAATAGCTACTTTAAAATTCTTTCCAGCTATTCCAACATCTGGCTCATCTTGGGGTTGGCCTTCATTTACTTTCTTTTCTCTTGAGGATGGTGCAAATTCTCCTGATTCTTTGTATGTGAAATAATTTTAGATTGTGGATTGCTAGAATCTAGATTGCTAGGTTCTATTTTATTCCTCTACAGAGAGTTTTGTTGTTGAGGCAATTAGTATGATAAGCCTCAAACTTCAAACTCTTTTTCTTGACAAGGCTGCTTGGGATCTGCCCCAAACATTTACGTTTCAGGGGTCAGTCAGAAGTTGGGATATGTTTATAGACAAAAGTTTAGGCTCCTTCTCTCTGATTTATCAATTTCCAGAGGCTGTGTTGTCCAGAACTTTGCTCTTTGATTCTTTAGATTAAAAAGACTTCAGGTTTTCTATCACAGCTCCAGCATTCTACATCTATAGGGAAAACTGAGGTCTTTCCTCACTCAGTTTATAAGCCATGAAAATGGGACTCACCCCGTGTCTTCCCCTTCATCTAAGCATTGATTCCCCTCCAGAAACTACCTTCAATTTGTTGCTCTCCAGCACCTTCTGGCTGTTGGCTTTGTGTTTTTGTTTAGATTTTACAGTTGTTCTCTGCAAAAGGATCGTCAGATGAGAGCTTACTCAGATGTTACTAGAAGCAAGCCTTGACAATTCATAAATATTTATCGAATTAAACCTTAGTCTGGCACCTCAAGAACAGAGATCTTTACCTATTCACTTAGTGGTATAACACAAGTGCCAGGAATCGTGCATGGTATATTTTAAGCACTCAATAAGCATTTGTTGAATAAATGAATAGATGAATGGTTATCATAGTAAGGCCTTATATACAATTAACATTTACATTTTTCATGTACCTTAACTGGCTTTCTCAGAAATTGAACACATACTAAAAAGGAGCATAGCCCATAATCTCTTTTCAAAACTAGCAACTGTTTACATTTTGTCATATTTGCTTTGTGTATCTCTTTAAATTAAAGAGACATGAAATTAGATACAAAATAGAAGCCCCCTTAATATATTAACTTTTTACCTTAACTTTGGACTCCAGTATATTATATCTTTAAATCTCAATTATAGAGAGTTCATTAATCTTTCCAATTTCCCAAAAGGAAGAAAGGAATATAAAACTAGGTGGTAATAAATGATTCTTCCAAAAGAATTCAATAAGCAATGTTAGAAAAATGCTATATTCAACAAAATAAAACTTTATGGTGAATCTTCTCAGAGCTAAAACACATCGTAAACCACGAAGGAGCGTATATAGTACACAGCACTTCCCCAAACATATCTGACCTTGGAACACTATCGTACAGCACCTCCCAGGACAGCTGTTCCCCACAACTCACTTTGGGGAAAGCTGATACGGAACAGTCCCATATTTCTGATGCCAAAACTTAGGCATGAAAAGTCATCCTTTGATAGAGTGGATCAGCATCCCCTCTCTTTTGTTCCCCAAATGGCATATTCTCTCCTTCCTCTATTGAGCCTGGATTTCATTTCTATCTTTCCCTTACATTCGCCTTGAGTAAAGCCGGCCATCATCCTCAGTTATTTACATGTTGATTCAAACATAAAAGAGAATAAAACAGCAGAGCAGACTGAAGGAGCGATTAAGAACCTGGAGATATAAAAGGCAATTGCTTTCAAGAGGATTCACCCAGCACACAGGGCTTTCTTTCATGATTAAATTCTTTTTGAAATCCTAAATCAAAGGTGCAGCCTATCAGAGAGCTAGGAAATCCATAACAAAAAAAAGTGTCATTGATGAGAGCCGTTTTGTTATTATACTGAGTGCTTTTGACAGCATTTGCTGCCTTAGCACATGCTGGAAACTGAAATACATGCTGAACATTTCCTTTATATACAAAATTCTACAGTGAAGTGCCCAGTGAGAGAGAGAAAAAAAGAAATAAAACATAGTTGGCAAAGTCAAAGCAAGCAGAATTAATGCCTCAGAACCACAGCCCAGGCATCTCCAGCTCCCCACGGAGATTGGCTGGAAACTATAGCTTTCATTCATTCCGTTCAGAACTCTATTAATTTTTTTCTGCTTGGCTGAGTCAGGACTATATAGGGGACAGAAAGGGGCAGGACAAATCCATTTTTAAAACTCTTCAATCGAATCCTGAATAGGCACCAGCAATATTCAAGAAGTAAGAACCATGAGTAATAACTGTCCTTGGGGACCCAGAAGCATTTCCTAATCAAGGACTAAAGAGTCTCAACCTAGGCACAGCACATATAAGCTCAGTTAATCAGTTATGCAGGTTCCACTAATAAATATGGCTTCCACTTGGTGTTATTTCCATTTCTCATTTTCACTTTGAAGTAACTGATGTCAAAAGAAATTTAGGAGGGAGTGGAAGGAAGTGAGGGTCAGAGTGATGTGTCCTTAGATCTGCCCTAGTTGGACAAACAAAAAAAGTACATTGATAAATGGCAAATAAGTCTTTTCATGTGGGGACCCAGCTGTCAAGCCTGTGTGATCAGGAGGATCAGGTGAAAAGCAGTAGACCCAATGGTCACTGGGTGTGTTTTTTTCTTTTGGTGAGGAAGATTGGCCCTGAGCCAACATCTGCACCAGTCTTCACCTATTTTTCATGTGGGACACTGCCACAGTATGGCTTAATAAGTGGTGTGTATGTCATGCCTGGGATCCGAACCCGTGAACCCCAGGACGCCAAAGCAGAGCACACAAACCTAACCACTATGCCACCAGGCCAACCCCTTTCTTTCTTTTTTAAAAACTGAAAGCAGTAATTTTCTGATTACCACAGAAATGTTTTCTCATTTATTTAATCAGACCAGAGAGGTATAATGAAAAAAGTAAAAATCACCCCATGCATATATTAGTACTGTTAACACCTTGGTTCATATTCATCTAGATTTCCATTATACATAAGTCACACATTTTTAATATGCTATAAAAATGTATTCCTCCTTTGCATGCTGTTTTGTAAGTTTATTCCACTTAATTATATATCACGATCATCTTTCTGTATCAATAACTACATCATCATTTTGAATAACTATAATGAATTTCCTTAATTTGATATATCACAATTCATTTGCCTAAGCTCATTGCTGAATATTTAATTTTTGACGATTATAATGCATTATAAATACATTTGCTTATATATCTTTGCATATTTTATGATTTACTTAGGAAAAAACTCACATGTGCAACTGCTGGGTCAAAGAACAAGCATATTTGAAACTTGTGTACATTTTGCCAGAATGCACTTTGTTGGGGGAAAGCGTATCAGTTTACACTCACACCAACAGTATATGAGAGTCTGTACTTAGCTTCAGTACTCGGGATCTGAGATGCTTCTCATCCGAATTGGGGCTTTACCCACACTAGAGAGTCTGACTCACTGAGGATGGAGTCTGAGCCCGATTCTTCTTTATACCCTCCAAAGCACTGAAAATGGCGTTGGTTCTACACTGGACACTCAATAAAGGTTCTGATAAACCGGGAAAGTTCTTACCATGCCCTCTAGGCCCTACAGTCTCTGTCTACCCTCATCACCTTTCTAGATCCCTCTCCCATGACCCTCCCACTTTGCCTGCTCCAACTACGCTGATATCCTTGCTGTTCCTCCAACACACTTGGCATACTCCCACTAAAGCCTTGACACCTGCTATTTCCTTCTCCTGGAAATTTCTTTCCCTGATATCCACAGAGCTCATTCCCTCAGGATGCTGCTCAAAGGCCGCATAATCAGTGAGGTCTTCCTATTTCACTCGCAACTCCCTCGACATTCACTATCTTCCTTCCATTATATCTATTTTCTCCAGTATCTTTATTACCATGAGATGCTATATACATAACTTGCTTACCTTATTCACTTTCTGCTTCCACCCCCTAGAGTAGGATTTTTGTCTGTTTTGTTTACTGCTGTATTCCCAGCACCTAAAAGAGGTGCTCAGTAAATATATATTGAATGAGCAAATTAATTTATTAAAATGAAGAATGGATGAAGACAGCTACAAGCAAAAACTTAATTGCTGGAACCATAAATGAGAGCACAATGAGAGAAAGTACACATATAGGTAAACAGAATAAGGCTAAAATATAGACCTGAGTTACATCATCGGGGTTGTACAGCCATTCAATACCTATTTGAAGGAAATGGGAGAATACCCGCAGCCTTGAAAAGTTTACAGTCCATTTGGGAGTATAAAACTCATATGATATTTTTATAAAATACATACTTCATAGTAAAAATAAATTAGCAAGGAAGAATCAACTTGATGTTGATATTGGGGAGGTGTGACTGGAGCCACAATTTGCAAATAGAGAAGGTGGTTTAGGAAAGAAGAGAAAGGATTCTAAGAGGATGTCAAGTTGTGAACATGTGAACGGGTGTGTTCAGCGTGTGGGGGAGAAGAGAAGAGAGCATTTTCATTTACTCGTCCACATCAGTTAGGCATCTTTGATATGCCAAGCATTAAGCTGGGAAGTGGGAGGCAAAGCCCAGACCCTGCCCTCAAGGAAACTACATCCCAGCTGGGCAGAAATATATGTAAATTATCATTGTACCAGCACCACACAGAGGGCGCTATTTGTAGCAAACACAAGGGGCCCTCAACCCAAGTGAGTATGTGAGGGAGGAGGGGGGTATTGCCAGACAGGTGGTCTCTGAGCTGAGTTTCGAAGGACATGTCAAATAGGAATTAGCCAGGAAGTGCTTACAATGAGGGGAGAGCACCCGCGCCAAAGCTCTGAGGCAAAGAGAAAGTGTGTGCTCACGGAGCTGCAGGGAGAGGAGTGCAGCTGAGGCAGAGAGGCCCGACCCAGTAGTGAGCCACGTGGTGGGAGAGCTGAGCAAGCCCAGGGGATGGGGAGTCTTCTCTACTGGATTCGTCTCCACCCCGAAGAAACTGGCCTCCATGGAAGGACTTAAGAAGGGCAGTCAACCCTAATCTTTAATAAGCTCATTTCACAAAACTTCAGACACATGGAACAAACCAAGGACTCAATAGGACCTGAAGTCTCTGCCAGAATCAAGGGACCAAAGGAAAAAGGTGAAAGGTGAAATTCAGACTTCAGCCCTCAAAAAGCGAGCAGTAGTGGGTGTCCCAGGTGACAGAGGGGGACGGCAGGAAAGGGCACTCTGTACAGGAGATGGTCCTGGCTGCTGCCAGCTCTGGAAAAGCAGAAGGATTGGGGGCAGAAATCAGGAGCTACACAGCGTGGGCTCTGGCTTATTTTCCGGTCGTTTCCTTCCCCCGTGTAGTTCCATCTGCTCTCCCGTCACTAGTGATTCATAGGATGTTGATCCAATCAAAATTGACTTTTATTGAATAAAGAACTGAATCTATGACAAACCACAAAAGCCTTCCTACTTTGTGTCATTTGTCATCATTGTTTTTCCATTGCAACAAAGAGTTGGGGATACGAACAGCAACTGGCCTCTAGGCTGAGCATGTGTACTAAAGAAATGTTACATTATGATAGTGCTTCTGCATACCAGAATCACCTGGAAAACTTTAAAAAGTACTAATGTCTGATTTCCACCCCAGAGATTCTCCTTAAATGGGTTTGGGGTGGTACCTGGGAATCAGTGATTATAATGTACCTATTAAATGTTCTAAGAAATCCAATTATAAAGATCGAGTTTGACAGTGTGTCATCTAGAATTTCCTAAATTTATTTCACTGTGGAACCAACCATTTCTTGACAGAACACTTATTAGCATCTAACAAAACACTAATCTTCAACAAAACATAATTTGAGAAGTGCTAGTATTTCTTTTTAAAGAAATAAATGTCCAAGAAAAATTGTGTACATTTATCTCTGTTTTATGTTTACTATCAACCATGTTAGAAAGAGAACCTAGAAACAAGCCTGGACTTTCATTAATCCTCCTGATTTGGTGTAATTGTTTTCAAGCAAATGATAAGCAAATAAACAAGCATGCAGATTTTCCTCTTCTACTAGAGACTGCCTTTTAAACAGAAAAGGAAACCCACTTCCCCATGAGTCTGTCTTTCGCTCGGCCAGTTGAGCTACAGTAAACCCTGCTCCAGGATCACAAATAATATTTCCTCAAAGCAAGGATCTTAATATTTACAGCCCCTTCTCATTCTTCTCGTGACCTGTGGGCACAGGTTTGTGATCCACAAAATAACTAGTCCGTGTAAGTAACTTAATAAATATTAAATAAACACTGTGGAGGCAGCACACGGCAGAGGAAATTGCACACCCTCCTGAAACAGCCAGAGCCGAGTCTAAACCACATCTCCACTACTTATTAGCTTCGTGTCCTAGGGCAGACTGACCTCTCTGATCCTCAGTTCGACTAAAGAACTGAAGATGCCTGAAATATTTAATTTTCAGGTTTTACATGTAAACTGCCTGACTTAAATAAGGTGCCCAATAAATATTTGTTGATTGATCGAAAGATTTCTAAAGTGATCACATAGTTATGTTTTATCAAAAACTGCTTTAAAAATTTTTTCAGGGTATAATGTGAGGCAGGGTTTAAAATAAAGATGTTTTTGTCTGTTCACAGGTATTTGTGAAACAGTGTGCATTCTGCTGGAGGCTCAAACATCTGTAGCCCTCTGAAATAGTCGAGGTCACAGCCATGTTCATAAATCCTCAATTTTCTGTTCCTCAACAGGTATTCACAATAAGCTCCTCCAGGTTTCTGTCTACGTAAGCATATTCATGCCAAGGGTTTATGGGCAGCCAAATTTGGAGTTAGTGATGAAAACAAGGATATAAAGGCTGCTCTGAGGGCACATTTTGAAGCAAGAACATAGAAAGACCAAGAAATTGAGGGGGAAAATCTTGAAAATATCTGTTCCAATTCCGATCTAACACTCAGAACTGTCCAATCCCAGAAGCTTCTTTGGGTAGATGGCAATGTTGTTTTATTCATGTTCTTGGAGACCAAATGTAAAGTAACCTGAGGTGTAAAATTAACGAGGAAGACATGCTATCTCACAGGGTAATTTACATTACAACGTATTAAAGATTTCTTCACTTGTGACCACTCGTATCTTTCAAAATGGATTCCCACTCTTGACCACGTTATAAAGGAATTGAGAAAAAATGGGTGCCCTCTTCTCTTACTCAAGCTCCCCAACATTGAAGAATCGTTCAATTGCTTTCCTTTAGTTTAGAGGTTAAAGTTGAAAATTCCCTTTTCATATATAACTCTTTTTTTTAACTGCTTTATTAAGGTATGATTGATATACACAAAGCTGTAGATAATTAATGTATAAAACTTGATGAGCTTGGAGATAAGTATAGACCTGTGAAACCATCATTAATATCAATGTCATAAACTTACCTATCTCTTCCAAAAGTTTCCATCCGCCCCTTTGGTTTTCTGTTTTTTGAGGTTTCTTTCTCCTGTTGTGGCAAGACCAGGTAACATAAGATCTACTCTCTTAGTAAATTTTTAAGTGTACAATACAGAATTGTTCATCATAAGCCCTATGCTGTACAGTAGATCTTCAGAAATTATTTATTTCGCAAAACGGAAATTTTATACCCTTTGACCAACACTTCCCATTTCCCCATCCCCCTGCCCCAGGCAACCACCATTCTACCCTATGCTTCTACGTGTTTGACTATTTTAGATTCCACATGTAAGTGGCACCATGCAGTATTTGTCTTTCTGTGTCTGGCTTATTTCACTTAGCATAACGTCCTCCAGGTCCATCCCTGTTGTAACAAATGACAGGATTTCCTTCTATTTTAAGACCAAATAATATTCCACTGTATGTGTATACCACCTTTTCTTTATCTAGTCATCTGTCAATGGACACTTAGGTTGCCTCCATGTCTTGGGTATTGTCAATAATGCTGCAATGAACATGGGAGCGCAGATATCTCTTCGAGATTTAGATTTCAATTCCTTTGAATATATACCCAAAAGTGAGATTGTTGAAAATTCTTTCATGACCTAGAGACCAGCTTCCCTATCTTACTGACTTAAACTCTTCTGCTCACCCTCCACTCACTTCTAAGTCTCCTGACTCCAGTCATATTAGGCTATCCTTTCCTCAAATTCTCCTGCTGACCCCAGGCCCTCCCAACCTTGGCCATGAGTATTCTACCTGCCTCTCCCTGCACCTAACTAGCACTTATTCAGCCTCTTGATCTTCTCTTTCCTACCTCCAGCCGGGCTTTTGTCTCCTAGTTTATATAGATAGACAACTGTGTGCATATATGTGCATACTAGGGAGACAAGTTCTGACCCAGTAAACTCAACTCGAACCACTTGCTCATAATTGTTTCTTAGAACTTCCTTTAGAGCATTCATCCCAGCATTCTTAGGGGCCTTATCACCCCTCGACTCTTCATGTCAATCATGGGGCCCACTATTTTCTTTTTTCTTTCTTTTTTTATACTTAATTACCTATGCTTTTTCATGCCTATTTGTTTCAACTAAGAGAATCTTTATGCTAGAGCCCAGGTTAAAAATAAAGGGTAGAATGGGGTTTAGCAGACTCCACCATGCAGAAACAATTTTCTGTCTACTGTAAATGTACATATGCTGTGTAGTGTGATGAAGATTATCCAGACTCATGGTCACAGGAAAACTTTGACTTAAATCTCAGGTTTGCTACCAAGTGACTCTGCTCTGTGACCTTCAATAATTAATTTTAACCTGCAGGTCTAATGATTATTCTCAGTGTTGTTGTGAGGGCTAAATGAGGCAATATGTATAATATGATTATTGTGGTGCCTAACAAATGGTAAATGCTGAAGATGTTTTAGCTATAATATATTACCTGTAAAGCAATACAATTATCTGCTAGGATAGTTGAGTCCCTGCAGACCTTAACATATTTAATTCTATAAGTGCCATTTATAAGTGTATGTAATCAAAGGTAATGATATGTTATAATACATAGTTAAGGTGGTGGCTATAGTCATTAACAATGAATGAACATGAGTTTTCAATTTTTACATTAAAAACTTAATAAATAATGTGTGATATTTTGGTAACAAAAAATATAACTTTTTTTATCATAAAGTTGATAACTTAATACTTGATTTTAATACTTGAATTTAAGGTCCATCCTAACCCTTTTTTGACCTAACAATCTGGGTAAACTAATGAAAGGGATGTAGTCTTACAGTTCAATTCTATACCCATTATTTGGAATTTTTAAAATTAATTCAACAAATATTAATGGAGCTTCAAGCACTGCGCTAGTTGGAAGAAAATGATGTTAATTGTGTTTATTATATTTTTGATAATTAGATTTTCGGGAGAGTTCACAAAATCCTATGTCGTGGAAATGGAAGTTTTCAATAAAAAAAATGAAATGCAATACTTTTATAATGCTACTAACTGTGTGTGTGAGGAATTACCCGCTATGGAAACAACTGAGTTGTGAGTAGTAATCAAGAGGTTAAACTAAACCACATGAGTACAACCCCTCTGAAGAATAAACGGTAAATGGAATATGGCCGAGATCAAACGTTTCATCAGTAATGAGCCCCATCTACCGAGGAGTCTGGTTAACTGAGGACAGGTTGGTTGCTCTCTGGAAAAGAACAATGATCATAGAGGTAAGTGAGAGACCAGCTTGGGCATTTTTTCCTTCTTCATTTCAGCCCAGACAGAATTTGGGATTGTCTGATTCATCATGTTTTCAGAAAAAGAAACATTCTCCAAATTAAAAAGAAATCTTCGCTTAGTCCATCTCTTCCCTGGGCCTTTAATCTTAATGGAAAACATTGGCCAATTATCTCTTTTTCCATGGCCAGTCCTTTATCCAAGATTCTTGTCATAATTTGCATTTTTAATTACAGCTTATTTTTAAACTGAATTTTACATAAATATCAACTGCTCCATGAACCGTAGAAAAATCTCCTACTCTTTGACATGAAGTGTTATTTATCTCAGGCAATGGGATGCAATGCTATTGTTTCAGACATTGATTAGTTCTCATTTTGAACCATTTAAGACAGTTCAGCATGCGAGCTGTTCATTACTCCAGCAGAAGAAAGAAAGGAAGGAAAGATGGAAGGGAAAGAGGGAGGAAAGGATAAACTCAACTTCAGGCAATACTGTTGAAAAATTGGAGTGTTTCTGCACATCCACAGATCAGACATTTAGTCCCAAGAAGTATCAATTTTTTTCTTTCCCCAGGTTATAGAATAATCATGCTTTTGTTCAAATCCTCAACATGACCACAAGAAAACTAAAGTCTGAAGAGACTCTCTGTAGGCTGTGTATTTAGAAGTCAGTAGCTTCAGAGAACATGGCTCTTTCTGCGTTTTATCAGTCTGTTGCTAGAAGAAAGAAACTTAAAGTTGCTTACAAGTGACTAACAAGTTCCATAATCAAGATTTCTTAAGGAAATATAAAGTATACTATTGAAAGAACAGAGAAGATCATTCTAATGGAAAATATGCTACTTGGTAAGCTACAAGATGATGGTAACAGGGAAAATGTAGAGAGGAGTCACTTGGTCTAATGCATCCACATTTAAGAATAAGTGCATATAAGGGTTCACACAGCAATTAAATCCCTCTCAACACAAAAACCTTGAAGTTGGAGCTCTTGGTGTATCTCTCCACTAATTCTGCCGGTATGTAGAGCAGAAGTTGGCACAAGAAAAGAAAATTGTTATTATTTCAGTTGTGGAGACCACTGAAGACCAACTGCAAAGTTACAGAAGGAATTTTTGTGTGGACATGAATCCCATTACATCAAAGCCCGCTAACCGAAGCTCTTAGAAAAACCAGTGAATCACTCCAAACACTAGAAAGAGATAATGGGTATTACTTCCTTTGATCCAAGGCTTATCTTTATTTATGCACAAGAGAGAATACACACTACGTAGTCTTCTAAACACGTGACCCAAAATGTCATATTACATTAGAGGTAACAGAAAGCATATCCGAAAGAAAAGCAAATACTAGGAAAGGCCATCTCATCTGTTTAGTGAATCTTTTGGT
Organism: Equus asinus; assembly: GCF_041296235.1. Taxonomy (NCBI): domain Eukaryota; kingdom Metazoa; phylum Chordata; class Mammalia; order Perissodactyla; family Equidae; genus Equus; species Equus asinus. The sequence continues at coordinate 190,161,380 of NC_091790.1, read as the reverse complement.
ATTTAGAATCACCTCTGTAATGACCACTTGTTGGGTTTGCACAGAATCCCTTCCTCCTCCTTTGCTAAGAGTACCCCACTTTTCTTATTATGCTCTCGTCTACTCCTTATGCTCTCATCTACTCCTTATGCTCTCTGTGGGACAGCCAATCTTGACATCCAGTCGCATCTGCCAAAAGAGTGAAGTATCACTCAGGTTCACCAATTGGAGTGCATTATTTTCCTAACTAGAGTAACTTGTTTGGGCATGGACATATGCCGCCAACACAGCCAATTAAATTCTCCCTTGAGATTGGTTGCTGGGAGAGACAGGATCTCTCTTGGGAGAATGGGGGTCACAAGCAATGAATGTATACTTTGGATTACCACTGTCCATCTTTCCTAAAATGTGGCTACAGACTGTGTGAAAAAAAAAGCCCACATAAAAAAAGCAGAACCACAAAATAGAAATTAAAATAGAAAATGTGATGACATTATTCAAGCCCCTGGATCCAGTTGTGCCCCAACTATTCAGACTTCCCTGTAACATGAACCAATACATTCCTCATTTTGTTTACGTTGTTTGTGGTGAGTTTCTGTCACTTGCACCTGAACAAGACCTGACTAATACGACACAAACATGTGTCCATGGTTATGAGCACCCAACACAAAGTGTCAAATCAAAAGACTACAAACTGGAAAGCTGCAAAGATCCAGACTTGATGATTTCCCCAGTTCTATAACAAATGCTATGGAAACAAAATGACTGAAAACCTGAACTCAAACTTTTTCAGGTTTGACTTGTCTAGTATCAGAACATCACATCGTGCCTTGAGACTTTAAGATTTAATATTACGACAATTGTACTACAGGTTAGCAAACAGCAATTTGTGTGTCCTAATGACCATGATGACATCCTCTAGAGACAGTTTAGTTTTGCTTTCCCATAGCTTCAGATAGCATCCGTAGACCTAACCAGCTTTCTACCCCAAAGAAGCTTAACGTCTTTTGTAATTGAGGGTAGAAAGATAACATGGGTAAAACAGAAGGATCTATTGGAAAACAAAAATTTCAAAGTGTGAGCTCTACTTAGGGTAGATCAACAGATGGCTCAACAGTGCCACCCTCCTACATGACCTGTCACTCTTGCTACTGACTTCCTCTCTGTAAAGAAGAGGAGGATATGGTAGAAGCCCAGACATGACCTAAAGAGTTGTGAAAAAATTCCAAAATGACAGACATCCCAATGAGGCACATGTTTCTGTCTTAAATTCCATTCCCTACATTTCACACATAGGCTTCGCATGTCCTTAACTTTTAGCTGAGGTCTACATTTGGTGGCTGTAGCTGTTGTTTTCATAGCCTGGAACTGTTTAAGTCATCTTGACTCCAACAAAATAAACTTCAGGATTTTGACCCTCCGAATTCAAGTAATTCCATAGAGTAGTTATGTAAATTACATTGTAACCAATCCACCCTTCTTAAACAAAGTTTACCTTTTTCTCTCCAATTGTGAACAATTCCAAAGGAATCTTGCTCCATGTCCTACCTTATAATTCCTTGACTCAGAGCCCATGAGAGCCTTATAGCCAGTTGCCCAAGAGCTGAGAAAGCTAGAAAAGCAGAGGTAAGAATTCACTGGCTTCCTGGCTGTAAGAAATTTCAGGAGCACTGTAATAATGAAACCATAGCAATGTATTTCCTCTGTTTTTCCTTCTCTTCTTAAACCATGCCTCCAATGACATGACATCCCAGAAAATGGAGAAGACAAGTATTGTAAAGTGGCTAAAACAGTCCCCTGTCTTACAGAAACTTCAAGGAGAAATTGCCACTGAAATTTTATTGGAGGCCTTCTTATGGCAATTTCTACCAAGGGCTATAAAAATGTATCATTCCCTTCGACCCAAAAATTCCACTCCTGGGAATGTTTCCTCAGGAAATAATTCAACAGAAGGAAAAATAAGTGCACAATAATGTTATTTCCAGTTCCATCTAAAAGAGCAAAGCATCAGAAGCAATCTAAATGTAGAACAATAAGGAATGTTTAAATAAATTATTGTGTATAACTCAATGGAATATTACACAGACATAAAATTATAACTATACTATCTTGATATAATATTCAGTGGAAACACATAAAATGTTACATTCATTATTATTATTACAACTATGAAAACTAAGAATGTATATGGAAGAACCCTAGAAGGGAATATTAAAAAAAGTAATCATGTTAAGATTGGGAGGTCTTTGGTGATGTTTCTTTTGTCAAAATTAATTTACGCTGTGGTTATAAATCAACAGCAGCAAGGACAAGAACCTGCTTCTTCCTCAGGGGAGAAAAGTCAACCCTAGTTATCCACTCATTCCCTAAAGAGACTCATACTGAGCAGCTCCTATGTGCCAGAGTTCATGCAGAATTAGGGATATATTCATGTGAAGTCACATATGCCCTAGCCAACATTTCTTCCCCTTTGTTTCATGGAATTAGAAAATATTACAGCACTTTGTCATCTTCTATTTCTGTAATTACCATATTTTGTCAAAAACTGGAAGCCCATTTCCCCCCATATATTCAATATCTCTGAAACAGAGATGCATTTCTGCTTGATGACATCTTAACATCACTGTCACCCAGGTGGCAGTTGTGACAAAGTTGTAACTACCTCCACATGTGCAAATTCAGTCATAGATCTTCATATGGTTATCACTTTAGTTGAATCCTTTGCACTGTTGCTAGTACAAATGATGAGTTTCATTGCTGTCTTTTAAAGATTGTGCTATCATTCTTCATTAAATAAGAAGTGATTGTACCTGTGGAAAGGCATAGATATTGAGCAACAGGGTATAAATCTAACAACAGTGGAGCAAATATCTTTGTTAGAGGAATGATTACAATTCCACATCTTCCTGCAATAACAATCAATTTATTTACTTGTGTTTTCCTTATTATACATGCACAAAGATGGTAAATGATAAAAGAAAAACCTAAGTCTAAATAAGTCTAAAATAGTCTCTTGATGATGTAAAATAAAAATATTAAGATGTAAGAAACATGGTGTCATAGTTTAACTGGGAAGCTTTGTTTTCAGTGTTATATAAAATGATGATACCCCCTAAAAATCAATGGCTAGTACAGCTTCAATAAATACAGTAATTGACAGCACCATCCATTGATGACGTGACTTCCTTTCATCTTTGTTTTCACTTTCTCCTGGTTGATACACAGGATTTCCACAATTTCCTCTACTTCTGATCCTTGCTGGCGAATTTGAGTGCTAAGTATGAAGAAATCAAGATTCTGGAGAATGTTCTCTATTCTGGGCCATTATTGAGGTCATTGCTACTAACTGTTCGAAGGAAGGTACAGGGAGATCCTTGGAGAGAGGGGAGACCTCCTCTGAGAGATCTCTGCCCATTTAGAGGCAAAGATCACAGCAGCAGGCTGACCCTGACGGTGTCCCTTGCGTTGTGATGGGAGGAGATCAGAACTAGGAAGAGATTATGAAATGGCTGCATCAGAAGGAGTTTCTCAAATTTATATAAATTTTTCTTTGAATTAGGTAGAAGACATCCACAGCCCAGTTTCCACGAACTTGCAAGCGTTGTGGCATTGATAAAGTCCTAGAGTCCTTCAGCCTGACATCTGCCTTCTCAGTAAGGCTCTAGAAGGTCACAACTCTGTGCAAAGAGCCTACAAACAGTCTAATATTAACATGGCTCCATTCCCTTAATATCCTTAAGCCTTACTGTCCCTTTATTCATGGACAACCAACACACTTTAAAAAAAAACAAGTCTCAAGAGTCATTGCTAGGTTTCTATTCTTTTGTCCTTCGTAAATGATACGCAAAAACAAATTTTAAAGGCAAATTCCATCATTAAAACTCTTCAGTGAAAAACTATTTCCACTGACTCCTTAGGCTTTTCCTGAGGTTACAATTAGTATTGTGAAACTACCTTCCTACTCGAAACAGGTCAGATATTCAATTAGCAAACACAATCAGATCTTCTAGTTGATTTTTGTAGTGCCAGATATGGCTGATGTCTCCAGGATATTCTTCAGAAGATTATAACATTATTACCAGTGTTATTAAACCAAGAACGAAAAGGATGTGTTGCTTCCACAATACTTTCCCTAGAGATAGTTGTTTTGCCTAGAATTGCCCGTAGAATTTCCCATCTAGACTATTGATGTCCAGGCTGGAGAGTATTAAGTCCATTGTTTTTTTTGTTTTTTATTTTTTTGTTTATTATTTGAGCACTCCCCATCAACAGTGCGCCATTCCACTGATAACTCTTAGTACCTTATTCACGTTTATGACTTTATATTGAGGGCATGGAGTAACCAACCATGCTCTGGTGTTCAGCCTGTCTTTGAAATTGCCCTTTCGTTGACAGCTAACTCAACTCCCACAGCGAGAGGGCAAAGAATGTGGGTTTAGGGCCTCTCTCACTTCATTCCAGCACAGGCCCTCTCACAACTGGCTGTGCTGTCAGGGATTTTTAAATTGCTGTCCTGCTGCCTCAGTGAGACTACATTCTAGAACCTAAGCCCTGTTCTCCTTCCACTTTCCTTTAACTTTCCTAGATATTTCTGCAGAAAATAAAGCCGTCTCAGATACCATCACATTAACTTGCACTCATGTGTGTCAAAAAATGGGAAGAGAATGTGAAAACCAGAAGGCTTTAGTTTTAGTCTCTGTGCTCCACCCGCTAATGCGGCATCACCACCAACAAAGGGTTCACGTGACCTGCTGGAAGTTGTCATGAGCCAGCAGCACAAAGGTACACTTGTGTCACCTCTCCTCCAATGTGTCCTTTCTGTTTCCTCACCTCATTCTCAAACACTTCCAAATCTAACCTACTCTTGGGAGGGTTGGGCAGGTCGATCTGGCCCGGAATCATCTTTAAAGTGTTACTTTACTCTGGCACAGGCAAAGCTGGTGCTCACATCCTTCAGGTCTCTACTTGAATGTCTCCTTCTCAGAGAGCCTTCCCTGAAAAAGAGTGTGTGCACACACATATGCACTGATGCACACATGCCTTCCTGTCCCTCTTTACCATTACCCTGCTTTATTTTTGTCATAGCACATGTCACAACCTCAAATTTTATTCATTTGTTGTCTGCTTCCCTCCAGCAGAATAGGAGCTCCAGAAGAGTGTAGATTGTGTCTGTTCTGTCCACTGCTCTGCCCCAGGTACCTGTCAGGTAATAGTATCCGACAAATAGGAGGTACTCAATTAACATTGTTAAATGAATGAATGAATGAATGATGCAACTCGGGCATCTATAAAATAAAAAGGTTTGTGTAAATGAACTGTGAGTTATCTTTCAAACATAACCTTCTGAAATTTTAATCTGTTGATGGATTATTCAATTGATACTTAAATGATCTATGCCTGACTTCAAAACAGGATTTAACTTAGCTGCATTTCGAAGCTTCTAGATTTTACGCTTCTCAAGGGTGTCTTCTGTTTTGAAGTATCTGCCCTAGAATCTAACAAGTGCTCCAGAAAAATGGTAGCAATTAATCTGTCAATAAGTCAGTCAATGCAGGATAAGATGAAGTGGGAAAAGATTTTTACCTAACCTCTAACTTTTCTAACTTCAAGCCTAACTTCTATTGATCAGGCAATCATCAATAACAAAAAATAATATTAGCTAACATTGATTAAACACTATGTGAAGTATTTAATTCTCACAACCACCCAATGAGATGCATACCACTATCAATCCTGTTTTGCCTTTTATACGTTAGCAAACAAAGTCAGACATGGGCAGAGCAAGGCTCAAACACATAACTTCCCTGTGACTCTAAAGTTTGTCTCCTAGTATTTTTCTTTGATCTGGGATTCCATTCATTCCTCTCCTTGTTCTTCATTCTAGATAGAAACTCCCATGTTACAATTTTTCACCAGAGCATACAGCATTGGTATTTTGAGTACCTTTTTTCCTTCTTTCTTCACCAGTTCTGTCTTCCCATGCCATTCCATAGCCGTAGGCTTTGATTTTCAGGAAGAAGTTCAGAAGCATTGTGTTGAGTTAAGCACTGGCCAGTCCAAACAAAGAGAGACTCTTAACAGAAGGAAATGCCATTAGGAAGGAAAAAACAAACGAGTTGGTATTATGATTGATCAGAGACAAGCGAACATATATGGCATCTCATATTGCGGCTGTCTGCAATTTATGAGGCTCAGATGAACACAGGAAGGAAACTGGCTCAACTCCTCAATAGCAGATTACCTTAAATCTTGATTTGTAGAGAAATCCAGATGAAGAGTTTAGCAGGAACGTGACTCAGGGACATAGGCATGCTACACTCTGCAATCCTCGGGCTCTGCTTTCATCTGTCTGTACCTGGCACCTGGTTGACACTATATGTCCTGATGATCAGAGCCTTAGTCAACTCTTATCTCCCCTCCTTTTTCTCTTCCCACTTTCAATCATTCTGGCTTTTCTCCAAAGAGCTTATGTGGCTGTCCATAGCATAATTATATTTGCATTTTGGGAGGTATTCCTGGCAGTAGTGTGGAGAATTTACAGTAATAAAATAAACTTTAAGGCAAGGGTTCCGGTTAGGAAGATAAGAGGCAGTTTCTATACAAAGCAGGGCTGCACATGATCAACAGCAGTGGAAGCAGAGAGGTGGGCTCAGTTTTAAGAAGTGACGGTACAGCAGACGAGACACTGCCTCCAGCCAAGGATTCTATGCGAACTGGTCAGCAGCACAGCTGTCTGACAGAGCCTTCATTCTTAACCTTGACAGTGTCAGAAATGGATGCCATCTCCCATTTGTCATACTTCTGTATACCTCCTTCCTTCCGTTCTCATAGATGTGGAAATAGATGTTCATTGACTCTTACTCTTAGCTCCCTCTTGTCTTTTGTGTTTTTTAGGAAGATCAGCCCTGAGCTAACTGCTGCCAACCCAACCCTCCTCTTTTTTGCTGAGGAAGACTGGCCCTGAGCTAACATCCATGCCCATCTTCCTCTACTTTATATGTGGGATGCCTACCACAGCATGGCTTGCCAAGTGATGCTATGTCTGCAACCGGGATCCAAACCAGTGAACCCTGGGCAGCCGAAGCGGAACGTGCAAACTTAACCACTGCATCACCAGGCCGGCCCCTCCCTCTTGTCTCTTAAACTCACCTTTACACATGGCTTCAAGCCCCACCCTGCTGTGGGGCACAGCAGGGACATATGTCTAAGATTTCTGCAAGGGTTTATAATCCACAATTGAGATGAATGAAAAAGATCATTTTGCGTATTGAGTTGCTTGAATTTATTTAAAGTTTGCTCTGAATTATATCTTCTCCAAAATCTATGTAAACATTAGTAATCATAGGCTCATGAATAATAAAGGTTTTATTAGAACAGATTTTATTGAAAACTATACTGTCATTGAGTAATAATGTTGCATACCCTAATCCCTTCTCGAAGCTCCTTTGATATTCACATTAACATCTCAAAGGCTCTGGGAGGTCCTACTTAAATAAAACTATTTAATGGAACATTTCCCAAACGTGGCAGCCATTAAAGCACCATATAAACTTAGAAAATCTATTTAGCCTGACTGTGCTGCACTGCTTCTCTACAGCGGAAGGATCGCGCCTTACTTCCTACGGAAAGTGCTAGAAAGAGCTAATGAGCACAATTAAAAGTCACTTAGCAAATGGGAAGTTGCTGCCCCTTAAAAACATAGGAAGTGCCAAGTTTGTGCCATATATAGACCATTGTTCCATTGCTCCAAGGCCTTCCTTTCCTGAAATAAGCCAATGTTGTCTCTCACATTGAAAGGATAAAATCACACTCTGGCCATTGCAGAGTGAACTTAAGGGGAAAATAAGGAAAGAGAGAGACAGAAAGAGAGAGAGACAGAGACAGAGACTGATTTGCCCCAGAATGAGTTTCACCGTGAGCTCACGGGGCTTGCACTTTATAGGCTCCTAAGAGGAGACCTAGCCGAGTATGACACCATCATATATTGTCATAAAATTTGCAAATGAGAGAGATTTAGATGGCAATGGTTTATATTACTGTCTCTTTCCACTCTGATAGCCCATCTGTTCCATTTTCCCCTGTGTCGGGTGACGTTGGTGTAACCATGAGTCATTTTGGTTTTTGGCTCAGAAGAAATTGAGTTAGGGACACTCTGAGTTTGGGTTTAACAGGACATATTTATGTCTCTTCCAGTCATTTCTGTTAAGTTGCGACAAGCCATCCCAGTGTAGGAAAGACTTCCAAAAATATTCCTATGGCCCACTGTGCCAACCTACCTGGCATCCTCATCTGAAACGCATGACGAGAAGTTATGTTAGCATGTCCCTGAAGTTAGCATGTCCTATGGTTGACCCAGCACCAGAACTATGTGGGTTGTGAAAGGAAACAAAGTTTGAAATACAAGAAATCAGAAGCTAATTTGTGTGATATTTCACACAGAAGATTCCATTCTCATGAATGCACGAGCAAAATTGAAGGTTTCTCCTGTTGAGAATGAACTCGATTATGCAGCATACACAAGCATAAAGGCACCATATATTTTTCCCATCTTTGATAAGAATCCTTTTTTGATGGAATTTATGAGAATTTCTGTTTGCAGGGCACAAACCTACAGCTGTTACATGTTTTTTGTGTCCCGAAATATTATATTGTATCTTAGAATCTCTCTCACGTATTGTCACGATAAAGTCTAGTGGTTCTAGATGAAATAGTACAAATAGTGTCACTAACACTGTGAAATAGAGTGAAGAAACGAGTGCAAATATTCATTAAGAAGTCACTGTATGTAATGTAAGTTTCACTTGATTACACTTTTTAGCTCAATACAATATAGCAGCAATTTAAAATGCACTGAACTATTCTTGTTTATGCTTTAATTTCAGATTCACTTTATATTTTTCCAAAATTATGGATAATATCAAAATTCAGATGTGGTAAAAAGAAGAAGCCAAAATGTGAACTGCAAGAGAATATAGGCAGAAGTTTTAATATCACCAAAACTCTTATTATACCATGATGGAAATTAAAACTTTCAGATCACTATCACTAACATGAGGAAAGGAACCACACCAGGAGAGTCCCAAACCAGAAATTAAGAAGCAAAAGGCAGATGAATGTTGCAGAAAAGAAAAACACAATTTGCACTGTTTAATGAATGTTGTCTAATAATATTCCAGATTACACGCTACCTAAGATAACTTCAAATGTCTAAAATTGTAAAGTTTACATACAAATCAAAGTTTAAAGAGGTTTTTCCTAATTTGACAAAAATTCTAAACATTTGCATAGACAGTTGCTAAGCTGAGATAAATGTTTCTAAACTATCAGTAACACAAATCAATTTTGAGTCAACGGTGCTAAGAGAGAAGCTATTATCTTTCCACTATCTCATAGAAAATGAAATTTAAAAATTTATTGTCATTTGAAGAGGCAAAGAGAATGCAACCAAAAAATGTATCAATTATAGCAGTGCATCAGGAAGTTAATTATTAAAATTACTGTGTTATTTTTGGAGATGTTGTGATAATTTGGGTATCTGTATACTTTTCAAAATGCATAACTTGTGATTTCTCATTCTAAATAGATATTTAATTTTATGCCTAACTTAAAGTTGCGTTTGTAACTTTGTATTATTTTTCTTAAAGAAAGATCCCCAAATCATGAAAGCCTCAGACTCCACACAATGTGGATCCGCTCCTGATCCATCCTTTCTTACACTTTGGTGAGTTGATTCATTCAAACAGATGGACAAGTTGTTTATTTGATAATATTTACATGTTGAATCAACTACCAGTGAATTTAATCAAAATGTATCCCATACCCAGACCTTCTAAGATAAGCTTCTCTGAGCCCAAATTATATCCTGATACTGAAATAATTTCCTAATATGAAGAAAACTGGCAGGAGTAAATATTCCTCTCTATCCTGGAAATTTCAAGTTCTGTCCAGGGGAATGATCCCATAGCTTGATTTTGACATTAGATTTTTGAAGATGTATTTAAGAAGTTAAGTGCATCTAAATGCAATTTATTGGTTATATAAGCCAGTTTCATGAAGGAACACTTCTAGCATTTACTCCTGATGATGTTCATAAGCAAGGTGATATAAAACTAGTCATTGCCTTGTGGTCTGTTGCTATGATGCCACCATTGGTTTAACAGAGGAGGCGGAAGACACTACAAGTGATCATAGGTTTTTCTCTGCTTAGAGCAACTCTGCAGACTGAGATAAACCCCCGGAATATACAATCCTCCCTCCCTGCCAACCACTACACACATAGATGGATGACCCACCTCCTTTGCAGCATTAAATAAACTGTGTGGAGTTTTGGAAATGCAGAAAGTCTTTCCTAGGTACTTTACTGAGTTCTAAACAGTCTTGGCTGTCATTCTTAGAAAATTTAACTGCTTACTTCCTTTGCTATCCCCAATCTCTCCTCCACCATAACAAAAAGACTAAAGAAAATTAAGGAAAAAGAAAAAGCAAACTAAATACCCAACTGTTCAACAGGGATAAAAGGGTAAATGGGGTGAAATATATTAAACTAAGATTAAGATTTTTATATTTTAAACCTAGCATCCTCTTTCAGTGTTTACAGATCATTAAAAATAAGTACATGCATCCCATCTACAAGAGTTAGTCTTCATAATTAGCTGGTAGTTCATTCTACACTCACAGAAAGCTATTGAAAGAGATGACGACCCAGCAACATTGCAGTAACCCTTCCATTTTTCATTGTTATGTTGATGAGCAATTGAAATGGCTGTAATTAAAATGATGCTGTAATTCTATTTTTAGTGATCTGTTCACTGTCAAAATTAAATATATATGGCAAGACAAAGTAACCGGGCATGGTAAATAGCATAAAAAGAAACAAAGGATGCTCTCATGATGTCATTCTACATTCATGCAGTAGAGGAATCACTGAAAAGTGTATGATCTGGTCCGTTTTCTGACAAAGTGGTTTACATTTCCTACTCCATATAATATAAATTATTTTTGAATTGCTCTGAATTTCTCAGATGACAAGTATATCATTAGCCCTGTAAGTACTCCTCCTTGACTTGGCAGTAAAATCAGGTTAGCCATGTGCTAGCAGGTTGACTGGAACTTCTGTGACAGTAAAAAGCTGTGAGCCCAATGATTCAGAGGGATGTTGATGGGAAAAGTGGAGACTGGTACCATTTTGAGGGTACCAATCCGGTCCCCTTTCCCCAATTAGATAGAAGTGACTGAGAGCCCAGCATGCAATAGCTGCTGTTCAAAATACGCAGAAGAAAAGACCTTTGGCATCACGGAGCTTATCAGTCATTCCAGGCAGGAGTCCTGGGCTTTGGGCTCAAGAGTCCTCTATTCCAGACTCCCTTCCTCCAGGCTGGTGAACCTCTAAGCCAAACAACACACGCTGCTGTCTCCTTCTCGCCTCTGTTTACAAGAAAGCCAGTGGACCATTTGAGAGAGCCAAAACAGAGTCATGCAGTAAGACAGACATCAAGAGGAAGAAAAGATTCCCCCAATAGAAGCTAATGCTCCTGTTACAGCAACGATTGTATGAGAATACTTCTCGATCATGACAATGATCACTATTATACTGTGCCAACTCATGTCACAACACATATCTATCAATGTCAGCTTGGCCTTCTTAGTCTGCTTCCAATACAGCAAGAGACAATCACAGCTCTGACAGTCATCTATCATGTCTGTTATTTGCCTGTTTCAGCAAGATGGGAGAAATGATGACCTTGGAGCCTTTGTGAGGTACAATCTATCTCTCCTTTGCTTTCTCTCTGAAGAAGGGATACTCCACGTTACTTACCACTTTTCAGATCTATTTTGTCAAGTCCAAAGATCTACACAAATATATGATATTACTATAAGCATAATCATTAATATTAACTCCCAATCTAAATCTTTATATCTTCTTTAGATAGGTTCATATTATCTCAAGAGAAAACTTGGCGAAAGTCTTGAGGCCTAATAAGCTAAGCTACCTCCACTGACTTATTCTTAGGAAATCCCAGTTTCTACTCCCTTAACTTCTATTCAGTTGGATGGAAAGCTAATATACCAGAACACAGGTTGCAAAGTTTCTGCTTTTAAAGGATTCACAAGCCAGTAAATTATTATAGCAATATGACAATTTTACCCATGGACGTATGTTCAAGATACCATGCGAGTCAAGAAAGGGAAATTTCTTCCTTCCTCAGGTCTTCGCATATATTGCTCCATTTGTCTCGGGGTATTTAGCCCGCTCTCTGCCTACAGAACTCCCATACACCCTTTACATCTTGGCTTAAATGACACTTCTCCAGAGAGGCTTTGTCACTTCCATCGTTTCAGGTGTGGTGCACCTGTTGGCCAGTCCCTTTCACAGTACTTAAAATAATGAAAATAAAATAATTTATGATTATTTGTTTGACATATATATCCCCAGTTAGACTGTGACTGTCTGCCTCACTGTTATTTGCCTGGCATGTGGAAAAAGGGAAACAGCATATTTGGTATGTCTTAAAGGATAAGTGGACCTCAGCAAACAGGCACAGAAGCCAAAGAAAGAATGGCATTCCAGAAAGGGGAAAAAACAAGTAGAACTTCACATCCATGAGGAAAAGCATGATGCATTCAGGAAACTAATTAGTTGATACTTCCTTCTGGTTGGAATTCAAAAGGGAATAGATGATAAAATTGGAAAACCGGGTAGGAACTAGACAATGAAAAAGTGACATGCCAAGGAATTTAAATGTAATCCTGTATGTTTTGGGCAGCCACTGAAGACTTAAGCATGAAAGTGATATGATACATATTTTAGAAATACAGCTCTGGCAATAGTGAGGGAAAGAAGAGATTTCATGCAAGGAGCTGAGTGAGAAAGCTATTGAGAAATGATGAGTATCTGCATTAAGGTAGGACCTGAAAATGTAGAAGAAGGGATGGATTTGAGAGATATTATGGAAGCAAAATTAATAGCTACTTGTAATCATTTGGATGCAGTTGGGAAGGGAATGGAGGGGTTATGGATGACACCTGGGATCTTGGATTGGGTGACGTGAGTACGTTGAGATGCTGCTAAATAATATTGCAAATAGGAGGTGTAGGTTCGGGTCAAAGACAACAGACTTAACTTTACAACTACTGTGTCTGAGATGCCTGTGGGTCTTCCAGTAAGGAGGCCAATAATCAGTTGAATACATGGATTGAAAGCTCAGGAGAGAGTTGTGGGCTAAAGCTGGAGATTTGGGAGCTAGCAACGAATGAGTGGGGATTGATGCCAAGAAAGCAGAAGAGAGTGATAGGGAGAAGGTGTAGGGTGAGAAGAAAAGAGGCTGAGAGCAGAGACCTGGGCAGCACCAGCATCGAAACTCTCTGGCCTCTTCCCTCCAGCCCATACTCACCATCCTCTGCTGGCTCAGCCCTCCTTCCCTGCAACACCCCTCATCCCACCTTCCTGGCTGAGGCCTTCGCAATCCCTACCAACAATCCAGCACTCCTACCTTCTCTAAGGAAAGAAAACTCCAATTGCAAATGTCTCCAGAGGAAAGTGAAAAAAGGAAAATTTATAACTCTCAAGGCTGTGGCACAATCACTAATAACACAGATGTGTTGATGACTGCTGCATTAGTCTGCTAGGGCTGCCACGCACCGAGTGGCTTACCCAACAGAAATTTATTGTCTCACAGTTCTAGAGGCCAGAAGTTCAAGATCAAGGTGTTTGTAGCGTTGGTTCCTTCTGAGGGCTGTGAGGGAGAATCTATTCTATGCCTCTGCCCTAGCTTCTGGTGGTTTGCTGGTCATCTTTGGTGTTCCTTGGCTGGTAGACACATCACCCTGATCTCTGCCTTCATGCTATGTGCCACTCTCCCTGTGTGTATGTGTTTATGTCCAGATCTCTTTTTATAAAAACACCAGTCATATTGAATTAGGTCCCACCCTAATGATATCATCTTAAATTAAGTAATTAAATTTGCAACAATACTATTATTAAATAAGGTCACATGCTGAGGGACTTGGAGTTATGACTTCAAAATATGAATTTTGGGGGGACACAATTCAACCCATGACAAATGCTGAACACTATCCATTTGTTTTTTTGATGTCAGGAAGGGAGAAATTCCCCCCTCTACCCTTCTTGAGTTATTATGGCTGGATTAATAATAAAATTGACACAAGACTAGATTAATAGGAGGAAAGCCAATTTAATTTTGTGCACACAGGAGATCATAAAAACTGATCCTCAGGGACTGGCCTGGTAGAGTAGTGGTTAAGTTCATGCACTCCACTTCAGTGTCCTGGTATTGACCAGTTTGGATCCTGGGCACAGACCTACACATCACTCATCAAGCCATGCTGTGGTGGCAACCCACATAGAAGAACTAGAAGAACTTACCATAACTAGGATGTGTAACTATGAACTTGGCTGTGGGGAGAAGAGAGGAGAAAGACTGGCAACAGATGTTAGCTCAGGGCCAATCTTCCTCATCAAAAAAAAGATGCTCAAAAAAATGACCAAAGCAAGAATCTTTTATATATTTTTACACAAAGAAACAATAAATTTAATTTAAGCAGAGTTTGGGTTTACAGTAGCAAATTAGTAAAGAAGTAGAGAGGTTTATTTCTGTAGGCTTCTCTGCCCTGAATCCCCTAGCTCTGGTAATAAGGATGCAGGAAGAGTGCCTTTCACATGGGAGATTTATTTCCTGCTTCCAGTGGGAACAGAGAGAGGAGGGTCAAAACGCCCTTTTTGCATCAGCTTCTTCTTAAGTAACTTTTATTCAAAATAAGCAATATGCCCTTGTGGCACATTTTGAGGCAGCCTGCCTTGGGCCCCAACATTGGTTTACAGAGAAGATATTTCTTTCATAAAGTAATATATGAAAAAGTGCTCTATGAACTAGAAATTGTTAAATGATTATAGTTATTACTTTTGGAAAAACATTGGTAATTTATATAAATACTACCTCAAAATTATTAAAGGTGAAGCAAAGGGCCCTTAGAAATCCATCTGCTGAGTGTGTGGACACTATAGTACGGTATGATCACAACGTCAAATTTTTAGTCCTCTCTATGCAACAAAAACACAGGATCAGACTTTTGGTAGATGTTCCCATCACTATTTTTAGGCTTTATGACTGTCTACATTGTCACTCCCATGGATTTTATAATGGCTTCATGGGAAATAAGCTGATTCATCTGTGGTGATTTAAGACTCAGCTGTTAAGATTGCCACCATCTGTCCTTGACTAGTCATTGAGGCATCAGATTGGACAGGTGCTCCCAAGGTCATGAAGTCATTGTTTGGCACCCCCCAGTGACTGTGTTTCAATGGCAGTGATTTCAGACCTTGTGGCATGGCTGGGTGCAGGGCCGTCTCAGGGTACATGCCCAATCCCATGCTCCAACACCAGCCTGATAAACCACACCGTTGCTCTATGTTCCTGAATAACTGCTTTCAATGAAATCCTACCTTATGCTTTTTATTGGCTTCAAAGCTTCTTCCCAGCATCTTAGAACTGAATTTGTAGATATTGACATAGCTCTAAATCCCATTCCCCACCCAAGAAAAGGGATCAAAGCTTAGACTTCCTTTTGATCCACACAGCACAATGCTATACTCAGAGCCCTCAAGCTGATGATATTCTGCTCCAGTTACTTTGAGGGCATTTTCATTCAGAAGAGGCTTTGCCAAAGAGCATCACAGTAAATCTTTTACCTCTACTGTACTTTTGCACTTCCTCCTGCTCCAAAACCCATACCCACACATCTAATTTCTCCCTCACAATATAATTATAAATATCTGCATAATGCTCTACAAAACCCTATGAGGGATTATAACTCTCTAATCTCATGGAGTAGCTAAAGCCCCAGTGGGCCTCATCCAGTTGACTGGAGGGCCACAAAGAGGGCCCCCAATACTGGATTGTTTTTATTCGTTGTTTATTATATTTAGAGAGCCACAAATCAGCTAACCTGTTAGCCTCAACATAACCAGGGTGGGAAACAGAAGGTTTTCTTGCTTTAATTTAAAATGTCTTCCCTCTCTTCCTTCTGAACCTAATTCTAAAGTTTATTCAGACTCTCCCAGTAGTCTGTCTAAAATAGCCGTATGTCAGAATTCCCACCGTGCTAGTCACAAAATAGGGACAAGAAGTATTTCGGCATAATACCCACTCTCTGACTCAGAGCCAATGATGCTATATGAAACTTTAAGGGTAGAATTCTTAAAATTAAGTTTCTTCCAAGCCAAAGAGGACATATATTGTGAATCACTGAAGAGAAAAATTACAAAGGGTTTGGGTTGGCTGCATTCAGCTGAGTTGACAGCTACAGGGCAGAGGGAGAAAAGCAAGGAAGTGGAGTTATAGAAAATGAAAATCTACTTTTATAGAAAATTAGTTGGTCGGGGACATGGGTAAGGAATGGCAGAAGACCCCACAATGTCCAGGATGACCTACTGGAGTGAGCCAGGTCTCGGGACACAGCCAAAGAGATGAACTCAGAAGTAGAATAAAAAGGTTCTAGGAGCATGGTAGCTGATTTGTGAGGATCTGCCTGTGAGGTCATAAAGTCCTCCAACCAAAAGCCAACTAAAATAGCTATGTTCCAAAGGCTGACTGGAGGCAACAAGGCCGATGCTGCAAAAAAGCCCTGGAGAAAGAGAAGCCTCATTCTAGATGAAAATGGGCGTTGTTGCTAATGGTGTCCAAAAATTGTTATTGTGGCCATATTGAGACACATGTCATCCTTCCCTCACAGTACGTGTATTGCAGCAGTGACAATGAGACCTGTAACATTTTTTGCTAGGCTAATGAGTAAAAATTGGATGTAACAAGACTTTTCAATATTAGAAATGATTAAGGAATAATATATTTTAGATCATTTGCTAAAATAGCAGTGAACTTCCTGCAGTTTAACTCCTAGGGCCCTAAAGTAAACTGGTTGAAGAAATTGGATCCTAAAGATTACAGGTGAATTTTTAAAGTATGTCTATATTCAAGTGGAGATCAAAGAACCCCAACTGAAAGAAGTGTGAACTGACTGACACGACAACTGTGGATTGAGCAAAATTTCTTTTTAAGAGGGCCATCTTGAAGATTATGACTTAAACTTTGGAGGAACTAAGGTGACTGGAAGGAATCACATGTGAAATTACTTAGATAAAAATTTATTGATGTAAAAGAAAAAAGAAAGAGCAGTGATGACAGGGAGATGCTTGGAGGGACTGCTAGTGTTTCAAAACCACCCAAGATTTTGGAAAAAATGGGAGAATTTGGTCTCTTTCACCTGGGAAGCACCTTGCTCACACTGCTATTACCTCTCCTTGCTGTCACAGCTGCCCACCCCCAGCCTCCCACATCTGGAGTGACATTCAGGATCACTCAGGTGATGAAGCATCTTTCTGTCTGGGTATCTAGCCAGTTTTTATATCATCTTAGTAGAAAATCAGATTTTTCAATGGATGAACCCGCCTCACAAATAACAGACTTTTATTTCTCAACTCTTGCGATAGGCTATTTACCAGCTCCATTTCCACTCCTAAAACTTTCTCATCCCTTCCTTCTGGCTGGAACCATTTGAAATTCCTTTCCAACCACTATGGGAGAGGAGTCCGTAGCCATAGCTGCTCCCCACTTGAGGCTTCTCAGAAGATGTATCAAACGAGCAAATGAGGAGTAATGTGAACGTTGCTTCTTACTCACCTTTACTTTCTATATTGTATATCCTCAATCCAAGAGTGACAGCCTAAACTTTAGACTCTAATGCAATGCTTACATTTGCACTTGGCTCATTTAAATGTGCTTATCTGTACAGGAGGGGGTAATGTGGAGCTGTTTGCAAAGAAGAACCCAGAGGTAAAATTTTTGATGTTGGAAGTCCCTCTCACAGCAACTCCTTTTACCCTTTTTCGTTCAGGGGATAACAGCAGCAAAGCATCAATTTAAGATCTACTGGAAATGGGACAAGAGTGTTACATTTTACTTGGTCTTGGTCAGATTAAACAAAGTTGAAATGAATCAGAATACAGCAGACATAAAAGCATCCCAACAGAGTTCTCCTTTTCTCTAAATAAAAAAGTGCAAAAAAGTTGAAAGCCTGAGCTATGTGGTGCAATATAGATGCTATTGACCAATAAGTCAAAAAAGTAAAGGATGTCTAGAAAATGCAAACATAAGCAATTTCACCAGATCCAGAGGAAATGCTGCCTAAGGTGCTCTCCGGAATGCTTGGCTCCCTGCTCAGCCTGCTTGTTCTCCTATTTTCTCCGTCTGTGGGCTCAGTACTGTCCACATGCTGGCCTCATCCTGGTCCAGTACAGACTGCATATTATAAAGAGTCCTTATTAGGCTCACAAGATAAGTTAGCAAGGTCATTTTTTTTGCTATGCATTTTCTAATTGAATCCACAGTCTGGGCACTGATTTCTTCTACCTGACCCTCTGAGCCACTTTCCTAGCTTTTGTCACTCAACATGCCTCTATATGTATTTCCCAGGCTCCAGCATTCTTGCAGCTGCTCTTCCAGATTCCGATGTGGCTGAACTCCTTTGGCCTTTATTTCTTCCACGCTCCTCCACATCCTCGCTAAGGTCCTAAACCTGGTGTGCTGCCCTAATACACGGACTTCTTGACTTCTCTAGACCTCAATATCTGTCAGGACCTTCCTCCTAGACAATTTTCAGGCCCTACTCTAATCCTACTCCGATCCCTCCACTGAAAAGCATGAAAAATAAGACCTAGGAGCACAGGGGGATTATCTATTACTATGAATTGATGGATATTTGCTGAGAGCTAGAGATAGGTATAAACTCAAATCCACATGGATATTCTCCACTATATTAGGGGAGAACATGTTGCCACTAGACAAACCTGAATAACCAAAGTGGGTTAAGATATGAAGTAGGAAATGGGTAATAAGCAGTCTGAGGATGAGGAATTAATGAATATTAAGCAGGGACTGGGGTCATCTTTTAAAAAAATTTACTCCAAACAAAGAAATATTCCACAATATAGACAGAGGTTTTAATATTGCTTTGCAAAAAAATTAAATTGAGTAGATATATAAATGTAAGATACAAATCTTTCGGGCAATGACTCTGGAATGAAATCCATTTAAAGGATACTCTGAAACGTCTGCATGGCAGAATCGCCAGTGGTGGCTGCGATCATTATAAGCTGAGTTGTTCATTCTCTAACTCGTCACCCAATACCACTGTCATAAGGCAAAGGATGGTTAAGAGATTCGATTCTATTCTGCCTCATCACTGACCTTATCCCCTTTCTCTTCCTATTTTTAGTCTCTGCTGGGCCCTCCCCAGAACTCGGGGCTCAGAGGAATGGGCAGCTATCATCCAGCGGAGGATAAACTCGGAGCCAATGACTTATCAGCTCAGAAGTTTTTGCCAGATTGATGGAAATTTCGTTTCTGTCACAGATTGACAAATTAGCGTCAGAGAGAAATAATGTAGCTATGCTCACGAAGCTATTAGGGGACCTTAAAGTTGTATCAGAATATGCTTCCTGTCATCAGTAAAACTCTTCTAGGCAGGAAACTATAAACATTATCAGAAGTTCTAATGGTAACCGTGGTCATCTAGAGGGGGGTATGTGCCAAAAGTTGTGTCCTTGAACCTGACCCTGGAAAAACATTTATAAAGTTATAAATACTTTGCCAATTTACCAGTGCAACAGACTTTAAAAAAGAAAAAGAAAAAGAAAATAAGCTAAGAAGGCAAACGCAAATATATTTGCCAGCTTGCAGGAGAGAAACTCCAAATACAACAAACGACTTACCCTGGAATTTAGACCTGAAAAGAGTCTCTGATGTCATTGCCTATGTAAAAAAAAAAAAGGTCACTGGTGTTTTTGTCAAGAGAGAAGTGGAAAATGACATCCAAGGGTTCAAGACTCCTTTGGGGAGATGACAGATAGAAGGTGACACTGAGGACAGATTAAGCACAAAACCAATCATTAATGGCTAGAGGGGAGGAGCATAAGCCAAGGGACCAGCTTCAGTCATCGGCCTAATTCACAGAGCTCTGCTCAATGTCACCCAGAAAGTATTTTACACAGTGAAAGGTTTTTATGGCTGGAGTCCACTCCTAGCTGAGTTTCTAAAGTTTTAGTTTAAAGAAAACAGAAATATTTTCTTATCAGTGATGCCTTTGAGAATTTGACGATTTCTTGATCTTCTACCTGGAGGAGAAAAATGAAGATAAAGTACACATTTTTCAAACAAATTCTAGAGTTGTGGACCAATGCCCAATTCATGAATCTACAGATCATACATACATTAAAAATCCCTGCATTAGACTAACTTTAAAAAAATGATGAGTATAAAGAAAATAACCTGCTCAGGAACATTTCAAAGATGTAAATAAAAATGAGGAATGAGGTATTGAGAGACACGGTGCAAATCTGCAAAAGGCTAGTGGGCCCACATGCCGTCTCATATCGCATGTAATCTTTGAAATGTCCTTAGTGAATTATTGCGTTACATCACAATCTGCTAACAGAACCTCTCTAGATTGCTATATATTACTACTTTTTTACCTCTCCATCTCTTCTTTACTCTGTCTTATGCATACCTCACTCCTCTCTGCTGTTTTTCTCCCTTATCCTCCATCAGCCAATTTCTGTGATTCTTCGATTTTTTTTCTGGTCACCCGTGATTCTAATCCTAAACTATGATGTATAAGCCAGGAACACATTTCTACACAGCGATAGGAACCTAAATACACCAAGCAACCGACAAGTTAACCTTCCTGAAAAGTTTCTTCAACGTCACAAACAATGCTTATTGAACTTCAAATTGCAAGACAGGGTCACCCACAAAAAATATGGGAATGAGACTGAACTCCTCAGTGCTGAAGCAAGTCATTCATTCAGCTGACAATTGCAGAGAGTTCTGTCACAGTTTCACTGGATTGGCCACGTACTAAGAATGGATGACCGCTAGCTGTATGATGATGCATAAAAGGGCAATTGTAAAGAGAAGTGATCAGAAGGCCAGACAGCAGAGAGAGTAATCTGAGATAAGATGGCTTTCTGGAACAAATATGTCATTTAGATTATGTTTGAAATAGCCAAAGGCTCTGAAAATAGCAGCAACAGCCAGGATCTGAAGGACAGTGTTTTAATACAGACAATATAGAACAGACATTTGTCACACATCAATCTTCCCAGCCATAACCAACACTCCGAACTGGTGACCATAGTCAACAGGGTCATCTTCTACCAAAAAGGACCCATGCAAATTTTCAAAAGCACTGTCAGATTCTTCAAACACTTTTGAAAGGACAATGAAAAACCTTGGCCATTTGATTATGATGATGCACAATAAAACAAAAAAGGAGACATCTAAACTGGGTTTTGTCGGGGTTGGTGAAGCATGGTAAAGCACAAAAATGAAAAAAATGAGGCAAGTGGGACCCAGTTGATGTCACTTGCCTGAGTCATTATGTCTTCAAAATAAACAAAGAAACATTTTGAGCACTTACTAAATGCAAGACAGTGTTCCTTGCTGTAGGTTAGTGATGTTCAAATCTAACTGTCCATAAAAATTACCTGGATGAGCTTTAAAAATCATATTGTTGGGACTCTCCTTAAAACTTCTAAATCAGAAGCTCTAAGCTGGTGCCCTAGACTCTCAAATTTTTTATTTTATTTATTTATTTATTTATTTTTTGAGGAAGATTAGCCCTGAGCTAACTACTGCCAGTCCTCCTCTTTTTTGCTGAGGAAGACTGGCCCTGAGCTAACATCGTGCCCATCTTCCTCTACTTTATATGTGGGACGCCTACCACAGCATGGCTTGCCAAGTGGTGCCATGTCCGCACCTGTGATCCGAACCGGTGAGAAGTAGAACGCGCAACTTAACCGCTGAGCCACTGGGCCGGCACCGAGACTTAAATTTTTTAAAAGGCATGTCAGGTAATTCTGATGCAGCTATTTTGGAAAACTGCCGCTACAGAACATCTAGAATTAATAAGACATGGTTCCTGCCCTCATGTACTTGACAGCACAGTTTTTGAGAGAATACGTAAGTGTGGATAAAATGTGAATGTATCAAGTGTTAAATAACAGTACAGAAATGCAAGGGATATCACGATGCAGTAAGTAATAATGTCCATTTTCTCTCTGTCCTTTGACCACGCGCTGAGAAGTGGAAGTTATGATACAAAGATTGAGCAGGACAAAATATCTCCTCATTTCACTAAATGACTTCAGGTTCAAATCAAAAACTTAACGTTGTAAGAGGCAAAAACAGTGTGAAGAAAAAAATGCAAGAAAATAAAAAGATTTAGCTGCAGCCAAAACGATTTCGCCTATAGTTTTAAACATGTAAATCATTCCCCAAACTAACAATTAGCACAGGGCTAATAATTAAACAACATTTATAATAATAATAAAAGTGAATTAGAAGAACATGTTAACATTTCAAATTTTAACAGCCCCTAAAAAATAATTTTCATTTTAATTTGCCTAACTAATTAAATTGACTGCATTTGTCTGGCAGTAATCTAAAAATCTGTCTACAAATTATAAACACATCATCATATGAAAATTAAAAAAAGAAGAAATATAAGAGCATAAAATTTACAACAAATGAACCAAGTTCTTGATAAATTATTTAGGTTTCATGTTCAAAACTCTATTTCTGATCAGCGGTCTTCTGTCTTTGCCCTGAACCTGCTCAAGTAGCGTCCATGTTACCCCCACGTGTGGGGCAGGCCCTGGTTATCAACCAGTAGAGTTCCCTGAAGTCATCTGTCAACAAGCCTTGACTTTTGGGTACTGGCTGCCCTGTTAGAACACCCCACCTCTTTATCTCAGACCCACCCTCCAAAGGTAACTCTCTCTGGGCTACGATATGTTAGTGTGGTACCCTCCTTACACCTCACAGCCCATGCTCATCTTTAATTAACATGAATTTGACAATGTGGATAATATTTCTAACAAGAATTTCATTTGCACTTGAAATGTTGTACCTAGTAGCATCTTACCATATCAAGTGGATTATTTTGAGATATTAATAAACTAATGATCAACTATTTTTGCGCTCTTAATATTAGCTCATTATTGAGCTAATTACCTTTAGAAATACAAAAGAATTTAAAGACATGTTATCTGTTCTTTGTAAATTTAAAATATAAGAAAGGATCATGTTTATGCACAAGCACCCATGAGAAGTGATACAAAACAATATGGAATGAGGGTAAAACTTGTATGTGCCCTCCAAATATGGGAGTATTAAAAAAGAAAAGAAAAAGGAAGCTGCTTGTAAGCTTCCTGCGTGTAAACTAATGGAAAGAACGCTGCACTTGAAGTTAAAAGAGTTAAGTCCTAGCCCTGACTCTGCTCCCCAACTAAATAAGAGACCTTGACCCAACTGCTGTATGTCTCAGAGACCCTGTTGGTTAAAGGAGAGATTGAATTAAATCAGTGTCCCTGACTGGAGGAGAGGGGATCAGAACTACCATGGAGAATTTCCAAACTCACACCAACCATCTCATCAACTGGAAGATTCAGACATTACCCGCCCTCCTACCTTCACATGAAAACATAACGGAATATGGGATAGCGGGGCAAACGTAGTTCGAAAAAGCCCTCCATGTGATTCTGGTACCCTTCCTCACCTTCTATTTGAAAGTCACTGGACCGACAGTCTCAAAGATTGTTCTATTTTTCGCCTTCTCTGTTCTCAGAAAAGTCAGCACCATCTTAGAAAATCTTGATCTGTAGTCTTGAGGATATGAGAAGGCGTTAAATAGGTAGAGGCAGTGATAAGTCTCTATGTGCATAAAAATTCAGTTTAATATCTATTAAGCACCTACTTTGCACCAAGGCAGTCCTGGGGAATCAGTGGTAAGCAAATAAACACAAACACACATGACTCAAAGACAAAGTCCCTAACCTCATGAAGCTTTCCTTCTCTAGTCCTGCCCCAAGAGATTCTGATTCAATAGAGCTTGGGGATAAGACCAGAAAGCTGCGTTTGTAGATCTAGTCCAGGTAAGCCTGAAATAGTTGATCCAAGGACCACCCTGAGGAACATTAGATTAAGGAATCAGGTTTTCGAGTCCCTGGAACGTGAAGCTTACATAAATTTGGTTGGCCCTCTTTAAGAATATTATGAGCGCATGTACAATAGCTTCACTGTACACAAGGGTGACTGTGAAGCACAAGAAGATATCCCACTAAACTCATTATAGTCCTGTGCTGCATAACGATGTTTCTGTCGATGACAGACCACATATCCAATGGTGGTCCCATAAGATTAGTACCATATAGCCTAGGTGTGTAATAGGCTATACCATCTAGGTTTGTGTAAGTACAACAAGAGGGTAGGGCCAAGCTGGAGATCTTCCAGCGTCCAGCTACTTGATCTGCAGTATGATCAATATCACGTACCAAATGGATCAAATCTTCCAGGATGGAATTTTTCTATGTTCTAACAATATAAAACAATCTAAGCAACTCCGAACTCCAATGCCTGCCTTAGCCCAGACTGCCTGGATTTCTTTCTCCCTCTCAGACTCCTCCCAGGTAATTTCCTGGCAAGCTAGACAAGCTTCAAAACTCCCCTTCATGTCCCTACCTGTTAGAGACTCAGAACTGCTGCTCTGCCTGCTGAATTTCCCAAGGAGACGAAGCTACTGGTTTCAGAACCATCCTGTTCCAGATCAAAGGCTAGGAAGACTCACCTAGATTGCAAAGGATCAGGGAGCTGGAGGGGGCATCCTCTGTAGGACACAATTTAGTTAAACAGCTCTGGCTGCACCTGCCTTCCATGCAAGTTTTCCAAAACTACTAGGAGGATAGGGAGAAAGGATGATATTTTCTGATAAAAGAAAAAAATTTTTTTTTTGTACAACATTTTCACAAAAAAGCAAAGTGGATCTATACTCTTTGTTGTGGGAAAAGGAGACGCATACATACATATATATATATGTATCTCACAATGTCCTTCAAAAGAATGAGATGTCTGTGAGATTCTAAAGGTACTTTAAACCTGCATTCTCTTTGCAATTCATTACCAGAAGGAAAGCTGTGCCACCATCTCATGTCTGGTCACTTTAAAGAAGACCCCAAGGTCCAGAGAAGTTGAGAGACTAACTCAAGATCACACAGCAAGCAGCTCATCAGGCATAGAATCTGTATCTTCTTATTCCCAAAGCAGTTTTCTTTCAACTACACCAAGCTTCTCCCTGACACAGTGGAGCGAGATGGGGTAAGGAAGGGTTAAGGATCAGACAGACTGGGCTTGTATCCCCACTCATGCTATGTGGGACTCCAGACAACTTATTAAACCTCTCTGTGCCTCACATCTCATCTGGGTAATAGGAATAATCATAGTTACCTAATTTATAGGACAATTGTGGGAGTTAAATAAAATAATATATGTTAAGTACTGGCATATGTAGGTATGCTATAAATGGAAATTATCATTCATATAATGATAATGACAATGTTATCACTATTAAAATTTAATTGAATCAGTCATGAATATATGAGCCCTGGATGGCTTATTTTTACTGAATTTGTAGGTAAAAAATAATTCAAAACCCTAAATGGGTCTGTAGGGTGGAACAACATGCAAACAACATCTCCATAGTTTTAAGCTTGGTGCCTGGATGTATGTACTTCCTCAGGCTTTTCAGATGGAATTCTCTGGTTTCTCCTCAAATGCCATTCCCAGAGAGTGTGTGTTACTTGATCTGGGCTGCAGCCTGGGGATGGGGAGTTTTCAAAGCTTCCCGGATGATTCTGACGCGTAGCCAAGGCTGACAATCTCTGATGGAGGGACCTCATCTGGCTGCGGAGACTTTGGAAGAAGCCCACTCAAGCCCCTCTCCTCTGGGAGGCCTCCCAGAGCTCCCCAAAGTCGTGTTGACCACGTCTCCCTCTGTTGCCTAGAAGAACCTCCTTACAGCACCTCTCGCGCTGATTGGCTGTAATTTGCTTCCATGTTCCTCCTCCATTCTTCACCGTGAGCTCCTAAAAGCAGGGATCATTCTCTCATCCCCAACACCTCACACAGATGCTGGCACGTAGAAGGGGCTCCATGAATGTTTGTTATATCAAACTGAAAGTGTTTATCCCTTCGAACTCCCTGACCAAAGTAACCGGGACAGGGCAACCCTTTCCAGAAAGCCAGGACTATGATGCTGCGGAGAAAGCACTTGCAGGATACCCCAAAAGGCATCCCCTGACTGAACCTGCCCCTCAACGATAAGTCAGAGCCAGGTGTGTGGCAGCTCTGGCTCCGACAGTCTATAGCTCGCAAAGTTTTCTTTCTGGAGGCTCCTCAAGTGTGAATATAATTAAAGCCTCTGCATATTACCTCTTCCATTGTGTCTGGTGCTGGTCCGCGCTCATTCAGATAAGACAAGACTGATGAATGTGAATGTGTCTGAAGTTAAAGCAGGCGGGAGATAACGAAAAAGGCTGATTGGAAAGTCCTTATCAACCAAAGAGAGTTCTGAGACAGAGTACGAGGACTACTTGCGCGCCTATCTTTCAAAGTCAAGAAGTGGAGCCGCAGTGCTGCAAACTCTACAGGCTTCTGTCCACTGACACAAACAAGTCAGGAGGGCCACTTAGGCACAGCTCCAGGGGGAACAACATTCCATGGGAATGGTGGCTTGTGCAACTCAGCAGCCCCAAAATTGCCTGTGGTGGGAGGATTCACGGCACATGTAACACAAGGTTACTTTCACTATTAATTAGTTTCAAAATGATCAAAACCACCTTCAGGAATGATTACTACTCTTCACAACATAGTCCCAGCTCTCACTGTCAGATCTCACCTCTTCTCTCAGATCATATGGTCAATTTCTGAGAACCTCTGGTTCTGGAAGTCCTGCTCCAAGCTCCCCTCTCCTCTCATCCCCAAGCTCTACACGCTAACCTAGTTATAAGGGAGATTGTTAAAACCACTGGAAAATCACAGTGGAGTTCAACATTGCAAATATTGATTACTATCTTTACTCTTTTTTCTTGTATTTAGCTTGCTGTGATGAAACAAGGTTTGAGCCTCAACTCTCATCCCATTGCTGCCGTGACAGAGGATGGCTTGGCCTTTAATGTATTTGTCCATTCTTAGAACAAACCATCATCACATCCATTGTCCAAAGGCTCGACCCAAGGCAATATGGGGTAGTAATGAAGGTTACTGACTTTGGCGCTGGATGCTCTGGGTTCAAATCTCAGATTCACTACTCATAAAGCAGTAGCATCTTTGGCAAGCAGCCATACTTCAGTATTCTCACCTACATACCTGTGGGCAATAGTAAAAGTATCTACCTCACAAGACTGTTACAAGGATTAAAAATTTACCTTGTAGACCAGTGACTAACACGTACTTATCAATATTGTTTCCAGACCTGAGTTTTGGTGTGAGATTGACTTGGTCAGAATTATACTCACAGGACAAGCGAGCAGCCAGTTAGCCCTCTTTAGTACCCAAGACGGGAAAGTCTTTCCTCATCTCTCTTCTTTTTCCAGCCTATAACTTACGACTTTCTAGAGAATGCCTTTGTTGCTTTTTCCCCCTCATTGATTAAATTTACTTAAAATTGAGATTATTTCTTAATATTATCTTTCTTTCTGTTGTTAAAAATGCCTCTGCTATCCCTCCACGGATGTAGGTCTTTGGCTCCTTGGGCTACTGTCAGAGTTCTAGTCCACCCTCTCAGATCCTGTTCTTTTTTCATTGGCTTCTCTCTTCACCAGCCACAAGTTCTCAACTTCTACCACAGTCAGGGAATTATCATTTCTCTTTATAATCTTTTATTCATGCTTTTGAAATATAGAACTGACTTTTTAAAAATCATCATTACTATACTTGAAGAAAATTCTTGGAACTATACATTTATATTTTAATAGAGGACTCTAGGTAGTTCTCACACTTAAAATCACTTCTTAGGACATGAGATATTTTCCCAAACTGGAAATAAGAAGTTAAAGCTTAGGTGAAATCAAATACTGAAATAAGGAAACTGAACAGTATACTGCAAGATAAGGACGGGAAGGAGGAGACTGTAGATTCTCTCTAAGACATGGCAATAGAAAGGTGACACAGACCACAATAAATTAAACGTGTCAATAAACATTGCCTCCAGGGGCCACCGTGACTCAGATTCTGTGTTTCTCCTGATAGCACATTCTTGGAAACTATTTTTTGCTTAGTTGTAACTTGAAGTAACTTGTTCCTTTGGGTGGAGAAGATACAATTTTGAGAGAGCA
This sequence comes from Equus asinus, assembly GCF_041296235.1. Classification (NCBI taxonomy): domain Eukaryota; kingdom Metazoa; phylum Chordata; class Mammalia; order Perissodactyla; family Equidae; genus Equus; species Equus asinus. The sequence goes on along the minus strand of NC_091790.1, from coordinate 190,133,161 downwards.
CCTTATTTCTAAGAGCTTTGTAAAGCAATGAGCTACTTCGTTTTGTCCACAAATGACTCATCAGAAAAGATTTTAGATCCCAGAACGGCCAGGTCCATGGTCTAAAACTGCCCCAAAGAACTTTTTTCTCCTGCTTCCTGTCACTAAAACTTTTACCCGTTTGTCTCCCAGCTGTATTTCTCAGGGTTTTATAAGTAATCGGGCCCACTTATCTCCTAATGGGCCCATCCCCATCACCATGCCTTGGTGTACCACAACGCAATAGGCAGGGATTGGAGGATGATGGACGCTGGCCGGAGAGCAGTAACCTGGACTCGGGCACCAAAGCAGAGAACCGTGCCCTTTGTTCAGCTTGCAGGTGTGTGTATGCTAGAACAGCACTCGCCCTTGCCCACTCTCCTCTCACCCCTACCGCTCCTTTACAAGGAACTTTTTCATTGTGCAGTAAACGAGGAGTAACTTTGGACCCTGAGTTAATCACCTAGTTCCAGCAACAAAGGCTTTCAAAAAATGGTTACCACTTTATATTTCAAAGTGGTAGTCTTTGTAAGAAGAATGAGATGTGTGTGGGTAGTGAGAAAGATTAGTGTATTTGAGGGGGGAGGGACATTGCCAAGAGCCAAGGCATAGAATATTTGAAGATTGAGGGCTCAAATTTGGAAATGACTATTTTTTTAAAATGTTGAATATTATTTTGTGTTGAAACAGCACTAGATAGAAATTAGGCAAAGATTCCTTAATTAACAAATGAATCTGGAAAGCTAGATTAACAGACCGAATGCCCTGATGGGATAGTCAAAGCTGTGAAGATGTAGGGAAGCTCTTTGAAATCATGGGACAGAATGGAGTGGGAACACTGTGTAAAAGGAGAGTAACTGAGAATAGACGTTAACAGCTGCGTTAGTTTCCCATTGCTGCTGTAACAAATTACACTTAACACACCACAAATCTAACGTGTTACAGTCCTGGAGGTCAGAAGGCCAAAATAGGTCTCACTGGGCTAAAATCCAGGTGGTGACAGGGATGCGTTCTTTCTGGAGGTTTTAGGATAGGATCCATTTCCTTGTCTTTCCCAACTTCCAGAGGCCACCAGCATTCCTTGTCCTTTGGCCCCTTCCTCCATCTTCAAGGCCAGCAATGGCCAGTTGAAGATTTAGCACATCGTCTCACTCTGACAGTCTTCTGCCTCCCCCTTCCAGATAATTCAGGACAATCTCCTTATCTTAAGGTTGGACAATTAGCAGCTTTCATTGCATCTGATTTTCCACGCAAGGTAACATCTTCACAGGATCTGGAACTCAGGATGTGGCCATCTTCAGGGGACCATTATTCTGCCTACCACAACAATCTTTTACAAAAGCATTAAGAGAATGACGACTAAGTGAGAAAAGAAAACCCCTATGTGGAGAGAGGGGAATGGGAACCCACAAGTGCAGCTCAAGAGTTAGTTTAAATTAGGATTTACACATTGAAATGACTTTAGGGACTAGCCTCCAGAGGGCCTGTATCAGACCACACGTTATGTTCTAACAGGATCATTTGTGATGTTCCCGACTGAAGGGGAGAGGGGGAAAGTGCTGTTGCCCTTTTCTGTGTCTCCATATTAATTGGGGCAAAATTCTTGGACAGAGATTACTAACCCACTCATCAGTCAAGGAATAATTGAAGCACTGCCTTCCTGTGAAGCCCTCCCTACTCCCTGGGCAGAGTTAATTTCTCTTCCTTGGATCACAGTCCCCAGTGCTTTTCTTTCCAGCATTACTTATCATTCTGTAATGTAATTTCCTCTTTTTGTGCCTGTCTCCCTACTGGATGATGAGGTCCTTTTGAGGACAGAGACCGTGGCTTATCCAACTTTGTATTCTAAGCACCTAGCAAGGTGGCTCGCATAAAGAAGGCATTCAACATGTTTATCAAATGAAAACCTGTAGGGTGAATTCAGAGGATTCTGCACTGCCTCCAGTCTTAGGGGAAGGTGGGAGGGTGGTATTTGGGGATTGAAAACTTGATGATAATGCTTTAAAAATTATAACGCACCCTAAATCTCTAAGTCCTGAGGATGCATCTGAGAGAAGAAGACAGGAAGCTGATAGGAATTAAAAAATAAAAAAATTTTCCTCTGATAGACTGCAGTTGAAAAAGCAAGGTCAAAACGCAGACAAGAAAATTTACCTGCTATGACTTTACACATTCTGGACCACACTTAGCATACAAATGAATGTTGGAGAAAAAAAAAAAAAACACCAAAACTACAGTTCCAGGAAGATGAGTAGGATGTTAAGTAATTTTTAAACAGTCAAAACTTTCAGTCATTTGATGATATATGTTAGAAAAATGTTCTGCATAGACGTTTATTTCCATAATACTTTAGGAAAAATGTTAACACTCGCTACCCAGGAAGAAGAGCAAATTTCTGAACTGCTTCCATCCTCCTTGGAAATACAAGATTGATTTTGAAGTTTCATGAATTCCAAGTTGAATATGAGAGAAAGAGAAAACTAAAACTCTGACCCAGCTCTCCGCAAGAAGAAGAAATGGAAGAGAGGGGTCAAGTAAAAAAAGAAGGTGGATTATAACACAATGAGTTTTCAAAGTTGCTTTCTCTTATGCTACCCTTCACCAAAATCCTTCTCTCTCCAAACCCGTCAAGCACATAGTTATCTTATTCTCTATCTACTAGTCATTAAAAAGAGAAAAAACAAGTTTGGTAACAGTTAAATAAACCTAAAAGTCAACCCTCATAAAGACTGATACAATAATGTAGAAATACCATTCTTTCTCAGTAAAATTTCTTTTAATTTTTGTTAAAGCTAACTTTATTTTTGATTTTCAATTATGGACCAAGGAAGCTACCGAGGAGAATTAGTGGGTCTTCCTTTTCTTCCTTGTACCTAATGAGCAACAGCCAATCAAGAAGAGGAAGTGAACAGAGGGACCAGGAAAAACAGGTTGGGGTTCCATGAGCATACAGATGGTGAAACCACATGTGGATGAGATTAGCGTGAGCAAAAGGGAGGAAAAGAGCAGGTCAAGAATAGTGTGCAAGAAATTGCAGTATTTTCAGGGCAGGCCAAGAAAGAGCAGTTCATGAAAGTACTTGATAAGGATAAACTGAAGAGGTGGGAGGAGAATTATGAGAACAATGTTTGGGAAACCATAGAGAAGAGTACTTCAATCAGCCAGTCAACAATAGTACCAAATACTGCAAAATAAAGAAAATATATGGTAAGTAAGATAAGTGAGATAGGCCTGAATATTTCCATCGTGCACAGCACAGAAGAAAGAATTAGCTTCTAGAAATATTAGAATTTTCCTCCACAAAGTTTATTTTTTTAGCATAAAGTTCTGTCTCATACTCCATTCTCCCCCCAAACACATAAATTCAAACATACATACACACACACACATTCCTGTTGATGCTTCACTAAAAATGAACTGGAATCAATTTTGACAAATGTTCAAATAGGTAAGAGGAAAAAACAAAAATACAATTCTCCTTGTTGTTGCTGTTTTCATTTTCACAAAGGTCAGTGGACCAATGGGCTCCATTGATTTGGAAAGAAAAGCAACTGAAGCATTCAACCACAAAGCTAAAGTTTAGGGCCTGGTTAACTGACAGCAACCCTGCCTTTTTAGAGCTAGACAGAAGGTTTTACCAGCTAATCAGAGGTGCATTGTCTTCATCAAGTAAAGCTCATTAAATTCAAATTATCTCAGCCTTTCACTAAATTTGAAGGTGTAAGGCTATGGATTAGAAGTGTTATGTCAAAGAAAAAAGAGAATAATGGATACAAGCAATTAATTGTTATTTATAAAGCATTTTACATTCAATACATCATGAGGTGAGAAAGGTAGGTATTGTTAACCTAATTTTCGTATAAAGAAATAGTCTCAGAAGGTAGATCACTAGAATGTCATCATGCTGCCTGGTAGGGAGAGGGATGGAGCTGAAGGTAGCATCCTGATGACAGTAGCAACGCAACTGAGAGTCTTAGAGGAAGAGCTCTAAATCACAGTCAGGTTTCCCACATAAAGGAACCAATCAGAATTGTTGATGAAATCACATACATCGTCACACATAAAAACAAGCCATTTAGGAAAAAGACTGAGTGTTGCGCTGAAGCTGGCTCACCCTGGCCAGCCAGAGCCTAATGTGTGTATTTCTCTCCAACTCTGTTCAGTGACATCATACTGGTATTTTGAAATCAGCCTTTACTCGGAGTATTTTTTTCCAGTTTTACGGAGGTATGATTGACAAATTAAAATTGCATATATTTAAGGTATATAATGTGACATTTTGATATACATATGTACATCATGAAATGATTACCACAATCAAGCTGATTAAAATATCAATCATCTGACATAGTTACCTTTGTGTGTGTGTGTGTGTGTGTGTGTGTGTGGTAAGAATATTTGAGATCTACTCTCTTAGCAAATTTCAAGGATAGAATACATTATTATTAACTAGAGTCACCATGTATGTTAGATCTCCAGACTTATTTAATTTATACATATATAAGTGTGAACTGAAAGTTCATACACTTTGATCGATATCTCCCCTTTTCTCCCACCTCGCGCCTCTGGTAACCACCATTCTAGTCTCTGTTACTACGAGTTGGACTTTTTTTTTAGACTGTGCATCTATGTGAAATTATGCCTCATTGTCTTTCTGTGTCTGGCATATTTCACTTAGCATAATGTCCTCCAGGTTCATCCATGTTATATACCACTTTTTTTTAATCCATTCATCTGTCAATGGATACTTAGTTGTTTCCATATCTTGGCTACTGGGAATAATCCCGTACTGAATATGGGAATACAGTATCTCCTTGAGATAGTGATTTTATTTCTTTTGAACATATACCCAAAAAGTGAGATTGCTAGATCATACAGTAGTTATCTCTTGACTTTTTGATAATGGCCATCCTAATAGGGGTGGGGTAATATTTCATTGTGGTTTTGATTTGCATTTCCCTGAGAATTACCGATGTTGAGCACATTTTCATATACCTGTTGGCCATTTCTATGTCTTCTTTCAAAAAAGGTCTATTCAATTTCTTTGCCCATTTTTTAATCAGTTTAAATGTGGGTTTTTTCCTATTGAGTTGTGTAAGTTCCTTATATATTTTGGATATTATCTCCTTAGATGTGTGATTTGCAAATATTTCCTGCTAGTCTGTAAGTTGCCTTTTCATTTTGTTGATTGTTTCCTTTGCTGTGAAGGAAGTTTTTGGTTTGACATAGTCTCACTCTTATATTTTTGCTTTTGTTGCTTGTGTTTCTGCTGTCAAGTCCGAAAGGTCATGCTAAGACCAATGTCAAGGACCTTTTCCCTATGTTTTCCTCCAGGAGTTTTATGGTTTCATGTCTTATATTTAGGTCTTCAATCCATTTTCAGTTGATTTTTGCATATGTATAATATAAGGATCCAATTTCATTCCTTTGGTAGTGGATATCCAGTATACCCAACACCATTTATTGAAGAGACAATCCATTCTCTGTCATATATTCTTGATGCCTTTGTCAAAAATTCATTGACTGTATATGCACGGGTTTATTTCTGGGCTCTCTGTTCTGTTCCATTGGTCTATGTGTGTTTTTATGTTGTTTTGATTACTATAATTTTTTTTACTACAATTTTTACTACAATTTTTACAAAATTACTACAATTTTTGATACAATACCATGTTGTTTTGATTACTATAGCTTTGTAATATAATTTGATATCAAGAAGTGTGTTGCCTCTGGTTTAGTTCTTTCTCAGGATTGCTTTGGCTATACAGGGGTCTTTCATGGTTCCAGACGAATTTTAGGATTGTTTTCTCTATTTCTGTGAGAAATGTTATTAGAATTTTGATAGGTATTTTATTGAATCTGTAGGTTACTTTGGGTAGAATGGACATTTTAACAATATCAATTTCTTTTAAAAGAATGAGCCTTCAGGGAGCCAGCCCAGTGGCATAGTGATTAAATTTGCCTACTCTGCTTTGGTGGCTTGGGGTTCATGGGTTTGGATCCTGGGCACAAACCTACACACCACTCATCAAGGCATGCTGTGGCAGTGCCCCACTTACGAAATAGAGGAAGATAGGCACAGATGTTAGCTCAGGGACAATATTCCTCAAGCAAAAAGAGGAAGATTGGTAACAGATGTTTACTCAGGGCCAATCTTCCTCACCAAAAAAAATAAAATAAAATAAAGGACCTTCAGACACTTTTAAGTTAATATCTATATTTTTTCATCATAAGATAAAAGAGTTTCAAAGGTTATTTCCAATGTATTAAAAACATTGACATAAAATAAAACTGTTACTAATACATGGTGATATAAGTTAGGAAAGTCAAACAGTAGTTCCTTTGGAGAGGGATTAATGACTGAGAAGTGGCATGAGGAAGTCTCTTAGGGTGCTGGTTTTGATGTAGGTAATGATTACATGGGAGAGTGTTAACTTGGTTAAAACTCATTGATTTGTATATGTAAGATTTTTTCCGTATTATTCTATGTACACATCAATAAATATTTACAAAAATATTAACATTGTATCTAAATAAATATAACTGTTACATCACTTTCAAACTGTAATGTAAATATCATAGCTAGGTGATACTATCATGCAGTTTTTTGTTTGGTTTTTTTTAAAGATTGGCACCTGGGCTAAGAACTGTTGCCAATCCTTTTTTTTTTTTTTTTTTTCTGCTTTATTTACCAAACCCCTCCGGTACATAGTTGTATATCTTAGTTGCACATCCTTCTAGTTGTGGGACGTGGTGACGCCGCCCCAACGTGGCCTGATGAGCAGTGCCGTGTCCGCGCCCAGGATCCAAACCCTGGGCCGCCGCAGCAGAGCCCGCGAACTTAACCACTCGGCCACGGAGCCGGACCCCTATGCAGTTTTTTAAATAATTGGAAAATATGTTTCTAACAGTCACAAATTTTACATCATTCTCTTTTCTTTGTGGACTCAAATTTCTGTTCCACTTACACCACAACATCTTTTCCTGTGTAATATTTTTAAGTTTCAAAGCTTGTATGAATTAACTGACCAAATTTCTGTGAAGATAAAGGTAAATATAATAAAATTAAAATAGATAAATAAAATACAAATTATTTTTATTTCCTGTGATCAAAATTCTCCAGCTGTTGAAGTTTTCTTTTAGTTTATCACTGAATCATAATCCTTTTGAATACAATAAGCCCCAAAAAACGTGTTCGTATAAACATTAGATGAAAATAAGAGAAAATTTTAAACAATGTTATGCAACTCTCTGAAGTTTATATATTAAAAAAATAGCATAGTGACCTATGGTCATCCATCAATTAAATAAACTTTAAACTCAGTTTTGAATTGACTTAAAATTGCAAACAGCTGACTTGCAAAAGGATTTCTTACCCAGGCAGTTGAGTCATCCATTTTTTCAACTTCTGGGAAGTCAAAAACGGTTTTGTGAAGGCTTTTTAAAAGACCATGAATTATAAGCATTTCTCTGTCATGTCGTAGCACTTTGTTTAATGTAATTATAATCAAACTAGGTTGGAAAAATTGAAACATTACTAAGTACAATAAACTTTGACAATAAAGTATTTTTGATAAAATGCTTAATCATTTATTTTGTTTAAATTAAATACATTTTCCTCAATACCATGGATGCAACATATCTAACTCATTCAATTTATGGAAATTTTCCACAGGTGACCGTATTGCAAAGGCTGTTCTGGGACGAGGGTGAGGCAAGTGAGGTGCTTAGGTTACAAAATGTAAAGAGACCCTCACTCTCAGGGTGATGTTTCCTTAAATTTTGTGCCCCGGGCTCCTCAATTTGCCTCAACCTTGTAGTCCCAGCCTTGCCTCATTGTCAGAAGGATCAGCCAAATCAAACTTACCTTGCATGAGAAAATGACTTTCACTTTTCAATTTAAATAAACAAGTAACACACATTCTCTTTACAACTGGCTTTCCCCAGAATACTAAAGTGTGTAAATAGATGGATTGAGTGATCAATAGATCAATAGATGAAGAGAAAACAGACAGGATGAGAGTGAGCCTTGCCATAAGCGTGTCACCTGGAGAAAATAAGGTGCTCTGACTCCAGTGTTCCTTATTGCACTACCTTAGCTTTGTTTTCAGAGAACTCTCTCTTAAGAAAGAAGGGACAATAATCAGTGGATGAAAAACCTTAAATAATCAACAAGTTTCTCTGTGGCTTCTCCAGGCTGGCCAGCAGAGGTTGATAGTCTGTGAAGAGAGTGCACACTTACAGGCTCTTGGCTTTGTACAAGTGGTCTTATCTCCTGCTTCGGTCCCCGCATGGAGGTTTCCACTGCATCCTTCACGCAGTCCTGTATCTAATAAGAAACCTCAATGGGACAAAGTAGTGCCTTCAGTTTACCCTGATCAATGTGACTTTGATCTCTCTCGGTGTCCGCTAACTAGGGATTCCCTTTTCTCTGTTACAAGAGATTTTTTTTTTCAAGTTTTTGGGGTGTTTTTTTTCCAGCATTTCCATGTGTTAGAATCAGGATCAGGGCCTACCCATGTCAGTTCAGTTTCCATAAGGCCAGACATCTCATTGATTTTACAATAATTAAATGCCAGTGGTACCTTAAAGTATTAGTTATCTATTGCTGCACAGCAAATTACACCAAAACTTAATGGCTTAAAGGAGCAATAAATATTTATTATCTCTCATGGCTTGTGTAGTTAGGAATTCAGGAGTGACTGGGCCACGTAGTTCTGGCTCAGGGTCTCTCATGAGTTGACTTGCCCTTAAATTCTTTAGAGGGCCTTTTTTCTCACCACATGTTCTCTGACTTCTTCACAGAGGATTTTATAGTCACACCCGCAGCTTCATCCTTAAACTGTGTTTTCCTGAAAGTAGCTTGGATTTGATCTTTGCCCAAAAGCCAACTTCTTCCTTTTGGCATTGTTCCCCACCTGAAGAGGCTAGGAACTTTCAAACCCACAGGTCCTACTCCTTTATGTATTATGGTTTTCCTTTGGCTTGTCTCTCTCCTCTTGCATTTTACTACAAGCCACAAGAAGAAACCAGGAGGCACGTTCAACACTCTTCCCAGATATCTTCTTAACTAGGTAACTCAATTCAAGGTACATTTTCTATATTACCACAAGTGACAATGTTGCTGAACTTCCTGCCACTGCTGGACAAGAATCCCCTTCTCTCAGCTTTCCAAAATCAATTTGCCCCACATTCCTTTAAGCCCTCACGAAAAGCCTCCTTAAGGGCATTCACATTTCTCTATAGTCTCTTCAAGGCCCTTAGGTTTTCCTCATATACTGCTCAAAGTCTGTCCGTATCCACCTACCACCCAGTCCCAATGCCAATCCCACGTTTTTAGCTTTTTCTTATGGTAGCACCCCATTTGCAAAATCTGTAGTAGTTATCTATTGCTGCATTAAATATCACTGCCAAAACTAAATGGCTTAAAACAACAATGATCACTTATTATCCTTCACAATATCTGAAGGTCTGGAACTCAGGAGCAGCTCGACTGGGCAGTTCTAGCTTGATACCCATCATAAAGTTGCAGTCAGATGCCAGCTGGGGCCACAGTCATCTAAAGGCTTGATGGAGGCTTACGGGTCTGTTTCCAATGCGGCTCCCTCTCAGGGCGTGATGGTGCTGGCCTTTGGCTGCTGACCCCAGTTTTTCTCTATGTGGGTTCCTCCGTGAGGCTGCTTGAGTTTTCTCATAGCATACCCTAGAGTGAGCAATACAAGAACCTGAGCAACTGGGCAGGAGCTGTACCCTTTGTGTGACCTGGCTTTGGAAGTCACATAGCATCATTTTTGCCACGTTTATTTGTTGGAAGTGAATTCCCATCTGGCCCATAGTCAAGGGTAGGGGAATTAAACACTGCCTTTTGCAGGAAGGAGTATCAAGAAATTTGTGAACATGTTTAAAACCACCTCTCTCAGAATTCTCAATAAACTTATCTAATAAAATTGTACTTCTTATACATTTTTACTTGAAGAAAAGGTTTATATTCCTTCAAGAATCTAGAAGGCAGAATAAGATTAAGGAGTCAGAAGAATTAGGTTGAATCTTTGCACCTGTATTTGCTGAGGGTCTCTGTACCCACTTTCTCATGGAGAGAAAAAGAAAATAACTTAGAGAAGGATGAATGCTGGGATGAGTAGGTCCATGAGCACAAAAGGCCAAATTGTCAATCCTACTCACACAAAAGAGAAATCTAACCCACCATCAAGTATTGCTAACAGTTAGCAAGGAACACCGAAAAGGAGCTACCACACGTGCCACATAGATATTCGGGAGGCCTTGAGTCCCCATTTCCACACTGGGATGTGATGGACTAGCCTGGGGTATGAGCTCACATAGAGAAATCACTTGGTTTTGAGGTATTGCTAGTCTTATAAGTACCTCCACCTTCAAGTGTGGCTGCATCCCATTATCCACAAAGTGCAGGTTTACTCACAAAACAGCAATCCAGACATTCCCTAAAATAATCCTTAGTTTGGTAATCAGTACATTATAAACTCCTACAAGAACTTCTTTTATCTTCAAGCTTGTAAATTCCACCAGTCAATGCTCACAGACTGCCCGCAGTGTCCTGCAGGAAGGAGTCCCACCATTGACTCGTTCTCAGGAGGAATCCTGGAACTCCAGATGGGTAATCTGTTGGACAACCATCTTCCCACGTTTTCGTCCTTCTTTTTCTCCCTTTTAACTATACTAATCTTATAGTCTACATGAAAACTCATATAAAATTCCTTCCAATTTATTTACCTTCCCTTTGAGAATTTTACAGGTAAACTTTATCATAATGTTGTTATGGAAATATATGCCAAAGGACCACTTCACTGAGGAACTCAGTCCTTTGGGGTGCTTAATCCCACACACACTATGATTGTGAGAGACAGTTCCCTGTTCACAGGGCAGTGTATGTGAGGGAATATATATAGTTTTAACCACTGACACTGTCTGTTCACTATACTCATTGGGTTTTTGGCCACAAATATTCAGTATAATCTCAGGTGCAACCTCAGGAAAAATTGTGACACTAACATGCAAAACATGCTTGAATTGCCCCAAATATATTATTTAACTTTGATGATTCCTTGCATTCTTCACTTTCATTTCTTCCCAAATTCTTCATTTCCCCCACCCTCTTTTCAATTTTCTTTTCTGCCACACCCTCTACCACCCTGCAATTTGCTCTCTGTGCCCTAAACTATCATCTGTGCTTTAAACACCATAAAGATCATTTTTAAAGTATTAAAATATGCATGGGAATAGACGCATAATCTCTTAATACCAAGTAAGTTCTCTGACAATGGTAGGGCTTGGGGAAACATAATTAAGAAGTCAGCTGGAGGAGTTCCTAAGGAAATTGGTTTTAAATGGATGGAAGTAATGAATCAGTAAAAACAAATACCTGATGGAAGGAGAGAAGCTTCCCTGGTGATTAGGAAGGAACAATTAAGGCGGATTTGGGATGGTGACCAGTGCGCATACTGTGGTGGTAATCTCTCCTTCCTGGCCTTTGAGGAGCTAAATGGAGCATGAAGCCATCTTTCCGTCATTCAGATAAACACAGCATAAGCACAGCCTGGAGAGACTCTCAGTTAAAGGAAAATTGTAGGAGCTTGAACACCTAGAAGGGGTTGCTAGGAGGTCTCAGAGCCATGAATAAGCTTCAAATATGCAAGGAAATATTGAGGGTACATTGTTAAACTCAAATACAGATACAGAGCTCGGGCTGGAACAGGTAAATTTGGGAGACAGTAAAAGGTCCCAAATTACTCTGTTACTTGAGACAATGATCTTTGCTGGGAGCAATTCATCTAAACTGCAGCTGCACCCACTCTCTTACTTATCTTATTACTCATATTACTTTGCAGCATTTCATAGAACTTATTACATATCCCTGCCCTTCTGCCACCCACCTCCCCAAAAGTTAACTTCTTGAGGGCAGGATTTTACCTACTTTGTTCACGGTCCAATTTTCAGCATGTGGAATTGTGCTTGCATGTAAAGGTATTCAATAAATATTAATTGAAAGAATGAACTGTAGCCACAGTACATAGAATATTAAGAACATTCTTATATATTCCATCTGTTACAATCCAAAACCCTTAAAGCAATGGTACCATTCACCCTCACCTCCCAGTTCTCCATGCCTGCTGTACTTCACCCTGTTCTCTGTTTCCATCTTGAATTTACTCATACCCTTTCTCAGATTTACTCTTATTCCAAATTCAAGTAATTTTTCCTACCAATTTTCTACTAATGCTTCTCTCATAATCAAAAATCATTTGAATAATCTAGAAAGCCATTAGCTAAGTAGTGCATAGTTAAAGTTTCCCTGAACATCTTCCTATTTCCTGTCTACCACCAATAGATTAGGAAGTTTGGGTGAAACATCAGTTAAGTGTGAGTATTATGTAAGGCACTAGAGATACAGGAAGAAATTGATATCAGTGTTTACCAAGATCGAAGTAACACAAGCAATGAGGTTTATGTCTACGTCTACCTGATATTCTAAAGTGCTAGAAGCTCATAGTCTAATTGCAAAGTGTTATTCTAACAGTGATCTTGAATTCTAACCTTGAAAATTCCTTGCTTTGTGATTTTGAATTCTTTTGCTTTCTTTCACATACATTTTTCATTTAAAGACTGTATTGCATGATGCTAACTTGCCTATTCATACCATTGTACACAACTGGTAACCCCAAACGTTTTTATCATGGAAACAGAATAGTGGACTGAACCATTCTCACCAAACTTCCCATTTATATTTTTTTAATGATATAGATTGAGTATTTGTGCCCTCCAAAATTCATATGTTGAAACCTATTCCCCCAATGTGATGGTATTTGGAGGTGGTGATTAGGTCAAGGACGTAGCCCTCATTAATGGGATTAATACCCTTATAAAAGAGGCTCCTACAGAGCTTCCTTGTCTCTTCTGCCCTGTGAGGACACAGTGAAAAGACTGTGTCTATCAGCCAGGAAGCAGGCTCTCATCAGAAACTAACTCTGCCACACATTGATCTTGGACCTTCAGCCTCCATAACTGTGAGAAATAAATTCCTGTTGTCTATAAGCCACCCAGTCTATAGTATTTTTGTTACAGCAATCTGAAATGGACTAAGATATTTAAAGATGCAGAAAAAGACAAAATCCAGCATAAATCACACAGACAATATCTGAAATATCAGCATAATATATACTAATTGCAATTTTTATATTTAATTTGAAAAATATCTTTAAATATTTTTAGGTTTAGGACTCAAAGATTGCCTTAGAGGCATACTAAGCTGTGACTGCTCTGGCCTTCTGGGATCAATCTTCTGAGCCAGAAAGAGTCACGTTAGCTTTTCTCTCTTCAGACCCTTGAACTATCAAACGCAGAATATAAAATGCTGACATAGAAGGTCAGTGTTGCTATAGTGTAGCCTTGAGTCTAATGAGACAACAAGAAAATTTAAGAAATAATGAGAAAGACTCTTTGAGGAGCATCTGGTGGAAGGAGGATTGTCAGAGAATGCATGAAGAAAAGTGGCCTGTTCTGTCGAACTGCTGCATAGTCAGAGAACTTGACAGATCCTGCAAAGAGCCAGGGTGAGTTGAGCAGACTCGTACCAGAAAACTGCTTGCTGGACCCTAAAACTGGGATATGTTTCAAATCGTTCTTTGGAAGAGAATAAATTCAAGAACCAATATGGACAATGAGAGGGGCTAAGGTGTTCCAGAAACACTATTGCCAAGCTTCAGTTGATTTCTCTTCCTATAAAGTTAAATAGAAGGGGTATATCAAATTTGGAAAAGTACTTAGTGTAGACAGAGTACTTATTTCATAAAAGTAAGTTTTTATTATCAACTCTATGATAAGAGAGAAGTTAGACAAAAGACAAAAGAAAGTTGTGAAAAAGATAAGTGAACTGAAAAGCGAGCTAGGGCAAATGGGGAAAGACTATAAGGTCACTTACAATATAATCATAGAATCTGAATCTACAAAGAGGGCATCAAAGACAGAACAAATCTTCTAAAAAGAAAATCAGTAATATGGAAGACAATTTGACAAGAGTTTCAAAAACACAGACCAGTATATTTAAGGTACAAAATATAAGACATAGGAAGATTATCATAAAATCGAATGTGTTATATGAATGTGAAAATGGATATAATCCTAGAAGAAAAGAAAACCAAAAAAAATGAAATTAAAACTGCAATTTATGGTGAAATAAAATGTCCTAAACTTAAAAATATAGGCCACGTCTATAAGTTGAAAGAGCCCACCCCGTAGCAAGTGAAAACAAGGAAACACACACCAAGCATAACCTGGTGCATATTTTTAAAGTTGAAGAAAATCATCACATAGGCACCCAAGCAAGAAAGATATGGTCCTCTTCAAAGGAAAAGAATATTTTTCAGGCTGAACTCAGACTTCTCCATACTCCCAAACCAGATAAAGTAGAGTAATTTTTAGGCTTCAGATGAGAATAATTGTAAATCAAGGTAAGCTGTTTTCCTTTGTTTAGGCAAACGGAAAGTATTCATGAATGTGTAAGGATTCAAAGAAATCTTTAAAAAGAATGAAACTGGCATAAAAGAATTGGTAGTGAGCATATGGACTTAAATATCCATTTCAGTCACAGCACAAAAGATATACATACAAAATGACTGTTAAAAGGGAAGATGTATAATATTAAAAAAAATGAGTGAAGTCTACCTGTAATCTCACTTAAACTAGCAATTGTTGGAAACCAGAAAGAAGTAAGACAAGGACAAATTCCATAGCATAAGGAAAATTAAAACTAATTTCTTAGTTAATTCTTTTACATTTTGCAAAAAGAAATGTTTTTGAGGTTTAAAAAATAGTAAAAGCAGGGACCAGCCCGTGGCTGAGTGGTTAAGTTTGCGGGTTCTGCTTCAGTGGCCCTGGTTCGGGTCCTGGGTGCAGAGCTAGCACAGCTCATCAAGCCATGCTGACGCGGCGTCCCACACAGCAGAGCCAGAAGGACCAACAACTAGAATACACAACTATGCAGTGGGGGTCTTTGGGGAGAAGAAGGAAAAAAAGATTGGCAAGAGATGTTAGCTCAGGTGCCAATCTTAAAAAAAAAAAAAATGTAACAGCAACCACTAGTAAGACTTAAAACAGGATAAATAAGAAAGAACCTTTAATTTAGTGTAAATAAGTTAAAAATAAGCTATGGAAATAAATTTTAATTATTTATATTATATGGTTAAGAGGAACATTCTCCTGAATTGGGTTTAAAAATAAATCTCAACTGCATAGAGTTAGAACATTTAAAATAAAATTACATAGAATCGTTAAATTAAAAGGATTAGCAAAAAAATTACATTCAAGTGCAAATTAAATTAAGAATGGCAATATTAGTATATCAGCATAGAATCGTAGACTAAACGTCATATTACAAAGAGATTCATCACTTAATTGCTAAAAAGATAAATATGAGTTGACAATATTTATTGACCTTTAAGAGGTAATAAAAAAAAGCATCAAGATATATAAAATAAAGTCAGAAATACATAGAGAAATTATCAAAAATATAACTGCATTAATAGACCACACAATTTTTAGTCTGAGACATACAGAGAAGGTTCAAAGATAGACAAAGACGGAAACAGAATAAAACTGAATTATTACATTATAATATCATTTATTAGAGACACTAAATAATGAATGCATCCAAACAATCAAATTGTTCTAGAACTATTTTTAAACTCTTTGGGACCACCCACGGCATGTGGCAATCTCTGGGGGAGTGACCCCGTAGGTGATTTCTCTGGAGCTCAGTCCAAAGCAAATGCCAGAGATTTGGATCCAAAATGCTGACCAGCCTGACATCACAGTGAGGTAACCACTTACAAATATACAGGAGTGGTTTTTCATTATGCTAAGAAATCAGAGACAAAAGAGTGTATCGTGTACGATTCTATTTATATAAAATTCTAGAAAACGTAAATTAATCTATAGTGACAAAAGCAGGTCAGCAGTTGCCTGGGGCCAGAAGCAAAGAGAGAAATGGACTGCAAAGAGGTACAAAGAATCTATTAAGCGTGACGGAAATATTATATCGTGGCTGTGCTTTTAGATACATGCATCTGTCAGACTTTATCAAATAGATATTTTATTTAAATGGATGTAGTTTATTGAAATAAATTATAACAATAAAATTGGTTAAAAAATAAAATTTCAAAAAAAACAAAATAAGTAACTCTATCAACATATGTTGATAAAGGAAAACGGCATATCAGGTCAATAGACTGCAAAGGCATTTGCAAACCTCAATACCAATTTTTGATCCAAAAAAAAAAAAAGGTAAAGCAAATACCTGATTAAAAAAACATCTATCTTGAGCCAACATTCAGCAATAGTCTCAACAGTGGCACACTATATGCATCTTCTCTGAAATCAGGAACAAGAGTGGCCACCATTACCTACGTTAGTAATCATCATATATCTACTGAAAACAAAGAATTGGGAAGTACAACAAAAGAAAGCAACAAAAGTGAATCCATCAAAAAATCGAACAGCTTTCCAAATAATTGGCTGCAAAATAAAAATGTAAAAACCAATTTTAATACATTATAATAACAGTTAGTAATAACCAGTTAAGAAAGAAAATGGAAGATACATCCCATTCATCACTGATAGTTGTAGCCCAAAATGTAAAATACTGAGGGGCAACCTTACGAAATAAAACGTGATGTTCTTATAGAGAAAATTACTAAACGTCACTGAAAGACATATAAGTTGTCTTTAAAAACTGTACAGAAATCCCAAATGCCCAGAAGAGAAATAAGTAAATCCTCCACAAATAATTTATAAGTTTAATTCAATGCTGATCAAAATCCATTTTGGTAAAATAGAAGAAATCCTAAATTAATCTAGAAGATAAGTGGATTACACCATCCAAGAAGAAAATTCTGAAAATAAAGTGTAATGAAGGATTTTCCATACCACATAAGAAAATTATGCATCTACAATGATCAAAACCACATAGTACAGAAACTGAACAGGTCAGCCAAAAATCAACCCTAGTGTCGAGCAGAACTTAATACATAATGTGACATCAAAATAAATAAGACCAAATTGTGCTAGAGCATCAGTTAGCTATTTTTCAATGATTTCAAGTTAGATAAAAATCTCATTTATACACAAAAAGAAATTACAAATGGATTAAAGAGTTAAAGATTTATTTAAAAAAAAAAAAAACCAAGAGGCCAGGCTGGTGGCATAGTGGTTAAGTTCATGCGCTCCACTTCAGCAGTCCCGGGTTAGCAGATTCAGATCCCGGGTGTGGACTGCTTATCAAGCCATGCTGTGACAGCGTCCCACGTATGCACTAGAGGAAGATGGGCACAGATATTAGCTCAGGGCCAGCCTTCCTTAGGAAAAAGAGGAGGATTGGTGGCAAATGTTAGCTCAGAGCTAATCTTCCTTACCAAAACAAGAAAAAAAACACCCAAAGCATAAAGAACTGTAAAAAAAAAATAGATGAATATCTAACTCCTAAAAGGAGAGTACTAAATATTAAAACAGTGGGAAAAAGTCAACTAGGAAATGATTCTAGGTTTGAATACATAGTTTTAAATTATTCTTTTCTTTATTAAATTGCAAAAGGGGCACATACTCATAAATATTTTTAAAAGTAGCACAATTGTATACGGTGGAAAGCATCCTTTCTCCCCACACATCAATCTAACACACCTCCTGGAATTAAAAATTATTATTATTTAGGTGCGTACCTTCCTAGATTTTTTTCAATATTACACAAATATTTTTAGTGTGGATAAGCAATGAGATTTTTGAAAATTTTTTTATTCTAAAATAATTATAGATTCACAGGAAGCTACAAAGAAATGTACAGGGAGGTCTCGTGTATCCTTAACACAGCCTTCTCCAACACAGGTAGCATCTTGCATAACTACAGTGCACTGTCACAACCAGGAAATTGACATTGGAACAAGTCACAGAGCTTATTCAGAATTCACTGGTTATATGTGCCCTTTGTGTGGATGTGTGGATGTGTAATTCTATACAATGTTATCACATGTGTAGACTTGTTTAACACCATCAAAATCGAGAAACTTCACTGTTCCGTCACCACAGGCTCCCTTGTGCTACCCCTTTATAGCCACATCCACATCCTCCTCCCCTCATCCCTAACCCCTGACGACCACTAATCTATTCTCCATCTTATAATTATGATAATTCATGAATGTTTTATAGATGAAGTCATGCAATATGTATCCTTTTAAGATTGGCTTTTTTTCACTCAGCATAATATCCTTGAGGTTCATTCAAGTTATTGTATGTATCAGCAGTTAGCTCCTTATTGTTAAGTAGTATTCCATGGAGTGGATGGACCAAAGTTTGTTTGATCATTCACTCATTAAAATAAATTTGGATAGTTTCCAATTTTTGGACATTAAGAACAAAGCTTCTATGAATATCTGTGCACAGGTTTCTGAGTGAAAATAAGTTTTTATTGCTCTGGGATAAATTCCCTACAGTGGAATGGGGGAGTCACATGGTAGTTGCATTTTTAGTGTTTTAAGAAATTGCTAAACTTTTTTCCTGAGAGGATGTACCACTTTACATTTCCACCAGAAATTGTGTGGGTGATCCAGTTTCTCTGCATCTTCACCAACACTTGATGTTGTCACTATTTTTTATTTTAACCATTCTGATAGGTGTGTAGTAATAACTTATTGTGTGTTTGGTTTTCTGGTTTTTTTTGAGGAAGATTAGCCCTGAGCTAACACCTGCCGCCAATCCTCCTCTTTTTGCTGAGGAAGACTGGCCCTGAGCCAACATCCACACCCATCCTCCTCCACTTCACATGTGGGACGCCTACCACAGCATGGTTTGCCAAACGGTGCCATGTCCGCACCTGGGATCTGAACCTGCGAACCCTGGGCCATGGAAGTGGAACGTGTGCACTTTGCTGCACCACCAGGAGACCCCCAACTTATTGTGGTTTTAATTTGCATTTCCCTTATGGCTCGTGCTGTTGAACATCTTTTCACATGCTTATTTGCCATCTGTATATTCTCTTAAGTGATATGTCTGTTCATGTCCTCTGCTTATTTTCTAATTGGATTGTTTACTTTTTATTGTTGACTTTTGAGAATGCTTTATATTTATAGTTATATTCTAGATATTGGTCCTTTTTTGAATATGTGCTTTGCAAATATTTTCTTCCACTCTGTAGTCTGTCCTTTCATCCTGTTCACATGACTTTCACGGAGCAAAAGTGTTTTTATTTTTGATGAGGTCCAATGTATTAATTTTATCTTTTATGGAAAAATTTATAGAGAGGTTTCTGTCTCCCGTTCCTCCTCCCAATGAGTTGCTTTTGTTTTTTTGTCCAAAATTAATTGGTTATATTTGTGTGGGTCTATTTTTTATTTCCCTCTTTTGTTCCATTGCTCTCTCTTACACTCCTGCACCAACCACGCTGTCTTGATAGCTGTAGCTCTATAGGAGGCCTTAACATTGGGAAGAGTGATTTCTCCTACTTTTTCCCTTTCTTTCAGAATTTTAGAGCCTTTTTCATACAATATAAATTTTAGAATAAGTTTCTCTATCTCAATAAGAAAGCTTGCTGAGATTTTAATAGAAATTGTGTTAAACTTATATAACAATTTAGGGAGAATTTGACATCTTTACTGTGTTCCATCTGAATACATGCAGTTTTTATGTGTGTGTGTATGAGGAAGATTGGCCCTTAGCTAATATCTGTGCCCATCTTCCTCTATTTCGTATGTGGGATGCCACCACATCATGGCTTGATGAGAGGTGTGTAGGTCCGCTCCTGAGAACCGAACCTGTGAATCTCAGGCTGCCAAAGCGGAGTGCATGAACTTAACCACTATGCCACCAGGCCGGCCCCTGAATGCATGCATTTAAGCATCAACTCAAGAATTCATTAATAATATTCAAAGGTACCTAATATAACTAACAAAATGACATAAAAATTAGTATTCTTAACTGATAAAACATTCGTACAAATCAACACTATTATTTCCAACATGCTAAAAATAAATAAATAAATAGGACAATCCCCCAAAGAAACTTTAAAAGCCCAACCCCACTAATAATCAAAGAAATGCAAATTAAAACTAAAATAAAGTAATTGTTTATACCTATCAATTTGACAAATATTTTAAAGGAAAATACTCAGGGATGAGTGAGGAAAATGAAGCGAGGCAAGCACTCAGTCACTGTTTGTTGCTGTCGTTAGTGCCGTGGAGCGGATTCTGACTCCTAGGACCCCGTGTACAGCAGAGTGGAGCCCCATCTGGTCTTTTTGCTCCACTCTCTCCCCTTCTGGCCTATATCAGAAAATGCTTGGCTGCTTTTCATGGGGTTCTCATGGACGATCTTTTTAGAAGTACGTGACCAGTATGTATAGTCTAGAAGTTCCACTGAAACCTGTCCACCATGGGTGACCCTGCTGGTATTGAAAATCCCGGTGGCATAGCTTTCAGCATCACAGCAACAGGGAGCTACCGCAGTCTGACAACTGACAGATAGACGGGTGGTGTGGTTCTCTGATTGGGACACGAACCTAGACTGCAGTAGTGAGAGCGCTGAATCTTAACCACTAGACCCCAGGGCTGGCTCAGTCACTGTTAGTAAGAGTATAATTCATAAAAATTTTCTGCAAAGCCATTTGGGAATACCTATCAGGAAACTTAAAAAAATATGCCCTTGATACCAGTATTTTCATTTATAGGAAATTATCTTAAGGAAAATCATCAGAAACGCAGTTGACATTTTATATACAAAACTGTACATCACAACACTAACTGTAATAGTGAAAAGGATGGAAAAAACTTAATGTCCAATGATAGGAAACCATTAAATAAACTATAGTATATCCATATGAAATGGTATTATGCTGCTGTTAATAAATTACGTTTTTGAAGAATTTAATGGCATGATCGTTCACCATATGGTATTGAGCAAAAAGAGCTATATACAAATATGCTAACGTAATATGATTCCAAAAATATTTTTAAAGCGTATTTTTGTATAGAAAAATAAGCTGTTGGGAAATTACAAAAATAATAACATTTGTCAACATCATAAAATTCGAATCAGTTTGCCTTTTTATACTTCTCTGTGTTATCTGCCTTTTCTACAACAAACATGTGCCTGCTTTATAATCAGAAAGCATTCATTAATAAAGTGCCAGCCAATTTTAGGCATAGGCCTAATTCGCCCAGCTCAGCTTATGAGCTGATGTAGCAGTGGCCTACTTATGAAGTCCTTCTGAGGGCTGGTTGTGTGGAAGTGGGAGAGTCTGATTCCCTCAATAAGTAGCAATATTTTTTCCTCATGTACAGTTTCAGGACTGAATTGTTTTAGTGAAACTGAAAAGAAAGACCAGAATGAATAATAATAAAAATAGCCCTAATGTTAAGTTTTCCCCGGTAGAGAGTAACGCCCTTACAGAGTACCTGGTGCTTGTATCCTCTGTGCTGTTTCCAGCATGGAGTCACTGTCCCACTAGAGAGAGCTGGAGGGAAAGAAAGGCACATGCCAAGCCACACTGGTACTCTAATTGGAAACTGAGTCATTCAAACATTGGTGGCCTATTCCCTAAATGTTTTATAACTCTGCCAGAGAGGTACAGTGGGCTCACAGTTTTTTTAGAAAGCATTCATGTGCAAATTATACCAAGAAGAAAACAAAGTATATTTTAAAGCATTAAAAGTTCAGGCTTCATCAACATAATAACTGCACTCAACAATTACTTATCTCAGCAGTTTAAAACAAACTTCAGGCCATAT
Organism: Equus asinus; assembly: GCF_041296235.1. Classification (NCBI taxonomy): domain Eukaryota; kingdom Metazoa; phylum Chordata; class Mammalia; order Perissodactyla; family Equidae; genus Equus; species Equus asinus. Next base: position 190,111,343 of record NC_091790.1, on the reverse strand, counting down.
CAAATTGTTGCCTTTGAATGATACTTATGATCAAGCTGACCATGTAATTTATCATCTAAACCAAGACAATTTTGAGTGTGAAGTGGGTGCCATTAACAGTTAAGCTGGGGTAATAAATGTAAACTAGAACTGGTTGGGAAAATTGGGGTGTATCATCAATTGCTCAATGGTGTGATGAAACTTTCATCCAACCACGTGCCATACATGGTCCTACATCATATAGAAGTTAGGGCTACCTTAAATTAGTAAATAATTACCTACCAGTACAATCTATAGGATTGACAAAGAAATCCTTAACAATAGTAACAGGGTACTCCATTACCATACTAACATTACGACTTAAATTTTTTTTGTTCTAATAAGTATTTTAGGGGGAAGTGCTATGCTTTTGAACTGACAGCTTGAGTCTAGGGCATACGCACAAAGATGAGCAAGAACGTCCACGTTAGGGGCCGGCTCCGTGGCCAAGTGGTTAAGTTCGCGCGCTCCGCTGCGACAGCCCAAGGTTCAGATCCTGGGCGCGGACATGGCACCACTGGTCAGGCCACGTTGAGGTGGCGTCCCACATCCCACAACTGGAAGGACCTGCAACTAAGATATATAACTATGTACAGGGGGGATTTGGGGAGATAAAGCAGAAAAAAAAAAAGAATGTCCACATTAAGTTTAAGACAATATAAAAAGATACCTAGTCAGAAATAGCACCCTCCTGCATAGTACCATTTGAATGACTTACCCTTCCTGGGCCTTCTCAACTCTCATGACCTTTATCCCATTTTTCTCCCAACATTCAATTCTGTGGCCAGAGCTTGAAATCACTCTGACACCAAAATATTGCATTTCAATGCTTTCTGATAATAAACATCTATACTCCAGGCCTTCTGTTCCCTCAAAACCTACCTTTGTGCGTCATTGAAACCTAATGCTGTGAGCGTATTCTTTCTTTCAAGGCAATATTCTTCTTGATTTCTCATCCATCTCTGGGCCCTAAGGTGTATGTGCTAGGTGGGATCATTAATGCTGGCTACTGTATCAGACAGTTCCAAGATCTCAGCGGCTTAATGTAATAAAAGGTTTTTTCTTCCTTACTCAAAGACAAACGAAGGTTAGGCAGCTTTCTTTGGCAGAAACTCTGGGATCCAGAAGTCTTCCATTCTAGATGTGTGACTTCTGATGTTTTGCAGAAAGAGAAAATGGAAAACCAAAGTTTTGCTGGAGATATTTTTACGGGCCAAGCCCAAAGTGGATTATATCACTTGCACCTATGTTTCATTGGACAGAACTGAGTCTCACAACCCTCACCTAATTTCAAATGAGGCTGGGAAATGTAGGCTTTTGTGTGTCCAGGAAGAGAAAATGAGGTTGGTAAGCACGTAGCTAAGTCTCTGTCATTGCATAACTTTTACTTTCAATACAGTTAATTCTCTCACCATCTGTCTTTCTCCTGCAACTATTCAGAACATATCTTTTGGAGGGCCGCGATTCAACCCACAACACCAAGAGACCAGGAACTTAGGGTAACGGTATGTTATGGACCCTTCTTACCAACCTGTAAACAGTCTTGCAAAGCTATACGCGCGAGTAGAGAATTCACGAGGGAACTGGATCACACGCGCAGATGGAAGTATAGGGAGCCTCGCTAGTATTCAAAAAAATACAAATGTTAAAAACAAGACACTATTTTCACCTATAAAATTAACGAAGACTAAAAGATAACACTAAGTATGAAAGGGAACGCAGTTAAATTCAGCACCTGAGGGAGGCAGTGGAGGGGCTGGAGGGAATGCTCAGATGTATAAGCTTCCTGAAGGACAACTCAGAGATAACTATTGAAAATCTTCATGCAAATCATTCGAGAAATATTTATTGAATATTTACTAAGCACTGGGCACTGTTCTAAGTCCTCTAATAGAGTAATTCCACTTTTGGAAAAGTATCCAAAGAAAATTAGTAGAAATATAGACCAATATTGATTGGATGAGGACTCCATTGCAGCGTAAAAACAGCCTAATGGCTAACAATGGGGAAGTGATGACATAATTTGTACTACATCTATATTTAAAATGATATGGAATGATAAAAGAAAAACTTGAAGACTAGTTAAGGCCTAGGAAAATTCTTCTACTACAATTTTATGGCAAAAAAAAGATAATAAAAATCTGCATTTATAGTATGATTCCAATTTCTGTAGATACATGTCTGTATTCAGCCAACATATATGTATTTCCTATCAAATATGTGCTAAGACTTATAAAGAGAGAATCTGTAACATTTCTGGGTAAATAAGACTAAAGGTGAACTTACATCTTTTTCCATTATTGTTTCCCTATTTCACAGAAATTGCTGAAGAACAGGCCAGCATAAAGCGGAGTACTTTGTGCTTTAGTCATGAATAAAAATTTGTCCTAAGATATAAGGAAGAATGGAAGTCAGGAAAAAAGTGTAATTTCAGTTTCAAGTACTTTCTGTTTAACAAGAGGTGGAAATTTGAATTTGAATTCACCTATGAGGGCAGACAGGTCCTTTGCAGGAAAAGAAAGGCTTCAGGAAGTCTTTTAAATTATGCATGGGTAAAGAGAAGACTGCTCAAGTGAGGAAGTTGGGAAAATCTGAAAAGACTGAATACAGAAGAGAGGAGAGGGCAGCATTTTGGGGAGAGGAGATTGCTTTTGAGAGGAAATGGTTGAAACTCGAGGAAAGAACAATGAAGAAGATATTGTTAGTTCCTTGGGTTGTGTTGCACCCTTGGTTAGGGGGATGGTGGGGAGGAGAAAGGGGATGGCCAGATGGTGACAGAGGTCTTCACTAAGACCGGAAGCAATTCTGGGCCAGGCTGAGCTTCCTGGAGGCCCAGGTGGCCATGTGTATATGGCTCAGAGTTGGAGCGGGGCCTGCCTCTGAATAGAGCCTGGCAACTTCTGGACTGTGCCCTCAGCACAGATACCAGTGTTCTCATAGTGGTGGCAGTGAAGGCCTTCCAAGTACCCTGTGGCCAATAGGCATGGACAATGGGGACCTAAAGCAGGAAAGGTAAAACAGAGGTGGCAGCATCCAGTGTCTATGGCAAAATACTGGATGAGGGCAGTTTGAGGTGGGCCTGAGACTTTGTTAATACACAAGGAGAGACTTGAGGCTTTGTGATTAAGACATGAATAGCCAAAGGCTAATAAAGCCAAGGGACATGAGTGTATCATTCCTTCCATTTTCAACCTTATCCATGTTTTCCACAGTGAATGTGTATTTCTTTTAGAAGCAAGAAAAATAATTTAATGCTCCTTCTACTCTCTTAGCCATCCCTGGTGGTCTAGTGGTTAAGATTCTGCTCTTTCACTGCTCAGGTTTCTTTCCCCGTCAGGGAACCACATGACCCATCTGTTGGTTGTCATACTGTGGCCATGACTTGTTGCTGTGATGCTGAAAGCCATGCCACCAGTATTTCAAATATCAGCATGGTCACCCATGGTTGAGAGGTTTCAATGGAGCTTCCAGACTAAGAGAGACTTCAGAGAAGGACCTGACAACCCTCTTCTGAAAAAATTGGCCATGAAAACCCTGTGAATAGCCCCAGAGCATTATCTGATACAGTGCAGGCAGGAAGGGGAGAGAATGGTGCAGAAAGCCTGGGCAGGGGTCCGCTCTGCTCTATACTGGGTCACTAGGAGGTAGAATCCACTTGATGGCACTAATAACAACTGCTCTTATTTTCGTCATTGAGAGCAAAGACATTTTAAAGAAGCTCACCGCCATCTTCTCCTCAGACACCCCTCACCACGGAAATGTTCTTAGGAAGGAAGCACTTTCTGATGCTCAAACCCAACGGGCACTTTCCAGCCACTTTTTTGTCTTCTTAGTCACATTGGATGCTGTTGACCATCCCATCCTTCCTGAAACTTCTTCTCTGATGTCCCTGACTCTACTCTCTCTTACCTTTCCTCCTACCACTCTGTCTGCTCCTTGTCCATCTTTTAGGTGCCTCCTCTTCTAAGGTCTGTCTCTTAAAAGATGATGTTATTCAGAGCTCTGCACTAGATAGTCTGCACTTCTCTTACACATGCTCCCTGGGCTATTTCATCCACACCAACCTTTAAACTCTCGTGGCTTCAGTTACTGCAGAGTCAACAGAGCCTGGAACAGTTCCTCCAACACTGGAGGTATGTAATAGGCATTGGCTCACCTGGCAAGCATATCTGGCATTCAGAGCAGGTCATTTTTTGACACTCCCCTTCTCTATACAACAAAATCGTTTTCAGTAATCGTGACAAAATAACTAGTAGCAATCATTATTTTCCTGATTTGCTTTTCATTTTGAAACAACATACAGTAAATAATAAATTTCAATTTTAAACCATTATTCCTATTTAGTAAAACATTTCATATACGAACTAAAATTCAGACTTCATAGTTTCACACTGTTTTAAATTGAAACACAAATTTAAAAACTCTAAGTGTCCAATGGTCTGACCGAATTGCCATGTTTCTTTACCTTCACAATTCACTGTACTAGCATTGCTTATTTCTAATATGCTGTTTAAATGCAAAAATCTGTGGTATTACAGAAGATGGAGACAGGAACTGTGGCCAAAGTGAGCTCAAATGATTCCACACAATTTTAAACTTACTCTTGAAACAAAAGCATGGAGCTGAGTTTCCATGTGTCAGGAGCTGTGTATATAACAAGTAGGTCCCTGAATTAATTTCCCCATGTAGAAGACAATGTTTGTGAAAGGATAAGAATAAAAATGTGCTAATTTGAAGCTTGCAGATATATTGTTAAAACTCAATAGTAACTGCAGCAATTGCTTAGAATTTAGATTAACAAAAGATTTTTTCAGGGAAGAATATTTTCTTACTGGCATTGTGGCACTTGAGGATAATAAAAAAGATCAACTCTTATTTAGATTTATCCTCTGCAGACAATGCACCATGTTATTGCCTGCACCCTGGGCTGGCTGCTCCCACCACCCCAGTGTTAGTATGGTGTGGACAATAGATAGTTGTTGAATGAATGAAAAGATTTGTCACATGATTCTAAGACTATCTCTTCAGCCAGACTTCTCTCCTAAACTCTAGGCTTGTTTTTCTGTCACTTGACTTCACCTGATGGTCCCATTGGAACTATGGCTGAAAAAAGTGTTCCTTTTTCTGCCCTACATTGGTGAATGGCACCAAATTCCACTTAGTGGCTCAAGCCAGAAACCTGAGATTCCTGTCTCCCTGTTCTTCCCAACCAGACACAAAATCTGTCAATTCTACTTCCTATACATTTCTAGAATCTACTCTCCACCTTCCCATTCTCACTAACCTGGGCTAATTGAGCATTTGATCATTCTGTCCAAGACCATTGCAGCACCAACCTATTCTGTTTCTCTATGTCAGTCTTTCCTCATTCTAATCTCCCTGAACTTCCCTCATCTATAAAAGGGGATATTAATTCCTCCTGCGGAAGATTACCATACAGACACAATAACAGGTATGGAGTGCCCAGAATAGTGTCTGACCTTGAACATCGAAGATGTTCAAAAGTACTATGAGTTTTCCTTCCTAAAAAATATTGCTTGACACTCTACTGCCTCCCAAAGCTGAATATTTTGAGAGAAAGCAATTATATTTTGAGACTAAATTGATGAAGCATCATTTTATATGCATAAAAAGCCAAATTATGCCGATAATTCCAGTTGTATAAAGTTGACCTAATTTAAAGTATTCCCAAACTCATTTAGTCATTTTTATTATGGCAACAAACACTTACTGACCATTACAAACAGACCAAGCAACTCAAGGTCTGAATATATTGACATAGATATATAGAGATACAAGAAAACATTTATTCTCTCAATGGCTTTAGAATTCCATACACACATATAACTCTTAATGATGCAGAATAGTACATGAGACATGCTAAATGAATGCCACAACCATCCACGAAAGAGAGAGAGAAAGATTGAAAGAGGACAACTCACAAAACTGGGGCAATCAGAATAATATTTAAGGAGGAGAAGAAACTGAGATTTGTCTTAAAGGAAAGCTACAGAACTATACTCAGGTAGGAAAAGGAGGCTTAAGTACATTTCTGATAACCAAGGAAAAAAATCACAAAGTTGTGAGATGGGAATGCTAATAAGACATATGACCCAGTTTGAATAGGACACAGAATTCGTGAAAAGATACCACAAGAGTGAAATTTCAGGAGAAAACTGAGACCAGTAAGTGAATGGAATTAAAGGCCAACATAAGGGTTTTTCTTTGAAAGTAATGAAGCATTAATAAAGAACTGTGAGAGCCTCCCATCTAGTTGTCCTGGATTTGGTCATTTCCCATCTTTCACTTAGCTGTCATTGTGACCTTTCCAAAACCCACATCTCACTAAGTCATGTTGTCATTGAATATATCCTTCATGCTTCTCCAAAGACGATATACAAATGGCCAATAAGCATATGAAAAGACGTTCAACTCACTAATCATTAGGGAAATTCAAATCAAAGCCACAGTAAGATATCACCTCACTCCCATTAGGATGGCTTCTATCAAAAAAACAGAAAACAAGTGTGAGGATGTGGAGAGAACAGAACACTTCTGCAAAGTTAGTGGGAATGTAAAATGGTGCAGCCACTGTGAAAAATAATATGGTTGCTCCTCAAAAAATTAAAAATAGAATTAGCATATGATCTAGAAATTCCACTTCTGGGTGTACAACCAAAAGAACTGAAAGGAAGGTCTCCAAGAGATATTCACACACTCATGCTCATAGTAGCATTATTCACAACAGCCAAAAGATGGAAGCAATCCACGTGCATTGACAGACGAATGCATAAATAAAATGTGATATATACATACAATAGAGTATTATACAACCTTAAAAGGGAAGAAAATTCTACGTGCTCCAACATGTATGAATCTTGAGGACATTATGCTAAATGAAATAAGGCAGTCACAAAAAGATAAATACTGCATGAGTCCACTTATATGAGGTACCTAGAGTAGTCAAATTCATAGAAACAGAAAATAGAATGGTGGTTGCCAGGGCCTGGAGGAATGGATAATGGGGAGTTTTTTAATACATATAGAGTTTTAGATTTGCAAGGTGAAAAGAGTTCTGGAGATTGGTTGCACAACAATGTGAATGTACCTAACACTACTAAATTATACACAGAATGGTTAAGATGGTAAATTTTATGTTATATGCATTTTACTACAATTAAAAACAAAATTTAAAAAAAGCATCCTTCATAGGCTTCCACCACCAGAATAAATTGGAAACTCTGTAGGGCAACAGACAAATCTCCCCATGGGCTCACCCTTTCCCTCTGTGGAAAGTAAAGCAGAGCCAAAAGCATTAGGTTATGTTTGAGTTTCAGAAGAAAAAAGCCAGTCAATTAGCATTTTATTTTCAAATGTATTCTGCAGAGGGGAAATAAAAAGTAGAATGGCTCATAATAAGAAAATCACAAACTGAGGTATTTATAATCTTAGAATATAACGCTCCTTTAAGAAACACTTGGTAAAATTACTGTTTACATCAACTGATGCAATTTTTGAACCATCATTAATTTGCACAATAACCATTGTTTGTGACTTATATAATTCATTCAAACAATGTTTCACAAGCGTTTGGAACTAGGGAATCTTACAAAGTATTTTAATGTGTGTAACCAGAAAGTAAATTAAAAAGTTTATTAGCACCGGGAGGATTCTTATCTTCTCTCTGCATGTCAAAAACTTGACAGAAGTCTTCAATTTAGCTAGTAAGCACTTTACTGATTAAAAGCTAATTTTTAGTCATTTTTAAAGGGTGAAGTTATATTTCTGATCTTCCATTCTTTCTAAAAAGGAGCATGGATGCTATCTTAGTCAGCTCGGGCTGCCATACACAATACCACAGACTGGGTGGCTCAAACAATAGAAATTTATTTCCTTGCAGTTCTGGAGGCTGAGAAAGCCAAGGTCAAGGTGCAGCTGATTCCATTTCTGTTGAGATCCCTCTTCCTGGCCTCCAGATGTCCGCCTTCTTGCTGTGTCTTCACGTGCTGGAGAGAGCATAAACAATCTGGGCTCTCTTCTTACAAGGACGCTAATCCTATCAGATCAGGACCCCATCCTTATGACCTCATTTGACCTTACTTACTTCCTTACTCCAAATACAGCCACACTGCGGGGTTAGGGCTTCAACATGCAAATTTGGGGAAGACACAATTCAGTCTATAGCAGATGCTTTTCCTCCAGCTTCTCTCCAGCATCATCTCTCACCACCAGCTATACCGTCCAATCCCTGGACCCCGTATTCCAGAAGACCAGTCTAGTTGTCACTTGTCTATGTACCCAAAAGTTCCTGGGCATAAAATATCCCTAACTGATTTTTATTTTAATTTTTTTAGTTTGTATATCTTCCTCAATGAAATATAAGCTACTGGAAGACAAGTGTCTCTTCTTAATGTCTGTATCATGAGAACTAGCACAGAACTTGCCACTTAGGAGGTATTTAATACTGTTTACTAAGCAAAATTGAACTGTCAAACTTAGCAATTAAGGGGCGTTGACAAAGCTGTGTTTTATGAACGTAAATCTGGCTTAAGTGCATAGGATGAATCAGAGGTGGTATATAAGTTTCCTATTGCCACTGTAACAAGTCACTACAAACTAGGTGGCTTGACAGAAATTTATTCTCTCACAGTTCTAGAGATCAGAAGTCTGAAATCAGTTACAGTGGGCTGAAACCAAGGTGCCATCAAGGTCATGCTCTCACTAGATGCTCCAGAGGAGACCTGTTTCCTTCCTTTTCCAGTGTCTAGGGATGCCTTTCTAGCATTCTTTGGCTCAGGGCCCCTTCCTCCATCTTCAAATATCTCTGTCTCTGCTGAGATGGGCACATTACCTTCTCTCTTCTGTGTGTAGGAAAATCTCCCTCTGCCTTCCCCTTATAAGGACACCTTGTGATTAGGTTGAGCCCACTCAGATAATCTTTCCCTTTCAAGACCCTTCACTAATTACTTCTGCCAAGTCTCTATTACCATAGAAGGTCACATTCACAAATTCTAGGGTTAGGACCTAGATACATTGGAGGCCATTATTCAGCCTACCACAAGAGGGTAGAGTGGCTACAGATCAACCAGGAAGCTATTACATAACATCTGCCAGATGCTTCCCCCTTAGCTGGACTTCTAGTCCTAGATTTCACAGCTAGGTTTGTAAATGTCATGTGACTCCCATATCCCAGTATAACACCATAAACCCTTTGACAAGATTTGGCCTACTATCTGTGCTAAGTGAATTGAGGCATTGATTAATGACGTAATGAATTTCTTCCACAAAGTTAATCTGTATTAATTAGATCAAATGCTACAAAAATTAAGCTATTTTTCTTAAATAAAACTTTTTCAGTTGAATTATTTGGGCATTCACTTCATGTCATTATTCGACTTCACAACAGATTATAAGAGCTCATCATTTCAACCCAGGTGGGAACCAAGCCAATTTCCATTTTGTTCAAGCCTCACTCATAATTGGCACACCATGAACCATAAGTGTTCATAAGGGTAAAGCAGGGTATTAAAGCAGGCAGAAAACTAATAACTAAGTGCCTTTAGACATTTATCTGGGGTGATGACATATGGTTCCTGTCACTGGGTTACCTCCAGGGTAGAAGTGTTCATCTGCATAGTTGACAAATAAACATCTTCTAGGACTCATATGAAACCAAGATTCTTGATTATAGACTAGTAAAATGTCTGCTGGCACGGTAGGGCAAGTTTAACTGCTCATGAGAGGATGCCATTTGGAGGACAACAGCTTCAAAGAGACCATGATAGAAAAGAGATGAGAGACTTTGAAGGGTCTGTCCCCAAAAACAGCAAACACCGTCAGGCTCACAAATCTTCCTGCTGAGAAAGAACCAGTGTGAACAGCAATGCTCTCACATCACGCTGAGATCCACATACTCTTTCAAGTCTTCTGCCTTTCAAACAAGAAGCAGAATTAAACCTTTTGAGGTTGCCACATGTTATCTATGATTAGCCTCGGTTGGTGTTGAATAGCCTCTTTATCTGTAGCTTTTAATCAGCTACACAAATGACAAAAAGATGAACGTAAAACACACATGCGCGCATGCACATGCACACACACACACACACACACACAGAGCCCTCTTATCTGAATGGACAGATGCAGAAACATACAGCCCTGCATAAATTAGAACAAAATAAGCTCAAGATAAAACAAGCCTGGGGGAAAAAAGTTCTGGGAACACTACAGAATGTGTTGTCATCAAAAAATGCCACGACTCTGTCCTGATCCCCTTTGGAGGGAGACAGATATTTATGGTCCCTCGTGTTTAGGTGAGGCCGGGGGCAGGTGGTGAATGAGCATCTCCCCAGGCACAGGAGTGGCCTGGGTACCCTGGAAAAGGCAGCTCTGCTCTCCCTGCATTCTCTTTCATTCTTGACCTCCAAGAGTCTGCTGAGGCCACGGAGGAAAGGAACAGCCTCAGGAAGAGACACTTCTGGAATAAATTTCATCTCAAAGAAAACATGGCTTTCAATTTTTGGAAAGAAAACATTAAAGGCAATTGATTTTCTTTCGTTGTTGTTCTAAAATAGTCTTATCAATCTCATTTGCAGTTGAAACCTGATTTCCTATCAACCATCTGCCTGTTAATATCCCCAACAATATCAGGCAAACACAAACAGAGAAGAGGGAACATGCCCAGCAGTGCAGGGTCTCGGCTTCACAAGCTAGGAGACTGTCCAAGACTTCTCCCTCCTCCACAGGAGAGAAGAAGAGAGAGGTTCATCCCAAAACACCTATATGCTGAGTGACCCAGGTCACAGAGAACCACTATCTCCTCAGTCTGCTGTTGACAGTCTCCCAGGAAGGAGGAGGAGTTCTCAGACTCAAGTAAATAGTGTAGACCGTGGTCCGTGATTACGGTTCTTATTCTAACTGCCAGCAGATGCCCTGGAATACAATGCCAGTGACAGCTACACTGGGCAGCTTCTTCCGCTGTCTCTACGGATAACAGGCTCAAATACGTTTTCATAAGACGTTTCATTGTCCAAGGTCAGTTTCATTATCTGTTATCAAGAAGAGTATTGGTGTTGACAATAACTTTAACTTTTGTTAAAGATCTGAACTATGCGCTGTGTGGAAGCAGAATGAAGACAAGACACTTTCTCATCCTCTCTTTTTAAAACTTCTCTGCTTCATGTCTTATCACCGAGATGGCACAAGCCCCCTGAGGAGGGTTATTTGTGTGTGTGTGTGTTTTTTAGAGGTCACTGAGTCTTGCACAAAGCAGATACTCAATTAAAAAGAAATATTGTTGGTGAAACTAAACAAGAGCTCTGCTATCCAATGACCGAATATCTATCCTGGGTTTGTGTTGCTCATATCACTTCCAGAATGTAGTACTCTGTTGTAGGTACCACACTGAAAAGAGAAATTGATATTCTAAATTGTGTCCAGAAGGGTGAAGGGTCTTGAGATAATCTCTTGCAATAATAGTTCAATGAACTGGACTGCAAAATCTATAAAAGAGGAGACGCAATGTCTGTCCTCAAACATTTGAAAGCTCATCCTATCTAAGAGCAATTGAGCTTGTTATTGCTGGGAATGCAAACAAGACCAGTAATTGATCTATCAGTGTGAATTGAGCTACAACGGAAGAGGTGTTCTCACAAAGTGCTAAGCTCCGTGTTCCTAAACATTTTCAAGTACACGGCAGATGTCAAATGTCAGAACCAAATGACTAACAGCCAAAGACAGGCCCTGTGCTGGAGGCTTTAAATGCACCATATCTAGCTCTTATACAACCCATAAAGATAGATCTCATCCTCAGTTTACAGCCAAGAAACTGAGATTCAGAGGTTAGGATAGCTTAGCCAAGGTCACAGAACTCATAAAGCACAAGAACCATAAGAAAAGTCTGCAGAATTTCAGAGATTATCAAGCAGTTGACAAGTATGAGGACCATAACAGTTCCTGGCTCTTCTATACCAGTCCCCTCTGGATTGGGTACTTGGGATTAAACCAAAGCAGGAGATAAATTCCGTCCAATGCTAAATATTGATATGGGACCAATAGTTAACTACTCCACAAAGGAACATCGAAAACTTAAGCAGCAAGACCAGCATTCAGACCTGGATCTCTGAGACTCTAAAATCCAAAGTCTTCCCACTATATCAGGTAGCTGCAAGGACATCTCATCTCTCGGATTTCTGTTGGCTCTAAGATTCTTCAATTTTTTGAGATTATTCTTCCAAGATAAAAAATATAACATTTCTTCAAGAAAGTAGAAAAAAGCTTCAACAACAAAAAAACCCCACAACACTTGAAAATCTCTAACTAAGATTGTTGGGGTTACTGCGATTCAACGTGCATCATGAACAGACAACTCGGTTTCCAGTACGAGTCTGATGCAGCAAGCGTTCTAACGCACCAGGAGTTTATTTTACGGTACTCCGATCAGCCCAGCATTCCTGTCTATTTACCAGGATTTCAAATTAAACATAGAAAATACTAAGGAAATATTCTCGGCTGTATTAACAAACTTAATCTTAATCCCTGTTTTAATAATATGTTTTTATTAATCTTATTAACAGGTTTCTCTTCCCTGAGCTGATAGAGGACAGTAAAGTAAACTCTGGTTGCATCAGACCTCAGCTGCTGTCTGTCATTGACTCATACTCATGCTAGTTCATGGGAGAGAGGCTTCAACAGCAATTAATTTTTTTCACTGATTCTGCTTTTTCTGGATAAAAGGATTTATTTTAATTCTAACAAGAAGTCATTTACAGATTAACATTGGATTTTATCATAATAACCTGAGCTACTTCACTTTTCCTAAGGAGTTTCATAATGCATAGAAAAAGCCTTGGTCTGTTTTTCATTATACTCAGATCTTTCCATACAGTTTTCAAGTAACTCTTGTGTAGGAAATAGGATAGCGTCACCTTATATCTCCCTTTCAAACAGCAGAGAAACCTGGAAGCTAACTTTTTTTTGAGCCGCGACTCTCTATGAAAAGTAGAAAGTCATGGATCTTGTTCCTATAAAACTTCACATAACACATATACACAAAATCTTGGAAACCTTTCCTTACAATGCATGAGAAATTTTTCCTCACACAGAATGAGGGAAAAATATCTTGATCTGAGTTTCCAATTTCTGATAACTAGCATGGGCTGTTGTCCCCAACCTTTCCCCCAAAAGCCTAACATGAAGAAACTGAAAAATAGAATATGTATCTAACACATAATCCCAGATGTGTTATGTGCCCAGCATGGCACTGTGGATTTGCAACCTGGTCCTTATACAAGGAGGGCAGGGAAAGACCGAAGAAAGAGGCAAGCCACTCCAGATTGGTAGGTGGCAGGTTTAATAAGCAAGGGGACTTATAAGTTTGTCTTGGTCATCTACAAGATGAGTAGATCTCTGCGCTCACCCACCATAATCTCGACAGTTTATGTAGAGGCCTTCACGAGGTTCACTCACATATACAGTCCAGAAGGCTTCAACAACGCCTTACTCTCTCAAGGCTGCGTCCTTGAAAATGGCTCCCACGGTAGAGCCTCCGACTGCCAGAGTCCGCCTCATGGGTCAACTGGTGGTCATGTCCTCTCGATGACCTCCTCCAACAACCACGTGTTTCCTATAGCATCTTTATAAGCAAACAATAAATAGCATGACTTTTCTTCCTATTGTAAGAACGATCAATTGTACATGTTTAAATTGTTCATTTCCGTGACTCACATCTTCCCTCTAGCCAACTGCATTATCAGTGACAAGCAATGGCAATAGGTTTTATATATATATGTATTTAACCACATTTTTCACAGACTTTGTATTGTGACAAAAAGAAAATTCTTGCCCTTCTAAGAGAAATTCTCTTAAAATAGCAGTAATAATTACATCTACGTGTAAGTCTTCTTGTGATTTCAAAGCGGGGCAACATACCTTATTGTGGGCTCCCGGGTGCCACTCTAAAGCTAGTTCCTGTTTCCTTGTAAGTGGTTTTAAGGAAGGAACTTACAAGATTTGTTTATCCTGGTTCTGGTTCAAAATGTCATGAGTTCTCATTTGGTGTCTATTCTCCCAAATCTTCTGACCTGTTTCATGAGCTTTACAATGGTTTGTTACCTGCCATATCAACTATACCAGGAGACTCTTGAAAAATTCTGCAGACCAAGACTCTTGATCACTGGCCATGTAACAAAATTTTCTGTATGTAGGAAGGGATGGCCTTGATAAACCTTCGAATACCACCCTATTCCACAGTACCACAAGGCAGGCCACTTCATGGCAAAGATAACATAATATGTACAAATTACAGCAGAGAAAGGGAATAAAAATATGAAAGTTTTATAATATTTTTAAATATTGCTCTTGTCCTGATTGATTATTCATACTTACTGCTTTGTAATGTTCTATTAGAAGATAAACTTGACTTTTGGGAGGAAGAAACTGTAACTAGACATTGTAATGGACAATCATCTCTATTTTTCAAAAGAGCAAAGGCCAACCCCAGTCATAGGCAAGCAGTGGTCAAGACGAAAACAGAGGTCTAGACCATGAGAAACCCCTTTGACCTTTTGAAACTAAGACAGGAGGATTTACCACTGCTCAAACTTTGAAAGAAAAGAAAGAAATCTCACCAGCAGAGGGCTGAGAAACCAGTGGGGCTATCTGATTGTTACTTAATGCAATTCTAAGTGCAAAATAAAAGAGACTGCACTGGAAAACATTTTTGCCTGGAACTTCATATCTTATACGGCTCATTGACTTTAAAAAAAAATTAAAAGCCAAAGTAATTAACTGCGTCCCGGCAAAGAGAAAGAAGTCTATCCAATCTCTAGCCTGAATACCCTAAAATTCTATCCTAGACCAGTAGAAGTTAAGCCATAAATAAAATTTTTTTTTTAAACATTGGCACCTGAGCTAACATCTGTTGCCAATCTTTTTTCTCCTTTTCCTTCTTCTGCTCAAAGCCCCGCAGTACATAGTTGTATATTCCAGCTGCAGGTCCTTCTAGTTGTGCTGTGCGGTACGCCGCCTCAGCGTGGCTTGATGAGCAGTGCTAGGTCTGCGCCCGAGATCTGAACCGGTGAAACCCTGGGCCGCCAAAGCAAAGTGCAAGCGAACTTAACTGCTCTGCCATGGGGCAAGCCCCAAAAATATTTAAGCTTAGTATTAAATATATAAACAACCGTTAAGGAAAAGATGTATCATTTGTGATAAGAGTCCTAAAGATTACAACTTAAATATGAATCTTTAAAAGTTAAAGAAAAGTTAAAACCAACTTTGAAAGCTTAAAGGAATTTTATTAGGTGGCACTTTTTTTCTGTAATAGGCATTAAAGGAACTCTCCAATTCAAGGACACCTCATTCTAAAGGAACTTAATTCCTGTATTTTTTTAAAAAGCATTTCCTATTTTGACAGTAACTCAATCTAAACATATCAAAACGTTATATACATTTTCCCACCTTAGAAACGGTTTCATCAGCTAAATTTCTAAGAAAAAACAAACATAAACAGACACTTTAAAAATATTTTTAGGGAAGCCCTGAATCAATTAACATGTTCTTACAACAGGTACTTATAAGGTGCTTAACCTGATAAGCAGATATTAAAAGTAATAATTAAGACGCAAAATAGCAGAAATGGAAAAGCAGAGATGTTTTGAAGGGAAAAATGACATGTAAATATTTTAGAAACACTCTGAAGCAGCATTTATGTCATGATATTGCCAATAGCGTTATAAGTCTTGGTCTGAGGCCTGGCCTCAAGAAGTTCATTATATTTTCTGAGCGATTGTGACCATAATTAAGATCAGCTGTTTCCAGGAGGGTGGGCGGATCTCAGTAACAGCCTCCTTGTGCAAATTGCTAACCCTCCTCCTGAAATGGGTACCTGGGTGTTGATCGATTTCTCCACTCACTGTGCTTTTGGAAATATAATACAACACTATGATTTAAAATAAGCGCACCTAGAGAATAATACACGCACTATTAATTAACATTTCTATTCATTATTTGAGCAACCGCATACAATTAAAGTGATTTGTAAACAATTTCAAACAATCTGTTTTCCTAAATTTCTGAGAGATTAAAAGGGTTGAATTTTGTCTCTCTGTATACAAAACTATAAAATGAAGCACATGTTTTAATAACTAACTAGATTTCTTAAGAAAGCTGTTTTCAGACTACACTGATAGAGCCCCTGCTTTCTAAGGAGGGAAGGAAGGCACCGTCCCGGGGGAGGGGGGTGGAGATGCTGGGGCCAGGGCTTCCTTCTTCTTGCCTCACTTCATCTCACATTTATCCATTTTCTGCATTTTCGGCTCCCACATAATGTTTTACTTAAAAATGGAGTTCTGCTGTAGACAAAGGTAGTTTTTAAGGAAGGCTTTAAAGTCAGAGATGACCAGGTGATTATTTTCTAGGATGAAGAGAATTAAATAAAATGATAGTAAAAGGAGAAATAAACAGAGAAATGGAAAGGTTCAGCGTAAACATGTAAACCTGAAAAAGGAACAGAGGGAGTCAGGGCACGTATACAACAGCCAGTCTCTTTCAGACCTTCAGTAACGTAAATCTCTTAAAAATTTGCTAGTCGATTTATGTAATCCTTTATTTACATTATTCTCAATCTGGGGAACGCGTAAAGTCATGTGCTACTGTGTACATAAAGCTACAGGATAAAGAGATGTCAGTTATTACAATAGTTATTGTTATTACTATTATTATTAGTCCTGGAACATCAATCTCATTTAAAACTAACTCATTATATTAAAAGAAACTTGGATATGTTGTTGAATGAATCTAAAGTTCAAGCAAATTTTAGGATAAAACACCAGTCTTCTTGGAAATTTTATACTTGCAGAGCCACGTGGTCTATACTCCAAGGCCTCCAAAGGTATGTGTTTGCTCTTCACTATCTTTTAGAGTGCTTTTCATTGAAAAGCACTAAATTACAGTAAAATGCTATCAGAACGGGCCCCTTGATGACTCTAACTAGAATATAAAATGGTTGACTGTTGGCTGTTGGCTCCCAACCTCTATTTGCAAAAATGGCAGGCTCATGTTCTTATCTCCTGCAATAGAGAGGGGAGAGGAGAGAAAGAAATGAATGCTCAGTACACATTTATTTGTAATAATCAGTCTATTTCTATACAGCTGATAGATGAAAAGAAAACTTTTTCTTTTTTTCATGTAGCAAGTAGAAGGCTGACCAAAGAGTATTGTTTTTCATTATTCTTGCAGTAATGAGGCTCTGCATGTCATGCAATTGAAATTTTTTGGAACTTATTTATAGCATTGTTGTAGTAAATTTGCTTAATCCCCCTGGAGCCTTTATTGGCTAAGATGGAAACCTCCCTAAATTGTGGTTGGCTCATCCATACAGTTAAAACTTGACTATATTAAGGATAACAATTACGAGACACAAATGTTTCCCTTCCCCCTCACGGCCATGGCAAACATGAGCCTGGATGCAGCCTCAGAATCCTTCTCCTCTCTGCTTTCCTAGAAACCAAATCCAATCCACTGGGGACAGATTGTAAGCTACAAGATATTTGCCATCCCTGGACTAGACCATCTCCAAGTAGTCTACAAACTCTGTCTTATGGGTGACTTACTGGAGAGGAGTCACAAACACACAGCCCTTCTAAGAAAAGCCAGTTCAAGCTGTATCCCTTTTTTCTTTTTTTTTTTTTTACTGAATATATTTGACATAATACTATGCAGATTTAAGGTGTACAGTGTGTTAACTTGATACATTTATACACTGTAATATTATTGCCTTTGTATCAATATTTAACACCCCTTGTGTTCTCCTATGGACGTTCTTTGGGTGGTGCCATGTGCAGGGAACAATGCCAACCAGTGGTCCCGGCCACAACTGATAATCAAATTGGAGTGCATAAATCAAAACGAATTACATACAAGCTGAAGACAAGGAAGACAACCACCTCTGCGACATTTCTCTTGGGAATCAAACTCTCTCTCTTGGGAAATATAAATAGGAAGTACATACCAGAAAAAGATTGTCAAGTTAAGCTCAAGCTAGATACCATATGATTCCACTTCTCCACAGGGCTCCTGTATATCCTTGTCAAAAACAAAACCAGGCCTCAAAGTAACAGGGACATCAAGGTCAGAAAGGATGAGTAACTTTCCCAAAGTTAGACAGCATAGGAATTAAGTTAAGCAATGGCTTCTAGTTGTTTCTCACTCCATGACATGTTCAAAAAGTGCAAAATTTGGATTAGAAAGCCTGGAGATTAGAATTTCCCTCTATAATTAGCTTAAGCAAGCCTCTTAGTTCCTGATTCTTCACTTATACTTTATCTAGTGGAAGACCGATAACGGCTGTCTTCAATATTTGAGGATCAGAATTTAGCTGTGTAAAGTAGCACCTGGCATAATGTCTGATGCGTGCCCAACATCTTTAAGCGTTGTAGTCATTTTTTAGTGGATCAGTCAAGTACAGGTGGGTGTAATAAGAGAGAAGGAGGAGTGAAAGATTGACTTTGAGATTTGTCAGATGGAGCACCACGGGGATAGGAAACATTAATTTTCATTGTGTAACAACCTATCTCAAAGGAAAACAACGTTAAATGAACCATCAGAGAATAGAAATTTTTAAGCTTTGAGAGACTTCCAGAAACCATCCATCCATGTGTCTGCCTTTATGTAGGTAAACAATTCAGAACAAATAGTTGTCTCTTTTCTTCTTTCAGGTCACTAGGGAAAGAAAATAAGTAGTCTTCTCGAACATTGTATTTCAGTGCTTGATCTTTTATAGTCCTCGATATCTTTATCAGATCCAACCAGAATCTCTCCTGCCTTAGTGCAAGCCCTTTCCATCTTATTCTGTCCTTTGCTGATAGAAAACTTGCTCATTTTTGTGATTAAAACTTTTCCTAGACGGCAGTTACCCTAGTGTTCTCTTTCAAAAGCAAACCAATCTCCACTATTTCCGTTTTTCCCATATCATCATTCTCCCGCTCATTATTCATCATTCTCATTTTCCTGAAACTTCTTCCCCTTTGCTACAATCTGCTTTTTTAAAAAAATGATAATGATGAAAACGATTTTATGACTCCCCAAAATTGACTTTATCATTCAACTTGTTGAATTCTTCCTCTTCCCTATCCAAACAGAGGAAAACAATTATTTAACCCTGAGGTTTCACTCCCTGGGAAGTTTGAATTTTGAATAATTAGCTGTTAAGTTATCTATGTACAAAAAGATGGAGAATATTCAGGAATGTCTTTTTAAATTTTTCCCTCCAATTATTCAGATGCTAATAATGATAAACCCTCAAGACACTTGACAAATAAAAATGGCAAGTAATAGGATATATTGGAGAATATGAGGAAGCCATTTTGTGTAAACCTAATTCGGCCTGACCTTGTCTTTCCAAAAGGGCCTGACCGAGCCCGTGAGCATGCATTGTATACCTGCTTTAGATATTCCCTATGGCAAGAACAAAGGCCCTTGAGATAAAGGTGCAACTTCCCTCCCCCTCCCAACATTGGCATTTCTTTAAGGATTAAGCATCTTTCCTTAGGCTAGGAACTGATTGCTGTGCTCACCTGTGACCGCCCAGCTCGAGACAACAGACTTGCCTCTGGCTTTGCCCGCCAAGCTAGCAGACCCACTACCTGCTGTGTCCATCAAGCGCTGTGCCGACAGGGCAATCATGTGACTATTGTAGGAGGGACATTTCAATCATATGTGAAACATCCTGTTTCGGGGTATATAACCACTCTGTATACCTCACTTCCTTGGTGCCCTTTCTTCCTTCGGGAAGAAAGGCCCCGGGCCATGGTCCTCAGATTTTAGCTCAGAATAAACTCACCCAAATTTTCATTTATAGATTGGTTATGGATTATTTTCATTGACACACTGAAACAATGCTGAATACATGACAGGTGCATAAAGATTAAGTGCTGAAATAAAATTCTTGTTTTAATCTGGGATCTTTGTAATAACCTCACATTTTTACTGTTCCTGAAAAAGTAAACACTGAGTTGAATACAAAACAAAAGAATTGAAGCTAAAAGTGTTGAACTGCTGGTTGACAGCTACTGCCTTTGTAAGTGAGAGACAGGCTCAGGGGCACCCTGGGTGTGGGCAGAGTTGCTTAGCATTGTCCCCACAACAAGAGGTCAGGACCCTGGGGCAAGGGTGAACAGGCTTCAGTTAAAGAGGGACTCTGAGTAGACGAATAAAATCTTTCAGGTATAGTTAGACAACAAAAGGAATGCACAGTACTCAATAACTACGCTCCCCAAAGGCCCACTAAAAGGAAATGGAATAAAGAAACTCAGATATTTCTCAGAACAAGCTTAATTAAAGTTTTTCTCAAAGGCTGCTCTGATTTTTGGGGGGAGGGGGAGCAAAGGAAAGAAGAGTGGAATTGTTATAAAATCTGTTTCTTTTCTCAATCTTTCACCTGGGGCTAAAATAAATTTTTTTTTTATATCCTTGCCTCTCTTTGCTTCTAGCACACATAGTTCTCATTAAATCTTTTTCTTACCCCCCCAAAAAAACCCTCGTCCTTTGACTGATAGCTTTTGCTTAATGCTTAATCAATATTTTTTCTTGTAAGTGAATGGCACTGCGTCTAACACCTGCTTCATTGTTGCAGTGACCACCCTTCACTGCATCTCCAGCGTGCAGTTCAGAGAATGTCAGAATTATCTCGGAGGTGGTAGGTTTCCCTTATCTTAGGATGATAGAACTGTCTACAGTGAAGAAAGCACCTCATAACTGTTTTTAAAAATTCCTCTGCAATATTCAAATTGTTCTAAATAAAAAAAAAATCAGAACTTTCCCCTTTTAAAGAAAAAGAAACAGGTAGAAATTATGAGCAGAGTCAGGCTCTAAAACTGCAGAATTTAGTAATTAGGTGATCCGTGGCTGTGTCATGCCAAGAACTCTCACAGAACTCTGAGCTTCTGAGGAGCAAGACAGTCTGTGGAGCCACCTGTAATACATCCAAGATGCTCTCCTCACTGGAAGCCAGATTTGTACAGGAGAAATGGTACCCTAGGGAAAGTTGGTTATTTGTTGCTTGCCTTTTCACTAAGAAAGTCAAAAAGCCTGAAGCAAAATCTCTCTGAGGCCCACG
Organism: Equus asinus; assembly: GCF_041296235.1. NCBI lineage: Eukaryota > Metazoa > Chordata > Mammalia > Perissodactyla > Equidae > Equus > Equus asinus. Next base: position 190,090,216 of record NC_091790.1, on the reverse strand, counting down.
TCTTTCTAAGCTGCACCCCCTACACACTATGCTGGTGGTGCTTAGCTTCTCACAGGCCTCCATTGGCCTTTAACCTCACAAAGCCTTCTCTGGGCAAATAGTGAGGCCATCAGGATTCAGGGTTTTCTCTTTTAGATTCCTTCCCTTCCCTTCTTCTTAAGCTCTTTGGGGTATCCAATAAATATCCTGCTATCTCACCCACAATCAAATTTAAAAAGAACTAGACATCAGTCATCCTTAACTTTTAATCACCAAATAGATTTTACTTTAGAAGGAAATGAATATCCTGAGTGACCTCTTCTAGACACTGATATTTTTAAAAGTCTTTGATACACAAATAAATATTGAAAAGCTTTGCTTTGAGGAACCCAAGTGCTTTCCCTGAAATCTTATTGTATTTCCTAACACTGGATTCTGCCTTGGATAAAAAGACAGAAGGGACACTTCTCCAAATGGTACCAAGCTGTCTTGAAAAGACAAAGCTAACCACCAGCCCAACTGGAGCTCATAAGGACCTCTTTCCCAACCTACGCATTCCTTAGAGGCAAGGGCACTTGTCTAATCATTCATCTCGTATTCTCAACTGTAAGACGTAAGTCCCTGAACCTCGTAAAAGGGATTTCCCTTGTAAAATTAATTTTGTTGAGAGATGGCAAATATCACATACCTTAGGTTCACTACTAAGCTGACCTTTCGTGTATGTGTTTAGCTCAGATGTGTCTGTTCAGAAAGCTAAGATATATTTGTCTTGTAAGTAGAATAAAATTAAACATATATATTCACTGAACATTCCCAATGACCCATGATAGAGCAGAAGTTCATCAGATCCACCAGATAGAGTAATTATCAACTGTTTCACCACTAAAGCTCTTCTTATCATTTGCTCCCGAAGACCTCATGATTTGAAAGAATTTGTCTATGAACAGGAAAATATTAAGCAAGAATTCATTTTCCCTTTTCATTAATCTAACAAGTACAGCTGCCAATGATCAGAACTCTGGATAGATTGAGATAAATATATTACAACGATGAATTTATATAATCTCAGCCCAAATCCAAGAAACTTGACATTTTAATTAGTCTGTGCAATGTTATTATGAATAAATGTATAATTTCCCTTAGATTTTTAGAAACACCAAAAATAGCTCATAGACCCTTATTACCATCCTGTCGACCACCTCAACGAGAACAGAGCTCCAAGGCTCTCCATCCTTGTCTTACTCTCTTTATCACCTGGCATTTCTCCCTTCTCTAGTGCTAGATTCTGAAATACCAGTGAAACATACCAGCCCATCAAACTATTAATGGTTTATCCACTCCGTTCCCTATTTTATGTCCTGACTCTTGTTTCCCAATGAAGTATCCACTTGGACTCCTAACAGCCTCACCTCCAGCTTGGCCCTGGTGCCCCCATCCTTTTCATCTACCCTCACAGATAGTGACATCTGGGAACTGGCCTTGCAGGTGGGTAGCTTTGCTGAGAATGCCCAACCACTTCAGTTTGGTTGGAATAGATCTTTGAATAATAAAACTGTTAATTTAGTGAGGGAAATACAGTTGCTTCCAAGAATAAAATGGTTGGCTTAACGATTTTTTTCCTTTTATTTTCTTATTTACTTATTTGAGGGCAGAAGAGGGAAGCATTGTATAAGCAAAACATCACTTTATTAATCAATTAATTAATTGTACCTTGTACCTTTCAAATGGTTTGACCCGAGGTTGTGAACTCACAGACTAAGCCATCAAACAAAGGAGGAGTAAGTAAACACAGTCCCACTGCCCTCCCGTGAACTCCAAATGCTATACTTAACAACAAGAAAGACAGTCTTATCGCTAGGCATACATTTACAGTACAGATTTAGCCTATGTATGGTACTTTCTTTAAAATACTGACGTTTTCCATAAATTTCTATGGGAACTAGAATGTTTGACCACAGTGGAGTGACACCAACATATCCACTGCCTGGCAACTGCTCCTAGAATTGCTTTACTCTTTAACCAGGAATAGGCATTTTAGAGAGAAGCCTGTTTATTGCTTTAAGTGAAAAGGATTTAAAGTGATATGCCCATAATTATCTGCATTCTATCCATTAACATTTTCTCTTTAAGATGTGTCAGTAGCTGGAGCTAGACATTTGTCCCTCCCTTCCTGGACTCTCATTTGCCCGAAGGGCTCATTCTCCACTTGGCCATTCTCTGACCTCCCTAATGCTTGTCAGATGGCCAGAATAGTCCTTCACCAACAAGCCAAAGAGGCCGGGGCTATGATTATGTGTCATTCGTGTCCCTTACCAGGATTATATATGTCTCATAGAAATAGGAAACGAAAGACAAAACAAATGAATTATTAACATTTATACGATTCAGAGGAAGAGAAAAGCTCTGTTGAAACTTTAGGGAAAAAACAACCTGCATCAGCACATCCTCACCAAGACAAGGATCGTTTCCAATGTTCGATATCCGTTACCTCAGTTCTCTAAAGCCTATAAATCCAAGGAAGATGTCGTTTGTGGTAAAACTCTAGCCAATACTTTAAAGTAATTGTATGGAGGTTTGATGACACTGAATCTCCCCTCTAAGACTTTTACATAGATTCATAACAGCAGGCCATGACAGGTAGATTTGTTTCCTTCCTGCCAGAATAGTATGGCACCTAGAGGCCATTTTTCTTGAGCTACGACTGAGCTAAGCACTTATGGGTGGGTTGTCCTGCTCTCCGCGCTCCTTAGCAGAGGGGACTAGACTCCACCACCAGCTCCTGCTGCGCATTCACCTTTGTGGATCAAATGTCATCACACCACTCTTTTGCCTGTAACACTAAACAATTTCAATCCCTGAAGTATGGGAAAGTTGAAGCCAGTCAGAGGGTCCTGACTGTTCCAGAACTTTGACTCCATGTCAAAACTTCCTGCCCACGTCACGATATAGCCTCTCCTGGAGTTCTGTTTGTCAGTCTCTGTCAGATTCCTGAGCCACTTATGACCTCTAGCAACTTTCCAAAGAACATTTTCTTACCTTGATCCTTATCTTTCATGTCCTAAGATCTGATCTGCTCACCCATTTCCTCACTCGGTGACCTCAGGGGCCCTGAAGGGACATCTCGTCTTCCCTGGTCTATGACCCACCATCCCACAGGACCCCAGACCAATATGAACAATTCCTCTTCCCTCCACATCCCCTGTGCTCTAAAGACTCGCCTGAAAGAACATAATTCCTCACTTCCAAAGTTAACTGAAACAATTAAAACTTTTTGCCAAGCAGTGTAGTTGTGTATATTTCTGTTTCCTCCCAAATTAGAAGTTTCTTTAGGACAGACACTTTATCTTTTCAGCCATACTTACCTGAAAGTCCCCTCTTATAGTAAGAACTCAAGAAATGGTTGAATTGAATTGAAACAAACACTTTAAAGTGTTAAAAAAAAACAAAAAAAAAAACCTATCTACCTTGGTCCATTGGAGCTGCTTCTCTGGAAAGGAATCGGGCGATTTAGTGCATGATTCCCATTGCATGCTTAGGCCAGGGTGGGGAACCCGGAATGGAGTTATCAGTCTCCTGCAGTCCACTTCAAGCTCCACAGGCCTCCTTTCAGGTCCCGTGTCTCCTCTCCTGGCCCCTTTAGAGTCACTGCCTGAGAGATGCTACTGAAATTGGCAGGCTGTGCCTGTATGCATCAAAAAGAGAGACAACAGAAAGGGTTTGGGAATCACCCTTTCAGTGATAGATGATCTCAAAGAGCTTGCAGCAATAACCATGGACCAGGAGACGTAATATTGGGTGAGAACGGAATTTATAACCAGCCCTTGAATGTTGATATGAAATGGGGCAACATGGGGCAGGCTGTGAAGAACCAAGGACAATGTAACCCATCGTGACAAGTAAAGAGTCTTGGCCGCCAGGGGGCACTGCAGCCAGCAGCCTGGCTGTGGGTGGAGATGCAGCATTGGGTGCTGCTTATGGAATCATAACTAAGTGGGCAGATCTCAGCAGGGGAGATACTGGAGTTATCTGCCTTAACTGTACACAAACAAAAATGAAATAATGGGACCTGCTCCCTGCTGCAGAGGAAGAAAACCTCAAGAAAGAAGAGGGCCCCCATACAACTCTCTGGAGACATGGAAAGATCAGCCCAGTGCAAGTGATCCTGCCTTCCAACATGCATCCTAAAGACTTCAGAATAAACCAGAATTCTCTACTCACACAAACTCCCCCAAACCCTTAAAGCCTCAGCAGACAGAGCTCAGGTCCTCTAGGAATCTTCCTGACACATACATGAAAATATCAGCATGGGTAGGGGCTGGCCCTGTGGCCGAGTGGTTAAGTTCGCGTACTCCGCTGCAGGTGGCCCAGTGTTTCGTCAGTTCGAATCCTGGGCGCGGACATGGCACTGCTCATCGGACCACGCTGAGGCAGCGTCCCACATGCCACAACTAGAAGAACCCACAACGAAGAATACACAACTATGTACCGGGGGGCTTTGGGGAGAAAAAGGAAAAAATAAAATCTTTAAAAAAAAAAAAAAATATCAGCATGGGCACATGCACATAAAGACATGCACACACACGCAGGCCTCCGCACACATAGACACGCGCACACACGCAGGCCTCCGCACACATAGCCTGGACCAGTTGTTCCCCTTCTGTGCTCCCCTCACTTCCTATCAACACCTGTGGTTATCTAAAGGTTTCCACAAAGAGCTGTCATTACACTCTTGTATAATGGCTACAGTAAAAAAATAGTGACACCATGAAATGCTGGCGAGGATGCAGAGAAACTGGATTATTCACACATGGCTGGTGGTAATACAGTCACTTTGGAAAACAGTTCAGCAATTTCTAAAAAAAATAAACATGTGCCTATGATAGGACCCAACAATTGCAGTCTTGGGCCTTCATCACAGAGAAATGAAAACTTGCATTCACAAAAAAGCCTGCACCAAAATGCTCATAGCATCTTTATGAGAACCAAAAGCTGGAATCAGCCCAGATGTCCGTTAAAGGATGAATGGTCAAACAAATCATGGAAACATACCAGGAAATACTACTCAGCAATGAAAAGGAGAAAATTATTGATAAATAGAACAACTCGCATGAATGTGCAGGGAATTATCCTGAGTGAAACAAGCAATCCCAAAAGATGACTTTCTGTATGATTACATTATATAACTTATTTTGAAATGACAAGATTTCGAAAATGATGGACAGATTACTGGTTGCCAGGGGTTCGGGATGAGGCAGGGGTGGGGAACAGCAGGGAGGCGGGTGAGATTATCAAAGAGCAACAAGAGGGATCCTATGGCGTTGAAGTGTTCCTATCTTGACTGTGGTGGTGGATACATGAACCTTCACGGGTGAGACAAATTATACAGAATTTAATACGCACACACACACCGGTACAAGTAAAACTGGGCAAACCTGAGTAAGATCAGTGGATTGTATCAGTGTCAACATTCTGGCTTTGATATTATACCACAATTTTGCAAAATATTACAATCTGGGGAACTGGACAAAGTGCACAAAGGATCTCTCTTGTATTTTACAACTGCATGTGAATCTACAAGTATCTCAACAGGAAAGAGGAAGAGAGTGTGTGCAAGAGAGACTCACTGCAGAGGGATAACAACAAATTGTAATACATCACCTTATTTGGATTCTCTTTTTTCCCAAGCTCTAAAAGAAATTTGGAGCAGTTTGAAAAGTTTGAATATGGACAGGATGTTAGTTGATATTATTAGATAATGGTTATTAATTCTTCTAGGTGATAACTATTGTAGTTATGTAGGAGAGAGTTTCCATTCTTAGAAAGTAGATGCTAAAGTATTTTGAGATGAAGTGCCATGAGTCCGGAATTCCTTTCAAATGTGTGTGAGTGTGCTTGTTTGTGTGTACACATGCACATGTACACACAGACGTATGCATGCGTATGTATTTATAGTAGCATTCATTTAACATTTTTCTATTTTTAAATGTTCATAAGAAAAGTTGGATAAAAGTTGGAAATATTGTTGAAATAATTATGGCCAAAGAAGTAATCAGAGATGGGGTCAAGATTGATTCACAAGGGCTACCTGTGTTCAGCATTATTTATAACGGCAAAAAGAAAATGGAAACAGTTGGAATGTCAAGTAACTCAAATGTGAGCTCTAGGAAGGTGAGGGCTTTGTCTTGGTCACTGAAGTATCCTCAGCACCCAAAACAGTGCCTGGCACAAAGTAGACGCTCAATAAATGTTAAGTGACTGAGTAATGTGTAACATTAAGAAGATAAACCAATCTGTAGCTCTATAATAAAATATTAGCAAACTCTTTAAAATTGCTTTTAGAGAATATATAATGACATGGGGTAAATGCCCAACTTAAAACAGTTTATTAAATTCTGTCTAATCCCAAACACTAAAGATAAATGAATGGATGGATAAACAAACAAATGGGCAGGTAGTATAATAAGTTGTTAAGCGTAGCTATTCCTTGATGTAAGGTTGGGAGGGTTGGTTTCTAGTTATACTTTACTGTATTTTCTAAGTTACCTAAAAAAGCTTCATGTTATTTTTTTTAAATCAGAAAGAAAAAATGTTTTAAAAACCTTGAGATCTAGGGGTCGGCCAGGCAGCATAGTGGTTAAGTTAGTGCACTCCACTTTGGCAGCCCAGGGTTTGCAGGTTCTGTTCCTGGGCACAGACCTAGTACCACTCATCAAGCCACTCTGTGGTGGCATCCCACATAAAATAGAGGAAGATTGGCAGAGATGTTAGCTCAGGGCCAATCTTCCTCACAACAAACAAACAAACAAGCAAACCTTTGAGATCTAGTAGTTGAGGCTTGAATCCTTGATTCTCCTTTACCATCAAACATAGACACCCTCAAACTGATGTAGCCCTAGATTTGACACAAAATTCCTTCCCCCATACTATGCTGATCTGGATCTAAAAGCTAGGCTTCCACATTAACTCCCTACCTAACACCCCACATCTGACATCCCTGTTCCAGGACCTAAACCACAAATCACTGAAAGTCCTGGTACCCTGCTTGGTTCCTTTCAGCCATTCTTTCCTTAAAAACCCATCCTACTCTTCATATCTCCCACACACCACCTCCACAGATGGAAGTAAATGCACGCTCTCCTGACACTGACCAATTCCTGGATCCCCTCCCTACAATGTCTTCCTTACTGGATTAGTCCTCCTAGATGCAGTGATTGCCTCAACCAGCCTGAGCTCCTGTACCCTCTTGACCACAGTACTGGACAGACCATCTTCCCTTTCAGGTCCATCCTTTGTGGCTAGTTCTCTCCCAACCTAATGTCCTCCTTAACTCTCTCTGTCAAGGTTCCCAAGTGGTTCATGCCAATATTCACTCCCTTATGACACCAATACATCAGCTATATTGGCAGAGCCATATCAGCAAGAACCAAAATAGTTCATCTGTCTCTCCATCGTAGATCCGCCATATTACTTTTTTTTTTCACCTGGCCACAATAAGATGGCCCTGAGAATAATATAGACTGTGGTTTTCATTCATCTCATGGATGTCAAATACACAAGACTTAGGTCTAATGTCAAGTCAGCAGGTCTTCCAGGGAAATGAGGCATTGTCAACTGTGCAGAGAATTCAGATTGTCCTTTATTGGTCTCTTTGAGCAACTCAAGCCAGGAGGAAGTTTTAGGAGATAATTAAGCTCATCAGAGCTAAAGAAGGATGAGTTACATGTGAAACTATAAGTCCTACTCAGTAATTACTAAGCATGACAAGAAATAGAAACAGAGAGAGCCAAAGTGTGCTAAAATGAATCTATGGATAAAGAAATACTGGGCACTATGGAGGTGAGGAACGCTATTCTTTAAAAGTTTATAAAAATGGGTAAATGTTGGCTTATAATGAGTTTCAGTGATAAAGTGTTGACTAAAGTTATATCTACTTGCCTTTCAGACATTATCAGAAAGCATTTTCCTGAGATTAAGGGGAAATCAAAAGTGACAGGCCATGATCTGTAACATAAAGTTCCAGGGTGATTTTGGGAGGAGAAGAAGAGAAGAGTACTGGTAGGACAGATTAAACATAATTAGTTATTAAGCTTCTGCCAATACATACAAGACTATGTGATAAACAAGCCTTAAGTCTCAAACTAGTGTTTGGTTTTTTTTTTGGAACATCATTTGATATCAGAGACAGGCAGAAAAATAAGCTTTTTATCCTCGCAAACCTATGTCAAGAAACTTATCTTGACTATTCACTCACCTGAGACAGCCTATGTTTAAAATAAGCAGCTAGTTCTTCCTTGCTTGCCAGAAATGTGGTGTTGCTGAGGGCAAATGGGAGGCATCTTGTTCAAAGCCCTCCCAAGAGCCTCTTGTGCTTGACTCTCCATCCTGTTGCATGGACACATCAGAAGGAGACTGAGGAAGCAGAGTCAGGCAAACTGCAACACCAGTTCTTCATCCTGGTCCCAGAGCACAGAACCAGGAAGAACACCCATGACCAGTATCTCCTTTGAAAAAAATCATAAATGTATATGAACGTGCACAATTTGCTTCCAAAAACATGGGAAGAAAGAGTTAATTTTTTTTTTTAGCTTGAGGAAGATTAGCCCTGAGCTAGTATCCATGCCAATCTTTCTCCACTTTATTTGTGCGTCGCCACCACAGCATGGCTGACAAGTAGTACAGGTGCGTGCCTGGGATCTGAACCCACAAACCCGGGCCACCAAAGTGGAACATGCCAAACTTAACCAGTGTGCCAAGGGATCAGCCCAGAGTTAATTATTTTTAAGATGCAAGTCACTTATTTACTCCAGCTGCCGAGATATTCATTGTTTCCAAATAGATGGCTGTGTGGCATTTCTATTACCGATAAGGTAAGGAAATGAAGGACTAGTTCTGGGCAGGTAAATGAGCCTGCCTGAGCACTTTGTCTTCAATCATGTCAACTGCCTCTGTGATGGCATTTCTCAGTAGGAGAACTCCACAGGAGCAATGAGGTAGGACAAGTTTTCATTATGTGGGACTGCAATTTCAGGACATATAACCTCTGTAGACCCATCAAGTAAATTCTTGGGTTTTTTTCAGGCATAGTGACAACCTAAAAGCCCTTGGACATTTCTGAATGCCCCAGAGAGGGGGTGCTACTGATCCCAGTTGAGAACAACTGGTGAATAATTGGGCTTATTTAGTTCCAGTATCACAGACCCAGCAGTTTGGGCTCCTTTCCTGATTTTTTTTTTCTGCCTTATCTCCCCAAATCCCCCAGTACGCAGTTGTATATCTTAGTTGCAGGTCCTTCTAGTTGTGGCATGCTTGATTTTTAAATACAAATATTTTGGATATTAACCCCTTATCTGATATATGATTTGTAAATATCTTCTCCCAATTGTTAGGTTGTCTTTTTGTTTTGTTGATGGTTTTCTTTGCTGTGCAGAAGCTTTTTAGTTTGATGTAGTCCCATTTGTTCATTTTTTCTTTTGTTTCCCTTGCCCGGTCAGACATGGTACTTGAAAATATGCTGCTATGACTGATGTCAAAGAGCGTACTGCCTATGTTTTCTTCTAGAAGTTTCATGGTTTTGGGTCTTACATTCAAGTCTTTAATCCATTTTGAGTTGATTTTTGTGCATGGTGTAAAGTAATGGTCTACTTTCATTCTTTTGCATGTGGCTGCCCAGTTTTCCCAACACCATTTATTGAAGAGACTCTCCCTTCTCCATTGTATGTTCTCGGCTCCCTTGTCAAATATTAGCTGTCCATAAATGTGAGCGTTTATTTCTGGACTCTCACTTCTGCTCCATTGATCTGTGTGTCTGTTTTTGTGACAGTGCGATGCTATTTGGGTTGCTATAACTTTGTAGTATATTCTGAAATTAGGGAGTGGGATACCTCCAGCTTTGTTTTTTTTCCTCAGGATTCCTTTGGCTATTTGGGGTCTTTTGTTGTTCCATATAAATTTTAGGATTCTTTGTTCTATTTCTGTGAAAAATGTTCTTGGAACCTTGATAGGGATTGCATTGAATCTATAGATTGCTTTAGGAAGTATGGACATTTTAACTATGGTAATTCTTCCAATCCAAGAGCATGGGATATCTTTCCATCTCTTTGTGTCTTCTTCAAAATATACAAAGAACTCATATGTCTCAACAACAAACCAAGCAACAACCCACCTGAGAAATGGGCAAAAGATCTGAACACAGATTTCTCCAGAGAAGATATATGGATGGCCAACAGGCACAGGAAAAGATATTCAACATCATTTGCTATCAGAGAAATGCAAATCAAACCACAATGAGGTATCACCTCACTCCGGTCAGAATGGCTATAATTAGCAAGACAGGAAACTAAGTGTTGGAGAGGATGTGGAGAGAAGAGAACACTTGTACACTACTGGTGGGAGTGCAAACTGGTGAAGCCACTATGGAAAGCAGTATGGAGTTTCCTCACAAAATTAAGAATAGATCTACCATATGATCCAGCTATTCTGCTTCTGGGTATTTATCTGAAGAACTTGAAAACACAAAGGCATAAAGATACATGCACCCCTATGTTCATTGCAGCCTTATTCACAATAGCCAAGACTTGGAAGCAACCTAGGTGCCCGTCAAGGGATGAATGGATAAAGAAGATGTGATATATATATACACAATGGAATACTACTCAACCACAAGAAATAGTGAAATCCAGCCATTTGTGACAGCATGGATGGACCTTGAGGGTATTATGCTAAGTCAAATAAGTCAGAGGGAGAAAGTCAAATACCATATGATCTTACTCATAAGTAGAAGATAAAAACAACAACAAACAAACACATAGCAACAGAGATTGGATTGGTGGTTACCATAGAGGAAGGGGGGGGAGGGCAAAAGGAGGGATTAGGCACACATGTGTGATGATGGACTATAGTTAGTTTTTGGGTGGTGAACATGATGTAATCTACACAGAATTCAAAATATATTACGATTTACATCTGAAAGCTATATAATGTTATTATCCAATTTTAGTTCAATAAAACTAAAAAAATTAAAATAAAAAGGAAAAATAAATAAATACAAATAAAGTTCCTTGTTTCAGAATAAAATTAGAAGCTAGACCAAGTAAAAATGCAAAGCAAATTTAAAATATACTTGAATACTTTCTCTTAAATGTATTGTTAAAGTTCAACAAATCTAAATTTGTTGACTTATTTTCCACCCTCTACAAGAAAGCTGCAATCAGTCATCCAAAGATTGATTTTCTCATCCAAATGTTGTCTCAGACTTTTTATCTTTTTTATTTTTTTCAGCTTTATTGCAGTGTAACTGAAAAGAGATTGTGCATATTTAAGGTGTGCAACTTGTTTTGATATATGTATGCACTGTGAAATGATCACCACAATCAAGTCACTTAATATATCCCTCACCTTACATAATTACTATTTTTTGTGTGTATTGTGAGAACACTTAAGATCTATTCTCTTAGCAAATTTCAAGTATCAATACAGGATTAACTATAGTCACATTGCTGTACATTAGATCTCCAGAACTTACTCATCTTTTAACTGCAACTTTGTACCTTTTGACCAGTTTCTCTCCATTTTCCTCACCCTCTGCTCTGGCAACCACCATTCTACTCTCTGCTTCTACCAGTTTGACCGTTTTAGACTCCACATAAAGGTGAGATGGTGCAACATCTGTCTTTCTCTGTCTGACTTATTTCACTCAGCATAATGTCCTCCAGGTTCATCCATGTTGCTGCAAATGGCAGGAATTCCTTCTTTTTGAAGGCTGGTTAATATAAATGTACATTTATTCCACATTTTCTTTATTTATTCATTTGTTGATGGACATTGGGTTGTTTCCATATCTTGCCTATTTTGAATAATGCTGCCATGAATATGAGAGTGCAGATATCTCTTTGAGATACGAATTTCATTTCCTTTGGATATATACCCAGAACAGACCCTTGTCCAAGGTGACAGATGACAATAGTTGGATGACTAAGCCAGGAAGACCAGAAATGTCCCTGATACTTGGCTCACTATAAGAAAGGATCAAACACCAACTAAAGGCAGAAACAAGAAGGCTACAGAACTGCAAGAGGAAAGCAATATAGATCCACAGCTTGCTACCTAGAATATTCTGCCCTTGGATCTTTGCATTGTTGACATTTACTAACCATTCAGTTCTCAGATCAATGGGAGTTAGGTAGATAGGCCTTCCCAACTTAAGACAGTGCATGTCATTGGCTCTAGAGCCAGATTCCCTGGGTTTGAATTCTAGTTTTGCTATTTACTAGCTGAGCATACTTGGACAACTCATTTAACCTTTCTGAGTCTCACATCTCTCATCTATTAAATGAAAGCATGAATAGTAACTAAAGTTTTAGTAGTTGTGAGGATTACATGAGTTAATCTGTATAAAGCACATAGAACAGCAACTGAGTCAGTGTAAGGACTCTGTAAACATTAACTACAGTAATAGGATGATGATGAGGTTTTGACAAGACAACAAGATAGAGAAGATATGAAATTCCAAGTAAGATATCAGACCAAAATGTCAATATTTTAAAACATCTTGAGAAATAGTTTCATAACTCTTAAACATTTTATCCACTTTGAAAAAACAAAATAGTCAAAAGAAGATGTTGAAAGCAAGAGCGTTTTTGAGCGTATTCTCTTGGGAGAAAGTTGTGCTGTGAAACCCATCCCTGCCCATGTGGACAGAGAGGAGAGGTTCCCCTTCACTATCAGCCTCAGACCTACTGGAAGATCTTCATATGCAACCCCTTAGAGAAGTGTGTAGTGGACAAGGTTTTATTCCTACCTGGGAAATCTAAAAGGCAAGAGATAAGCTATGTTATCTTCTTGGAGGGCAGAACCATAACTGAGATGCTGAGTTAGTTTTACCTCTCTTTCTAAGAGTTTCTTGGGCTAAAGATGCCAGTGGGCTAGGACTGGGCCATGCCTAGGAGGGGTGGAGAGCTTCAGCCAAAAGTAAATGTGCGTCACTCAGAGTTGGAGTCAGAGGATCCCAGGAAGGAATCTAGGAAGACTCATGAAAGCACCCAGGAGATTCAGCTTTCATCATCTACCAGCACCGATGAACAAAAGCCAAGCAGCCAACCAAGAAATGCCCTATACTTTCATGTCTTCTCATTACTCAACCATCCTTTTCTTTGACCCAAGCAGACAGCAAAACAATATGCATGGTGCAAAACTATGTATGGTGAAGACAAGTAAAGGGAAAGAGAGCAAAAGCCGACCACTACCACCACCATGCCACTTTCCCAAGTCCTGGCATGCAGAAAGTGGGAAATGAACCCACTTAGGATTGGTTCCAATAAATATCTAAGGATGGGTTAACATCAGGGAGTAGACATTCTAATTACAGAATTGAGACTGTGTTTATGACATCATCTAAGGGAAAACAGAAAAGTCATTCAACCTGCCCAAGATTTTTACAGAGTCAGGGAAAGATTGCTTTCACAAAATAAAACTTCTAAAGGACAGTAGATGACAAAAAAATAATTGCATTTTGCTAACTTCTTGAGTCATGATTATTTAAAATACCTCTTATACTATTTTTATTATTCCCAGCCCACTCAGTCTAAATTAGTCATTGTGACGTGATAGTCACTGCCTATCATATCAGCATTTGCTTCATAGTACTGATCCAAGGTGAAACTATCTTACGTATTTATTGGCTGGTTCCTTTAGCATCTTTCACTCTACACTAGAATGTAAGCTTGATAGCAGTCACTTGGTCTATCTAGTTCTCTGCTATATCAAAGCACCTATAATGGGGCCAGGTACATCATGGATACTCAACAATTATTTCTGAAATGAGTGAATCCTGATCGTGTGCTTACCCTCCGTTCTCTTTCAATCCACCTCACTACTTCAACTACATTTTCATATCTAATGATTGTAGCTTATTGCTCTAAATCTGAAGACCCAAGGGCCCTTTCTCCACCCAACAAAAGGAACAGACAACAGGCTGAACTTATTGCTCTATAAACCAGAGGATGGGGGAAGTAGAGGTTTGAAGAGGAAAAGAAGGACCTAAAGTAAAAACAAGGCAGAGGATGTGAATCAAGAATAAGGCCGACTGAGGACTGTAGTCAATCCACTCAGATGCCTAGCTCTCTACCTCCCACTTTGTATGTCACCACACAGCCTCAGTACAATGCCCCTCCCCATAAAGCTCCATCCAGTGAAGATACTGAAAGCCTGCATCTCGAGCATTTTTTCTGGGGCAGGGGTGGGTGGGTGGGAGGGAGCTTCTCTAGCAAAGCACAAGAGAATTCAGGAAAGGGTAGAACATCTGATAAAGAAAAGAGAGAAAAATAGAAAGTGTAGACAAAACAAAAGATTGTATAATAAACCTATAGTTCAAAAAGGAAATCAACCAACATATGTCTTAATTTTGATCCTCTGATGCACTTAAAACAATGGGAATTCATTTGCCCTAATGCTGAGGATATTTTCCCTGAAGAGACTCAGGCTTAGTTCTTAGGTTCAATCAGTTCTTGGGTTTGCAGTGAATAATGTTTATGTAATGACAATACTGTAAATATTTATTGGTTTTCAATTTTTAAAGTCACTAGACAAAGCATAGAAGCCTTAATTATAGTTACAGAAAAGAATGAAAATGCTATTATTGTTGAAAATGTAAACAGTATATTGACAGAAGTTGGAAGATTATGAAGGACAATGTAGACACGAGCTGGGGTGCTAATTTCATCTTGAATAGTGGACAGGGAAACAGTGCTGTCTGAAGTGATGGATCAAGAAACAGAAGTTTCTGTTTATTATTTGAGATTATAAATTATATATATATGTATGTATATAACAGTTTGGGTGAGAAGGGAAAAGAGGAAAGAATGGTATAAAAATTGTACATAATCTAAATTTCTTTTCTTTTATATTGGGAATTTGGTAGGTAATATTTAAATTTGATAAATCAATAAATGCTTGTATAAACAGATAATTTAGTGTTATAGAGGTAACTTCAATACCAAACAAAAATGGAGCTTGAAAATGAGTGCTAGGGAGTGTGGAAAGACTTTTAACTTTGATTTTCATCTTGCTGTACTGCTTGAATTTTTATCATGAACATATATTACTTTTATAATTACATTTTTTAAAGCCCAATGTCCAATCACCGTGTAAAAACCTTATTATATGAAGTAATTTAAAAGGATGTATATCACAAAATTGGAAAGTTCTGCAGCCGAAAAAACAGTAGGAAAATGAAATAAATACTACATGTACAAGAAACAAAATAACCTATTAAATTAATATATAGAAACAGGTGAAAATAACATTAAAGAAAATGATGTCAATGCATATCAATCTTCTTTAAAATAATAAATTTTTTAGATGGTAATAAATGCTTAACATAAGACAACCAGACAGGACCTTGATTTCAAAATTGATGAAAATGTAAAACAGCACAAGTAGTGTGAAAAATAATACAGACATTTACAATAAAAGTAACAAAAACAAACTGTTTTCTTCTTATATGTGAACCCTGTGGGAATTATACTCCAAGAAAGTAACACGGAATAATAAAAAACTAATATTAAGTATTTCATTTGCTGCAAAATTTTAGTAAATGCACACACGGTTTAATGAGCTATGTTTTTTAATAACCATAAAAACAATGGCAATCAGCAATAATACTTATGAAAAATGTGTTTAGATATGGAATTTTAGATTTAACATAATAAAAAATGAAAACTGGGAGAAATATTATGGGAAAAATTCAAAACCCACAAACATAAAATAAAAGTAATTTTTCTCTACTTCCTAATACAAATAGAATCAGAAAAGTAGTATAAATAGCAGTAAAATCACCAAAATCATAATAAAACCAATATGGCTAGAAGAAATCATTGGGGCTTCTTAAGTTCAGCAGCACCGCTAATTAGAGCTGGTTCAACAATTGAAAAGACTATGGATATTAATTTTCTAATAAAAACTAATTTACGAAACATATTTTAAAGCACGTTTTAAGTAAATGGCTCAGAAATACACACATTAGCATTGAAAGCTCCTTTGAAACTATGCTCAACCTGAGATGCTTAAGCGTGCTTATTCTATGAGCAGTTGTGGACTGCCTTCTGTGCTCTGGACACTAGCAAGGAGCAGGAGGGAAACCAAAGACGGAGAAAGCATTCTGAGAAGTTTCTGGTCATGGGGCTTTGCTAATCCAAGAGATGAATTAAGTTGAAAAACCAGTTCTGATGTAATTTTTTTAGACGTAATGAAAATGGGTGCAGCTTTTGAAAATAGTCCATAAGAAAATGAAAATTAAGGGAAAAAATACAAATATAAATCTCCAAGTAAAATAGGCCCTAGTATATGAAAATGCAAAAAAAACTCCAACCACAAGAGTAAAAAGTATCTGACGAGAGGGAAAGAGAGAGCCATTTCTGTTCTCCAATGCATCTCAACTATTCCTCCCAAATCAGGCTAGATTTCAGGATCCCTAGGACAACAGCTCAGCCAAGGATGCCTGGAACGTGAGCTTGCTCTGTCTCTGTCCAGTAAGGTGAATGTTCTTTCCTTGTTTTGCTCATAACTGAGCTCCTGTCTGTGAAATAAATTGAGTCTTTGTCTTCTCAGTGTGTTTTTTCCTTAGAGTTCTTCACCGTTCTGGTTGTAAAATTGCCTGTGGTCTAAATTGCTCTTCATGCTGTGGTATCCAAATACAATTCATTCTTTCATTCACTTATTCACTCACATTTTCATTCAATCATTCATTCATTCATTCAATAAATATTCTTTGAGTGCCTGGCACTGCGCTGGTTTAAATGTATACAGTGGTAAAAAGGGGGTCTCTGCTCCAATAGAGATAAGAGAGAAGAGTTAACAGTTTGATATAGAAAAGGAAAGACAAGATTCCTTCACAATAGGCCTCCACACATCAAATCTTGACGGCATCGTCCCTAGTTTATTGATAGAGAGGTGATGGATGTCTAAGGAAAACAAGACCCAAATTATTCATGTGGCTGATTCCAAAGTCACCAACACAAATCAATTGTCCTCAGGCTGCTGAGGACAACAGTAACAGCCGTGCTGCTCCCATCTTTAATCAGACAAAACGCTCTCACTAAAGTTTCTGAAGGATAAACAAGGAAGTTTTAAGATAGTCACTGTTTTCCAGTCAATAGAGGAAAGTCGCTTGAATATAATTACTGACATTTAGTCACAGGAATTATCTCCTTGGCTTTACAGGCTAATAAAATCTGGACTAGGGTGCTTTTTCTTTTTCAAAACAACGTTAATATAGTTGAGACATAAATTACAAATTCAAAGAATATTAAAGATAAAGAAACTGACTCAGACCCAAAGAACCAAACAGTCATTGAAGACGACAACTCAAGATAACAGCAGTGTTAAAACATGAACCTGGGTCTCCTACTACTCAGCATCCTCCTGTTGTTGTTTTGTTGTTGTTTTTCCCACCTTAAAACACTGCCTCTAGGAAGGGCTAAAGACAAGAGAATGAGTTTATAGTGTTTTTCTTATACTTGCCAAAAACAAATTTCTCATACATAAGAGTCATCACTTCATTTACCATGATGCACAAAGGGGGGAAAAGAAAAAGAGAAGAAAACACAAGAAGACTCTTGTATCTTATAAAGAGAAATCCAGTAATATAATTTCCAAAGTTACAATTAATTATTTGGATAATCTTACCCATATAATCAGTCAGTGTGAGAGGCCTTTAGAAACTGAGTTCTGCATTCTGTATGCAATATACTAAAATTTAATGTTCGGGTATCTCAAAAGAGGGTTTGTTTACACAAAGCTTTCAAGTACACGTTCATAATTACTAAATCCACAATAGAATTTCATTCTGGTGAAAATTTTCAATATGCAAATTTACCCAAATGTTTCCTACAACTGGCCCTATGGATTTGAATTTGCAGAGTTCCTTTCTTTACTGGAACTGCTGATTGTGAACCACAGTTAAGATCTTCAGGCAAGATACCTTGCTAGAATCAAATGAAAAAGTGAAAGGCCAAAGAAATCTAAGACTTTATTTAAAAATATAGATGCTATTTACATTTTTATACATGAAATAGGAGGCCTATGGTTTTCTACCTCAACAATCATCTGGGATTTATGGCTATGTAATTTTGGGGAATATTGGAGAAATGTGCTCAGAAGACAGCAGAGAAGCAGAGAAGCACTTGGGTAAAATTTAGCATATGTGGTGACCTCAGAGCTACCACTATTCATTCATTTATGCAATGCATATTTATTGAACACATACTTTGTGACAGGCAGAGCTATAGGTGCTTGGGATACATCAATGAACAAACAAAGATCCCTGCCCTCATAGAATTTCATTGGGGGTAAGTGAGAAGGCATATAATAAACAATAAGCTTGATATATGAAACTGCAAGGTGGACTGGAGGAATCAAATTGCCATCAATTGAGTTTGGGAAGGCTACAGATAGAATAGAGAAAGGGAACAGTTGCATAACAATCAAGAGCTAGTTTCACACATGGTGAGTTTGAGATGTCTATTAGACCTCCAAGTAAAAATGCCAGGTAGGTGATGGGTACTTGGTTAGATAAATCTAGAATTTAGGAAAGACTTCTGGGCTAGGAGTACAAATTTAAGAGTCACCAGCATACAGATGTTATAAGCATCTGAATAAAATCACCAAGGAAGTGAACAAACATAGTGACAAGAAGAGGACCATGTTCTAAGCCCTACGGTTTTCCAACATCAAAGACTGGAGAGACGAAGAGAAAGCAACAAAGGAGACTAAGAAGAAGCCGCCAGTGAGGTAAGAGTCAGTGAATGAGGCGTATCAGGGAGGAGAGAGGGACAAAATGCTACCAACGGGAGGAAGCCCTTGGATTGACCACTAGAGTTGACAAGGTGTAGGTCACCGGTGGCCTTAATGAGGGCAGTTTTGGTGGAATTTGTGGAAATGAAAGCCTGATTGGAGTAGTTTAACAATGACTTGGAAGAGAGAAATTGGTAACAATGAGTCTAGTACAAAAGAGAGTAAAGAAAGGCAGTAGTTGATGGAGGAAGTGGAATCAGGAAAGATTTGGGGGTTTGTTTAAGATGAAAGAAATAGTGTGGTTAAATGCTGGGAGTGGGGAGGAATGATGCATAGGAGAAAGGATAAAGAATTGCTAGATCAATATGCTTGAGTGGGCAAAAGGGGATGAGATCTTGTTCGCAAGAGGAACAACGAGCTTTAGATAGAAGCAAAGACACTTTATATAGGAACAGGCAAGAAAGAGTGTGTGGATGCAGATGTTGGTAGGGAGGTAAATGGGATGTGGGTTTCTAGAAATTCTCTTCTGAATGCTTCAATCTTCTCAATGAAATAAAGGTTTATCACCTGAGAATGAGAACAGGGAAGAAAAACAGAGAAGGTGGGAAAGAGTCTAGGTGAGTGGGGGAGGGAGAGAACTGGGGATGGACAGCTGCATGGACTGGCCACACAAAGAACTCATCTGAGGCTTATGGTCGTGATTTTAAAGTGAGACAAGGCAGCACGATTGTGTATTTTTCTGCAGAGATATTCAGTTGCATGGGTGCAGGCTTGGAAAGGCAGAGAGATTCTATTTATTCAGGGTTGTGGCTTTGCCAAGCAAGTAAGAAGCCAGGGAGGGGTAAGCGAATCTAGAGGGAATGCACAAGAGTAATTGTGATGATGGATCACAAAACTGAAGCCTATGGACTAGAAGCAATCAAAAGCCATGCCCTCTACCTGCCCTTCTGTTATTGTCTTCCCTCAGGTTTTGAAGGACAAGACCATATTTTCAACATTTTCTCTAACGCTTTACAGCAACTAGACTTGTATCCGAGATGACTACTCAATTAATACGTATTCATTGTCTAGTCACTTCTGGGTGTGAAAATGTAGCAGGTTCTTCAATCTTCAGTGATCCTTCCAGAGTGAAGCCCCACTGGATTTGACAGATGGTCTATAAGTTCTATATTTGAAATACCATATGTCTGTCAAGTATCAAAGCTTTACACATACTTAGCTTCAAATTTTCAGATTTGGGTGATAATGTAGTTGATAGCACCTGTGCTTCAGAATCTGCCATCCAGAAGCTTCTATTTTCTCTTCCCCACACATCATCAGCTCATCCAGATGCTCCCAATTTCCTGCTTTCTCAGAGCACTGTCTGGCCAT
Source organism: Equus asinus (assembly GCF_041296235.1). Lineage (NCBI taxonomy): Eukaryota > Metazoa > Chordata > Mammalia > Perissodactyla > Equidae > Equus > Equus asinus. The sequence continues at coordinate 190,070,080 of NC_091790.1, read as the reverse complement.
CCTGGGACTGCATCCTGTTTCTCCAGGTCTTATGTAAGAGCCCTGGTCCAGGAGCACAGAGCTGCCATCTGTCTATTTCCTTCCTCATTTCTTACAGATCTCTTGACTCATAACTGCTGTTTCAGAAATATTTGAAGGATGAATTAATTTTCTACAGTCTCATAAAATGCTTCGTCTCTGCCCCACAGCTCTCTCTGACCCTTTCTATTATTGTCACATATGATTTGGGTTATCTGCCTACGCACAACTGCTGGAACTGATAACACATCATTCCATTTGTATTCTAAATCATGAGGGCAGACACTATTAATCCTGTTTAATGTGTTGTGGAAACTAAAGCATTATGACATTCTTATCCCAGGTCACTTGATATGGAAATGGAGACACGAAAACTAAATTTCTTCAGATTCTCATTTCAATTAATTTAAGAAAATAACATTTAAGTATGTATCACTGTAGGATATGGGTCTTCAAGTTGCTAGCTTGAGAAGTCATATTGCCAATGACTCAAATAAGAATTTACCCTGTTATAAATGCCCCATCACTTACATCAATTTACATTTCTTTCAGGCATAAAATCAGTGTTCCAGCAGGAGTGTTCACTTTATTTCCCTTTGACTTCTACTTTAAAAGCTGAAATACCTTCTATTATGAAGGAAAAGTTGGACATAATGGATATAATGAAATCACATCATAAAATGCAGCAAATAATTTCATTTAAAGGCAAATGTCCTATTCCACATAGGACTATCCATAATTAGTAATTCAATAATATTAAGTGTGCACAATTTTTTAATGCTACCAAATACGTTGTGCAAGGCTCTGAGGATAGGCAGTCAAAGGAAATAGACACAGTTCTTGCCTTCAAGGGTTTACAGTCTACCGGGGAAGACAAATGTGTGGTTAAAAAGGAGTTATGATATGAAAGCATTTTTAGCCCAGAACTATACAAAGATTCCCTGGACTTTATTGGACATTATCAACAATTTTTTTTCTAAATTAAAAAAAAATGACATCAAATAGAAGATTGAAAGTAATAATTTAGTCCAGAGCCAGGAGTCTTGGTAATGAATTCTTTGGTCTGTTGTTCAGCCGGTGGAAATAAAGATCGGTATAATTAACATAAGACTTATCTCAAACACTTTAATTCTTCCAGCTTGACATTCAAGGTTACTCCTTTACAATACTGGCCTAACTTCTACATTTTCTAATTACTTCTTTCCAAGCATCTTCACTTGTCAATGTCTGTTAGCGCATCCTTGGCAAAAGTCACATTCACGTCTAAATGAAACAAGCAGTTTTTACACGTACAATTAGCAGACCTTCAGAATAGTCATTCCCACACAAGAATGCAGAAATAAACTGAGGCTACACATAGAATTTAAATAGGGTTTATTTTATACAGTGAGTGGGAGGCCACCTACTTATAAATTTGTAGGTTTTGTTGAGGCTCCTCCCTGTCTGTCATCAATCGATTTTGATAAGTCTTAAATCTTAAATCGGGAAGGAAGCCATTTCATTCCGTTGACAGAGATAAAGCTTCATATGCAAATAGAGGAGCCCTTCCTCTTTTAGTTTTGGTTCACAATTTTGTTTAGGGATTTTCCCAAACAATTGAATTCAATTTTTTAAAACATCTATTAAATGCCTACCATTCTTAAGACATAGGGATTAACTATGAGCCAGCAAACAAACCAGTTTGGGGTACCAAGTGAATATTCAACACGAGTCCCACAGAGGACTAATCTGAGGGCAAGGAAAGCTGCCTTTCTCAGGCTAGCTGTGGTTTGCACAGCAAGAACATTCTCACTGCTCCAGAACCCAATTCCTGTCAGGGAAGTAGATGAAAAAAGCACTTGAAAACTAGAATCCGGTATCTTTTTGTGATGATATAAACTTTTTCAGATTGGTGTTGTACACTCAGAAAAGATTAACGTTTTCATCTAGATTGACTCCTTGAGTGGGCAGAAATTCGGATGCCATACAAGTGGGCACAAGAAAGAGAAACTTGGGAAAACATTCTAAAACATACTGAGTTTTAAATATTTGCAGCTTGTTAGTTACCCTCGTTTTAAACATGAAACCGCTGGCGTTTTGCTTCTAGTAGCCAGATTCCCAGTCTATTGATGATGAAACCTCACAGGAAAGTTAGAAAATCAAGTTGTGTGCAACTGTTTCTCCCACCTGACACCTTCCAGGAGAGGGCACTTAGTCATTGTAGAATGTGATAGGAGAAGAAATGTGTTCTCTACCACTCTTGACAAATGGATCTAATAAGTTGCCCTGTCTTCGTTTGAAGCCAGCATCTAGTAATTAACCCTTCCATCTGGCAGCGTCTTTTCCACACTTCTAGTCAAGAGACATTTCACGTTCCTAATAGCTGTGACTTCAGCAGTCCTGCCGCTAATGATACTTTTTGTTTCCGTTCCCATTTGCTAAAATGCTTTCCTCTAATTTAGTGATCTGAGCAGGGATATTAGGAAAAGTGGAAAACAATCATTCAGAAACTCATTAAAATATCTCAGTGTAAAATGAGAGTGGCATGCATGAGGAGAATGAAAACACTGGAAAGGAATAATAAAGATCTCAGAGTCATTACCGCTGCTGTCAGTCTGGTTTTAGTCAATCACAGACTTTGGAAAAAGAAGAAAAAGCAGCATGCAGTTTAAAAACAGTAGGAGCTACTAAAACAAATGTGAAGATAACCTTGTACCATTCTCACTATATGCTCTGTCTACCAAGAAACAATCTTTAAAAAGAAATCCATCCTTATCTTTATAAATTAAAATTAAAATTGACTTCTGTCTTTGGTGGAAACCTTTCTGATGTCAACTTACAAGCATAACGTCCCCAGAAATGTGTCCACCTGGAGTTTCAATGTAACCAAGCTGTTGTTCTCTATTGAGGCAATCTGTTTTCTCTTGTGAGTTTAACAAGACTGTGAATGAAGAGGCTGGGCTTTTCTTTTGTTGTTGTTGTTGTTTTTATTACAGTAACAGTGATTTATAACATTACATAAATTTCAGGTGTACATCATTTTTTTCAATTTCTGTGTAGATGACATCATGCTCACCACCCAAACACTAATTACCATCCGTCACCACACACACGCGCCTAATCACCCTCTATGCCCTCCCCCTACCCTCTGCCCCTCTGGTAACCACCAATCCAATCTCTGTCTCTTTGTGATTATTTGTTGTTGTTTTTATCTTCTATTTATAAGTGAGATCATATGGTATTTGACTTTCTCCCTCTGACTTATTTCACTCAGCATAATATCCTCAAGTGCCATCCATGTTGTCACAAATGGCCAGATTTCATCCTTTTTTGTTGCTGAGTAGTACTCTATTATGTATACATACCACATCTTCTTTATCCCTTCCTTCCTTGGTAGGCACCTTAGGTTGCTTCCATGTCTTGGCTATTATGAATAATGCTGCAATGAACATAGGGGTGCATATATCTTTATGCATTCATGTTTTCATGCTCTTTGGATAAATACCCAGAAGCAGAATAGCCGGATCATATGGTAGTTCTGTTAATTTTGTGAGCAATCTCCATACTGTTTTCCACAGTGGCTGTACCAGTCTGCACTCTCACCAGTAATGTGTGAGAGTTCCCTTTTCTCTACATCCTCTCCAACACTTATTATTTCTTGTCTTGTTAATTATAGCCATCCTGATGGGGTGTGAGGTGATATCTCATTGTAGTTTTGATTTGCATTCCCCTGATAGTGATGTTGAACATTTTTTCACGTGCCTGTTGGCCATCTGTATATCTTCATTGGAAAAATATCTATTCAGATCTTCTGCTCATTTTTTAATAGGGTTGCTAGGATTTTTGTTGTTGTTGAGATGTATGAGTTCTTTGTTATTTTGGATATCAACCTCTTATCAGATATATGGTTTGCAAATATCTTCTCCCAGTTTTTAGGTTGTCTTTTCGTTTTGTTGATGGTTTCCTTTGTTATGCAGAAGCTTTTTAGTTTGATGTGATACTGGGATTTTCATATCACGTAAACCACTTAGTCATTATTTGATCTGAACTCAATCACTTTTCCTATGGGTACTTCAATGTTCCCATCCATAAAAGGGGCACTTAATCACATAGATGCTGAGGAGGATATTAGCGGGTAATAAATTCTTTTTTTTTAACCAAGAAAATTGAGTTTTACTTTTTTCAGCTTTATTGAGGTATAATTGACAAGTAAAATTGTAAGGTATTTAAATTGTACATCATCTTGATGTGATATATGCATACATTGTGAAAGGATTCTCACCATCTAGATACTTAACACATCCATCACCTCACGTATTTATCTTTTTCTTTGTTTTTTTTTTGTGAGAAAATTTAAGTTCTATTCTCTGAGCAGATTTAAATTATACAATACAATGTTCTTCACTATAGCCGCCATGGTTTACATTAGATCCTCAGATCTTATTCATCTTATAGCTGAAAGTTTGTTCCCTTTTACCAACCTCTCCCTAGATCCCCCACCCTCTCCTGCCCCTGGCAACCAGTTTTCTATTCTCTGTTTCTTTGAGTTTAACTTCTTTTTTAGATGCCACGTATACATGTTACCATGCAGTATTTGTCTTTCTCTGTCTGATTTATCGCACTTAGCGTAATGCCCTCAATGTCCATCCATGTTGTCACAAATAGCAGGCAGCCCTTCTTTCTCACAGCTGAATAATATTTCATTGTATATATACCGCATCTTCTTTATCCATGCATCCATTAATAGACACTTAGGTTGTTTCCACACCTCAGCTATTGTGAATAATGCTGCAACAAACATGAGAGTGCAGATGTCTCTTCAAGAGCCTGTTTTCATTTTCTTTGGACATATACCCAGCAGTAAGATTGCTGGATCATATGGTAAATTGTTGAAAATAAAGGCAGTTGTCCTTAAGATCTCAGGACAAGTGTCATGTCTTCAAAAGAGACTTCTCTGACTACCAGTTTTCATCCACACCCCAACTTCCCCACACCAACCCCAACTTCCCCCCACAATACATTCTTAGAACATCACATAGCTTTCTTCATAGTACAAAACATAGTTTGCAGTTATGTGTTTATGTTTTGACTGCATCGTCTAGTCTATACTCCATGAAAGCAGAGACTACGCACTTTGTTTACTGTCATATCCTGCACACACTCCTAGCGCAATGCCTGGCATATAATAAGTTGTCAGTAAATAGGGAATTAAATAATTTTAAATCTTAGACCTGGAGAGAAAGATATTTAGAGTCCTGATAAACGTATGATCAAAGAGCCAATTCTTTCTTTTCTTTTTCCCTAGGTTTACATTGTGGAGACAATGGCCAAAACCCATCAAAACATTGACCCACGTCCCACCCATCTACCCTGTCCTGTCATTACAACCTTCCTGCCAAGCAATGTTACATTCAGGTCTCCTAAGCTGGCACTCCTGCGGGATTCACTATTATTTTTCTTACAAAAACCGAAGCTTATGAATTTTAATTCTAACAAGGCCTTTCTTTGCTTATCCTAAAATGAAAAAATACAGTTCTATTTCACCCAAACAGTTCTGTCTTTGAACTTTTTATATGTATGTTATACTTATCCATTCCAATCCCTCTCTTTTGTTCCCGCAATAAATAAACACATACATATGTAATTTTAAGCCATGAGGATTCAATAGATAATGTGTCTAAAAGAACTATATTCTTGTAAAATGGGTAAGTTTTATTTATTCAGTCATACATACTGAGGCAGACAACTCATTTTCTCAACTAATTCAAAAACGAGATAAGTTTTTTAAATCCTGGCTACTTGGAATAAAGAAAAATATTCAGATTATTAACTGATCATTTTTCTAGATAGTACAACCAGCTTGATATATTTTCATAATCTGGAAATAAGATGATTATTTTGGCATTATCTGGAAAAAATGATTTTTTTTTACCCAAACAACTTGTCTAATGGTACAGTTGTCTAAATAGTTCATTTTCTCAGTCAGTTATTTCAACTCTGACAAGAGCTCTCTGAGGGCTGGCCCTGAGGTTGAGTGGAAGCTGTGGCACTCAGCTTCGGTGGCCCAGGGTTTTGCCAGTTTGGATCCTGGATGCCGACATGGCACCACTCATAAGGCTATGTTGAGGCAGTGTCCCACATGCCACATCTACAAGGACCCACAACTAAAATATACAACTATGTACTGGGGGGATTTGGGGAGAAAAAAAGCTCTTTCAGTCATCATCTTTAAACAGAGGACCTGATGTTGTTGGCTCCCGTCATTCACCTGTTTAGCTGTTTAGCCATTCATTCAGCCAATCTTCACCGATCATCTGCAACATATCAAGGACAGAGCTACTATTCTGTGGGCTCGGAGAATCCCTTCGTAAAAGTGAAGAATCCACCTTTAACCAGAGTATCTCCACTTTCATCCATTTTGTGTAGAAAGTGAGTGCTTCCAAATTATCCAGTCTTTTAAGCATGCCCTCTTCTTCCTATGCAAATAAAATAGGCCAAACTTCCCTCTTATGAACAGGAAAACCGTCATTTTCCAAATACTTCTGGGAATTCTCTGGGCGTGCCTGCATGTCTTAGTTGATTCTTATCTTCTTGGAATACAGGTGGCTGTTCCTCTTTCTCCCTAATCACTCCTGGATGTATCTCTTCTGCTTCTCCATAAGTTTTCCTCTCCATATGCAACTATCCACCAAGGGGGGACACGGTGGCTGGGCTGCCGGCATCCCCAGGGCGGCTTGCATACAAGACAGGCATTAGACTATTAAGCTAATCAGCTTACTGAATTTGAGGATATCCTAAGGGAATGATAATGCAGAAAAGGAAAACAAAACTCAAAAGAAAAATTACTGCTCCCGGAGTTGGGGTGGGGGGTTCTCAGCCTCGGAAACCCATTCCCAGGCCTCAGCCTGTCTCAATTCGCATCTGCCACTAGAAGCAGCTTAAAATCAGTTAATCAACATCTCGGGAACCCCTCAAACGAAGGAAACTACCCTTTTGCTTCATTATGATTCTCTCTGCCCTCACTTTTCCCTTCAGGCCATGCTTAGGCCTTGCCTTCACATACCTCTTAATTCTTTTCCCAAACAAAAGGATATTCCTTCTTCTATGATGAATTCTGACACAGTTCTTAAAACGCAGAAATAGTTGCAGTCAACATTTTGCTACAATGTTTGTTTTCTTCCGTGCATTCTCTACATCTACCATATTCTTGTTTAAACAAGAATGATTTTGTTTAAACAAAAGATTCTCCATCTTTAAAAACAAAAACTGAATAATTCAACTGAGTTGTTGAAGGTTTCATAACGAGGAAGTCAGACACAGATATGGTGTCCAAGAGCAGGGCCTCAGACTTCAGAGAGGAGACGCCATTCTGACTTCAGCATGGTGTCTATGGTTCAGATTTGCCTTTTGGTTCATTTCCCATAGATTTGTGCTCTGCATCCTAGGAAGGAGGTAGGGCTACAGGTCAAAGAAAAAAAATAATACCATTCAGTAATATTTGTATGAGACATTGGGTAAAAAGTAGCTCTCCTTTGGACTTGTGAAAAACCTAACAGAAAAGGGGGCAAGATTCACTTCTGCACAGAAACCAGGATGGCTTTGGCTCATTGAGGCCTCAGAAAACACTCCTGCACTTTGGCCTATGGAGGCTTCCTGTGAACCCCTCGTGGAGTCACCACAGGTCAGCGACAGCTCCAATGGGGGCATCACAGGCAGTAGCTATTCACTAAAGGCAGTTTTAAAGACAGTGAAAACCCTGTCAATGATTTCCATCCACTAGGCCAGATTAGGAAAGGAAATAAATCATGGGCAGCACATCGTAGCTTATTAATTAGCAGATGTGAGATAAGCCAGGGGATGGGTGTTGGCAGTGGGGGTAATGGATAGAGAAGGCTTTTTAGATAGACGTCCTACGTCAAGGGAAAATAAGAAACACAGACTCTATCCACAAGAAGGCAAATCCTTTGGCCCAGGAAGGCCCCTTTCTATAATTTGGTCACCTCATACCAGCCACAGAAAATTTTATTCCTACAACCCAATGTTGACAAATAACCCATAACCAGTCTATACGTGAAAATTGGGGTGAATTTATTCTGAACGAAATATGAGGACCATATAGCCCAGGGCCTTCCTTCCCCAAGGAAGGAAGGGCACCAAAGAAGCGGGGTGTACAGAGTGGTTATATACCCTCAAAGAGAATGTTTCACATATGATTGAAACGTCCCTTTTACAATAGTCACCAGACTGCTCTGTCGGCACAGCAATTGACGGACACGGCAGGTAGTAGGTCTGCTGTCTTGGTGGACACAGCAGGGTGGCAGGCCTGTTTTCTGAAGCTGGGTGGTCACAGGTGAGCACAGCAATCAGTTCCTAGCCTAGAGAGAGATGCTTATCCTTAAGGAAATGCCAATGTCGGGGAAGTTGCGCCTTTATCTTAAGGACGTTTGTTCTTGTCTGTGGGACATAGCAGATACACAATGCATGCTCATTGGCCACGTGAGGTCCTTTTGGAAAAACCAAGTCAGGCCAAATTAGGTTTACATCAAATGGCTTCCCCATATACTCCAATATAGCCTCTGGCTTGCCATTTTTTTTTTTTTTTTGTCATGAACAAATATTCTTTTTCGTCTTCAGTAGTTAAATAAACGGTTACAACATTCTCTACATATCCATTATGCATATACTTAAAGACTACGAATGCTCTTTAATCTCTATTAAATAAATCCAATTGTTTTTGCCTTTTCTGAAGCCAATCCCAAAGCTATTTCTTCTGCAATAAGTTGAAACTTCCCTGGCTTTGGAGTCTGGCCAGGGAGAGGCAATAGATGGAAGTCAGAGTGAGGCTTCCTTCTGTCTCACCCACCAGGGAGTTTATTGTCACACCCTGTAAAGCCAGAAGGAGAGAATAGAGCAGGATGTGTCTAAAATAAAACCATTTGCCAATTTCTGTTTTTAAAAGACAACTACTACTTGCTTCAACTCTGAACAAATAAGGAAGCAGAAGGACTAATGTTCTTTCAGTCATCTGAGTCATCTGTGAATTAAACGGTTGTGAAATAGTAAGTAAAAAGAACACATTAAGTGATGAGCAGCCTGAGCTGAACATTTGTAAAATGACTGTACCCACAGGCTACAGTTGTCTCATCACAGACAATTTTGTTTGAACTTCTCTGAAAGATAAATAAGGCAAATTCACTCTTCATCATTGAAGACGCACACAGATGAGGATGCTCTGTGCCAGGTACGCTTCTAAATGCTTTATTTGAAAAACTCATTTAATCCTCACAATAACCTTATGAAATAAGTGCTATTATTATCCCCATTTTACAGATAAGTAAAGTAAGGCATGGAGAGGTTAAAAAACTTGTTAGGGTAATATAGAAAGTGGTGGAGCCAGATTTCAAACCCAGAAATCTGATATTAAGGTTAGCACATGCCAACATCCAGATGAAAAGTTAGAAGTTTAATCTACTACCTTGACATTGCAGATTTTTCAGAATTTTGAAGTTGCTTCAATTGACTGAATTGTTTTCTTTTCATCTAAGCAACTTAATTACAATGAATAAAGTCGTTACATAAAAGACTAAACATTAATAGATTTTGCAAATTGAATCATTTTCCGTTCCTTGATAAGCAAAGTTCAATTAAATAACTCTATAAGACTATAAAATTCAACCATTTGCATTTTATATAACACCACTCAGTATTTACTGGAATGAAACTTGTGTTGTGAATAACCCCATTTTCTAGAACAAGGAAAAAAAGGTATAAGCTTGAATTAGCCTTTGAATCAAGCTTGAATCAAGTCTTTGGAACAAAATCCTTTTCTTATTTCCTTGTTGAAAATTAAATCTGTGTAAGGCAAGGCATCATTTTTCCCCTTCTTCTTGTCTCCCATTAGCACTTGGCAGTCTTTCAGAAAGGGAAGAGTCAGTGTGTTTAAGCAGCCGCACTGCTCACATCCCAACGGCAGCTCATCGACCCTCCTGACTTCTACCTTCTTACCCTCAACTCCTCTGACAGATAATTTTCTATGGCCTTGGTCTCTATAACACAATTCCCTTTTCTATGAGAAAAAAGTGATTGAAACATTCAGTCTTTTTCTTTTTCTCAATAAATTTTACTAAGTAACAATTATCACCAATGATATTATTAAAAGTGGATTCAATCTATCCAACAAACCAAAGTATACATAGAAGTCACTCTATTCAGAGGACTTGGCAATAGCAGTAGGCATGGCCCCAAAGCACAGCCAACTGTGTGATTTGGAGGGCAGAGGCCATGTCTTTTACCTTGCTCTTCCCAGTATCTACACATCTGGAGCTCTCAAAAATGTTGGTTGGATGTAATTGATTTGAAATGTGCACACCAAGGCTAAGAAACAGATAAGGTTCTTTGTGCTGCCAAATTTGAATCTGGTTACTAGACACGTCCTGTTATGACTGCTAGTTCTGGGGAAGCTTGATATTTACAACTAGAGAAAGAGAGAGAAAATAGGGGTAGGATGGGATGGTTGTGGAGTTCCAGACATGTGATAAACATGAAAGGAGCTGAAGCAGGTCAGAGAAAAATAAGAACATGGGGAGATTCGAGGACATTGGAAGAAGTGCCGCCAGAAATAAGCTTGTGTCAGATGTGACTCTTTTTCATTCTGTCTCAGTTCATTTGGATTGCTGTAACAAAAATACCGTAGACGGGGTGGCTTAAATGGGGTGAATTATTTCTCACAGTTATGGAGGCTGGGAGTCCAAAATTAAGGCGCTGGCAGATTTGGTGTCTGGTGAGAGCTGCCTTCCTGGTTCACAAACAGCCATCTTCTCTCTGTGTCCTCACCTGAATGAAGGAGTGAGGAAGCTCTCTGGGGTCTCTTTTATAAGGGCACTAATTCCATTCATGAGGGCTCCACCCTCACAGCCTAATCACCTCCCAAAGGCCCCACTTCCTAATACCATCACTTTGGGGATTATGAATTCAACATATGAATTTTGGGGGACACAAACATTCAGTCCATAACACATTCTTATTCAGATTTAAGTCCTGGGCTAAAGCAGAAGAAAGTCTCATTGGCTATTTCCTCAATACCTCAGCACTCTCCTCTCCTTTGTTCTCTGCCTCCAATTTGATATCTTTGGTAGACTATTATCAGTTGGGCTTCAAAAGTATGGGTTTAAAATTTCCAGTTCACTCCATTTCATTAAGATATACCCATAGAGAAGGTTTCTCAAGAAAGGATCTATTCATTCCTATGTAAGCAACACAATGAGTTCACCTCTTAAAAGAGAATAATAAAGTAGTTTGGAGCAAGGAGTGGTGCGTGTTTTTTAATGTAGATTTGACCCATAAACAGAAAACCCATCATCAGCAAAATGTTGCATTCATCTTAGCACTGGAACCACTTTGCTCTTTGATGTACTCCAAATTGCTCCTCACCAGCGTTTGATGGAAGTTCATTAGCTTCATATACTGCAAAAACCCTCTCTATATAAACAAAATCTTCTAAGGAACGATTCTCAGAACTGGAAGTTCTTGAAATTCTTCATTGCTTCCTGTCTTTCCCTCTCCTATCTGACACTTAGTATGAAAACATATCGCCGACCCAAATGAGGATGAGATGAGCTATTGCAAGATACGGATTTTGTTTTCCTTTCCATTCTTAAATCAAATATTTCTCTCTGTCTCTCTCTCTTTATTTTGACCTTTTTTATTGTGGAATATATCATGCACAAAGAAATCTATATGACGTTTAAACACATGCATACGGTTTAAAGAACGATAGGACACATATCTGTGTAATTTAGCTCTCTTGCTCTCTGAATGGAATTTTTTAAGCACTTATTGGACTATTTAGAAAATAAGAATGAAAACTTCAAGTCCAAAGGAAAAAATACATTTTAAAGCCCTTTGAGAAATAAAGTTAAGAAAGATTCTTAAGACTGGGGAAAGTTTCCTTTTTAAGTTGGAAAAAATTAAAACCTCAGTTACCTGCTTGGACTTTGCCTCCTTCTCTCTTTTATTTTGTCTCTTCTTTTCCTCCCTCCCTTTTTCTCCTCTTCTATCTCCTTTTCCCCTGAACTTTACATGGCATTAGACAGTTAACAGACAAGCCACCAGGCAGGTAGCACTATAAAGAACTGTTCTGACAGCTGCTAACATAAGACTGGACCAATGATTCCAGGAAAGAAGCATGACGGCATGAAATAGTCTTCCACCTTTCCAATGACACGATTTATGGTAGTTTCCAGTGAAAGAAAACTGCAACATGAAACAAGCCAACAGTCACATCCCGGCTCCTCCCGGCTCTATTAAAACTGCAATCCTGCTCCTGCTAGCAAGTCATCTAACCGTGAGGTGCTCTCTGCTGCACATCTACTGAATAGAGCCTTTAACCTCTATTTGAGTTGCCGGAACAAATTTTTCCTTACAAAGTGAATGTTCGAACACCCACATTTCACCACATGGTCTTTACGTTAACCCAGAAGGGCACTCAGCTTTCCATCAAGGGTGGGATTGCCCTCACAGATAGAGAATTTTTTTCCTCCCCAGTCACTAGGCTTTGCCAGTAGAGGGCAGTGGAGTGGTTGGAAGCAATAATATACTGTGATCCCCTAAATTATTGCCCACTGTAGAAGAAATCATTGGAATTTTCCCTCTTTGGAAACCTCCTACCCAGAGTCCCTCCACTTACTCCTCCAACAGGCTTTTCCTCTCATGGTTCTCTGTCATCCAGAAAGAAAAGCAGCCATGTGACAGGAACAGTGTGGAGCTGGATGGCTTGCTCTCTCCTCGCCATGGAGCCAACCCGGTGCCGTGTGAGCGATGGCTGACCAGCAATGGTGCCTCCCCCCCCCCAACAGAAGAAGAGCAGAGCTGGAGACTGTGCATGCTTCCTTGCATTCACAGAGGCTCAGAGTTAAGGGCTCTCCAGAGATTATCTAAACAAACTCCTGCATTCTACCACTAAACCTTCTGAAACCCAGAGAGTTCAACTGATTTGCCAAAGGTCACAGAATTAGTGTCAAGGCTGAAATTAAAATTTGTATCTGTCCCAGACACACAGTCAGTTATCAGTAATGCTAATAATAATAGTAAGAACAATAATAATAATGCTTATTGAGTACACACTATGCCCCAGGCACTATTCTAAAAACTTTACACACATTAATGCCTTTAATCCTTACCAAAACCTTCTGAGACAGAGATCATTATTGTTTTTATTTTACAGACGAGGAAACTAAAACAGAGTAGTTAAGGAACTTCCAGTGAGTGGTGGAGCCTGGATTTTATTTCAGACCTAGAACTTATAAAAGCACTGATATTTTCACTGCTTTGTGGTAAAATGAAAGCAGTAAGAACAGTGCAGTGCATTTTTCTTAAAGCTAGATTTATTCCACTTAAAATACTCTCCTTTATTATATTCTGTACTTCTTATTTTAGAATATTAAAAATTCCTTTTCTTTTATGAGAAAATAGTGAGTACATGGTATTGCTAGTGTTTCATGAATTTTATTTTTTAATAAAAATGTATTTTGGAAGTCATTTATGTATGTGAAATTCCAGAGTCTGGAAAGCACTTCTTGGTATCATCTGCCCCTTGGAGGAACTCTGGGAGAATGCTCAATTGCTTTCATGCTTTCTCTGCAGGGTCCTGGTTCCTGGAAGGGGGAAGGGAGAATGACTAAAATTTATTATGTACTTTGTGTCAATCAGGATCCCTATGATTGCAAGTAAATAACTTAAGTAAAAAGGAGTATATAGTGGTTAATTTAGCTGAAACACTTGGGGATGAGTGGTTCAAATTGTGTCTCAAATTGTGTCTCCTGGCTTTGCTCTCGACCATAAGTTGGCTTAATTCCAAAGCTCCATGGGACAAAATGGCTGCCAACAGCTTCAGTCCTTCTCTATGTTCAAGTTCAGAGGGGAAAAACGTATCTCTCCCTAGCAGCTCCCACATAGGATTGTACTTTGATTGGACTGACATGTCGATCCCTGAAGGAGTGACTACAGCTGGGGGTAGATTTATGCTACCTGGCCAGTTTAGGGTAATACATTATACTCCTGAAGCTGGTCATAGACTCAGCTCCACTGGCAGTACTTCCTCTGACAGCAGGAGGAGGATGATCCTCAAAAGGGAAATTTAGATACTGCTGCCAAAAGAATGGATGCACGGTGGTCAAGCCAGCTCCTGTTCATTATTCACCTAACAAATGTTGTTCACTGGACTGGGTGCCATCATTTATCACTTCATTTAACTCTCGTAACAGTCCTATCAGGCAAATAGTACAACCAAACAGTCCTACCAGTGAAGAAACTGAGCCTGCAAGAAGCTGAGAAAGACTCAAAAGCTCAAACAGCTAGTAACTGGAAGACCCAGGAATCATACTCTGTTCTTACCAACTTTGAAGCTCAAGCTCTTGATTTTGTCACTTTAGTTTCTGTCACATTGCATTCAGTTCTAGACACATATCTTACCCAACACTTTACCATTGAAACTGAAGATAAAATAAGCTGCCCTCTGCATTTCACTCATGGGTTGGTCCAGGGGCTCGATAACCACCCTTCCCAGGCCCACTCCCACAGAAGAGTGAGGTGCTAGAGACCTTTGACCCCTCCCTTCTCGCACTCCGCCAAGAATTAAGAATTCTTTAAATGTTTCTTCCTGCTTTCCTCACCACAGTTGGAAGAGCTAAGATTAGAGACACTGATTATGTCTCACTTCTGGGTTGAAGAGAAAATATAATCCAGAACAATTCTAGAGGGATGTTCATCAAATAGGAGAATAATGTTTCTTTTAAATTTGATTTAGGACTTTTCAAAGTGTTAAGCACCTGACCTCCACACCTCACAGAACTTATTCTTTAGTCTTAAGAAAGAAACATCTAAGTGCCCAAGAAGTGTATTGGAAGAGAAGAATTTTGTCACTAATATATTCAAGAACAGTTTCTCAATTCACTGTATAGCAAACACAGTAACAATCACCCCACAACAGTTCGAGGAAACTATTGTCCAAAACAGTAAATCTGTCCAATCAAAATTAAGTGTTCAGAGTTGTAAACAGTATTCAATGCTTCATGCAAAATCTAAAACAAGGCCATCATTTGCAGCTCCAGGTAGCACTAGGCATCCAGACGTGGATCATAAATAAGATTGCTTTAATAAAATACAAAGCCATGACTGAATTTAACATGGAAGGGATCTGAGATCATTAATCTCCAGATTTACTTAATGTTAAAAAATAGTTTTCATTATTTTCCAAAGAAAATGTTCACATTTCAGGAAAGAAATAATAGTCATAAAATAAATATAATCACAGGTTTTTATATTAATATAAAAGCAAAATAGTCATGTTAAATCTTGGTTGCCAGCTAATACCTGGCAGGATAGTACATGGCCTTACATGGACAAAATTCCATCTAGGAGAGTTCTTTAGAGATATTCCCAGTGTGCCTCGCTCAGCCATCAGTCCACACACGTCTCCTTGTGGCTCCAGAAAGCAGACTTGGGTCTATTTATTCTTCTTTCTCACCTCTTCTCTCTACCCCCGGCCCCTCTAAGCATAAGTGGTAACCATGTTTACAGGACATTTTAGTTCTAGTCACACACATCATGCGGCTCCAGGGTAAGTAATTTTCACGTTTCCTCAATTTCCATTCCTCTATGGTCTGAAGAAGGGCATCCCAGCTTGAGCTTAAACAATGTTCATCGCTGAAGTTCAGATATGTGTGGGCATGTCTGGCAAACTAATGGGAGACTTTCCAAAAAATACTTGAGGAAAGAAAGACCGAGCACTTCCAGGGAGAGAGCACATCTCAAGAGAATAAGAGGCAGCCAGCCACAAAAACCTTGATCCAGTTTTTTAAAAAGTCTTGGAAAGGTCCTGGGCATGGGCAGCAGTGGCCATGCCTGCTTAGAAACAGCAGGAGTGATGGGAGCACCCAGCAGCAGGGGCCCAGTGCTTGCTGGGAGAGTGGGGGGTGGTGTTCAGTGGACTTTTGAGGTACCTCAAGGTACCTCTAAGCAATGAGGCTGGAGCAGGGCAAAAGGGCAGAATAGCAAGAACTATATGCAACTAACCAGAACCTTGATCAGACTCTTGTTTTTCAGGGTATTGGGCTCTCCACAATACCTCCATAGGGAGGAAAAAGGGCAGGGGGCCATCAGCTTATAGCGGGTACTAGCAAAACAGGGATTGTATAAAATGAGCGTATCAGATGACCTCCTTAATACTTCCAGCTCTGACTTTGAACACTTATATGATTTTAACTAGCTAATGGTGGGGAAAAGAAACCTTCCCACTCAACACATAGCACCCAAATGTCTGCCCTCAATCCTTGCCAAGAGTGAGTTAAGACTCCAGAAGACAGGAACAAAAGCACCCACTGCTGATCAGGACACGCTGCCCTCCTCCTGGGAGGGTCAGCATGCTGCTCCCGCCCACCCTGCCTTCCTGCCCAAGCTCCTCTCCTGCTATCAAGTGGCCTCTTCCCCAGATCGGTTCTTTGCCTACCCCTCACCTCTACCGCTGCCCTGGGCATCCCAGAGCACAAGGTTCCAAGAAAAGGTACAGTCTCCTTCCATGCCTCCCAATCTCACTCTAACTGCTTGCACTGGAACGTAGGTATAGGAAGCTTCTAATCACCCTTTGTCCTGGGCCCTGCAAATTCCAAACTTGGGACTGAGGTCCTAAATATCACTAAGAACTTCCCAAAATTTCAAATGTAGACCGTTCACGGAGGAGTTTCAACTTAATGTCATTATTAAAATGAAATGATTATTTTTTCAAATCCTCTTTCAATCATGCTTTGTCAAAGAACCCCGTCCTACTCCTTAGCCATGACCTCCTGGCACATTCCATAGCTTACAAGTCACTTTTGATTTTTAATATTACTCCTATTAAAAATTCTAATATCTTAACTGATTGAAAATTGTTCATTTCCCCTTCTTCAAGATAGCTAGACCCATAGTCATGGGTTCTTGGAGTGATGACTCAACCTGGTTTGACTTTGAAATAACGTCTCCTCTCTCTTTTCAAGATCTGGCAGGGAGGAGAAATAAATGAAGGCAACAATTGCGTCCACGAGAGAAGGTGTCCTGGTCTCTGCATAGACACTGTGCATGGTTTTCTTGGGGCCATGTTCAACTTTACCTTGTCCCCCAAAGTCCTGAGGACCAGCAGAAAAAAAGGGGCATCTCTGTCTTTCATCTGTTCCATTTGCAGCACATGTCTCCAGCCCTTTCTCTGGATTGGGTGGTGCCTTGCTTGGCCCAGTGGCCACCTGGGCAGCCCCATGCTCCTGTCCCTCCTCTCATCTCTGTGTGGTCCCTTGCTGTGCCCTCAGAGGGCCACAGGGTAGTAGGGTGGGTGTGGCCCCATCCTGTTCTCAGCGCTGTGCACTCTGACCTCTTCTTACTCTGCGGAGGACAGCTATTCCAACACATCTCCTTGCTCAGAAATCTCTAGACTAGTAGTGGCCAGGTCTCTATGTCCCACACACTTAAAGAGGCATGTGTCAGGCTTGCCTAAACTTTCTTGCCCTGCTCTGCACCACTCCAAGGTCAGTGGAGAGTCAGCCTGCAGGTTCTGGAGCTCAGTACACATCTGTCAAGGAGACGATACAGGTCACTCCTCTCAGATGCCCCAACCCCTATGACTGATTCCCCTTGGAGGCCCTTCACTAGGCTCCTTGGGGAAGAGAGAACCTTCCATGGGAAGAAGAGGGGAAAATCTCTTACTTGGGTCCTAATGACTCCTTCCATCTCAAATCCTCTTGCAGACAGGGATGGTTCAGGAGACTATGATAATGAGGCAGGTTTAACCACCTCTAAGTAAACAAATCTGAAGGGCCCCAGTGCTGAGGACTCTTTGGTACTATCTTCAGGATGTGAGGTACTTATCTGTTCTTGTCTTCAGCTTTATGCCTTTGCTATAATTCCTGCAGTGAAAGGCAAAATCATTCTCAATATTCTGTTACAAAGATCAATGGGTTGGTGAGAGCTAAACTATATGAAAAAACTCTGGCTTGGTGTCAGTCCTCTCTGCAGCATCAAACAGCCGCATCCCAACCTTCCACCTGTAAGAACCTCCCCACATAGAGATAAACCTCATCCACAGTCAATTGACACAACCAAAGTGAGACCTCTGACCATTTAGGGAAGGAGACCTGGCATTATCTGTTTGTAAGCCAATACTTTTTTATACAATAACTTAACACCTAGGGACAATAAGAATGACATGTAAACAAACAAGAGCATGACTTACAACAGCATCCTTATTCTTATAATGTTATTTCACAGATTGGGAAACTGAGAACCATAAATTCCCAAATGGCACAGAACCGAGTCAATCACTTGAGACCTTTAATAACTTAAAGCTCCTCCATTGCTCAGTGAAGAACAATGCTTTTGTATTCCTTCGTGAAAGTTCCAAACTACCTTCTCAATGACATTTCTTGCTAATTTTACCTAAAGGTTGTTGGAAGTAATCTGAACTTGCTCAACAAGGCAGAAAGAAATTTCATGTTAACAGTAAGGCTGATATATTCTGAGCATGAGTATAATGGGCCGTCTGTTGGGCTGCAGCTCATCACACAGGGTATGGCATGCTTCCCTGGAATGTTCTTTCATTTGAAGTATATCATCATAGGGAATTTTACAGTTTGCATAATCTAACACATAGAAAAGTATGTGAGTGCCTAAAATATTTCAGGCACCAAGTTAGCTACAAACACAAAATAGACTTCTTGTTTATCTAAAAATAAGCACGAAAGATCAGAACCTTTGGTTTCCCTATAGCAAATAATTTTCTTAGCTTTTCTGACACACTTTTTGCCATTCTGCTGATAATCTGCAATTAGAACATGATTCATTTGCCCGTGATGGTAATGTGAGAGCCCCTACTTGTGTTTTTCTTAGCGGCCTCCCATGGAGACGGAAAAATGCAGCATCCAAATTAGGGTATTAACCCACCCCCTTGAAGGATGCTTTTAGAAGCCTAGATTTTTTTTTTCTTCAAATTGTGTGCTAAGGAAGGCAGTTATCAGTAAGACTCCTGGGCCAGTGACACAGCAAGTTTAGCGTAGTACCAGGTAGCCCACAGTGCCCAATCGATATTTCATCAACTTGTTCTTCTGTTGCTGCTATTGTTGTGATTGGTCCTAAGCAACAACACTGGCAAAGCTTGGTGCACAGCAGCAGATGATGTCGGCGTACACTGTGGATTGGGAACCGCTGCTATAAGATAACTGTGCTGAATACATGCAGAGAAACCTGATTCAACGGCAAGACAAGTTGACTCCTAATGTGAACAATTCAAAGTTGTAATCAAATAAAATTTGCAATAAAGGCTTTCTCCTACTTCATATACCTATAAACAGTAGCACTGAGTTTATGCAAAGGTGAGTGTCGAGAAAGTGAATATACAGAAGTGACGTTGGAAAGGTGGATTGGGCCCTAGAATGAAGGGCACTCGATGCTGGAGCAGGATTATGGACGTCACCCTTTAGTCACTAAGTGACTAGGAACTCATTGAAGGTTTGGGTGCAGTGACGTGACATGATTAAGGGGGTATTTTAGGAAGACCAGTCTGCCAACAATAATAGGATGGATCAGGGAGAGAGAAAATCAAGTTGGGGAGAATAATTAAGAGACAATTAGGGTTAGTTCAGAACTGAGGTGGAAGAGCCTGAATGCCTATAACAGCAGCCCCAGGAATGGAAAATAATGGTAACCATTAAAGCCCAATGAGTGACTGAAGGAAAAAGGACAGAGGACGGAAAGAAGAGAAAGAGTTTGAAAATAAGAAAAAACAATTTGGCATGTTTAGTTTGAGGTTACTACAAAAAAGTTTACTAGGCAGCAGAAGTATGAACGTGGGGTTCAGTAGAGAAGACAAAATGGATCAAAATCAGATCTTTCCTGTTCTCAAAGTCCAGAGAGGATTTAGAATAGGTTTTTAGTCACCAGACTCAGGCCTTGAAAGCAAGAGTTATATCTTACTCATCTTTTTTACTGCTAGGACCTGGCAAAGTTCCTAGTAACTGAGATATTCAATAAATGTGTGTTATGCTGACTGAAGGGCCTGAAGTGTATAAAGAGGAAACAGTAGGAGACTGAAAATAATTCTTGCCAAATTCATAGTTTTGGCTAAAATCTGCCCTGTTTGCCTTCAATGAAGTGAAGACCAATAGAAGCATGTGAGCAGAGAGGAACGTCCTGCCGCCCAGACCCAGGGGAGCCACACAGGACCACAGGCAAGAGCTGATACCAATGCTGGCAGAGAGGAGGGAGCCGGCAGCTTCCCAGGGTCCTAGCCCTGCAGCCCAGAGAGGAAAGAGCAAGAGGGATCCAACAACCCACGATTCCCAGGGCTTGACTCCTAAAGGAGCTGGCGGGGGCATCTCTGTGGATAGAATGAACTACTATAAACTCTAAGTAGAAGAGTTATATTTTAAATAGAACTCCAAATGTGCCCAACTTAGAAAAAGCATTGATACATAGAGAAAAAGCTAAATCGTTGACATCTCTAGGGCAATGGGCTCCTAAATCTAACATCATTCATTATTCAGAAGCGTAATAAATAGGACTTTATACCACAGCACCACTATTATTGTTCAAATGTGTAGGATATTGTAATAATTAATGAAGAGTGCAAATTTTATGCTAAAATGGTGTCCTCATACCAAAATATTTAGGAACTAATAGTTTATGGCTTTTTACTACATCTGGTTCGTTAGTTTTTTCAAAAATTTTTAATTTAATTGTGAATAGTTTCAAAAGCACTATGAATCCTTTTTAAAAATGCCATCAGGATGAGCTGTAGTATTTATAAAACTTAAATGTATTAATTTATTAAATATATTATTAACTTATTAAATGTAAATTAAATGATTAAATGTAAATATTCTATCACATTTGTTCAAAATCACTTTCTGTCCTCTCTAAAGGATAAAGTTTTTCACCTGCTCTTTATCCCTCTCTCCTTTCCTGGAGATTGATATGTAACATTTTTATGCTTAGACTGTGTTTAATATTTTTGCACATATGTGTATTCAAAACTACCATATATTGTTTTCTGTCAGATTATAATGCTTAAATAAATGATATCAGACTATATGGATCCAGCTTTTTGTACCCAATATTAAAAGTTTTCGAGAATTACTTGTTCATTTTAACTGCTCTATAGTACTCCAGTGTTTGAATACCTAGAGTTTATTAGCCCTTGCCTTTATTTTGGGTTACATAGCTGTGTTCTAATCTTTCTTCCTATTGCAAACAGTGTTGCAATGAAGATCCTTGCCCATGTCTTCTTGTGCATACTTGAAATTTTCTCTAGGCTGAATTGCTAGATGCCAGATTATGTACATTTTATAAAAGATTAAAATAAAAGCTTTGCCTGAAATCCTAAGATGATAGATATCAGTTATCAAAGTGAGATGCAAGACCAAGATAAAACATGTAATGACACTGTCTAAAAAGAGGCTTCACCACACATCAACCCTCCATCCACACTGAATGTCAAAAAGGATCAGGTTGTTGCAGATGGAGAGAGAATTTGTGATGAGAATTTCTTCCTATTCTGCCCTGTGAACACCCACCAAGGAGAGAGTAGTTATGGCACTGCTTGCTTCTCATCTCAACCCAATGAGTGAAACTTGAAGGGCTCTATGTGTGACTCCTGCAGTCTACAGGGCAGAGTGGACTGGGATCAACTCTTATCCAAATCATATAAAGGGCTAAAAAGACCTTGTGGCTAATGGGTAAGCCAAAGGACAGGAGGCTACATTAGCCTAGCCTGCATCAATCAGCCTGTCCCAACCATGGCCCCCACAAAATGCCCAACTGTCAGCAAGAGAGACCAATGTGGGCCCATTCTAAACCATCGTTCCTTGAGGAGCTCAGGCAGCCACCAGGTGGTGGGACAGTTATACAGCGTCTCTTCTCTTTTGGAGTGGGTAGCAGTTTGTTCACTGGCGTTAACATGTACTTTGCATATGTGTTTGCCCTTCTTGACCACAGTGCCTCTGCCAGCACCACCATCTGAGGGATTACAGACACTTTCTCTATCAATATGGCGCCCCACAGAACCTCCCCTCAGAATAAGGAACTCATTTTATAGCAATAGCAGTGTGTTAGTGTGGCCACAGGATTTTTTGTTCCTATAAAGTACCCATAAACCAGAAGCAGCCAGTCTGACGGAATGGTGGGACAGCTTGTTGAAGGTTGACTAAGTTGTCAACTGGAGTTTGATGCCTATTGAAGTGGGAAGCTTCATGGGGGGGACACATGAAGTTGGGGAAGCTCATCTCAAGAATACAGCACGTGCATTGAATCACCTAATTTGGTGAGTCAATGGTCTAGTTCAATATGGCCTAGTTTCCAAGGGCTAGAGTTGAACCAGCAGCCAATGTATTTTGGTCTCTGATCACAAGAAATCCAGTCCACTCTGGTAACCAAGAAGTAGAATTAAAAGCAGCCCCTTCTCCTGATCATACCCAATGACACACTTGTGGAATTTGGCCCTCAAATTTGGACTCTGAAGGGCTAGAGGTTCTGGCTCTCTTTGGGGTGGGGACACCAGTAACAGCTCCACTGAACTGAAAGCTGTAGCTACCACTTGGCCAGTGGGCTCCTCAGCGGTCAGCAGGTAAAGGAGTAACTGTAAGCTTAGTGGTAATTGATCACTATCAACTATCCATGAAGAACTCAAGTATCTGTGAAGTAGCCATGAAGAACTAGGATTGCCACTCCACAATGGGGGCAGGAATGACCATGTCCGAACACTGGGGATTGGCATGCACTGGCGTGTCTCATAGTACTACCAAGCCAGTATTAACTGTCAATGAACAGTTACAGCAAACATGTCTCAGTGTGGGATCCCCAGAAACAAAACCTGACAAGGATCTGAGTGCAAGCAGTTTATCTGGGAGTAACTCCAGAACGCATCCGTAGGAAGGTGAGAAGCAAGATAGGAAGAGGGAAAGCCAGTATCATTAACCAGTTTACCACTGTGGGCAACTGGAGCGCAATCTCTCAGGGTCAGTCTAAGCCAAAAGGTGAGGAGCTGGGCTATTATCCATCATCTCTGGTCCATCAGTGGTTGAGGGCTGCTTCCAGGAGGTTCGCTGCCCAACACTTCCCATTTGCTCATGGTGAATGTGCTCATTTGGTCACGGACTTTGCAGGTGTTCCCAGCAAGCAACCTTCAGTTTGTAGAGGTGAATGCTAACGGTACATAAGTAGGACACCAAACCCATCTGCTACAAACCACAACCCAGCAAGAGCAGAACAGCGGAAAGTTCAGATGAAAGTCTGGGCCACTATACCAGGCAAGCAACTCAAATCAGCTTAATTGCTGACCAAGCAGGAGGGGAACCCAGACTAGGTGGTAGTGAATCAAGATATAATGTAGTGGAGTGGAGATATAACGTAGAGCATCGAGACCAGCTACAGCAGCAGGACCCTCAGGCAGGAATCACTAACATTTGTCTCATATCTTCCAAGACATCACGACTGGCTACCTTTTCGAAGAGGGCTTATTTCTTTCTTCACTGAGAAGAAATTAGAATATCATGTTCTCACAAAAATAAAAACAAAGACTCTATATTATAGTAATGGAGCCTAAAATAAAGGGAGAGCATGATTACATCTGAGTGGCCACAAAGAGGAGACTCTATCTGACCCCAATCATTCACAGCTTCTCAGATTCCCTAGCCTGTCTCCTGGACCATGCTGCTACGTCTAGAAGTAGACCAGTACTAGTCCTGTGTGTGCCTGGACGTCTCCTTCATCACTGTCACGTGGCCCAGACCATTAGCCACACAGGAAGTTTCCGGTTTCTCCCACCACTTCCAGATTCAAATGAAACACCCCAGTGGAGAGCACAGATCTAGCATCCTAGACACCTGCTGAGGGGCCTGGACAACTCAACCTGGAAGTGTGGCGGAGTTGCCTTCCCAGAGGCAAACTTTGACCAATAGGAAGCAGGAGATAGGAGGCACCAGGTGGGTAAATCTTAGTCCTTCCTCCCATTAACTGATCTGAGGCAGTTTCTCTGCACAGCCTAATTGCTGAGCACCACCTGAGGTGCAGCAGCCTTCATTGTGAAGTGATGGCTGGGGCAGCAAGACCTCAGGGCTCTGCTTCCCATCTCCGCTTGCCTCCCTCCCCTCCCCCTCATCCTCGCTGCCCTGGATTTGCACTTTCCAAATAAAACCTCAGCACTTTAAATCCTTGCTTCAGGACCTGTGTTTTAGAAAACCTGGCTAACTACATAACGCTCTACTAGGATCATTCTAAACTCAACGTTCACCTGAGAATTTTTCAGATCATTCAGATGCTGTGAATTCCAGCTCCAAAGCCATGGAGTATGAGCCTTAGATCAAGAATTCTCAGCAGACTTTTTAAATGATGATTCCACTCTACGCTTCGCCAGGACTGAGATGGGTAAGTCCCATTCTCTGGGGAAGTTTCCTTTCACTCTTAGCAGGTTCAAGTTGCTATCAGACCTCTCTCCTTTCTCGGGCACCGAGCTATGTTTGTTTCCTTTCCTACACGAGCAAATAAAGCTGAGGCTCTGGGGCACAACGTGATCCGGGGAAAAGTAGAGTTCCAGGGCTGGCTCCCTGCTGGGGAATCATGCCTCCCTGACATTTCGGTCTCTGAACGTTTCTCTTTCTTACTACATGCTTTTAAGAAGTTGTTTGCTTTTGTTTGATATTCAGCATTTTAAGTATCTTGTCCTGGAAGGGTTTTCTTGGGACATCCAATCCATAATGTTGCCAGAAAAAAAATGTTTGGAGAACATTTTTTTTAATTTTGAAACAATCTTAAACTTACAGAAAAGTGGCAAGTACTGTATCATTTTTCCAGAATCATTTGAGATGAGTGGCCAGCATGATGTCTATCATCCACCCACCCCCAAATACTGTAGCATGTGTCTTCTGCACATACTAAAAAAAAAAGAATAATTATCCTAGAAAACCTCATATAACCATCAAAATCAAGAAGTTAACACTCATACCCTCATCCCCAGACCCTATTCAAGTTTTGCCATTTGTCCTAACAATGCCCATCACAGCCAAAGGATCCAATTCAGAGTCACATGTTTCCTGTAGTTGTCAGTTCCTCTTTCTTGCCTTGACTTTCACAACCTTGACAACTTTGATGATTAAAGGATAGTTGTTCTGTAAAAGTCCCCTCAGTTTGGTTTGTCTGACGATGATACATCTTCGGCAGGAGTATCAGAGATGTAAGGCCGTGTGCCTGTTACTGCACTGTTTCAGATGCACACGATTTTGATATGTCTCAGCGTGGATAATGTCCACTTTGTTCATTGATGAGATTGTGTCTACCAGGCCACTCCGCTCTAAAGTGCCTCCTTTTTGTTTTATAATTAATAAGTCTTTTGTGGAGATTTTGAAATTATGTAAATTTCTCATTGCTGATCAAAAGTTCAATGTATTCATTTGGTGACCTCTATTAGTGTACACAGTGTTATAAACTGTTACTCTCACTATTTGATGCGACAATAATGCTTCATATGATGCTCAGATTGTCCCCTCTTTTGTCCCCAGGCCATCTCGGTGAAGTTGAGAAGTACATGACGCATGTAATTGTACATACATGTAAGTCTGTGATTACTCCTATACCTCGAGTTCACACATATCTCCAATTCCCATCCAACCACCACAGGATTCTTCATAGTTTTGTCCTTTTCTACTTTGGAATTCTCTCCCTCTCTCCGACAGTGGGATATCTGGCTCCTAATTATCCTTAATGTATTCATTTATTCGAACAACACCCCTATATGTAACTAATTTCCAATCTCCACTCCTATACGGACACCCTCCTCACCCCACTCAACTCCAACACCATGGCAGACTGCCACCCCCCTACACACATGGACTCCCTCCTTCCCTGGCCTGGGCTCTGACAGCCCAGTCAGGCAGCCCTATGCAGATGCCACCCTCACACTGCTGCATGGACACCCTCCACACTCTGCTTGAGCTTGCACACCTCGCACTAAGCCACCCACGGTGTGGATGCTCGCCCTACTCTGTTTGGGTTCTGTTGCCGTACTCTGGGCCACCACGACTAGCACCTGTCCACGCCGGCATGAATACCTATCTTGCCCTAATGGCTGAAAAACTGGATTATTCAGGAAGAATAGGGGGTGGTGAAGGGGCACTAGAAATTAATGTGCATACTTAACGAAGTGTAAAGTTAGCCAATAATCGTATCTTCCTCCTAATCAATGAAAGGACTTTAGAAAGTTTAACTCTGGTCATCACTATATCTCTGTACCCCAGCATCTCACATGCTATCATTGTCAGGGCTTTTTTTTTCCTCCTTTTTTATGTATGCAAAATTCACAGTCATTTTCATTATGGTTGATGCTTATTTATATTGATCAATATTGTACCTCATTTGTTTGTACTCTATTGCTTTGTTTATCCCACTCCCTCCCATCTGGATTCAGTTTTCTTTTCTCTGAACTCTGTCCTTCATTGGTTAGCCTTCAATTATTCTATCAGACCATTTCAGCAATGGTCTGCGGGAAGTGAACTTTTTCAGTCTCTGTCAGATGTCATTTTTTTCTCTCTCCCTCTCTAATGACAGTTAATTACACGGAGCAGTGGCAGGTGACCTTGGACTTGGGCATTTCCCAACAGGGGACTTTCAGTGCTAAAACCAGGACAGTTCTGGACAAACCGGGATGGTTGGTCACTCTACTTCTGTGTTCTATTTATTTTCCCTCAGTGATATTAAAAGTATTGTTCTATTGTCTGCTGATGTCTATCAGTATTTCTGAGAAAAATTCTGGGTGATAAATTTTGTTTCTTTGAGGGTAACTCTTATTTCTTTCTGGTTCCTTCTATGATTTTCTCTTTCTTTTGATAGTCTATCAGAGTACTACTCTCTAGCTTTGTTTCTCATTCATCCTATTCAGGATTAGTTACACTTGTTGAATATGAAGATTCATATCTTCCATCAATTCCAAAAAATGTTCAGCCATTCTCTCTTCAAATATTTCCTCTCCCTCTTTCTATTTATTCTTTTCTTTCTTTCTTTTTTTTTTTTTTTTTGAGGAAGATTAGCCTTGAGCTAACTGCTGCCAATCCTCCTCTTTTGTTGCTGAGGAAGACTGGCCCTGAGCTAACATCCGTGCCCATCTTCCTCTACTTTATATGTGGGATGCCTGCCACAGCATGGCTTGACAAGTGGTGTGTAGGTCCACACCTGGGATCTGAACTGGCAAACCTTGGGCCACTGAAGCAGAACACATGAACTTAACTGCTGAGCCACCAGACTGGCCCCTATTTATTCTTTTCTTTGGGAAATTCTGCTGGATATATTCTGTATCTTCTCACTATATGCAATGTGCTTCTTAGCCTCTCTTTGAGATTTTTCCATCTTTGCATTTCTCAGTGCTGCATTCTGGATAATTTCTTCAGCTCTGCCCTGCAGGTAAGTAGTTGTCATTTCAGCAGTGTCTACACTGTTATTTAACCCACTCACTGAGTTTAACTTCACTGGCTAAAATTTCATTCTTAGAAGTTCTATTTGGTTCTTTTTCAAATATTTTTATTATTTTTTCAGGGTATTATGCTACTTATTTATATAGATTTTTTATTTTATCCCTTTAATCCTTACAAACATTATTTTTTGTTCTCATTCATATTATTTCAACAAATTCAGGGACTCTACCCTCCCTGTGTGTTGTGTTTGCTTATTCTCGTTCCCTCTCTCTTTCTCATATGGACTATTTTCTCACATGATTTATGATTTTGATTGTGAGATAATAGAGTGATTTGATTTTTCTATGAGAAGCTGTGGGCCTGGTTATGGGAGTGTATTTTCAAAGTGGTTTTTTATTTGGTACTGCTGGGTACCTTCCCCAGAAAATTAAGAACAGAACTACCATATGATCCAGCTATTCCACTGCTGGGTATTTATCCAAAGAACTTGAAACACTAATGTATAAAGATACGTGCATCCCTATGTTCATCGCAGCCTTATTCACAATAGCCAAGACTTGGAAGCAACCTAGGTGCCCATCAAGGGATGAATGGATAAAGAAGATGTGTTATATATAGAGAATGGAATACTACTCAGCCATGAGACATGATGAAATCTGGCCATTTGTGACAACATGAATGGACCCTGAGGGTATTATGCTAAGTGAAATAAGTCAGAGGGAGGAAGTCAAATACCATATAGTCTCACTCATAAGTAGAAGATAAAAACGACAAACAAACACATAGCAACAGAGATTGGATTGGTGGTTGCCAGAGGGGAAGGGAGAGAGGGGAGGGTGAAAGGGGTGATTGGGCACACATGTGTGTTGATGGATTATATTTAGTCTTTGGGGTATGAACATGATGTAATCAACACAGAATTCAAAATATATTATGACGTACATCTGAAAGTTATATAATGTTATAATCCAATGTTACTGCAATAATAAAAAAAAATTTTAAAAAGAAAGTTCTTTGAGGTTTAATGTGTATTCCTAGGAATTTGTGGCTTTATGTGAACATAGAGACAAGTGTCTGGTGCTCTTCTGGAGAATTCTGAAAGCTGGAGCTTGGCCAGAGTAGCATGGAATGGAAAAGAAGAAGAGAAGAAACAGTGTGGTGGGACAAGGATGGGAGAGTCTCCTGTGGGCCCAGAGGACCCAGAGGAGGTAGTCAGGCTTGAGCATTCTTGAAGATACCCCTCCAAAGAGGGTGGCTTTCTGGAGTGAGGAAAGCCAACAGAAAGAAGTATACTGCTGGGGTAAAAGCTGTGGGCAGGGATTCCAAGATAACAGTAGAGTTGTGCAGTGGGTCTGGGATAGTTAATGTTATGTGCCAACTTGGAATTGGATAAGCCACAGCACTCAGATATTTGGTCAAACATTATTCTGGATGTTTCTATTTCTTCAAGGATATTTTTATATGAGATTAACATTTAAATCAGCAGACTTTGAGTAAAGCAGTCTCTGATTGGATATTAACGTAGGTGGGCCTCATCCAACAGTTGAAGGCTTTTAGAGAAAAGATTGACCTCCCCCAAGGAAGAAGGAATTCTGCCAGCAGACTGCCTTGGGACTCAAGCTGCAACACCAGCTCTTCCTGAGTCTCCAGCTTATTGGTCTACCCTGCCGATTTTGGACTTGTCAGCTTCTCCAATCACATGAGCCAGTTCCTTCAAATCAATCTCTCTTTCTCTCTCTCTCTCTCTGTATACACACACACACTCCCCCTATTGATTCAGTTTCTCTGGAGAACCCTAACTAACAGTGTCCTACCACACAGAAAGTCTCTAAGGCCAGATGGTGGTAGCCAAGAGATTACTACAACACAAGATCAGTTACATTTAAAACAAACAAACAAAAAATTTAAGATTTTTTGCATTTTTCTCTTATTGCCTCTCCTATATATACCCGCCCCCCCCCCCACACACACACACACACTCAGAAGACCCACAAAAGGAAGGAGCAAGAGGGAGAAATAGTAAGGGGAAAAAGTAGACCCTGCCTGTCCATCAATGTCCTGAGCTGAGGGTAGTGGGGGGCCTGGGGATGCTGCAAATGAATGAGAGATTAGAGTTTTACATTAGACTGGAATGGACATTTGGGTCCAAGATATCTTCAGGGAGTAAGGAAGAGAAATATGCAAATACGCACATTTGAAGGCAGAGATCTGAGAGAAATAAAGCTGTTCTTAATTGTGTCCCAACCAAGTCACAGATTTCAATAAGCCAGTTTCTGCTACAGCAGAAAAATACTGAAAGGTAAGAGAAGGAAAGAAGGAAGAAAGGGAGAGAGAGAGGGAAGGATAAAATACACAAGTAAGCAGTGAAGCAATATGATTACCAAAGTAGGAAGAAGTCAAAGCAAAAAGTCATTAAATAGGACTATAGATTACTTTACGTTAATTACAGTGTAACTCACAATAACACTGTAACAGACCTGAACCTAATACCTTAAATAGTAGAATAGCACAGAGATGAGGAAAAAATGGAGGTGGGGGAAATGTAATCTTCCAAAACTGATTCTAAAAATATTATCCCAAAGAGGTCAATCACCACAGAAGAAATTGAAAAAGTTATCAAATAATCATTTTCCATAACGGGTCTAAGTTAAAATGTTTTATAGCTATATATCCAAATTCTTGAAGGAACAGATATTTCTCAGGCTACATCATGTTTTTTCAGGGCAGAGAAAAAGATTAAAAGTGACCTAATTCATTTTGTGAATCTAGCATAACCAACTCTGACCCCAAATGCTGATAAAAATAATTTTAAACAGGAAAACTATACACTAGTATGTCTCACTTTTTAGTATGCTAATTCTAAATAAAATACTAGCAAATTCAATCTGGTTGGACTTTAAAAGAATAATCCACCATAATAAAATAAAATGTATCCTCAAAATGCAAAAATGGTTCAAAATTAGGAAATAAAAAGTATAAAACCAATAAGCCAGTAAGAAATAAACCATAGGATCATGATAATACATGCAGAATAGGCATTTAATAAAATTCCACACTTACCCCTAATGATCTCTCTTAAGCCTAGAGTTAATATACTTAACGATGAAACATTAGAAATATCCCCATTAAAATAAGAAGCAAGGAATATGATACCCAATATCATCACCATTATTTCACATTCTGGAGGCTTTAACCAGTATAAGACATAAAATGGAAATAAGAGGCATATGGGGCCAGGGCAGTGGCATAGTGGTTAGGTTCGCGTGCTCTGCTTCTGCGTCCTGGGGTTCACTAGTTCAGATCCCAGGCACAGACCTATGTAACGCTTATCAAGCCTTGCTGTGGCGGGTGTCCCACATATAAAGTAGAGTAAGATGGGCACAGATGTTAGCTCAGGAACAATCTTCCTCCAAAAAAGGAAGAAAGAAGAGGCATAAATCTTAGAAAAGAGAAATCTCTCTTTGCAGACAAGAAATGGTAATATGTACATGTAAAAATTCCAAGAGGATCAATTGAAAATCTATTGGAACATAAACATATAAAAAACTATCACCTTTATGTATGGCAGTAATAACCACTTAGAAAATATAACAAAAGAAAAATTACCTTTGCATTACAGCAACAAAAACAAAAAATGTAATACCAAGGAATAAACTTTAAAAATGTAGGACTTACATGAAAAAGAACTAAACATTACTAAAGTACCTTGTTGTATAAGAAGCACATAAAAAATAAGAAAAAAACCACCCCTCAACATATTAGTGAACCAAACACATGATCACTCATTAAAGAGAAAAGACAAACTCCTGAAAACATATATCTTAAAAGTAAACCTCATTAGGGGCTGGCCTGGTGGCATAGTGGTTAAGCTTGCATGCTCTGCTTCAGTGGCCCAGAGTTCACAGATTTGGATCCCTGGCACTGACCTACTCATCAAGCCATGCTGTGGCAGCATCCCACATACAAAATAGAGGAAAATTGGCACAGATATTAGCTCAGGGCCAATCTTCCTCAAGAGAGAAAGAAAGAAGGAAAAAAGGAAAGAGAAAGAAAGAAAAGTAAACATCATTAGTAATCAAAGAAATGCAGATTAAAGTAAAAGTGACACCATTTTTCACCCAGCAAATTAAAGGAGGTTTTTTTGTTTGTTTTCTTAATTTTCCATTTTTAGTGGTACTACTCAGTACTGGCAGGAGTGAGATAGAGTAGATACTGTGTTAGGTGTTTCACACACTGTTGGTGCAGTATAATTGGAACAGTCTTCCCTAGAAACAATTTGGACATGTATAACATTAGTTTTAGTTATGAAATACATTTGCACCTAGTCAATCTCCTTCTAGGAATCCTTAGCAAATTTTTGGATATATCAACCAAGGCTTAGTTCCAAGATGTTCATAGCAACTTTATAGCAAATAAAAGGGAGGAGGGAGAATACCTAAATTCACAAGATCAGAAAAATGCTGAAGCACATTATATTTTTACACGTCATTTTTAATGGTTGTGCAGTATTTCAGTATATATATTTACCATTAAAAATGACGTACACAAAGAGCTTTTAATTTCATTGGGAACCACTTACTCTACACCGTTAAGCAAAAAATCAGGCTATGAAATCATATCAATCACAGCACGTTTTAAAAAAGGAAAACACAAAGATCAAAGATAAATATGTCCAAATGTTGTGAAAAATAGCTGTCTCTTGGAGTTGGAGTTACAGGTGATTTTTCTGCTTTTTGCTATTCAAAATTTCAGAACATGTAATATTACTCAAAAAGAAAAATATGTACAAGTATTCACAACCTGCGGTTGGTTGATGGCGGGGCTTCAGCGTGTCCATGACTCCTCTCAGACTGCACATACTTTGGGTGTAACTGACTTGGCCTGGAGAGAGAATGACAGTTTTCAAAGGGTTTCATAACCCAAGAATTACTAAAACCCACTGACTGAAGACTTTTAGAAAGTGGTTTAGAAGAGTCATAATTACGGATCAATCATATTCCAGATTTGCCCCACACATTTATATTAAAGAGTTTATGATATTTTAAATATCATTATTTTAAAACCTAAGCCAGAAAAATTTTACTTGTTTGATATTCAAATGGAAAAGCTCTTAAGGTATTTATGAATATCATTCTCATTTAAATTATAACTGCTACTAAAATTGTTATTCCATAAATATTTATTGGGCATCTGTATAAGCAATGTACCATGAAGCATGAAAAGCTTCTTCTGATAAGAACTCCATGCCCGAAGTACAGTGAGATAAAGAAAATGTACTATGCCCTCATGTGATGATTTGTTTATTTATGAATGTATGTGTGGGTCCATGTAAGTATTCGGGTATTTATTTTTACTTATGCCTTACCTTGTTCAAAAAAGTATTTGATGGAGCTTACCCAAATAAATATGACAACACAAAGTAAAATTTAAAATAAGTAGGTGAGTCAGTTGGGACAAAGTCTGAAATGAAGTAGAAAAAGTGAGACGAAACCAAGAATAAGGTCAGCACTCCCAGTTCATGCCAAAGTTTTAAGTTTCCTTGTAGCCTAAACAAAGAGGTAAACGTGATCTGTTGCATGATTCTTGTTGCCCAGAAGATAAAAAGAAACCAGTTACTCAGGAGAAGCCTACCTATCGCTAGTTCTACCAGCAAAGGACAAGTTCTCCCCTGGGTCCTCACAAAGAGGACACCATGTGATATAATGAACATCTTCACAGGATTAAATACTGTACAACACCCTCATGGAAAATGTTTAGCAAAATATGTGGGTCATACAAGGTGTCACTGGAGAAGCCTTCAATAGCCACCTGTTTAACATCACAACTGCCCGTCCCCCCTCCCAGCTTTATTTCTTCCCATAGCACTTACCGTCAACTTGCATTTTTTCTTTTTTTAATCTGTCTTCCCCTCACTAACTTAAATATAAGTTCAATGAAGGCAGAGATTTTTGTCTATCTCATTCATCTACATTCCCAGATTTTAAAAGAAAATCTGGCATGTAGAAGTTGCTCAATATTTATGTATTGAATGAATGAATGAATTGATGAATTATCATCACATAACAACTAATAAGTTATACGATTATTATTATCAACATATTGTTAGCAGGATTCAGAGAACTCTTTTGTGGAAATATTCTTCAAGGTAAACAGGATAAAATTAAAACTATTAAATGCAATTCTATGAAAGTCAGAACAATGTGGTATAAGAATGTTGCTTTCAGAAATCAAGACATGAATTTCATAACATCTAAAGGAATCAATAAACTGCATATTTTTGGACGATCCATCATAAATAAAGATTTGGACAGTATAGTGAAGCTACCAGTTGGAGTTCTACCTCCTGCAAACAGTTGGAGAACAGGTTCCCTACGTCCTTGCAAAGTGTACAGCCATACGGCTTGGTTCAGCTAAGCTGGATTAGAAATTAGAACAAAGAATCTGAAAAATGACATAATCCTGAAAATAAGTTTTGACACCTGCAGAGACAGGCCAAGGGCTAACCCCCAGCCAGAGCCATGATTTTTCTCAGAAAAATATTAGGTGTCCATGTTAACAGAAAGACAATTAGATGACGATGGCCCCAAATGTTTATGCTTTAGCTTAATAGACATTAAGATTTTAACCTAGAAACAATTTAAAGCAGGATACCCAAATGTTCATCTGAGCCCTACGACGAATTAGTAGGACTCCCATAACTGACATAACCTTTTAGCACATTGTAATTGCCGAATAGACACTTAAATAAGCAAACAAATTTATTTAATGGATAGGGATGTTTTCCATAAGGGACTTGAATATCAAGAGACATTTACAAATACGAGGACTTTAGTTTGATAACAATTGCTCTGTAGCTGCTCTTTCTGAAACTATTATGTAACAGAATCAGTTGTCAATTCACATGAGTCCTGCTTGCTGACAATAAAACCATATATTTGGCATCTAGGGGAATATCTTTTTCTTTCTCTTGAGGATTGAGGAAGGGAAAGTCATTCATCCAGGTCCTCTTGAAATGGTATAATTTTTTTTTAAATGGGAGAAAAGAACCCACAACCTCCTTGTTTTATTCCCACTATATATTGTTATTTGATTCCTAAAAGCCCATGCACACTTACCTGACTCTCACATTGACAATAACGGTGATGCAAAATGCAAAGTGATAGGTACCTACAGTGGATGATGTCGTGTGCAGCACAGGTCCTCCTTGAGAACTGAAGGACTTATGCCCCCAACTGCTGGGACTGCTGCCCACATTGAGCCCTCACCTGTCAGCCTCTTCAGGAATCACCTCTGCTGTTTGTGCCCAGCCCCACGCACAATGACCCCCATGATCCCTGGGAGTGCTCTCCAGGGCTGTCCACCTCTGCACACCCAAATCTAGCCTGTTTGGTTCAGTTAAGGGCCCTGCTCAAATGCCATCTTCTTCCAGAGGTCTTTCCAGATTCCCCCAGCGAGTGTTCCTTCCTTCTCTGAATGGCCCTGCTGCCTTCCCTGGTAGGGTTGCCAGATAAAATATAGGACATCCAGTTAAATTTGAATTTCAGAACAACAAATAATTTTTAATATAGATGTGTCCCAAATATTGCATGAGGCACATGTGGGCTAAAAAAACTATTTATTGTTGATGTCAAATTCAAATTTAACCAGCCATCATGTATTCTTATTTGCTGAATCTAGCAACCATATTCCCAGGCAGCCAGAACCCGATAACGGCTCTCTGCAGAGAGAGAAAGGCCCAGACTCCTCACCCCAACTTGGAGCAACTCTGAGGGGTCACTCTAGTTTCAGAGCTCCCCTTGGGGTTAGCTGAGGTTTTTCATCGAGACTGTGTCTCAGCCCAACTTCTCCCTCTGCCCAATCCTGCTTCCTTCCCTACGTTCGCTGTTAATCCCAAAGAGCACTCCCTAATGAACTTCCTGCACACTAGTCTCCCTCCTGGAGTCTGCTTCCCTGCAAACCAAACTGGGACAGAGCCCTCAGGATGGACAAAGAGCACCTTCGCTGTAACACAAGGTGAACAACAAAGAGAGGCGGGAGGCAGCCTGGAGAGAAAAGTCCAGGTTGAGTCTTAAAGAGTACAACACACAGTACACTTAAATGTTGCGAGACAGACTAGTTCATAAAACACACTTCAGGTTATAGCTTAGAAGTAAATATCTAGAAAAGCCCCAGCGGAGGGTGAAGCGGAGGTATAATGGTAAGGAGTTATTTGCTTGCCTTGCGTCAGTGCTTCTGAAACGGTTCCATCCGAGCAGAGAGTGGACATCTAGAGTCTGTGGCAGCAAGAAATTCCTTTGAGGTCTTTCCTTTGAATATTGGTAAAGATCGTGCCTTCTGTTTCATAATTTATTACTTCCCAGTTAAAAAAATGTTTTTCCTAGAATTATTCTATTAATTGACTTCCAGGAAGATGTACCACAATATTCCTGTAGCTTTATACACACGTGGAATCAGCCACTCACCCCTAAGGGCATTCTCATCCCAAGTGGAGTAGCAAAGCCTTGAAGGGATCTATTTTTCTCCTTTTTCTCAGGGTTTATTCTAAGGAAGCGGAGGGTTAGGTAAAAGTCTTCTGTCTAGGTTGCCCTAGCAAAACTTGGTAACTGGATTCAAAAGTTGTATTTAAAGATGCCAGGTCAGAAGCTGAAACAGCCCATAAAACATATAAGTGAATGGTATCATTACTATATAACTTGGGTCATCTTACCCTCAAGTTATTGTCTGCCACTAGCCCACACAGAAGCTCATCTCCTACTTTTGTAAAGTTCAACATTTCACTAGCCGGAAAAGAGCACACCCATGAGGAAACCTGGAGTTTCACTGTGCAATCCCAATTCCAAATTATCTGTGAAAATCTGAATTTGAAAAGTTCAGGTTCTATTATCACTTCTTTAAGGTCCCAAATGTTTCCACTTCTCCATCTAAAGAAAGGCCCATTCATCCCTGCTCCTCATTTTCTCTTATTAAATCAAATCTCTGTTGTATTGATTTTTTATTGCTGCTGTAACAAATTACCCCAAATCTAGTGACTTAAAACAACACACATGTTGTTTTACTTTTATAGTGTTACAGTTCTGGTGGTCAGAGGTCCAACACATGTCTCACCAGGCTAAAGTCAAGATGTTGGCAGGACTGTGTCATTCCATTCTGCAGACTCTAATTGATCATCCATTTCCTTGCCTTCTCTAGCTCTAAAGCCTGCCCACATTTCTTGGCTCATGGTCCGCTTCCTCCATGTTCAAAGCCAGCAACACAGCATCTCCCTGACTCTTCTTCCATCATCATATCTCTTTCTGACCACAGCCTAGAAAGATTCTTTTAAGGACCTATGTGATTAGATCCACACACTCCCCACCCAGAGATAACCCAGGAGAATCACCCCATTTCAAGGTCATTAACTTAATGACATCTGCAAATCCCATTTGCCAAGTAAAGTAACATATTTGTAGGTTCTGGAGATTGATGGAGGCGGGGAGAGCTGGCACTGTCTATAGACCACATCTACCCGTTACCAAAATATTCTTCCTCATCCCAGGGTAAACCATTAAAACAGATTCAAAAATATTTGAAGAGTTTAAAAAATAAACTAAATATGAGTCTATCAGATAGGGAAAATAATCAAAATTACAGAGAGCCACACTAGGCTTCCCTTCTCTACCTGATTTCCTTTCCCATGAAAGCTATTGGTTAGAAGACCAGGATATAATCTCTCCTTGAAGAAACCCATCCCCCAAATCCTGTGTTGGTTAATGCAGTTTCTAACAATGCAACAACTAATCCTACCTCCTAACCATTCTATGAAGGCTAAGCCTATGTAGAATTAACAAATTATATTAGTACTTGTAGAATTTTCCAGAAGATGAAAAATCAAAGAGTGTTCGTAGAATGTGAAATGAGTCCTGTGTTGATCTGAGTGGTAGGTAATTGTCCCGCATAGAGAAAAATTCTTCAAAATGTTAAGAAAATTCTAATTTCAAACTCTGAGCCATGGACACGGCTAATTTCTATATGAAATAAATTTCTGTCATAACGCTATCAATGCAATATTTATATTCCTCATCAAGTTGAAGTGGTAGAGGTACGTCTTTCTTCAATAGCAGGTGGAAATGAAGAATGCTTATCTTTGTTATTTGCAAAATGTTAAGATAATCTTCCACTTGAGATATCGTGAGAGTCCTAGAAAAATAAATAGCATAATATTCATTCTATGGGAGAAAATAATCATCTATCTACTTTTCATAGTATAAAAGATATCATTCCAAGCTCACTTCCAAACACTTTGCCTTTTTCAAATTTCTTGAGAAATCTATATGCAAATTCTTATTCAGGAGGCAGCTTGTGCAACTAAGTACAACCAAGACGTATTGGTTCTCCTTCCCCCGTGAAAATCTATCACGCCCATTTATTATCTAAAAGACTTAGGAAAACAAAGCTTTGTGGGCATTTTGGACATTTTTAATACAAAGCTATAAGGGATCACTTCCAATAGACGTCAGAAACCCCCTCCCCTGAAACTGTCAGTGGCACCCCACCCCCACCACAACTCCTTCAAGAACTAACAGAAAGCTAATGTAAACAGTGAAAATGAGTGTCAGAGAGGTACTGATAAAAGCCTCAGGAGAAATGGAAATCACAGGGGAAAATGAAGAACATGAATAAGTCACTCTGAAAACATCAGTGCCTACAGCAGTACCTGGCACACATTCGGCACTCAATAAATGTCCTGAGTGGTGAGGCTCCTGTTTTCCATTGCGCAATTTTTCACTAGAGCTGTGAGCAACGTGACTCACAAAGGCAGAGTCTCCGGAGATGATAGTATGGGTAGGAGAGGGGTTGGTGTGGTGGGTGGCTGGAGACCTGTGTTCCAGTCACAGCTCTGCCACAACTAGGTGTCTGATTTGGCAAAAGTCACTTAAACTTCTGAATCTCTGATTCCTCAGCTGAAAATTAAGATTACACTCCGATCTATAAGATTCCTTCAAATGCAAGTTCTATGATTCCTAGGACACAGGAAAAGATGGAGTTATTATGATACTGTGTCTTGGCCTTAGCCAGGTGTCAGGTTTTGCCCTTCTCCCTTCACACTCTCTGTGGCTGTGACCTCTGACCTTGTCCTACGGCCGGTTCCAGCCCTCCCTTACTTCCTCCGATCCCGAGGTCATCCAGTGGTAGAACCACTGCCACCAATAAGATGAGTGACTGGCCTACACAGGGACCTGTAGAAAACTACTCTCCCCTCAACTTACATTCTCAAAGGGTTTTTTTATGTCTATTTTGAACTCATGCTTTTTTTTCTTTTTGGTATGGAAATGACCTTGCCTATAGGTACATAAGCTGTTCTTTTGGCCTGGTAATAATGAAGTTAAGAATTCCAAGCCGATTTACTTTCTCTCTGTTCCATGAACAGACGCTGAACTCTAATCATAGCTACCTACCTCATTAACTGCAGGCTATTAATCGCTAGAAGACCAAGAGAAAGAATTCAGGCATAACCCAAAGTCTATCCTGGAAAAAAGTACCCAAGAGCATTCTCCATTGCTGAAGGTGAGTTCTCTCAGCCATACACAAAAGGAAAAGCTGTACACATTTCTCTCATCAATTCTCCTTCACTTAATGCTGGTGTCAAAACAGCAGTTTCCTTGCAAACAGACTGAAAAAAATCATATATTGTTTGTAGGGCCAAATTCAAGAAAAAAAAAAACATTTATGTAAGCTAGGTCCCAAATATTTAGCTTTTAATAACAAATGGAAAACTCCCCAAATATTTTACCCCAAGGGTCCCTAAGGATCCTAAAACACAAATACGTGCAAATCATGTTCAGGAATCCTGACTAAGTTGATGGACCTGGTCCCTCAATTGTGACCTGTTCCTGAGATATGATCAAGTGAACTCATTAGTAAAATCCCTTTTTAAATAAAGGATGCTTTTAATGCAAACCAGACAAGCAGATGTGTGGCAGCACTCAGGCCTACCATTCTGCCTCATTTTTACTGATCAGCCAAGAACAATTACAAACACTCAATCAATTATATGGTTTCCTTAGGGAGGGAACGCAGGGGAAGAAAACAAGCTCTTCTTCTACAGACATGACTCCTTAAATTCTAGAAGGAGAGGCTTTGGTTCGTTAATTTAAAAATCTGCTGAAAAGTTAAATTAGTGGCAAAGCACAACTTTTAAATCTAATTTATCAACACAGAATCTAAGTATGCAACTTTAAGGAGACCTAAGTCAATAAGGTTGACTCTCCTGTAAATTAGTAATCAATGAGTTCTTCTAGAACCAAAATTGACTAGAGTCAAGGTGCTTTCAAGAAAATATTATGATAAATATCAAATAATAGTAATTTTGCCAACCTAAAGTCTCTTGGGTTGTACCTTCTGCCTGAGAAGAAAACCCATCTGCCTCTTTTCTATACACAACTTTGCACAGGGTCGTGAAGATGAAGCCTTCCCATAAATTAAGGCACTAAGTCCGAGCTGATGCAGTAATTCTGTAAGAAGATTGAGAGATTGAACTCATTGGTCCAGATACTCTGGGATTTTGTTTCTTGGAGTAAAACAAAAGTAAGATTTTGAAACCAACCAGCTTTGAAGTTACAAAATGATCTCTTTCAGATCTCAATTATATTTTAGGGTGAATAATTAATTGAGAGAATGAAATAAATTTCCTCTAATTACATAGTGAAGGGCATCTTGCATCAAGCAACAATAAATTGAATCTTGCATAGTAAGTCAAAACAATGATGATAACTTCAAATCAAATTACAGAATAAACCAATGTGAGGGAGGAAGTCCCTGAAGTAGTGGAATACCAAATGGATATTTAGAATCCTCTTCCACAGGGCAGACATCAGCACAGACATCGGGTATTTTCCTATATCCAGTCCCAGCTTACATTTGAGTTTATTACAATAGAATGGAAAGGGAGGGTCTTAGTATCCTGAGCAGAGCATTGAGCCAAATATAAAGCGACCCTCAATTTATGGCAATCTGAAGATTAATTTCATCAGATTGCTTTATTCCTTCCCCCAAACCAATCTGAAATAACGCACAATAGAAATGGGATTTGACGGGAGTGATTCTAAGTGTTGAAAGAGGGGTCAGATCAAAATGGGGAGAGGTAGGAAAAGGGAGAATGGGCAGCCAGAAGCATCCTGGCAATAATGGGTGCAGGGGGTCAAGAAGAAGGTAGATATTACCTTTCCTAAAATTCTTCCTGGAGCTGGCTCCACATGGATGTTCCCAAATCTTCCTGCTGCTCCACTCCCACCTGCCACCCTGTCCTGAAATTTAATTTGAGACTTATTTCCTATCAGCACTTGTATGAGGAATAAGAGGAGACTCCACTTGCCAAACTCCATCCTCAAGGTTAAACAGATAGTTGTACTACTTGGCTTTGTTTCCATTTTTGTAACTGCATTATAACTGATCCAAATTCTCCTCCACGCAGCGGAGAGTAAAGGGAACAGCTATCAAATATCTGCTTCTAACTCCTTTTCAACTCTGGGGCTTGGTCATCGAACGCCTTCCTGAGGGGACCAGGCCTTGAACTTAGCAAAACTAGCCACAGGAAAACAGAGACCTCTTTCTCTCAATCCCATCATTTCAAGTAACTACTGGAAATGGCAACACAAACAGATTTTCCTCTCAGCATGAAGATATATGAATAGATTTCAGATTTTCCAACCACTGGAAATAGTTACACCTACCAACAATTTACGCTAAAAAAGATTCTGAATAGGAGTATCCTTTGAGAAACCATTGTCAAGGAATGACCCTCAAATTCTACCCCCTAACCTTTTCTTCCAAACACACAGAACCCCATATAGTTCTCAGCTCAATGCTATTAATGCCTTGGGACTAGTTTCTGCTCCAAGAATCTGCTTGGCCCAGTTTGGGTCATGGTCTATCCCTCGATAGACTAGAGGTATATATACAGATACCCTCTAGCCCTTCTTAGAGAAGGAGGAGTTATTACAAACTGGGAGCAAGCAAACAGTAAGTGTCTGCTTCAGTCTTTGGGATTTCTCAGGGCACCTAATTATTCTGGCCCTGATGCTCACCTGATGGCCTCTAAGGTATGGCTACTATAGTCCTGGTACCCTAAACACTGCAGTGTTGTGAAATGACAAGCCATAAACGGCTTTTCTGTCAACAAGAGATTGTCAATGGGTTCATGAAAAGAAATCTCATTAAAAATAATTCATTTCGTATGCAGAGTACTTGACAGTCCACAAGTCACTTTCATGGGTTATATCACAGAATCCTCACAACAACCTTATGAGATGTGAAAGGTAATTTTATCTCTATTTTAAAAGCAAACAGGCTCAGAAAAGTTAAATGATTTGTTTACAGTTATAGGATTAATATGTAATAGAGCCAGAACTTGAAC
This sequence comes from Equus asinus, assembly GCF_041296235.1. Classification (NCBI taxonomy): domain Eukaryota; kingdom Metazoa; phylum Chordata; class Mammalia; order Perissodactyla; family Equidae; genus Equus; species Equus asinus. The sequence goes on along the minus strand of NC_091790.1, from coordinate 190,028,218 downwards.
CCAGGACTCCAGATTCCAAGGTTGAGTGTGTTTTCCAAAGTGCCGTGGTGCCTGTCATACCAGAAATGAAGAAAAACCAAGTTTGGAAGCCCAGCACACAGCAAAACAGATGCCTGTAGACCAGATTTGACACAGCACTGTAGACCAGTAAGAACTCAATAAAGCCTGAATCCCACCACTGGCCCATCATATAGACTTGGGCTACTGAAGGATCACCTTTGGTTTGTCAGTCCCTTCAGCATCCCAAGTGATATGTCAGAGTCATCCAGTGAGGTCTAAAACAGCAAACCTCTGTCCCGGCAGTTTATGGAATCCTTTGTTGAGCATTGTTAAAATTCAGATTCCCAAACCTGGCCCTAGATCTAATAAATCAGAATCTATAGGTATGTAGCTGGGTAAAGCTCTACAGAAGCTGCTGATGCAAACCTAAGGTTGCAAACCACTTTTCTTGAGTACAGTGAACTCAACACGTCAATTTTACTCATAAAACAGCCATTAATTGAAGGGAGGCTCCAGGTTTGTTGGATATGGTAGCAATAGGCTTAGTTATATGTTTCGATCAATATTTTTCAATTTTCATAGCCATAATTCTTCCTATTTCTAAGAACTACGATTTTTCCTCTCTTTGAAAAGACAAGTTAGGAGGATGGGTCAGCCTCTTCCACCTTTTGTTATGTGTATCATTGAGGCAGGCTCATTACAAACAATAAAACAATTGCTCTAGAAGTTAGGTGTATCCAAATTATTGTGGTTTTGGTCAATGGAATCTTATCTGAAATGTCACATGGGACTTCCAGCAATGCTCTGTAAACATAAGGGGGCACATCCTTCTCTTCGTCCATTGTGTACCTGATACTCATTTGCGTAGACAGAAGCCCTAGCAGCCATCTTGGACCATGAGGATGAAACACACAACCTAGGGTTGGTCAGATCTAGAAGAAGCCTTGGTCCCTCAGGCCTTCATAGGGCCACACACCAGGCCTCCACTACCTACTTCTTTTTTTGTTTTACAGCAGAAAAAAATAATTTCTATGTTGTTCAAAACTCTCTTATATCAGGTTTTAATGTTATATAAAGCAACACCTAATCCAAACTGACTCATTAGAAAAATATGTAAGCACAACGCCCACACACACACCCCAACAACAAAAACACTAAACAAAAAATATAACCCTGTTCCCTTAAGTTACTCAGCCAACTTTTCTACTTGTCACTTTCTTGACTTTCCTAAGCCCAGATGACACAGCTCTGCTGCATTTAAGCAATGTTTGCCCCAAACATAGCCCCTGAGAAATCATCTTCAATAGCATCATCGAAAGCAATTTTCCAGCATCTGATTTTGGTGTAAATCATTAAGATTTTTGCTTTGGCATGCTGCAATTACAGCTAAGCAGGGCTGCAGCATGGAATTAATCAAGACACAGTAACCAGGTCAGATTCAAAGGACTTATTAGTTCCAGCAGGAAATGATGGCAAGGACAGGGCAGAGAGTGACACTAAAATTTAACTGACAAGGCAAAGAACTGCTTATCATCCCTAAGCAGGTATAATAATACCTAAATAATGTGAACCTTGGATTTAAAGGGACAGTTGTGCAGCAAGATGAAACTCTCATATTTATTTGCAAAGCAAAATCTGTAGTCTTCTGAATAAGTGCAAGAAAGAAGATCCTGTGGTAGGCGCTCCATGGAGTGTTAAAAAAGAACACAAGATACACAGTGGTAGACAAAATGGAGTTTGGGAAAGAGTGGTGGTGATAAAGAACATGAGTCATATGATGACAGCAATTAACAAATAAGTGAGAAGATCAGCAGAGCGCATCTGATTAATCATTGGGCTCCTCCCTTCCTGGGGTGCCTGAGTGGCCCAAGAAGTTATGTCAACATTTGCCAGAGGCTTTGAAAGTCCCTTGTGAAAAGTGGGGATGACAGGAGAGAGAGGAAGGCAGCGTTGCTCCCTACTGACTGTGCTTCCAGCTGAACACTTTGCTGACTCAATTAATGCTGAAAACTAAGATCCAACCTCATCTTCTCATTGGTGCTTTATCCACTGCCTCCCTCACGAAAAAAATCAAAACAAAACCCTTACTTTTATTATAGTTAAGAAGTATTTCTACATAAATCTTTTGATGCTAATAACAAATCCAATGAGGAAACTGAATCCCAAAGAGCTCCATTTAATTCACAACCATTACTGAGTGATTAGTTTTTGGCAAAAGTCCATTCAAGGGTCTGGAGGTGCTGATGGAAAGGCAGAAGGAAAGGAAGAAGAAAAGGAGAGAGGATCTGCATGAGCAATAATAGAAGTCAAAGAGTATATCCTTGAAAGGAGTTGTTTGGTTTGGATGAGTATCTGTTACCTAGAGAAGGAGATGGAGGTCAGGATGGAAGGGTAGGTGGGCTCCAAACTGTGGAGGAATGCCTCGAATGCCAGGCAGAGAAGTTGTGTTTTGACTCCATAGCAATGCGAAGTCAGTGACTACATCTGTGCAGGTTCATCACACACCTTCAGAACTGGCTTTAAGGAAACTAATCTGATCATGATGTGCAGGTCGCACACACGGAAAAGCTTGGGACTAAGCAGAAACTTTACAGAAAAGTTTATCAGGTGACAAGTACAATTTTCTCTCTCACACACATGTATACCTACAATTTTTCTTACAACAAAGCTATTCCTAAAGTGAGGTTTCCCTTACTTTTGGATGATAATCATGCCAGACTCTGCTCCTCTGTGCAAAACCTGTGCAAAAGCTGACTCTTGAGAAGCGCATGCGCACATCACTTCGGGGACCCTCTCCTCCTCCAGCAGCTGCCCAGTATCACCGCAAAACAAATATGTGTGACTGTTGACAGAAAGCAATAACCCTTCCTACAGCTGTTGAATAAATTGCCTATTAGCAGTCCCACACCATAATTCATGTCAGATCATGCAGATTCAGCCCTTATGAATGACTGGAAAAATCTTGTCATTAAATGAAGTTCTACATCAAATCCCTAAGCATTTTCTTGTTATTTCCTAAAGCTGTTCCTCCTTCCGGCTCATCCTTGAACTTTCTCAGAGCTGGCAGAATCAAAGATAAGCAAAAAGTTCTTACTCTCTGTATACTGTTCCTCTGGGGAAGAGCCTCTTGGGTCCTTGGGATTTATATTTTAGAACCACAATTTAAATGCAGATTTTTAACTCCCATGTTGAGCAGCCAAGAAGGAGGTTTCTGACTTGATTAAAATACCGATGCATAAATTTTATACTTAACATTTTTCTTCTACAGCATGAACCCTAAGTGGGATGGTATCGAAGAAGTGTTTTTAATGAACATTCAGGTCCTGCATGAGGTCTCCAAGAAAGTTTATTTTCATAGATCAGTTTTATGTCTTAAAGGAACATAGTTCTGCCACTTTTTAAATAGTATTTTTAACCACATCTCTTACTAGTATAAGCTTACAAATTGATGGGACATATTACTACTTGGTCTTGTCAGAGTGGGCTGTTGCTGGGGGAGAGCAGGCCAGCCAGGAGCCAGGAGAGAAAATGTGAGATTTGCAGTCAAGCTGACCAGTGTTCTGCAGTTTGGGGTTGGAAGATGTCTTAAGCATTTTGAGCCTCAATTTCATCATTTATAAAAGTGAGGGTGGTTGCCATGATATGAAATGAAATAGCAATTGGACAGTACCCAAAACACAGAAGTGACACAGTGGACATTTGTTCCTCACTTCTGTACTGAGGGCATCTTGATTTGCCACTTACTTTGCGAAGTTGTACAAATCAATTCACCAATCTGGTCCTCAACTTCCTCTCTTGTAAAAATTAGAAAGGTTAGATTAGGTGATCTCCTAGGTCCCTTCTAGTCCTAAAAACAATGACTTTCTGATCCTATTGTAAGCATCACAACCACTAACCAATATGGATACAAACTCTGTATGTGATGGGCAAACAGGGATAGGTGGCTCAGTGTGCAAGAAAAGTTGTAGATAGCAAATAGTATGAGAAGTCAAAAAGCTTGAGAGAAGGGGAAACCGCAAGCAAAATGAGCTATTTCTTCTTTCTTTCTCCTAGCTACACATAGACCCTCACTTCAAGGAAAAGAAAGAAAACAAGATGAGGGTGGGGGCAAGAGGATGTCGTGGAGGAGAGAGTGATAAATAGAAAAAGTCAAGAAGGAAATTAAAACAGAAGATATACTCTATGTAACTTAAATACTAAGAAGCACCATATGAAACAGAAGATACGCAAAAATTCTATATTATATATTCTATATTAGTTGCAACCCCAAAAGGCTAGCATCTTTTCTTCTTTCACGTTTAAAGCCCTTATAGTCATCACTGCGACCTTGAATTTGAGTACAAATGACTCTGTCTCAAACAAATGCAGTTCTAATTCTATTTGATCTTATCCACGATGACTAGGCAGTCTAGTAGACAAAGAGAATGAATATCATTTTTGTCTCCCAACTGCCAGGAGTCCGTTGGTGAAAGATTTAAAAATCACAAAGACCATCCATCCCCACTCCTTAGGAAGCAGGAGGTCTTCCTTCACTGGGCATGACAATGTTCTTGGGAATTCAACATGAGGCAAGCCTCAACCACAGGCAGCATTCAAGCAAAAGATGTGTGGCACTCTCCAAGAAAGTTCACCAAAGACATTCTTGGCGCTTCATCACTCTGATACAGACGATTAAAAAAGGAACACGTTAGTTACACCGAACTCAAGTATAACAAGCATACTAACACCAATTAACCAAAGAAGCAAATTACTCTTACCTTCAACTCAACCAGGAAAAAGTTAAAGGCATGTCAATGTGCTATGAGAGCTTACACCAAAAAATTATATGAGCTTAGTTGCTTCAAAAAATCCCTTAAAATTATATTTCTAATGTATTATAGAGATACTTCATAATAATCTTTCTCTGCCTCCTGTCAATCTTTCATAGCTCTCTTTACCACGTGGTTTGTCAATAATTGTGTTTTGTTTTGTTTTAGCTTTATGTAAACTCACATACAGTCCACTACTTCTGTTTTTGCCTTTTGCTATTTGTGATTGAACTCTTTGCAGTGAAACTGGAGTCTGCAATCCTGCCGCTGACCTCAAGCTGATTCTGCTGTGGGCCTCTCCCTGCAGGTAGAGTCTTTCCCCAGTTCCCTATCTGGTAGGACTGAAGCAGATGGATTTTCAGGAGCCTGCACTTGACCAGCTGGAGAGGCTTGGCATTAAGGCATTAGGGCGCTGTTTCTCTGTCTGCAAGGTCAAAACTAGATTTTAAATAATATGAAGATGTTTTCACTCAAAATTTGCACTGATGTTGCAAAAACAATAGTGGATAGAACTGCTGCTGTCTTAGCACAAAACAAAGCCTCAACTCCCAACTCTATGAGTACTTGCTGCATTCTTTACCATCATGGACTAATAGGGTTTTTTCAAATGCCAGTTTCATTGTAAAACATCCCTGATGAATGAGTATAAATTATTAATTTTACTACATCTCAGCTCTGAGTATGTGTCTTTTTAACATTCTTTGTAACAAATGGGAAGTCTACGTAAAGTCCTTCTGCTACATACAGGAGCGCCATGTTGTCTCAAGGAAAAGCACTTGTGTAAATGCTTGACTTGTGAGCTGAACTAGCCACTTTTTCCATAGAACAGTACTTTGACTTCGAACAATGACTGAGAGACAAACTATAGTTATTCAGACAGGTCACACATTTTCTCAAAAATGAAAAAGGGAGCCTGTCACTTCAAGGAAAACATTCACAGTGCTTGTCGCCAATGATAACATTGAGCTTTCAGGCAAAAACTAGAATTTCAGAAAACTTGAATCTACCACCCAAGCTTGAGCACTTTCCAATTCTTAAAGATTTTTCTGATAAGATCAGTGGTGATATTGATGAATATGATTTTTTAGATGAAGTGTATATGAACTATATAATGAAACGTGTAGATATTTGGAAGGTCTATATAACTCAGTGAATCAGTATTTTCCAAATCATCAGTACCTGGTGTTATAAATCAGGCCTGTGTAAAAGAGCCACTCGAAGTGCAAGACAGAACAACAGATTTTAACATAATAGAGTAAAAACCTTCATTAACATGGTTTCAGAATCCACATCGTAAATGACATTGAAGGAAGTACAACTTGTCAAGTTTTGCATCAAAAAAACATATCTCCACAATCATCTGAAAAAGCTCTGAACATACTTCTCTCATTTTCTTCTACGTATCAGTGTGAGGCCAGATTTTCTTCATATATATCTATTGAACAGATTCAACAGATTGAATGTAGAGTCTGTGCCCTGGTGAGTCTAGCCTCAACAGCTGGTCACTTTCCCCAACTCCTAGCTCACCCAGTGTCCCCCCAAGGCTTCCCCTCACTCGTGTTTGCTGTAATGGCCCTCTTTATCCCTTATACAGTACTTTCCATCAACCATTTAATCATCCAGCAACACTTGGTATGTAAGTACTATCATTATTGCCATTAACCCAAGGTGCAGGTGATTCCCATTAACCGGAGAGCACAGAGGGTCAAACTAAGGTAGGGGAGCTCCAGAATCCAGTTTTCCACCTACTACCCTTCACTGCTGTGCCAGAACACTCTCCAGATGAGGGATATGCTGTTTCCTCAATCCAGAACTTGTTCTCTGGTTTGGGGTTAAACTACCTTCTCCAAACCAGCTGAAAAGACCACTTGCCTCTCTATTAATTCCTTGAAATGAAGGCTTTTCCATCTAAGTTTGCCACTAGACTAAAATGCGAGGTGCTATGGGCTGAATTGTGTTCCCCCAAAATCCATATGTCTAAGCCCTAACCACCAATGTGGTGGTATTTGGAGAGGGGGCCTTGGAGTAGTAATTAGGTTAAGATGGGATTAGTGCCTTTATAAGAGACAGCAGAGAGCCTGCTTCCTCTCTCTTGCTCCCCTCTCTGGCACACACTGAGGTAAGGCCATCTGCAAGCCAGAGACAGCTCTCACAAGCCACCAACCCTGCTGGCACCGTGATCTTAGCCCTCTCATCTCCAGTATCGTGACAAATAATTCCTTGTTGTCTAAGCCACCTAGCCCGTCGTATTTTGTGGTGGCAGCCTGAGCTAACACATGAGCACAACTTGATATTTTATTAATTCTTCACCTCGCTTGACCTGCAATTAAGATGCCTCCTGGTTCAGTTTTTCTCAGTAACACATGACTAATGAATGCTGTCCTGAAAATGAATAAGACCTGATAGCGACTGTGTCCCAATCGAGGACAATGTCCCGACAGAGCGCCCATCCTTCTCGTGTAGGTCTTCATGAGGGCTCTGGAAGCTCCACAGCACTGTTTCCAATCACAGAAAGCCAGGAGAGATTCACCCTTGGAGTTTTTACCCACATATTACATTCCTGCTGCTTTTAATCTTTCTGTTTTTTAGCCTTAATCTTCTCCTAAACATCTTGGGAAACGTGTAATGGTATTTAATTTTAATTCCATGGCTACAATGGATTTTGCTGATTAGAAATGGAGGCTTCTTGATGCAGTACCTTAATCCTCTTTAAAAACAGCTCCTGGGGCTCTCCGTGGCTGTAAATTATAAAAACAAAAGCAGGATTTAAAAAATACACACGCGCTGTGAGTAATTATTTAAAGTGCAACCCATCAGGTTTAGACAGTAATATGAACACATCCTTGGGACAAATGAGGCAATAGCAGTAAAAGTCTTCATTATTGGTTACTCTTCTCTGGTTTTATAATGAGGTAACAGTATAAATCACCCCAAGGGGAAAGCTTAACCCGGACATGTCTCTTCTTAGGCCAGAAGATAGACACACGTAAGAGACATGAGGAGCTCTTCTGCTTCTGTTCCGGTAGGAACATCCTCATTGTTGCCATGGCTCCTTTGTTACCCGTGTTCATAGAACTTTGTCTTTTGTTTCAGACACTTAACTAAATTTATGACCACACATGCAATTATTCACCGCTAGATTGTATGCTCTATGGTGGGGGCTCTGATGTTTATTTTTATCACAATCATTCTCCTAGCATAGGGTGACAGACCATCCCAGTTTGCTTGGGACTGTCCCAGTTTCAACACTAAAGGTCCTGCATCCCACGAAACCTCTCAGATCGGGGCAAACTGGGACAGTTTGTCCCGATACCCTAGCGCCCAGTATGATAAACAGTTTTTGAGTAAGAAACAGCCATAAGGAGCAGCACATGTTATTCCTAAAAGAAACAACGTGAATGAAGGATGGAACAGTGCAGTTGTTAACAGTATAACCATGCAGCTAGACAGCCTGGTTCAACTCCAAGCTCTGCCACTTACCAGCGACACGACCTTGCTTACCTAACTTCTCTGTGCCTCAGTCTCCTCCTCTGTGAAATGGGAAATTAATGGAACCAACCACAAAAGGCTGTTTGAAAATCAAGTTTGTTAATATATGTGAAGCATTTAGAACAGTGCCCAGTGCACGTTATTAAAAATTATGAAAACCTCTAGTATAGTACTTGGCCCATAGCAGACGTCAGGGCTTATTTAAATTAGCATGGGCAGGAACAACCTTAATTGTGAACTAAGTGAAATTGTTCTTCAATTTTTTTCTCTCCTTTTTTCTTGGCTTGTCAAAAACCCAATCAGGTGCCTCCCTCCTGAGTATTCCACATAAGCTCTCACTAACACAGCCCCCACTCTGGAGCTCTCCCCCTTTCCTCTCTGAAAGGGCACCACATTCTCTGGACTAGTCCCTTTGTTCATCAACATGCACTCTGCACCCACCACTGCTTTTGCTGTTACAGAACTGAGTTGCTGGTTGCTGATGAATTCATTTGTGCTAAAATGCCTCCTTCCCACCCTACCTCACCTTCCACCCACAGGGATTTAATTTGCAAAGGGAACTCCCAGAAACCTCATCTTTTAATCTAGGGGAACTAAGCTCTAAGGATTGGGATTTGAGGCTATGTGGGAAGGAGGGGAGAATTTTGGAACAGCATCGTTTCAATGGCTTCTCACAAATCACTATGATGACAACTGCCTGCTACGTGGAGAATTGGTTTTGCCGGATGCTCTCTCCACAAATTCCTGCTTTGAGACTCATATTCATCACTGGTTACCTAAGATGTCCTAATGCTGATTCTGTTGGGAAGCGCAAACCGATGAAGACTTACCTCTTTACATTTGAGCAGAGGTGCAAGGAAAAGAAGTCCAAAGAGAATTTGGAGAGAATAGAGGCTGTCACCATACCACCCATTCTTTAGCATGAGTTTCTGGAGGCAGATAAGTCTTATGAGAGATAATTGAAAGCGAAGCTCAGGATGAATGAAGAACACCACCATTTTGACCTTCATCTTCATCTGGAAAGGGAGTCTTAGAAATGCCCAGCTGGACACAAAATTCCAAAATGACCAGAGATTAATTTATAATTTCTCCTTCATTGTTAATTCCTCTTCTTTTATAGCCTGATCTCAGGCATTAGATGCCAGCTACCCACCATGATGACCCTCTTAAGTCTGCCTTCCTCCATAGCATCCCACACTTCCAAGTCAATCAACTTAACTATTTTCCGGGGGGGCAGCGTGCCTCAGTCATATGTCTCCTATCACCTAGGAGGTAGCCCAGGCTTTACATGGCAGTTCAAGTCCCCAAGAGCAACAAGGTGGCAAAGTCTAATGCACAGGTGTTTTGCAAGTCTCTGCTTGTGTCATTTTGCTACTATCCCTTTGGCCAAAGCAAGTCCCATAGCCTAGCCCAGACATAAGGAGTAGAGAAAGATTCTATTTCTTGATGAGAAGAGCTACTAAATGATATTGAAAGGGTGTGGATATAGGTAGTGCAGGAATTCATAGCCATTTTTGCAGTCGACCACAGAGAACGTGCTTTATATACATCTGAGGGGCTTCCATAAGATGTGTGGGGACAACCAAAGTTAGTGGGGTCATCTCCCCAAGCTGGGTAGCCTGCTAAATAATTCAAACAGGCTGGCTCTTGCAGGACACAAGGTAATCCCTAAGTTTCACTTACTAAGTAAGTTTAGGAAGCAAAAATTGTAGCTTTTATCTTTGATCGAACTTAGAAATTTTTGTTGGAAGATGGCAAAAGGAAAAGATTCCTAAAAAATCCAAAAATATTTGTTAAACTAACTTGTCCGGATGTATCATCCTTTTTTTTATCATCATTGATGTATTAATTACTGAAATGGATGTCTATACTTCTGAATACAGGTATTCACACAAACACGTTCTTCAAGTTTCTGTACAGATGTAACTATAATCCATCCAGGAAATGATTTTAAGCTAAGCTGCCACTTTTTCACCACAGGCCAATTAATTGCAAGCCTGAAGACTACACTAGGAAGATAGCAATAATCACTGCTTGCTCGTGAAAGCAAACCAGTTTTCTAAGTTGATATCATCTTAATTTCCTTAATAATTACTTTTATAAAATTCCTTATGAAAAAAACCCTTTATAAAACTCTGCTTTATAAAAACTTTTCTAGTAAAGGAAGAAAAAATATAAATAACCTCAGGGAAAACAGTGCCTTGGATTCAGTAAATTGCAAGCAGCATTCCTGGCCACTGAAGCAAATTTGGTCTGCTCAGTAAAGCCCTCAGAGGCTCGGGGCAGAGCCATGAGATCCAAATAATTCTTGCGCCGTTTAATTGCATTTACTTCTTATTAAACTGCTACATACTTCTGATATTTTGTTAGCCTCTATGTATAATTAAGATAAAAGATTAAGGCTTGAGACTCTTCCTTTCAGGAGGTTATGGAGAGGGGCTACGGTGATGGAGACAGTCCCCACTCCACACACGAGAGTAAGGATGCTCAGCTTGAGCAAGATGGATAAACTTCCGCTAAGAAATGCAATCAGGCCCTCAGGACTCAGGGCAAGGGCTGAGACAATGATTCTCAGTATCACTCTCTGGCATGCATAAACAGAACAATTCAGTTCCTTGCCAGCCACAGTACAACTCCCTCTGGGACCCCCTGGAGGGACATCTCTCCAGGCAGGGCTAAGATCTGAGTCGCCCTCTCTGAACAGGGAATCCATGAGGATGACTCTTTTGCAGGCAGAGCAAAGGGGAGATTCCGGGCCGAAAGGAACTCTGGGTTCAGCTAGCCCACATCCAGAGACAGATTAACTGCATAGTGAGAGAGCATAGCACTAAGGGGAGGGTGACCATATCATTTATCATCCTAACCAGGATACTTTTAATTATGCCAGGACAACAGGCATAAACCAGAGCTACCCCAGTCTGGGCAACCTCTATATGGAGAGTTAATTTATCTGATGACTTAGGAGGATTTTTTTTTTCTGGCCTTGTGAGAGATCTGATCAGACCAAGCAACAAGAGAGCAGAAGTCAGCTCTAACCTGTCACAGCATCTCTTTCAGCACCCAGCATCAGTAGGGCTGTCACAGGCCCTATACACAATATGGACCCTCTGCTTCCAGTAAGTGAGGGCAGCTCCCACTGCCACACAGGCATCGTCCCTGTGACTTTGAGGAGAGTCAAGAAAATCTATGGGAGTTCTTCATTTCCAGCAGTGGTTCTACTCCAATGCACAATGGGGGCCACTAGTGAGAGAAAAAGGATTTGTTGTATTCACATCTAATGCAAATGCTCCGTGGAGCAAAATGGGTAGTTTGGCACAAGAGCTCAGACACTAAAATGCCCTCTGGGAATTCTAAAGAATTCTGGCCACACACATACCCACCACCTAGAAACCCAGGGGGTCTTTGCAGTATTTTTTCTTCCTCTTCGTGCCACCTTCCATGCCCCTTTGGCACGATCTCACAGCATTCATTTGCCTCTTCCTGGGATCAGCTCTTGACGTCGCAGGCACAGAAGGGCCTCCCCTCGGCCCTTGCACATTGATCTCAGGGGGTTCAGACAACAGAAAAGGCTACACTGTGGTTTTATACCTCTCTCCCTTTCAAGACAAGAGAAAGATTAGAATTTTAGTCTTCCTTTGATTATTGCAGACTTTCTTTTCATCTATGCACTCCATGGGAGGACAAACACCCTCTCCTGCCCTAAGTGACTGCTTACACCACAGATGACAGTTGGAAGATCTTATAGTGGCTCAATAAGTATTAAAGTATTAAAGTTTTATCTCATAAGAAAGAGAATTGACTCATGCCGTTTGCATGCCGTGTTTCTTTTCTATTGTAAAGTTACCAAATATTACTGTATAAAAACAGGTTTGTTGTCATGATGCAAATTACGGTGAAATCTTTACAGCTGACACTCACTCCATCACTGCCAAACACCAGGTATTCTGATTCTGTCCCTCTTATGAACACCCTCATATGAACATTAGTGAGACAATGCTTTCTTCAACCCTGTCCTCTCCCTACGTCCACTCACCTTCGGTTCTTAAGAATCAGCCCCCTTCCTTTCCACTTCCCCCACCCCATGTACTAACCTCTTGCCCTCACACCAGTGCTACAGCAACAGCCTTCCGACTGGACTCCCAGCCTGCAGCCTCACCTATCTCCAGTCACTCTTGTTCATTGGTAAGATTAACCTTCTCAAAACACTGTCTCCTGGAACATGACATCAACCTGTTTAAAATCTTTAAAGGTTCTCTCTCACCTTGGAGAGACTGTCCAAATGCTTCAGATCTACCAAAATCTGATGTCAATCCAGTTCACTGTTATCCCTTACTATTCACTCCCCCTAAACAGGCCATGGAGATCCTACATCCATGCTGTGGGTTAAGACTGCTTCCATCCAGGAATGCTCCCCAGCTTCCCAGGCTTCTTCCACTGTCTAGGTCAGAGGTCAAAATAGGGCAACTGCTGGGTTTGAAGATGAAAGGGGCCCACAAGCCGAGGAATGCAGGCAACCTCCGGAAGCTAGAAAAGGCAAGGAAGTGGAATCTCCCCTAGAACCTCTAGAAAAAACCAACCCTGCTGACACCTTGATTTTAGCCTAATAAAACCCGTTTCAGACTTTGGACCTCCAGAACATAAGATGATAATGTATTGTTTTAGGCCCCTAGTTTGTGGTAATTTGTCATAGTGTCACCTACTAATTGCCCCCAGAAAATCAAAGTCGGGTTCAGGCATTTGACTGTTTTTCCAAGTTGTTCTTTTTCCTTTTGTTATGTTAAGGAGATGCAATCACCAACCACCCTGAACCAGACCAAGCCTCACCACAAGGGCTACGCCTATGACCTTTGCCTTATTTTTAATGCTAAGCTCTCTCCAGGAAGAGCTCAGGCCTTATTACCCTAACCTGGAGTGTCTGTGGAAGCATGTTCTCCAACTGAGCCTGCACAAGCAAATACTCTCCTCTCCCTTTTGAGCATTCATTCCCCATCCAAAATAAAAGGTCCCTGCTTTCCTTTGTTCTTTGTTAGAGAAGTCACAACTTTGGAAATGATTCTGCGTGGCATCCTATCTGCTACAAGTATACCCTAGTTTGTGTGACAACTACTTCTGGTCAAGAGTATGATTTTAACTCTGCCAGGAGGAAACCCACTTTTGGTTGGGTCGCTATAGCAGCACACCCTAATCACTTCCCGCAGAGCAGACACTATACTAAGAGCTTAACATTCATTAGTTCACTCTGTCCCACAGCTCTAAGGGGTAGCTACTACTATTACCCCTATTTGACAGGAAATTGAGCCTTAGGAAAGTTACCCAAGGTCACAGACACACAGCTAGTAAGAGCTGGAGCCAGACATCAAACTCAGGACCCTCAGGCCAAATCGTACGCAATTCATTATTTCAAGCTTTTCTCCAATGTAAGTGAAGAAAGGATGATAATAAAGATAGATAGAGAAAAAGAAACAACATTGCTACCTCTTGGCTAGCAGACTCATGGGAAAGACAGAGGTTGTTGTACATTACAATAGAGCATGTAACCTACAAAAAGAGCAGGTTCCGCCCCACCACCACCACCCCGGAGCCTGGGTGACCGGGCAGCTTCCGGGAACTCTCACACACAGTTTTTCCTTTTTGTTGCACTTTCTAAAAAAAATCCTTTTTATCTCTTTGTAGGCCATGGGAATAAGGAAAGGGGAGTATGGGAGCGAGGTTGCTCTGGACACAAGTATGACTCTTTCCTTTGCTAAATAGCCTCCCCCCAGGTGAGGCAGAGAATCCCAGGCCTCAGGAAATGGGATTTTTCCCTCTGCATATGGCTTCTGATTTAGACTTTAGTCCAAAACAAGCCATCCCTGATCTCCTTCACCCAATTGCATCGTGTCTTTCAACCCTCTTACAGTGCTGAAAATCCGTCCTTTGAAACATTGTCACTAATACACTTTTCCATTCTATTTATGGGGTAATTTAATTAAAATGTCTCCCCAGACTCCGCAAAGTTGGGGAATACATATGTCTGCCTTGGTTCACAGTCTACTCTCCAGGAGTCATCCTTGATTTCCTTCTTTCCTAAACTTCTCACATAGAATCTTAGCAAATCCAGTCAACTCTACCTCCTAATTTGTATCCTGAATCCTTCTACTACACTCCATCTTCCTTGCTGTCATTGATGGCCAACGTTCCATCACCTCTCATTTGGGTTACTGCCGTAGCATCCTGCTTCTACTCCTGCTATCTAAAATGCTTCTCTACACAATACCCACAGATCGTAATTACGATAAAACCCAAACCCTGTAACCTGACATTCAAAGTCCTGCAAAATCTGGCCCCTGCCTTTCTTTCCAACCTCCTGCCATGCCAACCTCGTTGTAAGGACTTCTTCTTTCTGCCCATAGGATGGGTCAAGTTCATCCCAGCCTGAGGGCCTTTGCTCTCCTGTTCTCTGCCTGGAATACACTGCCCCCCATCTTCCTTCACATGACTGATTCCTTCTCAGCATTTAAATATCAGTAAATGTTACCTCCTCTGATCTCCCAATCTAAAGTAGCTACCTAGTCACTCCCTGTCATAATCCACTTCATAAATCTCCTGCATGGAACTTACTACTATACAATATTTTTATTATTTATTTGTTTGCTGACTGATTTCTCCTTTCATTTAAATTAAGCTTCATGAGAACAGTGGCATGGTCTCTCTTGTCCCCACTGTATCCCAGTAACAGGAACAAGGTACTCACCAACTGTTCACTGAATAAACGTATGAATGAGTGACTTTCTGGCACTTTGCCTGTTGCATTGTATGTTTTCAGCAGGTACTTGTTAAATGAATGAGTGCATAGCAATTTGGTTTTAAATTATTAAAAGTGTATGCATTTTCTACTCAATTTGATGACAGTTAACAATGTTTCTTTAACTTCTGATTTCAAAGAATTAATCTGACATATTAAAAAAAAAACCTAGCAAAACTTCAAGATACAAATCTGAGATCCAAGACTACTTGATGCAACTTCACTTTGAACAGTAAAAATAAAAGCTTCCTGGCTTTGGTTCCCTATTTTCCATATTCTGAGGCCCACTTGCAGATGGAAATACGAACATACTTGTAAAATGCCTTATAATGATCACTTACGTCTGTATAGCCACCTAACAAATATCACTCAAGTTTCCTGGGCTATTCCTGCTGGAATAGAAAAGAGAACTACAATGAAAGTTATCAAATGGTAAACATTTGGGGAGCTCTCCTCACAGTTTCTCTGAGTGGACGATCTGAACAAACTCCCCACTCCACCTTCAAATTTGTCACAAAGGATGTTCCCTTGGGATGTCTTCCACGTGCTACATGAACTAACCTTTTTAGTCACAGGGAACTATTTCCCTCCTTTCTCAATGTCAAGAAAAATAATTCATAACCAATCTATAAATGAAAATTGGGATGAGTTTATTATGAGCTAAATGTGAGCACCATATAGCCCAGGGCCTTCCTTCCCCAAGGAAGGAAGGGCACCAAAGAAGAGAGGTGTACACAGTGATTATACACCCTCAAAGAGCATGTTTCACATATGATTGAAACGCCCTTTCACAATAGTCACGAGATAGCCCCGTCGGTGCAGCAATTGATGGGCACAGCAGGTAGTAGGTCTGCTGTCTCAGTGGACACAGCAGGAAGTAGGTCTGCTGTCTTGAGCTGGGTGGTCACAGGTGAGCATAGCAATCATTCCTAGCCTAGGGAGAGATGCTTATCCTTAAGGAAATGCTAGTGTGGGGAAAGTTGCAGCTTTATCTTGAGGGCATTTGTTCATGCTTTTGGGACATAGCAAATGCTTAAAGCAGACATACAATGCATGCTCAATGGCCATATCAAGCCCTTTTGGAAAAAAATAAAGTAAGGGAGAATTAGGTTTACACCAAATGGCTTCCTCATATACTCCAATATATCCTATTGCTTGCTATTTTTATCACCACTTTTATTTACTCTGATAAAACCTCTAGTAGCTGCTGCTAACAAGAACCCCCGCAAAAGCCACTGCTGGTGAAGCCCAATGGGGTGGCCACCTCTCCAAGAGCCCACTCTTCTGTGATGCAGCTGCCAGTGTTCACGTGTTAAGGGTGCCATTAAAATGATCTGAGTGGCACCAAAGGCCATTTCCCATCACTGCTGAAACTGCTGCCACCAACCTGCTGAGACCTTCCTTGTGGTCTCAGTATTTCCTAGATATTTGAGAGAAACTATGGGTTTTAATTTTGGCTTATTTACTCAAAACTATCCTCAGACCATCCCTCCCCAGGACAGACAGAAGTTGTGTTATGCTCTGAATCATGACATCATATGGCCATTACTCTTGAACCAGACATAGACTCCAGCTTTCTCTTTCCTTAAAAAAGCCATTTCCCAGGGTGCTAGGTGGCCAAGCATATAAGTAAACCATTAGTAGATATGCCCTACTGGTCCTCGGGACATCCTGAGATGAACACGACTTGGGCTCATGTTGACACCACAGCTCCACAATCATTTACACACACATATTTCATTTGTTTCTCATAACAGCTGTATAGTTGAAGCAAGATGGCAATTTCTACAATAATTTTGTATGTAAGGAAATAGGAAAAAGATTAAGTGAATTTCCCGAGATCGCATAATCAAGTAATGCTTGAGCTAGATTTCAACTTAGGCCTCTAGACAACAGCTCTAAAGCTCTTTCAAATATATCAGGTATATATCAGATATATCCCTCTACCATCTCAAAGTCTCTATCTGCTTCCCCAATTCTTCCACAACTTCAGCCAAATTTGGACTATCTCAAACGTCTTGCAGTTATATTAATTTCCAAATGAAATTTTTTTAGTCTGTACTTTTTTTTAGATTAATCTATTGACAAGTCCTCAATTCTGTCCTTCAAAGTGTTCACTGATACTACCAGGTTGAATTCTTATTGCTCCTAAAATGGGATCCACCAGTCCAAATCCATAATATCTCTCAGGGTCATTAGCTGTACTTATTCGGAAGAGAGGCACAGGCCTGAGCAAGTTGCGCCCCTTTTAAATTGAGTCCCTTTGCTTTTATTTCATAACCAAACAATTTCTCTAGAAAGGATTCACCTTCCTTTTATGGATACACAGATTACTCCAATATTAATCAAATTATTCAAAAGGAGGATGACACCTTTTTTTTTTTTTTTTTTGCTTCACCTGGATGATAATCTTCTCCGACCTTCTGTTTTCTTATATGTAAAAAGGGGAAGTAACACAAATTCATATAGGGTGATTGTAGCATTAAAAAGATAACCAGTAAAATACCAATATGGGATGTAGCATGGAGTAGACATTCAATAAATGTTTCCTTACCTCCTGACCTACGAAACAAATTTGACAATTAAAATTTTACATACATTCTCTGTTCAAGTTTACCTAATACATTGTAAAGAATCTATCCAAAATTCTTCCTAAATTATTTTTTAATCTTTTGACTTTTTAGAAGATTTTGATTTTTTGTATTCAGAGTAAACTGATTTTGGCCAAATTAAATGTGTTCATCCTGGCCTCTGTCACCCTCTCCAGTTTATTGTTCCTACTAACAAATCCCACTTATAGCTGCAGAAGCGCTTCCTAATTGCATCCCCATCTATCTTCCCTTACAGGAATTAAAGCTCTGTTAGTTCAGATATGAGATAGAGGAGGAAAAAACACTTTGGACGGCTTCACCTTCCAAAACTTAAAAGCTAATCTTTGTATTATTCCTAATTATTAAAAATAATCAGAATATTTATAATCTTTTTGAAAGCCAGTGAATCAATAATCAGGTACATGTCATCCTTAGGAAGGTAAAGAAAAAAAACACAGAAAATTTCCATATCATTATGTACATCGTGTTGCGATTTTTTAAAAACATTTTAGGTAGAATCTACAGCTGAAAATGCTACTCTAAATAGATTGAGGCCCATTTTTTACAGTGGTAAAATAATTTACCTTAAGTGTTTTTTAATTTTTTTAAATATGATTGAGAATAGCAGTAAATTCGGAGATCAAAGTGGATTGCAGCCCTCATGAAGGCGGCTAAAAGGTGTTTTACTTTTGTTTTTTTCAATGGTGGAGATCACTAATGTAATCATATTGTTTAGAGTACAGTATCTGAACAATGTCAGATACAAATCAGAGCACATACATTTTTTCAGCCTGTGGACATCCTCGGGCACCATCCTAGTCCTAACCCCATTACTTTACAGATGAGCACACCGTAGCTCAGAGAAGAAAGTAAACCACCCAAAGGAATAAATATAATTTACCACACCAAGGGTTTGGGGGGAAAAGAAACAAGCCCAACAAGCATCACAACATGCAGGAAGTCGCAAGTGCTCACCAGTCCCTTCTCTCTCAGCATCTGGCTTAGAGGTGAGCCTGGAGGCACAACAGGATGCACCTGCTGGGCTCCTGCAGCGGGTCTCCAACAAAAGGTCCCCACCCCACGGTCCACACCCCGGTTTCTCTTTTTATTGAGTAAGCATGAGAGACAAACCTATAAACAGGGACAAACAAACCTGGAAGTCAAGCAATCAGAATGTTTCGGTTGCCGGTCGCACAAAGCAAGTGCTAGGAAAGCATCTGAAGCCCGGGTTCATGAGAAATTGCAGCCCCTGCGGCTGAGAGAAGGAAGGCATCATCTCACAGAAAGTTGAGTTCGAGTCCTGTGTTTTTTGTAGCACACTCACTGTGCTCCCACTTCTAGAAACACATGTGGTTACTGGCCATTTGGGCTGACTACCGGAAGGAAAAGGGGAAAAAAAGGCTAATCTCCCCTTCAGATAGAATTCAAGGAGAGTTATGTCCCTCTACTTATGTTTGCCTTCAGATTTTAAATAACTTGAGCACAAAGGCCACATCTGAAATGTCTTTTCTAACTCTACATTAAACCTAGTTATGTGCTGACCATAATATCGGCTTTCAACACATACTTGGTTGAAGGATTCGGTAAAGATCTCTCTTGTCATGTTTTCTGAAAATTCTGCATGTAGTTCTAGGAAGCCCAGTGGAAAGAGGCAAGAGATGCAGATAGTGAACAAGGTTTCATCAAAGTTGATCATGCAATCATTCTTCCTTTGTTATCTCATGTTTTATACCTTATATTAATGATTTGTTGGAGAAAAATAAAGAGGAAACATTTACTGCCTTCTAGTTCTCTTGCTGAACTTCTCGTTCCTCTGGGGCCAGTTGCTTTCTTGAGCGACACACTCTGCTAAGCTCTTCGTCCACAGGTAGAGAGAACCCTCAGCATCCTGGGAGTGATCAGAGATGAGCACAGAACCTGGGTGAATGTCCTTTCAAAATTTTTATCAGGTGGTAGACAGGTATTTTGAAGCATTTATTAAAAAAAGTATATAGCAACTGATACATAGGAAACTAAGAAATGCAAAAGCAGAACAATTATTATAAGATAAATTTTTTAAATGTACAGAGGAAAGACACAATCATACAGCAGTACTTGGTTCAACTATAAACAATCTTTATAAAGTCAGAATAATGTAACTCCTAACTAGTGGTTTAACTAAACATTATAATATAACTGTGGAGGGAGCGGGAGTGGGAGGGAGAAATGGACGGGGAGGAAGGAATCCATCACTATAACAGGAAATCAGTCAGTACTGACTAAAACCAACCAATCAAGAATAGCAGTGAAGGCAAAATGTTTAGATATGTAGAGATAAACATGAAAAGAAACAGCTAAATTGTTGAAAGTGGCTGCCTCTGAAAAGCACTTAGAACGGTGCCCAGCATATTGTGTATTAATCAGAACTATTTCAGTTGCAAGTGACAGAAACTCCAGTTAAACCAGCTTTCACAAAAAGAGGGATGTGTTAGCTTGCATAACTTTTTAAAAAATCCATGGATCAAGATAGCTGAATTCAGGTTTTCAAATAACGTTTATATAATGTCTTCAAGAAATTGTCTCTTCTTCTCCATCTCTCAGCCATGCTTTCTTTCCCCTGAGTTGGCTTAATTTTATAAGCAAGCTTTCCCCATGTGGTGGCAAAGATGGCCCCCTGTAAGCCCCAGGCTTATAGGACTTAGCTCCCAGACTCTAAGAATGAGACAACACCTCATTCTTGGTAGTTGTAGCAGAAATCCCAGGAAGGGCTCTCATTGATCTGGGTTTTGTTGTGTGCTCATCTTTGAAGCAATCTCTTTGGCCAAGGTAATCGATGTTATGATTTGCTGGGCTTATGTCACATGGTCATTCTTGGAAGCAGAAAATGAGGTCAGTCCCACCTGAAACACATGGACTAAGGGTCAGGAGAGCAGTTCTCCAAAAGGAAGTTGAGGTATGTGATGGTTAACTTTATGTGGGAACTTGGCTAAGCCATGGTACCCAGATATCTGGTCAAACACTAGTCTAGATGTTAGAATGAAGGTATTTTTTAGATAAGATTAACATTTTAGTCAGTACACTTTGAGTAAATCATATTGCCCTCCATAATGTGGGTGGGCCTCATCCAATCAGTTGAAGGCCTTAAGAGAAAACAGAAAGACCTAATGCACCATTCTGCTCCCTCTCGTTCCCCTATCCCCAAGAAAGAGGGAATCCTGCCTGCAGGCTGTCTCCAGACTTGAGGTGAAACATCTACGCTTCTCTGGGACCCCAGCCTTCTGGCCTACCCTGCAGATTTGGGACTTGCCAGCCTCCAACAGCTGCGTGAACCAATTGCTTAAAATCTCTAGTAGATACAGTTAAAAGTATAGAAATCTGACTGGTTCTGTTTCTTTGGAGAATCCTAACTAACACAGGGCACTTTTACCTAAAGAAGGAAACAAAGATGCTGGATAGGCAAAGACAAAACAAAACAAAACAAAAAGTCCACATCTACGCATTGATGAGTTAGTTATTGTTATAGGAGGCAGATGGGCCAATTGTAAAGTACACCTGTCATTTCTACTTTCAGTGGGAGAACAGGACACCTGAGTCTCTGTGAATTCGCTGCTACACATGCCCCTGCAAAGGTAAGAGAGTGAGTCATCCGGAGTGAACGCATAGCTGTCTTTAAAGTCCAGTTTCCTCGTTTATTTCAAATATGGAAAATAAAGTCAGTTCAGAGACTTCACCAGACCAAGAAATGGACATAAGTGAGTTAAAAAGTGACTCATGGGTGACCAGAGCCTGTGAATAGCAAAAGCGGGAGCTGGCACCGCAGAAGCCAGTGTAGCTGATAGGCTCCCCAACCAGGCTGAGAACTAAGGGGGAATCCCCAGGTCCACTGACCTTCCAGGGACGCTCACACAGAAACTTCATGGAACTTTCGACTGTTCTGATCTTCCTACTATCTAAAATCTAGTTATTGTTTGGGTTTCTTTTGATTGAACACAGGATCCTTTTACTAAACTACAGCCAGCATCCTTGCAAGTGGGAGAGTTGACGTCAACATTTTGGGTACTATGGCAATAAATTTTTTCAGGTGTTTGGACAAGATCCCAAACTATTCAAAGTGAAACAATCTTAAAAAGTAATCCAGGCCATTGCAGTCTATGACACAAGGTTGCACAATGAAGCTCTCTGTACAGCTTCTTCCAACGGGCAGCTAGGAAGATAATCAACATTCCTCACCCGCCGTAAACAATGACAGTAATAATAATTGTTAATACTACACACAGTCTGCCTTTTATTGAGGCACACAAAAAATTTTTTAAATAAAAATGACTATTTCAGGAATTTTAAGGTACTGGCTTTCTGGTCACACTACCTCGCTGTCCCAACCATACTAAAAATAGCTGACATGCCATCACTATGCCAACATACACCTAAACAGAACTAGCTTCTCATAAACCTCCCTGAGGGCAGCACGCAGTGAACAGTTTGGATTTCAAACAACTCTTGAGTGAAACATGCTCCTTATAAAGGAAGGATAAATAGAGAGCTGAGATGATGACAAAGCAAGTCATAAAAACGGGTACAACAAATCTGTGGAACTTGAAAGTCATTTTCCTACAGTAAACAAAAATGCAAAGGATTCATCCAAAATTCAATTTCACTGTTTACAAAAAGCCATAACTATGAAAGGATCAAATAAAATCGGTAAAATTAAAACTTAAAAAGTGAACAAGAGGGCCGCCCGGTGGCGCAGCGGTTAAGTGCACTCGTTCCGCTTCGGCGGCCTGGGGTTCACTGGTTCGGATACCGGGTGCGGACATGCCACCGCTTGGCACACCATGCTGTGATAGGCATCCCACATATAAAGTAGAGGAAGATGGGCAGGATGTTAGGTCAGGGCCAGGCTTCCTCAGCAAAAAGAGGAGGATTGGCAGCACTTAGCTCAGGGCTAATCTTTCTCAAAAAAAAACAAAGAAGTGAACAAGAAAGATAGAATGGGATAAATGAAGCATGATTAAATAGATTAGAAATGTTAAACAAAAAGACAATGATAAAACGATAAACTAAGAGTATTAAAAACAATGAAAATGAGTATTAGGTAAAAGAATATTCTAGAAGAATTAAGTAGTATGAGAATAATTAAAAATAAGTAGAAATCAATTAAGAGAATACCAGGAAGAAAGGAAATAAAATGACAAATGTTTCTAGACATTCAGAAGCCCTGTGATTAATACCTCATTGAGAAGTAAATAGGGTTCCTTGAAGCAAGAAGATGACTGATGGTTCTTTTCCCCAAACTGGAAGTCACTGTTGCAGTTTTATGAGGCTTGATATTCCTGGGGAAATATCCCTAAACAGATGCAGGCGGCCCTCAGAGTGTCTCAAAGTAAGGTCCGTAGACCATATTTCCAACTACTCATCAAAACCAACAAGTCACCTCATGGGCAACACAACCACAGAAACCAACCAACTTCTGGGTCAACTGCTTAGGGAGGAAAAACAAGATTCTAACAATGACCTCTCTCACACTCTAAGCTCGTAGAGGGCTGGATCCCCACGGAGCACAAGAGCCAGAGAGTAACTCTCTGTAACTGGACAGAGCTGAGCCTACCGTAAACTCCTAGCCTCATGGAAAGTGCATGCTAACATGGTTAGGCTGTCCATTTAGTCTCAAAAACCTCACTAACTTGATTCTCTTCCTCAGCTTGTATCGTGGAATGTGTCTTGTCTCAAGCTATAGAAGCCCAGTCCCTTCCAGTTTCAGCACCTAAACGAGAGTGGTGAGGACAGAAATTGGAGATGGACCAGGGCCACATCTGGAGTGAGTGTAAGCAGGGCATAGAGCATCATACTTGGCAGTGGTTTTCAAAGTAAGGTCTGTGGACCCACCTTCCTCAGAATTTCTGGGGGTGCTAGTTCAAAGTGAGATTCCTAGGCCACATTACAGACCTAACACATCAAATCTCTAAGGTGCAGCTGGGGAGTCCTCATTTTGAACAAGAACTGCCCCCCTCGAGTGACTGGTACGCTCACTAACACTGGAGATTTACTGACTTCGAGCAAAAGTGGAATCAGGGAAAACTGGAGTCAATAAGTCAAAAATGCCTACGGTGGTCAGGAGCAAGGGTGTAAAGCAGAGACTGTGGGCAAATCTAGCAAGGACACAGGAGACAAGGCCACAGACCCAGAAAGGGATGCTCGGATCTCAATGCATTGTCTGGAGCTGGGTAGCACCTCTTCGGAAGAGCCTCAGTGCCCTTTCCTCTACAGGCCTGCCTCTGCAGCTGTTAGAGACATGGTGTGCTGACAGACCACAGCTCCTCACGAAGTAAATTGTAAATCTTGTTTCAGCTGTTTAAAAAAACCAAGGACACTAAAATGCAGGCATCTCTAAGCTAGAGTTGAGCAGCTGTCTTAATCTTGAAAGAGTACAGCACCCCAACAAAATTTACATCAGAGACAAAGCAAACAGTCCTTGAGAGCTGAGGAAGGGAGTTGTTAGCTTGAGAGGGTGCAGTTAAATGTTACCAGAACAAAATGTACTCAACAGACCCTTGAAGTCTCAGCAACAATCTGAGAACCTTCTTTCCAAATTTACAGCCTCCTCGAAAGGTTGCACTGCCACATGTCTCCAATCTTGTGCTCGATTCTTGATTTCTTCTAAAGACGGGTCTCTTACACTTTTTGAACCATAATGTTAGTGTTTCTCAAATCCACTAATTTTCATAGAGCACAATAATCCAGAGTCACAGATCTAGGAGGTTCCTGGGAAGTGAACTCATGAGCCCTCTACTTGAAGGAAAAAGGCAGCTACAGACACTGTGTTCACAAAAACTATCTCTGCCACACTGGTTCACGCTAGGGATTCAAATAAAAATGGCCACAAGTCCACCCTTCACGCACACTTCTCACCCAAGTGTCAATTTCTTATGGTGAGGAAGAGGGATGACAAATATTAGACCTGGCATTGGTGGGGCAGTCTTCTTTCACCTGACTCCAGGTTTCCATGGAGCATCATCAGTGCAGCACCCGTGACGTCTCCCCACTCACTCACTGTTTTACTCCATGGTGAGTGGGATGATTTCTATGACTAGTGAGGACATCAGCCTCAGTTTTCTATTGCTCTGCCTGCCTGCGAAGAACTCTGCTCTGATTCTCCACCCCCTCAGGCCTGCAGGGAAGCCCATGGCTTTCTAGCCCTTCCTACAACTGGGTAGGTGAGCCTCTCTAATTCTGGGGTCAAAAAATGGGAGGTTTGGTGTTGCCATATGTCCAAGCCACGTTCTCCAAACTAGCCTTTATTACTAGTAAAAGGAATACTTGGAATTCCATTTACCTTATTCTTTCTCTCTCACTCTTTCTTTCTTTCTTTGAGGAAGATTGGCCCTGAGCTAACATCCGTGCCCATCTTCTTCTACTTTATATGTGGGACACTGCCACAGCATGGCTTGATAAGCAGGGTGTAGGTCTGTGCCCAAGATCTGAACCAGCAAACCCCAGGCCACAGAAGCAGAGCATGAGAACTTAACCACTATGCCACCAGGTCAGTCCCTCTCTATCTCTTACTTGGCTCAAAACTTCATAAGAAGGAAGGCAGAATAGCATGTTTCCTGCTCTCAAATCTCCAACGCTTGGCTTCTGCTTTCAGTTTAGGAAAGAGCATAAACCCCTCTGGTCAGAGAAATAGAGGGCTCCCCTCAGCCCCACCCCATTGATTCAGACTGAGGGGAGAACAGCTTCCCAACATGGCTACAGTACATATATTTCAGAGGGTTATTGGGAGAAAAACAAAAACAAC
Source organism: Equus asinus (assembly GCF_041296235.1). Lineage (NCBI taxonomy): Eukaryota > Metazoa > Chordata > Mammalia > Perissodactyla > Equidae > Equus > Equus asinus. The sequence continues at coordinate 190,002,775 of NC_091790.1, read as the reverse complement.
CCAAAAAAAGTACCAGGTGCCCAGGACTTTATAGGTGTGCAGGTGAGGACTCCTATTGGATTGTAGGCGCCATTGCTGGTGCTCCACCCTTCATTTCTGGTTCTAAGTGGACTAAACATAGGTGCCCTGACCACCATTTCCACAATGTTGGATATTTTCTCGCCCCCACACCGTTGCATGTGCTGTCTCTCTGCAATGGCCTCTCTCCTGGCCCCACTCTCGTTCCCCTGGAAAATTCCTGCTTATGCTTAAAGACTTAGTTCGGATTTCACTTCATCCTGATCTTTTCAGACAGAATTAAATACTTCTTTGTGCTACTATAGCATCTTGTTTAGACCGCCGATAATTGCTCTTGTTACTTTTTTCATGTCATTTCCCTCTTCTCAACCCTTACCCTATTAGACTGAGAACTCTGGAAAGCACAAACTATCTTCTTTATAATCCCCAACCCCTAACCCAGAGCCTGGGACATGGTAACATGTAATGAATATGTCAAGAGAGGGGCAGATGAACAAAGGAGACAGGAGACACAGAGTGAAACAGATACAGACAGTCAGAGAGAAGAGAGAAGGAGAGATACAGGAACAGTCAGACACACACAGAGAGCCAGAAAAGGGAGAAGCCATGAAGGTGAAAAAAGGAGGAAAAGAAAGAGTAAGTCATAAACATAACTGCATAGCACCCTGCTCCTATAGAAATACTTAGCTAAGGCTAAGTTCTTCTGAATGCTAAAGATAGCTATCAATGGGAAAAACTGGACCACACAACCAGGGACAATGGTAAGCAAAAGTGGCTAAGAAGCAAAGTGGTGGCTTTGCAGAACCATGTAGTATCTAAGCAGATGTACAGAATTGCATTCTTATTGCCAGCCAAAGTGTAGGGAAAAGAAAGAGTTTACTTGCTGAAAGTATTCATGAACCTGCCCACACGTGGAAGATTTCTATTTCAACAGTGTTATGAATAAATGACTTAGTTGCTTGCTAATAGCATTTCCCAATCCTTCTTAACCTCTCGTTATTTAAATAAAGAAAAGAGTTTAAATGGATTCGTTTTTAATTTTGACCTCTAAACCACATGGTGTGGTGTGGGACTTTTAGGAGACAATTTAAGTCGTAAAGTTTGCATCATAAGGCATTTTTTCCGTAGGCACGCCATAAATCTGCAAGATGAACTGTGATTCATTCCTGTAGGTGTTAGTATGTGATTATGTAAGCATTGCCAATAAGGAAAAGAATTACTAGAAATTATGGCAAAGAACAAATAAAAGCAGCTATATCCATAAAAGTGACATATCTCCATATTATAATAAAAGATGGTCTGTTTATAGAGAAGTAATTTATAACAGCTAATAAGCAAATCAAAAATTTTCAGATGACCAGCCAAATCATCATGTTCCAAATAGGAAAAAAATACAAAACAAAACAGAGCTATATAAATATAAATAATTAATTAGAGAGTCTCCTCTTTACAGTTTCCTCCAATGAGTTGGATAATTTCTTCACAAAGCAAGGCAGCCCATGATACATACAAAGCATTTCCTATGTCCACCTCAGTGTGTCCATATCAGGCAGTCAAATCCTAGCGGTGAAGGACCAAAGTCATTCCTTACTTAACATTTAGGCCTATAGCACATGTAAGTAGGCTTTTATGCTTTTTTCTTGGTGGTGATTGTGGTTGTTTGTTATTGTTTGGGGGGGTGCTGTTGTGTTCTGTGTGTTTCATTTCCATCTCCATGCAACCAACATTGACTCAGCACCTCCTCTTTGGCAAATACTGTGCTAAGCCCAGAAAAAATGTTTTAAAAAACAAATAAGGCTCAGGCCCTGAATTCAAGGATCTCACAGGCCAGTCGATTTTGGTGGTGCTACAAGTCTATAGATACAGACAGTCTGTCTTTTATTAGCCTGGGTCCTCGTAAAACAAGCACAGACGTCCCATCTGCCACCCTCTACCTCTCACTTTCCCATGAAGCCTGTCACATCGGGTTCATACCACTCTTCCAACGCTATTTTCCTTTGTGTCAATGCCATTTGTCTGGTCTCACTTGTTTTGGTGTCATCGGGAGCAAGGAGCTCAGTGCCTAGATTAATAAAATGTTTCCGTTTGTCTCGTCTTCCTAATGGCGCTGTCAGTTCTTTGAATACATGAATTATGTCTGATATGTTTTTGGTGATGGTCAAATGCTCCAGCCTAATACAAATTCCATTGCATACTCTTAGGAGATATGTGGTGAATGAACTGATAGGAACATGAACTACCCAGAGCAGAAGCATTTCTGTCTGCCAGCCTAACCCCATTCTCTTCTGGCTATGGAATTTAGTTCTGCTATTTTGTTTATTCCTCTGTAAATAAGGATGGTTTTATCTATCTCAAAGTGTATTATAAAAATGAAATACCTTGAAATACTCACCGTAGTTCTTGGCACCTAGCGAGCACTCCAGTAGTGGTAGATGTTATATAATGTAACTCTCAAGTCTAGAGGATTAATCTCAGGGTGAAGCAAGACCCTTAACTCTTACTTTGAGGGGTGAGACGAGTTAAACCCTTATGCTCTCGGCTTAAATGTGTCTTCTCCATCAAAGATGCTTGATTTTTACAACTAGGATATACAACTGTGTACTGGGGCTTTGGGGAGAAAAAAAAAAGAGAGGAAGATTGGCAACAGATGTTAGCTTCCTCACCAAAAAAAGCATACCTTTAAAAGAAGTACTTGATTTGTCAAATTTACAGGTGGAAATTAAAGGAATTTCCCAGGGTCTGTATGAGAGAATTACAAAACAGTGGTTTTTAGCTTAGCGTTCGTGAATGGGCTTCAGCCAGTCCATTAACTCAAAAAGGCACATCCAAATGTACGTGTATGCATATAGATGCATTTTTCTATCCAATGATTACACAGTTTTGATTAGATTGTCAGAAGAATCAGTGGCTCAAAATAAAATTAAGAACTCCTGCTATGCAATAGTCTTAAGATGAGTTCTGCCTTTCCCTAAAGATCACTGGAGAGAATTTTCTTCCATGAATTGTAGTGTCCAGGAAGAATTTTGTACCTAGGGTGAATGTCATACCTCATAAAACCAAAGAACTAATGATGATAAAAAAAACAAAAAACAAAAAACAGAGAACTGAGAAAGAAGAGGAAGATCTTATACCCAGAGGCACAAAATAGAAATATGCCCTATGAAACAAATAAGTGACAATGACTAAAACCTGACACGTGCTCACTTCAACACCTGGGCTTGAAATATTTTAGAAAGAAATGCCATTACAATTAATAAGGTTCTCCCTCCTGTCCATATTTGTTGGGAGAAAAATAAACAGAAGTTTAGAAAATGCAAAAATCAGAGAGAGGGTTTTGTTAGTTCTGCAAGAAATTCCAAGGAAAACATATTTCTTCTTTAATGAAATATGTCATCAGCAGCCAAAAGATAATATAAGGGAAATTTGGTGGCAATTCAAAAATACTGATTCTTGGGGCAAGCTCCATACATCTGATTTCAACTATCTCAGGTTTCAAAGGCTCCTAAAACACCACATTTACAGATATTCTTCTGTTAGCTTTACTATTTATAAACTACCCAACTATTGCCTTAACTAAAATTTTACCACTGCTTTCCATGCCATTCAAACAATCAGAGAATATCATACCCACAGAAAGGAAAAGATTGCTGATCTACTGCCTTTATATAAACCAATTTCTCCAAATATCTTATTCATTCCTAAAGCAAATTGAACTAGGCACTGTAACAGGTGCTAGAGGGAGAAAAGTAAATAAGATAGACATTGACCCTGACATCAGGGAGCTTACAATCTAGAAGAGAAAAAGATAAGGAAAAAAAGTCAAATAAATAAAATAGTTTAATAGTTGTATGTTATGTTTAATGCTATTACGAAAACAAGCAAGAGGCTTAAGTTTAGAATAATAAAGAGATCTCATATCAGATAGTCAAAGAAGGCCTTTCTAAAGAAATGTCACTTAAGCTGAGACTAAAAGATAGAAGAGCTGTGTCCATACATAGAGTGAGAAAAAGAGGTTCTAAGGTTTAGAAAACAGCACGTGCAAAGACTAAAATGCAGGAAAGACCACACCATTTTTGAAAAAGGGAAAAGAAGTCTGGTAACTTCCATCCATTGAAGGGGAGAAAGGCAAGACCAACGACTGGAAAAGAAAGAATGGGACCAAGCAAGTCCTGGATGCCATGGTTAAGAGTTCAGACTGTTCTAGTTGCAATGTCAAGTCCCTGAAAGGTTTTAAGCAGGGGAGTGACCTGATGCACTTTCATTTTAAGAGTATCACCTTTAGGGGCCAGCTGGTGGCATAGCAGTTAAGTTCACACACTCCACTCAAGGGGCCTGGGGTTTCCAGTTTGGATCTTGGACGCAGACCTATGCACGGCTTATCAAGCCATGCTGTGGCAGGTGTCCCACATATAAAGTAGAGGAAGATGGGCACGGATGTTAGCTCAGGGCCAGTCTTCCTAAAAAAAAAAAAAGACTATCATCTTTAATAATATGTGAGTAGTGAATTACTATGGGAAGACAAGAAGATGTTGACCTGGAGTAAGTGGTAGTAGTGGAGTTGGAGAGAAGAAGAGAGATTGAGACATATTTAAGAAATGAGATTAACAGAATTTTCTGATAGGCTAGATATGGGGGAGAAGAGAAAGGAAAGAATCACGTATTACTCTTAGGATTCTCGTTGGAGTAACTGAGAGGATGACGAGGCCATTTACTGAGATTAAGAAGTTTGCAGGAGGTGTCAGGAATCCATTTTGAACTCGTAAATTTTGCCGTATCTTTGAGATGCTCAAGTAGAAATGTCAAGTAGGCAGCTGGATCTACAAGTCTGTAGCTCAGATGAGAAATCAGGGCTGGAGGCATAAATTTGGCCTTTAGCATTACAATGGTATTTGAATCCATAGAAATGGATGAGATCCATATAGTGAGAAAATTTGGAAAGAGAAGGGGCTTTTAAGAGCCCCCCAAAAAACAATCAAAGGACTGGTTGAGGAGGGGAAGCAAGCAAAAGTGTATAAGAAAGGGTGACTAGTGAAGGAGGAAGACAGCTAGGAATATGCTTTCTTCTAGCTCTAAATGTTATGCTCTAAGAAGCCCTGAATAGAAATCCATTTGCTTCTGGCACATCTATTTGTCATTGCCCTCAATGTTGATTTGACTTAAAACATACCTTAAACCAGTGCTTTCCAACCTTTTACATCAAGACCTTATAGGAAATGATAATATGTTTTACGGCATAGTGGGCAAAATGGAGAATATTTGGAGCCTTGCTGAGGCCGTTCATGGCCTGGGGTGGCCAGCTGTGAAATCCCAAACCACAGCAATGTAATGCTGTTGACTTAGTCTGTGACTAGACAAATGGATCAGTTAGCGCTCTTTTGGTCAAAGACAGTAGAAAACAGCTTGAGCTAACTTTAGCAAAAATGTGGAGAATTTTTATTTTAACAATACAGGGGTAACTCAAGGGGGACAAGACCGGAATCAACCAGGCCTGGAGAAGGATTGGAACTGTGAAATAGAAAGTCATCAAGCAACACGGTTTCCTCTGTCTGCATCTCTCATTGCTGCTTCTCTCGGTGGCCTGCTTGGTTATTTTTCCTGGCATAGTAGCCCTCTGTGCTACTCTGTGTGTAGGTCATGCCATCATCCCTCCCAAATTTAGAGACTCCTTTATGCTCCAATTCCATATTCCTAGGGAAGTGATTCTGGCCCAATTGGAACCAGGAGTGCATACCTGGTCTGATCAAATGAGGCCAGAGGAATGGTGTTAAATTGTGTGAAGTGGCTGCCAGAGAGGTACTATGAGATGGGCACACACTCTAAAAAGATATTGCCATGTTCAATATGAAACTTTTAGTCACCTTGATTATACTATAATATTCCTTTGATTCTAAGACATCATCCATTGTAAAAAGCATCAATTTACTAACTCTTCCGGAAAAAGCAAACACCATATTAAATATATATTTTTTTTTCTAAGAGTTTACAAAAGTTTCTATTTGTTCATACCATCACATACCACTTTCTTCTCTGGTATCAATATGACCATCAAAATTTGACTCTAAGCCCTCTTTTACAAAGTATAAAAATAATTCTGCATCACTTTTGGATCATAAAGATATTCTAATTTTCACGACTCATACCCATTGTCTTGACAGATGTAGCAATTTTTGGATTGGTCATATAATTTAAAAGCATACCAAAGAATCTGGAATTTTGTCTACATTTCTGCTTTGATTATACTTATAGAGTTTTTTAATTGAATTATATATCACTGAAATTTAAAATTGCTTTTCTTGAAAGTTAGCTAAAAGCTTTTATCTGATGTTTTGAGCTTGCAGGATAGACCTTCACAAAATTGGTTATACTCGCCTTTCTCCCAGCCTTGAAAATTCCGTGATGTATTCTGAAAAATTTGGTCTTCTCTGATGTCTTTCATTGCATTCCCTGATGTGTGATAGGCAGTCTTCTGCACATACGATAACTTTTTGTTTCAATACTACACTATGGTGTAAAATTGATTAAAAATATTTTTGTTGATTTTTTACAATTACACTTCTAAATTTAATTTAAGTGGTATGCACCTGTGGTACTACCAAGGTACTAACTCAACTGAGGTGAACACCTACCTTCTGTGCCTTGCAGAGTTGGAACATGCACGTGGACAAGCAGTGGAAACTTGTCAGGCTCTCTGGATGGCACCTAGAGTCTCTTTGGAAAGATTTTAAGACACATCCCGATTTCAGAAATGTCAAAATGTGGAAATGCACATCTTGCTATCAAGCAAATACATAGTATTCTTTAATTGAGACTTAATATATGATAGACCTTTTTTAGCTAAGTGCTTCATGCAGTTTAATTCATTTAATCCTCGTAACAACCTAGAAGCTACGGCTCTTATGCCCATTTTATAAATGAGGAAATTGAGATTGTAAGATTAAGTAATTTCCCCAAGACCAGCAAGCTAATAAATAATTGAGCCAGGATTTGACGCCATCTTATCTGACTCCAAATCTCGTGTGTTTAATCAGTGTATCAAAATGTTTCCTAATTAGCTGTACAGTGTTCAGCAAGAATCATTAAGATAAGATTAATTAGTAAGATAAATTATAAGATTAATTAATAATATGAATTAATCTATCTTGCTATTATTAAATTAAGTGAGCTATTGCTGTTTTTCCGAGAAACAGGGACAAGACTACTAAGTAGCTATTGGATATGTCAATATCATGCCTGGTACCAACTTGGATAAATCACTACTCACATGTACTTGGTTCTCTCATCTTGAAATTCATGAAACCACTTCAAATGATAATAATGTGTGGGAAGGAACTTGCAGTTTGGGTTTATAAGGGGCTGAGCTCTTTCCCTCAGCCTCCCTAATCTAGGTGATCAAAGCAGAGACCTGCTGAGCAGTGGCTGGACCATTACAGGACAGCACCATCCTCACCATCACCTTCACAGGAAAAGAGACAGAGTGAATGAACACGAAAAGTGCCCTGTTATGTTTGTCCTCTGATCCTTTCACATTAGGATTCTGCCTCCGGAAATCGTACCAAGCAGTGGAGTGTGGGACTGCAAGGTGTCACCTCAAAAGTGTAAGAGGACAACTCCAAGCCCTGCAGCTTTTCTTAGGAACCTTAACATCCTCTAGGAGCCTAGTTCCTTGATTAGGAAACAGTGATGCTCCCTCATGCTCACCTGCCAGCATTTGGTGAGGAGGGCCTTATTCTAGCCGCAGCCAATAGCAAATTTCTTGCCTGTTGAGTAAAAGTAAATAAATAAAGCTTACAATTAACACAGCACAAGGAATATTTGCAATCCGAATGTGGTAATTCATTCAGGGCGCCAGAGGACTCCCAGGATCTCCTTCCTTGATACTGGGAAACCTACCCTGAAAAGCCTCATTGACTTTCTAAAGGCTGTGGTTGTGTTTTTTTAAATAGATTATTTCATGAACTGAAGACAAAACCCATTATAATTGTTTAGAGAACTAAATAGAAGCCACAAAAACCTTTACGTGTGGGTTTTAAATGTGTTTGCCTTGTTTCTCATTTCCGTCTATTACTTTCAGGCTCAGAAATTGCTCTAATTCACCATCTTTATGCTTTCCTCCCCATTGACCTTATTTCCATTTCCATGCCACTAGTCATACTCATCTGTGGGGCTTTTAGGTTAAAATCGGCCACCTTCTGGTTGATTTATCCTTTTCTTCCAGTCTTTCATTTATTTTTTTCATTCGTTTGTGCCACAAACATTTACTGACTTCCCTACTGCGTCTCAGGTCCTGCTAAGTATGTTTATTTGTGTTACTAATTCACTGCGAACATTGAAATCAGTTCAAACAGACACTAGCTTTATTTAATAAAAAACAGAAAATTCAGTTCTACTCTTCCCCAGAATCACAACTGGCTTCCGAGTTTCCCTTGGGCATCTTTGGAATAGAATCTAGATCTGCCCCTCGTGTCATCATTGCTGCTGTTCAAGGGGAACCTCAGCAGTGGGAGGATTGTGGATTTGGACCTCAGTCAAATCTGGTCCAAATCTGTATCACATACCAGGTGTGAGACCAGGAACAAGTTTGACAAGTTCTCCAAGTCTCACTTTCTTCATTTATGAAAGGGGACAACAAACACATCTATCTCCAGGGTAGTTCGAAGGATCAAACGTTATTATTACCTACATGTTATTATAGATAAGTAATGCAAGAGAAGCAGTCAGTAACTGTGACTTCTCTGATGCTATACGCCTTCTTATTTACAGATTCCTCTTATTTACATTCCGTTATGTATTCATTCTTTCTCTATTTAGTAGATATGTGCCAGGCCCTGTGCCAGGCTCTGAGGATACAGTGAGAAGCAAAAGTGACAGGGAGCACGTCCCATGGAGCCTATTGTCTGGTGAAAAAGATAAACTCCAAACAACCAAATATATAAAGAGAGCTAGACATTTTTCTTCTGAAACAGGGCAGAAAAGAATGACAGACAGCTCCAGAAGTTCTAAATAGGAAGGGCTTATAGGCAATCGGGATGGAATGGAGACTTGCCCGAAGGTTTTATTTGCAGAGCAAGCTCACTTTTCACAAAAAATCTATGTACATGGGGTTGGGGAGTGGGAATGCTGATGGAAGTTAGGCCCCGCCCACCTGCACCAGCCAACTCTCCTGGCAGAGAATACCTCTTTCTGCTTGGACCTCAATGGTCTCTGCTCCTACAGGCCTGCTCCCGGGCACCGCTGTGTTGCAGGCCACCCTCACTTATGAACCAGGTGCAAATAAGACTCCATTGCTTCCCACATTCTTGTCGAGTCCCCAGCTCTTCTTCCGCACTGGCTCCCAGGAGGGCAACTAATTTCTCTGCTGGTTAAGCTTCTCTGCCCTGGCTCTGGGTGATGAGACCTCTTAAGCCAGCTTCCTTCAACTAGCCTAGTTGCTGGATTCTTTTCCTTCCGCTCACATTTCCATTGCTTATTAGCCACTCATTTCTTCATTTACTATTGGTGACAAAACCTCTTTCTTTTATATTTCCTTCATGTTGAATTTTTCAATTTGGAAGTAAAATAGTTTTATGGGTATATAGTACCTGTTGGGTGTTTTTAGGCCACATTTCACATACGTTGTCTCCGTTAATTCTTACAACAACCCTGAGATTAGGTATTATTACTCCTCCTATTTTGAAGATTAACCAATCGAATCTTAGAAAAAGTAATATGTAGGAAGGGTCTTCAACTCCATATTCTCTTCTCCAGTATTGGAGGATTACCACAAACATTCTGCAACGAAATTCACAAAGGTACTAGGATATAAAAACAGGATGTGCAATTGCCAACTGATACACGCACTGAAATTGTCTTTATTTTTCATTTGTTAGGTATTCAGTTCTAAGGATTGGAGCATCTTCTGTTCTATAGGGAGCAACTGAGTCTAAATTTTGAAAAGTAAAATTTCAACTAATTCATCCCTTTCAATGGGCTATTTAGTAGTATATTTTCTTAAGCATCAGTAGTCCAGAGGACTTTATATAAGTAATAGAGTGCAATTATTACCATATACATCAGTTCTTTGTGTCTGTATTGTATTTATTTACTGACAAAGCCTTTTTCCCCTCAGTGTCAGCACTATATCTTTAATATAGCTTTAGAAGAGAATTGTGTTCTCCTCTGACTCATACATCACTAACGAAATTACTAGCAAAGATCCAGTTCTCAATTACAAGCACAAAATAGTCCTACATTTTAGCATATATCAAGCCCATCTATTTTAACAACTACCCTCCAACATTGATGTATTTCATCAGGACAGGCCAAGTCATTAGCAGACCTTGCAAGTTCCCCCAATATCATCATTAATAGGTTGTATTTTTCTTTTAGAACTTCAACTTTTGCCTTCACGTTGTAAAATCAATATTGGCCAATTTTAAAGCAGATTTTTAAGGCTTGTGTAACTTTGAAATTGACCCCTCACTATCAAGGTGGGAAAACTTTAACAAAGTTGGCCAAGAAAATTCCCCTAATTTCATCAGTCAGGTTTCCTAGGGCAACCAGCCTACTGCTTTATTCTCTCCCATTATAGTAAATATCCAACAACATAGCATATCCTAAACATCACAGTATAAAGGCCTGTCTTAGTCTGCTCGGATTACTGTAACAAAATACCATAGATTGGGTAGCTGAAACAACACACGTTGGGAAGTTCAAGGTCAGGTGCCAGCATGGTCAGGTTCTGGTGAAAGCTCTCTTCTTGGCTTATAGATGGTCGCCTGCTTCCTCTGTTCTCATATGGCAGAGAGAGAGTGTGCAAGCTCTTTGATCTCTTCTTATAAAGGCACTAATTCCATCATGAGGACTCCACCCTCATGACCTCATCTAAACCTAATTACCTCCTAAAGGCTTCACATCCAAATACCATCACATTGGGGATCAGGGCTCCAACATATGAATTTGGGGGGACATAAACCTTCAGTGCATAACAATGCCTTCATCACCTATACTGTAATCTGTCTAAAAGCCCTTAAATTGCTGGTAAGATCACAGGCTTGTATACAACCCTAGCCATACCTAAGTATCACTTTGCTAATCATAATAGCAACAAAAAGCCAAGGTACAACTAGGGAGAGAGAGTTGAAAAGGGAATAAATTAGGATAATAAAAAGAGTAGACAGTTATGAGTCCAGGGATCTGAGATCTTGTACAAGCTCTGCCACTGATCCTGCGATCTTAAACCACATCATTTTCTTGGTTGAATATTGCTTACCAGAAAAATGAATGAGGCAGGATGGTCTCTAAAGTGTCACCAGCTTTAATAAATAAGTAAAGGTTCTATGATTGAATGACTAATGTATATCCTGGGATCAGTAAGAAAACGTGTCATACACATCACTGAGAAAACTTCACAAAGAATAATATGAACAAAGCAGATAACTGAAATAGTCTTCTTGCTAACTTATCTCTTTGTTTGAGATCAACAAAACTTTCCTATTTAGAACTCTTAGATTTATATACTTTATATACTTAGCTCAGATAATCCTTAAACAACCCTGCCAAGTAGACATTCTTATTTATTTCTTCTCTGCACTCCAACCATACTAGTCTTCTAACTGCCCTCAGATACACCAAGCTCCCTCCCACATCTCCTGGCTCATCACGCATCTGGCTTCTCATTGTTTTGGTCCAGCTCAAATGCCACATATCTTCTGAGAGATTTTTCCTGGTCACTCTGGCTAAAGTGCCAACTCTGTCTTTAATCTTAAGCACTTTCTATCCCATTGTCCTACATTCTTCACACTACTTACCACTATGTGAAATTACTTGGTTTACATGTGTATTTTCTCTCTCTCCATTCCCCATCCCACTACAATGTGAACTCTATGAAGGTAGGTACTTAACTTGCTCACAGTTGGATCACTAGCACTTAGAACAGTGCCAGTTTAGTTAATATCCATTGAATGAATGAATGTCATCCCACTTTACAGATAAAGAAACTGAGGCCCAGAGAGGTCACACGTTAAACCGGAAGAGCTAGGATTCAAATCCAAGGTTGCCTAGCCCCAATATCCATGTTCTTTCCAGTGTTTCTCAAATTCACAGGGGTCTGACTCCTCTCTACAAGAGTTGTTTTTAATTTATAGTTTTGGTTTTATGATCATTTAAAATAGAAAAGTAAACATGTTCAGAATGATTATAAATGAATATTGCGCCACAATTTTAGGGCCTGCAATTGCATTTGCACTTGCCATTAGGTTAACAATTCTAAGCAAACACGTAAACGAGTTTTTTCCCCAACTGAAGACTAAATGAAGTCATGACATACTATAGGAAATAAAGGTTTTACAATGTTTCAAATGGAACAAAATGGTGGTAGAATTGAATCATCATCTGGCTTATGATGACTGAAACATACCAATGCAAATGAACCTGTATACTAGCATCCAGCACATGACACAACAAGCAAAATCATCTGAAGATGGTCCTAAGAATTCACTCTGGGGCCCTGAATTACAAGCCAGTTGGAACTGCACCAAACCAAGTTTGGTGGCTACCCTCCCCCAACAGGAAAGTCTGTGCCCATACCCAACTCCAAACAGGCCCTCAGTGTCCACAGGTAGCTGAGTTTCCCGGACTACTCTTTTAACACTGGAATCCAAAACCACATATTCCAAGAGTCTGAATAGTCTATTTGTCTCGCTTTTAACATGGCCACTTTATTGTGTTTAGACAGTAAAATGTAAAGCAATAGGGGGCAAGCAAGCTTCACTCAAACATACATCCACAGGATGTCCAGGAAAGCTTGCTAGCTCCAACTCTTCTCCCTCTACAGACAACCATATGTCTTTCTTCTTGCTGACTCTTGCCTTGTAAATTTTCCCCAATAAAGCCTATTCCCCATTCATTCTGGCTAGCACTGTGAAATTATTTTTGAGCAATAGCAAGACAGATAGTGATTGTGAAAGGACTCATCTTGAATAACAGGTGGTAGCCACAAAGAGATTTCCCCTGCACAAGCACCATATTCACGTGATGAAAGGTGACTGAGTTTTTAATAAATCAGCATTAAATAAATGTTGTAGATTTGTGTTCTATTGGTTTTATAGGTTGTATAGAATTAGTTTGTGAATCTGATTTGGACTGTATATGTAAAAGACCTATAAGCATAAAGTATTTATATTTTGTTCTATGTTTATTCACATTTAATCAATATTTTAACAAAATAATTTAAATCAACACTTAGGGTTGGAAGACGTTGTTGTGTTTGTGGATTCTGGGCTCAGCACAAGCCCAGGTCAGAGGCTCCCAGACTTCAACAAGCACATTTTTATTTCTCTCTCATGGGAAGAGCTACCTAAGGTGCATCTGGGTGAAAATAAGTTTCTGTTGTACTACAGGGGGCTATTACCTAAGTAGCATTCTTTAACATTTGGTATGAGGAAGCCTGGCTGAGGAGGATGTTACTTACCCCCCAATATTAGAAAATGTACTCTGGGCAGACTTTCCCTCTGCAGTCATGATTTGCACTGAGTCACACCTGCTCACTTGGTTCTCCTAGAGATTGATGGGAGAATCCCTTGGTGTAGAACCTTTCTTAGCCCTAAATCACTTAGGCAAATTCTGACCTTGTCAAAATTAAAGACTCACCTGGAGTGTGGGAAGGGAACAGACATACTATGATGCTACATCCTTATTGGAAAACCGAAAATATTCCCTTGAGTTTCCTTATGGAATCATGCAGTCATAGTCCCACTCTGACACCAATATTGAATTTGCCTAAGAAACTTAGAACAGTGAGAGTTACATCAGACACCAGAACCAAACCAAGTGGTATAAATGTAAAGGATAAGTCTCTGGACACACTCAGTTTTCTCTCCTTCAGTGAAGCTTGTTTACCGAATCTGCAATCCTTCATCCCACTTCTACTTCTCCCACTGCCCTTAGGGAGCTCTTGACAATCATCGGATCACTCGGAAATTAAGCCATAATGACTGCATCTCTAGTCAAGTTAAATTGGATTCTTCTCTCATTTGTTTTCCCATAAACCATTTGAGCTTTTAACTTTTCCAACAAGCATAATTCATAAATTCATTTGCTATTGAGGTTCTCAATATAATTTCTATTCTATAGTTTAATGAACTGGTTTATAACAATTTTCTGAAGATATCAAATCTCATTATTGATCCTTTCTTGGCATGTAGTATTCATCCTTCCAGAGAATTAACTTATTAAGTCAAAGTTCCAGGAGAGGACAAGATTTAATCCTACTTTCATTTGTAACTTCAAACAAATGCAGCGATAGGCTTTATCTAGAGAAGCAGTAGCCAAGTATAATATTAATATATAACATTATCAAAATGTATAATATGTCAAATGCTATTTTAATATTCTGATTATTGTTTATTAAATTATCCAAGTATTATCAAATGTGTTCATGTTTACATGTATTTCTGTGTGTGTGTGTGTGTGTGTGTGTGTGTGTGAGGAAGGTTGGCCCTGAGCTAACATCTGTGCCAATCTTCCTCTGTTTTATGTGGGATGATGCAGCAGCGTGGCTTAACAAGCCATGCTAAGTCCGCACCCAGGATCCTAACCTGCCAACCCCCAGCTGCCGAAGCGGAGTGCGGGAACATAACCACTATCCCACCGGGCCGGCCCCTACATGTGTTTTTAAACCAAGCATCTGTTTTGCACTCTCTGAGAAAAGAGTTTATATAACTGATTTCCTGTTTTGTATTGAATTAGACTAAACAGACCAGTAAAAACCTCATCAAAGCTGTTTAGACCCCTGAGGTAAGAGCTAAAAAAATAGAACTATACTTTTTAGCGTTTATTAAAAAATATTTCCCATAAGGTTTTGGAAGGGAATCCCTAGAAGAGCTGCGTGAATTTAGCTGCTCTGGAAATTAGGTTTCTTAGAGAAATAAAAAAAACAAGATGTTACCAAAGAAATGGAACTTTAAAAGGAACTTTGAATTAAAATTAAAATGTAATTTAATGTCACAGTTCACGGTATTCTTAAGACTTCTGCTCAAGTTTTAGTCACGACTGAAGATATGATAATAGCATTCTGATGACAATACACTATACTCCTCGGCGACCCTCCATATCGCTCATCCCCTTGGTCTGGAGAGAATCATGAGAGAAGACTCTGTCTGCAACCTTCTTGAGGAGTATGGGCATGTCAAGAAACACCCAAGTATGTTTCTGAGGATTTTATTTTTATGTGTCCAATGAGCTTCATGGAAGAAATTAAGATGTACAGTGTTATAGGTAGGAAGGCAAAAAGACAATGTTCTAGTACCCGATAGAAAAAAGAAAAACTCACCCAGAGATAAATTTAAGTATTGCCCAGAGGGGCAATATATATATACATATCTCAGCTGCTGTGGTGGTCTAGTGGTTAAGATTCAGTGCTTTCATGCCCAGGTTCGTTTCCCAGTCAGGGAACCACACCACCCACCTGTCCGTTGTCATACTGTGGCGGCTGCATGTTGTGTGATGCTGAAAGCCATACCACTGGGATTTCAAATACCAGCAGGGTCACCCATGGTGCCAGGTCTCAGTGGAGCTTCCAGACTAAGATAGACTAGAAAGAAGGAACTGGCCACCCACTTCTGAAAAAGTTGGCCATGAAAACCCTATGAATAGCATTGTCTGACATAGAATGGGAAGGTGGGAGGATGGCGCAGAAAGACCTAGCAGGGCTCCACTCTGCTGCACACAGGGTCAGTAGGAGTTGAAATCTACTCCATGGCACCACCAACAAATATATATATATTTGTGTGTGCGCATGTGTGTATATATATGTGTGTGTATAGATATATATGTATATGAATGTATATGGATATATATACCATAACACATATATCTATATACAGATATATAGAGGAATATACCATATATCCATGATATACACATGGAGAGAGAAAACACATGCTTTCTTTAGGAAGATTCTACTTATTTCTAGTTTAGTCTTTCTGTGTATAATCATTTAAATACATATTTAAGTGATTATATATTATAGATTTTAAAGATCATCTATATATCAATAGCAATAGCAATATCTATAGAAATAGATATGCTAACAGTAGCAAGAAAGATTTTTTTTAAATACCTAGGAATAAATTTAAGTAGAAATGAGCAGAATCTTCTTGCAGAAAACATCATATCTCTACTGAGGTCCATAAAAGAAAACTGAAATAAATCACATACCCTGTTCTTGGATAAAAAGCTTAAACTTGTAAAGATGGCAATTCCATTTAGATTATTCTATAAATTTAGTAAGATCTAAATAAAAATAATGGAAAGGCTTTAACTTTGTGAAATTGAAATTTTTTCATTTTGTAGAATTTCATTGGCTAATTTTCTCAGAACAACATTAAATAATAATGGTGAGTTTTCATCATTGTCTCATTTTTTACGTTTACTGAAAGTACTTTTTCACTCTTAAGAGTTATGTCAGCATTGGCTGATACAACACACACATACTGTAATTTTTTAGTTACATGAAATAAACTCAACACTTCTATATTCTCATTTGACTAAACTTCTTAAAAGCAGTCAACACAGCTTCTCTCTCTCTTCACTTTTTTCTTATGGCTTCTAATGCCACCATACACTCCTGCCTCTCCTTCTCTATTGTCCTTTGCTGTCTATACCTCTTTAATATGACAGCTAAAAGTTGGAGATGCCTCAGAGACTCTCTTTACCTAAACTCTTTCTCTTCATCTAAACTCTTGTCCATGTAATCTCACCCAGTCCATCCATATAATCCCAAATTCAAAGAGCCAACCTGGGCCTTTCTCCCAAGCTCCTTCCTCACATCCAACTGCCCTGTTGACGTCTCCACTTGCATGTCAAATAGGCATCTCAAAACTACCATGCCCCAAATAGAACTCTTTATTCTCTCTGCCCCCAAAACTATTTCTTATTTCACACTCTTTGTCTCAGTAAATACCACCACCAAACACAAAGTTGCTTAAGTACAAAGCTGAATTATTCTTCCCTTTCCCTCATCCCCCATATCCAATTTATTGTCCAGTCCTTTTGGTTGTACCCCCAAAATATCATTCAGTCAACTGACTAGTCACTTAAAAACAAATGGAGGGGCCGGCCTGGTGGCACCACAGTTAAGTGCGCACGTTCCGCTTCTGCGCACCTGGGGTTCGGAGGTTCCGATCCCGGGTGCGGACATGGCACCACTTGGCAAAAGCCCTGCTGTGGTAGGTGTCCCACATATAAAGCGGAGGAAGATGGGCATGGATGTTAGCTCAGGGCCAGTCTTCCTCATCAAAAAAGAGAAGGATTGACAGTAGTTAGCTCAGGGCTAATCTTCCTCAAAATAAATAAATAAATAAATAAAAATAAAAAATAGAAAAACATACACACACACATTCAAATACAAGTAAAACTAGGGAAATCTGATTAAGGTTGCTGGATTGTACCAATGTCAATATCCTAGTTGTGATATTACAGGCTTTTGAAATGTTACCATTGGGGGAAAACTGGGTAAAGTGTGCAAGGAATCACTCTGTATTATTTATTACAGCTGTATGTGAATCTATAATTATTTCAATAAAAATTTCATTGAGAGGGAGAAGTTTCCAAGATTATCTAACTCATTACGCCAAAACATTTTCAGATGGCTATTGTATTTCAATTTATTAAAAAGAAAGAAAGGGGAGAGGGAGACAGGGATCTGATTAAATTTCCATTTCAATAATTTTCTCTTGATTCTGGTGTTTCTATATATAGTTTTTTCAGTGTAAAGAAATTACTTTTTAAAGGAGCCCTCTATTTTACCCAATCTGTTGCCATTTATTGATTTATAGCTAATACTGTATTTAAACAATTCTTGTCCTTTGCACTAAGTCTAAACTCCCTTCCACCATATATATTCAACACTCCCCCACCCTATCAAATGCACAAAAAATTATATTGAAGTGATCTTATATTTAGTGAAACAAGCAGACCAAAGAAAAATGACATGTCGAATAAGAGGGTAATTATGCTGTACAAACCAACATTCCTGCTAAATTCTGTGCATGTGCAGCTGTGCTTGGAGGAATAATTTTGCACATGGCTTCTGATGACTGGCGTACAACTAAAGAGAGTTAACCGTGAAGCAGCAGAAGTTTGTTTGGGGTTCCCTGGCCTCCCTTTTCTTATTCCTTTCCTTACTCCCTGCCTCACGGCCTTCCACGTCTCCTGTCCTGCTCTTGAGTAGCCCTCCGTCCTCCTCCCCCAGGAGCACCAGAAGTCACGTAGTAGCATTCACTCACACCTGTCCGGTGTGCATTAGTAGAAATGAGCCAAGGCTCATTGCAAGCATCTGTAAGTTAAACTTTTATAAAAATTAGAAAGAGAAGGGCTTCGTTTCCTATTAAAGGCTTTGGAAAACTTAGGAAAATCCTCCACAGTCACACTAGCTTATTTCCTTTAGGTAAAATATGTATGTTCTTTAAGGATACAGACATATGCAAGCATATAAACACCTTAGTGGCTGCTTACAGTGGTGGAAGAGGTAAGCACAGAAAAATGGGATTGGTGACTGCATTAGTTCCCTACAGCTGTTGTAACAAATTACCACAAATTTAGTAGCTTAAGCCAACACATTTATTTTCTTAAGGTTCTGGAGGTCAGAAGGCCAAAATGGGTCTCCCTTTGCTAAAATCCAGGTGTTGGCAGGGCTGTGTTCCTTCTGGAGGTTCTGGGGAGAATCCTTTCCTTGTCTTTTCCTGCTTCTAGGGGCTGCCAGTGTTCCTCGGTTCCTGTTCCCCTTCCATCTCCAAAGCCAGCAATCTTATAACTCTGACCTCTGCTTCCATCATCACGTTTCCTTCTCTGATTCTGACTCTCCTCCCTCCTCTTATTTATAAGAAGCCTTGTGATTATACTTGGGGCTACCCAGATGATCCAGGATAGCCCCATCTGAAGATCCTTAATTTAATCACTTCTGCAAAAATCCCTTGTGCCATGTGAGGTAACATAGTCTCTGGTCCCAAGGATTAGGTCATGGACATCCTTTGCGGGGAGGATGTGATTAATTTCCCTGCCACAGTGATGAAGGGGAAAAGAACAAAACAAAGAAGGAGAAAGATAAGTTGACAACTAGAGATAATAGTGTGCTTATTAACTCACCTCTACGCACCTGAGGTTAGAAATTGCTTGTTTTACCGGAGTACAAACCAGTGATTCTCAGCCTTAGCTGCACATTACAATCCTCTAGGAAGCTTTAAAACCTTCCAATACCCAACCCACACTCCAGACCAATTAAATCAGAATCTCTGAAGGTGGGAAACATCAGGACTTTTTCATGTTCCTCAGATGATTCCAAAATGTAGCCAAGTTTGAAAAATCCTGGTGTAGGCACTTGGTGATTAGTGAAGACATCTTCCAGTGGGTTTTCATCAAAGAGGAAGTGTTCCTAATGGGTGAAAGTACCTGGAGCTCTCCTGGTTAGCTGCCCCTACTTCCAGATACTTTTCAACCTTGTACTGTTTCCTCCTTTCCCTGGTGAAAGGCATCCCCTCTTATTCACTTTCCTCGAGTTCTTCTCTCTCCTCATTCAGATCCGAGTCTCCAAGCTACCAGGACCCAGTACCCCATCTCACTGAGCTCTCACTCAACCTCGCAATAGAAGCTGCTGCCTAAATCTCTTCTACCCCATCTTAGCCTCCTCCCAGTGTGTGGTGACTGCTTTTGCCTTCTGGAAAGGTCATTCCCACTTCCTCAGCCCAGTCTCTTTTAGCCCTCCAACATCCAAGCTACCCAGAGCAAAGCAGCGGAAGGAATACTTGGATGTCGATCACAAACCCCTGGGTGGAAGCAAAGACGTGAAATGAAATGCAGGAAGCGGACAGGTGCACAAGGAACTGTAAGAATTGAGAGGTGAGCTCCAGACTGAGAGAGAGAGTGTGTGTTAAACTGCATGTGTAAAAAGTGTCAGCAGTTTTCATTTTGAATAACTAATGGGAAGAAAAACTATAACGTTTTGTCTTGATTCCGTAAAGTAATACCAAGTAGTTTTCATGAATTTCTTACCATGTGCATAATTATTATGCAGCATGAAGATTTTATATATATATCACTTTCTGCTGCATAAATATATATGTATATATATTGGATTAATTTATAAATTTCCTTTGACAGTGATGCTTACTGCTGCTCATGTTACTCATATTACAGGTTATAGGTTTGTGATATCATATTAGAAATTTTGGTATATGAGGTTCAATTTTGAAGTCCATTGTTTGAATTATAACGTATCCAACTAGTGCAATAGAGTCTTATTTATCCGGTGATTCCTCAAAGAGTTTTTTACAATATTGTGTCTAATAAGGTGCCACCCTTTCTCTGTGACCTGGTCTAGAAGCAGGAGTGATTAACTGAAATATTTTCAGTCCACTGTGCATAGCTATAGATAGTGTATATAATATCCATGCTTCCAGCAGGGGGCTCTCTCACCATTAGAAGTATAGATGGGAACAATTACAAAAAATGATCCACTCAGATGTTCATTCATTCATTTACTCATTCACGAAAATATCACTGAGTTCCTACTAACTGCCAAATTCTGTGACTTTGCAGGGATACAGTCGGGAGGTGATTCTGGCTTCTGAGAAAGTAAGTACTTTGGAAAAGACTTGAGTACACATTAAATTTGATTTTGTTCTCCTCCGTGCTCTGAGACATGCATTCCCTCCTTCACCTAGAGGAGAAATTTCCTCTGTTCCCTGAGATCAGCCAAAGCTGGAGTCTGAGAGGACATGACTGCTCTAGAGGTAGAAGCTTCCTATGCCAACAATTTCAAATTTCTAGTCTTGGAATCTATCATTCTAAGAGCAATGAGGGAATTAGAAATAACATTTGAGATGCAGAGATCATGAACATCATCCAGTGCAACGGTAATCAATTGGTTTTCTATAAGGACTGATTCAAGAAAACTCAAGATTTTTCAGGTTACATTTTTATTTTCCTTCCAAATGGAAATGACATCATTGCATCTTATGAGAGAAAAGTTTTCTTACAACTTGGATTATCCACGTTAATGAATTTTTTAAACACGAATGAGAAGATTGGTGCTATTTTATGAACCACTAACAAATTAACATTTCTGAACATATTCGAGATGTAAAACATGGTGGCAGCTTCTAATCTTTCTTCTTAATATTCCAGGCTGGATGCAGCCCAACAGACAAGGGATGTACATTATTGTTCTAGTGTCCAACTATCTCATTTTGCAGATTAGAGATCTAGAGCTCAGAGAGGAGGCAAGACTTGTCACACACTGAGTTCTCGGGGTATCTTTTTTTCAGGATTAGTTCTTGAAGCCTGTGAAATCATAGCATCTTAGAATTAAAATGAATCTTGAGAAGAGAAGTCAACCAATCCAACCTTCTGCCCAAAGTGACAGCCACTTCAGTAGCACCCCTGGAAAGATGTCATCCAAGCAGTGACAGAGTGCTAACTGCCTTCCACCCCTCAAAGGGACCCACTCCATCCCCAAGAAATTCTCATTGTATGAAAGTCTTATATCGGACCCAAAGATATCTTCTCATTATTTAGAGTTTTTCTGACTAGCATCCATATGAAGGATTGCACTGCCAATATTTAAGACCAGTGGTCGCAATGCACTTCTCTTTTCCAAGCTAAACATCCTCAATTTTTCAGCCATTTTCCAAAAGCTATAGTTTCTCCTGACATCCTTAAATCCCATCCAGATCCTAAAATGTGATGCCAAATGTGAAGTTATTGTAGATGCATCTGACAAGCAGTGAGTACTGTGGGATATACAAAGATACAAAGTATGTCCATTTCCCAGAAAATACATTTTACCATTCCAATCTACAGAAGGCTTTTTCAGTTTACTTAGTTCTCCAATCTAAAAAATTAGTTTATTTGGAAAAGAAAAATAAAGACATTTCATTCATATGATAGCAATATAAATCAACCCAAGAATTCCAAATGCCACACCCCTACCCCAAAGTCCCAGGGCCTGAGCTCAGGGTTTACTGGGTCCAAATGGATCAATGAGTGCCTAGAGGTTCCATGCTCTCTTGGAGATAGTACATTATCATGAAGCACATATACTTCAATCTACAGGCATAACTATAAGGGGTCTTTGGGTTCAAATAATAAGCACACCAAGAAACCCACCAAGGATGCAACAATTCAAATTACTTCTATTAGTAAACAATATGTGGATGTGTTATGCAAATCAATGAGTAAAAAATGTCCATTGTAACAATTTCCAAATGATGTCCAGTTCCCAAAACTAGTTTTAGCTAATTAACTGCGTTAAAAACTAATCCACTGTCCTCAATCCTGCTGAAACTCTTTACAGTACTTTGAGCAGTTCAGTAGTCACTCTAAGTAGTCCCAGATTGAGGCCAGAAAGTCAATATTGGCAGATGCTCAGAATTTAACACTAGCTGCCATCAACCGACATGAATTGTCTTCTGCATCTTTTCAGCCAGAAACCAACCACAGGCTCACCTTATTGTCAGAGTACCAGAGGAGAGTTTCAGGGACTTATAGTGACCATATTCACTGGGTCAAAAATAAGTTGAAATATGAGAACAATGAAACAAAATACTTGAATTAGTATCCTTAGAAAATTTATAAGTCACCTTACCATTGTCTGTCCCTGTTTGGACTTGGGCCATGTTCAGTTTACTGAGATAGTATCTTAATGCATAAGCTATTAAAATATTGCATGCACGCTCAATTTACTTTCTTTGGAGGCATTTTAGCCCCCAAACATGGGATGTTAAGATGATAGCTAACAACATACCTAAGGCAATTTGTTGGGCACCTTACATAAACTATTTTATTTTGCCTTCATAACAAACCTTTTCATATAGATACTTTATTTATTTGCATTCTGCAGATGAGGAAACTGAGTTTTAGAGAAATGACTTCAAGTATCCAAGGTCGCTTAGCTAGGAGGTGACAGAACTAGGATTTGATGCCAGGATTTGCCTCCAGAGTTTATGCAAAGTACCACACTTCACGTAGTATGCTTCTCATTAAGGAAGAAAGGATCCAGGTATGGCTCTGTGTCCTCCACTGGAAAGAACAGAAACTACCTGGGCTGGGAAAGACTCATTTCCACTTTCGACAATTTCCTTAAACATTGAACCAAATATCTACACCCACTTCCTTAACACTCATTTTTGGAAATCCTATAATCACCTTAAACCCAATGTTGAAATCCAAATTTATTAGCTTTTCTTTGAATCCATTGGCCTGTTTTTTACCATTACCTCTTCTGTGTGAAAGTAGCTTCATGTAATGAAAATTGTTTGGAGTTGAAAGTCAAAAAACTGGGTTCTAACTCCAATCTCATCTATTAATGTGAGTATGTTACTCCCTGGAATCTATTCCCTCAACCCTAAAATAAAAATAATTTGTCAATTTCCTTGAGTTGTTATTAGCATTAAATAAGAAAAATACATGTGAAAAATATTTCTCAAAATCTTGTACAAACATTATAATAATTATTAAGCTTTGTGTTTATTTATATGATTTTCCACTTTATTCGTAAGATGTAGCCATCTGGAATATTTTCACTTTTATTATGATTAAACAATAGCAAGATGTCAACAGAGTGAAGGAATTTTCAAATGTTCATTTTCATAGTTCACCAAACATACAATAAAAATGCTTAAACACTAATGTTCCTATGACTTTATTTTACATATTCTAACAAGTACACAGAATAATGAATTTAGCCAAGAATGATTTCAGATTAACTTTTCTAACATAAAGCACTCAACTTTTACAATACATGTGGAGCAAGCAATAAGCACAGAAATAGGTAATCACTTTTTAATAAATATTTGTTTTCAATTTAGGTTTCAAAGTAATGTGGAAGACTAAATTATATTATTTTAAATGACTGTTAGTCAGGCAAAACTCTCAATATCAGTAATAGATTAGGAAATGGAAGCATAGTCATAGAAAAGGAAAATGAATTTTTAAAAGCATTGGCACTTAAACTCTATCATTATTCCATAAACCATAATGAAGACCACAATAATGAAATAAGATTATCAATCCCATTTTATAATATTTCTATATACAGTTAGATATACTCTTATTAAAACATCTTTGTGTAGATTTTAATCCAAGGTTTTCTTTTTTATAGAAATAAAATGCATGTCTTCATTTTGATATTAACTTATAATTGAATTTCTTTCAGCCTGTATCTTATTTGTGTCTGAAAAAAAATCATGTTTAGGAAATACTGTTCAATTTATACCGGCAGGGTCCTTCCCAGCCCGACCAGAGTCTGACCCGCATATTTGGCTGCCCCACACCCATTTCCTCTGACTTTACACTAGTCCTGAACTATATTTTCAGAATTTCCTTACTCAAAGTCAGCTATTTGTCCTGTGCCCTCCCTCCTGCCAGTCCCTATCCTAGTCTAGCTGCATCCCAGCTGTTTGCCTTGTGATCCTCTTATCTGCAGGCCAAGCTGCTCCCTGCACACAACTAGTGAAAGGCCAGGCAATTTGGATATCAGCAATTTGCATCCTCAAAAGAAAATCTGGCTTTGAAAATAGTCTTAGAATGCTCCATGTTCAACAGCAGGTGGTCCTTGGAACCATCATTTGTGCCTGCGTTCATTCATTTAGAGGTGATATAGCAGAGTGGTAAAAGCATGGTTTCCTGTTCCCAACTCTGACACTTATTAGCCGTGTGACTCTGGGTGGCTTTCACAACCTCTCCATGCCTCAGTTCCTTCATCTATAAAATGTAGACAATAATTGTCCCTATCTCACAGAAGTGTTGCAAGAAGTAATTGAGTTAATATGTGTGAAATACTTAAACAGCGTCTGGTGCATAGCATACGCCCAATGTGTTTCCTGTTAGTACTACCATTTTTTGTTATTACTCACTTATTAAATAAACACTGGTCTCTGCTAGTGCTGCTATGCTAGGCATTATAATACAACACTGAGCAAAGCAAACCACAGCCCTCGTGAAATCTACAGACAGACAAACACAAATCAAGGATTCTCACAAATGCATAATAATAAACACGATGTAAATGCATGAGGGATGACTGCTCCCCTAAAAATCATAAGCCTATCTACCAGATTTCTTAATGTCTGCATTAACATCCTTTATTTTTCCCAGGCGACAAGAAGGATTCTGTTCGGTTACCACACTCAGTGAACAGTACTGACTTGCTTATCTGATCCCTTTGTGCTCTGTTTCTAAGAAAATGCCTGGTCCCCACCCTTCCCCATCTTGTTTTTGAACAGCTCTGTTACACAGTACAACCCACATCTCATGCTTCCGCCATCACAGAGCTGCATTTGAAACTCAGCCCAGGCCCTGATTTATTTAAATCAGCAGTCTTCTTGGGCTCTGCCACTCAGATGGCAGTTGAGTCTTATTGTTTGTCATATTGCTCCAGCTTCTGCTTCCCTAGGCTGCCCATATCCCTGCTACCTTCTGTTACAGATGCTTTAGAATACCTGGATCTGGCTTCAGTTGCACCTCGACTCCTTGTTACTGTGTGAGTTTTACCAAGTTACACAACCTTTCTCAGCCTTTTTTTTTTCCTGCTTTATCTCCCCACCCTGCCCTGTACACAGTTGTATATCTTAGTTGTATGTCCTTCTAGTTGTGGGATGTGGGACACCGCTTCTACGTGGCCTGACGAGCAGTGCCATGTCGGCACCCAGGATCGGAACCCTGGGCCGCCACAGCAGAGTGCGCGAACTTAACCACTCGGCCATGGAGCCGGCCCCGTTTCTCAGCCTTTGAAGTCATATCTATACCATAGACTTGAGTGGCTTAAATAAGATAAAACCTCTTAAATGACTTTTAGTATCTAACACTCAATAAATAAATTCATTCATACAACAAATATTTATCCCCAGGCACTGAGGATATTTATCCAAAAGTACTTATCCCCAAGTACTGAGAGTACAACAGTAAAAAAGACGTAAATTGGTTTCTTCATTTGTAAAATAATGTAAATTGTAATAAATACTATAGGACAAAAAAAAAATTGCTGAGATAGAGAAAGAAAGACTCACTATAGGTAGAGGAGTCAAGAAACGGGGAAGAAAGAGGCAATAAGAGGAAGAAGCATGTGCAAAGGTCCTGAGTTGGGAAAGATTAGCAAGCTTGAAGGCCTGAAAGACCAGAGTGGCTGGAACCTGGTGAGCCAAGGATGGAGTGGCACAAGATGATAGTGGAGAGCTGAACCTTCTAGGCCTCTGTGGTCAATGGTTTGGATCTTTCTTGTAACTTAATTCTTCTCTCTTATACCATCTCCTCTAGCCCCTAATTTTGTTTCTTAAATAACAGATAGGTATCACTACCCAAAAGCTAGGCAATCTCCATCCTTGTTACTACTAATCCAGTTCTTCATGGAATAAAAGGAGGGGGAAAGGAGAGATGGACAGTATGACACATATAATATTCTTCTGTTTGATTCCTTCTCTTCAAATGTTGGCATGCCCTGGGATCTCAGTCCTATTTCTGTGCTTTCCCTGTTAATCTCCTTCAGTCCCATGGCTTTATATAGTATTTATTTGCCAATGACTCTAGTTTATATCTCCTGCTCTTGCTCCACAGAGCTCCAGATACATATAGAATGGCCCATTTACCTCATTACTTGGGCATTCAATGGGCATCTCAAACTTACTATGACCAGAAGAGAGTCATTCATTTTTGCCCTCCAAACCTGTACGTCCCCAAGTCTTTCCTATCCCTACCACCATCCAACCTTTTATTCAAATCAAAATTGCAAATAAAATCCTTGACTCCTCCCTTTCTCCTGCCCTCCCTGATCCAATCCATCAAGTCTTGTCAGCAGTAGATCTAAAATAGATCCCTTATCTGTCTATTTCTCTTTCTCAACATCCCTCCCTCTCCCCTGGTCAATCTAGAATCACCTGGGCTACCAGTGCTGCTGAAGTAGTCTCCTAAATGCTCTACCTATTTCCCCCAACAATCAATTGTTTGTTGATTGTTATCCCCAAAAATCAATTCTCCACACGCCAGCCAAAGTGATCTATTGAGAACATGAACATAAATGACATCATGTTAACTCCCCTGCTTGAATCCTCCAGTGCTTCCCACTGCATTTAGAATGCTATAATCCAAGCCCTGACCCTGGGCCGTGAGACCCTGCACCACCTGGCCCCTTTGCTTCCCTCTCCTACCTCATCTACCACTCCTCTCATCCTGTATCACTAAGCTCCCACCACACTGTCTTCAAACACACTGCAGTAGTTTCCACCTGAAGGGCTTCATGCCTCTTGTTCCCTCTGCCTCATGTCCTGCCCCCCGATCTTTGCAGGTCTGGCTTTCTCTTGTCCTTCAGGTCATGCTTCAAATACTTCTCTCTCAGAGAAGTTTCCTTAGCTTCTCATTTTAAAGTCCCTCATTCCCCTAGTCATTCTCTGCAACAGCCTGCCCGCTAGAACTTCCTATAATGGAAATGTTGGAAATGTTCTACAGTCAGTGCTGTTAAACACAGTAGGCATGAGCCAAGCCACATGTGGCTAGTGAGCACCTGCAGTGTGGCTACTGTGGCTAAGGAACCGAATTTTTCACTTTACTTAATTTCAGTTTATTTTAATATAAATAGTCCCATGTGCAGATAAGGGCTCTATAACATCATCATATTTTATTTTTTCTCAGTGTACCTGAAGTTAACTACCTGAAGTTATCATGTTCATTTGTTTCATAAGTTCCATGAGGGCCAGGATCTGGTCTACCTAGAGGAAGTGCTGGACACACAAAAGGTACTGTATCATTTATCTATTGCTGCATAACAAATTATCACAAACTCATCAGCTTAAAACAACAGGTTTATTGTATCACAGTTTCTTTGAGTCAGGAGTCCTGGGCATGGCTTAGCTGGGCGCACTGCTTCAGTGTCTCCCACAGGTCTGCAATCCAAGTATTGGCAAGGGGTGAAGTCTCATCTGAAAGCTTGACCGGGGAAGGATCTGCTTCCGGCTCCTGTGGTCGTTGGCAGAGTTCAGTTCTTCAGAGGCTCTTAGATTGAGAGTCTGCTCCTTGCTGGCTGTTGGCTAGAAGCTGCCTTCAGTTCTTGGCCATGTAGGCCTCTCCCACATGGCAGCTTATTCCACACCAATTTCCTTTATCAAAGCATACAAGCCAAGATGGAAATAGATTTTGCTAGCAAGACAGAAGTTACAATCTTATGTAAACTAGTCATGGAAGTGCTATCTCATCCCCTTTGCTACATTCTGTTGGCCGCAAGCAAGTCGTTAGCCAGCCTACCCTCAAGGGGAGAGGATTACTCAAGGGGACGTTTCAGGAGTCTGCCTGCCACAGGTGGGTATTAAATAGTCACTGACTGAAGGAATGAGTGAGTGAATAAGACTCTATTCTGGCTGAGTAGTTTCGCTAATTATAGCACTTTTATTCCTCACCTTGGAAGGCAAAGCCTCTTGCATTAGAAATTATCAAGCAAAAAATAGAGGATCTTTCCCTGAAGAAATCTGAAAAATTAAAAGAGCAATGGAAAAGGAAGCTTCTCAGCAAATTAGGCAGATCTTTATTTGATAACATCAAGTTATCAAGTTGCTCAGTTTGCTCTGGCGTCAAGTTGCTCAGATTCAAAGCCCAAGCCCGCATTTTCCCAGTTAACTTCTCTGTGCGTTAGTTTGCTCAGGATCGTCGTCAGGATTTAGTGAGCTAATAAATGTGGCGAACTTAGAACAGTGCCTGGCATAAAGTTTAAGCACTCAAGAAGTGTTAACTATTATCACTACTAATACTACCTCTGAATTTTGTGTTGAAAACAAACTTTCTGCTTCTATTGCTGTTAATTTTTTATAAGTTAATGATTATACTACTCAAGGTTCTGAATTGTAGGCAACAAAAAACAACTCCAGCTGACTTTAGGAGAAAATGGAACTTACTAAAAGCACAGGGAGTGGCTCCCAGAATCACTGGAAGACCTGGAGAACTGGCCTGGGGCTGGGCAGCTGATAACAACACGCAAAAACATGAGATGGAACCTGTCTGGTGAGACCCTTTCCCCCCTGTCCCCGCTAGTGCCTCTGTCACCTCTGAACCTTGGATGTCCTGGCTTGCCCCGGTCTCAGATACTGCATATGGCCAACTGCCCTAAGAAATGGTCTTCCTTTGCTGTCACAACCACAAAATTCGAGTGTCACAGCCACTACATCACAGGCTCTGGGTTCTCAGCTGGTTCCATTTGACTGATGGAGGCTTGGTCTCAAAGATACATCAGAAGAGCAAAGATTTAACATTTTCTTCTATGGTTACAGATAGGCCTGCCTCCTTCCAAGATTCATTAGAAGGGGAATTTCCAAACCATAAAATGAGCATTCTAGTGATGGGCAACCAAAATAATTTTTAAAGGCAAATATCCACTAAAGTGGTCATTAATGATTCTCCATGATGAACATGAGTTTTTAATCATGTGTTAAACATTCAGTAAGTTCGGCAGGGAAGTTCTTTTAAGGATTTCTATCCCTCATTAAATTCCTTTCTAGGTTGAAATGGTAGTTTTGGAGATAGAATAAAAGATTGGTCAAAATACCAGTTGTTTGATTTATTTGCATTATTATTTTTTCACCCATCAGTTTTCCTGCACCAGAAAATCATTAACTGCTGATTATATTCCTCCACCACGCCTTGTGTTTTTTCGGCACTCAGAATTTGTGATATTACAAGCCTCTTACCTTTTAAAAATTAAGTTGTCTCTATTTGCGACCTCCGTGGAAGTTCAAAATCTTATTGCTTGTGGTATTTTAATTTTATTTTTTTAGGAGATGGTCATGAGAGTTTCTCTCATCAGAAACTTCAGAATGGACGGCTCCGGGCCCTTCTGATTATATACCAGTGAGCTTGATATGAAGTAGAATCTCTCCCACGCACTAGAGAAGGAAGCCCTGACACCAATGTCAAGACCAAATGGTCCTCCAAAAAGATTGTACTGTTTTACATGCCCACCAACAGCTTACATTTGATGTAAAAGAAGGAGACTTGGGAAATTTCTGCTCTAGATCATATTCTACTGCCTTTATATCAATAATCTGGAATTTTTCTCTAGTCTTTTACCTTTAGACCATAATTTCTCCTTTTATTTTTCTCTGATACTGCACATCTATAGAAGACTGTCCAATAATCATGCATTTGGTAAGTTGATCACACAGCTTTAAAAATACTTTACAGCAAAGTGAGAAAAAAAAAAATGTTGAGTTGCAATCCATGTGCAGGTTGGTAAAGCTGTAGTTTAAACCTTGGTTACTTAATTCAACTTGATTCATCCCTTGGGGGAAATTGGCAATATCTGGAGTCATTTTGGTTGTCACAGCTGGGAATGGGGAGGGGCAATGCTACTGATATCTAGCAAATAGATGCCAGGGATATTGCTAAACACCCTACAATGCACAAGACAGCTCCCTACAACAAAAAGTTATCCCATGTAAGATGTCATTGAGGCCGAGGTTGAGAAATCCTAATGTGAACACAGTGACTTTCATAGGCATTTCCAGTTTTCCTTCCTCCATAGCTCTTTCCCTTCCTGGCATAGAGACATCTCTTCTGGCTCTCAGGTACTTAAAGAAGCAAAATTCTTTCTGAGTGGTCACCCCACATCTCATCCTTACGCCTGAATTGTAGAAGATCAAGTCACACCCTGATCTCCCATTCTGGAAATTATTTGAACAAATTTACCTCGGTAAATATTCCTTAGTTTTGAGCCTTTACTGAAACACTTTTACTCAGTTATGTGTATTTGAAGCTGAGACTTAAACAAACTCAACTCCTATTCTCACCACGCAGTGAATTTGTGCCCCTAGTTTTGCTAAACAATATAGTCCTGAGGCTCCATGGGCATCCAGCTTCTCCACCTACTGCCTCCGTCGCCTTGGAAAGTCACATAAGCTCTCCCTGCTTCATTTCCACATCTGTGAAACGATACTAGTTCAATGATCAGATGAAATGATGTAAAAGTATTGAACAATCTATAAAACAGTAGAATGTTTGTTTTTACCGTTATTCTTCTTTTTCTCTCCAACTCCTTTCTATACCCTACTTCCCTGTGGTTAATACGTGTAGGCCTCCCTGATAAGGATGTCATACAGCATACCAGTTAAGCATTTGCTTTTAGCAACAAAATCAGCATACCTATAACTTGCATTTTTATTACACTTGCTCCTACCCATATAGACAGTGAATCTATGTAAGTCACATGTTTTGAAAAGTAGAGACGGAGTCACACTGCAATTGGACCATCCCCAAATCTGGCAGAAAAAAAATTATAGATGGTTCAGGATTTTTACTATATGGTGCCTGGGGATTGAAAACAAGATGAATCATCATAAAATATCATATTTTCTTATAAGAATAATCTTATGATTTGTGGTTGAAAAAAATATGGCATCAAATAAATCAAAGAAAGAAGACCAACTTCTAGAATCTTTAAAACAGAAATATACTCCAAGCCATAAAAAATAAGCATAAATGTGTCACACATATTGACACACAATATTTTTTATTAGTCTTAACATTTATAAGACTTTTCTGTTGATGATTTGGCTAGTTTATGTTTTCTGAAAACACACAGCTCATGGAAGTTTGAATTGTTGTCTTCTTTTCCCCTCAGTAACTTTCCCTAAAGTTAGCAGAAATAATCAAATTCTTTCCATCTACCTTAGAGGGCCTTGCAATGTTGAGCTCATTATTCATACAGTCACTGCAGGATCCAAGCGTGTGAAGCTTTCCCAAAGAACTTTAGTTCTCCACTGCCTGTATGCTCCAACATTGGGTGGGAAAACAAACCTCAAAAGGAAAGCTATAAAGAAATGAGTGGCGTAAAGGACAATCCCAGTGTTTTGGCCGTGAGCACTGGAAGGTGTTAATGAGTTGACTGTTGATGAAGCAGAGAGCCTTTCCAGGAGCAGGTCAAGGAAATGCATTCTCTCCCCTTATCATATTGCTCCCCTGAAACAGCACTGTGACGTACCACTTCAGAGACTGTGAAATGAGTGAGTCTATTCAAGACAAAGTGAATTATAGGTGTTAACCATATACACATTAGCATTTCTAGTAACCCACCTTTCAGTTTTATAAAATATGATTCCTTTACCCCATGTCTATTCTTTAGTAAGTATATACATACAAAGGAAGACATTTCAGGATTATTATAGTCAGCAATGTCATAAATGCAGACATTTTAATGAGTCCATCTTGAATGAAAAAATCCATTTCCCTCCAGCTACAAGCATGGTTTTGGAAGTTATTCTTGATGCATACGATCAGACTTAGCACTGTCTCCATATTGTTACTGTAATTAGCACTGGCAATTTATTGCCTGCTCTTGAAGGCAGATTGTTGTTTAATAGTCCAGTGAGAGTTTAGTTCTTCCTTTAAGAGGTCTTAAGTTGTGTCATGAACTCAACTCAATGTGGCAGACTTTGTAAGCTAATCTCTCTCTCTCTTTATCCATCCAGTCTGGTTTAGTTCCCTAAGGATCCATTTCAGAAATTGCTGTCACTTGAGGCAGTGTGACATTTGCTTTTCCATTATAAGCTCAGGATTGCAAAGTTAACACCTCAGAGACTAGTCATCTCAACCCAGGGATGTGCCCTAAAATTCAGGGACTGCCAAATGTGAGCAGTGGTGCCTGGCCCCAGAATCCACGTAGGTGTGGATTAATAAAAGGAAAAACAGCATACTTCCCAATGGATTGTATTTTGTCTATAACAACATATTTGTTTCTACAAACCATATAAACAAATTATCCTCTAATAATTCAATATAAAAAGTGAAACATAATTCAGAACAAAGAAGAAATTCAAACATCTCAGTAGAGTAAATTCTGTTCACAGAGAAACATCTACAGTAAGTCGGAATCTCCCCTTATTTCTAAATTAAACATCTCTGTTTGGTCAAGTTAACTCACTATCTTCCTAAAATGGGTGAGGCTGTTTAAGCTTAGCCTACTCCACTCTAAAAATGAATCTAGATCCTTTGAAGTGGAGGGGCCTAGGCAGCTCTAGCACCATACTCAAGCACTCCAGTTGTTTGCCCAGCCAAACGTTGTGGCCTCCCAGCTTCATGGTCACCACCCAGCCCCATACACCTGCACACACAACATGGCCCTCTGTGCGGCCTCTCTGGTTCAATTCTTCCTTGGACTGTCCCTCATCAGCACCTGCTGCCTGGAACTCAGTGCTGATATCATGCATTAATTTTGGAGGGTCTAATCAGGGCATGGTGAAGAACGGGCTTCCTTGAAACTTCATCTTGAAATTGTTTAACTACCTATAAGGGTCTTAGCTGTTCATGACACTGAATCTATCTGAGGCACATAATCTAAAGGAGAACTTGAGAGAGGCAAGAGAAATGAAAAATTGAATTTTAGACTTGTTAGACTTTCTGTATGATGTTAATGCCATTTTAGCACTGCATTGTTCTTACCACTTTTGAACAGTTTATCAGTAATATTCTATAGGTCATACATTTTTCTTGCCCAAGAAAATCCCTACAACACATTCAGCAAGTCCACATTATTGTCAGGACTTACCATGACTTTTCTCTTACACATTCCTACCAGCTGGCCCACCCAATCCCTAATTCTACCAAGCCTATACCTGCCTTGGCTTTTGTAATTGCTGTTCTCTCTGCCTGGAATGCTCTCCCTACAGACGTTTGAGTGTCTCACTCCTCCTCGAAGTCTCAGATCAAATATTCTGCTCTCAGAGAGGCCTCCTTTGACCTTCCTATCTAGCTAATATTGCCCCCCTCCAACAACATTCACTATCATAACATCATTCTTCAGTTTCTTCATAGCACTAAATACTACCTAAGTGATCTTATTCATTTACTTGTTTACTATCTGTCCCTCCCATTAGGATATTTATCTCCATGAGAACAGGGGTCTTATTTTTCTTAGTCACCACTCTCTTCTTGATTCCTAAAACAGTGTTGGGCACTGGATAAATATTTATTGAATTAATTATTTGTTGTAAATTCTTATCATGTTTGAATATCTGGTAGAGCTATGTCCACTTTATTACTCTTTCCTGTCACTTTACTTTATAAATTTTTTATCACAATGACTGAAACTAAACTCCTTCAAGTGAATTGGATGTAAGTTCTGCTCTACGTACATATATGACAAGAAAAATAACTTTATTTTTCTGATTCCTAAATTAATATTTGTTGATAAAACCTAGAAAATATAGAAAAGTATAAGGAAGAAAGCAAGAATTCAACCACACTCCCACAATTCAGAGAATGGCATGATTAATATTTGATTCTTTCTGGTATTTTTTTCTGTGTGTGTGTCTATACACAGACCCTGCAAAATTAAGGGTCCTGCACCCAATTCCACCATGTGTGTATATGGCGGTGTGGGTTTCCCCACACCAACAAGCAATGCCAGGACACCAGGTGGATGCCCTACAATTCAACTCAATTCTGACACTATCTACTGGGAGAAAGTATCGGATTCCACAGGTTAAGGGTTCAGTCTACAAGACTCTCCCCCATCTCCAATTTTAGACACCAGTCACAAGCCTAGGCTGTCACTTGTCCTTCTGACAACTGGCTATAGATTGGAGCTTCCTACCACCTCTTCCTTGAGTTCAATTAACTTGTTACAGCAGCTCACAGAACTCAGAGAAACACTTTATTTACTGGATTACCGATTTATTATAAAAGGATATAACTCAGGAGCAGCCAGATGGAAGAGATGCATAGCGCAAGGCATGGGGAAAGGGCACGGAGCTTCCATGCCCTCTCCAGGTGCACCACTCTCCCAGCACCGCCACATATTCACCAACCCAGAAGCTCACCAAAGTCCTTCCTTTCGGGTTTATATGGAGGCTTCATTACATAGGCAAGATTGATTAAATCATTGGCAAGTGGTGAGTGATTCAACCTTCAGCCTTTCTTCCTTCCCTGGAGGTCAAGGGGTAGGACTGAAAGTTCCAACCCTCTAATCACATAGTCAGTTCTCCTGGCAAACAGCCCCCATCCTTAGATGGGTCCAAAAGTCACCTCATTAACTTAACAAAAGATACTTTATAGCTCTCATCACTTAGGAAATTCCAAGAGTTTTAGGAGCTTTGTACAAGAATCAGGGATGAAGACCAAATATATTTTCTTGTTATAAATCACAACAATATTCTTACAAATCCATTTTTATACAGTTTTACTATCTCAAATTAAAAGTACATACCATAGTTCACCAGTTCTGCTGAACACTGTTCTGTCAGCACTTACCTATGGGAAGGTAAGTCAGGTGATATAAGGGGAAGATCAGAGACGCAATAAAGGGTATTTTCATTTTTTACCTATATGCAATGATGTTTTCTTAAAACTTTCAAAATAAGCATTCATTCATGTATTACTTTTGTAATATGGAAATAAAAGAACATGGCCTCAGTTAAAGTTGTCATGGCCTTATTTAAGATTATTCTCTTTTTATGTACTTTGAAGCAGACCTCAAAATTCTTTTCAAAAATTATTTAGACCCTGCTTGTGAGAGTTTTCTGGGCCCATCACCATGCAAAGTGAGGTGACTGTCTTTTCAGGAATGAATCTTGGATCATTAAGGTCCTTAATTATGCTAAGATAATTCACTCCGTTAATTCAAGAAATATTTATTTAGCACCTACTATGAGCTGGTGTAGTAATAAATATCTATATATAACTTACAGCAAGATAGACAAGATTCTTGGCTTCATTAAGCCTACTTTCTAATGCAAGAGGCGACCAATAAATAGGTATTTTACTCAGGATGGGCTAGGTTATTCTGCCATAACATACAACACCCAAAATCTTAGTGGCTTAAAACAAAAGATTTATTTCTCATTGATGCTACATGTCTATCACCAGTTGCAGGGGAATTTTCTTCTCATTGTTACTCAGGAACTCAGGCTGAGGGTTGTCACCCTATTGGAAAGAGTGCATTGGAGGAACTCACGATGGCAATTAAATGTTTAACTGTTTTGGCCTAGAAGTGATTTATATCACTTTTGTTCACAAGTCATTTGCCAGAACTAGTCATATGGCCCCGCCCAAACACTAGGGGGCCATAAAGTGCCCCAAAGGGGGAAGCATGAGCAGGCAAGACCAGCAACTACAAGGGTTGGCCTTTCTGATCATTAGATATTAGGTTTACCTTTCTTCCCACATGCAAAATATATGCATACTCTCGTCCAGGGAAATAACCCAAAAAGTTCTATCATAGTATCAAACTCAAAGTCCAGGATCTCACAGTAGTCAGTAGTCTTCATCTGGAGACATGAACAAATAAACAAAATATCTCCATCCCCCTCCCCGCATAACTAACATATAATGGTAGAGTAGGATCAGGATAACCACCATAAACATGCCCATTTGAAAAGGAGAAGAATGAGATATAGATAGCAATTATTAATCTGTGGTAATTTTGGAATCCTGCCAGGCAGACTTTGTGAGGGTCCTCTACTCTAGGGTTAGGAATGTTCCTTGATTAGGCTTCAATTCTGATCCATGGCAGACTCCCCTCCTCCATTGGATTGTTTTCTATGGTTCTTAGCTCCACCTTCCACCTTCTAGGGGCGTTCTTCTCCATTATCCTCCATGTCCTTATATTAAGTGAGCACTGGAGAGTATGTCCTCTTTAGATTTGGGGCAGTTTTCTCAGACTACTTCCTGCCCACAGAAGATTGAGGCCCAAGGGTCATTTTAAGTCTCATTATATGCTATGAATTATAGCATTCACTGGTGGATATTTTGGCCCCACTCTTAAAACATTTAGTCATCTCTTTCTATGTTTGATTCAAGTGAGTTCCATGTGCCATAGTCACAGCCACTGTACTTCCCGAGACACAAATTTTTCTTTTGTTTCTCTCTCGTGGGCACCATCAGAGAGAACCCATCAGCCTTTGTCAATGGGAAGACCTGTACCATTCTATCCAACTGAAAAGATTTACTGGACACCACTTTAATCAATGCAGAGGTTTTAGTCATGAGTGTGACAGTCATGTCCTTGATTTGATCCTTGACACAAAGAATTCTAATCAGCTTTTGTTGCTCATCTCAGTATTGTTTTTTACTGATGGAGGATGAGAATCATTTGTATCTTCCAACTGTGCAAGTCTCCAAATTTTTGGACTCTATAATCTCTCTCTTTTTTTATTGCAAGCTGGACAATTATTTTCTGAATTTATCTTATCCTGTAGTATCTCATGTAATCAATATTTACCAATACCCAAATGAACCTAACAGACATATACAGAACATTCTGTCCAACAGCAGCAGAATATACATTCTTCTCAAGTGTACATGGAATATTTTTTAGGATGGATCGTATGTTAGGCAACAAAACAATCTCAACAAGTTCAAGAAGATATAAATCATATCAAATATCTTTTCTGGTCACAGTGGTATGACATGAGAAATAGGAGGAAAGCTGAAAAATTTAAAATATATGGAAATTAAACAACAGAACTTTGAACAACCAATGGATCAAACAAGAAGCCAAAAGGGAAATAAAAAAATACATTTAGACAAATTAAAATGGAAACATAACATACCAAAACTTATGAAATGTGGCAAAAGCAGTTCTAAGAGGAGAGTTTATAGCTATAAATGCATACACCGAGAAAAAAGAAAGATCTCAAATACACAACCTAACAATACACCTCAAGGAACTAGAAAAGAAGAACAAACTAAGCCCAAAGTTAGCAGAAGAAAAGAAACAATACAGTTTAGAGCAGACAAATTAATAGAGAATAGGAAAATAGAAAAGATTAACAAAACTAAGAGTTGGTTCTTTGAAAAGATAAACAACATTGACAACCTTTACCTAGACTAACCAAGAAAAAAAGAGAAAGGACTCAAATAAAATTAAAAATAAAAG
The DNA here is from genome assembly GCF_041296235.1 of Equus asinus. NCBI lineage: Eukaryota > Metazoa > Chordata > Mammalia > Perissodactyla > Equidae > Equus > Equus asinus. The sequence continues at coordinate 189,964,881 of NC_091790.1, read as the reverse complement.
AGGAAACATTACAACAAATAGCATAGAAATACAAAGGATCATAAGAGACTACCATGAACAATTTATACACCAACAAATTGGACAACCTAGAAGAAATGGATAAATTCCTAGAAACATACAACCTAACAAGACTGAATCATGAAGAAATAGAAAATTAAGCAAATCAACAATGAGTAAGAAGAACTGAATCAGTAATCAAAAACTTCCCAACAAAGGAAAGCCCAGAACCAGGTGGTTTCAGTGGTAAATTTTACCAAACACTTAAAGAAGAGTTAATACCAACCCTTCTCAAACTCTCCCAAAAATTATAAGAGGAAGGAACTCTCAAACTCATTTTACAAGGCCAGCATTACTTGTATATCAAAGACAGAAAGGGAGACAACAAGAAAAAAAAATAAAGGCCAATATCCCTGATGAATTATGGATGAAAAATGCTTAACAAAATACTAGCAAACTGAATTCAACAGTACGTTAAAAGACCATACATCATGATCAAGTGGGATTCCTCCCTGGGGTACAAGAATTGTTCAACATACACAAATCAATCATGTGATAAATCACATTAATAGAATGGAAGATAAAAATTATATGATCATCTCACTAGATGCAGAAGCAGCATTTGACAAAATTCAACATCCTTTCATTATAGACACTCTCAGCAATTGGGTATAGAAGGAACTTGACTCAACATAATAAAGGCCATATATGACAAGCCCACAGCTAACATCATACTCAATGGTGAAAGCTTTTCCTCTAAGCCAAGTGAGCCCAAATTCACTACCTTTATTCAACATAGTACTAAAAGTCCTATTCAGAGCAATTAGGTAAGAAAAAGAAATAAAAGGCATCTAAATTAGAAAGGAAGAAGTAAAATTGTCTCTGTTTTTAGATGAAATAATCTCACATAAAGAAAATCCTGAAGATTCCACCAAAAAACTGTTAGAACTAACCAATGAATTCAGCAAAGTGCAGGATACAAAATCAACATACGAAAATCAGTTGCGTTTCTCTCTCTCTCTCTCTCTCTCTTTTTTTTTTTTGGTGAGGAAGATTGGCCCTGAGCTAATATCTCTTGCCAATCTTCCTCTCTTTTTTTTCTTCTCAAAGCCCCAGTGCATAGTCATATATCTTAGGTGTACATCCTTCTAATTCTTCTATGTAGGATGCCACCTCACCATGGCTTGACAAGGGATGCTAGGTCTGCGACGAGGATCTGAACTGGTGAACCCCAGGCTGCTGAAATGGAGTGCACGAACTTAACCATTATGCCACCAGGCCAGCCCCTAGTTGCATTTCTATGCACTAACAATAAACTATCTGAAAAAGAAACAAAGAAAGCAATCCCATTCATAATAGGATCAAAAACTATAAAATACTTAAAAATAAATTTAACCAAGAAGGTGAAAGACATATACAACTCAAAATTATAAGGCAGTGGTGAAAGAAATTGAAGAAAACACAAACAAATGGGATAATATCCCATGTTCATGGATTGGAAGAATTAACGTTGTTAAAATGTTCATAGTACCCAAAGCCATCTATAGATTCAATGCAATCCCTACCAAAATTCCAATGGCATTTTTTAAAAATCCTAAAATTAGTATTGAACCACAAAAGATCTTGTGTGCAATCAAGAAAAAGAAGAACAAAACTGGAGGTATCATACTTCCTGATTTCAAACTATATTACAAAGCTATAGTAATCAAAACAGTATGGTACTGGCATAAAAACAGACCAATGGAACAAAATAGGGAGCCCAGAAATAAACTCACACATACATAGTCAACTAATATTAGATAAGGAAGCCAAGAATATTCAATAAGGAAAAGATAGTCTTTTAAATAAATGGTGTTGGGAAAACTGGATGGCCATATGCAAAAGAATGAAATTGGACTCCTATCTTATTCCACTTACAAAAATTAACTCAAAATGGATTAAAGACTTAAATATAAGATCTGAAATCATAAAACTCCTAGAAGAAAACACAGGAAAGATGCTCCTTGACATTGGTCTTGGCAATATTTTTTCAAGATGACACCAAAAAATTCAGGCAACTGTGATGAGAAAAATAATTCTCTAGAAAAACAACTTTTGTTTTTCTGAGTTGCTGCCTAGGCATTTTACAGTATAATAACATGCTCACACCCAGAGTCAGAACGTTTAGATAAGGACCTGAGCTTAGGATTCCAGTCATAAATTCCCACTTTATTTTTCCTGGGGCACATTTTTAAATAACCACTTCAACTTAAGCCCCAGAAAAGTTAGTGACCTCTGCCCCAACTGCCTTATAAGTAATAGGTGATTGCTACCTTGCTTTCTTATCTCCTGCTCGCTTATGACCCGAGACAGAGGACCGCCCTTCCCCTGGCTCATTGCACCCTTTTGCTTCTGGGATCTGTAAGTAACAAATCTTGTGACTCTACTTCCTTTGCATGGGTCCCCTGAAACTGTGTCTTCAATCAAAACGACTTCATGGGTTTCACTTCCCCAAAGTGGGACCTCAGATGCTGAGGGAGCTACCTGCCACCCCTACCTTTGTAGTTTGTACCTCTGCATTCAGCCAGGTCATAATCTGTATATTCTTAATTCAATATACCATGTCTGGCTTCTCAGCACAGCAACAAAAGCAAAAATCAACAAGTGGGACTACAACAAACTAAAAAGGCTCTGCACAGCAAAAGAAACAATCAACAAAATGAAAAGACAATCTATGGAATGGAAGAAAATATTTGCAAATCGTATGTATGATAAGGGGTAATATTCAAAATGTTTAAGTAACTCATATAACTTAATAGTAAAAAACTCCAAATAATCTAACTAAAAAATGGCCAGAGGCTCTGTACTGACATTTTTCCAAAGAACACACACAAATGGCCAACAGGTATATGAAAAGATACTCAAAGTCACTAATCATCAGAGAAGCACAAATCAAAACCACAATGAGATATCATTCACACCTGTTAGAATGGCTATCATCAAAAAGAGATAACAAGTGTTGGTGAGGATGTGGAGAAAAGGGAACCCTTGCACACTGTTTGTAGGAATGTAAATTGGTGCGGCCACTACGGAAAACAGTATGGAGCTTCCTCAAAAATTAAAAATAGAACTACCATATGATCCAGCAATTTCACTTCTGAGTATATATCCAAAGAAAATGAAAACAGGATATTGAAGAGATTTCTCTACAACCATGTTCATTGCAGCATTATTTACAATAGCCAAGACAGGAAACAACCTAAGTGACCATTGACAGATGAATGGATAAAGAAAATGTGTGTGTGTGTGTGTATACACATATACATTTATACATATACAATGGAATATTATTCAGCCCTCAAAAAGAAGGAATTCCTGCCATTTGTGCCAACAGGTATGAACCTTGAGGATGTTATGTGAAGTGAAATAAGTCAGACAAAGAAAGACAAGTACCATGTGATCTCACTTATACGGGGAATCTAAAAAAACTGAATAGATATAGAGAGTAGGTTTGTGGTTGCCAGTAGCAGGGAGTGGGTGAAGGTGGTCAAAGCTACAAAATTCCAGTTATAAGACGAATAAATTACGTGGATCTAATGTACAGCAAGGTGACTACATTTAACAATACTGTATCATATATTTGAAAGTTGCTAAGAGAATAAATCTTAAAAGTTCTTACTGCACACACACAAAAAGGTGACTACGTGAGGTGATGGCTATGTTCACTAACCATACTGAGGTAATCATTTCACAATATGTGCATATAAGAAATAAACACATGGTACACTTTGAACTTACACAATGTTATACGTCAATTATATAAAGCTGGAGGAAAAGAAATAAAAACATGTCCCCCACACCAAAAGGTTACCGACACGAGCCACCAGCTTTCCACTTTCCAGCCTCTTCTCCTAGAGCTACAAGTTTACAGGGTACATTATGTGCCTTCCACGCATCACCATGCTATCACAAGAGATTGCTTTGCCAAATATTTCACTCCTGTGACTATGAGTCACTATCCTCATAGCTTCTACTATCACTTCCCTTGTTATGTACCACCTAGCCCCTAAGCCAATGCCATCTATATAAGGTTTTTCTTCCACTAACACCTCCCTTCTGACAATAATTTCTCTATTAGTCAGAAGATTGGCTCAGTGTTGCTGCAGTAATAAACACCAAAATCTCAGTAGCTTGAAACGATAAGAGTTTAATTTTCCTCCATACTACATGTCCATCATGGGACGGCAGGGGAGCTCTGCGCATTGTGGTCACTCAGGAACCCAGCCTGACTGTGTCACTGCTGTCTCACATGTTGCTGGTTGCTGTAACAGAGGGAAAAAGAGCTCTGAAGGGTCTTGAATTGGCAAGTCTGGAAGTGACTCATATTACTGCTGCTCACAACTAATAGGCCAAAATTAGTTACATGACATTACTCAACTACAAGGAAGCCAGGAAAAGTAATCCTCTCTTGTGTCCAGGATGGCAGACAAAAGGAAATAATTTGTTTAACACCATAAATACCTACCAAAATAGACAAAAAAATAATGAAAATATTCGTGATAAGTGATGTGAAGGGGAAAAAGCTGGGTTATATGGTAAAAGGAACTGAGGGACCTATTTAAAGTGGGTGGTCTGGGAGGCTTGAAGAGGTAACATTTGCACTGAGACCTCAACAGGCACAAGAAGTGAGCAAGAATTAGTAGAACATTCCAGACAGGAAACAACAAGCATAATGGCCCGAGGCTGGAATGAGCTTGGTTTTTCCTGAACCTGAGAGATGAGATCTGTGGGAACCAAGGAAGCAATGAGACAGGAGGGACCATCAGGGTCATATCAGAGAGGGCCCTGAAGGCCATCGCAAGTAATTAGGATTTTATCCTAAATGCAATAGGAAGCCATTGAAAGGTCTTAGGACAAAAGTGCATGTTTGATTTATGTTTTAAAAAGGTAATTCTGGTTATGTGGGAAATTACTTGGAAAAGGGTAGGAGTGAAAATGGGTAGACCAGCTGGGAGACTACTGTAGCGGTGCAGACTGAAATGACAGTGGCGGAGAAGGGGTGTCTAGGGGCGATAGTCAGTAGTGAAGATAGCAAGAAGTGAACCATTTAAGATACATTTTGAAGGAGTTACTAATGGATTGAATATCAGGGAAAGAATGGGAAAGGCAGGAGTTATTTACAACTCCCATTTTCAAAGATAAACAAAGCCAGACACTAGTAAAGTGGTAAGGACAGATTTTTTTCAGTAATAACTATCACAATAGGGAAAAGAGCCTAGTGTGAACTGAACTCAATTTCAATTTGTACAGAGGTGAATGAGTGTTTTAAAGAGAGAATGAGGGAGTAGGGAGGGGGGCAGGTAGGGCTCAGCAAAGTCAGAGAAGTGACAAATAGAGGAGGTTAGGCAGTGGAAGTGATGGGGCCAGCTATGTCTGCTAGCTGGCAATTATCCAAGTTAGGATTCTACCCTCCTATAGAGACTGGAAGACAGAGGCCCTATCCTCAGGCGTTGGCTGGAACAAACACTAAACAAAATTTGGGCAGCTTTGAGTTTTCTCAAGCTGGCACTTTAAGGAGGACTAGGGTCATTTTAGGAATGTGGCCTTGAGCAGTTAGGAACCATGTTAGTGTTTATTCAAGTCTTTATAGACCAAGGTTTGAGGCCTAATTGAGAAGAGGGCTCAGAGGAGCCTGGTTTGAGTTTGGTGAATGAGAGCATCTTTGTCACCATGTTTTTGGTTTTAGTGATACGGTGGTTACTCGTGTCATTCACAGAGATGGGGAAGTCTAGAGAACAACTAGGTTTAGAATCTAGAGGAGACCAAATCCTATTTTGGGCACGCTAAGTTTGAGACATTCAAATGGGTAAGAAGTTAAATATAAGACGAGATCACAAAGGAGAAGTCTGGGCTAGATATATAAATCAAGAGCTGTGAGTATTATTTCACTCAAAGATCACACAGGTGAGAGTGTGAGTTAGAGAAGAGATAGGGACTCCAGGATTTGCCTAACAAATTCCTCCTTGAGATTTGTTTCCGGAAATATATCACCATTTATATTTCTATTTGTCAGAAAGCAGAATCAAGAGAATATCAATCAAGGTAGTCGTTCGATATTTGGAGATTTTTCTTTTGATTTAAAATCTCTATTTGCTATTTCTAAATGATAACAAAAAATTTACATTTATTGAACTCTATTGTTAGCCCCGTTTAACACATGTGGAAAACTAAACAGAGGTGGGTTAACTAACATGCCAGAGGTGGCACAAAATCAGTAAGCATTGGGTCTTGTATTCAAAACTAAGCAATCTGGTTCCAGAGTCTGTGTTCTCAGCCTCTATATACTACATGGCAAGCATAGTAAAGTAGCTTGGTTTGTTTAGTGGCTCATAAACAACAGACTTTATATATACATATAACAGTTTCAGTAAAGAGTTTTTACTGGATCTCTCTATGTTCATGTGTGCATGTCTGGATTATTAAGGTTGAGGCACAATTCTTCTGGTGGCTATGCCCCAAACTCTTTGAAGAGTAGAACTGACTTCACTAGAACAGTGCTGAAGCTTCAAATCATTAGAACGAAATGAACACAAAATTTTAAAAACAAATTGTACTGGACAGTTAGGTTTGCTCTGCCCTATGGCATTAAACAGAATTCCTATTCCTGGATATCATTTGCTTGTCACAGAGATGAGGAAAATTTCTTCCCCAGCACACACTAAAGTTTTTCCCTCTACAGAACATTATACATAGTATAGACCCACTGACTTCACACTGTTGTCTTGAGTACTCAAGAATTCCTTGAGGACAGGAATTGTTTTATTCCATCTGTCTTACTACATCCTTGAGGCCCAGCAGAGGCTGGCACGTAATAGGAGCCCAAGGGAGGCTTGATAGCGGAGGAAGGGAGGAAGAGGAGAGAGGGAGGGAAGATAGGAGACAGGAGGGAAAGAAAATAAGGGAAGGAACTCAAATCAAACACTCCTACTGGACACTTTTGGAAGGTGAGCAAGACGCCCTCCAAGGTTGTGTTTAAAAAAAAGTTTTTCCCATTTATGGTGCGCAGAAACGTCCCGATCCCCTCTAAAACACTGTATCTCTCCACTTGCTCTCTGCCCTTCCTGACCTCCAACCGCCTTCCCTGGCCTCCTGGCCCAGCTCTCTCCTCCCGCTCCACCCGTTAGCAAACCAGCCTAGCCACTGCGCCTGCGCACGCGGGCGCTCCGCCGCGGGGCCGTCGGGGCGGGGTCCGGAGAGGGGCGTTCCGCCGGGGGAAGAGGAAGAGGAAGTTGGGGGAGGGTCCTAGCGGGGAGTGAACCGGAAGTGTAAGCGCTCCTGCTGCTGTTCGCCCAGGCGGAACCTGTTCTGCTGGGCCTGGTGGCCGCAAAAGAACTTTCTTTCTCCCGCCCTAACGGTCGCTGCGGCCAACTGCCTCGCCCGCCTGGCAGCCTACCCCGCCTTCCCTCCTTCTCCTCCCCGGCTCCGCGCGGCCCTGTCTCTCTCTCGCCTGGCGGCATCCGCTTGCCGCTGCCACCGCCTCCTCGTCTTCTGCCCGGCCAACTGGCCCGCCCTGCTGCAGTGATGTGCGACAAGGAGTTCATGTGGGCCCTGAAAAATGGAGACTTGGATGAGGTGAAAGACTATGTGGCCAAGGTAAGCGGGATGAGTGGAGTGGGAGAGCACGGAGGTGGGATGGAGATGAGGCTGAGGAGGCTGATGGGCGCTGTGCTGGCAGGGGTGGGGGTGGGGGTGGGGGGCGGAGAGACATCCGGGATGGAGGTGGTACGCGGAGAGAGGGGACTCAGGCAGCGTCTAAACTGAAAGAAGGGTGCTGATAACCAGGTCCTGTGTCGGGTAACTGCCCTGGTGATACAGTCAGGCTCCTCTGGCCGCCCTGACCCCTGGGGGGAAAGGGAGGAGTGGTAAGCCGCTCTTTTCGCGGCCCTTTTGAACACTCATTCTTTGAGTCTGGCCCTCTTCTACGCTAGAGTTCTTTAAATCTTTCTTTGAATGAGATAATTCTCCATCTTGGACCTGCCCATTATTGAAGGAAGTAACCTAAGTGATTAGAATCAGAGGAACGTTTTATTTAACTTGGGGCCTGTTATGAGTTCAGAGTGTTCATTGACCGTGAAAAAGAGTACCCAAAATAGCAATAGTTAAAATTCTGACACTTGGTATCACTCCACTGTGAAGTCTTAACTTTGGGTGTGGCCTTCCTCTCCCCTGTTTTAACAAATACGTGTTTGCTTCAAGTGGCAAGATTGTCACTTAGCATCTGAGAGTGTTTAAGATAACTGAGTGTTTTTCAGACAACCATGTTTTAACCTCAGTTACTCCATCTTTATCCTTGATGACATCTGAAATGCTGCGTGTGTAATGAATAGTAATGCAGTTTAGTCACAGTATATTTGGGGGTAAAATCATGATGAAGAAAGCTAGTCTATAACCTAAATCCAGAATGTGAAACTGAACCCACATTGTGGTGGAGTGGTAAACTTAAAATTCCAAGCTGGCCTGCCTTTGGACCCTGACACTGTGCCTTTTGTAATTATGAGAGAACTTAATTAATTATGAGAGAACATCTGATTTTAATATGATGATAATCTAAAAAGAAATCTTCCAAAAGTATAACTTATGACATAATCATGGAAGGCATCTTGCTTCTAAAAAGTGTAACTTTAAGGACATAACCATGGAGGGCATCTTGTTCATCTTCTAAAAGTGTGAGAACCCAATCTAGGTTTTGGTTCTGCAAAGAATATGACCACTGGTATGGTGCTCTGTTTTTGCTTCAGAGATCTGTGTTAGGAAGCAAGTAAGCAGAAGCAGAACTTCGTAAAACTTGCAGGATTGTGCAAGGCAAGCGGCTGATAGTTCTTACTGTGTTTAATACCATTACAATTTCGACTTTTTGCATGCACGTTATTTGCTAAGTTGTTATTTGCAATGGATCTTTAGGACGCTGTTCACTGCCTTCTCAGCTAGTGGCGGTCTGAAGCCTGACTTATTGAATGTTTCAGTATAAGATTAAAGGGAAGAAATTACTTGAAACACTTCAGTCCATGGTACACTTTCAGTGATGGGACATTGCAGAACTCTGGAAGCGAGTGGGCCTTTGTTTTTCTGTTATGGAGGAACCTAGGCTATTTGATGTACTTGAAATATGAAAAGTTGGTAAGTACTGAGCTTACAGCCACAAAAATAACACAATTTATATAGTGTCTTCCTGATACATTATTTTATATCATCTTTGTGAATCTTGTAAAATAAGTCCTTTTGTTAGTCCCATTTTACAGATAAGATTACTGAGAGGCAGGGTACTTAAGGAAAAAAACCAAAAGTTATAGAGATAACAAATGACAGAGCCAGAACTTAGACTTTTAACTACTCCACTGGAGTCTCTCACAGTTAAAATGTAATTATGAAAGCATATGGTACCAAGATTTCTGGTAGGACGTTCCCAAGGTCCACATTCAGGCAGATAAATTATGTACAGAGTTCTCATTCACACAAAAACATTTATGTAAAGATATGTGCCAATAATGTTGGATTAATTTATTTTCATTTAGTTTTTAAATTAGATCATTATGTTCAGTTTGATTTTGTTTTTTCTCTATTACTACCATACTGCTTTCTCTCATTAACCAAAAAGATGGGCGTGAGAGGGAGGAGAAACATTCAAAGAAAAGTAAAAGGAAGTATTAAGAACTAGTTTATCCAAAAAGGTTTGACTGTAATGTAATCCTATGAACAGGCCATTGAGCTTTTTTCTTTCTTAGTTTTTATTAACTTGAATTTCTTCAAGTATCTTTGCTTTGTTAATGAAAAATAACAAAAATGAAAACGATCAAAAATAGCACTCCAGTTTTTATTGACTGAACTCCCTTATTGTGCCTGTTCATACTCTCGAGTCCTTGTAGTTTCTTCTGCTCAGCAGCCATCTTTCCTGCTTATTCATTGACTCACCTTTTCATCCACCAGTTTATGAACGCTCATTATTTTCTAAGTTTATGTAGTATGTATTTATCTGAGTAACTGTGTAGAAAGAAAATACATAAAGAAACATTGGGACTTGTCTAATTTTCCTTCTAAGGGGTGAGAGACTTTAAAATACTCTCCTCAGTACTCCTGTGAAGATCTCCCGCATTGTTAGCATAGAAGAATGGACCTGTAGGTGAAACATTTTAGTGTTTTCCCTTTTTTAAATTAATATTTTGTAAAAACCCATAATAATCCATAATAGTACTTTTCTACCTGTCTCTGACTTCTGTTCAGAAATCTGAAATATGGATAAGCATAAATTGTTGGTTTGGGGTGAGTTCTTGAACTCCAAAAAATCAGTTTAGAGTTCCCAAACCATTGAAAATTGTATGTTTCTAAATGTAAAAAAGCAGCATATAAAGAAAAATTTAGATTATTTCCATATTAAGTATTTATAATACTAAAACATCAGTTTGGCCTCTTGACAGACCTAAAGACCATGTTTAGTTAATTCGTTCATTTTTATTGGGCACCTTTCAGGTTCCAAGCCAGTCATGATAGTGAAGAAGTTGGACACAATGCTCAGGAAACTTCAGCATCTATATATTATAAGTAACATCTCACTTACATAAAATTCTGTTTGTCCGTTTGGAAAACAAGTGAAAGCTAGAAAGTATAATATTCATGAGCAGTGACAGTAGATATTCATCAGCTCGTTTTTGACCTATATCCTTCCTCTAGTGACCTTATTTTTGTGTTTGTTTTCCATTTCTGCCTTTATGTTAATTTCTCCCAAAGGCGTTAATTCGGCCCTTATGTGAGCTCCGGACTCCCTAATGGATAGTTCTGTTCAGATAAATTCCAAATGGAACTCACATTTTCTTCTCAAAAACTGTTTTTGTTGTTTCCATTTTGTGTAATGACGTCTTGACCTAACCATTTGCCCAAACTAGAAATTGGGGAATTTTCCTGAATTTCTGAGTGTTGTTAAGACCCCTTTCTTAGTCTCTCTCACCCATTCCTTACTCTTCATTCTTATCGCTGCTGCTTTAGGTTACTTGCTGCTGCTTTGCCTCCTGGACTGTGTTTTCCTTGACTGTGGTTTTCCCCTCCTTCCCGGTCAACTTGCACAACTTAGCTGGAGGGATTTCTCTGTAATGTGAATCTGAGCGTTATCTTTTTTCACCCAGCCTCCTTTGCTGCCCTTAAAATACTTTTGTGATTCCCTATTACTTATTTTTAAAAGGGCCAACTCCTCCTTGGTTTGGTATCCCAGGCCGTTACGATCTGGCCTGTGCCTGCCTTTCTGAACTCCCCTCTCTATACATGCTCTCCTCCAGCCTGTGCCATGCTGTTTCTGACTTGTATATCTTTACATGTACTCTTTCATCCTACTTGACCAAGTCTGCCCACCTCCATCCTAACCCTTGACCTGGTGAGCTTCTATTTATCTTCTTAGTTTAGATATCACTTCTTCCAGAAAACTATTTTGACTTCAGACAGAGTGCTACTTCTTTTACTGTTTCACTTATCTAGTTGCTGTGATTTGGTTGACATGTCTGTGATTAGGCTCTGGGTCTCTGGAGGGTAGGTACTATATTCTTTTTCATCTTTGTATCTCTAGTATGGTGCCAAGGAATTTCACACATTAAAAGCATGTGTTCCAAGTAAGAAATTCTTTTTCATTCTTAGCTTAGCTACATTTCAGCTACTTTATTAGTTATATAATAATAATTACCATTGACAGGATGACTTATATTGCCAGGTACTAGAAAGCATTCTGCAAGATTTTTACGTAAGTTTTCATTTGCTTTTTACCACAGCGTTTCAGTATAGGTAATAGTACTCTCATTTTAAGGATGAGGAAATTGAAGTTTAGAGAAGTTAAGTAACTTAACAAGGTCACAGAGTATCATAACTGGGTTTTAAACCCAGAGCTGTCTGAATCTGCAGCCCATATTTTGTTCACCGTATCAGTCTGCCTTGAAATGGTTATCTGGTTTCTTAGCTCACAGTAGCTTAGCATCAGCACATTAAGAAAATGAGAAAGGGGCTTGTAAGAGGCAAATACAACAAGTTATCTCTGACTATGAATAAAGACATAGAAAAATGGCTACAATTTAAAAAAATTTAACTGTAACAATTTGGAAATAGCACAGAGACAGCATCTGTATTGTCTTTAAATGTCGTCAGGGGCTATCTTCGCTTAAGGTGTGTCTGTTAAGAGACTGATTGCTTGATAGCGTGTAGAAACCATTTTGTATTTATAGTCACACATAATCTTATAATGTATATTTGTAATTATGGTCCTATACAGTACAGAAAAAGTTAAATTGTGATTATTTGCCTTAAGAAGAAACAAAAGTTAACTGGAGTATTGAGATTTCTATTCAGGATGGTTTAAATTAAACAGCAATTTTTTCAAAAAGTTTGTTCTTAAAATTTTGTATATTTGAGCACTGTGATGCCATGTACAGGTATAATTTTATTTAGGTGTCACATCGATCTGTGAGCTTAGTTAATATTGTTAGCCCCATTTTAGAGATTTTAGAGATGAAGAGACTGAGGCAAAGATTAAATAACTTGCCCAAAGTCACAAAACTCTTGAGTAGTGAGACTGAGTTTTGAACTCAGTTTCTCTGACTTCAAATTTGAATCTCCCTGCTCTTATTCTTCAGCGTGCCATTGACCTTCATTTCTCAGTGATGCTAGACAACACAAGGGGTTCTACATTTTTGAGGATATAAGTGTTAAAAATAATCACAGCGGCCGGGTGGCGCAGCAGTTAAGTTCACATGTTCCGCTTCGCTGGCCTGGAGTTCGCCAGTTGGGATCCCGGGTGTGGACATGGCACCACTTGGCACACCATACTGTGGTAGGCGTCCCACCTATAAAGTAGAGGAAGATGGGCACGGATGTTAGCTCAGGGCCCGTCTTCCTCAGCAAAAAGAGGAGGATTGGCAGCAGATGTTAGCTCAGGGCTAATCTTCCTGAACAAAACAAAACAAAACAAAACAAAAAATAATCACAGTGGAACGGTAGTCATCCGGTTAGACTACTTAGAGGTGAGCTTTGTGATAGATTTTGAGGATCTGACTCTCGTAGAGGTAAATGCTTGAGAGTTGTATTGATAAGTACTCCTTTATGATCTCCAGCAGGTCTGATATATGTTCTCTCTTGTTTACATGTGCTTCTGTTTCACTTGCTGTGAAACACTATACATCAGGTCTCCAACTTCCCTTTCTCTCTGGTTTCCATTCCTTCTCCAACCCCCATTCTAATTACATCTACCTTTGACACTCTGGTAGGTTTGAAAAGTAGTAATTGTGCACCGTTTGAGAGGATAGGATCTCTTGAAGCTGAGAAAAGTATGAACTCTAATTTTTAGAAACTGTAAGACTTACTGGGATCACTTTTCACTTTGCTAATAAAATAGGCAATTTAAAAGAGGTCCTAATTCAGTCTATCCTGGATTTATTAGTTTTATGCAGTTTGCTTTTTTTCCTTTCTTTTTTGAATTATCAGTTTCTTTGTTTTCATAAAAATTTGTCACTGTGTTATGCCCTTTCTACAGCAGGGCTGGTGACCCAGTCAGAAAGAAGATATGGTAGTCCCCCCTTATCCATGGTTTTGCTGTCCACAGTTTCAGTTACCTGTGGTCAGCTGTTGTCCAAAAATATTAAATGGAAAATTCCAGAAATAAACAATTGATAAGTTTTAAATTGTGCGCCATTCTGTGTAGCATGATGAAATCACCAGGTGTCCCACCCAGAACATGAGTCGTCCCTTTGTCCAGCGTATCCGCACTGTATCCTCTACCCGCCTGTTAGTCACTTACTAGCTGTCTTGGTTATCAGATCGACTTTGTGGGTATTGCGGTGCTTGTGTTCAAGTCGACCTTATTTTACTTAATAATGGTCCCCAAGCCAACTTTATTATTAGTTGTTGTTGTTAATCTCTTACTGTGCCTAATTTATAAATTAAACTTTATCGTAGGTGTGTTATGTATAGGAAAAAACATAGTATATATAGGGTTCGGTACTGTCCTCGGTTTCATGCTTTCACTGGGGGTCTTGGAACGGATTCTCCGCAGATAGGGGGAACTACTGTATATCAGTTTGTATGAGATATAGGTACCCTCAGCAGATACAGGAAGTTTAGTATAGATATTTTTTTTAGTCTTTTAATCTTTTTTCTTTGACTGTAAAATAAAGGAAGATCTTTTTATATTGAAAGGCAAGTGTTCACTAAGATGTTTGTAGGCTGTATATAATGTTTTGCTTTGAGATTTTAAACATTATCCTTACACTTAGTGCTGACAATTAAAAGTATAATGAATTAAAGCTGATTTAAAAATAATACATGCTTATTATTTAAAAGACAAAGCTGTACTGAATAAATAAAGCGAAACAACGTGTCCCATTGCCCATTCCCCTTACCCAGGTGGTTTCTTTCTTTAAAGTATAGATTTTAGTATGTATTTTTAAGACAGAAAAGTATTAAAAAGATAAAAATTGTCCCATAATCCTTTCTGGATAATTCCTATTAACTTTAAAAAGTGAATTTAATTCAGATACAGATTAAAAAATGTAACAGCTATGGCTCCCTTCCCTAGTCTCTGTGAACAAAGTTAACTGTTCTTAACAGGTTCATGTGATTAATTTCAGGAAAACATTGGAAAAGTCTATACATACTTCTGCACTTTGTTATTTTAAATTTCTTAATAATTTATCTTAGGTTCCATGTTGAACTTTTTTCTCCCATCTCTCCCTCCCTCCCTTTTTAAAATGGTGCATAGTATTCCATTTTATGGATATACCATAATTTCTTTAGATCTCTATGATAATCATTTTTTTCCAGTTTATTTTTGTAATTAGACAACGTTATTGCGATTACCTCTGTATATAGACCTTGACAACTTTTGAGGCTTTATCTGCATTATCCTCCTGATGAGTTTATCAATTTAGGCACACTCAGTAGCACATGAAACTGCTCATTCCTTCACAGCATCAGCAGCACTGGGCGTCATCACTCTTTTTGGTTTTTGCCATTTGAATAGGTGTAAAATGATTTGTTGCTTCAATTTGCATTTTTATAATGAGGAAGTCAAACATCAGAACTTTGTTAGCGTTTGTATTTTCCCCAAATTTCGTTTGTGTCTTTTATTCATTTATATATTAGGTAGTTGATCTGTTTTTTATTGATTTGTTTGAGCCTTTTATAAACTAAGGAAGTTAGTTTTTTATAATATGCTTTGCCAACATTTTTCCCAGTTTGTCTCTTGACTTTGTCTATTTTATTTTTGTTCTACAGCAGTGTTTAGTTTTTACATGGTTTAATATATCACTTTTTCTCCCTTTTGTGACTTGGATTTTGTGTCCTGTTTACTGAGACCTATTTCTTCTCCTCTCTAAGATTATAAATAATTTTTATCTTTCTTCTAGAACTACTTTTTTTTTGCATTTTTTGCATTTTAGGCGTTTGATCCTTATGTACTTTGAGGTAAGGCATGAAATAGGAATATAGTTTCTGCATTTGTTTTTCAACAGTTTGCACACCATTTATTGTATAATTCCTCTTTACTAATCTGAACTCTTATCTTTATCATAAACAGAATTCCAATATGTGTCTAGATTTCTTGCTCTTTTTCTATCCATTTTAGTATCCATTTTAGTATGGATAGTAAAAGTAGGATGGAGCCACTTTCTCTCTTATGTTTTCTTTAGAGTTTTTGCAAGAGGGTTCCTTTAAGGTTTTTTTCCTTGTTTCCATCATCTCAGAGAAAATATGAGCATTTTTGAACCTACCTCACATTTAACCCATGTCATCATAAGCATTAAACATTTTTTTTCTGGAATGCTGACATAATGTGATCTGAAGAACATAATGCTTTAGCTTTTAATTCTTTATGAAGTATCTTAGGATAGGAGGATATAATGCACTATGGAAATATTCTGTATCAAAGTATTTGAAACAGTGAAGTTGTGTTTAGGTAATCAGACCACAGCTACATCAAAGGCCACCTTGTAATGAGAAATATGGCTGAAAGTAATTTTTTACAACTGAATCTTTACTATATAAATAGTTCTGATAAGGTTGGAAGCTTGACTTTTTCTTTTTTTTTTAATCTATAAAACATTACAAGGGTGGAGAGGAGCTATGATTACTGAAAGCAATGAGAGAAGAAACAAAAACAGGAGAAGCTGACCCAGGAAAATGAAGGGGCAAAGAGTCATGTTGCCTTAAAGTTCCTGAGGCCTATACAGTAATTAATATGTATAAACGTAACCTTGAGCTTCAAGAAAAGTTTAAATTTGGCCTATTTGTCTCTTATTTAAAAAGTCAGAGATATGCAAGATATATTTTGGAACGATTTCTATTTGCCTGTATAAAATAATGGAGATTTTGATAAAATAACATTTTGATACTTAGGTCTAAATTCTTGGCTATCTGAGAAATTTAGATACCAAAAGAAAAGGTTGTAGATAATAAACATTTTACCCATAGTATAAAAGAAGCTATAACACTGTCCTTAGGGAATTTGAAATTTCATTGTTGGTTTAACCATACTGTAGAGATTAAACGTCTTCACTTTGGAATTAAACCCTCCAGCCCTGACCATCAATAAGATGGTCAATAACTGGATCAATTTGAGTGATGAGTTAAACTGCTAAGAACTTGAGTTTCCTCAATTAGGGAAAATGGGGATAATAATAATAAAACCTACTTAATATATGTAAACTGGGTACCCGTTTTCTTGGCATATGGTGAGTGCCTATAAATGTTAGCCATTGTTACTAATAATAATAACCATAAATTTGTCCAGAAGCAAAGCTACTTAAAGATCATCTAGTCCACCTCCCTTATTTTGTAGATAAAGGAAAATTAGATGTTATAGGGCTTGACCCAGATCATACTGCTTATTAAGATTAGGACTGTAATTCAATTTTCCTGAACCTGAACAGGGTTTTTTCACTACATGAAGGTGTTTTCTAATAAAGTGCTTTATACTAGCTGTTACCTCTGTTGGAATATTCTTTTTTGCCCCACCCCATCTTCTTGGTAAATTTCTGCTTATTTTTAAAGTTTTTGTTCTGTGTGGCATTCCTTGACTATTTATGCAGTTAATCCCTCATTTGTGCCAGTGTGGTATCTAACATAGAGCTTTCTTAATGTGTTTATACTCCAGTGTAGAAGTTTCTTAAACTTGACAGCTATGGGCTCCTGGCTTGATGGCCATGTCCTTGGACTTGAATTTGAAAAACAGTGGCTTTGGAGACTCAAATCTTGCTCTTTGGAATATGTTTTGAATGTTCAAAAAAGTTTTATCTTAATGACTGCCTAAAAAAACAAAGGTGCATGTGTTGTAGTGGATCACTTGTTACCTCTCAAACTTGAGAACTCAGAGACTCGCCTCCCCAGAATATTCCTGCAGATCTTGATTTAAGATACAGTGTTGTAGCTGGGCATTTGTCTTCTCGGAGGTGGTTCTTCACGGCATTTGAAGCCCCTTCCTGTCTTAGAGGAGTGCCCTGCTGTTATGAATCTTGGCAAAATGCAAGACCTGGTTCCTACCACAGCAAAGCCAAAAAGGACAAATAAATTGCTTTCTTGTGCCCATGCTTAGCAAATGAGCCCATAACCCAAACATAGCTAATTGGGTGCTTTTATCTGGAGCTGATATAGAGACTTAGGCACAGTAAAGGATGTCGTGGCAGCGATAAAACATCCAGTTTCCAAAGAGAAGTAGTGGTGTGCCCATTGTGGCATTTCTTCTGTGCCCAAGTGGTCCTTGTGACAGCTTTTGATTTTATTCTTGCTTTTAAGTCCCCTTGGTTCCTGCCCATTTACTGAGTGTTCTTCAACTTTCCCAGCAATTTGGAGAGCTACTTTTGATATTTGTTTAATGCATTATATTTCTGTTAATCAGTGTGAATTGGTTTCTGTTGCTTGCAGTTAAGAACTCCGTATTAACTTTTACCTACCTGTCTCCCCTGTTGTGCTGTGAGCTTTTTGAAGATAGAAATTATCTTTGTATTTCCAGTATTTATTACATTGTCTCTTATCTGCCATTTAGCCTATTTAAATCTGGATTGAATTGATATTTCTAGAAACTAACCCTTCCTTTGTTGTTTTCCCGTATAACTCCTTGTAACAGATGTTTAGTGTAAATGATTTTCATTCATTTTCTTTCTTCAGAATTGCTCTAATTTTTCAAAGTCTGTTTTAAACTCAGTGTACTGTGTCCAACTATTTCACACTACTACAATAATTATGAAATAGAGGCATACCTCAGGGATATTGTGGGTTCAGTTGTAGACCACTGCAATAAAGGAAATATTACAATAAAGCAAGTCACGCAAACTTTTTGGTTTCCCAGTGCATATAAAAGTTATGTTTACACTATAGTCTGTTAAGCCTGCAGTAGCGTTATTTCTAAAAAAAAAAAAGTACATACCTTAATTAAATAGTACTTTATTGTTAAAAATTGCTAAGCATCATCTGAGCCTTTAGCAAATCGTAATCTTTTGCTGGTGGAGGGGCTTGTAAAAAACACAGTATCTGTGAAGCAGGATAAAGCAAAGAGCAATAAAACAAGGTGTACCTATACAATAATAGCAACAATAGTTGTATAAATATAACACCAGCTTCCACTTGTTACCTCTCATGGCCATCATTTTAGAATTTCAGTTAAGAATTTTTAAAACCATACAGTCTCAGTAAAAGTAAAGATAGTTTTTATGCTTGTTTCCTTGTGAGGAATAAAAATCATTGCTTTTTCATTGTTATTAATAAACAAATACTAAAACATATAATTAATAACACATTACTTATAACAATATAAAAACATGTGAACCATCAAACCAATAAAATGAAAAGCTTTCTAGCTGCAAGCTAAGTCCTTAGATAACACCTTTATTATTTATTTTAAAGCCCTATGTAGAAGAGTAATTAGTCATGTACCACAGAACGATGCTTTTGTCAACAACGAACCGCATATAGATGGTGGTCCCTTAAGATTAGTACCACGTAGCCTAAGTGTGTAGTAGGCTATACCCTGTAGGTTTGGGTAAATACGCCCTGTGATGTTCGCACAACGACGAAATCGCCTAACGATGCATGTCTCAGGCCATATCCCCGTTGTCAAGCAACGCGTGACTATACTTTCACTTTGGATTGCAGGAGACCTGGATTTGACTCCCAACCCTAGCACTTGTTAACCTTGACCAAGTTATTTAATTTTATCAAACCTCAGCTTTCTCATATGCAAATAGGAATTATAGTCGTACTCAATTCATGTTTTATCTAAATTTTTTTTTCTGCTTTATCTCCCCAAACCCCCCCTGTACACAATTGTATGTATCTTAGTTGCAGGTCCTTCTAGTTGTGGGATGTGGGACGCCACCTCAGGATCCGAACCCTGAGCCGCCACAGCGGAGCACGTGAACTTAACCACTCGGCCACGGACCTGGCCCCTCATCTAATTTTTGAAAAGATAGTGAATGTAAAATTCAACAAAGCCATGCTTAACACATTGTAACTGTATAGTAAATATTTGTGCTGTTGTTTCTGTTTTGATCCTTTCCTAAGAGGAGGCTTAAAGAAGCCAAGGCTCTCTTAGGCCTTGTGAGTCATATGGTCCCTATCACAATTATTCATCTCTGATGTTGTGCAAAAGCAGCCATAGATGATATGTAAACAAATGAGCATGTCTGTATTCTAATAAAACTTTATTTACAGAAACAGGCAGCAGGCTGGATTTGGTCCATGGGTCATAGTTTGCTCACCCTTGTACAACATTAAAGCTACAAAAACTAGGTTTTCTAATAAACTAAATTTCATTTCTTTCTCCTCGCATTTTTGAGGTCTAAAATAATTAAGATGTATGGTCAAATATAAAACTTATTTTGGGGATCAGCAATTTCCAAAACTATGGTTTAGGAATCTTTATGGTTTAAAGATACTAAACTGTAAGGAAAAGCAAGGAATGGAAAGCCATGTTTAGATGGGGGAAGAGAAGGAGAGATGTTGAATAAAATTTTCTAAAAGCAAAAGCTTAGAGTCTCTATAGTAAATATGAACTTTAGGCAAGAGGCCTAGAATTATTCCGAAAACTAGGAATCGTTACTTGTAAACGTACAAACAGGAACTAATTTAGATCCTTAAGCTGAAAGGGAATTCTACAAAATCTTTTTGGCTGTCAAAAGTCATCTTTCACCAAAAATATCCCAGAATCATTCTCTCTCCAGCCCTCATGCCAGTCCCATGACCTGGCTTGATTTCCAACTCTAGAAGTGAAAGAGAAGGCTAGAAAGCAACTATACAGATGTGTTAAAAAAAATACAACTATGTAAAAAGGATAGCCTGCTTTAAGAGCCAAGAAAAAGTCATATTTAGTTGCAATATAGAGGAGAATCAATGCTATAGACCTATAGATTCAAAATGGAAGATAATGGGAACAGAATGCCTTCATTTTGAGTACTTTATGCCAGATATGGTCCTACATAATAAATTAATATACGTTCAGATATGCATATAATTTAACCTTAACATCTACCCAGCGAAGCTTTATCTTCATTTTATAGTTAGGGAAATGGAAATTAAGTAACTTGTCTGAGCTGCTACAGCTAATAAATGGAAGGACAGGATTTGATTTGACTCATTCCGAAAGAGTATTCTTTTCCCATCATTTGCATTGAAATGTGTTTCAGCACTACAAATGAAATACATAGATGGAAAAAACTGAAGACTAAGTATTATAGTAGATAAAGCATTGAGATTGAACCAGCAAAAGATCAGGAAGAACATACAATTTGAACTGATAAACAGGAATAGAAGTTTTCAGAACTGAAAAAAACGACCCAGGATTGGAAATAGTTCCCATGCCCACCATAGTCACAATTAGCAAACGCAAATGAGGAGCAAGACACTCCTAGCTAAAATGATTAACTGTGAAGTCTTTTTTTTTCCTTTTTTAGTCTGTAAGCTTCTGAGCAAAATAATATTAATTTCAAGGGGTAAAATCTTCTTACCTTTAGATTATTTTCATGGTTATACTGGAAAACGGTGAAACAAACCATTCTGTCAAGAATAAAAGATATGAAAAAATATATTCAATTTATCATTCACATATGATGGCAACAGAAAAACAATCTTAAGAAAATATATAACCCCCTTCCCATCAACAGATTTCTACGGATTTCACACCAGAAATCTTAGGGATTAAATTTTTCTTTCTATTCTCTCTTTCTCCTTTCTTGCCTTCTCCTTTCCTTCCTTTCTGCCTCTTCCTCCCTATCATGGGTTTATTTCTAGATACAGCCTTGAGGAATGTAAACCATTGGATCATGACACAAGATATTTCCCAGACTACATAAGATTTTAGGAATAAATTCCAACTGTGGTGCCATGAATTAATTTCTTCAAAATGAAGCTACTTTTTGATCCTATTAATCTTTTTTCCAAATTGAGATACTACTACTATGTTTTGAATGGATTTTCTTAATTTTGGTAGTATTTCTTCGTATAAATATATGCATTTTGTTAAATTAACATTTTAAATTTTTTACCACCGGTAAAAATTTTAATACTTCACTATTTTCAATTAGAAAATGTCGAAGTGTGAATAATTGCTTTTAAACCTTTCAAAGAAGAAAAGTGTGCTTTTAATAAGAAAATCAGCTATATAAAACTAATTTAAATGATTAAATTAGTCATTTTTTTAAAAAAGCTTAAAGTTCTATGTAGATATATAGATGGGGGAATTTACCATAAGATTTGAGGCCTTACCTGTCATGGGCTTCCATTTAAAAACTTTTTGTTAGTAAGAAAGGTAGGTGCTTAACACCTTTATTGGTTAAAAAAACTTAAAGAATTATCATTACGTTTGCTCTTGAAATTTTTGTAGCTCACATTTTATTTCTTTGACTTCCGTTAGTTCTGTGTGATATTGGTGAGTAAATTAATGAAAATGAACCTATAATTTGAATGTATACCTCAGAACCTTTAGGTTAAGAATCCTAGAGACAGAAATACATAGTTATTGTGTAACTGTGTTAAAAACATAGGACTTTGTTTTATTTTGTAGTTTTCATCCTTAAACAAGGTATATGTGTTTTGTTTGGTTTTTACTGTGAACAATTTTTTTTTTTGTCCAGCTGCTTAGCCATCACTACCATTCAAGTGTGTCTTGTAGTAATTTTGTCAGTGAAAATAACTCTCAACTGGGAACATGTCTGAAGTGACTGATCTATTAGATTTTTGAAGGTGATCACTTTGGTTAGGATTGGCCTAATATGGATTTTAACTAGTAATAAGAAACTATTCTTCAGAACAAATTTAAAGTGTTTTATGAGGGTGTGTTATCATATATTATGTTTATTAAACTAGTGCTCATTAAATGATTATTTGTTATGGGTATTATTTTTGTTCATTATTTTGAAATAAGTTCATATTTATAATATTGAAAATTGGATGACTTTTATGTGACAGATCTTTCCTGTTGACTTTGTAGAAAATATGTAGAGTAAGAACAAGTTGATTTTATACTTCTCAGACCTTCTACCTTTCTGTCATGCCATCTTTTTTTTCCTGTTTTGTAAAGTTCCAGATAAAGTATTTTAGTATTATCACCTTTTCTGTTTGCTTTGCCCCTCAGCAGTAGATTATGCATTTGAATCCATAACTATGGTGTAATTTATAACTCTGGTACTCTTTTACCCACTGATGTCACCAGTGCAGTAATATATGATTCTTTTTGGCAAAGTTATAGCCTAAGGTATAAGGACTTTTAACCTTGAGAGGCAGGGGAGAGAGGAGGACAGAGGGAGGGTCGTAGAAGGAGGGACCACAGCATTCATCTGATTCTCAAAAGAATCTGTCATTATAAAAATACTAAACACCACAGTCTTAAGGAATTCTGAATTTGAAATGGGGAAAGATAATACTTAGCTGTAAATGAATTATTGGGGACATTGACTCAACTATACAGAATTTGTTCAGTTTAATAGTTTTGTTGCATTCTGCTATCAGTGAGGTCCAGTATTAATTTACATGCTGTGCTACAAAATGGTCACACATATGCTAATTTAGTCTACTGTTTGTTAAGGAGCTTTTGAGGGCGCTGGTTTCTTGTGACAGTACAGTATGTACTTATGCCTTAGAACTCAGTTGCAGCAACTTCTCCATCTCTTGGAGATTAAAGGAAGAGAACTACTTGTTTCTTTTCACTTGAAGAAAGACCTAAAAAAAAAGTTCTCTGCAGGAGTCAGATGGTCATTTCATTTAGAAGTATTATAAAGAATGCTCTCCCATCTGAATGTTTATTATTCAAATGAACCTGATGCTTTATAGTAGAGGCTTATAAGACATACTGGATCTTGTAAATATCCCCACCCAACCACACTTTTGAGATGCATATAAAAGATTTTGCTGTTAAGGTTGGGAAATCTGAAACTATTAAAAACATACCACATATTTGTAAATATGTTTTTATTCCATATTAAAACCATTTAGGAGGGTAGGGAACGCAAAGACTGAAATAAGCTGGGAAAAATCTAGCGAAAGGAAGAGTGAGACATCTAGAAAAATAGAAAAACTAAGCGAACAAGACTCTTACTGACCTACTCTGCATTTGGACTGAGGATATTAAAGATAGAACACTTCATATCACAAAGCCCCTTGAAATGATTTTTTTTCCACCAGTGTACCTAAGCTGTTGCCTCTTCTTTGCCTTAAACTTCCAGAAGCTGTACTTGCAGTGAAGATGAGGTAAATGAGATTTGAAGAAATTCAAGTAATTTGCCCATGGTAACCAAGCTGGTAAATGACAGAGCCAGGGTTTGTCTCTAGATCTGTCAGATTCCAGAAACCACTCCCATTCCATGAACATGAACATGAGTATTTTTTAAAAGAATTAGGGGGTGGACGAGGAATAGAGTTTCATTTTTGTTTGTATGACTTAGCACAAACCTGTTGTCAAAAGAGAAACTTTTAGAACCACAGTGACCATAGTCCAGCTCATGCCGAGCGACTTCCAGCTTTTATTTGACCTGATGAACTTTGTCTTTTTGTTCACTTCTGTATTTCTACCACTTAGAATAATGCCTAGCGCCTAGTAGGAACTCATAAGTATTTGTTGATTGAATGACTGACCAAATAACTGAGAATGAAAAGCTCTTTAAAGTTTCAAGGTCTTATAAAAGATCTAGAGCTGTGTATATCAGAGGAAGAGGAGTTTATATAGAAACAGCTTGCAGTTATCCTCTATCCAGAAGGCAAAATCACGATCAGATTAAGGAATATCAGGTCAAGGTGAAAGTTATTGGCAAAATTTGGAGTCTAAATGGCAGGAAAAGAAGAGTGTACAAAGTCTGAACAGGTAAAAGGGTGTTAGCAGAGACAGAGTTCACCTCCAGTTCACCACCAGTTCACCTCCGTCTTGGCAATAGCAAACTGGCGGAAAAGAGGTCTGAATGCGTGCAGGGAGGTAACATCATCATAGGATTTAACTCTTGTCACCCAGTGCATTCAGGGTGTTTGGTGTTCTTAGATGCTTTTAACTACTTCTAAGGTGTGATAAAGGACAAGGAGATCAAATAAAAAATGCCAGGCCACTTTGAGATTATCATGTAAAAAAGTTGTTCATCACTTTGAGCTTCATAATTAAATAATAGTTTAACTTAAATCACTGTAAGACTTCTTTACCTTTGACGTAGAAAGGTAAAGGTATTATTATTTTCATAATTTGTTATTCAAGAGGAAGCAATCAGATCATTACACAATACCACCAGAGCCAGGTATTAGTTTGCCAGTTTTGTTTAAAATGAAAGATGAATTCAGCAACTTCTTTGGCTCCTAGGCTTTGACCCAAAATATTAAGACTTATTTTTTAAAATAAGCTTAGAGCTTTTCTGCAGTTAGTCCTAAAACTGCTGTATGTTGTTAGTTCTTTGTTTCTGTTTTGAATACTTAGAAGGATATATTTTGAACAGTGTCAGGTTTTGGAATAATTATTCTAAAGGAAATATTAATGGAGTATGTATGTGTATATGTGTGCGTTATCTATATAAAAGAGATCTTTGAATTCAGATGTTCTGAGGTTAATTTTCTTTGGAAGCAAGGTGGGTTGAATGATGTTTCTATACAGATTTTTTTAATGGATTTTTAAATTTAGAAGAATTGTCTTTACCGTTCAGCTAATATGAAAAGTTATCAGAATTAGTATACTTAAAATTTCTAAAATTGTGGTTGCAAGACCTAGGCAAAATTCTAAATGTTTCCAAAGACTAATGTGAAGTAAAAGAATGTGGCAAACTTTAAAAAGCCATGTAATTTCATATTAATTTAACTAACCATCTTACACAAGCTTACTTGGTTTTTCAGTTAGTTTTAATTCTATCCATAAGTAATAATCTTACCTTAATACAATAACTTAATATTTTTACCTTTACTTTCAAAATAGTCTGTAATTCTAGTGTTGAGCTCCTCTTTGCTTCATCAGTAATTTAGGACATTATAGTATTGGTTTGGTTGTATGTGTGTGTGTGTGTATTTGTGCGTTATTTTTGTTCTCTGTTCCTTTGGTTTTTGTTCTATTTTGCGTTTGTGCTGAAGGTTTTGGTATTACTTTTTAGTTTTATTGCATTAAGATTGAAGAATGGGTTCAATAAGGTTTTAAACTGTGGAATGTATTGAGGTTTTCTTTGGTCTGTTACAATCAAGTTTTGTTAATGTTCAGTGAAAGTAGAAAGTGTAGTTTCCATAGAGTCCAAAGTTTGATATATATTGTCTCGTTAATTATTAATCCTGCCTCCTATATCTTTACCTTCCAAAGACTGAGATGATTGTGATAGTCCCTCACTGCAACGCTGTTTTTGTCAGTTGCTTTCTTGATATTCAGATAAAGATTCATGACTAACTTATACATTTTTTAAATGTAAAATGAACATCTTTTTCCCATTTACTTTTCTTTGCCTTGAATTCTACTTTGTCATATATTAATATTACCCTTCTTAGTTTTTTAGATATATGTGTATGATATATTTTTGCCCATTCTTTTGTGTTTTTCACATATTGCTTTGTTTTTAGGTGTGTCTCCCAATGGCATACTTCGTTGGATTTTTGTTTGCTTTTCTTTTTGTTGTTATTGTTTAAAAAAAATCCAAGATTCATTCTTTATCTTTAAATTTGTTAGTTAAACCTATTCACATTTATTAACGTAACTGATCAATTTAAGTTTTCTGCTTTTTAGACTTTTAATTTACTTTATATAAACTTACTTTCATTTTGCCCTTTTTTAGCTGTAAGAATTTATTTTCTTGGCTGCTTTTTCTTCCGTGATTTGAAAAGTATTCATCTTTTTTAGGTTTACTAGAACTTAAATTTCATCAGAAAAAAATTTGAGTCTAAATTTTGTTAAGCAGTTGTCTTCGGTTTATTTTAGTTTTTCCAGACAAAAATATGTGTTGCTTTAATTGATTATAAAAGTAAAGCATGCTCATTTTTTAAAAATATAATATTGAAATTCAGAAAGTGAGAGTATCCTCATAATACTGTTCTCTAAAGCTGACTATGAATAAATTTGTTGTATATATTCTCTAAAATTTTATGATTATATGTAAGCGTATTCTAAGTTTTGAAGTAAATGGGGTCATGTCTGCTTTATTCACTCAATAGCATGGTCATCTCCCCATGTCAACAGTACACAACCTGGAGGAGTTACCTTCTCTGTGCCTCAGTTTCCTTATATGGGAATAGTAGTACTAACCTCTTAAAGCTTTTGTGATAATTAAGTGAATTAATACCTGGAAAGTACTTGTAACAGTGCCTGGCACATGGTAAGCGTTCAAGGAGTATAAGCTATTTTCATTTTCATTTTAAATGATTCTGCATAGTATTTCATAGAGGGTATGCTATCATTTATTTAAAAGCTTCCCATGTACAGCATTTAGTTGTGAAGGTGTCACTTAATGAGACCTCTATGTCTGACAGAATCTGGTAGGTTTTTTATATCCTCATTTAGTTTCTGTTTTATATAAATGTGTGATTGTATATATTTGTTGAATTGTATATCTTCTCTCTCAAGACTTATTTTGACATCTACATCTAGCTCTTAACCATATTTGCTTAAGTAAAGGCTCACTTGGCTTTCCGTTTTATCATTCTTTTATGTCAAAACTCCCCATTCTTGTCTTCTAATTTTCAATTCGTCTCTTTTGTTTCACTAGAGCAACAGTTTTCAAAGTATTGTATATCTCTGTGGGTCCCAGAGACCTTTCAAGAGGTCCATGAGGTTAAAACTGTTTCATAATAATATTAAGACTCTATTTGCTCTTTTCACGGTGATGACACTTTTACTGATGGTGCAGAAGCGAGAGTGAGTAAAACTGCTGCATGCATCAAGGCAGTGGTCCCAAGCTGTACATCTCCTGGTCATTGTGAACTTTACCTCCATACACACGTAGTTAAATAATAGGCCGGTTTCACTTCAGAATGCCCTCCATGAAGCACTTAAAAACATCTTGATTATGGAGTACATTTCTTTAATATTCTACGTGAAGAAAGGAAAGTATTCATAAAGCACTGCTCTAGTTCTTGGAATAGCTACCTGAACTAGCTGCCTGTTTCTATGGAACATTGTTTTTACTTGAAAGAAACAACTGACAGATTATAAATTCAGTTATTCAGACTTGGATATTTGGCAGATATTTTCTTGAAAGTGAATTTAGTGAGCCTGTCAGTTCAAGGAAAACAGCTGATAAGTTTTATTGGCAATTGTAAAATTTTATCTTTGGAGAGAATTCAGATTTGGGGACATTTATGTCTGCCATTTTGAACTTGACAGCTTCCCAGTACTTAAAGACTTTTCTCATGAGATTGGAAGTGATATCTGTGAATGTGATTGATATTATATAAAGAAATTTGTCAACATTTGGAAGATCTACATGACTCAGTAAACCAATGTTTTCTAAATGACCAATGCATGACATTACAAAATTATGCATGGATAAAAGATCCGTTGAAACTGTAAGCAGACTGATGGATTTTAATGTGACGGACTAAGTTCCTTGATACAGCCTCAGGTTCCACAGTATAAACCACTTAACACACTACCACTTGTTGAGTTTTAGTGTTGTGTCAAAGAAGAATATCCATAATTGACTCAAAAGTCTGTAAAAAATTTTTTACTTGTTCAACTATGTATCTGTGGAGACCACATGTTCTTCATATACAGTCATGCACCGCATGAGGACGTTTCAGTCAGCGATGGACCACATGTTCGACAGTGGTCCCATAACATTAGTACCCTATAGCCTGGGTGTCTAGTAAGCTATGCCACCTAGGTTTGTGGAAGTGCACTCTATGATGTTCACATAATGACGCAATCACCTAACAACGCATTTCTCAGAGCGTGTCTGTCTTGAAGTGATGCATGACTGTATTTCGGCCAAAACTATATGACAGAACAAATTGGATATAGAAGCAGATATGAGAAATCAGCTGTCTTCTATTAAAACAAACATCTAAGGGATTTGCAAAAACTGTAATACAATGCCGCCCTTCTCACTTTTGGAGGGTGGAAATATAGTTATTTTTTATTTTTAAAAATCTCATTTATCTTAACATGTAATGTATTTCTTTTTGTTACTTCTGAATGAATAAATATTTGAAAGGTTTTGTACCTTAATTTCTAACTTGGTAAATACCCATAGATATAACCCATATAAACAAAGAATTCTTTGGGCTCCTGAGATTAAAATGTTGAAGAATTGCTGCACTAGAAGTCTTAAGGTGCTCCTCACCTCCAACTCCCACCTTTAAGGGAGGATTGATGGTATGTTTTCTGATTTGCTGATACCCAAGACTACCTTTACACATGAATGTTGATTTGTTTGCTGTGGAATGCATGAGTCATAATTTATTCTCTCCAAACTGTGGATCAGAGATTCTTAATCTTCTGCCTACCTCCAACGTGTTTAAAGGACGCCTCACACAGCTCCAATTAGTATGAGTGTCAGTAACTGTCCTCAGAGGCTTATACCTGATCCCCATACCCTCTCCAGATATCATTACTATAGATAGTTTCTCTCTCTCGTCCTGGGGAATTCAGTGTTATAGAGAGGTCAAAAATAAGAGACTAGGCTAGTTTAATTTTCTTTAGTGTTGATATGTTTTTTACTTTTTTGGTTTTATCCCTTAAAACAAATTGTAAAGCTATGTTAATGGGGGAATCTGTTGAATTTTGTCTGTAATACAATGAGCTTTTATGATCTGCTGTCTCAGGTCTTTCCCTTTTTTAAGAAGTTTTTTTTTTCCTGAGGAAAATTCACCCTGAGCTAACATCTGCTGCCAAGCTTCCGCTTTTTGTATGTGAGCTGCCACCACAGTGTGGCCACTGACAGACGAGTGGACTCAGGTTAGGTCCATGCTGGGGAAGCTAACCTGGGCCACCAAAGCAGAGCACACCAACCACTAGGCCACCAGGGCTGGCCCTCAGGTCTTTCTTGAGCTCAAAAAAAACCATTTACTTTTATACCTATTTCAGTTTGCTTTGTTCTGGCTATGTATTTATAAGTTTGAACTTTACACTCATTATACGAATCATCTTTTTTTTTTTTTTAATCATTTTCATTTCTTTGTTTATCACTTCAGTGTCCTGGGAGAATTTTTAAGCTTGGTCTCAATTCTTTATTTGATTGAGTTTTTTAAATTTGAGGAGTGTTACCTAACTCTGCTGACTTTGGTGCAGAATTTAGTTTTGCAATTGCAGTTTTAATTTCCTTGCTCTATTTCACTTTCTCAGCCAGCTTCCTTTTCCTATCAGCGTAGCTACATCGCAGTTTGTTCACTTTGCATGTTAGCCTGTTTTCTTCTTAACATCTGTTTTTCATAGAAACATGTCTTTTGGATACTATTTTGATTACATGCTTTTTGAAATTAAAGTTTCTTGAGTTTTTAGCATGATATTTCTTTCTTTTGCTATATGATTAGTTTTCAGACACCCCACATTGTTTCTCTTCTGTTATTTATCCTTTAAAGGAGGAAAGCTATCCAGATTCAGGATGTGTAAACAGATAGGCTGTGAGGATTGCTTATGACCACACTTAACACCTGCTTATGTACTAGAAGAATTCTAGTTTCTTGGTGCTTTGTTGGCCTGATGTGAGATCTTTCATATTCTCTATTGCCTAGTTCTAATACACTATATAAAAAGTTCTAGCTTCAAGCAGGAATGTGCCTTAGGTTTCTCTATGACTCTCCGCGTAAGGTGGTTGATCCTTTGTGGGTAAAGAAATGGTGGATCACTTTTTTCCTGTGATGGAAGCAGATTCTGCAGCTAAGAAGAACAGTGAGGGAGAAGAAACTTTTTATCTTATAACTGTTTCCCAAAGGGAATAAATGACTGAGTAAGAGACGGGTTTATTTTTCTCTCTTGTAAAAGAAATCAAGAAGTAGGCAATCTACGGCTGGTGTGGTGGCTCCATGGTATAAGGTACTCAAGGTCCTCCTCTCTTTATGCTCCTCCAATCCTTTGTGAATCACTCCCATCCTCACGGTCACTTCATTGTCCAAAAGAGTTGCTGGGGTTTCAGCTACCACCCTTATATTCAAACAGGAATAAGGGGAGAAGTATACCTTCCAGTCGATCCTAAAGTCTCCATTCAACTTGGGCTCTCACCTGTTGGCACCCCTAGGTACTGAGTTGCTGGGAAATGTGTGGTAGCTGGGCACATTGCCAGCCTTAATAAAGTCAGAATTTTTTGCCAAAGAAGAAGGATAGAATGGTGATGGAGTATGTATATCTTTACTGCAGTAGCAGTACCATATGGTAATGTATAAATAGATACAAGGGCATCCTTCGGTAACACCAAGCTTAATGAATATACAAGTAGTTGGCCAATACACTTGGTTTTCTGAGCTTTTTTGAGTTGTCTTTCTCTATTTGTTTTCACACGCGTTGGGACAGGCATAGCAGGGAATGTTTCCCTGAGCATATATTACTTATACTGGAGGTCAGTTTGCTTTCCTTTTCAGTTTGTGGACACAATTCAGATGAGGTCAGAACTTCCAAACATGTAGTATTAGCTTTAGGGTTTAATGTGTTCCTCTTGGTTTTAATTTTTTTAATATCTTCATTACATTGTTAAAAATATGAAATTTCTATAATAATATTTAATTTCTGAACTAATATTAATTGATGCCACACTCACCCAATTTTCATGAGAATAATATTGGCAGTATTGGTTTCAGTGAATTTCACCATTTTATGTTCTCCAAATTCAGCATAATCCAATTCTGTACTTCACATTCTAGCATCTTGATCCAGTCACGTATTAGTTTTTGTTGCAAAGACAGGCATATGCAATGACTGTTAGTGTTTTTACGAAGCACGTAATCAAGCCTTAAATACCCTTTCCCGCTCACCAAGGCAAAGTGGTAAGATTTTTTTTTTTCTATTTTGTGACAATTTCAGAGATGTTAAAACACAGGAAACTGTGTGCTTTGAAATTGATGAAATATGATATTATGCTCTATAAAATAAGAACTTTAATGTTACAGGGTACTTGGTATTAATCTACATGTCCAGAGTTAGGAGAATACTTAAGTAAACTGGTATATCTACTTAACAGAATATTGTGTAGCTTTCAAGAATGATAGCAAGATATCTCATATGTTATGTAAATAGTGTGATTATAACTTTAAGTAACTACTTTCGTAGAAAAAATTAAACAGACGTACAGCAAAGTAGTAATAATCATTGTGTTTTGGATGGCAGGACTCACTAGGAGAAACATCTCTTATTTTCCAAATCTAATTTAATGAATGTCTTATATTTTAAGTGTGTGTGTCTGTGTGGTAGCGATGGGGTTGTGTGTAACATTTATGAAGGGATCACTTAGAAATAAGTCCTGCTATATTAATTTCCTTTTTTGGCAGTTCCTAGACTGTTAGATAAAGGAAATCTCAAACATTTCATTGAAATTTGGATGTTTCAATGATATGCTTGGGGAAATGATGGGAAAGGCTGGTTGGAGGAGAGTGTAATGAACTGGATTCAAGACTGTTTGAATGGTAGTACCCAAACTTACTACCTATGTCTTTATGTATTGAACTGAAGGAAGTTTCCTGAACACTGATGGGGCTCATTCCTAAGTCTTTTCTTATTTACTATTTTAGTAAGTGTCTTGGATAACCATAGTGAAGATAGGTCAGGTACAACTGGAGGGTGGGAAGGATGAGGAGTTACAAATTCCTTTTAATAAGAATCTAGAAGGAACTTGGCAGCCTGGAAAAATAAAATGACCATTATAAGATGAAATTTAATAGCAATTAATATAATGGCCCTACTTGTATACTCAGAAAATCAGTAACTGAAGTTCAGGATAACAGCAAATCATATGGAAAAGATTTTATTTTAGTTATAGTATGATGTGACTGCTAAGCACAATTAATAATATAATGTGAAAATAGGGACTGCTTGTTCCATGTGTCCTCAAGGGATAGAACCAGAATCAGTAAACTGTGAATTTTCCAGCATTTAAAGCAGGAATGGACCGATCAGTACGGTCTTGAGTTGCATTTTATTAGAGAGTTTCAATTGTAGGTTGGGCACAAGCAAGGATTCAAACACAGAATGAGTGGTTGAATTAGATGACATTTACAGTTCTTTCCAACACTGAAGATTCTTTGACTTTCAAACACTCTGATAATGTTTTTAAATGCCTCTTTGTGAAGTGGTAGTTGTTTTGGTAAGCAGCAGGTTACGTAGTGTGACAAAGATGTGACAAAGTATAAATGACTGCACTAATTCATTAAGTTGGACTGTTATGCACAAGTCACCGATATATATAAATAAGGCATTGCCCTTTAATGGAGTTTTCATTGAAGTACGTAAATACTAAATATGTAATTAAATAAAGGTAAATGTAGTAAGAGACATATAAACAAGAACTGTGAGGATTAAAAGGAGGGAATTACCTATCAAGAGTATCAGGGGGAAAAGTATCAGGTAAAAGTTTTATAGAGAAAATAGATCTTGAGGGGTAAGTGGAATTTCACTAGATCAAGACATGAATGGAAGTGGGATGATGATGGCAAAGAAAGGCAACAACATGAGGTTTCCCAGAAGTGGGAAGGCGCTGGTGTGTTGGGAGCAGTGTATGTATGAGAGTGAAAGCCCGGGATGGTTAAGTTGGTGTTGAATTGAAGATGACTTGAGTGTCAAGATGAGGATTTTCTGTTCAAGAGCAGTTGAAATGTTTTAAGTGAGCAGTTGAAATGTTTTAGGTGAGGAAGTGGCATGATCAGTGTTACTCTTTAGGAATATTGATTTACTTAATTTACATTTGTTGAATTGTTGAAGGTGGAGAAATTGGGTAGAAAGATTCAAGTGAGACCTGTTGAGGCCCCTAATAATATTAATAATAGCAGTTGCCATTTGTTGAGTGCTTCCTATATGCCAGGCACCTTACATTATTTCAGTAAAGGCTCACAAAAATGCTGTGTGGTAGATACTTTCCAAATAGCACCTCCTGGATTTCCACTTGGCCTATGGGAATTCCATACACCATAATGTATTTTCATTTCTCTAAGCAAATTCTCTCACGTACACATGTATGCATATGCCCACACTCTCCAAAGCAGTAGACACCTTATTGAATACTATAGTTTCTTAATTTAGCATTCTATAATATGATTTCATAATCAGCAATCACAACAAAGTATTATTGAGGTTTAAAAGTACCGTATTTGGCATAGTGGTGAAATAAAACAAGTGTAAGATGTAGTCTCTGACCCTTAAAGACTTAAAATGTAATTAACACAGAATATAAATACATGAAAAGCTAAATTGCAATAAAAGATAAATTCCCAGCAATTAAGTTGTTGAGCATTCACTTCATTGAGGCTCCTCTGTATCTTATAGGACTCAACTAAATGGCTTTCGTTTATTTGCATGTTTGCTTCCCAGAAAGGCAGCAGATTCTTGGAGTCAGGGCCAGCCCTTCTTATTTTATTGCAAGCAAGTAGCACAGTGCCTGACTCATGGTAGGTTCAGTAAATGTTTGTTGAATTTAATCTAATTGTAAGTAGTGTGTCTAATACGTGTTTCTTTATCTTTTTAAATCCATGTTAGTAAAACAACTCGAAGTAATAATAGATTTAAAAGAAAAAAATATTTTGACTTAGAAATGTATAATTATTTTACTTTGTTCATGTTCTTATACTAAATCTTCTTGCTTGATCCATCTTATGTGGAAAGCTGTGTCCTGTAGTCGCCATTTTCAGCATCTAAGCTTTTGAGCTACTTTATTTTCATAGCTAGAAAGTACAGGAAACCCTATTTTCTCAGTCTAGAATGTAAAAGGGGTGGGGGGAGCAATTGTAAATTGACATGATCACCAGATACCTTTAACCCATAAAAGTAAAAAGCACGAAAACTAACTAAAAACAGACTTTGGAGGACATCTACTCCAACCACTGATTTTCCAGTGAGGAAACTGGCCTACCAAGCTTGCTACTTCCCCATTGTGAGCAGTAGCAGAGGTAACTAGAGATGAAGGCTTCTGTCTGGTGTTCTTTGCACTATTTAATACCACTTCTCTTCATAAAAGTAGAACTTTAAGTAGGCCGTGAAAGATAGGAGAGGTTTAGATAGCTAGGTAATGCATTCTAATAGAGGAAGGGGCTCCTAACTTCTCAGCGGTCCTGGCCTTCTTTGAGAATCTGATGAAAAGTGACGTGGACTCTACCTAGAAAATTGTGTACACACGCAAAAGAATTTGTAGACTCTTTAAAAATCTGTTCATGAATTGCCTAGTGGTCTGTAGATCTCAAGAGGAAAGGTACAGAATCAGTTATTGTACTATATCCACAACATCAGAAACAGTTGAGACTGAATTGGGTTTTAGAATCTTGTGCTCTTTAATAGTCACCTGTCTTCTAAGGAGTTACTCAAAACCCTGGAGTAACATGGCCCAAATTCCTGAAGCATCCGTGAACAGGGAGGAGGGAGGAACAAAAGCTGTGGATTTGGGGTTGTGGCTGTTATAGTAAAACAAACAACACATATATGTTCGTATGTACATATGATGTATGCATATTCGTGCAGATATATTTGTATGAATTTTTAGTTTGGCTGTTTAGGATTCTGCTTTCAGACTCAGGGAAGCATGT
This sequence comes from Equus asinus, assembly GCF_041296235.1. Lineage (NCBI taxonomy): Eukaryota > Metazoa > Chordata > Mammalia > Perissodactyla > Equidae > Equus > Equus asinus. The sequence goes on along the minus strand of NC_091790.1, from coordinate 189,929,745 downwards.
ATTCTCTCCTTTCCTATTGAAGCACTTCAGTGGAGAAGTTTGAGAAGGACTCAGTAGAGAATTAGTGTCGCAGACTATTTTATGTTTTTGTGAGTGAGTAATACAATTAATACATATTTTGTCAAGTTAGTTTATCAGTGAAGAATAAAGTTCTTGCGGGCAGAGACCCACAATTCCACTTTTTTGTATCCTTGGTGTCCCTAGCACAAGGCTAGGACCGTCATTTCTCATTAATACTAGCTGATTTGTTGATGTTAAAGGTAGAAGTAGACTGTTATGCCAATAACTTTCTAGTCAAATAAGAGACTTTATCAGTATAGCTGAGGCTCTTGGTTGTTTAGAAAAAAGGTACTTGAGAAATGAAACATGGCTAGCTTTCTCAATATCCAATAATGTCATTTAATTTTCAAAAGGTTGAAAAACCTGTCCAGTGTCTAGCCCTAAAATGTCATGCTTTGGCATTGGAATAAATAATATTATAATAATTAGGTAATTAGGTTCTCCTCCCAACATAGAATTCACCAACTTATTGATGTAAACTAGCCATGCGTTATTACTCGTTTTATTTTTTTTCCCTAAGAATAATTCTTATTAGGACCAGGGAAGACCTGAAGATGCTAATCTTGAGTTGTTAGAATATAGAGTAATCTTAAGACCCTTCTTGGATTCCATTTGATGTAGAATTTCACACAGACTTTCTCCTTCCCACCATAATCTAAAACCCCCTTCTTATTGAGAAGCACCGGGAGTCAACCTATCCTAAAGCATTTCGTGGTCATTATAGTGGTTCTGGATAGAGTGTATTTAATTTAAACTACTCACCAGAAAATATTATGTAATAGTGTTATTTCATATCTGTAATATGACATATATTACATATCTGGAATATACAATATTTAGAGAAAATGAGAATCGTTCAAAACAACTTACAAGAAAAATGGTAAAAATAACAATTTTAATATATTAAAAATATGTTATGTGTTTAAAACCAACAGGCTTCATGTTGCAGTGAAACAAAGGAGAGTGAAATGAACCTGGATAAATTATTCTTGTTAAAAGGGAAAGGTGAAGCTAGACTAGCCAGGATATGATGACAAGTTAGGTTTTCAACCTGCTTTACTTTGACTGTATATGGTAAATAGAAGCTGTGTGCAGAGTTATTTGTGACCTACCTGATTATTTACACACATACCATGGCAAAAATGTTCTTGCTGCCCAACTGTGACACATGATACTACTGCACGATGATATCTTTTAAAACATATAAACTTTATCTCTAAGGAAGTATTATCCCCCAGAAGTTCTATAATCAATGTATTTCTATATCGATATTATTACAGGACTGTATAAGGATAACCATATTTATCAACTTTGAATTATATATGATGACAATCTGATAGCCAAGATTCCAAAAATTTATTTTAAACTTCTGGTGGAAGTGAATGAGTCCGGAAAGGAAATAGCGAAGCAGTAATCAGAGAGGTAGGAGGAAAACTACAATAATCTGGTGTCACTAAAGCCGAGAGAGAATGTTTAAAACACAAACGAGTGATCACCTTTGTCACTATTGGGAAGTCAGTTAAGGTGAGGACTAAGAGATAACCGGATAACCTTTGCATTTTGCAACATGGAGGTCATTAACCTCAAGCAAAAATGGTTATGATAACAGTGTTGAGGGTGGAAGCCAGATTAGAATGGAAGGTGAGAAATTGAATATAAATGTAGACAATGCTTTTGGAAAGTTTAGCAATGAAAGGGAAGAGAGAGAATAGTAACTAAACAATAGAGTTGAGTCTAAGGAGAAGTTTTTGTGTTGCTGTTTGCTTTTTTTAGTGGAAGAGTTGTTAATGGTGTATGCTGATGAGAAGGAGCGAGTAGAGCTGTAGAGGTGAAAACACAGGCAAGAAAAGGGATAAACAAAGGAGTAACTTCTAAGAAAACAAGAAAGGATGATATGCAAAACATAGGTGAGGGATTGGCTTTAGATAGGAGAAGAGGATTTGTCAGTTGCTGGAAGGTATGGTGGTAAGTTCCTGAGGGAGTTCATGTCTGAAGTAAAGAAGCATATGAGGTTATCTGCTGAGAGCGAAAGGGAAGGAGGAGATAGAGAAGTCTAAGGTGTGTAAAAAGGGAAGAGATTTAAAATAGTCTCTGGAAAGTGGAAGAGCAAGAGAGAAAGGAAAACATGGTAAGCTTACCGTGTAGTGCTAAGGGAGCTATTGAGATTGTGCGCCTCTCTCCTCTATCCACAGGACTGGGGAGATAAAATTAGCATTAGATTTTTTTTCTCTGTAATGGTGATATTTCATGAAATTAGAATCAAGATTACAGAATAAGTGGCTGGCTTCCTCTCCAGTGATGTCCCTGAAGCCTGGAGTATGGGGAGAAAGGAACTAGATACAGCACTGTCTTACTTCCCTATTTCACTACCACTACAGAAGTTACCACCTATCCAGACTGCTAAAAACCTGGTGAAATTGTCATTCAATTCAATCAAACCCCCTTCATTGGTAAACACACCACTGATCTCAAGTTATTGCTGTTCTTAGTAGATAACTAATGCATTATCAGTGTGTGTTTGAAATGGAAGATGTCATTATGACTTGCTTCCAAGTCTGTTGTTTGAGCAACTTTACTGTTTGTTCAATCAAAAAGCTTCTATTATATCAATGTTTAGTATGTGTCAGAAACTATACTAGGCATTGGAGATGCAAAAGTAAGTAAGAGTGTGATAAGTGTTATGACACAGAGAAATAAAAGGGGCTTTGGGCACATGTGTGAGGCTCACATTACTCGAAGTTGAGGGGGTTAGAGGTGACTTTGCAGGGGAAGTTTTATTAAAGCTTGTTTCTGAAGGGTTAGTAACTAACTAAACAGAGGACATGAGGGAGGAATGCTGTGAGAATTGAAACAGGAAAGGTAGTCACTGGGGACATCACTCCAAATCTTCTAAACTGTGTGAAGTTGTTCAGACTTTATTCTCCAGGAGCAATGGGTAATCATCAGAGTACTTTTAAACAGGGAATGATGTGATCATGTTTTGTGTTTAGAAGATGCTGTAGCTGCAGAGTAAAGAATGGAGTAGGCGAAATGAGGCTAGAAGTTGGGATACCACTTAGATTTTTTCAGAAATCCAGACAATGGTTTTGATCTCTGAAGCCCACCCAGCTAGTAGGGGTCACGTTGATCCTCTCTTATCCCACTTTAAAACATCTTATTCCATGTAGTTAGTTGAGTTACTGGATATAGAAGTCAAGAGCTTTCCCTTCAGCACTAACAGTGAAGGAACTTGACCTCAAATAGCTTTTGCTCTCTAAGTCTCTCATGAAGGTACTGTTAGTCACCCCTGCCCTCATCCTACCTCAAATACTGATTTGTTAGCATCTCGTAAGGATAGAACCACAAAGATATGATGTCAGGAAAATCTATGTTATTGAGGTATAATTGAACTACAACAAACTGCAGATGTTTAAGGTGTACAATTTGATAAGTTTTGACATCTATATACCTGTGAGACCACAATCAAGACACTGAACAACATATCCATTACCCCCAAGTGCCTATTTGTAATCCCTCCTTCCTGTTGTCACTCCCACTGCCCTCCTTCAAGGCAACCATTGATCTGCTTTCTAGCACTATAAATTAATTTGCATATTTTATAATTTTACGCCAATAACGTGCTTTCTTGATTACTGCAGTTTTTAGTAATTCTTGAAATCAGGTAGTGTTAGCCCTCTAGCTTGTTATTCTTTTTCACGGTTGTTTTGGCTATTCTAGATTGTTCGCGTTTCCATATGAAATTTAGGGTCCGTTTGTCAATTTCCCAAAAAGCCTGCTGGGGTTTTGACTGGTATTACATTGAGTCTATATGTCAATTTGGAGAGAATTGACACCTTTACAATATTAAGTGTTCCAGCCCACAAAGGTGGTGTATCTTTCCATTTATTTAGGACCTCTCTAATTTCTCTCAACATTTTTAGTAGTTTTTAGTGTATAGGTATTTCGTATTTTTGTTAGATTTATCACAAAGTATTTCATATCCTTGGATGCTATTGTAAATATTTTTAATTTTGATTTTCAGTTATTCATTGCTAGTGTATAAAAATGCAATTGATTGTATATATTGACCTTTTGTCTTGCAACATTGCTAAAATTACGTATTATACAGTTCTAGTAGTTTTTTGGTAGGATTTCCTACATAGATGATCATGTCATCTGCAAATAAAGACAGTTTTACTTCTTCCTTTTAAAATTGGTTTGTTTTTTTCCTGCCTAATTGCACTGGTTAGAACCTCCAGTACAATGTTGAATAGAAGTGGTAAGAACAGAGACATCTTGTCTTGTTTCTGACTTTTAGAGGAAAAACATTCACGGTGTCACCAATTAAGTGTGACATTAGTTGTTTTTTCGTAGAAGCCCCGTATTAGGCCAAGGAAGTTTCCTTCTTTTCCTAATTTGCTGAGTTTCTATCGGAATGGATGTTGGATTTTGTCAGATGCTCTTTCATCTAATGAGATGATCATATGGTTTTTCTTTTTTAGTTTGTTAAAATGTGAATTGTGTTGACTGACTTTTTAAATATTTAACGAACTTTGTATTCCTGGGATAAACCACACTTAGTCATGGTATATTATCCTTTTTATATATTGTTGCATTCAGTTTGCTAAAATATCATTTAGAATTTGTGTTCAGAGGGATATTAGCCTGTGTGTTGTTTTTGTAAGATCTTTGTCTCACTTTAGAATCAGAGTAATGCTGACCTCATAGATTGAGTTGAGATGCTTCCCATTTTCTGAAAGAGTGTGTAGAATGGAATTATTCTTTTCTCTTAAATGTTTGGTAAAATTTATCAGTGCAGCCATCTGGGGCCTATGAGTTTCTTTGTGGCAAGGTACTCTGTAAAGTTTCATATTAGCACTTTGTGTTTTCACTTTTTTTCTGATCACCCTGGCTAGAGATTTATCAGTTGTATTGATCTTGAAGAATCAGCTTTTGATTTCTCTGTTTTCCTTATTTCATTGGTTCCTGCTCTGATTTTTATTCTTTCCTCCTGTTACTTTGGATTTAATTTGCTTTTTAAAAATAGACTTTATTTTTTAGAGCATTTTTAGGTTCACAGCAAAATTGAGCAGAAGGTACAGAAATTTCTATATACCTTTTTTTCCCCTAGTTTAAGGTGGAATGTACAAAGATCATTGAGTCCTTTCTGCTTTTCCAGCACAGGCATTTAGTATTATAAATTTCTCTACAGTACTGCTTTTGCTAAGGCCCTGAAGAAGAGGATTCCTTCTTTCTTGTCAGTCACACAAAGCCTTTCCAGTATTGTCATTTTTTGTCTGCTAAAATAAGAATTGTGAAGGCAATGTCTGCAGGGATAAAGGAGAAAGTTTAAATTTACAACAGCTCCATTTCCTATGCATTTTGCATGCTCCTACGAAGTAGGGAAGGAAGATGTCACATATTTTGATTCAGGAAAATATCTTTTTGATAATCTTATAGATTACTTACTACAGGTAATTCTTTGCTTTGCTTCACTGAACAGACTTATCCAGTTAATCCTCTCTAGTTAATATTAAAAATGAAAGGAAAACTAGTTTTGTCTGTGAATTGTTTAAGCAATCTCTCTCTTCCCCTCAAAGACTCACATTTATGCACTTGTGAATAAAGACTAAGGTAGTACACCAAATCACCCTTACTATGTAAATTTGTCATTAAATTGTATCTTTATTTCAGCTGTTGTGCAAAAACCTGCCTTAAGCCTATTTTGGATAGCTGTTTAGAACCAGTATAAGCCAGCATAAGAAATCCACAGAAATAATAGTTAACCTTTATTAAATATTTTATCCTGTGTCGGGTACTATGTTACATATAGTAACATATACTAAGAAAACAGTCTAAAATTATACTAAATTTCCTGTAACTTAGAAATATATAGTTGAGATTTTTTTAAATAAGCAGAACAAACTGACTTTTTTAAACTGTAGGTTAGGAAGTTTCCTTTTCAAGTTCTAAAGTGAGGTATAACTATTTATATTCCCATTTTACAGATAAGGAAGCTAAGATTTAGAAAGTAAGTAGTCTAAGGTCCCATAACTAAGTGATAGAGTTGGAGCTCTAACCCAGTCTCCAGTGATCTTGAGCATGTTATACACCTTCCTTCTATATCCATATAGATTACATTTGAAAGAACAGCTCGTAATGGCCAAATGAAGGGCTCTGAACATCTTGATTCAGGATAGTTGACCAAGCCAAGATAAGTGAATAATATAATAGTTGAGAAAATAAATTGTTTCAGATATTTTGCTGCTCTGTAAAATTTGAACTTTCCTTAAAGAAGGGGTGAATACTGAATTGGAAGCAACGTGGTGGTATAGAAACAGAATGGGTTTAGATCTCTATTCTTTTACTAAGCCACATTAAAAAGTTAGTTAACCTCTTTCAGCTTCAGACTTTTCATACATTAAATGGCGATTTTCTCCTTTTAGGACGATTTAAAGATTAGAGATACTGTGTGTAGCACAGTCCCAAACCTGTAGTCGCTGGTCAGTAGAGAGGGTAGTTGTATTTGTTATTGTTAGAATCTCTGTTAATCCTCAATGAATGAGAACTATTTTTTGAGGTCTTAAGTTTATTTTCTGACCATACCTACCCCCTTATCCATCAACAAGGTAATCATGTTCTTCTGATAAGTATTTGTATAGTACTGAGTTCCTTTCCTTTATAGCAGTTATATTTTGAAATTATATGTTTAATCATGTTTATTATTTGATTATCTGCCTCCCCACACTAGATGGTGAGCTGCATGCAATCAGAAGCCATGTCTGATTTTGCTCACCATTGTGCCTTCTATGCATAGTGCCTGCCATACAATAGTGCTTTGGCAAAAGTTTAATGAGTGAATGTATGAAATAAATTCTTCATAGCTGGTACTGATTACTATGTGGTGATGTCTACCTCCATCAAAGTAGTGATGCTTTCTTTAAAGAATGAAAATATATGTCATATGATCTCCGTAAAATCTCAGTATTTGAGCTCACCAGTCTTTTGTGGCCACTTCTTGACATTGTGCTGATTGAACTCCTTAGAAATAGAGCACAGTAATGTATTTCATTACATTTAGCATTATTGTGTATCGTTTTTCAGCTTGACTAATCATGATTTGAATTACTATCATACTGTGTGCTAACTATTGTCCAGAATCTAATTTCAAGTTCTTGGTTACTTATTTCACTTTGCAAGAAATGGTAATTGTTTCATGAAACTCTTAAGACTTTAAGAAAGTAAAAATATCAGGTGTCTCATTTCCCACCTTCAGTCTACCATCTATATAAATGTTCTTTTCCCTTGGCTTCTCTTATTAGGGAGAAGATGTCAACCGGACACTAGAAGGTGGAAGGAAGCCTCTTCATTATGCAGCAGATTGTGGGCAGCTTGAAATCCTGGAATTTCTGCTCCTGAAAGGAGCAGATATTAATGTATGTAAAAAACATTGTCATTCTAGAAAAAATTTCTAGTGGATGCTTTGGGTAATTGTTTTCTAATAGATTTGTAAAATAAAAGCTCATTTTAAATAAGACAACAGTCTGAAATTATACTAAATTTCCTGTAACTTAGAAATAGATAGTTCAGATTTTTTTAAATAAGCAGAACAAACTGACTTTTTTAAACTGTAGGTTAGGAAGTTTCCATTTCAAGTTCTAAACCAACTTGAGAGTTAGCACTATCTATAGGTAGCAGATGGCTATCACTCAATGGAGCATAGGACTCTGCAGTCAATATGACAAATCTAAACTGGATTTTTGGACAAAAGTCAGTAGGCAAGTGGTCAGACAGGAGTAGTCATCTCCTGACTCTTGGCTTTTATGGCTTCTGCATTTCAGAGTTTTGGAAAAATGTTTAAGTAACTATGATAGCAAGTGAGATGAACTTTTTACATTTCACAGGACACCATGTCACCTGGTCCAGTTCTGGCAGTCTTTTACCTCTTCATTGGCTATATTCTACCCTCTCTTCCCTTCCTGGACCTCATTGGCATTTCTACAATAGTGTGGAGTTAAGGCTCAGAGAGGTTAAGTAACTAGTCACACAGTAAGTGGCAGAGCCAAGATTTGACTGGGGTCAAATCCTTGCTCCCTCTGGTTCCCAGGGAGAACATGCTTATCGGCTTGGGCCTCTGGCAGCTTTCCAGGCGACTAGAAACTTGGAGCTGTGAAGTCATTTTGTATAGCAAGGCAAATAGGTAAACACTGATTTTGAAATAGTCACAAGCGTTCCTTAATTAGATCTAGAAAGAAAGAAGAAATGAAAAATGGGTACACTAGTTTATATCTGTTTTTCACTTCATAGGCTCCAGATAAACATCATATTACCCCTCTTCTGTCTGCTGTCTATGAAGGCCATGTTTCCTGTGTGAAATTGCTTCTGTCAAAGGTGAGATGAATTTGATTTTTATTGCTGTTTCCATTGCTGGATGACTGTTTAAACTAAGTATTTGTTTGTTAATCTATTTAAAGTTTGTGTATCATCAAGGACAGAAAACTAGAGGCAATATCCACAACTGAGATTTAGAACCATGTTATTCAAAATAGCTGGTCCACAAACTGTTTGTTACCAGTTCTTGACGAGTAAGGAGCTTGGGCTAGAATATAAATCAACAATCTCCTTCATTGGGAATATCTTGCTATGAGAAAACAAATTAGCTGAACTAGCATTGTACTTAGTGATGTAGAAAATTTGTCCTGGACTAGTAACAGTTTGCAGACTGGTACCAGTTTCATGGACCACACTTTGAGTAGCCCTGGCTTGAAATTTGTAAGCTTCATTTTCTGTAGTACATACTGACCAAGGTTATTAGAGGCAGTTTGCTTTAAGTAAGGGCGCTCCAAGTCATCTGCTGTCTTGATGTGCTTGAGATCCTGGTAAATTTGGAGTTTTACAATGTTGGAAGACAAGAAATCTTCATAAAATAAGGCACCAATATTAATCCCAGGCTTATCATTTCATGGCCGTACTCTGGAAAGTGCTGTTCATAACATTTCATTTGGGATTTTAAAATAAGCCCTGTTAAAAGAAGCAAGAAAGAAATAGAAGTTAAATGAATAAATGTGTATAAAGCATTTTGCCACAGTCCTGACACATAATAAATGCTCAGTAAATAGTAGCTTTTATTATAACTAAGTCTGAAGAGGATTTTATGCTTCATAGAGTAAGCTTTAGTAAGATTGAGAAAATTGAGAAAGGAGGTCGCACATTGTCTCTTAACACTTATATTGACAACTTTTTAAAGGCACTGTTCTGAAACCAGTTTATTCAGGTCTTTTAAAACTAGAGTTTTTTTACCCATGGCTCCATGTTAAACACAATTACTGCATTTCTTTAAATGTGTGGTGATGGTGGTTTTGCACATTTTGGGGGATTTGAGGAAGTTTTTTTGGTTTATAGCAATAGTAGTTTTTAGATACTACACACCATACTGATAAGAATGATGTAGTTCTCCAAAAGCCAAAATAAATGGAAATACTGTTGCCGCTGTAGTAGATCCAGAATCTGGTAGGATGTGCTCACCAAGATTTCCAGGCGTCGTGTCTTTCTCCTTCCTGTCCATCCCTCCCACACACTCATGAAAAGATTTAAAAGTACCTTTGAGAACCGCCAGGTAATTTCATCCCTAGGGGAATATTTTTGCTTACCCTATTAAAAACTGGTTGTCACAGCTACAAATATTGATTTACAGTTCATGAAAGATTTATATAATTCCAGTACTTTATTAGTTAGTACTACTTGTACTGCAAGTAACTGAACCCAGCTCAGATGAGCTTCAACAGTTAAGAGACCTTGTCGACTCATATAGCTCTACAGTTGAGGCGCAGCTTGAGCCTGGGCTTAAGCCACGTGACCAGCATCTGCTTTCTTTTTGTCTCTCAGCTCTCTTCCTGAGCATCAACTTAATTCCCCTGGTCTCAGCCTATCTGCTTATTGTATAATAAAAGAAACAGTTAACCATACTGTGTTGTATGTTTGAAAGTTGCTAAGAGTAAATCTTAAAAATTCTCATCACATGAAAAACAAAGTTGTGAGGTGATAGAGGTTAACTAGCTAAACTTACTGTGATAATCGTTTCACAATATATACGTTTATCGAATCATTGTGGTGTACACCTTACACTAATAAATGTTGTATGCCAGTTATATCTCAATTAGAAAATAAATTCATAAGTCAGAATAAAAACAAAGAAATGAATTATTCCTTCCTTCCTCTTCTTTCCCCCCTCTTTCCCTGACCTTTTCTACCCAGCCAAGGGTTTTATTCTCTGAAAATAAAAACCTCCATGGGATCCTTTTTAGCTTGGAGCTCTAGTCATTTACTGAATAAAATGCCCCCAAACATGCTCTTTCGTTTTAGCATATCTCTAACTATGGAGATAGTTTTATATAGTTATAGTTATAGTTATATAGTTATAGTTATATATAGTTTCTTTATAGTATGTCTTTCCTCGTAAGACAAGCAAAACAAACAATAATTATTATTCCTATGCTATAGAGGACCCAGACCATTGTTCTATATTCCTTATTCCCAAAACATGATGCTGCAGGTCATTGAGACCTTGTGGTTATATGGTTTCATTGTTAGAGAAAAAATCTTCTGTATTGATTTGCGTGTATATTATACCCTAATATGTTATCATAGAAAGGTCTCTGTAAATGTGTGTCTGTTGCTAAATTATTCATTGTAAGTTGAGTTGTTTGACTTTTAACTAGCTTATTTTTTCTTTTACTTGTGCCTATAATATCATTCTTTTATTTATGTCTGAGCCTTGATTTTTATGTCTGAGCCTTGATTTTTGTGGCTAAGTGACAGTCAGAGATGGCTGGTCAATTGTAACCATGTAGAGCTGTTATTTATTTTAGATGAAAGATTTTTTTTACCTTTATGAAATCAGCATAGTAAAATTTAGTGCTGCTTTTTCAAAATTACTTTGATTTTTCTTTTTAAGATTTTATTTTTCCTTTCTTTCCCCAAAGCCCCCCAAGTGCATAGTTGTGTATTTTTAGTTGTGAGTCCTTCTAGTTGTGGCATAGCGGATGCTGCCTCAGCATGGCTTGATGAGCAATGAATGCCATGTCCGTGCCCAGGATCTGAACCAGTGAAACCCTAGGCCGCTGAAACCCTGAGCCGCCTAAGTGGAGCACACGAACTTAACCACTTGGCCATGGGGCCAGCCCCAGGTTTTATTATTACATAAGCTTCTTTAATAGCTAGTCCGTAGTTTGGTTAGCCAGATTTTTTTGGAAATTGATTGTGGTCTTTCAAAAATCCGTAATTGCTAAAATAAGCTATTCTAATGCATTTTTTTACATTATAATCAATATTTATATTATGAAATCTTATTTGTTCTGCCTTTTATCAAAAGTAGAATCTTTATAGACTATTATGAATTAATTTTAAAAGTACTTAGTTTAAGAAGTTTACTAGATGCATTGACACTTCTAATATAGTATCCAACTGGTACATCATTAGCATAGGAAAAAAGTGAAAATAAATGAGAATTTAAAAAACTCAATATGATCGCAGCTAATAGGGAAAAAAAGAAAAATTGCAAAACAAAAGAAAGGAGATTGCTAGAATATTTGAAATCACATTCTGTGTCATATGCTGTATCACTTACTGGACGAGTTTGTTTTGTTTTTAATTTAATGCACTGGGAGATGAAGTTTATGACACGAATAGGAATTTAAAACATTTAATTCTTGATGGTCCATATAGCAAAAGAGGAAACTAACATCTGGAAAATCTTAATATGTACCCAGCACTTTGTTTGTATAATCTCCTTTAGTTTCTATCAACCCAAATACGCTGGTATAGTCATCTCCATTTTATGGATAAGGAAACCATTTGTCTCAGACAACTAACTATCTGAAGTCAAACAGAATATAATAGAATCAAGATTTGTTCAAAGATTGACTCAAATGCCCATGTTCTTTCTACTACTTGAGTCCTTTTCAGAATTACTGTCAGGGACAGTTATGAGAAATGGAACATAGATATTTCTGTAGGTGAAAGCTATTTGGTCTGACTTTTCATTGGTAAGCTAGTAATGAAAGAAATAGATCAATGCATGTTTCTTTCTAGAAAGAAACAATTCTCTAAGAGAAATAATAGTAGTTTGCCTGTAGGATTAATACCCTATCATATTAGACATTTCCTGTAATATTTAAATTAGATGTATATATAGTATTTAATATAAAAATTTCTATAACAATACTTATTAAAATCCTTGTAATTTATGTAATCCTTTATAATTTATATAATAAAAAGGAATTTTAATGAGTATCCTTACTCTAATCCTGAAGACAACCATTTCTAAATAATCCATTGTAGGGTATTGTGGGGAAAGGTGAAGTATTTCAATGTTTACTTGTATGGTCACTCTTTTAGATTGTTTACTGTACTTAGAATGTAGACACATAAGCTATGGCATTTACTCTAGTGTGTGTTCACATTCCGTCCCTTACGTAGTATATACGTTATTAAAAATGACCACTCGGGGCCAGCCTAGTGGCGCAGCAGTTAAAAGTTCACGCATTCGTCTTCTGCATCCCGGGGTTCGCCAGTTCCAATCCCGGGTGCGGACCTACGCACTGCTTGTCAAGCCATGTGATGGCAGGCGTCCCACATATAGAGGAAGATGGGCACAAATGTTAGCTCAGGGCCAGTCTTCCTCAGCAAAAAGAGGAGGATTGGCCGCAGATGTCAGCTCAGGGCTAATCTTCCTCAAAAAAAAAAAAAAAAAGAAAAGAAAATGACCACAACAGCCTATAAGAAAAGAATTATTTTAAGTAAATAGAAAAAGTCGTACCCCAGCATGAGAGAATCAAAATCTTGTGAAGTGAAAGTTAAAGAAAGTTTTAAAACATTGTAATTACTGTTTTATTCTTAGATTACGAAAATAAAGTGACAACATACTTAAATTGTTATTAATTTGTTTTTAGTGATGTTTAGCATTCTCAGCTATGTATCTGAGAGGAAAAAGTCTAAAGGAAACTTTGCTTTTTTTGTTTTCTATTCTTTCTCTGCTTCACACTTTGTCAAAGAATTTATCTCCTTAGGCAGTCTACTGAAACCTTACAACAAAAATGTGTAACCACTGCTTATTGCACAGCGCTGATTGTAGTGACTCAGCTGTTTGAGACCACTCTGTAAGTTAACTGCTCCTAGTTTGAGTAGGGTAAATGTGTGAGATGCAGAACAAAGCTTTCCTCAACTGCCTGCCTTTTATAAAAACGTAAGTCAAAATGTTTAGTGTCTTATGAACAATTACTAGAGAGTAAAAAATACTAAAAATCAGTCTGCTAAGAAAATACGGAAAACCATGTTAGCTGATAACATTCATGTTTTTGCTAAATTATCTGTGCTATATTAGGAAAAAGAATCAAGCAGCCCGTTAATGGTAAAACTTGAGCACCCCTCTCAAATACCAGCATCGTCAAACCCTCCAAGTGTCTATGGTGCAGTTTGCTGCTTGAACTGAGAATCGAATATGTAGAGATATGGGTGGGGCAGTCAGCCCTTCTCAGCATATTCAAGTAGGTGTGCTTGCAGGTAGAACCAACATTTTTCACTCGAATTACTACCTCACCCCCAGTAAAATCTAAATAGCTTTAAATGTGCTCAAGCACACATTTTATGATTACTTGGAATGCCCAACTTCTGTTCCATTTAATATGGGCAAGTTTGGTTTCCAAAATTTTTTAGGACAGATGACCCTCAGAACTCAGCACTGCCTTTCTGAATTGATTTTAAAAAGAAACTGCATCTTAAATGGGCTGCCAGAATTGACATAGCTACAAAATTTACCATCTAAATAACTGAAAAAAGCAATTGTTATATTCTTTTGATATGTTTCGTAAGTCTCGGACACAAATATGTCCATTGTAAGCTCATTCATTTTTATGCCCTTAGATCGTTTTTGTTAGTGACATGTGCCGGGTGCTCTGGCACCACACACCTCCAAGTTTAGTTCTCAGTTCTGCTTCTTAATAGCTTTGTGGCTTTGACCAAGTCCTTAACATCTAAGCCTAAGTTTTCTCTTCTGCAACACAAGGCCAGTACTTATCGCATAGAGTTGATGAGAGGATAAAATAGCTCACATTTAATTTCCTGTGTATAAGTACTACTTTAAGTGCTTTGCATATATTAACTCATTTAATCATCATGGTAATACTATGAAGTAGATATGATTTTTATCCCCCATTTTACCATTGGGGAAACTGAGGCACAGAATGGTTAGAAAACTTGGCTAGGATCACACAGCCGGTAAGAAGGGAAGTTAGAATTCAAACTCAGTCACTTTGGTTCCAGAGCCTCTGTCTGTAACCACTACATTATACTGCCTGTCAGTATAGTCAAGTTGTTAAATGAGATCATATGCGCAAGTCATTTGCTGCAATACTGAGCTCATCATAAATTCTCAGTAAATACTAAGACGAGTTAGGATTGATGCAGGTAACTTAGGTATATTTCTCAGAAAAGGGGAGACTTGTTCCAAGAGTGAAGGCTCCCTGAAAGATAAGTTTTATGAAAATGTTTCAAATGTAGACAAGTTTTTTCATCTAACACTTATGACTTGCCACCTCATAAATAATGTAATAGCTTCATATCTGAGTGTCTTTGGAGAGAAGTGATTTGAAGCCTCATTTATACTTTATGCCATGCCATCCCCATATTTCCATGATGAATTTTTCTGTGAAATCTTGAAGTGATGCTAGATATGACTCCAGGAGAGACGTTAAAATTATATTTTCACAAGGGGTAGCAGGAGAACAAATCAACTAAAAGTGAGCTATAGTCACTATTTGCAAATAAGAAATAAAATGAAAAGAAATTTAGAATACGTCTCATTGCCCGTGTGTGTCTTCATTTGTTAGTCTTTTGTTTGGTGAATAAGTTGGGGTGGCTGCCTGCCTTTCAAGAGTTAATTGAGGTTATAAGAATCAATTTTTTGTTTTAAAGTGAAAGAGATTAAAACAAGAACGCTTAGCCCACCAGGTAAGTACAAGTTGTCAGCAAATGCTAGCCTTCATGTGTGTCATTCACCGGTGGCTGGTTAGCACGTTGTTCAGAGGCGGAGGGGTGCAGATGGAGGAGCAGGGCATTGCAGTTAGGAAGCGAGATTCCAGGCCTAGTCTGAAACTTAATAGCCAGTAGATCACTTAACATCTGAACTCAGTGGGATTAATAGTATTAACATTTTAGGATTATTCTGAGGATCAAAGAAGATAATGGTCTGTCCCTCTGTTTTTAGTACTTACCACACTGAATTATATTTGCCTATGTGATCCTTTCCTTTGTCCCCTCTAGATGGTGAAAATATGCAGAAAACCAGTCTCTCATTCACCTTAATGCCCTAGAATAGGAGATGACAAACATTTTCTGTAAAGGACCAGATAATAAATACTTCAGGCCTTGCAGGCTGCATGGTCTCTGTTACAACTACTCAGCTGTGCCGTTGTAGCACAAAAGCAGCCAGAGACAACATGTAAACAAATGACCGTGGCTGTGTTCCAGTAAAACTGTTCACCAGAAGTATGTCTGGCACTTAATAGAAACTTGGTAAATATTTGTTGAATTGACTTGTGAATTGGATGTCTGTGAAAATCTTCATTAGCTTGAAAGGGCTCAACAGATGATACATAGTATGTACAATTGTACGGAGTTCTTCATTTTCCTCTAAGAGGCACAAAACAGTTGAGAATATCTAAAGGTAATAAGTTGTAGAATCTGAGTCTCATCCTAACATGTTTAGCGGGGAAACCATAGGTAATTTTTAACTAACAATAGCAAAGAACACAAGATTTGGAGTCAGAAGGCTCTAGGTTTTCTAACTTACTGACTGACTTTGGGCAAGTTTCTTAACCTCTCTGAGCTTAAGAATCTCTATAAAAATAGAGATAGCACTGCCTACTTCACATGGCTGCTGTGAAGATAGAAGGAGATGATATATCTGCAATATTATGTTAACAGCTCAAAACTGTTACAAAAATATAAGGAATATAACATTACCTGTGTTGAGCATTGTATTAGACGCTATGGGGTATTCAGAAATTCTCTTTACTGTGTCTCCTGTATCAATGTGTAAATTGAGTATGGCCTTAAATATGCTGTGAAATCCTGCACCAGTGAATAAAATTACACAATATGTGTAACTGTAGATATTTGAATGATTTTTTTTTAATGTCACTGTTTTTACTAGACTCTAAAATTGAATTGTATCAGTAAGTTCTTTGGTAATGGTAATATTAAGCATATATTCAAACTGTTGAAAATTTCAGGTTCTGAACATTTTATCATACTACCATGGCCCCAAATCATGAGATAATGGAGTTCTTTACAAACAGTTTCTCAAAACTATGCTAAAATGCATATAAATTAATTCAAAATCAATATTGTGCCATTTTCTTTCTAGTACAGTGATAAACATCGTAATATGTATGTGGTACACACATACACAAGATGGGAGACAAGGTAGTTTTTCCTTTTGATTTGGATGCATGTGATCACTAAGGGTAAGATTTATGTTACTAAATAGTCATCTGCACTGTGACCCAGATGTGAATTCTTTTCACCTATTTAACAAAATATTCATTGAGCACCTACCGTATACTAAGCATTATCCTAGGTGTTAAAGGTACAGAGATGAATATAATAAGGCCTCTTACCTCATGGCGCTCAGCCTAATTTCGGGGAGACAGGCCTGTTAACAGACAATTATAGACTACAGGAAGTGCTATAGGAGAGATGGAATTCAGCTGTAACAGAAACTCCAACTACAGGGATTTAAACAAGAAACTGGCTCATAACAAGATGTCTGAGGGTACGCAGTCTAAGGCTGAGCAATTGGCTACAGTGTGTCATCAATATTCCCACTCCCTTCTCCCCATCTTCCCCAGTCCTGCCGTTACAAGATGACTGCTGAACCTCCAGCATCATGTCTGTATTTTGGGCAGGAAGAAGGGGAAAGAGCTAAGGATGCTCTCCTCCTGGAGCTTTGTTGGAAAAGGAAAGTCTTCCACGGGAGAGGCCAGATTTGTGTCAGACGGCCGCCTGTACTTTTAAGGGAGTCTAGGGACTCAATTTCTTTTCAACTTCTGTTGTAGAGGCAAAGAAGGGGGTTGCACTGGATATTGGGTGAGCCAAGCTCTGCCTTGAGGTATGATCAGCAACATGGCAGGAGCATACAGGAGAAGGGGGAGCCAACTACCTGGGAATTCCAGGAGGGCTTCACAGAAAATGTAACAACTAAGAGTTAATTCGGTGGTTAAAGGGAGAGGACAAAGGATTTCGTTGTTCCTTTACATTTTAAGTGTCCTTATGAGACATTTAATATCAGATAAAAAGGAAGTGCACTATATTCATTCAGGCATTCATTTTATATTTGATTCTAACTTGCTTTCTTTTCAAAAGTGAGTTGACTGTTCCAAACCATGAGTGCTAAATTTTTATTTCTGAGGTAATGGTGATATTTATTCTAAGGTTGTAAAACAGTGTCTAGCACCATATATGAAAAAATGCATCAAGACATATTGTGTGTGTGTCTGTGTACATATACGTATTTACAAGTGCTCTTTTTTTTTATTGAATTTATAAATGTTGCATTGAAACAAAGCTGCTTGGTATACTGACAGTTGATCAGTATAAGTATAATCAGCATCTTCACCACAAAAGCCTTTTGTCAAGATAATGTGAAATAATCTTGGTACACTTTTAAGAGTTTCATTTTTACAATGTTACCAATCCAGTATTCTTGGCCTATTTGTACATATTAAGAACTGGTGATAGAAACCAGAATTGGACTATCTGAAGTAAGA
Organism: Equus asinus; assembly: GCF_041296235.1. Taxonomy (NCBI): domain Eukaryota; kingdom Metazoa; phylum Chordata; class Mammalia; order Perissodactyla; family Equidae; genus Equus; species Equus asinus. The sequence continues at coordinate 189,911,881 of NC_091790.1, read as the reverse complement.
AGTAGATAAAGGTAACAGCAGACAAAGATATATTCTTGTTGTTTCATGCTTTTATATCTTATCTTTTTAGCTACATTTTAAACAGTTCTCTTCAAGGGCAGAGATAGCATAAGGTGATTTTTCTTTTTAGCATTCCCCATATTCTACAACTTACTATCACTTGATTACCTAAAACTATGACTTTTGAACATCAAGAAATTACTTTTAATGCCTTAAACCTTTGACTCCCTAGAATAACAAACAGCCTATATCTACTTGGGCCTCTTGCCCCTAGCAACCTTTTCCTCCTCCAGGAAACTTTATCACCTGAATCGTGCTCTAAATATAGGCAGATGAGCCTAGTCCTGATCCTAGTCAGATGCCAAACTGAAGGGTTTTTAGTGTTGAAATTACCTGAAAATAATTAAATATCTTATATATTGTGCTAATGAGCAACCTATTCAGAATGGCAATGTTTTGTTGATCTACTCACAGTAATTTGTCTTTTATGAATAATTTGTTTCATCTAGTCCCTTATCATGTATGTGTAGTCCCTATCTTTATCAATTAATTTAATAAACATTTATTGATTGCCTGTTATTGACCCTGTGCTAGGCCTTGGGAATGCAAAGACTAATAAGCTTGGTGCTGTCTTCATATTTAGTCTAAAAAAGGGAGACAGATATGTAAAAGAAGTGCATTCAAGTGTTTTGATTGCTGTGGTAAGAGTTTATATGTAACACAGTATGGATCTGAAGGAAGTTGAGGTCAAGTGTGATCCTGGTAGTCAAGGGGATAGTGTGTTATAAATAAGAATGTCCTTACAGGTACCACAAATATAACTTAATAAAGCAGTTGACACTTGAGCTGAATCTTAGCAACTTAATGTCCAAGAATCTAATAGAGAATTAGGGTAGGGCATCAATCCAAGCAGAAGCAACAATTTGAGAACAGTCACAGGGACAATAAAGAGAGACCATGATGCATTAGAGTAAGCTAAAAAATTGTTCAGCACTGCTACAACATAGGCTAATAGGGATTTAGCAAGAAATTTAACTAGAGAGGTAGGTAGTGAGCAGATTGTGCCTTATGTATTATGTTATTTATCTTCATTCTCTTCTGTGAGAATGCCTTTAAAGGTTTTTAGATAAGTGAATAGCATGATCAGACTTGCATTTTACCAAGATCACCCAGATATGGAGTCTGAATTGGAGTGGTGTAAGAAATGAAAAAAGATAGGAAACTATTGCATTAGAATCTTTATATGAAAATCCTGAACCAAGACAGTAGCAGTAGCAAGAACAGGTGAGAAATGTTAAGAAAATTGTGATCTGAAGACTTGGTGACTGATTATGTGGGAAGTAAAACAAGAAAAACTGCATAGTTTCTCCACATTTTCTGGAATATGGTGGTGGTCTTTACCATGATAGAAAATACTAGACAAAGAGCAAGTTTGTAGCAAAAGATTATGGATTCATTTTAGGAAAGGTTGAGTTTGAGATATTTGTGAGACTTAAGTAGATAAGTCTCAGAGGCTATATATATATATATATATATATATATAATACATGGCCTTAAAGTTCAGGGTAGATGTTCAGGATGAGGATAGAAGTTGGAGGTTAAACCATAACATAGATGAGATGATCAAGCAAAAGCATGTTGAGCAAGTAGTGAGGTCTGCCACAGAACAGAAGCATGGAGAATACCAGTGTATAAAGAAAGCCAGAGAGAAAGTAAAGGGGAGGAAGGGGGAGTGGAGGGAGTTGGTGCAGGAGAAAGAAGAGGCAGGCTAGACAAACAGGAGGACTTGGAGATAATATTGTCGTTAGAGTTAGTGCTATAATAAGACTCATTGATTGAACTTACCATTTAGAGGACATTAGTGACTTATTACAAAGTACTTTCAGGACAGTATAGGTTAGGCTGCAGATTCTCTTCCATGTCCATTTTTCACTCTTCCTTTTAGAAAGAGAACCCCAAGTTTTAGTTGGGCACTTGGCAGCCTATCTAGTCCTTGTATCTCAGTTTCCCTTGCAGTGGCTCTGGCTGTGTGTCTAAGCTTGGGCTAATGGGATGTGCTCAGATAATGTGTGCCACTTCCAGATCATCACCTAAAATGTGAAGCCACTTGCTGCAGACTTTTTTCTCCCATCCAGCAGGCTGAAAGCAGCTGTGGAGGTGAGCCAGCTTTAGCCAAATAGATAAGAACAGTAACGTGGAAGAACCCGGACCTGGATCCTTAAATGACCTCACAGGACAGAGCCACCCTACCAACCTTGATAGACTTAGCATTAGACTGTTGTATAAGAGAGAAATAAATTAACTCAGTTTAATCTACCGTGTTTTAGATTCTCCTTGTTATAGCAGTTTAACCAAACCATAGCAAATAGGATCAAAAGTTGTTATTGATAAATGAATGAACAGGACTTCGGAAAGCTCAGGCTGGCACTGTGGATGTTGATCTCCTGATTCTGTCATTTGGGAGGGTTGCAGAGGGTTGTGATATCAGAACAATAGAAAGAAAACTAATCATAATAGTCTGCTAGGTGCTACAGTGAACAGTGTTTACCTAGAAGTAATTTAAGCATTGTTTATGTATTTTAACTGTAAGAATCAATCAGTATCCAGGATCAGATGGCTTCACTGGTAAGTTCTACCATTTAAAGAATTAATACCAATCCATCTCAAACTCTTCACAAAAAATAGAATAGATGGGAACACTTGCAAACTCATTTTGCAAAGCCAGCATTACCCCATACCAAAACCAGACAAGGATGTTGCAGGACAAGAAAATTACAGGCTAATATCCCTGATGAACATAGATACAAAAATCCTCAACAAAATATCACCAACCCAAATTCAACAACGCTTCGAAAGGATCATACACCATGATCCACTGGGATTTATTCCAGGGATGCAAGGATGGTTCAGCATCTGCAAATCAGTGTGATACACCACATTAACAAAATGAAGGATAAAAATCCTTTGATCATCTCAATAGATGCAGAAAAAGCATTTGACATAATTCAGCATACATTCATGTTAAAAAAAAAAAAAAACTCCCAACAAACCAGGTATAGAGGGAACCAGAATAAAGTCCACATATGACAAGCCCACAGCTAACATCATACTCAACAGTGGAAAAACTGGAAGCTTTTCCTCTGAGATCAGGAACAAAACAAGGATCCCCACTCACCACTTTTATTCAACATAGTACTAGGAGTCCTAGCCAGAGTAATTAGGCAAGGAAAAAAATAATGGGCATATAGATTGGAAGAGAAGAAGTAAAACTGTCTCTCTTTGCAGATGACATGATCTTATATAGAAAACCCCAAAGACTCTACCAAAAAACTGTTAGAACTAATCAAAAAATTCAGTAAAATTGCAGGATACAAAGTCAGTATACAAAAATCAGTTGTGTTTCTATGCACTAATAATGAACTATCAGAAAGAGAAATTAAAAACTCAGTCCCACTTACAATTGCATCAAAAAAAAAATACCTAGAAATAAATTTAACCAAGGAGATGAAAGACCTGTACACTGAAAACTATAAGACGCTGATGAGAGATGTTGAAGAAGACACAAATGGAGAGATAGCCTGTGCTAGTGGATCGGAAGAATTAATACTGTTAAAGTGTCCATACTGCCCAAAACAGGACTCACTGCAATACCTATCAAAATTCTAATGGCATTTTTCACAGAAATAGAATAAACAGTCCTAAAATTTGTATGGAACCACACAAGACCTCAAATAGCCAAAGCGATCTTAAGAACCACCAAGATGGAGGCATTAAGCTTCCTGATTTCAAACTATGTTACAAAGCTATAGGAATCAAAACAATATATTGACATAAAAACAGACACACAGATCAGTGTAACAGGAAAGAAAGCCCAGAAATAAATTAATTGACCATATATGTGTGGGTTTATGACAAAGCAGCCAAGGATATAGAATGGGGAAAGGCTAGTCTCTCCAATAAGTAGTATTGGGAACATTGGACCACTATCTTACACCGTACACAAAAATCAATCCAAAATGGATTAACAACTTGAACGTTAGGCCTGAGACCATAAAACTAGAAGAAAACAAAGGCGGTAAGCTCCTTGACATCAGTCTTGGTGATGATTTTTCAGATTTGACACCAAAGACAAAGGCAACAAACAAAAATAAACAAGTGGGACTACATCAAACTAAAAAGTTCTGCACAGCAAAGGAAACCGTCAACAAAATGAAAAGGCAGTCTACAGAATAGGAGAAAATATTAGCAAATCGTATATCTGATGAGGGGTTAACATCCAAAGTATATAAAGAACTCATATAACTTAATGGAAAAAAGTCTGATTTTAAAATGGGTAGAGGATCTGAATAGACATTTTTCCAAAGAAGATATAACGGATGGCCAACAGGTACATGAAAAGGTCTTTCAACATCACTCATCATCAGGGAAGTACAAATCAAAACCACAGTAAGTTATCACCTCACACCTATTAGAATGGCTGTTATCAGAAATACAGGAAATAAGTGTTGGCAAACATGTAGAAAAAAGGGAACCCTTGTGCGCTGTTGGTGGGAATGTAAATTGGTGCAGCATCTATGGCATACAGTATGGAGGTTCCTCAAAAAATTGAAAATAGTACTACTGTATGGTCCAGCAATTCCACCTCTGGGTATTTATCTGAAGGAAACAAAAATACTAACTCGAACAGAATCTGCACCCCCGTGTTCAGTGCAGCATTATTACCAGTAGCCACAACATGGAAGCAACCTTAAATGTCCATCAACAGATGCATGGATAAAGCAGATGTGATACACACACACACAGAGGAATATTATTCAGCTAAAAAAAGAAGGAAATTCTGCCATTTATAACAACATGGATGGACCTTGAGGGCAATATGCTAAGTGAAATAAATCAAAGACAAATCCTCTATTATATGTGGAATCTTTTTTTTTAAAAAAAAAACTGAACTCATAGATAACATAGAACAGATTGGTAGTTGCCAGAGGCAGGGGGTGGGTGGCAGGGGAAAATGGGTGAAGGTAGTCAAAAGGTAGAAACTTCCAGTTATAAATTAAGTCCTGGGGATGCAGTGTACAGCGTGGTGACTGTAGGGGGTAAAAAAAAGAATAAAACAGTTTTTACAGAAAATATAAAAGTTAATCTTGACAAAATAGAAAAGCTGGCAAGTTAAGAGGTAGAGGGAGTGATGAGAAAGTATCTTATAAAGTAGAGAGATGAGGTACTGTCAAAATTGATGGAACAAGAAATATAGAGTTAAATAAATACATCATTTAAATTTATAAAGAAACAGAAACTGGTATTTTCAGAAATTGTGAGGGTCTGCAAAAGGTGGTGGTGGTAAGCCGAAGCCCCATCTGTGCAGCAGCAGCAGGAAGTCAGAAGGTAATATCTAAAGTTAACTCCAATAGTAGGACGAGTATATTACTTAGAGCCATGGGAAGAAGCACTGGAACTAATAACAAATGATTAGAAATGGTTTCCTCAGGGAAAGGATGAGGCCAAATATGCTTAAGTTCTCTGATAATTGCATCAAGTGCCAAAAAGTCATTTTCATTCAATATTGTTATCCACGTTGACAAAACCAGTTCTTTTTTAGAAGTGGTTTGACTTTGTTAAATTTATTCTTAAATATTTTATTCTTTTTGATGCTATTATAAATGGAATTGTTTTCTTAGTTTCATTTTTGAAATTCAAATACTGAACCTTTTATTATTATGAAATGTCCCTCTGTCTTTCATAGTATTTCTTAAAGTTTCTTTTGTCTGATATGTAGTCTCTCTAGTTCTCTTTTGGTTACTCATTTATTTTTCAAAGAAGTACATACATATACATATTTAGAACAAAAGAATAGAAACACTAAACTGTTAATGTAAGTTGTATCTGGCTTACAGAATTAGGAGCTTTATGTTTTTCTGTATATTCTGAGTTCTGTGATGGGTTTGTATTATAATTAGAAAAAAGATGATTTATATAAATTCTAAACATATTTCATCAGCTAGATTTTGGGGGGTTGTAAATAACAGAAATTGACTCTAACAAGTAGAAAAGGAAGTTTTGAAAATATTGAACCTAGTCATAGGGTCAACAGGAAAGCTGGAGAGCCAGACTCAGAAGAGGCCAGAGTTATAGCAACAGTAGGACTCTAGTTAGCAGGAACTTCTCAACCGTCTCATCTGGGTAATACCACAGAAATAAATGAGCTCTAATCTTGTTCTCGCTCCTGATCTCTGCAATCAAGATTCAAAATCCAAAAGTGAGCATCGTGCTTGAGTCAAATAAATCTGTGACACTTGACAAGGAAAGTACATGGCACCTTGAGTTATAGTCCCAGAACTCCACACTGTAAGGACAAATGATTCCCCAAAATGAAATTAGGATGCTGCTATCAAAAGAAGGGAAATGAGCTCTGGCAGCTAAAAAGCAACAGATGTTCACTATGATATTTAACTTTTTGTTAATGCAGACTTATAGTTTACAATGCCAGTCAAAAATAGCTATCAAAATAGGTAAGAATTTGTTTTGAATACAGTGATGCCAATTATTGTCACTTAACCTATGTTGGAGGACTCAGTACATTGATGTTCTCAGATTTTTCTCCCACTTGACTGAGTTCCGTCATCCATAAAACAGTTCAATTTAATTAGAAAATGAGGAAATAGAGACTTATAGGCATGTTAAGGAGACCTTTGTGATAATTTAACATTTCCTAGAATGTCTGTGATCTTGTCCTTCCAGTTTACCCAATCACTTATACTTACTCATCAAGAGTCAACTCCAACATTGCCTCATCCAGAAAGCCTTTCTTTCTTACACCCTCCTACCACATCCCCTTCTAGTTTACAGGCCACTCATCACTGTGCATAAGGCTATTATTGTTCTCCTCCCACTATGTCATATTGATTGATTTGTCTGTCTCCCACACCAGCCGGACTGGCAGACTCTCTCTTGTTTTTCTTTGATTCTCCAAGCTCTTATACAGTGTCTGCACATCAAACAGTCAGTAAATACTTGTTGAATGGTTGAATGGATTTGCCAGAGAAAGGGGGTAAAGCATTCCATATGGAACCCAGCATGTATAAAGGCATGGCACATAGTGTGTTCAGGAATAGTGAGAAATTCCATAGGATTAGAGCATAGGAAGATTAATGGGAGAAGAGACTGGTGAGTTTGAGTAGAGTTGGTCTCTAAAGGACCATTTATGTTAACGACCGTTTGATAGGCCCTAGGAACAGAAGAATAAGGAGATTTGGCAAGAGCGGGAGAGCAAGACACTAGAGGCTTTTTGATGAATAAATCCTGTTTGGACTGGAGCTCGCAAAGAACCCTCAGCTGGTGGAACATTGCTGTCTCTGGGAGTTAAAGAGGTTCACACCTGATTTGGGAGCAGATTCACCTACCATGCACTAGGCACTTTTCTAGGTATCAGGGACACAGTGAGGAATATTATGGACAAGGTTAATCATAGGACAAAGTTCCTACTCCTACAGAGCTTTTAATCTAATAAGGGAAGACAGATGGAAACATAGATAGACACAGAGGTGTATGTACGCATTCTCAGAAGTAAAATGCCATGTTGTAAGAAACATGTAACAGAAGTAACAGAACAGCATTCTCCCAGGGAAGCCTTGAGCGCAGACGGAGAGTATTTCCCTAGAGTAGAGTAGGGACACTCCTGTCCTAGCCCATATCCCAGTCCCTTACTGCCAGGTTTTTGTAAGTCTAATGACCGCTATTACACGTTTAGGAATTTGTCTAGAATAAAAGGTCTATAAGTTCTGGATTGTAGAAATGTTTATGTAATACTTAAGCACTCTCAAAAATGCTGCAAAGAAAGAAATAATGCCATCAAAATAATACTTTCTTCTTTAGCAAAAGTGATTTTCCTTTTTTTTTTATAATACACATAGGGGTATTCTTTTTTAAAGTTTAATAGGGTAAATAAAAGCCAGTCATTTGCCTATGTTATTGGCAAGTTCTGTTTGTAGTTTACACTTTCTAGTGCCTGAAAAATAATCTGGCATTTTTATAACTTGATCCATAACCTTGCCAACTGTTTGGGGTTTTTCGTCAATAGAATGGACTCCCTTAGTACAGGAGTTTTTAATTCTCTATGTAAACATTAGTCTATGCTGAGTAAGCTGGTTTTCCGTTCTCTTATCTCAGTTGTGGGCTCATTTATTGATAAAGGCTCTTTCCTTTCCTTTCCTTTCCAGGGTGCTGATAAGACTGTGAAAGGTCCAGATGGACTAACTGCCTTCGAAGCCACCGACAACCAGGCAATCAAAGCTCTTCTTCAGTGATGGACGGATGGGCTGACAGCTCTGGAAGAATGACTCTCCTGTGGCCTCACACTGCTGCCTGTCTGTCTGTCACTCTCTATCTGCCAGCTTCTTCAGCTAAATACTTTAAGAGGGGTGAGGGGAGAGAGAAATTCATAACAAATCAGACTACCAGAAAAAACAATGTTTTGGAGAAGAGGAAAAAACCATGACCAGGCTTTTACTAGGATTCCTGATCAAGTCAGCCTCTTTTCCATTTCCAGTAAAATATACACTTTATACCCAAGGGAGAGCAAAGACAAAATATACCAGTACCATTTGATGTTTTCAGCTCCCTGGCTAACTTATTAGATTGTATCGAGGGTCTGACTCTACAAAGCCAACTATACATATTTGGTAGCCCCAGCTGTGAGAGCAGTAGTGGCTGCTGTGATGTAAACTTAGGGTGCTGAGATAAGCAATTAGCTGTAGCCTTCTGCCTTAAGACGCACTCTGTTGGGATCTCTCGGCGTAGTGAAGAGCGCTGCCTGTGGTTGACGACCAGTCCCCCTCGGTGACTTTCAGCTCCCTGTGGAAGCTCAGTCGAGGGGAGGAGGCACACTCCCAAATTGCTGGACGGCTGAACTTCGGATTTCCTCTCCCCTTTCACGTGGGTTTCATGTGTCTTTAGATAAAACTGACTAGTTTTATTTATAAAATCTTAAATTTTGGAAGTCTAAAGGAGAACTCATTCCAGTATGCATATTTTTTCTCCTCTAGATTCAGACATTTATATAACATTGAAACGCTTTCAAACTCCTGCTGGTAGTAAAAGGGGATTTAAAAATAGACTCATAGCCATAAGCCCGTTAGTGTCCTATAAAGAGAGAACAGTTGTCTTAGTACCTATGGATTTTCTTCATTTGCTATTTGAATGGATTGGCCTTGGTTACGTTTGGAGAATCAAGGAACATTCTTTGGAATGCTTCTCTCACACCCGGCTTGGATGCTGATTACTTATTGCACCAAAGCTATCATTGGGGTGACATTTACTATTTGGACAAATTTAACCCCATCCCTTCAAAAATATGCTTGTTACCAGGTTCCTGAGTTGTTGATAGGCTTCTGCTGAATATATGCCACCTGCGTAATATGTTTGTTTCTTTTCTAAATCATGCATTGCGTGAAATGTGACACCTTCAAAATGTATTGTGTTCTTAAAATACACTGCCCTAAAATGGTGTTCTTATGACCAGCAGAAAATACTTCGACACATTTTTAAACATTTATTTCATGAGCAGTACAACTAATTAAAATATGTCCCCTTAAATTTATATTAAGATTCCTTTAACTTGCCATCCATATAAGCTTACTAAAAATATTAGGGTTTTTCCTTAGCCACGTCATGCAGTAATTGAATGTACCTCAAATTTTTAAAAAAGGGGGGAGGGTGGGTTAGGGACCTGTATTCAGATGGTAGATAATAAAGAATTGATGATTTTTTAAGGCAACATAGCATTCTACAGCGGGGTTAAATTAGTATCAAGAACGATCAGCTGGCTCATAACAAATCTTATTGATCCGTTGCTGATTGGTTGCTGTGTGGGTTTGTGTGTATGTGTGTATTTTTCCCCATGAACCCGTTTTTTATGGCTTTTTCACTTAGAACTAGTGTAACCCTGTAAGTTTCCTGAATCCAAGAAAACAATCACAGAATGGTGGTTTAAATACTTTGATATATTTGGCTAATTCTGCCGTCTTAATGCAGCCTATTACAGTCGGATTAAAAGTCAGTAATCAGTACTTTATTACATCACTCAACTGAACAGGGAGCTGTCCTCAATGAAGATGGAGGGCACTCTGTCTGTCTGCAACTAGCGACGTGGTGACGAGGTGTTTTGATATCTCTGTTTTCACGTCTTGGCATAACGCTATTGAAAAGCCTTGGGTTTTACCCTCTGCCGTTTTTACCTTTCCTTTCAAAGTGTTTTGTTGCAGTTGGCTATTGCAGAGAGTGCATCTTCCTAACATTCCTAAACCTGGTCTGCTTCCTGCAGCCCCCTGCTGTGGAGACCATGTGATTCTCTGTCCACTTTATCCCCGTGTTCTTTGTAACGCAGTAGAGGCTACTTCGCCTTCCCTCTTCTTTCTCAGCCATTTCATAAACCCCATAGTTATGAGGCGACTGCTTGAGAAAATAACATAAACATAGAATAGACTGACCAAGATGGTTTACAATTTCTTCTTTTTTTTTAACTAGGTTATTTATAATGTATTTCTGAACCACTTGGCAGAGAAATTCACAACACTTAATGTTCATATTTTGAGTAAAGGAAGCTAAAACCATGTCGGCTTTTTGGTACTACATGCATTAGTGAAAGGTTAGATGAGTTTCGTTCTCCACTGAAGTAGTAGTTAACATCTCAGAAAAAATCTTGCATGTTCTGTAGTTTTGTATTCAGTCAGTCATTTCGTATGCACTATATCGAGTAAACACAGGTGGTTTACCTGTTTACATTAGTGTTCTAACGCCTTTCCCCTTGCAGCTTCAGACTGGTATCTGTAGACTTCTAGTTCAAATACAGCACCTGCGGATACTCAAGGAGTTCTCCTATGCGGAGCTCACCTTCTAAACGCAGGGGGGCAAGGAGGAGAGGTAGGTGGGTGCAACCTGTGGAAGCTGCAAGGAAGTAGGCCCTTTATTCATTGATTTCTTTCCCCCAAATAACGGATTTTAAATCTATATGTACCTGTTTGATTTTTTTTTCCTGAAACTTCATCTGAGCTGCTGTTTTCTTCCATGCAATATTGTATACTCGATTGTGTATAGAAGAAGCTGGTGAGAGTGCCCTCCTACATAAGCAATTGCAGTGTTTTTGCATGCAAAATTTAAAAAATTTAAATTGTCCTGATTCTATTTTGTAAATGGAGAAACAATCCTATCTTTCTAAGCAGTAATGGAAGAAGACTAGTGCTTTGTGCATTTTGATATATTTGAGTTCATTTTTTCCACAATGTAATACTTTTGACACAATTGAGTTTCTCATATTATCCTGGTTCATGTACATCAGAATGCTAAATAATACTGTGTTTAAGTTTTGTGTTGCAAGAACAAATGGAATAAACTTGAATTGTGCTACAGGTAATGTGTCAGCAGCATTTCTCCCTCATTTACTAGCGCGTGCCTTCTTCAGTCTTCTCTACAACTCTATCAGTACTCCGACTCAAACTTTTCATCTAAATTTCCTCCTGTATCCCACTTCTAGAAAAAAAAAGACATAGGAAAGATTTAATTGAAATAAACTATACTACTCATTGGGAAGTTTTGCTTTTGTATCAGTCTCCTGACACAGTTTGCTTTACCGTAGATGCTTAGTGCCATCACTGGGAGCAAGGTGTAGCCAGGAGATCCTAGAGCACTGGAATCTGAATGGGTGTTAAAACAGGGTCATGGTAGACGTCTGATCCCTTCGTGTGCTCATCTAAGCTGCTGCACATTCTTTGGAGGCTCACTTCTCCCAACTCACTTGACCATGAGCAGTGTTTCAGGATGTACTTTTCAGGACAGATAATTCTGATTTAACATTAAATCACTTTGAGCCTCAAAAAACTGAACAAGATTATATAAAATTAGTTTGATTCTATTGTAATCTTGTCAACACCCTAAGACTATTGTGTAGTTTGCTTTTGAAATGGTTCATTAATGATAGTAAAGATGTGTGCAGATGCTAAAATAAAAAAGCAGAAGCTATCTTCCAGAACTGTCACTTTGCCAACTGAAGTATAAATGTGGGGCAGCGTGTGTGGCTGTAAGTGGGAGAGTTCACAGAAAATTTTTTAAGCAATTAAGTTCTCGTTTTAAGAATTAGGGTCTATAAAAGTGTTCAAATCTGGTTATATATACTTTAAAGGGCATGGAGCCCCATATGTAACAACTGAAGGGCAGACCAGTATATGTGGAAGGCGCAGCTCTGGAGGAAAGCGAGAGCTTAGAGTGAGTTACTGTGAAATTCAGTGATCAGAGAACAGCCATCACAGGACTTTGACACAGCACAGTATATCAGACCGTTCTAAGTTTTTTTTCTTTCTGCCAAACTCAGATTCTCAAAATGTGGTCCCTGGACTAGCAACGTCACTGTAACCTGGGAACTTGACACATGTGCCCAACCTAGGCCTAGTGATCTAAGTCTGGGGCTGGGCCCAGCAATCGCTGCTGTAACCAGCCCTCCAGGTGAGTCCGATGCACGCTTAAGTTTGAGGACCTTTGTACAAGACCAAAAGGAGAGAAAGTAAATGGAAGCCTTTAACACGTGAGACATAGTAAAACTCTGGACACCCAAGAAATCTTAAGATGAGCTTCAAAGTTATGTTCTGGGCAGCAGTCAGAGTAAGCTGTAACAATGGCTCCAAAGAAGTCACACTGGTAACGACGAGCCTTCCTTATTCTTAGGGTTTTTCCTATCAATTGCTGTGGATGGTATTTCTATAGCAGCCCAGGTTACCAGTCGCCATGGCTGAATTGCTGAGACTTAAGCCCTGCCTAAGTCCCTTTCTCGAATTCCAAAGTGGGGTGAGGGGAGCATGCAAGGGATTTGGGGAGATACGTCCTGAATCTCCTTATCTCATGCTTGCCACATCGCAGGTCACTGTGGGATTGCTCCAGTCACTTAACCTGTGTCCCTCTGGCCTCTGCCTGCCAGTCCCGCAGCAGGAGAGAGCCACTCTGGGAGGCCAGATGCTGCGTTCTCAGCCCCGCTGCCCTGCACTGTGAAGGTGGACTCTCCAGAGCAGTGCGTGCACCACCGTCTCAGGAACAGCCACCCTTGTGCCAACTAACCATTTTCTGTTTCAGGTGAGCTGACTTTCCCAGATACTAGCCAGATCATTGCATCAGCCACAGGATATTGTTCTTCAAGGTTTTTACTTCGTTGGAATATAATTACTGATTGAGAATAAAATTTACCAGCGGCTGTAATAGCACCTGACACATGGGAGACATTCACTATATTTGTTCTGAACTACTACTGTCAAACCATTATACAGTCAAATGTGAGATCCAAGCATTATTTCAGTAACTGGCTAAAGGATTACTTGCTGTTAGGACCCATGGGGCTACACCGAATGTTATTGTACCAGATACTGGCCAAGTAGCCTCAGAAATACTACTGATACTGCAAACCCAAATCAATGAAGTAAAGATTAATATCATAGAGTCACGCTTCATTGAGGAAATGCAGACCATGGGGTCACATGCAGGTCATTGAGCCATTGTGGCGTCTACTAAAGCACAGCTGTAAACAGGACAGCAGAACAAAGGATTGTCCGGCCACCCTAGCAACTTCTATGCGTTCAGCCGCTGCAGCCGCAGGGCATGGTCCTATTACACAGTTTGGATAGAATGATGGGTCACACGTCTGGCAACATTCATAGCCACAGCATCTTATCACACAAAGGAAAATAACAGACGATTCCTGGCCACTGCATGCTGATCCTGCTACTAGATAACTAAATAACTAGATAACTAAAATCATTTTTTAAAGAAGCTATGTTTTTCTAAGATTTTACTAACAAATCTGAAAATGTGTTATATATCTGTATGTCCCTGTCTGACATCTAATAATGTTCCATATGTTTCTGCACAGCACCTTGGCAAGCCACCATGCCTGGCTGTGTTGCCCCTGCTTGTGATTGGCTAGTCAAATTTCAGCAGGCTTGAAAATACTCAGATCTAAGCTAATTTATGTTAATTTTACAACCAAATTTTTTTAATTAACATTTATTATATGACAGGAGCTAGGTATTGTGCTAAGAACTGTTTCCATATCCTTCATTCTATTTTCACAATAATCATATGTTAAAAAGACAGATTAAGAGAGGTTAAATAACTTGCTCACAGTAGTTAGCTCATAAGCAGTGAAATTTAGTTCTGATTTTAGAGCCCATCCTCCTTCAAATTAAGTGAAAATAAAAAAGCTGTTCCCACCCAGATATCCAAAACCAATGATCATACCTACTCCTTGCAGAACACCATTTATGGGGAGGCTCTGCGGCCCCTGCTTTTTTTTTTTTTTTTTTTCTTTTTTTAAAGAGTAGCTCTCCAGAACTTATTTTGCATAACTGAAACTTTGTAACCTTTAACGAACACCTCCCTATTTCCCTATTTCCCCATCCCCCTAGCCCAGGGCACCCACCATTCTGCTCTTGTTTTTTAGGCTGAATAATATTACACCATATGTATAAACCACTTTTTCTTTATTTGTATATCGACGGACATTTAAGTTTTTATGTCTTGGCTATTGTGAATAACGCTGCAATGAACATGGGAGTGCAGATCAGATATCTCAAGATGTAGATTTCAATTCCTCTGGTTGTATATACCTAGAAATGGGATTGCTGGATCAAATGGTAATTCTAATTTTTCAAGGAACCTCCATATTGTTTTCCATAGTGGCAGCACCAATTTACACGCCCACCAACAATGTACAAGGGTCCCCTTTTCTCCACATCCTTGCCAACACTTGTCGTTTGTGTTGTTTGGATTTTGTTTTTTGGGTTTTTTTTTTTTAATAATCATCATCCTAACAGGTGTGAGGTGATATCTCTTTGTGGTTTTGATTTGCATTTGTCTGTTGACATTGAGCACCTTTTCATATACTTGTTAGCCATTTGTATGTCTTCTTTGGAGAAATATCTGTGCAGGTCCTTTGCCCATTTTTCAATCAAGTTATTAGGGTTTTTTGCTATTGAATTATAGAAGTTCCTCATATATTTTGGATATTAATCCCTTATCAGATATATAGTCCGCAAATATTTTCTCTCATCCCACAGGTTTCCTTTTCATTTTGTTGATGGTTTCTTCTGCTGTGCAGAAGCTTTTTAGTTTGACATAGTCCCACTTGTCTATTTTTGCGTTTGTTGCCTGTGCTTTCTGTGTCATATCAAAGAAATCGTTGTCCAGTCCAGTGTCAGAAGCATTTTCCCTGTGTTTCCTTCTAAGAGTTTTATTGTTTCAAGGTTTACGTCTTTAATCCATTTTGAGTTGATTTTTGTATATGGTGTGATTTCTTTTCTTTTTGCAAAATTTCATCTTTTTGCATGTGGATATCCTATTTTCCCAACTTCATTTATCAAACAGATTATCTTTTCCCCATTGAGTATTCTTGGCTCCCTTGTCAAGTGTTAGTTGATCATGTATGTGAGGGTTTATTTCCAGGCTCTCTTTTCTGTTCCATTGGTCTAAGTATCTGTTTTTATGCCAATACCATACTGTTTTGATTACTTTAGCTTTGTAATATGTTTTGACATCAGGGAATGTGATACCTCTAACTATGTTCTTCTTGCTCAAAACTCCTTTGGCTGTTAAGGGTTGATTGTGCTTCCAGATGAATTTTAGGACTGTTTTTCTATTCCTGTAGAAGTGTCATTTGGGGGCTGGCCTGCGTGCTCTGCTTCAACAGCCCAGGGTTCACAGTTCGGATCTCAGGTGTGAACCTACACACCACTCATCAAGCCACACTGTGGCAGCATCCCACATACAAAATAGAGGAAGATTGGCACAGATGTTAGCTCAGGGACAATCTTCCTCACCGAAAAAAAAAAAAAAAAAGTTTCATTAGGATTTTGATAGGGATTGAATTGAATCTATAGATTACTTTGGTAAGTATAGACATTTTAACAATGTTTATTCTCATCCATGAACACAGGATATCCTTCCATTTGTGTCTTTCTTTCATCAATGTTTATAGTTTTTAGTATACAAGTCTTTCACCTCCTTGGTTATTTCTAAGTATTTTATTTTTTATGCTATTGTAAATGAAATTCTCTTAATTTCTTTTTTGGAGATTTGTTTGTGTATGGAAATACAATGCATTTTTATAGGTTAATTTTATATCTTATGAATTTACTGGATTTGCCTATTCTAACAATTTAAAGTTATAGTTTCAAGAACTTTTTCCACAGTACTATGAACCTGGAAACTTTATCATATACCCATGTTTATCAAAAATGACTATTTTAAGGGAGTTAGAGTTTTAGGATATTTTGATATTTGTTTTACCATTTTAACTGAGCATATAATATGGTCTGGGCACCATGCTAAGTATTTTATGTGAACTGATTCATTTAACCTTCATGATAACCATATGAGATAGGACTACTGTCATCCCCATTTCCAAATGAGAAAACTAAAGCTCAGAGAAGTTAAGTAACTTGCCTGTGGTCACACAGCCAGTTGGTGGTAGGTCTGGGTTGGAACTCAAGTAGTCTGACTCTAAAGTTTGTGCTCTCTACCACCTTATTATATTGCCTTTCCAACTTTCAGTGAACGAACTCACAACATTTTATTCTATGAACACAGTTTTTTCCAAGTTCTTAAAAAGATACTTAGAAAACATTTTATGAATTTATGATTTTAAACAATTAGATAAGAAATATTATGTAATTGCATTGATCAATCACTTGCCGTGATGATATCAAATTCTACACAGATGACATTTAATTTCTAGTTTGAGAAATAGCAATACTTGAATTTAATATACTTTTTTTTGGCAGTCTAGAATTATTATCATATAGATCAAGAATCAGCAAACTATGGCCCACAGGCCAAACCTGTCCCACTACTTGTTGTTGTCAATAAAGTTTTATCAGAACACAGTTTATAGCCATTCACTTACATTTTATCTATGGCTGCTTCCACACTTCAACAGCGTAGGTGAGTAGTTGCAAGAGAGATGGTGTGGCTCACAAAGCCTAAAATATTTATTCTCTGGCCCTTCACAGAAAAAGTTTGCCAACTCCTGATATAGATGTTCAGCTGGGATAGGTTGAGAAATACCCTGTCAGGTTGGCCGGGACCTAGTTACAGAGTGATTAGCAAAGTCATGGGAGAATGTAATGCATTAGCTGAAGCAAATGAAAAGCCAAGCCCACAAATAATGCTCCTCTCTTTATATCTACGGTAAATTGTTAGAGTAATGACTCCCGGTTATCATGCCTTCCAGTAGCCACACCGTGTAACCCTTTCCCACATTGACTCTTGGGCCTGGCCATGTGACTTGCTGGAACCAAATGAATCCAGCAGAAGCTCGAACAGGTGCTTTCTAACTGGGGCTTGCTCCCCTGGACCTCAGCACGGAAAGAAATCCCCAGTTATCCTTGAAAAGAGACCAAAGAACTGAGGTGTCCCAGCCAACGATCAGACATGTGAGTGAGGCCTTCTTGGACCATCCAACCCCAGTTGACCCCTCCAGATAACTGCAGCCACATGAGTGACCCCAAGTGAGACCAACAGAAGAACTACCAGCTAGACCCAGTCCAAATTGCAGAATCATGAACAAATAAACAGTGGTTGTTTTAAGCCACTAGGTTTTGGGTTTATTTTTTTAAAATGCAGCAATAGATAATGGACACAACACCCTAGCTGAGTGACACCTACTGATTAGGGATCAATAGCATCACCTAGGGACAAGAAAATATGAATATTAAAAAAATGATTTTTAGAAAAATACACACCTGTGAGAAACTAAAAATTACCAATAAGGATCCAGGATTTCCTTTTCTTTCAAACTCTTGAGGGAAAATAGATTAAAAGCAAAAACCTTTGGCTTTCTGTCTAGGAAAGGTTAGGTGCTGTAAATAATAAATTCTTGTGTTTCTACGGAATCCTTTTATCCCTTTCTATCTGCCCAGACAGAAAAGGAGTCTCTCACGTCCTTGTAGGTTTTTCTTTTGCCCCCTGGAGGAATCAAAGGCTAGGAGGGATTTGCTGGTAGGAGCCAAACAGCTGTGCCAAGCTAGTGGCTTCGAGGCAAAATATGATAATGAGAAAAAGTTGTGGCTTCAATAGTATTGGGCGAGGGAGTTGGAAAGGGGACAGTGTAGCATGGAACAAAGGGGAGCCACAGGCCTAACTCTCACCTGCGATTCCCACGCTAACCGCCAGGTGAGCCAGTGTCTGCTCTTCCTGCCAGAGATGAAGGCAAGGGGTTCCTCTGCTGTGGCCCGCGGGGTGTGGGCGTGAGGGCTGCGTCCAGCATGGCAGCAGCAGCGAGAGGTGGCTCCCAATGTTTTCACTTCATCCCGATACTCTCCCTGTCAATCAAGACTCGTGGAATCCTTTCACAGCAGCTTCCTTGAGACCCGTACCAGCCACACTGGGTTCAGAAGCTGAAAGTTGCCATAGGGTTCAGAGGCAAGTTCAAGATCAGAGAAGGAGAGACAATGATTATGTGGGACACAATTAATCAAGGAGCCAAAATATCCAGTAGATGCCCAGCGAATCCAACTACAGAAGAAACAGGGGTCATTTCATCTCATAATGAATCGAATAAAAGGAGGTAGTGAGGATAGTCAGTTCTGTAAATTGTGAGTTCATTCATTCATTCAACAGATATTGACTGTCTAAATACGTGTCAGGCACTGTTGTGGGCACTGTAGACATAACAATAAACACTGCTGACGTGACTCCTGCCTGAAGAGCAGTTGCATGCTAGGAGGAGAAAAAGGACAAAAACAAAGTCTACTCAGTAAAACCATGACAGGTCCTGATGTGGGCTGGGAGATGAAAAGCTGGGCTGGAGAACACACGGTGCGGGGCAGAGAGGCCTCCTGGCTGGTGGAGGGCAAGCATCCACGCCTTACTCAGGTGTTTGTGCATTTGAATGAAGTGCTTTGGCCTCAGATAAGCTAAGCTCCACGAGGTTAGACTTTCTACGTTCCAGTTTACAGTGTTGTGTAACATTGATGTAGGCTAAGACACAGGAGAAAAGGTGGCTATGGCAGCAGCATTGAGACCAGAGTAGATAGAGAGCAGGCTTTCTGGGGGAATCGCCTGGCAGCCCCGCTAATGACCATGGCTGCCCTGCAATGCTCCAAAGCCGTCTCTGCACCATATGCACTCACTAATCAAGGCCCAGCATCAGGACCCCGCCCTGATGGGTTCTGCTCCAGAGCTCTCTAACTAGATTGCCCTAATGGGACCACGCAGGAGACGAAAGCCCAGCTCTCTCTATAGGGAGCTAATAATGCTTCCAGGTCCAGGGAGAGGACAACCAGCAGCTCTCTTGCTTTACAAACCAGGAACATGGTCCCCAGGCTTTGTCACCCTGAGGAGGATGTGTTCTATAATATCTGCTCCTCACACGAAGCACAGAAGGATTGGAAATTTGCTTTTCATCTTTTTCTCACTCCTTCCTTTGAATGTACCAGTACGTAAATCCTGTAGTTCATCTCATTTCAGTAGCTATGAGTTTAACTTGTTTCATGCCATTAACAATTCTTTTCATAATGATAATAATCAATAAAAACCCCAATTAAAGCCTGGACATCTGCCACCCAGTTACCACAGGCAACCGAACTGTTCACTCAGGAGGTGCTATTGTGGTTTGACAGTGCAGAGGGAAAAAAAGGAATTCTCTGAAACTAACCAAGCCAAACACATAGGTTTTGGTTGTGTGACACAAGTAGGTTATCTTTGAAATGTTTAAACTCCCCCATTTTAGAAGATTAAAGAGTATGACCTTAAAAGAAATTCTTACTCATTAAATATTAGGGAGTTTAAAAAAAAACATCAAATACCTCTGGCCCAGAACATTTTCATTTGATTAAATTTATTTCAGTTTTCCTGAGATAGCCACTATTTTGTTAGGAGAGTCAAATACATGACTTGACATGCCTGCTCAATTAGGAAGTGTTGAACAAAGGGAAAATCTTTATTATTATTTTTCTCTTGCCAGTTATTTATTTGGGTTAAAGATTGCCTTGTGCTTCCTGACATACTTTAGGAATGAATTACAGCTAGAGGTTTGCCATGTCATGAGTCAACTTGATAATCTTTTTTTGCCAAAAATCACATCTATACTTTTGGCCCCACTCTTTCTCTTTGAAGTTATTATCTCCTTGTTAAGAAGGAAGAAATCTACGCTCTCATAAGCCTGTGAGCTAATTATGTCAAATAGGAGGGGTAGAAGCAGATTCCAAATATAGGATGGTGGGCTGCATGAGGTTGAACTCAAGCTGACCACCGTGGAGCAGCACTTCCTTTTTTCACATCGTGTTATGTTCTTCCCTGCACACACGGAGAGCCGTCAGCCCTGAGCAGCCAGATGAACTTGCATCCCAGATAAACTTGTCCAGCTTTCTTGTGCTTACAGCTGGCTGAGCTGAAATGTGTTTCCCAGAGGCCCAGAAACCATTCTGACACTGATGATCAAGGTCCTTGTATTCATAAGTAAATCCATCCAACGAAAATTGAATTAAAAGGTTCTCATTGCCCAATCCTACTTCCTCCCCTGATGACACTTAATGGGTCTAATAAGGTTCAATTAAGACCACCCAGGCCTCCGTGGGCTAACGTGACCAGCTGATGAGCAGCACAGGTGAACCCGATTTAAACTAGATTGACTAATGGAGTCAGAAACGCTCATGGGTAATCAAGTGAGAAAAAAGCCCTAAAGCCTTGATATAACCGATTTTGCAGCACAAAATGGTTATGAAATGATTCAAGATGTTTAAAGACAGTATGTTTTGAGAAAGCAGTTGTGCTAGGTTTTAGATCTGAAAACATTGCATTTCCAATCCCAAGTGAAGATTCCAGGAATGTGGAAGCATGAACAAGAACACCCTGGAAAGGGGAATTTCAGGCCAACCTGATATAGTCCTTCTACATCCTAACTGCTAAAGCACTTTTATCTCATCCTCGAGGAGATAATCCCCACAGTAAGCCTTCATGCCCTCAAAATGATGCATCTGGTGTCCATTTGTTACAACAAGAGTCTTGACCCTATTGGAGAGGGAAGTCGTGCACAACTAGAGCAGTTCCTAACACAGATGTTTAACATCAAAACAAGAAACAGCAACCCAAAAGCCAGGTCAGGGTACAGACAATAGCTCAAGGGCTCTAGGAGTCCCCTGGGGAAATGACTCCCACATCCACTTCTTTCTTGAAATCTCACCCAAACTCCGGGCCCTTACCTCCAACTACTTTCTACATCTAAAACTAAACTCAATCTCCACTGCCCACCCACCCATACAAAGAAAACTTTATTCCTTCCAATAAAATGCTTATTAAAATCAGTTAATTGAATAGATGCCACAATACCATTCTTTTAATCATGTAGATTTAACAAGCAAGCTTGATTATACACTCTTAGTTTCATCTTCTGTCATTTCTTCCATAAAAACCCTCCGTGGCCAAGCTTTACTCTCCACTCACACTGCCCAACCCCCTCCCATTGCAGGCCCCGATGCTGTCCCAACCCCCAGCAGGAAGGCCCTTCTACTCCAATCCATTAGCATACTCCATTCAGAGTAACCTTATCAATAACCCACTTCCACCAATTCACCCCTGTTATGCGTTGAATTGTGTCCCCCAACAAGTTATGCTGAAGTCCTAACCCCCAGAGCCTCAGAATGTGACTTTCTTTGGAAATAGGGCTTCAGATATAATTAGCTAAGATGAGGTCATACTGGAATAGGATGGGCCCTTAATCCAAGGTAACTGATGTCCTTATAAGAAGGTAATATGTTGAGGGAAGAACACCATGTGAAGATGGAGGTGGAGACAGGAGTGATGCAGCTGCAGGCCAAGGCACACCAAGGATTGACAGCCACCACCTGACGCTGGGAAGAGGCAAGGAAGGGTTCTACCCAGAGTCTCAGGGGCAGCATGGCCCTGCTCACACTCGATTTCTGACTGCAAGCCTCCAGAACTGAGACCATAAGTTTCTGTCGTAAGTGACCCAGTGTGTGGTCCCTTGTTCTTGCAGCCCTAGGCAATTAATACAACCCCCTTCCCTTCTAAAACCTTCAGAGTCTTCCTATTCCCTCATCATGTCAACTTCAGTTCCTTGGCTTGGCTCCTGACGCCCTGCACTTTCTCACCTCGTCCTCCCGCTATTTCTTCACAACCTTCTCTAAACTCCAAGCTACCCTGACCTCTCCCTTCTTCAAAATCCTGAGCCCATGTTTCCACTAACATCTCTTTTTACTATAGCCAGTACGTTTATTTCTGCCTTCCCTATAAGTCCATAAGCCCCTTGAGAAATGGGCTATGACTTTTTTTAATCTCCCCTGAGCACACAAAGACTCTCAATGTACTTGTAGACTAATGGATCTAGTAGCCTTTGTACATGCTTTGCCCTTGACCTGGATTACCCAGGTAGGCTGTGAACTACGTGCCAGGGACCATTTTCTTAACCTGTGTGTCCCCAGTGCCTGGCACAGTGTCTGGCATTTCGCAGATTTTCAATAAATGTTTTACTCAGTTCATTTTAAAAATCCAGCTTCCAAGTATATCTGTGCTGGGTCCATCCCCGGTAAAGCAGCATCTGCCTTCTTTTGAAGAACTTGCTAATGAAATATCTTAAAGTTCTTCAAACAAAAGTGGTTGAAGAGGGGGGGAAATGCCCTTCTCTTTCTCCAGCAGCCTCACTAATAGGTCATTAGAAGGCCCCCAGCCCGGAGCCCCAGGGAGCCTTATTAGTCCCCGGTGACCCATCCCCCCCCACCCCCGGTTCTCAGGCTCCCTGTTTATTAATACATGACAGGGCTTGTTCTTCCAGCCCATTGTTACCTGTGTTTCCAGAGCCCTTTAGAAGCATGAATAAATGATGGCTGGCTGGTCTCCCTCCCCAGGATTTTCTTAGTGCTGAGAATCCCGACAGCTTTCCAAGACATGATTTGCCACTACAAACGCCAAGTGCTCTGGTCCTCTCCTATTCATAGGGATGCTTGATAATACAAAGTGCCAACTCCTGCCGAAGGAGTCAGACAGACTAACGTGCTGTCACAAGTCTCCAGGCGACAGAATTGTGCAGTGGGCTTTTCAGACAGCCCGAGCCTTCACAGGGTAGAAGACCTTTTCTCAGCAGGTAAGTCATTCAGATCTCCAGGATGCCAGATCCAGAGAGCCTGCAGGAGCCACAGTGTGACTCTGGGGGTCAGAGCCACAGAAGGAGCCCAGAGGAAGGCTGTTGTTCCACCTCTGCTGCCATCGCCCCTTCCCCACTGCAACCTCACCTCTTCTCCCCACAATCTCCAAGGCATGCAAATTAGCCTCCCTGATAGACAGATAGCTATCCCCTTGGCCCTGACCCTCAGAAAACAAATCCTCTGACCATCCATTGGATGTTTAAAGGGTTAGGTTGGGAGAGAAAAGGTGCAGTGTAGGGTAGTCCAACCTTGGAAGGCAGTTAGAAGCCAAGGAAGAAAAAGAGGGACTTCCAGTTTCCAGTTCCACATGTAAGGCGCTGGAAGTCACCACTCCATCCTGACAAGTAAAAAGCTGAACATACTGAAAAATCAACAGTTCTTCTCGGATGTGTAAGAGAGGGGAAGACACAGGACAAACCACTGTCCCCAAGATGGGAGAGACAGGTAAATACAGGAAGTCATGACTTACCAGAGCAGAGACTAGGAGCAGAAACGTCTGAGAAAACCAGTGCAGGGGTAGGAAAAGCTGAACAGCAGTTGACGAAGATTGCTGGAGACTCAGCGTGGACCACTCTGACAGTTGAGCTCCAGAAGGACTTGGTCAAGGGAGAGCTCCCACAACATTGTGAGATTGACCTCTAAGAGCTCGACCAGATTCCTACAGCAAATAGCTGAGAAAAATTCCTGGGAGCTTCCAGCAGGGGTGGGAGAAAAGGAACTCATTTTAAACATACCAGAGCACACCTTTCTCAACAAGGCCTGCCCTCAGGTGAAACCAGTTAACCAGAGGCTAACCTGCTAGGGGTATTATCAGAGCCTAACTAACCTGGGGAAGGGAAATATCTAACTCCGCCTGGCTCTAGCCATGCTGTCCCACCTAAATGGAGAGAGAAAAAAAAAAGAGAGAGACACTTGTGACGTTCACAGTCCAGAGTTACAGGCTCACTAAAAGACTGAGACCTCATCATAGGAAGGGAGAACGCTTCCTCTTCCCCACACCTCACCACCACACTACTAAAGGCCTATTTACAGGTACAGGCTGCTCAGCTTTCAAGAAAAAGTGATAAGGCATACCAAAAGGCAAAAAACACAATTTGAATAGACAGAGCGAGCATCAGAACCAGACATGGCAGGGATGTTGGAATTATCAGAATTATTAATGTACAGAATTTAAAACAACTGTGATTAATATCTAAGCTTCCGAATGGATAAAGTAGACAGCATAAAAGAACAGAAGGGCAATATAAGCAGAGAGATGGAAATCCTAAGAAACACCAAAAAGAAATGCTAGAGATAAAAAACACTGTAACATAAATGAAGAATGCCTTTGATGGGCTCATTAGTAGATTGGACATGGCTGAGGAAAGAATCTCTGAGCTAGAGGATATATCAATAGAATCCTCAAAAACCAAAAAGCAAAGAGAACAAAGACTGAAAAAAACAGAACAGAATATCCAAGGACTGTGGGACAACTACGAAAGGTGTAATATACACATAGTTGGAACGTCAGAAGGAGAAGAAAGAGAAAAAAGAAGATAAGAAATATTTGAAACAATAATGACTGAGAATTTCCCCAAATTAATATTAGACATAAAACAGATCCAGATCCAGGAAGCTCAGAGAACATCAAGCAGGAAAATGCCAAAAAAAACCAGTACAACTAAGCATATCATTTTTACATTACAGAAAATCAAAAATAGAGAAAAAATTCTGAAAGAAACTGGGGCAGGGGCATGCCTTATCAGTAGAGGAATAAAGATAAGACTTACATCTGACTTCTCAGAAACCAGGCAAGCGAAAGTGACATGAAATACTTAAAGTGTTGAGAGGAAAAAAACACCAACCTAGAATTCTGTACCCTGAGAAATTATCCTTCAAAAGTGAAGGAGAAATAAAAACTTTCTCAGACAAACAAAAATTGAGACAATTTGGGGCCTGGCCTGGTGGTGTAGTGGTTAAGTTCTCACACTCTGCTTCGGTGGCCCAGGGTTCACCAGTTCAAATCCCAGGCCCAGACCTGTGCACCACTTGTCAAACCATGCTGTGGCAGGTGTCCCACATATAAAATAGAGGAGATGGACACAGATGTTAGCTCAGGGCTAATCTTCCACAAAAAAAAAATTGAGAAAATTTGTTGCCAGCAGACCTGCCTTGCGAGAAGTGTTAAAAGAAGTTCTTTAGAGAGAAAGAAAATAATTTAGGTCAGAAATTCATAGCTACACAAGAAAGGAAGAGCATTGAAAGAGAGATAAGTGAAGATAAAAACTTTCATTTCTCTTACTCTTAATTGATCCAACAATTTGTTCAAAATAACAACAGCAACAATGTATTCAATTATGTATGCTTATGTATTTCTGTATATGCTTATGTATGTTTGTATAAAGTGAAATGAATAACAGCAATGATACAAGGGATGGGAGGAAGGAAGTAAGGTTCTTTGGTTATTCTAAGGTACTCACACCACCCATGAAGTGGTGTGGTATTATTTGAAAGTGGACTTGGATTAGTTGTAAATGAATATTGCAAACTCTAGGGTAACCACTAAAAAGTAAAAGAAAAAAAAAAGAAAAGAAGAAGAAAAGTATAACTGATATGCTAAGAGAGGAGAGAAAATAGGATCATATAAAATGCTCAATATGTACAATATGTTCCACAAAAGGCAGAAAAAGAGTGGAATACAAAAACAGGAACAAAGAACAAGGGTAACAATTGGAAAACGGTAAGGAATATGGTCAATATTAATCCAAATAATCACTTTGAACGTAAATGGTCTAAATGCATCAATTAAAAGGCAGAGATTGTCAGAGTGGATCAAAAAACAAGATCCAACTATATGTTGTCTACATGAAACCCACTTTAAATGTAAATACACATATAGATTAAAAGTAAATGGATGGAGCTTGACCGCCGCCCCTCCCTCTCTCTTCGAGGGTGGTTGGTAGATTTTGCTGTCTTGGGTTCCCATTCCTTCTGTTTTCGCCCGACCTGGTTAAATCCGGTGCCATCGCGCTTCGTGCGAGGCCGAGCCTGAGAATGCGAAACGGAGAGGCAGGATCAAAGTTGAGGCGAATCCAGGGGTTTGCCGATAGGTCTCCTGGTGTGAGCTGTGAAAGTGACTGGAGGGTGTGACGCGAGGAAGGGATAGGAGGGAGAGGGATAAACGCGGTGCCTTAGAAAAATAGGAGACAAAATTGGGCCAAAAATAAATTATTTGCTGAGAGGCATGTCATTTCCTTGCGTTTTATTTGCTAGTTCCCTGATGTGGAGATAATGTAGGAGCTGTTATGGTTGGCGGTTAACGTGTGTGACCGCAGAGGAGCTTGAATGAGTCTAATATGAGGATACGTCGATTTTTAATTCAACGAACCGTTTTCTGCAAGACTTTTTGCCACAATGGGGAAATTAAAATAAGCTCGCAAGAATGATTCCGACATTTCCAAACAAGATTGCCTCTTTTACCCCTTTTTGTTTACTTTGTCCGGATTCCAGCCAAAAAGACTCATCTCAAGGAATTACATTCTTGGAAATGTCAGAAAAAGATTCCTGGGTCTTAGAAGATAATTACTTGAAATATACAAGAGAGGCTTGATGTTGAGAAGAAGACACCTCCAAGCTAGCATAAGGAATAAAACGGAAGGGTGTTTTTCTTAGAGGACATCATTTGTTGGATTTATCTGGTCAAGAATTAACAGATTTATATAATAAGATACAGGTGGTTCTTTGCACCATTCCAACATGCATGATTATCACTTTTCACACGTTAGTTAAATAACACCAGTCCCCCAACAACACAGTTGAAATTTCAGTTACCACAGTATTAACTGTGAATTGTTGCATAAACTTTGCTGCTAGCTCTTTATTCCACAAGTCATTGTGCAAATAAAAGACGTGCATCAAGATCCGTAACCAGTTGCATCATTTCTTCCAAAGTCTTGCTGATTGGTCACTGAACATCTGTCAGTTCACATACCGACAGTAAAGCATGTGGTTTTGTTGCCTCTTTGTCTCCCAGCGATAAACTCGTGATGTTTTACAAAAATGGATAATCAAAAGAGAGGATTGGTCAACAAAGATGAGAGGCAGCAAAGAAATGAAAAGTGGTAACACTGAAAGTGAAATTGGACATGCTCAGATTTGAAAATGGTGACAGCAAAGCAAAGATAGGACGAGATGCTGCTTATGGTTGAAATGGAGCATTTACTTCTCCTTTGGATCGTGGACTGTAATCAAAAACAATTCCCACTAGGTTTGGCTAGCATTCAGGCCAAAGCGTTGAAGTTAATTGCTGCATTGAAGGAAAATGGTAATTACAAGGAGACTGAAAAAGAACATTTTTATTGCCAGGCAAGGCTGGTTTCATCGTTTCAGAAGTTGATCTGAACTGATTAATGTTACCTGGTGAAGCTGCAAGCTCAGATAAGGATGGTACTGTGAAATTTGCACCCAGGCCCAAGAATTACAGGCAGGAATGTAATTCTTAGGTGGAATGTAAATGGAGTTACAGAAGATAGAAATGACCATGGGAATGTTGACACTGCCTGCCACTCAAGGATCACTTGTAGATATGCAGCGAGAGGAACTTAGTGAAGGCGAGCGAACATACAGATATAAATGAGGAAAGCTGTTGTGTCATAAAGGACGAACTCGTCTCATAGGAAGTGATGCCAGTAGAAAAGCTTCACGATAGTTTTTTTGTAAAGAAATAAAACTTTAATTTTCAGTGTTTCTAATGTTTTAAAAAAAAAAAAAAAAAAAAGTAAATGGATGGAGAAAAATATACCATGCTAACACTGAGAAGAAAGGAAGTATAGATTATCAGAAGAGTTTTTAGTTGATCAAATGCACTTGAGAAAGAAGAAAGGAGCCAAGATCAATTAAAGGACCTGAATTACATGAGTAGGGCAAATAAGGGACAGAGTTTTTCAAGGAACATTTTAGAAAGTGAACATCTAGGCCTGTGGGGGCTTGAAATAAGTTACTGAAGTTAATCCCTAGATGTTTTTGCCAGTCCTCAGCAACTTTCTGGCCCAAAAAACTCAAAATACTTTGTACTTTCCCAAAATAGAGAGTGAAGGAGGCCTGCTCTCTGTTTGGGGAATGTGAAGAGCTTGGGATGAAGGGTAAATTTAGCCTTAAGGAATGCTTGAGTAAGCTATAACAGCCACAGGTGAACACCCACTTCCTCGTCAATGTCCCTCCGTGTTGCTGGTATCGTGGCTGTCCTTGGCCATGGGCTACTCCTAGCCATGTTTCACCAGGAACCTGCTTTAACTTGATGTTACATCATTGCATCATCCTACAATCCAGGGATGTTTGCATTTTACCTGGAGACTGAAGAACCTTCCAGACCCAACCGTCCATCTCTAAGGTAGCTGGAGTGTAGCAGGTAGATGTAGTTTCAACACACTGGTTTCTAGAAGTCTCAGGATTCCAGGCACTATGGCAAATGGCAACAAAGAAAACTATTTTTGGAAGGAAAAAACTGTCCCTTTATCACTGGCACCCCAGTAGCAACAAGCACACCCAGCACCCAGATCTTGGTTTCTAAATGCCATTCTCCAACAGAAGAAACCAGGGTTCCTTGAAGAAGTAGTTGATTCCAGGTCTGTGCAAGAAAAACACAAGATGATCCTGGAGCAGCTTGTGGTGCCAGAAGGTAAGAAAGTGCTCAAAAAGGACGAGGGCATCTTGAAAGAGCGTAGAAATCAACCTGAAAGAGTTCCCGGGAACAACGTGAGCCGGAACAATTAGGGCAATAAAATAAACAACAATATTTAATTGTAACCCATAGAATAAAGTAAATATACATGAGTCTATGCTGATATTTTAAAATAATTGAACAAATAAGTAAATTGGCAATCAGGCATAGCTCTTCCTTACCAAAAACTTCCAATTAATAAATGTAGAAGGAAAGAAGGAAATATAAAATCACCATTAGAACTACACAGTAATAATCACCGTGGGCAAAAAGCCCACCAATGGATGCTAAAATTAGTGGGCAAATGTTTGAGGAAAAACAGAATATTTGCATAATCTAAAAGTATCTCCACCAAGATATATATTAATTACAAAAGGAAATTTAGTGATTTTACAGGGAAGGAAACCCTTCAGAAATACCGTAACCCAATGATCAAGGCAAAAGAACCAGTAATAAAACTTGTTGACACCATGTACCCCCTGGTATCGGATTAGGGCCCCACTCTTATGACCTCATTTAACCTTAAATACCTCCTAAAGCCCTATCTCCAATTACAGTCACATGGGCATTTAGGGCTCCAGCATATGAATTTGGGGGGAAGCAATTCATTCCATTGCACTTGCCAAAAATACGTAACCACAATCTAATCATGAAAAACACTAGACAAACCCAAATCATCTAGGAAACAACTGACCAGTACTCTTCAAGAGTGTCAGGGTCATGAAGGACCGAGAAAGACTGAGGAACTGTCATACACTGAAGGATACTAGGACA
The DNA here is from genome assembly GCF_041296235.1 of Equus asinus. Lineage (NCBI taxonomy): Eukaryota > Metazoa > Chordata > Mammalia > Perissodactyla > Equidae > Equus > Equus asinus. The sequence continues at coordinate 189,882,220 of NC_091790.1, read as the reverse complement.
CATGACAATTAAATGCAACATAGGACCTGGGATTGGATTCCGTAACAAAAGAAGGATATTAATAGAGAAACGGGTTAAATATGAATCAGGTCAACAGTTTTGTTATGAGTATTGCATCAATGTTAATGTCTTGGTTTTGATCCTTGTCCTATGGTTATGTGAGATGTTAACAGTAGGGCAGCTGGGTGAAGGGTATATCGAAATGTCCTGTGTTATTTTTGCAATGCTCCTCCAAGTCTAAAATTATTCCAAAATAAAAAGTTTTTTTAAATGTCCCTTCACACTGCACCCCTTGCAATAGTGGTGGGAGCAGAGAAATAAATCTTAGACCACGTTTTATTTTTTGGGAGGGAGGGGCATGGACATGGCACAGAAGGGAGTAACTGTACCATTTCTCCACCTACAGGAAGAAAGAGAAAGCCAGTAGTTGGGAAGATTCAAAGTGGAGGACAGATTTTAAAAGCTGGTGTCGTGGAGACAGATGTGGAGCACAGAATCTGCAACAAGGGAAATGGGGCTTGGCCTATTTCCAGGTGTGAGGGTCAGAGGCAGACCAAGCGCCTTTATTTTAAGACTGTCAGCTGTTTGTGTCCACAAAAGAGAAAGGGAGGACTCTGCTTCCACACGAACAGCCCAGTGGACGTCTACCACTGACTGTTCTCCCTCCCAGCTAGTTGATTCTATGGCTCTCAGAGCTTCAAGGCTGATTATTGCAGGGATTAGCACCTGACAGTCTGGGCAGCCCAGATAATTCCTCTTATTTAGGACAATCCACAATCAAGTAGATGGCAATCCCCTCATCCAACCCCACCCCCACCCCGCCCCCCACTCTCCAAGCCATCTTTCAATTTTGCAGTTCTAAGCATTTTTGTTGTTGTTTATTTTACAAAGATGTTTTTGAGTACCCATGTTGTTTAAGGCATAAGTAAGCCCCAGAAGATAGGAAATAACTCTTGGATATGAAGGGAGCACTAACACAGCAGGCTGTCACTAAAGAGCTTGCTGAATTGACTTGCATGCCCTCTGTGGATTATATCCAGAAAGCGAACTTAGATTGTGGTATTTCTGGCCATAATCTCTCTTATGCACAGTGGCCAGAATATAATAGAAATTGCTGGGCTGAGGAGCAGCTACAAAAGTTTCTGAAGACATAGTCTTTAATGGAATGACTCCTCTATACAAGATGCACCATGAACTCTGGATGAAAAGTAAAAATAGAAATAATAATAGCCAATTTTCATTGAGTGTTTACTATGTGCCTTGTATATAAACCTCCCAACAACCGTGTAAAGTAAGAACTCTTAGAATCCCCAGTTTGCAGATGGCTCGCAAATGGTATAGTCCAGATGCAACACCAGCAACTGGGCTGGAGTCCATGCTCTTCAGCATTAGTCTCCACCTCCTTTCATATTCCTCAGTTCTGGTCCAGCTTAACTGTGGGACTTTGGGAAAGTCTTTAAAATTCTCTGAGCCCCTGATTACCTGCCTATAATATGGAGCTATAATCCCATCTTGCATACCTCAGAAGGTCAATTACGCAAGAGAAAATTTTTAAAAGTTGAATATATAGTAGATCACAAAAGAAGTTCCCTAAAATGTCAGGGACTCTCTACAGAGACCACATCTTTGGCCATAATGCAATGAAATAAAAAATCAGCTGTAAGAAAGACAGATGAAATTGGTTTTACACTAATGTGCTCATAAATAAGTCATGGGTTAAAGAAAGTAAGCCTCATTAAAACAACAAACTGATGTTTTTTAACATATAAAGTCACAAAATCTAATTCCTAAACTGCAGTGGGGGAAAACTGAGAAGGAGCCTGTTTATTTCAGGACTCCCAAAAGATGTGGACATTATAGGAACCAGGAAGCTCTGGAAGCGAGGATGGAGAAAGGTCTGGAAATAGGATGATTGGTGGGAAATGGGTTTAGGAAGCACTTAGACCTCAGGGTGCCCTCCCCTCTGCTCAGCTGGGTGACTGCCTCCCCTTTGCTCCCCTCCAGGCAGCCTGGGAGAGTCCAGCAGGGGGTCTCTGGTCCAGGGAACACCAGGCACAGTTGAGGGTTTTAACCATACCAGAAACAGCAGACACTGTGGAAACTCACACTGGATATTGACACCATCTCCTCCCAGCCTTCCTCCCGGGCTCCCTCTCAGAACACCGGCAGCCGGGTTTGTGTGCTTCAGGCAAGACCTTGAAAGAGGCTTCACTGGGGAAT